>NC_140592.1:83344465-84657798 GCF_964204655.1 Triturus cristatus
ACGCCGTCCCTTCGTTCTCAGCAAAATATTGCTCAATGCCCGTTTCTAAGTCGCCAAGGTAAACAGTGTCCTCCAGCATCTCCGGCCTTAAACGCCACATCAGTATTGCAGGTCTCTCCTGCGCCCATCTAATCGTTAGCAGTAGTGGGTTGTGATCCGATATCGTTCTAGCCAAATACTCACTATTTAGTACTTTTGCGTGTATGTCAGGTGTGCACAATATGGCATCCAAGCGCACATGCAGGTTGTGCAAAGCAGAAAAGAAAGAATAGTCACGATCTTCGAGATGCTGCATTCGCCATGTATCTACCAGCTCCCATCTGTCCTGCCAATCCCTCACAGTAAACGTGTTGCCGCACAGTGTACTGCCCTTTGCAAAGGTCGACTGGTCACCTTTCAGTGGCTTATTGCTATATTGAGTGTGTGGCGGTAATAATGAGCTGCAACAGTCTCGGCTTCTGTTCAACATCCTGTGATTCTGGGAAAATCACGTATTCTTCCCATGCCTACCAAAAACAGTAATATGTTGTCATGTAATGTAACTGGTGCTCAAATAAAGCTCTCCAATACCTTGAAATACATTGCACCGTCAAAAAGGAGGAAGTGGTTTTTCCACAATGGTTAGGGTAACACTACGGGGCAGCGATTTGAGGGTCCATTACACAGAAAAAATGTTCCAAAAAAGCACAGCTTCAAAAACTCCATGCAGTCACAAAAATAAATGTATTACAAAGTAAAAGAAGCTCCAGGAACAAAAGCAGGTCAGTTGCGATGAGGCTCCCTGCGTTGGGGCTTCGCAGTAGACACTTCAGCAGCCGTAGACCACCATTCCTAACAGAGGGGGGCCATGTTGAGGGTGGTTTGCGAGGTGTGGTTAAGGAAAGATCTTCAGACTCGCACCCAATTGTATTGAACTGTGAATGCTGGGAATACAGTGGACGCAATGTTACCAAACAACTCCAGCACTATACGCTGTACAAAAATGAAAGCAAAGCGTTTGAAGGCACGATTGCTTACCCATTGGTTTTTATGCAGTTACTCTCTAGTTTATGCAATACCTTTTTGGGGGCAGAACACTCAGAAGTATGGCATTTACAAGATGGTGCATTGTACAGTCCACCCACTCATTATACCACTTGCACACATATAGCAAGAGCCCTCCAAAAGGTTTATTCCTGCACTTTATCAGCAGGCTTCACCTGCAATTTCAAGTAATGGAGGTCAGTACAAGTTTAGAGTTGGACACCTCCCCCAGCAGGCAAATGCATCCTTGTTACACCTCTGCATGATGTGCTTAAAAATGCCCTCCATCAGATAGCTGAAGAAAGCAAGGATCGGAGTAAGAGTGTGCACACTTTGCCTAAAGAGAAAACATCAGTACGATTTGGGCCATTTCCTGTTGCAGACACTATGCCTACCACACAAATGAGGTACCATTTTTATCGGGAGACCTGGGGGAACGCTGGGTGGGAGGACATTTGTGGATCCATGCAGATTCCAGAACTTTCCCACACAGAAATTCGAGAAAAAAAGTACTTTTTTTCAACGAAATTTGAGGTTTGCAGGGGATTCTGGGTAGGAGAATGTTGGGGGACCCACACAAGCCATACCTCGCTAGACTCCCCCCCGTTGTCTAGTTTCCAGAAAAGTCTGGGTTTGCTAGGCTTACCTAGGTGGCCGCCGAGCCCCGGGCCAAAAACTCATGGGGCCCCCCTTGCAAAACCATGTTGGTTTGTGATAGGTAATTTTGATGTCGCCTCAATAGGTTTTGGGCCCTTGCCTGTCGCGGGTCCTTGACCCACCCATGCAAGTGAGGTACCATTTTTATCGGGAGACCTGGGGGAACGCTGGGTGGGAGGAAATTTGTGGATCCACGCAGATTCCAGAACTTTCCCACACAGAAATTTGAGAAAAAAATTATTTTTTTCAGCGAAATTTGAGGTTTGCAGGGGATTCTGGGTAGGAAAATGTTGGGGGACCCACACAAGCCATACCTCGCTAGACTCCCCCTGTTGTCTAGTTTCCAAAAATGTCTGGGTTGGGTAGGGTAGGTTTCCCTAGATGGCCACCGAGCCCCGGGCCAAAAACTCATGGGACCCCCCTTGCAAAACCTGGTTGGTTTGTAATAGGTCATTTTGATGTCGCCTCAATAGGTTTTGGACCTTTACCTGTCGCGGGTACTTGACCCACCCACGCAAGTAAGGTACCATTTTTCTCGACAGACTTTGGGGAACGCGGGGTGGGTGGAATTTTGTGAATCCACACAGATTCCAGAACTTTCAACCACAGAAATGTGAGGAAAATTTGTTTTTTTGGACAATTTTTTAGGTTTTTAAGGGATTCTGGGTAACAGAACCTGGTGAGAGCCAGTCAAGTCACCCCATCCTGGATTCCTCTGGGTGTCTAGTTTTCAAAAATGTATAGGTTTGCAAGGTTTCCCTAGGTGCCGGCAGATCTAGGGCTCAAAAACTACAGCTAGGCACTTGGCCAAAAAAGGGTCATTTTTCACTGTGAAAATGTGGTGTGTCCACGTTGCATTTTGGGCCGTTTCCTGTCACGGGCACTAGGCCTACCAACAAAAATGAGGTACCATTTTTTATCGGGAGACTTAGGGTAACACAGAATTGTAGAGCAACTGTTATCACCTATTGACTTTTGATGCATTTTTGCCTTCAAAATGAAAGACAATGTGTAAAAAATAAGTCATTTTGAAAAATGACCTATAATTCTCATGCTAGTATGGGTACTCCCAATTTTGGAAATGTGCAAATATCTACTGTTTCTGAACTCTATATTTTGTTCCCATTTCAGAAATACATAAGTGTCTTTCATACCGATTTTTCCATGTATACATTTCCCCAAATAATTGCTATATACTCGGTACAGAATAAAAAACCATTGCAAGACGCTGCTCAGTTATTGGCTCTGGGTTAGTCGGGTTCTTGGTGAACCTACAAGTCCTATATATCCCCACAACCAGAAAGGTCCAGCGGATGTAACGGTATATGGTTTTCAAACAGCTGTCATAATTAGAAGACGTTACAGGCGAAAACGTTGAGACAAATGGCTTTTTTTATCAACTAAATTTCAAATTTTCCTATATTTAACTGCTAGTTTCTATAAAGAAACCTTGAAGGATCTACACAAATGACCCCTTGCTGAAATCAGAATATTGTCTTCTTTTCTAAAATGTATAGCTTTCCAGGATCCATTATTCTTTCATACCCATTTCTACCATTAATAGCAAAAATAGGCTATGTCCCAGAAAAATGCCAAAACGGTGTAAAAAAGTTTGGTTTTCTGACAAAAGTCTGCTTGTCCCTGAAAGCTGGGACTATGGTGATTTCAGCACCACAACCGCTTTTTTGATACCATTTGCAGGGGGGGAAAAACAGACGCTTTCATCTGTAGTCCTTTTTTCCCATTTGTCCAAAAAAAAAAAATGTTTGCTATATTTTGGCTAATTTCTGGATCCCCTCCAGGGAATCCACAAACCCTGGGTACCTTTAGAATCCCCATGATGTTGGAAAAAAGGACGCAAATTTGGCATGGATACCTTATGTGGTCAAAAAGTTACGGGGGGGGGGGGGGGAGGCATAGCAGCGAAGGGGTTAAATGTCACTAGTAGTCTACAGCACCCATTGTACCGCCCAAAACAGTGACAGAGCAAACGTGACTGAAGGCCTACAATTTTTAGTCTGGATATTGCAGTTTTGAACTGCAAATTCAGCCTGTCAAAATAACTCCTCTTGACAAGACAACATTTTCCCTTTTATATATTTAGAAGCAGCCCTATGTAGGCCTTATTGTCCATAAGGCAGGGTGCATGGTATGTAAAAGTAGGACATGTAGGAATTCAATGTTAAACATGTCCTTACAGTAAAAAAGTCATAAAAGCTAATTTCTCTGTAGTAAGACTGGTTGTTCTGTAGGAAAACACTGGGGGGTTCATTAAGATGGCGCAATGCCATCGTAACGTGAAATACCCCCCCACCCATTATCATGAAGGCAATCGTTAAGGGCCCCTGGGGGACTGAGGGGGGCACATGGGGGGGTACCTACAGTACCCACTACCTGTCGCTGCACAAGTGGCAGGCACCGTGTGGTGCCTGCCATGTGGTGCAGTGACATGCGAGGCATGCCATTTTGACATTGCGGCGGGTGCTGCTGTAAGCAGTACCCTCCGCAATGTCAAAATGCGGAATGCGACCGCCACCTGGCGGGCACATCCTAATTCGCGGTGCGGGACCGCTGCATGTCTGGCGGCCGGTCCCAACACCGCGAGGATGACGGGCAGACTCAGGTCCGCCCGCCATCCTAATAGGCTCCTAGGTTACATTAACTAACTAACTGGGCATCATTGACTAATATTGGAATTTGCTCTATTTCAAGATTTTTTAATTCATATCTCCGAATCCTCTTATTGGAGATTTGTCATTTTGTTTTCATACAGTACTCTATTTTTCTAATTCTATTTGGGACTTTTATTGAGTTGCATTCCCACTTTATTACTGTTTTAGTGCTGCATAAATACTGTATACCAGACCTGGTGGAAGATGATCTAAAAAGAGGCATACCACCATTAACCATTAAACCAATTAAAAAGTGGTCCCAAAGGGTGATACAACTAAACGCGTTGACTATGGAGTTCGGATTGAGAGCTGTAAATGGCCGCACTGTCTCAGACTCAATGGGTGCAGACACCTACAATAGGGTGAATTGCTCCTCACGGATCGATTATATCCTACTGGATTTCTCACTTTGGAACTCGGTTCAGGATATGACGGTCCTATCTACTATTGAGAGTGATCATAACCCGCTGTCTCTAACCCTTAATGATCTATGGCTCAGTAAGACAAATGGATTGAGTCATAAGCCTGCCCCTAAAGTTTTACTATCCAATTGTGGGCGGCGTCTAAAGTGGAACAAAATAGCTTTAGACGAAACCAAACTCAATCTTATAGACCAGACCTTGTTGACCTCTCAAACAGAGCTTGATGCTATTTCTCAAAGTCCCCTTGCAATAGGTAGGGTAACCCTAATCTTTGAAGAAGCAATCAAAACTATAGGGGAGATTTTCTTTAAACAAGTGCCCCGGGGCAAAGCCATAACAAATCCACAGCCGAAGGGCACCCACGATTGGTTTACCCCTGCATGTAGGCAGGCAAAAACAGCATTAATTAAAGCAATTAAGGGTAAAACACAATCCCTAATACAGTCCAATAGGACGAATTACAAACGGGTGATAGCTAGTGCCAAAAAGGATTGGGAGGATGAGTACTGGTATACCCTGAAGAAGGCTAGCTCTGCTAAGGATCCTAGACTTTTTTGGGATACTATCAGAGCTAGGAATAGACCTGATAGTAACCATATCACATGCAGTATTACTGGACAAGCATGGTTTACCCATTTCTCCCAACTGTATACTTGCCCACAGGGGTCTAGCATTGGAGCACCATTTGACTACTCTGATTTGGAGGGTGATATGACCGAGCCCGATTATACAACTAAAGAAGTAGAGTCTGCTATTAAAACTATCTTGCCCCAAAAAGCGGCAGGGCGTGACGGTATTCCTGGCGACTTGCTCCGCTATGATATTCCAACGTGGGGGAAGCTTATACATTCCCTGCTTGTTGCCATCCATAAAGGTGCGGCAGTCCCGGAATCATGGAAGGGCGCGGAGGTAGTCCCTATTTTTAAAAAGGGTATAAGGGACGAGCCTTCTAACTACCGCCCTATAAGCTTATTGGATACAACCCAGAAGGTAGTCGGGAAGGTCCTATTGGGGAGGATCCAACAATGGATTGAAGACAATGATATCCTCTCCAATTACCAAGCGGGGTTCAGAACAGGCACGGGAACAATTGAGCAAGTATTTAGATTAATGCTGATCTATTGGAAGGTCGTGGTTATAGGCAAAGGCAGTCTTTATCTCGCTTTTATTGACTTAAAGACTGCCTTTGACCTTGTGCCTAGGGAGATCCTATGGGAGGTCCTCTATAAAATGGGCCTCCCACGCTATATTCTTTCAATGTTGATGAGGCTCCACGATGGTAATTTTGCCCAAATTAGATGGGGTACACAGGGCGAGAAAACAAACAAAATCCCGGTGAATAGAGGGGTCCGTCAGGGATGTGTTCTTGCTCCCACCCTTTTTTCTCTATATGTCAACGGTGTGGTTGAGCATTTGTTAAAAGACCCTTCAGACGAACCATCCCTGGCGGGCGAGCGTGTTCCAACTCTCCTCTTTGCGGATGACACGCTGTTGTTATCCAAATCCCCAATGGGCCTTCAGAAGCTCCTTAACAACTTTCAGACCTTTTGCTTGGAGCGGGGATTGGTCATTAATACTGACAAAACCAAATATTTGGTGATGAACCCCCCAAAAAAACTCGCCCGACCCCCTGTCCTGAATTCAGTACCCTTAGGTAGGGAGAGGGTATTTGATTACTTAGGAATACGCATCTCGCAAACAATGCAATGGACCTCCCACTTATCCAAAATGCTTCTAAATCATAAGAGGGTCACAGGGGCCCTACTAAAGGAACAGCGTCTCTGCACAATAAGACCGATAGCCCCGATTGTAGACATCTATAAAGCAAGAGGAGTTAGTTCAGCTCTATATGGAGCTGAACTATGGGGTACCCAAAATATAGATGAACTTTCCAAATCGGAAAACAAATTTTGTAGGTCATTGATGTTGCTCCCTCAGGGTACGCCAACTTTACCGTTGATGTTTGATTTAGGCTGTCGTTCTATAGCTGATCTTGCAAAACTCCGGCCATTGCTCTTATGGGCCCGGTTGTGGCGAGTCCCAGAACTCGCCAAATACGCAAAAGGACTGTCCGAAATAATGGCATCATCAGGATGGCACAAAATAAAGTGGTTGAGAGATGTTAAAGCTTTACTTATTGCTCTTGGACTAAGTGAAGCATGGGACAATAGATCATCTCCACCAAAGGCAACTCTAAAGTCTCTATACTGGAATTGGGTTATGTCCCGAACATATGCTGATCAGTCCCTGGGAAAATTAACGGAGGACTTCCTGAAGTTCAAGGACTTACCCATTCGGGAACTGTATCTGGACATTATTGAAAAACCGTTCGATAGAGCACTCTATTTTAAGTTTAGAGTTGGGACTCTCCCACTAAGAGCATTTACAGCACGGTGGAAAATCCCGGCACAGACAACTGCCTTTTGCCCTTTTTGTACAACTTGCACCGAGACCCTAGCGCATTTCTTGTTCCAATGCCCGGAATATGTAAAACCCAGGAAAAAGTGGCTCAAAGCATTGTGTCGGCTTTTAGGCACTAGGTCACACATTGAGGCCCTGCGTATCCTAACGTCAGATTCACGCCCACTTTATGTCTGTGGTTTATCTAAATTTTTATCATGGGCCTGGTATTTACGTAGCAAAAGGCTTAAAATTAATGTTTAATTCCTTTTTATTGTTAAATTGCTAATTGCTTTTAACTTGTACAGAATGTATTTATTTCTTTGTTGAAAATTGATGAAATCTAGTGATTCTTGTAAATGTTTTTAAAAAATGGAAAATCTATTTATATTCAGCTTTTATGATATGTTTTTATCGAAATAAAGCCTTTTTGACTTGACTTGTATACCAGGTGTCTCCAACCAGTTGATCCCGAGCTACCAGTACCTCCCACACACTTTCAAAGTAGCTTGCAGCTTTGAATTTATTTTTAAACCAGCACAGGGTCACATCTTTCTTTTAACGCGAAGGAAAGTCTGTGTTTACTTTACATTATCATCAGGCTACTGATAGCAGAGCCTGATAATGAGCAGTGCTCAGTCAGATTTATGGGCAAGGCTAGGTCACAGAGGTGAAGAACTGAAAACTGAATTGTTTAACTCTTAAATAAAAGCCCTTGTCAAGTGTGAAAACAAAATGATGTTTCTCACTGCTTTTAAATAGAGAAAATTAAAATGAAAAGTAACCTTAATGATTAACTCTTCATTTTAATTTTCTCCCATTTCAAAGTGTCACATTTACAAGCAGCAGACCTTTTGTACTCAGTGGCCAGTAGACACTATACCATATTTATAACTGAAAAATAATCATTTTTTCACATGGGAGAAATCTTTTTCTATGAAACATTTCTCCCATTTAAACAAATGTATTTTTCGGTTATAAAAATGGAACCATGTCCACAGGCCACTGGGAGCAAGATCCATGGTGTTTGTAAATATGACACTTTTAAATAGGAAAAAATGTAAATGAGTTTTATGGAATCCACATAAACAAAATTAACACTTCAGTTTAATTTTCTCGATACAGTGCCATATTTAGAAGTGAAAAATACAGCCATTTTAAATTGGAGAAATTTAAAGTGCAGAAAAATGTTCCATACTTGGAACATTTTGGCAGAATTTATTTTACACTGGTGCCACATATGGCGGAAGGTACGTCCTGTGCGACAAGTAAAAGTACATGCCACTCGGCCTCTCAACTGTACACACTCATCTCATTCATGCCACAAAGACCGCACTCTCACTGACAAACATGGCAGCCGTGTCATATTGCCCCTAGGCAAAGTATTTTGTTCACACCATTGCAGTTGCTTAGCCTTCAGTCGCTCATGATGATTTTCGCTGACCAGAAGTAGCTCTCACTACAGAAAAGGCTAGAGACCCCTGCTTTATACATTGTGCTAAGTTAAGGCTGTCTGTTGTGAGCCAAAGCTACCAGGGTGTTGAGCTCAGGCTAATTGACTGACTTTAAGGGTTCACCTGGAAAAGGTAGTCACCCCCCTTAATAATACAATTTCTTACAATACCCAATGTATCTACTTAAATCTAAGCAAAGGGGTATTTGAAAGTCATCTCAAGCTGGGGCCTATGCAACCTCGAGGTCTTAAGGAAAAACTATTCACTGTGACACAATGGAACCATTCACACCCTTCTCTTTGGAACAAACTTGTCACCAGGCATTCCATTTGGCAGGTACACCTAGTTTTGGTAGGATATGGAAAAGATAGACAAACTGAGAGGATGAGAAACTTATCCAATTACATCAAACTCTTCAGCATTTCCTAGTAATTTTGTTCCGATTTTGTGTAGGGTTGTGCAATCAGAAACCATTCCCAATCTCTGGATTACATAACTGAATGAATGTCACAAACACTAGCATTTTTATTTTATTACAATTTTTATTGCTGTATAAACATTTTTTTATACAAAAATATAGTTACAGTTATCTCAATAAATGTAACACTTAGAAAACATCAAACATTATACAATAATTCTCTTTGGAAATACTCTTATTACACATTATCATATCCGATGTGACAAACAGGCAGTTTGATTGATGCACTAATTGTTAGTTTATAAAAATAGACACAATGATGTATGGGGACATCTCTGTAACATGACATTTTTGTCACAGAAGATTAGAGATGCCAGGGTGCTTAGCCTGCACTTTTTGAGACTAAAATTCCGTCCCTTTCCGTCCACTATTGAGAAAAAACAACTTCAACAGACTCTTCCTTTTTCATGACAGTACTGAAAAATGCATCCCCAGAGCCTTTTCCTGTGCTCATATAGGACAGATTAGGTCTCTCATTCCCTAAATAGTTTAAAAAATATGATTGCAAAAATCTTCATATGATTTCCAAACATGCTTTTTAAACCGCGGAGAAAATCCCAGTACCAGCCCCAGTATATTACACTCGCAAGGAAAAAACTGAGGAAGAGAAGGTGCATCGCATTACTACATCATATTGAGGGCAGAGAATTAGAAGGGACAGGAGGACAGACACCAACACTTATTTTCAACCAGGAAATATTCTTGGAATTTCTGAACAACCCAAGAATAAAGCAGGTCCCTTAAAAAATATTACTACGAGAAGAGTGAGTCTGTATGCGAACTCCCTTGAATGGCTAAAAAAAAGTCTTTAAAAGGTTAATATGCTCTTAAACTAACAGGACCTGTGATACTCCAGGAAATAAACAATGGACTATACCACAAAAGGCTCCTGTAAGCTCACTGTCCGTGTGGGGAAAAAGTGTCCCATATAGGGCAGAGGGTGTTCCACTATAGTCTATCACTGCTAAAAAGGAGAACTCCTACCCACACAAAGTGGCATCTTTCATCGTCATGTCCTATTACTCATGTTCTGAGGAGCAATAGATCTCAATGAGGCACCTCTGCCCCATTCAGATCCCCCTTCCCACATGAATAGGGGTCGTTACATTATATAATTGTGGTATATTAGATGTAGTAGGAACAATGTACTCTGAGCTTGCATAAATTGCTTCTCCAATCTGACCTATACTGTAATTCCAATAAACAACGGGATATAAATGGACAAAGCGTTTGCACAGCACTGAGAAAGACCTATATTGTGTTTTTTATTGTCTAGTTCCAAAATACTCAAACCCTAAGAGTGGCATACATAGTAATTTGTATTGTAAGATTCCATACTACTTCATATAGTTCAAAGTTGAAAAAAAGTATATTTTTAAAGGTTTTGGACAATTTAAAATTTTCTACGTTTGGCAAGATTATAACACAATTCCAAGTCTATACTTTGTAAATAAATGATATTGTGTTGGAAAATGAAGCTTTCCTTCTAAATGGAAAAATACAATTCCAGATATTGTGCCATTTTACCTTGCTTATGCATACAAATGTTCAAGGGAAATGCTGTAGGAGAACCCTCAACTATTTCACCTTTGTGCCTGTTCTGCGGTTAGCAGCTGTCTCCAGTCCAACCTCTAACTAGTTTCCTGCTTTTAATGAGCTCAGTCTGTCTGTGGTGGGAGCAAGGTAGCAATGTCTTGATTATTTGAAGGATAGTGTAGGGTTACGTTAGGAGACCATCACCAGAATTATGATTTTTTTAAAAGGTCAAATTGACATTATTTTTTTTATCAATCTTTAAAATACCAGAAATCTTGTCCCAGAACATATGTTTATTTTATAGATGAACATTTACCTGTAAATGTATCAATATACAATTTATCAATGTAAAATATCAGAAAATATATGTAAATGGCATATCATATGCTGGTTGATGCAGTATTAGTATTTGGGAACTTTACTTCATTTGATCCTCTAGATTCAAAACCTGTAATTCATGTAGATGTGTACCGGCGAATTACACTCCATAATGGAAAGCTATAACAGCACTCCTGTGAATTACGTTTTTCAACCACAGGCAACCGTGAAGTATGACACACAAAATAATAACATGTAATACTAGAAACGGAAAATTAGTAACTATACTCCACAAATGACGCCTTGGGGACATTTACAAACCACACAATGTTCTGTCTCATTGATTGGCAGTCGCCACAATCCCTCAATGTCATATATATTCACACCATTATGCACAACAAATGCAGGCAGTTGTATTTCCTCTTAGCTTGGTCCAAGCTTTTCATGGTTTTCCCAGAGCCAGGCATGGTAGAGATTTAGCTTATGGTCTGCAGGATGAACCTGAAACAAAAACAAAGCTATGTTAAGGATTATTCCCATTCATTTAGCTTTCAGCAGTAGTCACAAAAGAGGATCTTATGAAAAATGGAGTTGGTGTCCTGAAAGGCCCACATGTCTTCGGGGAGAGTGAAGCTTGACGCCTTTCCTAAACAAGAATTTGCAATGCAATAGGTCTCACATTTACGCGAGTTTAAGATATTGGCATTGTAAATGACAATGCCAATAGCTTAAACTTGCGTAAATGCAATGTTTGCTTAACTTTAAAACTGAGCGCGGTGTCATGAGGTCATGTCACAACTTTACATGCAGCTAAGCGTCACACCCTAGTCATCAGAGTGACTCTGTATTATCTTTTCCAACATTTAAGCATATCACGCACACGCTCACATGTGTGCATTTTCTCCCACACACTTGCAAGTTCTCACACATATGGGTGATCTCACAAGCACATCAGGTTCTGATGTCAATTCTCAAACAAAGCAAGGTACTTTGCAACACATTCTGACTGCTAAAAGTTTTGTTCCATAAATAGTGTAGGCGGCAGGCCTCATGATCGTAATACGAATGAAATAATTTCTGAACTCAGAGCTTTTGCCTTAGCCCTAGGCGGCCAGATTGATAATAGCCTAATGCGGTCGCGAGATGAAAGGCTCAGCTACGGTACATAAACTTAAGCTCCAACGACTGACAGTCATCCTTGCCAGAATTTGACTAAAATGGAAAACTTCAGTTAAAGACCAAGAGACATTTACATTTTTTTTTTTTTTTTTTTTTGAAACCGTTTATTACAAAACTCAAAAAATATACAAAGATGGGCCTACAACCTTCCGGCCGGCCGCTAGTAGACAAAAGGAGCATATGATACACATTGTAGAGCGTGCGTTGCGGCTGAGGAAGATGCACAGGAGTTAGCAGCGTTGATAGCCACCCTATCCGGACCCCACTGTACGGTTTCATTTTAAACTGAACAAACAACCAGAAAAAACACACCCACAAGGCAATCCACAATCCGAAATAGCAGCATGTGCTCCCCTGAGAGGGGGACCCTACCAGTCCATAGGAGTATCAAGAAGGGGAAGAGATCAGGACTAGGGCTGGGTAAACTCAATGTCCGGAACAAGGAAAATGGGTCGGCTAAGGGGATGGGGCAGGCGACGGATCGGGCAATAACGGCAGAGCACAAATTCCCCCTCGGTAGGCGTTCCAGGGGCCCCATACTTTCACCCATGTCCCAGGCTTGCCTCTCGCCACATACACCACCTTTTCCCGAAACATGCACCAATCCATATGTTCCTTCCAGGCCGAGACAGTCGGGGACCTCTGGGATCCCCACAGTTGAGCAATATCACGCTTGGCCACCATATATCCCAGAGTCACCCACCACGTCTGTGGCGCTGAGTAGTCGGCAGGTTCCCACACATTCAACAGGCATCTCCTCGCTTCGGGTAGCAGCACCACATGCGTAACCACACGCAGGACCTCATGCACACCACGCCAGAATCGCTCCACCTCCGGGCATTCCCACAGTATATGTAGAAAGGTCCCCAAAGCGCCGCACCCACGCTTACACAACCCGTCCACAGCATAACCCATACGTAGGAGCCTTGGCCCCGTCATGTAGACTCTGTGGAGTATCTTGAGCTGGACGAAGCGAAGGCGGGCCGGTATGGCCACCTCTTTCGGGGAGGCCACCGCAGAGGTCCAGTCCTCGTCGTCCAGCTCCAGTCCATCGGCAACCCAAGCCTCACGAAGGGCAGTCAGCAATCCCGAGCGGTCATTGATCAGTTTTTTATAGATCAGTGAGATCGTGCTGTCCGGGACGTGTCCATCCAGCACTCTATCCTCCAGGGGGGAATACTCCGGCATGGATGCAACGTCTGGGAAGACGGAGCCCAGTGCATGACGGATCTGCAAATACCGAAAGTACTCCCTGTCATGCAACTGGAATTCCGTCTGCAGCATCTCGAACGTTTTAAATCCTCCCCTCGTCCAGAGATCCCCCACTTTGCTGATGCCTATCATGTCCCACTTCTCAAAGCCCTTCGAGGTCCACAGGGAGCCCAACTGCTCGGACGCGTATAGTGGCGATGCCCGGGTCAAACGGTCCTTCCACCCCATCGCCACATTGGCCGCGTGCCACACTCGCACCATGACACGCGTGGGGCCGGTCAGCCGAGCGTCGGGCGCGCTGGAGTAGAGCGCTCGATTATAGTCCCCACCCGGGAGTAGCATCTTATCCATTGCGAATGCCGGGTTTAAGGCGGGCCCGTACAGGCCGTGATTAATCGCAGCCAGCTGGGAGGCCCAATAGTACCGTTTGATATCCGGGAGGGCGACCCCTCCGTCATACCATGGGAGCGTCAGCTTGACATTTACATTTTTGACTGATAAATGATCTGTTGCATGTAGAGGCCACTTAATAAATGTAAACAACCACAGGCTGGGATCAGACCCGGCACGGGCCCTCATCGGATTTCAGCACCGGAAGCATGTAGGCTGCTGAGGTCAGGATGTTCACATGCGTCCGAGGGAAGGCCAGGAGGCCGGTGATAGGAGGACACGCCTGGGAGCGGGATGTTTTTGTTTCAGCTTCTACAAAGCACAATTACGCTCATGTTTATCTGATGAATGTTGTCTAGGACGTGCTTTACCAGAACGAGTTGTCTGCGCTCGTGCACACGCCTAAAAAATAAGCAAGGTCTGCAAATTACGCGCTGATTAACAATAAACTCAACAAAACAAACCCTCGCCATTGCAACAGTATCCGGCTACCGATGTAGGAAGCAGCGCTGCTGATAAGCAGTGTGCGTTAACAATAAAATTGAAAAAAAAAACAAAGCTCTCCATTGCAACAGTGACCACCTAGATATTGAGGACCGTCTAACGCCGCAAGCAAACAATCCAGTCGGGATGGGCGGGGGCAAAAGGAGACAGGGCGGGAACAAATAAGCCTCATTTTCAATCGGAGGCTAGCGTTCAGCATGAAGGATGACGGCAGCCAATGAGAATCATGGGCGGGGCTTCCACTCCACTTCGGAAATCTGCTCGATTACAAAAAGCCTCGCAGAGCGAGCAGCGCATGCGCACTGCAACGCAGGTCTGCAAGACCTAAAAAGGAACTGAAATTGGTGGACTGAGGGCAGCCATGCCTAGAAAAAGGTGGCTGCATGAAACTCAATCACTATCTTACCTCCACCCAATACCAGTTCGCACTAAAGGTACCTCCCCAATTGGTAAGCTATACCTAAACAAGGGCAGCCAAAAAAGGTTGGAAACATTGAGAGAAGGAACATTACAAGGTAGTTGCAACACGGCCACTATTTACGTTCTTTCCAGTTCTTAATTTCATCAAGTGATTCCAGTACTCTACCAAGTGGTACTAGGCTAGTGAATGTTGAAACACGGAAGGGTTTGAGATCCCAGCGAGAAATAGAAGATGTACACATCTAGATGATTTCCAAATACAGCATTTCGCAAAATCTTTACACCAACACCAAAACAGTAACATAGTCACTTTTTGTAAAAGGCTTAATTGAAGACAAAAGAAAATCATTATAAATTGACAGAGTATCAAAAAGCACTATACTGTTTTCTCTTCTTAATAAAACCCATTATTGCACATGGCGACTAGGATTTTGGTGGAAGTAGGGTGCCAGCTTGTTTGAGACTTCCCTGTAATATAGAATATGATGAAATCAGCAATATGAGGCTGACCACATTAAGGTCACTGCCAATACTATTATCCTAAAACCACTATTGCAATTGATCTTTATAACCAGCACATCAAAGCAGAACAATACAATCAATTAGGTGACTACTCACCCGAAAGGTCTCAATGCTAAATTCTATCACATCCCCAACACCAAAAATATTTTCTGTAGCTGATATCAAAAGCGAACTGCACAACCTTATTTTGTTTTCCGCATAACAAAATGGTTTTATTGCTACCTATTAATTTCTTGCAGAAGTGTTTAAAAATCCAAGGTATTTTCCAAATCAAATATCATTTATTAATTATCACGATTTCAAAGATTTCCAGAAAGACTCAATCATACCCGAGATAAATTTCTGTTTGGAACTTCTACTTATGGTAACATAGGAAACATGCTAATTTGAAAGCCAGATCTACCTTTTTTGCTAGACAATAGAAAGAAAACAATAGCACAATGTTTGGCCTTCTCATACCTCTTTCCATTCTTCAATGCAGAAAATTCTGTAAGAATCGTTTCCGTACTTTCCAATCCCATGTAATTCAATTGGATACCTCCAATCTTTGGCCAGGTATTCATCTGGAAATAAAAAGAGCATAATGTGAACATTGAACTCATGAACACTGTACGACACGTGCTACTAAACGCCAGGAAACCCAGTCTGTTCAATTTTTGTCTAAAATCAACTTATGTGGGGGGATTGTGTCTGATATAGTAAAACTAGGTGCTATGTTTATGGATACACAAATTGTCAGTAATGTTTTACCCTCCATATCTAGTTCACACCCAGAAAAACGACAACTTAATCCTTAGTTACCATTGTGGAAATTGGTGGTACATTGATGCTGCTTTGGGAGGAATAATTATATATATATATATACCCCTGATGATTTGCTTTTATATCAAATAAGATTCGAGGTTCATGGTTTCAATTGTTTACACCACTGGAGAAAGACTAGATACACCATGTAGTTGTTTGCTACCCCCTTGCGGTGAGTTTATTAGGCTGTTTAAGGTTACTACAGTAAATTTTGCTTAGCCGTAAGCAAGCATTGCATGTAGTCTGCTTGCTGGTATATCGTTCGCTCCAGATTTCTGTATGACCCATGGTCTTATGATCCCTTGCACAACCCTGATATTAGCTTGTCTGAGAATTACCTGAAAAACGAATGATGGCCTTGGCTCGGAGGTCATACAGCCCAAGAGGTCTAATGAGCTCAGAGATTTCTTTCCAGTCAGCAGCTCTGGCTACATCAGGTGAAGGGTACTTCTCCAGGAAGCCCCAGAGTGCAGGTATTGCCACTTTGCCTAAAGAGAAAACCAGGGTCAGTCACGTCTGGACACAGCTGCTTTAGGACTCCTCTTGTAGAGCTACTTTACGGATGGTAACAATGTTTCTGATGGATAATTCCTTCAGTTTCAGATGCATTATGAAACATTCCCAAATGGGTAGGATTTTAGTTTTCTTTGTTTTTTATCTTTGTATAGACAACACATACCTTTGCCTACAACCCTCTGGTCGGCGGAGAGCTTATTAATAAAAAATGGTTATAATACAGCACATTTCAACTGTGAGCATCCCTATCCTCCCAACCCTTCCCATCTTGTTACTTTAACAGTAATACATTATTTGGTAAGGGATGCCATTTCCTGTCTTATAGTTTGAGCAAGGTGGCATGATACCCCTCTATGGAGTTTATCTCGGTAATGCCGGGAAATTTCGCATGGGATGAACCTAATTGTTTTAAGGTAGCAAGAACAGAAACACTCTCAGAATTAGTGGCTAAGATTTGCAATATTGGGTTGCAATCCACTTCCTAGAACTTTATTTTGATCTCTGTTGCTATGGCTACCTTCTCCATAGCCAGAGTGTCCCATAGTTGAGCTAACCATGTAGACAGAGAGAGAGCGGGAATGGAACTCTTTCCCCAAGATGTGGGCAGACATCATATCCTGGCCACTATCACCATTGCTAGTTGTTTGCCTCTTACTGCATTTGGTGATCTTTGTAAGGGATAGGGACATCTCAATAATATGACTTTAGGGTCTCACAGAAATCCAGGCTTCTATGACCTCATACTAATATCTCCACAACTTGGGACAATGCCACAAGAGGTGTAAGAAGGAAATTGTATGTATGTATGTGTGTATGTATATATGAATATATATATATATATATATATATATATATATACATATACATACACACACACACAAACAAACCCACACACAACCCCCAACATTTGTCATTGGCTGAAGGGCTCCATTTGTTAAATTACTCAGCTGTTTGCTACCAATAGGTCAGTATCTTGTGCTGTGTTTCAAGAAGGTGCGCATCCAAGGCAAAAATGTGAGACCTCTCAAGCAGCTTTCCCGATTCCCTGGGTGTGAATTTCTGTTGGAAGTTCTTGTTCCCATTTTCTTTCTCCTGCCGTTTTGCGGCCATGGGCAGTATCTATTTGGAATTTATATAAATAAATTGGGGCTTTATCATGTGCGTCATTTTTCAACTAATTCTACAACCCACGGCTAGAATTTTAGAAATGTGAAACCTCAAAGTCAGCAGTAGGCTGAGACAGAGATACTTATGCATGTATTACAGACGCCATGAAGGAAAAGGGAGGTGGCAGAACAAGGAGTATTCTTGACAACCTCTGATTACCCTTAGTTCTAGGAAACCTGCCTCATAACATAATCTTTAAGGGAGTGCTAACTGTTCTGCTAGTACTCGTCTCCCTCCCTTAAAATGTTTTGTCTCCTGTGTCCTCATCATTGCAATACTGATAAGAAAGAACAGCTTCAACATCTTACCTGATTTTTTATTCCAGCCTAGACCTCATCTTCATTACAGCTCGCAGACAACCTTGCCCATATTTTAGACTAGTTCATTCCCATGATACCTGGTCTACGCACAGAACCACACTGCTAAGGATATGGAGAAGTCACTGTCATCTACATGACTATGCACCTGTCACTTAAAGGGCTGACTACTCTGTTGCTGAAGATAAATCACTACCTGTCTGGTGCTCTCTGTCTGGTGCTCTCTTTCCCATGCTGGCGCATGCTCTTTCCCACTGGTAGACATCCACCTCGTTTGAAGTTTGCCTCAGCTGAAGCCTTTCGGGACTTCACTGTCACTAAAACACTGGTACACCATAAACTCTGCATTCTCAGAGAACTCAATACTTAGCTCAACATACCTAGCCTACCTCATCCTAGAGACCTTTATTTGGATCCGGTACCTGCACCAATTGATGTCTAGACCGAATCACGCTCAGCCAGATACATCTTAGATGATGTCTTCTCGCCTGGAGCATTATTCATCATGGGAAATTAAAGGATCTTCTTGCTTGGCCATAATGAAATTAGCTTCATTCTCAACCCCCTCTCACACTGAAGAAACCTCCATCTCTGAACCTCAAAAAGGAAATGTTACTTACTTTTAATTCTAGAGAATAGTAGGTATTCTCACTGAAGTCATGAACAAAGAATATTCCCACCTGGCAGGACAATTCTACGTTCATTACTATCAGTGAGAATCCTACAATGCAGAAGCACATAAAACAATAGACAAACATCGTACGAAGGATGTCAACAACCTCCTGGACAGCCTGCACTGTAAACGCACATACCAATATCTCAACCTCAGTGCTTAACAAATTGATTGCAATGAAACCTGTACACCACTCAAAAAGACCACATAAAAAACCAGACAGGGGCAGCTCCTCGGTTACAGCTGAGGAGGGTTGCTCCACCTAAAATCCTGCCAAAACCCCAGAGATGAAAAATAAAATAGTAATTTATTACCATTTTATTTTTTATCCCGTCCCGAAAAAAGCATAAGGACGAGAGCAGGGCCGCTGCTGAGTGACAGCAGAAGGGAGGAGGGTGAGCATCTATGTACTGTTTATAATGCTCATGTCTTTTAGGCCAGCCGTCTTGCGATGGCCAGCCCCACATGCTCACTTTAAACATCTCTAACCCAGCTGTATTAAAACAGGCCTCCAGAGCACTGAGGGGCGCCAAGTGAGGCCGCTCCCCGCTCCCTCCAATCAGAGCACTGCTCTCATGCAGCATGAGAGAAGTGTCAGGATTGGTCAAGGGAGTTGCTGCATCCAGTTCCTCTGGAAAGAAGAAGACCGGAGAATGTTGCGTTCTGTAAGTTATATTCATTTTTATCTTCTTTGTGCGCGCGTCCGCCCCTGTGGTTCCCACCATAGTCGCCACTGGGAGCTGATTTTTAAAAAGCAATTGAAGGCTTTCAAATTCAATGACTGAGCACTAGAAAGATTCTGGAAAAGAAAGGATGATTAGGTTTACACGTGGTGCCAAAGAACTAACAGCAAAATATACAACACTAAAGGAAAGCAAATCGATTTTACTACTTTACCTCCTTCTTCAAAGAACTTTACAAAATTCTTTATCAATTCAGGAGTCTTGATGGCATCTCCACAGACTTTTTCTGAACTCCTTGGTACACTGCCCCGAAAGCCTTCACCTTGGAATCCTACATCCCCACCAAAACCTCTGGCTCTCCTCAGTCTTCTCTGCCCACCATGAATGCATGTTCCAAAACGTCTCGTCTGCTCCTCTCCTTTGAACTTGCTAAATCCAAATAGACTTTGTGTCTGCTAATGACCCAAGCCCTCCACAGATCTTCGAAGATATCTTCCTCTTCATATTGATAACTAGGACCATCCTCAGTTCTGTCTTTTACAACCCCTTTCTTTGTGACCACAAAGACCTCCCACATCAAACTAATTCTGAATAGTTCGGGTCTCAAGCCTAGAGACCTCACTATCTTTATACTAATCCAGAATGGGTCTTTTTTTAGCAAGCTGATCATGAGAGTTGTCTTAAGACAACTTTGCACCTTATTCAAAGTTAACAACGCTTTTTATGATGATCAAAACAAGACTCCCTCTGGGACAAGGGACAGCATCTTTGCATATTGCCATATGAGATTATCTAAAATTAACTGGAGAACAGTGGTAGCTCTCCACACACTGTGTCACATGAACCAAGCTGCACATGGCTGATGAGACCATAAGTAGGCCGAAACCGGTCCTGGGTTGCTTGTGTTCCTGTTCAGGCAAGACCTGGCTTGCCAGTTCGGGCTGAGCTGTTCTGATTGGAGCAGGGTCAAGACTGATTTGCATAGAGCTGGGTCCAAACTGAGGTGGCATGGTGTACAAAATAAGGATGGATTGGGATTCAGCCCAAGTGATTACCAGTGGCTGAGATGAATTCAAGATTTCCATCCATCACTGTTTTATATACTAATTGTGTCACCCTAAGTGGGGCAGGCTTGCCTAGACGTGGGTCCCATACACATTGTCACTGGAACCAAGCTGTACCCAGCTGATGAGCCCATAACTAGGGCGAACCCGGTCCTGGGTTGCTTGTGTACCTGTTCAGAGAGGACCTGGCATGGCAGTTTGGCTGGAATGGTCCGATTGGAGCAGGGTGGAGACTGATTGGCATATAGCTGGGTCCAAACTGAGGTGGCAGGGTGTGCAAAATAACAGTGGAGTGGGTGGTGGCATGAGTGATTACCAGTGTCTGAGATTAAGTCAAGCATTCCCTCCATCACTGTTTCCTATACTAAGGCTCAACTTGGAGGCAATGTGTAAAGTATTTATGCAGAACACAGACAGTAATAAAGTGAAAATACAGGAAAAAATCAAGCAAATTTATAAAAGTAGATTACATTTTAGTAAAGGAAAGGTCACCAAAACAAACAAAATCCAATTAGTAGAACTAGAGTTATTGGATTTTACAGTTTTTTAGTGAAAATAGACCAAGAAGTGAAAGCAACAACCGCAGTTTTCTGGTTGCACTAGACCGTGAGAAAGTCACAAGTTCAGGCTGAACATGATGGAGTGCCGGTCAAATACAGGGACCAGCTTAGTCCCGCTGAAAAGTTAACTTCTCAAGGCTCGCACAGAGTTCTGTTTGCGTGGGAGAAGGTTGTTGGAGTATAAAACAGGTTGAGTGTCGTGGACAGTTGTTGCTGTAGTGCGAAGATCTAGTCGTTGCTGGAGCTTCACTTTGGTGGATCGTTGTGAATGATCACTCTTGGTGTGATGTATAGGTCTCGAGTTGCGGACGGTGCAAAGAGCAGGTCTCGCTGGAACTTAGAGTTGGCAGTCGTCGCTGGCAGCATAGTCTTGACGTGAATGGGCCCGTACATATTCATGAAGAGCCCAAACTTCATGATTGTAACATGTAGGTGGATCCCTCACTGATGCCAGGGTAGAGGACCTGGGGGCACCTTTTGGGGATCAGCGCTCACTCTAGCAGAAGCTAGCAGCAGGGCTGAGGTAGGTCCAGGTAAGACCAGTGTTATTGGTCAGACAGTCTGTTGGAGGGAGACCTCTGGAAGCTTGTTGTATCCCTATGGCTCACACAGGAGGCTAGCCAACTCTCCTTTGGACAGACTCTGGATAGCCTTGGATCAAAGGAAGGAGGTCCAATTTTCGTTGTTTCAGACAGCAAGGCAGTCCTTCCAGCACCAGGCCAGTCCTTCTGAATCTTCTACAGGTCCAGGATTGCTTTGATGTGGTTCTGAGGGTCTGACCTTTATACCTGGTGCAAGCTATTGTGAAGCGGAATTTCCTGGCTTACTCCTAAAATTGATTCTAGTCAGTTCTTCCCTTGATCCTGTCTCTAAACTGTCTAGGGTGACAAAAAAAGGCAGGACAGGCCTGGTCCCAAGTTTCTCAGTGTTTGATGCAGGCAGAGCCCTTTAAAATGTTATCAGAAAAGGGTAAGCTCCTCCCCAGTCATCCTGTCAGGCAGACCCACTCTCCTCACTCCAGGGCCCTCTTTTCATCACTGTCTGGGAGCAACACACAACCCACAGCAGGAGAGCCATTCACAGTCATGTGACTCAGGATACTGGTAGAAAAGCACTTTTGTTTTGGGCAAGAAAATGCAATTTTCGAATAGTGGCATTTTCAGAATAGTAACTTAAAATCCGACTTTACCATTAAAGAGGCTTTTAAATTACAATTCATTTGAGAGTAATAAGCCTACCTGTATCTGGTCCCAATCTGAAGTTAGCATTTATTCATTTTAATAAGAAAATCCAGTGTTAGCTTCTGGATGAGATAGGCCTCACAACAGTGAAAAAAACAACTTTAGGAGTTTTTCACAGTCAAGACATGGAAGACTTAGCCATTACTTTTTGGGCTTGGAAAATGTTGTGTCGTAAGGCTTTACTCCCCGGTCATTAAACTACTCCCGCTCTACTACTTATGCTTGAGTGTACGGAAAACAATAAGTTAACAAAAATGGGTGTGGAGTACCAGAGTCAATTGTACATCACCGGCAATGTCCTCTCCCTAGAACAATTCCGCTCCCGAGGGAATGCAATAACACTAGATGTATTCATATATGCCTAACTGAGAGATACAGTAAAAGTTTCATGGCCTTGGTATCTGCAAGATCCCGCCCCTAACAGAGTTCTTCACATCCAAGGACACTACCCCCTGGGTCAATAAGCAGTACTGTTGAGTTATGCAACTCTGGTCAGCTAAAACCGATGTGGCCAGTGAGTCCTGGGAATTGGAGCTTGGTAGGCCCCTATCCACCAAACGATGAAAGTATTGTTGTAAACAGACAACCATCTATTCATTTTTAGAGACAAGTTGCTACATTATAAATTCCTACATAGGGCCCACACTACCACCCAAAAATGACATAGGATTGACCCTACATTCCCACAAAGGACAATGCTGGTTTTCTACATTTAGCATGGAAGTGCCCCCGCCCCCCCAACTTAAGTTACTGGTGTGACGCCCTTGGGGGTGCTATTAGATATAACCCGTGTTACAGCAAACAAATGATGGACGGACAATGCAAACATTCTCCCCAGACAAAAGATCTGGGTTAAACCCATCGTTCTTTTGCCCACTACGCCACCCCAGTTTGGACCCAGCCATATGCAAATCAGTCTTGACCCTGTGCCCCATGGGAACAGTCCAGACCGAAGGGCCAGGTCCTCCCTGGACCGGAAACAAGCATACTGGGACCGGTTTCAGGGTATATCACCCTTCTTCAGCCAGGCTAGCTTGAATCCAGTGGCACAGTGAGCAAGGCACCCACGTCTGGGCATACCCATCCCACTTAGGGCGAAAAGTGTTACAGCAAACAAATGATGGACGGAATGCTGACAATGCAAACATTCTCCCCTAGTCAAAAGATCTGGGTTAAATCCATTGTTCTTTTGCCCACTACGCCACCCCAGTTTGGACCGAGATATAGCTATAACACAGCATACACTACAGATTGGCTCACTGACAGACCTACTGGATGTTAGGGAGAGTCTCACTGGCGTTAGATTCCTCACGGCAACAGCCCTGAATCACAGCCTACCTGAATCCCGCACGACCAGGGAGAGACTTTGCTCCGCATTCTACCGGAGGTCGGGACTGCGAGGACCAGCCTGCACAGCGCACTCATCACCATCGGCGCAGCTGGGGCCTCTTCCCGTCCACACCCCTTCACGTCCGATTTTCAATAAAAATCGCCACACCCTGCCGCGCTAGCGGAACGCGCGCGGGACCAAGCTCGGGGCGAAGACCGGGCTAAGAGCGGGCTAAGAGCGGGCCGTTTGAGGCCGTTCGAGTACGGGCGAGGCAGGGCCTGGGCCCCTCCACCCGGACCACAGCCTCCCACCCAACAGTCCAGCTGAGACACGAACTATGACTACAAGGGAAACGCGGAGCAGAACCACACTAGCCGCGGGGACGGCAAAAAGTACTTTGGATACGTATTTTGCTAAAGCAGGCTCGCTCCTCATTGATGAAATTACCATCTTAGAAAGGCGAATATCACAAGAAATTGACTGGGTCAGGAGATCGTCTTTAGGCCCCCTCGCACATGCCATCACACCAGAACATACTTCTGTTCGTATATCACCTGACACTTGGGGGATTAAGGGCATGCCTGACCCACTCGATCCACACAGTCCTATTATATCGGTTACCGACTGTGATATTTCTGCCCACACAGAGCTCAGCATTATACCTCTCCCTCCCATTAGGCCCCCTCTACCTCTAACCACTGCTAAGGTGACTGTTTCTAATATTGACACAACCAACGAGAGAGCTTGCCAGATTGTGCAATCACCACAGGGGGAGAGGTTGGGAGCCATTCCAAAAAGAAAAAGGAGGGCCCAAACTACAGGGGGGCGTAAGTCGAAAACATCAAAGCACAATTCCAAAAGTGAGGCCATCCATCAGGTCCCAGCAAGCAAGGGGCTGATTCCGCCTGCGAAAAAAAGGGTACCACCCATCCCTACCCCGGCCCAGATGCCCCCAAGTTCCAACATTATAATGAGGGAAGTGGCTTTCACCCTCTCGGATATTCGCATTCTCCTCGGGGAAATATTTAATCCCTTAGCAGACCGCATAGCCAAGCTAGAAACATGCTTATCGAATATCCAAAAGGGAATTATACAATCAATAGAGAACAAGCACATATCCAGTGGATCCACCAGTGGAGGGTTGATTAACAGGGGCAGTGAGCTCACACCCGCATCCCTACCCAAGGAAGGGCTCCCCACACCTCAGTTCATTCAAACACAACAATCCTTGTCGACTACATCAGAAACTGTAAGACCACCAATTCCACCATGTGTAAATGTAATCTCCCAAGAGGAGCTGGTTGCGCCCACAGTAGGGGTATATGGAATTGGCACAAATTGCAGGACAGTCAACTTGCCACCGGAGGCCATTCCATACACAGTAATCTTAACAGGCATCCCCGAATTAAAAACATCCACTAGAGAACCTGTGGAAGCCTTAAAAAATAAGGTAATTTATTGGCTTTCTAACAACAGACCCCTCCCAGAAGGAAAACACAGCGAGATTCTTATGGTGAGAAGACTCCCTTGGTTGGGCAAAACTAAGAAATCCATCCACGGTGATTGCGTGGTGATTAACTTCAGGGACCCCGCCACTGTCTCGTATATATGCAGCTGGCCCCATCATGCCCACAGGTCCGCTATCCAAACCCTCCCCCTATCATTCTTTTATCCCTCGGCAAGATACGAGCATGAAGAGGAGGGGTGGGAATTTGTGTCTAGGAGAGGAGCCAGACGGCTGCCAGGCGAAAGGAAAGATTATCCCATTTCCAGAATTCCAGCGTATGATTATTTTCCCACATATAACAGGTTCAACTACCTTGACATGGTGGATTGACGGAGCGAGGCAGGGGTTGGGGAGGACCTGGCCTATAAAAGGCTCTCGTCACACAACGCACGACCAGCCACCCCCATACAGATAGACCATCCCGAGCAGAAACCAACATGTGGGGAAGTTTGTGCGGGGACTCCTAATTTTCCACCCATTACATCTCCGGTGATGGCTGCCCAAGTTGGTTTGATCGACTACATTCCCCCCCATGGTGACGCACCCTGATGTTGCTGTACCCTCCACTCCCAAAATAGAGAGGACTAACAAGCCCTCCCTTAAAATCCTATCTTGGAATGTGGCGGGCCTGGCTAACAAACTGAATTGCCCGACTTGGAGTTCCTTTATTGAGGATAAGGACATATGCCTGTTTCAAGAAACATGGGCGAGGGAAGACCTCAACCGCACAGGCTTCGCTGCATTTTCTATATACGCAAAATGGGGGGGTAGAGGCGGCCCTTCGGGTGTCCTTGCAGTCTGGGTGGCCACTGATCTGGGATGTAGGGCCGCTGTCTTCCCATTGAACACGGAGGACATTTTGGCTGTATTACTAGAATGGCCAAATTCCCACAACCTTATGGTGCTGAATGTCTATTCTAGGCCAGTTAACATCGCACATGAGTCGCGCACTATTGAGGAGCTGGCATCTGTCCTAAACACAATTCCGGAGGGCACCCCTTATCTAATAGGTGGCGACTTGAATTGTCACTTCGAGCCGTTATTGGGCACAATGGACGGTTTGGCTCAGGACGAGGATCTCGCCTGGTCTATACCACCGATGCAAGCACCGGCCCCTAGAGTCTGGTCCCCTCTGGCTCTGCAAATTACATCCCTCACTCTGAAGTATGGTCTTCGAGCCTGCAACGGAAGGCTAAAATCTGATATTCCCCCAAGATGTACCTTCAATAGAGAGGGCAGAGAATCTAGACTAGATTATATTCTGGTCCCACTGCCATCGTGGTCCCTTGTTAGAGATTTCCGGGTAATCCCGAGAGAAGACAGCGACCACAATGCCTTGGAACTAGAATATATTATAAGAGACACTGGTCCCTGAAAACGAGAGATATTCACAAAAAACAATGAATATAGCCAAAATTGGTGCTATATTATAGCCTATGTCCAGCCGGACAAGGCAACTTTAATAAGAAACAATAGTTAGCAGTGATCAAAGGGATGTAAGCAAAATGTTGGTGGGACACAAGCCTGTATCCTGTGGCTTACATATCAAGAGGACATAATATTTCGAAAAAACATACAGGCAATTGCAGTGATGTTTCTATGTCAGAGAATACTAGGTAGTGAAACATCTTAGTATAAAACTTGCCACCTTCACCACATTTTATACACATAGATTGTTTAAGTGTAAGGTGAACCACATAGTCGACGACGTTTTGATCCTTAACGGGGGGATTTTAGGATCATCATCAGGACTAATTAGTATGAATTGCCAATTTTTTTAAAAAATATGCCTCGGGTGGAGACGAGTTACAAAAATTGGTGATTCGTCTGGGTCCAATGACATGAGCGAATCAAGGTTCCGAAGGATCGGCCTCGGGTTGGCGGAGTTTAAAACAAGATGGAAATTCGTCTGGGTTCGATGACTTGAGCGAATTAGGGAATCAAGGAGTGAGCCTTGGGCAATGAAGGTACAATCGAGTCAACACGGTGATGCGGTATCTCGTTACAATGAATGAGATGCGTTCAGTGGGGGTCTGCAGGACAGCGCGGTCGGACAATCCGATGTCCGACCGCGCTGTCCTGCAGACCCCCACTGAACGCATCTCTTTCATTGTAACGAGATACCGCATCACCGTGTTGACTCGATTGTACCTTCATTGCCCAAGGCTCACTCCTTGGATTCCCTAATTCGCTCAGGTCATCGAACCCAGACGAATTTCCATCTTGTTTTAAACTCCGCCAACCCGAGGCCGATCCTTCGGAACCTTGATTCGCTCATGTCATTGGACCCAGACGAATCACCAATTTTTGTAACTCGTCTCCACCCGAGGCATATTTTTTTAAAAAATTGGCAATTCATACTAATTAGTCCTGATGATGATCCTAAAATCCCCCCGTTAAGGATCGAAACGTCGTCGACTATGTGGTTCACCTTACACTTAAACAATCTATGTGTATAAAATGTGGTGAAGGTGGCAAGTTTTATACTAAGATGTTTCACTACCTAGTATTCTCTGACATAGAAACATCACTGCAATTGCCTGTATGTTTTTTCGAAATATTATGTCCTCTTGATATGTAAGCCACAGGATACAGGCTTGTGTCCCACCAACATTTTGCTTACATCCCTTTGATCACTGCTAACTATTGTTTCTTATTAAAGTTGCCTTGTCCGGCTGGACATAGGCTAGAATATAGCACCAATTTTGGCTATATTCATAGTTTTTTGTGAATATCTCTCGTTTTCAGGGACCAGTGTCTCTTATAATACGTTACTTCCCAAGGTCCCTGACTTATTGCTTTGGGTGCCCTTGTGTTTCTTTTACTTGGAACTAGAATATGTCCATCCTGGTCTAGAGACTCGGGGGAAGAAGAGGGACTTATCTGAGGTGGGTTTATCCCTCTCGAACAACAGACGCAGCGTAAGGTGGGAGAAACTAGCAGCAAAAACAGGGATGACATCGAAGTTGTATGTCCATCTAATACCCATACTCGAAAAGGTCCAGGTTTTAAGTGTGCAAGGTAGCACTTAGGGTGCATATAATCAATTGGGGCAACTACACGTTGATTTTATTAAATCAGCATCTGATATCCTCACTATCACACCCAAAAGGGCCAATGGATTTGTTCCTGGCCCCCTCTGGTATATCACTGCCTGTCGGAAGGCTAAAACCGATCTTCTGACTTCAATTAAGGAGAGGAAGGGTAGTGCGGAAATTAGGGCAAGGAGAACGGCCTATAAAACCCTGACCACTAATGCCAAGAGTGAATGGGAACACCAAAAATGGGAGAAACTTACTATCTTCCTGGCATGCGGGGATTCGTGCAAATTCTGGCGTTGCGCGAACACAGGCTCTGGGGAGTTGGTCTCTGCCATAGAGCCCAATATTTCAGCAAAGGCTTGGCAGGATCATTTTCAGTCCCTTTACAAGCTACCTGATGGGGCCAGAATAAATTCCATTCAGACGGCTAATATTATTCCGAAGGGGTTGCCATTTACACTAAAGGAGGTCCGAATGGCTATTGTTGGGCTGGCATCAGGCAAGGCACCAGGTTTGGATGGCTTGCCTGGTGATTTATTTAAACAAGAACCAGACGTGTGGGCACCCTACTTTATGCTCCTATTCAACTCAATCCTGGAGGGCATGGAGTTGCCAGATACTTGGCTGGGCGCAGAGATTGTCCCAATATTCAAAAAGGGCTCGCCTCTACTCCCAGCCAACTACAGACCTATTAGCCTCATTGACGTCCCCCAGAAGTTATTCGGCAGACTCATTCTTAACCGTCTACAAGACTGGATAGAGGAATGTGGAATTATGAGTACATACCAAGCTGGTTTCAGAAGAAGCATTTCTACTACTGACCAGATCTTCCGCTTAAATCTTATACACTGGAAGACTGTGTTAATCGAGGGCGGCAGCTTATACACGGTATTCGTGGATCTTCGTGCTGCATTCGATTTAGTCCCAAGGGACAAACTGTGGGCTGTCCTAATGGACCTTAGGGTCCCAGCTGACATTTTATTAATTCTAAGAAGGTTGCACCAGGGGAATTTTGCCAGGGTTAGGTGTGGTAGAGGAGGAGCTCTCTCGGATGGTTTCCCCGTTGACAGGGGAGTCAGACAGGGTTGTGGGCTTGCGCCGACTCTTTTCTGCCTCTTTGTCAACGGGGTGATTAACCATCTGAATGGGTTGAGTAATACCGATGCCCCCAGACTGGATGGCAGCAGGGTACCCGCTATTTTGTTTGCGGACGATACCCTGCTGCTCTCCAAATCCCCCATGGGTATACAACGGGTCCTGGACGGATTTGCAAACTTTTGCGCGATACGTGGATTGGAGATTAACGCTTCTAAAACTAAGTACATGATCTTCAATCCACCTTCGTCTACACGTGCAAACCCTGTCTTAGGGCCCTCTAGACTAGAGAGGGTTCATACATTTGAATACCTGGGGGTAACGATCAACCAGCCCATGACATGGGACTCACACCTAACCAGGGCAAACCTTAAACTGACCCAGTTGATAGGTGGTATATCAAGGATGACTCGAGGACTAACCTATAAGCCATTTTCTCCCCGCCTCCAAATTTACAGAATTCAGGCAAAAGGGGCAGTGACCTACGGAGGCGAATTATGGGGGCATACCGCAACCCAAAAATTGCAGGTCACGGAGAATAATTTCCTAAGGTAATTGACAGGCCTTCCGTCTAGTACCCCTCTTCTCCCACTGAGACTTGACTTAGGTCTTAGACC
This sequence comes from Triturus cristatus, assembly GCF_964204655.1. Taxonomy (NCBI): domain Eukaryota; kingdom Metazoa; phylum Chordata; class Amphibia; order Caudata; family Salamandridae; genus Triturus; species Triturus cristatus. Next base: position 83,374,268 of record NC_140592.1, read on the forward strand.
CATCACAGAGGAGTTGGGCCTTAAGCCCATAATCTACTGGCGAAAACTATGGTGCACACCGGAACTGTCAAACTATAGAGCTGAGCTCCAGGAGATCATGCGTCTTGTCAAACCTGCACAAATTCCTTGGCTTAGATACATTAAACAAATATGCGAGTCATTGGGCAGACCGGATCTGTGGTCTGATCCTGAAAATACATGTCCCAGAATCTCACGCAAATCCATCTCTAAGGTCTACTATGAGCATCACTTATGCGTTCTGATTAAGAGTGTATGGGAGAGGCCCCTATCGAAAAAATTTCTGGGGTTTAAAGATTTATACCAATTAGAGCTTGCATTTGATAATATAGGCCCTTCACTAACAAGGAAGCTTTATATGCAATGGCGGTATAAAACCCTCCCCTTTAGAGCGCACACGGCTCACTGGACAAATTCCCAGTTTACACCACAATGTCCAGCCTGTGCTCATCCAAGTGAGACTGACTTGCATATTATATTTTTTTGCCCAGTTTATCGAAGAGCAAGGAATTACTGGCTTGTCCCACTCCTCAAAAACCTGGGCTGTAGACGGCACCTCCAAGCATTCAGGATTTTAAAAGAAGATTTGTCTGCCCCAATTGTATTTGCAGTCGCAAAATTTTTAACAGCTATGTGGTTCAGTCGCAATCGATGTATTAAGTCAACACCAACTGAATGAACTTGTCTGTAAATTAAAGACCATTTGTTCTACAATTAACTTGTTCTTAATCATGTGTGAACTATTATATTGTGTAATTCTTTTATGGTCCTTGTGACCGAAATAAAGATGATAAATGAGAAATTATTAGCTAATCGTAGACTGGCAAGGACATGGAGGGCAAACCGGAACACCCACTGTGGCTCAAGGATTACGAGACATGATGGTCTGCAACAGGATAGAAAAGTATGTGCTGCTGCAGCCACCCATGCCTCGTCCTCATGATGTATGGGGATCATATCACACTTATCTTCTCCACATAGAGACTGAGGCTTGATCGGCACAATCACAAAAAAACTCTGACCAAGAGACTGAGCCTCCTGCTACTCAGACTCCATGTACCGGAGACCTGGCTAGCTGATTTATATGGTTTCAAATCTGCCCACAGGAGTTATGTACAACATTATGCTTCTTGAACTCTCTTTGGGTACCCATACCTATATTTATCCTCCTCGTATGGCACGGTATAATGTACACTGTATGTATTAACTTCTTTCTCTGTATTTGCATGTTCATGAAGTGTTGACGTGTTTTCTATGGCTGCTTACGGGTGATTTATAAGTATTAAAAAGGAATGGTTAGGCCTGGCAAAAGGCTTAAGTTTGCCAGCTAAAAATGGAAGTCTAAAACTGTACTACAGGCTGCAGTGGCAGGTCTGATGTGTTTTAAAAGGTTACTTGAGTGGATGGCATAACAAATGCTGCAGTTCATTAGTAGTATTTAATTTAGGGCCCTGGGTACATGTAGTACCATTTACTAGGAACTCGTAAATTAAATGTAGCAATCAGGTAGATGCCATTGGTACGATGTTTTAGGGGGAGCGCATAAGCACGTAACCACTGGCTAGCAGGAAAAAAGCGCACAGAAGCCTACTGGCTCCAAAAATTTGTTCAGCAACAGAAGGCAAAAAATCCAGGGGTAACCCTGCAAAAAGGGCCAGGTCCAACAACTGTGTTACCAGGGAAGGTCAGAACAGTGTCAGGTGCACAGCCAGCCTGTGGAGAATGGGGCACATATTATGGGTGGAACTTGGGGGCGTGGCCAAGCAGGCTACTAAGTAAGTTGTCGACTCTGCAATCCATGCTGTTTTTCCCCTGCACGTATCCTGATCTTCTGTGGTGGGATCCGCACTGCCAGCATCGCCCACTAAAGGTCCCGAGAGCCGGGGAAGCGAGAGTTGGGCCATTGACTGCAGCTGGAGAAGTTTCACAGCTTTTGTATGCCATGATGTGGGCAAAGGACAAACCATAAGAGGCCCTATTGGGTTTAGGCGGAGGAGAGGGCGATGCGAGCGGAGTCCGAGCTCCTGAACTACTTGGTTGGCCTGCCCATGGGTGCTCGCTGATTTTCTCCTCCCTGGCTCATCATATTGTCTTTTCTATGCTGGCCCACCTGATCAGCCCTGGGGAGAACTACGGAACACTGGAGAGACAGGCGCGGCCTACGCCACACAACACAGAGCAATGGCAGCACTGGGCTCTGGTGTTGTGGGCGTGGAATAGTAGCGATCGGCGGGCAGTCTGTGGGGCGGGGCCGGCAGCCAACTCCCCTCCCCCTACACGGGGGAGCGGACCTATCTCTCTTCCTCCATTACAGATGCACAGGGCCACAACCCCGTCCCACTCATGCCACCCCTACCCCATCCCATGAAATCCACTTTGTAGTTGAAACTAGATGCAGTGGTGATTGAGGTGGGACTGCTGTGGGCTGATCATAGAGAACTAGTGAAACTGGTGGAGACAAATGAGTCAACACTGGTGACGCTTCACCCCTCAGTGTTTGCTATGCAATCAGACATCAAGGCTCTCTGGGAGGAATTGATTCTTGAAATTAAAAGCAGATGATACCAAAGGTCCTGGCTTGCGGACACGGTACTGGCTGGCAAACAATTGCACATTTTCTCAGTGGTACGAGCACACAGAGTACCAGGTTGACCAGTGCCCCAGTAGTGCCTCCAAGACCAGTGGTAGCAAGACATTTTAACTTTCGGGATAGAGACCACATCCTACAGGCATCCAGAGCACAAGGGCCATGGGTGATCGAGAGCAATAAAGAGAGCATTTATCTGGACTACGCTACTGGGACACAATGTTACAGAGTCATACCAGATGGGTTAGGCAACACCTCTGAGGACTCAACATAAGATATGCTTTGATGTTCCTGGCAAAACTCCGGGTCACAAATCGCGTGAAAGTGTACTTTTTTAAAACTACGGCAGAAGCACATTCATGGTTGGATACTAACTAAATGGGCCCCAACACCGGGTGGCCACAATGACTCCACTGATGACAATCAGGCTTGGACACACAAGAAAGGACCCCCATGAAGACTCAGGGGATGGCAATCTTGAGAACAAACAGCTAAAGAAGACCACAATAGTAGAGAAGATCGAAAGGTACACCAGCCCAGAGCACAGACATCAGGAGATGACCAAGAGCACCACACTGATATGGAAACAGGAGGCCATGCTGACCCCGAGGCGAGGCTCCGTGCTGATCCCAGGGATGGCGGACTTGACTGGGCAGACAATGGACACCCATGCACCCTTTGATGGTTCACTGCATCGTCCACAGTCAAAGGGGAACAATGGACGCTAAAACTGATAGATGGAAGTGATGGGCGAGCAAGGTGGCAGGACAGGGATGATGTATGATCAGTGGGGTAGGAGGGACACCCGAGGCAGGGCATAGAAAACGGAGTACATAACTTTATAAAGCCCCCCACCGACTACTGAATGGACATGAAACGTGGGCACCAGTTTGGGTTGCCAAATTTATGGCGAGGCAAGCATCGGGTCCTCGACCAGGGATGGGGAGTTGAGGTTTTTCACAGTTCATGCTTTGAGTGCACATGCTGGTAAGCAGGCCAGCATCACACTATGTGTAGTGAACCCAGGCCTTAGGAGGAGGATATGTGATGCATCCTTTTCAATACAAGGGACAAAGCCTGACATCGGAGAGGTATGGCCCCGCTTCATAATGTTGCTGTCTTTAAGCTCCGATAGGACTGGTCCACTCTGTTATCCCACATGTGGCAGCAGGTCTCACGTGACTCCCTTACTCCTCCTTCGATTACGCTGTCCTTATTTTGTTGTACCCTATGTCCACAGTTTGGCCTAGGCTATACCATGTCCGAAATACCTAAAGAATGGTCAATGGTAAGACTCTACGGTATTGTTACGCCCTTTATACTGGCATGGCCATGACTCTTCTCTCAGTATCCTGTTGAATAACTCACTTGTTTATAAGGTACTGTACTGGATATTGCAGCACTGGAAAGTATCTATACGTGGTATCTATGCCTTGTTCATGTTGTTTGATTAAAATGTGAAAATGTCAATAAAAAAAGATTTAAACAAAAGGGACAAAGCCTGACACATTTAGAAGCGTTCCCTCTTAGTATACGCTTTGCAGGTTTACAAGAAACACATGATCACTACAGACCTGCCCAAACTGTACAAGCGAGGGTGCAGCACATTGGTGGGTACCACATACTCTAACTATGCCAGAGGGTTGCTAATCTGGGTTGCATCTGGGGTCCCATTCCAGATGCTCTAGGGCATAACAGGAGGGCCAGTTCATAACTCTAGAGGGCTAGAGAGACTACTTGATGAGGAACGAATAGCATTAATAGAGGTCTCCCCCTCTAACACACAAGCCGCAATTTTCATCCCCATACTCACCCCCTCCCTTCTTTCAGACCCAACTTTACCATGCGCGTGGAAGGGGACATCAACGGTGTACCAGACATTGACAATGGCAGATTGCTCAACTCCCCCAACCCCCACGGGGCTTACTCACTAGCAGTGTCGAAGTCACTATCCCAAGGGTCAACAAAGGTTGCAGTCACAAATTGTGGTCTTGTAAACGCCCAGCAGGGATCCCCTAGCAGTAGGTTCCTACAGACCACAGTCATTGTTGAATGTAGATTACAAAATTCTGGGGAAAATATTGGCCAACTGCTTCTTACCCTTGGTTCAGACTCTGATGCACACTGATCAAAATGGCCTTATTTCCGGCTGTAACACCTTCTTGAATCTCAGGTGCTTAATTTGGGATTATGAATTGGGCTAGGTGGCACCATGAGAATCACTGGGTGAGCTCAATGGATTTTGAAAAGAGCTTGGATACCCTCAGCTGGCCTTATTTGCTGGGGATTTTGCAGTATTTCGACATAGGGGCTGAATTCATTCAAGACAAGTTTTCTGTATAGGGATTCAGAGGCGCAGGTGCATACTGGGGAACTTATATCACCCCCTATCCAGATCGGGAGAGTAACCGAGGTGCCCACTCCCCACTTTCTTATTTGCTCTGGCTTTTTAGCCTCTGGTCTGTGCCCTGCGAGCGAAGACGTGGGATCGAGGGCGGGGGGGTTTCAAGATGGGCAGAGAATGGCATATTGTGTCAATATATATCGATGATGCCCTTATATATTTATGGGTCACAAAGTGAACTGGGACAAATCTTCCCTGTTCCCGTGGACTGCTAGGGAACCCAATGGACACTGGCCTCGACCGAACACTGTACTGCATTTAGAGACTGACATTTAAGTGCTTGGGAGTGCACCTCTACCATACTGAAAAAGATCTGCTTGTTGGTAACTTAGAAAGGGCTAGCACTTTGATCCAAAACATCCTCCATTCTGGAGCGCTTTACCGCTATCTACTATGGGCCTCATTGCAATCTCTAAAATGTTGATACTACCTAGGTTATTATACTTCTTCACAGCACTTCCACTCATACTGAAACATCTCTTTCTCAATGAGATGAGATCCTTGCTATCAGTGGTAATATAGCTACAGGGAGGCACAGGGTGCGGTTGACTGACCTTTATCTCCCCCAAGATGAAGGGGGTTTAGCTGGTCCAGACTATGAATTATATTAAGCAGCAGTGCAATTCCAGTGGCCCATCAATTGCTGGTAGGATCGACAACCTGTAGATTATAGGGGAACACTGAGATGGCTTACAGCTGCTGTTGGGCTTCTGTGGAGTAGATAAGAAGCAAACGACAACCAGCTTGCTGTTTAGGACCGCTCGTTTGTGCTGGAAGAAATATGTGAAGGGTGCCCCTTTGGTCCTTTCCGGAGAGCGCAGCACTATCTGAATTAAATGATATACGCCCCTGAATCGATGCACACCAAAGTATGTGGGGAGCTTTTGCAGAAGGGACCTTGCAACCTCTTTCATGTTCTACAAGAGACCAATAAACCTGCTCCGTTAGCTGTGGGGAATGGACACCACGGAACCAGTAACCTCAAAACCACTCCAAATACTATTGACACATTGTTTTGGCAGGCAAGCTATAATGGCACTTTATAAAATTTTGCTGCGCAGCAACTGGGACATCTTAAGGAGTGGTGGGAACAAGTGTTGGACACTGACCTATCGGGTCAACAATGGGAGAAATGCAAACGAGTTTCACCTACCTCCATCACACTTTTTTAACCCTACAAAGGATAGACTGCATATTTCTAGGAGTGGAAATTGTGTGCCCCCAGATGTGGAGAGGAAGTTGCTGAATTCCCGCACATGGTATGGTGCTGTACAGCTATAGTGGGATACTGGGGTGCAATACTCCAATACATATCAGAACTCACGAGCTGAACGATACCTACATATGCCTTGCTGTGTCTCTTGGGGCTAATGGCCCACCTCCGTGATAAATGCAGAAAGATGGTTTGATAGACGGTGCCCTAAAACCCATAAAGACCTTTCTAACCTTCTGCATGAGAGGCCCGGTTGTCAAGAGAAAGGGAAAAGGGCCAGAGTTGTTTTTAGATTGGCCTGTAAGAAACGCAAAGCCCAACTTAAAGAGGAGACTTGGGAAAAGCTATTAAGTGCTAGTCAGCAGCGCAACAGCTCTGCATTTTGGAGCGTTGTTCACTCGCCTCTCTTTAGCAATGACCACCTCTCTAACCAGGCTGGTACTACTCCAGTCCAGGTCTGGATTGACCATTTTAAGGCCAGCTATAGCCTAGATGAGGAGCCTGAGGCACTGAAGGATTTTAGGACCAACCAGCACATAGTCTTTCACCTATCTGAGGTCAGAACTGTCAACTCTCAGTTGCCATCAAATAAAGCACCTGGGCCAGACAGGGTACCTGGGGACCTCTTTAAAACCTGTATAGATCTTTGGGCCCCTTTTCTGACACTACACTTAAACTCCGCAGCTTCCGGTCCTCTCCCACTAATTTGGTCACAGTCAATAACAGTCCTTGTTTTTAAAAAGGGCAGCAGGTCATTCCCCGCATGTTTTAGGCCTATCTACTTTATAGACTCCGAGGCGGAAATAATTGACCGGATTTTATTAAATCGCCTCTCAGATTGGGCCGAGGAGAGAGGCTTTTTATCCGACCTACATTATGGGTTTCACCCGGGCCGGGTCTCTATAGAGCAAACCTTGAACCTATATTTGCTAACTTGTAAATATACCAAGTCCAAGCGGGGGGAAATCCATCTGGCCTTCATGGACCATATCTCTGCTTTTGATAGAGTTAACTGATCCAAACTTTGGTACATGATGGCGCAGATGGATCTTGACCCAGTCCTAACAAACGTTTTGCGTGATTTGCATAAAGATCTTTCAGCTAGTGCAGGTTTGGCCCTAACGGAGAATGCACTGAGTAGTTTAAACAGTGGCGTGGACTTCGGCAAGGCTGTATTTCAGCACTTTTTTAATTTATTTTTTATATCAATCACATAGAGCAAGCCCTGATAGTTTCAAGCGTGGATATCCCTAAAGTAGGAGACTGATGTATACCTGCTCTGCACTATGCAGATGATACAGTTTTAATTGCCTGCACAGCTGAAGGTTTACAAAAACTTCTTACCCTTTTTTTTTAGTTTTATGAGTAGCCTTGACCTAACGAATTTTTCAAAGTCACACATCATAAAGTTTGGTCCACCGAGCACGAAATACGTTGTGCATGGCCATCACATTAGCCAGGTAGACCAGTTCAGATACCAGGGGGTCCAATTGGATTCAGGGTTAAATTGGCACTCACTTATTACCCAGAACGTTTCGTCTTTAAACAGAGCTATATTTAGTATAGGTGATTTTTCCACAGGCTCGGGCGCACTCATATACAATCGATCCTGGAAATCTACAGGGCTAAGTGCATCCCAATAGCGAGTCATGGCAGTGGAACATGGAGGTATGGCCGGGTTGTCCCAATCCAAGTAGCCGAAAATAAATTCTTAAGGGGCCTCCCGGGTGTTCCACAAAGTGTACCACATCAAATTGTCCATGAAGAACTAGGCTTAGACTATATTATTGACCAGCTCCGTCTTAGCCCCCTGAAACTCTGGCATTCAATTTGGGTAAAAGAGGAACTTTGCTTTAGCAGATTAATTTTACAGGATTGTCTAAAATTAAAAATAAATCCTCCTTGATCCCGTGGCTGGCCTACATGGCGCATATTATGAAGACCCTAGGGAGGCCTGACCTGTACGATAATCCTTTAAGTTTACCAATCTCTGAGGGCAAAAGGGTTGAAACTGCTTTTAGGGACAAGTTGGCTTCAGAACGTGAGGATTTTGCATTAACGAAACATTCAATGCGACATGCGATTCTAGTTAAAACTGTCAGCAGCACAGAACCTTACTTGACGTGGAATATGACACGTCATCAACTCCGCCTGCTGACTTATTTCAGGTTGAATCTATTTCCCCGTCTAGTTCCTTTTATTCATGGTTGTTTTACGGACTCAGACCTGCCCCTTTCAACTGCGATAACACATCAATTAATGACACACTGCATGTTGTTATGCTTTGCCCAAAATATAATAATTTACAACATACTTTTTTACGTCCAATCTTAAAACCACTGAATTTTACACAAGTCAGACCTGCCCTGCTGTATTTACAGCTGTTAAACTATTTTACAGTCTGTTTTTCTCTTGTAGGTTATCTTATGTGGGTTTTAAAATAAGTATGAGTTTGGCAAAGACAATTTATGAACTATTTTTAATGACTTGACTTTTATGATTTTATTTTTTAAATCGAATAAAAATTCTGAATTGAAATTGAGTTACTTTCTTGGTTGTTATATGGGCATACATAATGTAAGCACTATTGTTATTATTTATCTGCGAGGGCTTTGTACTTGGAATGGGCTGGATTTGTATGGCACTCAAGTTGAGCGGTCAAAGTGCATCGTCTGTAGATGCTATATACAAAGCATTAAAGATCTACAACAACAAAAAATGAATGAGACTTAGGAGACTGGTCAGAGAGTAAGCTGCACACCATATATTCTCAGCTGTGAACTCAAGACTTCCGCTCCAGTTGAATCCAGTCCTGATCTTTTTTTCCAATCTATTAATTCTCTTGCTCTCCGTGTATACACTTGAAAATTAATTTCCATTTTGATTTCGGTATAAAGGGGTGGAAATTTGGGATTGCCATCAAAAACCTTCGGTGTAATACCCCAATCCTGGCAGCTTGCAAGGTCCATTCTGGATTCCGAAGTCAATCCATTAATGCAGAAGCACAAGCTATTAGTGAAATCCAAGATGGTGTTCAATATTTAGGAATTTTACCCTCTGGTACAAACACTACTACAGTTCCTAGCAACAGAGATAGGTCAGTTGGACAACAGCACCTTTGTCAGGAAGTTCGGCTACGGCTTTGGCCCTCCCTGGGAAGTATGCAGCAGTTCATAATGGACTCAAGGCCTCAATGCTCAGTGTAAATTAAATTTTAGCTCAGGCCTGAACATTTTAAAACTGAGCAGGAAAGAGTGGACCTTATTTTATCATAATTGGTCAAGTATGTCGTACAATGTGACCAGTTCTAGTATGATTCACTAGCATACCTGGCTATTGCAGAGACCATATCTAGCTCATATGGGTCTCCTTACATAACATTAAGGGAACAAGGACACATTAATTAAATGAACCTGTACCAGCAGCTTAAGATAGAGGCACGCTGAACGAACATGGCAGCAGCTGCTGACTTCTCAATCGCCTCCAAGCAGAGGTTAAAGACGCTGTGGCATTGGTCAGAACTGCCCCACCACTATGAATTCTGTGCTAGAGTTAACTTTGCAAATCGATACACAAAACCCACCATGAAGCAGTGAAAGAAAATGGGCTCACATGTGCTTGATGCTTCTCCCTTCTTCAGAGAGGAATCTGAGAGAAACAGAACCTGTGGAACCAATACATATTGGAGAAGTAAGGTGACCTCTTACTAAAGAGGAACAAGATGCAAAGAAAAGAAGGTGCTGTTCATATTGTGGGAGGTTCTATACTGTAAGGGTCCATCCACCAACACAACAGGTTCAGCAGCCTTATCCTGAAAACTGGCAGAGGAAGTTAAGGGCAAAGCTCATTAGGTAGGCCAGCATCAGGTCAGTGGAAGAGGTGGAGAAAAGGGCTGTGGAGGCTGGGGCAGATTTTTGTTTTCCAAAACCTTTATTATTCCATCAAATAGTACATTGCTATTCAGCCAACAACCCGGAGGCAGGCAGCTAGGTTGCGAGGCGGATCTCCGCCCAAGCATTTTAGGTCGTACATTTGAGCAGCATTCCAATATTTTACGATGAACAACACACAACAAAACTAACAGTGAGCTAGAGTCGAAAGGAAGCAAACAATGACTAGTCGAAATGTCACAACCGCCGCCACTCTGCGCCCACAGTACATCGCGACCACGCAATCAACTGACAACCCCCCACGTAAAGCGAACCCCAAACCTCAGAACACTTATGCCAGGCGGTCCCCCACGTGCAGCGCACCGCAGTCGAACTCCAACCTCGCCATTCCACCAGAGTCACAGCCCACCCCCCTAGTCATCTTCCAACGCTTTCGTCCTCGCCAACCAATCCACCAGCGGCTGCCATACATCTACGGGCCTCGAGCGCTGTGGTAACTGGTCCCAGTAGGAAGTCAGTTGCTCCCTACAGTACACCGCCGCTCCTATCCAGGCCACCACTTTCGGCGGTGCCGTCTTCTTCCAGTGTAGCGCTATTTGGCGCTTAGCAAGTAATAGCAAAAGGGCCACAAGCCTACGCGAGGCCTTAGGCACATTTCTAACGAAGCCCAACAGGGCCACAAGTGGGTCCAGCTCCATCTCCGCCCCCACGATCTGCCTTATGGTATTGAAGACTGCAATCCAGAAGTCGCGTATGGGGCCACACACCCATACGAGGTGATAGAACGTGGCCTCCCTCTCACCGCATCTCCAACAGTTCGCATCGGACCGTAGTCCCATCCTACACAGTTGTATGGGCGTACGGTAAGTCCGGTGTAGATAGTTGAAGTGCACCAACCGCAGTCTATAATTAGGTGATAGGTTTTCAAGTTGGGAGCAACAGTACTCCCACTGTTTCTCTGTAATAGATATACCCGCTTCACATTCCCACGAGGACCTGGAGTCAATGTGCACAACCGGAGCTGCGTTTTGAGTAGCCCTATAGATACGTGTGATCAGTTTGCACGTGGAGGAATTCGAGAGTATGTCCTCCAAGGCCGCAAGCGTCGGCGGAGCATCTGGAAACATAGGGTACCTGCATTTGCAGGCAGACCGCAGTTGATAGTAGAGAAGAAGCTCCGAGGCCGTCGGTTCAGACGCTGCCGCCATATCCCGCACTGTAAGGAAGGTCTCGTCCGGGTACAAGTCTCCCGCCACCCTCAGGCCGCAGGCCTGCGCCCGTCGCACCACCGCCGCGTCTGTCAATGGACCCAGCAGTGGATTAGCCGCAAGGGGCATACTCGGCGCAAATAAATCCACAACGCCTGCACGCTTAGCAATGTTTGACCAGGCCCAGCGTACCATTTCAACAGTATCAATGTCCTCCCGGGAGCGTTTGTATCCCTGATACACCGCTGCACGAAGGGGACAGGGGGCCGCAACGTCCATCTCTATTGCCACGTGGGGCTGGTAAGGGATCGGGTGATGCCAGTAATGCAGGTATTGAGCCTGTGCACTATACGCATATAGCTCAATGTCCGGGGCCGCGAGTCCTCCCTGGCGGAAGGGGAGTGTGAGGAGGTTCCATGCCACTCTGGGCTGCTTACCCGCCCAGACCAGTTCAATCAAGGCGGAGCGGAGCCGGCGGAAGAACGACTTCGTGAGTGGCACGGGGATGTTTACGAATAAGTAGAGAAACTTAGGCACGACCACCATTTTAGCAATTGCTACGCGGCCCGTCAAAGACAGTGGCAGCGCTTTCCAGCGCTTCACCTTACACTCCAGCCATTCCACGGCCACCCCAAAGTTGGCCAGCCATATTTCCTGTACCGAGCGGCTGAACTGTATGCCCAGGTATTTAATCTCATCAGTGACCCAGTCAATCGGGAATTCCGTATGGCATTTACTCGTACCATCCGTCAGCGGGAACATTGCCGACTGCGACCAGTTTATATCGATGCCTGTGAGGCCACTGTAGCGTGTCACCTCACGCATCAGCGGGTCAAAGTTCTCCGACGGATTCATCATATATATGGTGATGTCGTCGGCATACATAGATACCAGTAGGCCACGCGACGTGAATCCGATACAGCGCTGAGTGTGATGTTGGCGCAAACGGGCCGCCAGCGGCTCCGTCGCAATGGCAAATAGCAATGGCGACAAAGGGCAACCCTGCCGAGTCCCTCGGGTTATGGAGATCGGGGCAGACGTCTGACCATTAACCCTCACCCTAGCCGTCGGATCATTATAGAGTATTCCAATACGCCTGGCAAAGGAGGGGCTAAAACCCATGCGAGTGAATAACGTCCGTAGGAATTTCCACTCTAAGGAGTCGAACGCCTTAGTGGCGTCCAGCAATGCAGCCGCGGCCTGCACCTTGGGATCCAAATAATGCAGGAGCCCAAACAATACTCTCAGATTGTGGGAAGTTGACCTCCCCATTACAAATCCCGACTGATCGGACAACGCTATCTGTGGCAGCATAAATTTCAGACGGTCAGCGAGTAGTTTCGCGTAGATTTTGGCGAGGCTGGGGCAGATATTAAGAGTGGGACTCAGAAGATACACGAGTAAGGTGAAGGTTGTGTGGGAAAGGTTTTTGGGTAATATAGGCAGTCAGAAATAAACATCTTACTATATCTTGTGTGTTTTAAGGTACACGTTTGTTCCTATCAGCTCGCACTTATCTTTGGGTCCTTCACATTTGTTTTCTCCCTTGATTCCCTTACATCCCTTCAGTTCATTTACATTTACCTTATTGGTCCTCTTACCTATATCTGCTGCAGTGTTTCATCCTGGTTCTCCATGGTTTGAGGATTTTATCATTGTCACCCTTGAGCTTGTAAGTGCCTCCATCTCTGGAGAAGCAGAAAAGACCTTCAACAACATCTAAATTGGCACAATAAGTTTTGCAGTATACAGCCTGCAGAGGTTACCCTATCTGGACCTCTGATCCAATGCGCAGGCTGCATACCTGCTGTGAACTCGACACTAATAACTGCCCAATTCAATCTGGATCTTCTGTTTTCCATCCTACTCGCTTATCCCCTCTGTGCCTACACTTGGAAAAGGGTTTCCATCTCCAAAGTATTTTATGGAGGGAGTTTGGAATATGCACTGAAGCAAAACCTCAATCCTTCCTTATTCATCATCCACTTATCTGTAATATACATGCTGTGGATCTTAAGTAGGAACCGGTGTAGACATATTCATGAGGGTGGCAGACACCTAACAAATTTCATTATGCCTGCTTTCCAAAACATATATGAATGTTCAAAAATTATGTAAAGAATACAGTTTGATTTCATTATTTTTGCCATTAAATTGAAATACAATTTCAAAATATTTTCAGCAAATAACAGATACTTGAAAACATGGTCAGATATTTTCCCTTAGATTTGGGTGTCCTCCAGTTAACGGCAAGAATGTAGAACCTTATGATTTCATCTAGTACCACCATGCTTTGAGTGGGTTGTATGATTTTACAACGCATTCCGTTGTAACGCATGCCTTTACCACGCATGCGTTACAACGCGAATGCCATCACCACGCATATCCTTTACCACGAAAATTCCTTTTACACGCATACTTTTACAACGATTTTCATTGTTAAACTATGCATGTAAATGGCATTTTCATGTTAAAGGATTTTCACCCTAAACATTTACCCCTTAAATTTACCCCTCCGCGACACCACCCCCTCATTCCTCCTTACCTTTTCTCTCCTTGATCTTCCGTGGGGACGTTGTACGTTGTTAAGAGGAAGCGGAAGTGTTTTTCCATTTCCTCTTAGGACGCCGATTGCCTCCACGTCTTTTTATTTATACCTCTTTACTTTTGCCCCCCAAGCCCCCTTTTTTATCCCAAGCTTTTTTTTGTGGAGGGGAGACCCCCCCCCCCCAAGCCCCCCCCTTTTTAAAAAAACTTTAGCACACATGCATTTACTATGTATTTCGTAGTAAAGGTATGCATGGTAAAGGCTTTTCGTTGTAACCACGCATGAGTTGTAATGCATGCGTGGTTATGGTAATGCGTGGAAACGGCCGCGTTGTAGTGGCCGTTTCCCCTTTCAGTGCTCTCTTTGCACAGGCCTGCAAACCTGGCATTATGTACTCTTTCCAGCATCATCAGAGGAGGCAGTTTAACCAGATAACGTATGTGGAAGTGGACAACATTTAACATAAAAAAAGTCAGGTCAGCTAGAACACTTCACACTATGCCATGAACTGTTAGATGAAGAATACTTGTTTGAATACATGCGCCAGAAGACTAAGCATGGTTGCCAGTTTCCAGTGTTTAGGAGGCATAAGAGGATGTGCTTGGCAATATATACTTTGAAATGACTATTGAGTGAATGCTATGCTACACATGCTATGCACATACTGTAAAGCACTTCTCCTCTCGCTGTGGCTCTAGGCATTTGATGGTGCTGATGTCTGAAATAATGTTCCTAAAGTTCGTCCAAAAAGAGCGTGTTGTCTTGCTTGGACATCCACACAATAGCGTTAAGTAAACGTGTGTGGATTTGTTCATGTAGCTGCCCAAATGTCAGCTAAATGAACGTCACCTAGAAAACACATAGAAGCACCTTTCTTCCTAGTAGAATGTACTTGTGGAACTTTTGGTAATGTTCTCTTGGATTTAATATAACACAACTCTATGCATTTGACTATCCTTCGAGCAATGCCTGCTTTGGAAATTATGTTTCCTTTTCTAGTGTTCGTAAAAGCAACAAACAACTGCTGTGTTTCCAAAATGGTTTAGTCCTGCTATTATAATACATTAACACGATCTTGACATCAAGTGTATGAAGTGCTCTTTCTGCAACTGTCGCTCAGCCTAGAGGCAAAGTCAAACACAGACGCTTTGCTTCTAGAGAACAGGTTTCCTCTGGCCGATACCAAAGGTGACCAGGATAAAGAAGAGTAAAAGAGAACTCCCAAGCAGGGGAATTCAAGTACTCGTCTAAGAGGACTGCCGTTGACGCAATATAATCTAGTCCTGGTTTTTCGGGAGCCTAACACCATGATATGGGACTTAGTAAAATTAGTGTTGAGACTGTCCATAAATTCTACAAATTAGTTGAGTAAAACTTCTAGTCCCACGGCCGTACGTAAAATTAGTATAAATAGCACAGGATTGAGAACCAACTCTGGCCAAATCTTTGCCAATTTTGATTAATGATTTTTCAAGGTAATTAATATATAAAGTAAACAAAAAAGGAGCCAAGATGCATCCTTAGCAAACTCCCGATTAAGATTAAAATGGTCAGTGCATTCTCCACCATCCATCACAGAAGAGGACAAATTATAATGTAAATTGCTCTCCCAAAAAAAAACAACTATATGAGGGCCAGCCCCAATCTCCAACATGATAGACCAAAGCTCCTCCCTGTTAACCCTGTCAAAAGATGTGCTGAGGGCCATAAATGCAACATGCAGATCCCCTTTTATCGCAATATTGTATCTGGCAATAAGCAAGTACAAATTAAGTCCCCGATCGATGGTGCTTAGGCCCTGGCGGAAACCATACCGAGTATCCCATAAAACAGTCTGTTCTACTGCCCAATCCACTAGTCAGTTCATTATGATGGGGCCCAAAATCTTTGCTGTTGAACTGATCAGGGATATGGGCCTGCAACACTTAGGATCTTGTCTATTGCCTTTCTTGAAAATAGGAACTATTACAGAGGAGACCACGCTTCTAGGATAATTGTTCTAGCAGCTGAATTTCTTTTCTGCATACGTCCTTGGAGGGTTTCAAAGATATTCTCCTCCAAAGCTGGATCTGCAGTAGTTTTGGTTTTCTGTTTGGTAGAAACCTTTTGCCGGTGACATGTCCATGTGTAACTTTTATGGCTGATGCTACTGTGGAGCATCGACATTCAATAGCTTTTTCTGCACCGGCAGCTGGGTCAGGCTAACGTGGAGTTAATGGCTTGTGACTGCTCGGCTCCAATGACTTTTCCAGCACCAAGTGGGTGCGCAGTGCCAATGGTTCCGATGGCATTGAGGGTTGAAGGAGCATCATTGGCTTTGTCGGCACCGTTACCTGTTGCAGCTTTGAGGGCTCTCTATCGCCTCCTTGTTTGCCCTTGTGACCTGAAGCCAGATTGGGATCGATAGGCTTTTTGTCCTGTCTCGGCTCCAAGGTGCGTTCTCAGTGTCGACCAGAGTCCGTGGGCTGTGGTGCACCAAGGTGGTGGTAGTTAAGTATAAAAGGGCATAATGACTCTAGATACTCACAGCCCTTGGAGTGATCCCGTAGGCTCTTCGAGGAGCTCTATGTTCGAAGGCGATGGCCAGTCTTGATCCTCCTCTTCGGCATGCTTGGAGTCATCAGAAGCGATGTAGTGTGGACTACACAAGGTGGCCCTGCCTTCCTCTACCTCTCCGCAGGTGCAGACCAGTTCTTCGTCCACAGAGAATTCGGCCTCTGTCTCCATCTCCATGTTGTGCGCTAGATGTCGGTCAAATCAACAGAGAGGGGTCTTTTTGTTCTTGACCAGGTTACATGCTGTACAATCCTATTGTGTTCTGGAGACAAGCAGAGGTTGCAGATGCTATGTTGGTCCGAATAGGCATATTGTGCTCTGTACTGTGGTAGACTTTTGGAAAAGTCTCTCCTTCCCTTGCATACCCCAGAACAGGGTATTTCTCAACAACGCTGGGGAATGGGTGCACATGAGGCAGCCATTTGAGTCGATGAATTAGTTGAATTTGCTTGGAAAAATGTGACGGTCGATGAAGTCAAAAGAGTATCGGGGCATAGAAAATGACTCTGTGTCTGTTCTGCATCGAGAAGTCATAGCACAGGCATCATCCGTCTGAACCAAATGGCACAAAAAACAATCTGACAATGGAGCTATTGATCATGCGCATTCACTCGAGGAGGAGTCTCGTACCCACGTCAGCAACAAAAGACTCATCGAGACAAGTTGTAGAGTCCAAGCCCAACACTAGATGGCAGGAGTGTGCATAGCAAGTGTATCTGAAGCCAACACATGCTAAGAATCTATTGCTTCTTACTCTACTCTGTGATTATTGGTATAGACCTCATCCCCACACACATTTCTTCACATGGACAGGTGACAATAGTGCCCAATGAGATACTATTATCAATCTTCAGGAGAATTACATGGTATCAGTTCTAATATCAACCTTCAGGAGAATGAACATGTTATTAGTTCTACCAGTCACAAATCAAATATGTACATTGCAGTCTGAATGCAGATCTCTGTAGCAGGTCTAATAATCGTTCTTACTGCAGTCCACAAAGATTTATTTAAATTCATTTAGATGCAAAGAAAGGCATTGTTCTCATCTACATGTGTCTCTTACCAACTTGAGTAGCATGTGCAATTAGCAATCTGGAGTATGGTTATAAAATTGATGAAAGTTTTCACAACGGACGTACTGAATGTGGTTGTCACCTGAAGGATGTATGTTCTCCAACACTTCAGGGGCATCAGGGATCTAATTACACCTATGTTTAAGGTCCAAACAAGCTCTAAGTTTTAACCAAGTTTCTTGTCAGAAAGCACAACATCCTCAAGCCAGGGCAATCCCACATGTCAAGATATAAGCCCCAACTGATATCATAATGTGGGCGGAATAAACAACTAACATATTACTGGCATTCAAACATTACTTTCAAAGTATCACAGGATGAGACTGCAGCTTACCTGAGGTTTTATTGAGAAATATGGTGGCAATTAGAAGTTTCCAAGGATCATGAAAGAGCGTTTCCTGAACCAAGTTAAAAGGCGACCGAGGTGGCGTCCACTTGCTGAAGGCCTTTCTTCTTGGTGGCCTCAGACCTGAAAATATATAAAAACACTTATCCAAATCAGACTGCTGCTAAGATGTAACCCAAGCCATTTTTTGGCTGGATCTGTTCATGGTCATCAGGGCCCACCACTTTTCTTGGACAGACAACGAACACACAGGTCATGTCTCCCTAAAAGTATTTTGTTTTATACTGTACAGAGTATTTCCCATAGAGTTTGACAGGCTATGCACTAGAAGAAAACAAAAAAAAATAAGGTCCATGAGATAATGAGAGATATATATATATATATATGTATATATATATAGATAGTAGAAAAAAAACTCAAAACATGGTGACATTTGCAAGCTTTTTCAATAAAGAATTTAAGCAACAACAGAGAAGTTACGTTTTGTGGATGAGCATTCAGAGAAAATAATTTATGGCTTGATATATTTTGATCAGTGATGAGGTCATTTAATTCTTTTTTATTAAACATTCATCGACATGTAGTATACAATACAGAGGAATCAAGTACATTTCAATCAGTGAGTGCAATAATAGACAGATTTTTGCGTTACAGTACTGCAGGAACAAGTTATGGGGTGGGCGGATCGTCTGAATCAATGCTGTGTGGCGGGTTACAAATATATCCTTGGTAGGAGTTCCAGGGGTCCCATATTTTGGACCACTTTTTAGGGCAGCCCCGGGCTGTAGAAACAGTCTTTTCTCAATACACACACACCAGTCTAGGTCTTCTTTCCAGGCCTCTACTGTAGGTTGGTGTGGCGCGCCCCACAATTGTGCAATGTTCCTTTTTGCCAGCACGCATCCCAATGTGATCTATTGCGTGTGGTGACTATTCAGGTCAGTAGGTTCCCATATGTTCAAGAGGCATCTACGTGTTTCAGGGGGGGGGGGGGGGGGACGAGTGTGAGCACTTCGCTTAGAATGTCATGGATTTTGCGCCAATATGCCCATATTATCTGTAGAACTGTGCCTTCCTGGCTGCATTGTCACCTACAATCTCCCGTTTCAGCCCTACCCATGCGAAGTAGACAAGGCCCTGTGACATACACTCTGTGGATAATTTTGAGCTGTACTAGCCTGAGCCTAGCCAAGATTGCTACTACTCTTGGGGAGGACACTGCTTCCTGCCAATCTTCATCATCTAACTCAATGCCATCCCTCACCCATTTCTCACGTATTGGTCCGAGGGAGTCTGCCGTGTTATTGATCAATTTCTTATAGGTTATCAATATGATTTTCTCTGGTAGGTGACCATCTAACAGTCGATCCTCCAGTGGGGAGGGTTCTGGGGGGGGAGGAGTCTTTCGGGAAGTGGGACTGTAGTGCGTGACGGATCTGGGTGTATCTAAAGTGCTCTGAGTCAGCTAAGTCATATTGTTGTTGCAGAAAGGCAAATGTTTTCACTTTGCCCTTCTCCCACATATCCTTGATCTGTGAGATCCCGATGAGGTCCCATCTATCGAATCCCTTCGATCTCCACAAGTTACCTAATTTTTCAGTCCCATAAGGGGGTTGCCAATGTGAGTTTTTGCTCCCATCCCATAGTTTTGTTAACGGTGTGCCATATTCGGACTGAGTGGTCAGTTGGTCCAGTCAAGGGGTATCTTTGGGTTTAGAATAGAGTGCCCTACTGTAGGTCTCTCCCGACAACAACCATCTGTCCATGGCATAGCCCGGATCGTCAGGTCGACCATAGGTGCCATGATTGATGGCAGCAAGGTGTGCCGCCCAGTAGTATTTTTTGATGCCTGGGAGGCTAATTCCCCCGCCGTGCCAATTCAGAGTGAGCTTGGTCAGTGCTATGTGAGGTTTCCCGTCGCATAACAAGTCACTCCGTAGGCTCTCAATCTCTTTAAAGTAGGTCACTGGAACATGATCCATTGAGTTCTGCAGTGCAAAAAGAAAGCGGGGTAGTGACATCATTTTGAAGAGGGCTGCTTTGCCCAACAGCGAAAGCAGAAGAGTTTTCCAACTTGCTATATTGCGTTTAAGTCTCTGTAGCAGCGGGAGAAGATTGTAATTAAAACGGAGTGTTGGATCTAAGGAGATAAATATACCTAGGTATTTGAAGCCCACTGTGTTAATTTGAATTGGGCAGCCCTGTGGTGGAATAGGTGGGTCTCCGTTGAGGACGTATAGGAGGAATTTACTCCAGTTGATGGAGAATCCAGAGAATCTGCCAAAGATTGCCAAGATTTCTAAGACACTCACCAATGATTTTCTCGGGGAGGTTAGGAATAAAAAAATGTCAAGGGCATAGAGAGAGATACGGTCTTCCCAATCTGGGGACCAGCGTAGACCTCGTATTACTAGGTCCTGACGAATCCATGCCGCCAGCGGTTCCAGGGCAAGGGCGAATAGGAGAGGGGAAAGAGGGCATCCCTCACGGGTCCCCCGACTCAATGTGAATTTGTCAGACTGCTTGTTATTGACCACGATCTGCGCAAGGGGCTCCTAATACAAGATCCATACCCAATGAATGAATTCTGGACCAAACCCCATTTTTGCAAGGACTGCCAATAAGTAAGGCCACTCAATGGTGTTGAACGCTATGGACGTGTCTAATGATACAAATATGGCTTCTTCTTGGATCGTAGCTGCTCTCCCAAGTACCCATGTACTCTACGCAGGTTCAGTGGCGTGTTACGGAGCGGCATGAAGCATGACTAATCAGGATGAACCAGACCGCCAATTACTTTGACTAGACGGTTTGCGAGGAGCTTGGCCAGAATTTTGGGCTCTGCGCTTAGAAGGGAAATCGGCCTATACGAGGGCTCGTTGGTTTTGGGTTTGCCCTCCTTATGTATAGTGACCAGCGTAGCAACTCTTTGTACAAGGTCATTGTTAATTAACATTTTGAATTTCATAATGAGCTAGTATTAGCATTATTCCTACACCGTACCAGGAATTTCCTGTGCAGACCCAATCTATCCTAGCAATTAATTAACTCTAATACCCCCACATCCAACATATTCCTAAAAAGTAAATTCTATTTTAGTTTCCTCGAAATAAGACAAACGACTCAAACAAATAGCCACCATATTTTATGTTTGTTGGCAGGTCAACTGTCTATTCACAATCAGTACATTCATAATTATAATAACTTTGGAAAAACTTTAAATCTGTTCTACATATAGCCTGCTCTCAGGGGCATCTTGGGACTTTAGACCCCAGTGCAGGGCTCACATGTGACAGTTGTCAAGCATGAGCATGAGGGTAAAAGGCAAGAAGCCTCAGAGCTACCCTCACTGTGATCTACGATCAAGTCTGAAACATCAGGATATTAGCCTGAATGTCCTGGACTTGTTGCAGAGGGGGGAAAATCTTGAACTTCACTGTGCCCAAGATTACCCCCAATGAATAGAAGCCTCTGTGATTGATTCAGGTTGTGACTTTTGTTCTGCTTATGAGAAACCCTAACAAAGTCAGAAGTTTTTCTGCCATCCGGAGCAAAGCCTACTTTCAGCAGCCAGTCGTTCAGATACTGATCACACCCCAACTCAGAAAGTGGGCAGAAACCAATACGATCACTTATAAAATCAGTAGGGCACTAGTGAAGCTTAAAGGGGGCATGGCAAACTGAAAATGCTCCTGACCCACCTTGAACCATAGGTAACACCTGTGGGATCTATATGAGAATACATGGTATATGTATACAAGGAATATGAAAATACATGTCCTACACGTCCAAGAACACCATCCAGCCTCTAGAGTCCAGGACAGAAAGAATCTGAGCTAATGTGGGCCTTCAAAACTTTTCCTTCCGCAGGAAAGTGATCGGATGGTTCAAGTAGGCCTGAGGCCCTGTCGGGACGACGAAACAGTAGGAATAACAACCCCAGCCTTTATCCACATCCAGCACCCACTCTGTGGCACCCTTGTAAAGCAAAAGGCACACCTCTAGCAGCAAGGACAGATACTCTTCCAAAATTCCTTCTAGTGCAGGAGGAATACTGTGTGGGGAAGAAGGAAAAGGTAGGACATAGTCCTTCTAAACTATGCAAGACCCATCTGTTGGAAATGACGGATCACTAACCTGCGGGCAAATCCAGCACCCACTCGGTGGCCCACTTGTAAAGCAAAAGGCACACTTTCACCATAAGAAAGCATTACAGAGTAAAAACGCATTTGAGTGACATTTTTACTACCTGCAAACATTGAAAACTGGAAGGAATATGCTACTTACCAGTATGCATCTGTTCTTGGCATGTAGAGCTGCAGAGTTGTACACTTAGCATAGATCGCCATCTGGTGTTGGGCCCGGATGTTTGCAGTTTGTTTTTCTTCTTGGACAGTCTTTGGAAGTCACGAGTTTGGTGACTCCTCCTTCGGTCCGTACTGCGCATGGGCTTCGGCTCCATCCTCAGATTGTTTTTCGCCAACAGGGAAATGATGGAGCTTGGTAATCACAGTGAGAAACCCATGTGTGTAGTATCTAAATAAGATGTACTGGAACGGATACAGGTAGCCGGGGAGGCGGGTGGGCGTGTACAACTCTGCAGCTCTACATGCCAAGAACAGATGCATAATGGTAAGTAGCATATTCCGTTCGAGGCATATGAGCTGCAGATTGTACACTTAGCATAGATTATATAGCAGTACCCAACCCTAGCGGCGACCACCGGTATCCGTTGCAGTGGTTTGAAATAGTGTCTTTAGTACAGCCTGGCCCACTCTAGCTTGCTGCTTGGAATGCACATCTACACAGTAATGTTTTGTGAAGGTGTGCGGTGTAGACCATGTGGCTGCTTTGCAGATGTCATCTAAGGGTATATTCCCTAGAAAGGCCATAGAAGCCCCTAACTTTCTTGTAGAATGGGCTTTAGGCGGAACAGATAATGTTCTTTTAGCCTTTTGGTAGCAAATCTGTATGCATTTTACAATCCACCTAGCTATCCCTGATTTAGAAATGGGGTTGCCTTTATGTGGTGGAGAGAAGGAGACGAATAATTGTTTAGTCTTCCTGAAGGGTTGCGTTCTTTGTATGTAGTATAGCAAGGCCCTTTTTACATCGAGTGTGTGTAAGGCTCTTTCTGCAACAGATTGGGGTTGCGAGAAGAAGACAGGTAATTCCACCGATTGATTGAGATGAAAGGGGGAAATGACCTTGGGCAAGAACTTCGGATTTGTGCGAAGTATGACCTTGCTGTGATGTATTTGTATGAAGGGTTCTTGTATGGTGAACGCTTGTATTTCACCAACCCTTCTAAGGGAAGTGATAGCTACGAGAAAAGCTGTTTTCCAGGTGAGAAACTGTAGCTCGCATTTATGCATTGGTTCGAAGGCCGGACCCATTAGTCGTGTAAGAACTAAATTTAGGTTCCATACAGGGGAAGGTGGTGCCCTGGGAGGAATTACTCGTTTAAGGCCTTCCATGAAGGCTTTAACAGCGGGCACTCTGAAGAGAGATAAATGCTGTCTGTTTTGTAGATAAGCAGCGATCGCTGCTAGGTGTAGGCGTATGGATGAATATGCCAGGTTACACCTGTGAAGATGGAGCAGATAGCATATGATGTGCTGTATGGATGCATCTAAAGGGTTGATTGTATTGTTACGGCAGTAAATAACAAATCTTTTCCACTTTGCGGCATAACATGCTCTAGTGGTAGGACGTCTGGCTTCCATGATGATGTTCATGCAATCAGGGGGAAGGTTAAGGTATCCGAATTCTAGGATTTCAGGAGCCAGATCGCCAGGTTGAGCTGAGCTGGGTCCGGGTGCCTGATTTCTCCATTGTTCTGGGTTAGGAGGCATGGGGATAGGTGCAGTTTTTGATGTGGTACCACTGATAGTTGTAGTAGCGTGGTGTACCACGGCTGCCTGGCCCACGTCGGAGCTACCAGAATGAGTGTGAGGGAGTGCTGTTGTAGCTTCCTGACCACTAATGGAATTAGTGGGAGAGGTGGAAAGGCGTATGCAAATCTGCCTGACCAGTTCATCCATATCGCATTGCCCTTGGACAATGGGTGTGGGTATCTGGCGGCGAAGCTTGGGCATTTTTTGTTTTCGTGGGTGGCGAAGAGGTCTATCTGAGGATGCCCCCACTGTTGGAAGAATGGTTGAAGAACTTGCGGATGCAGTTCCCATTCGTGTAGTTGTTGCGTTTGTCTGCTGAGCAGATCTGCCATGGTGTTTTGTACGCCTGGAACGTGTTGTGCCAGGAGAAAGATGTTTTGGGGAATTGCCCATCTCCATATGCTCTGGGTTAAGCGGGAGAGCTGGGGAGAGTGTGTCCCCCCCTGTTTTTGGATATAATACATTGCAGTCATGTTGTCTGTGCGAATGAGGACTGCTTTGCCCGAAATCTGTTTTTGGAAAGATTTTAGGGCTAGAAAGATCGCCAAGAGCTCCAGATGGTTGATGTGGAGCAATTTTTGCTGTGGCGTCCATAGACCTTGCATTGTGAGGTGTAGGAGGTGCGCTCCCCAGCCGGAGAGCGATGCGTCCGCTGTTAGAATCACCTGAGGAACCGGGTCCAGGAACGGCCGCCCTTTTGAAAGGTTTGTGGTGTTCCACCTCTGCAGAGAGTGATGTGTGCGGCCGTCCACCAACACCAGATCCGTCAGCTGACCCTGGGCCTGGTTCCACTGTTGTGCTAGGCACTCTTGAAGTGGACGCATGTGTAGTCTTGCATGGGGCACTATAAAGATGCAAGACGCCATCATTCCTATGAGCTTCATGAACACTCTTGCTGGGAGAGAGTGTTGGGGAAGGAACGTTTTGCGTAAGGCTTGAATGCTTGTGATTCTGGCTGTGTTTGGATAGGCAATACCTTTGGAGGTGTCTATAGTGGCCCCGAGGTATTGCTTTGTGTGAGATGATATGAGGTGGGACTTTTGGTAGTTCACCGTGAAGCCTAGCTGGTGGAGCAGTTGGATGGTGCTGTTTGTATGCTGCACGCATTGATGGTAAGACGCGGCTTTTATCAGCCAGTCGTCTAAGTAAGGGAAGACGTGAATGTGTTGACGTCTGAGGTGTGCTGCTACTACCGCTAGGAATTTGGTAAACACCCGTGGTGCGGTGGTGACCCCGAAGGGGAGAACCGTGAATTGGTAATGTTGCCCGTCCACCACGAACCTGAGGTATTTCCTGTGAGAGGGGTGTATTGGAATGTGAAAGTATGCGTCTTTCAGATCCAATGTTGTGAGAAAATCTCCCTGACAGAGGAGCGGGAGGACTTGTTGTAGGGTGACCATATGGAAATGGTCTGAATGTATGTAGGCATTTAGAGGCCGGAGGTCCAGAATGGGCCTGAGGGTCCCGTCTTTCTTTGGTATTAGGAAATATAGGGAGTAAACCCCTAGATTTTGCTGATTGATGGGGACCTGCTCTATAGCGTGTTTTTGGAGGAGGGAGAGTACCTCCTGTTTGAGCAGTGTGGAATGTTCTTGAGACATTGGGCGGTGCCTTGGTGGGATATTGGGTGGGGTAGATGTTAGCTCGAGACAGTACCCTGACCGAATGATTTGGGTCACCCATTTGTCCGATGTTATGGACTCCCATGCGTGGATAAAGTTTTGCAGTCTGCCCCCGACCGGAGTGGAATGGTCTGGGGGGAGCGGAGGGAAGTCATTGTGTGGGCGGGGTGGCAGAACGGGTGTTGTTAGTTTTGCCCCTGCCCTTATTGTTATTGCCTCTGTAACCACCCCTTTGGTTGCCCTTTGAAAAGGTATTTTGAGGAGGGGATTTGTAAGAGGTAGAGGTGCTATCGGTGGAGAAGCCTCTGCCTGTGCCACGAAAGGAGGAGCGTCGAAAGGAACGTTTAGACGCTTGTGTTTGGAGTGCCCCCATAGACTTTGCTGTGTCTGTGTCCTTTTTCATCTTTTCCAACGCTTCGTCTACCTTGGGCCCAAAGAGCGTTTGTTGGTCAAAGGGGTGATTGAGTATGGACGCCTGGACTTCAGGCTTAAACCCTGAGATCCTGAGCCAGGCATGGCGACGAAGCAGGACACTGGTATTTATGGCTCTAGAAGCAGTGTCGGCTGCATCGAGGGCACATTTAATGGAGGTGTTTGTAATGAGTTTACCCTCCTGTATTAGCTCATGAGCCCTACGCTTGTGTTTCTCGGGGAGGTGCTGCATAAGAGCCTCAAGTTCATCGTAGTGTGCTCTGTCATAGCGCGCAAGTAGCGCTTGTGTGTTTGCAATGCGCCACATGTTTGCAGCTTGAGAGGCGGTGCGCTTGCCAGACGCGTCTAGGAGTTTGGATTCCTTGTCTGGTGGTGGGGCTTCTCCTGAGGACTGGGAGTTAGCCCGCTTTCTAGCTGTAGAGACAACTAGGGAATCTAAGGGAGCAGGGCCCTTAATGTATGCAGGGTCTGTGGGTGCCGCCTTATACTTTTTCTCTATTCTAGGGTTTAGTACCCTGGCCCTGACAGGGTCTTTGAACACCTCTGCGGCATGCTTGGTGACACCCTTAAGCATGGGTAAGATAGAGGTGGATTTGTCCTGTATGTCGAATGTATCCAGTAAGAAGTCGTCTTCCACTGGTTCAGTGTGCATGTCCACCCCATGGTAGTGTGCTGCTCTCTGCACTAAATGATGGAACCCTAAGGAGTCCTCTGGAGGAGACGGCCTGGATGGGTATAGGTCGTCCTGAGGAATATCGGGTACATCAGGGTTATTGTAATCCTCCCACGGGTCTGGGGTCCCTGGTGGAGTGGGATCCATTGGGGCGTCCGCCGGGTAATTGTCCGGGTCCCCGTCGTCCGGATCTGGGGACGGGGCCGGAGAGTAGTGAGGTAAAGGTGGCGGAGACCTGGGAGGGGGAGGGGGTGGAGGAGGTAGGGGAGGTGGTAGTGGGGAGGGCACTCTGAGGGGAGAAGTAGCAGAGTCCTTCCGTTTGGGTGGTGGAGGAAGAGCCGGAGTATCAAGGCGTCTTTTCTTGATAATTAAAGTCAATAGTCCAGTTTTTGGATCTTTGGACAGAGTCTTTTGTAGAGGGTCTGGTGTAAACAGAGCCAGTGGCGTCGAATCGTCCGTCGGCACCGGTGATTTCGGAACCGAGGACTTCGATGGTTTGTGTGCGCCATGCTTTTTTGGGGTCTCCGGTTTTTTCGGCGTCGAAGGAGTTTTCGGCGCCGAAGCGTCGGTGCCGACAGATTTATGTTTGGTCGGCACCGAGAGTCCAGGCTTCGGCACCGGTGGCTTCGGAGTCGAGCTGGATATTGCTTTCTTCGGTGCCGGATGCCGTTTTTCGGCACCGGGCGTCGGCTGGCTCGATCCTGAGCTGCCGTGAGACTTTGGATGCTTCGACACCGAGCCCGAAGGTGGGGTGATCGAAGCTTTGGTCTTGGTTTTGCCCAGGCCGGCAGGCGAGGGAGTAACCTGAGTCTCTTTGGTTTTGGGCGCGGGGGTGGGAGGGGGCACAGTACTCACGGCCTGCTGCGCCGGTGTGATGTCCTCCACGTCGGAGTCGTCGGCCTCGGAAGCGCTGACGACGTCTTCTTTCTGCTCGGTGTGTGTTTGCCCCAAAGCTTCGGCGCCGTCTCCGAAGATGTCCGGTGGAGCTGCAGACGATGAGTGCGCCATGGTGCGTCGAGCTTTTCGATCCCGGATGGTTTTCTTCGATCGAAAAGACTTACAGGCGGGGCAGTCTCTGGCCTCGTGTTCTGGAGAGAGGCAAAGATTACACACCTGATGGAGGTCGGTGTGGGGAAATTTAGACCCACATTTTGGGCACTTTTTGAACGGAGTCCTTTCCATCGGCCGGGACCGGAGTCGAGGAGGGCCCGAAGGCCGGTGCCGATGTACGGGATGGAGAAAAGTGCCGCTTCGAGATATGAAGATGATGATGAAGAAACTCGAAGAAACGAGGATTTTCCGTCGAGGCTGGAACCGTAGAAGTTCGAAGCCGGAGCACGAAGTATCACAACCGAGCCCGATGGCGGAAAAAAACAATCTGAGGATGGAGCCGAAGCCCATGCGCAGTACGGACCGAAGGAGGAGTCACCAAACTCGTGACTTCCAAAGACTGTCCAAGAAGAAAAACAAACTGCAAACATCCGGGCCCAACACCAGATGGCGATCTATGCTAAGTGTACAATCTGCAGCTCATATGCCTCGAACAGTACTTACCCAATTATGAAGTTCTCGGTGTTAAAATAAATATAAAAATGGCGGTTATTTTTTCTAAATTGGTCTTGAGTTTCTTCTTGAGCGTGTGTCTCTTTTACAGACACTGTGTGTACAACAAATGCTTAACACTACTCTCTGATAAGCCTAAACTGCTCGCCCACACTATCACAAAAGAGAGCATTTGGGATTATGAATTTAAGCCCTGTAAGCCAATAAGGATCATCTGGACTTTCTACATAGTATACCTCGTTTTGGTAGACAACAAAAAGCCAGTTTACTACATTGGTGGATCACCTGTGGGCTACAAGACTTTGCATTTGCTGATACCACTTGGTCAATAGGTGATTCCACGAAGAAACCCACAACTGACTTTATTCAAAAATTATTTTTGAAATGTTTTGCTTTTTTCCCACATTTTCTAATCTGAACTGTTAGAGCCTTGTGTTAAGTCCTCCATTTCCAACTGTATTAGAAATGTATAAAGTATTCTAGTTAGTTAGGCTTTAAAAAGTACATTAGAATATTTCTAGATTTCTAAAAGGTCCCAACTTTACTAGAAAAAGTCTTCCGCAGGGGAGATTGTTCAGGTGCTTGACCTGACCCCTTATCTGCAGCTTAAGGCACAGCAGGCAAGGATCCTTATTATAAAATAAAAACTGGCTCAACCCCTACAAAATAAAGGCTCCAGGAGCCACTTTCAGAGTTTGATGCCACCCATCTTACAGATGAAACTGACAATCCCATAGCTGAGGATGTGATCAGTGTACACAAGTCTGGAGACAGTACTCCTGAGGGTATTTCCCTCCACACCCCAACCTAACTAGAGAAGGTGATGAGGCAACCCCTCCCATCTACCGTAGAACTGTACCTGGAGTGTCTGCCCCTACTGGGGGTAGGTCAGTCCACTCAAGTCAGGAGGAAGAACTAGATGAAGGGGATCTAGTCCTTATGAGACTAGCCAAAAGAGCAACCCTTGAGGCCAAAATCCTGGCCATTGAAAGAGAGAGCAGAGATGAGTTTAGGACCCATAAGTGGTGGCAGCAAAGTAAATAGGGAGAGGAAACATTTGATCCCAAAATCCCCAATGGGATTGTCCCTAAATTTGTTGAGGGTGATGACATTACCACATGGGGCTCTGTCCCCTA
The DNA here is from genome assembly GCF_964204655.1 of Triturus cristatus. Taxonomy (NCBI): domain Eukaryota; kingdom Metazoa; phylum Chordata; class Amphibia; order Caudata; family Salamandridae; genus Triturus; species Triturus cristatus. The sequence continues at coordinate 83,403,437 of NC_140592.1, forward strand.
CCCCATGTCAGATAACCTGGTGTACCCATGATGTGGACACTGGAGACAGCTCACCTGTCAAAAACAAAATATAAAGTCTGCTCATGCTAAGGAAAGCACAAGGGCTGAAGTCAGCAGGATGCTAGTTAGGGCTGATTGTCCCTCTGAAAGTCCCTGGGCTAGCCCAGTGGTCTTAGTCCCCAAGCCTCATTCTAGGGGTGGTAAACCAGAGCTGAGGTTTTGTGTGGACTGTAGAGGTCTCAATGCGGTCACCAAGACAGGTGAACACCCTATCCCAAGAGCTGATGAGTTAATTGACAGGTTGTGGATAGCTACATTTCTCAGTACTTTTGATTTGACATCAGGGTTCTGGCAGATTGGCCTGACCCCAGGAGCAAAAGAGAAGTCAGTATTATCGACCCAGATGAACAGTACAAGTTCACTGTAATGTAATTTGGATTAAAGAATGTCCCTGCCACCTTCGAAAGGTTGGTGAACAAATGCCTTGCTGGGTTGGAGACCTTTAGTGCAGCGTACCTCGAAAATACTGCTATCTATAGGTCCACTTGGCAGGATCACCTGATCCACCCTGGCAAAGTCCTGGAGGCTCTGCAGAGTGCAGGTTTCACTATCAAGGCAAGCAAGGGACAGATAGGGCCTGTATCTGTTGTATACCTGGGCCAATTTGTAAGTGGAGGCCAAGTTCAACCCTTACTGCCCACGATCCAAACAACTGTAGACTGGGTAGCTCAAACAACCCAGACAAGTCAGGGCATTCCTTGGCTTGCCTGGGTACTAAAGGAGGTTGGTGAAGGGAGTTGGTACCTTTATGGTACCCCTCACAGAGATGGCCTTCAAGAAGCAACCAAAGAATGTAAACTGGACAGAGCTGTCAAAAGGCTTCTGACATTCTGAAGGAAGCAATGTGTTCAGCACCCATTCTCAAAGCTCCAGATTAATCTAACCAGTTCATAGTGCAACTGATGCCGGTAAACATGGGATAGGAGCAGTACTATCCCAAACAAATGGTGATGGCCATGACCAGCCTGTGGCTTTTATTAGCAGGAGGATTCTCCCCAGATAACAGGATTGACGTGGTATTGAGAGGGAAGCCTTTGCTGTGGTGTCTGAAGAAGCTGAGACCAAACCTGTTTGGTACTCACTTTCTTGTACAAACCTACTACATGCCTCTCAGATGGCTGATGCAAATGTAAGGTGAAAACCCAAAACTGTTGAGGTGGTCTATCTCCTTACAGGGACTGTACTTTACAGTGGAGCACAGACCTGGGACTGACCATGCGAATGCAGATGGCCTCTCTAGGTTTTTAGGTTTTTCCACTTAGAAGATGAAGACTGTCTTGGAAAAGGTTAGTCTCGTTCTCTTCCTTGGAGGGGGTGCGGGGTGGGTGTAAGGAAGTGCCCCTCTTTGACATGGTCAGCCCCACTTTATGCTTGGTATTTGATGCAATTTTGACTGAAATGCACTGGATTCCTGCTACCCAGGTACCCAGTGCTCTTTCCCTAAAAAAAAGGTAACTGTGCAATTGTTCCCCAACTGGCAAGACCTTTAGCACTACTGTAAGTCCCTAGTAAATGGTACCCTGGACCTAGGGCAAGGATACTAAAGAAGGTCTCCAAGGGCTGCAGCATGTATTGTGCCACACTTAGGGACCCACCACCAAACGTATGCAGACTGCCATTGCAGGCTGCATGTAACAGTGCAGACAAATTGTCAGGCTGTCAGTGGCACAAGAACACAATCAAAACGCCACTAACCTTGTCGCAGAGGCCAGCGGGAACGATGGGTAGCCGAAAGGTTCCCCAATTCCTCTGAACGCAACCTCAGCAGAGCAATGGAAACACTACTGCTGAAGGAAGCGCCCCGGGGAAGAAAGGGGAAGGTGTAAAACAACAAACTGAGTTGTAAATAGCACTCGTTTCTTCCCTGGTCTGGGCTTGGAGTGGCGTCCCTCTTGGTTGTAGGACTACAGAGTCAAGAAGAAAACAAATAGGAGTGAGACACGCCTCAAAACACATACAAGGTCATGTAAGAATCCAATCACGCACTCACTAGAAGCCCTGCCGCAACCTTCCTTCTGAAATTCGTATAGGGAACCTGCAATCCTCCTGTAAGTTCACCACAACAGGGACATCATCCAATCCTCAAGAGAGTCAGTACAACAAAAGAAACAAGCAGAACAGAGCCAAAGGAAAACATCCAAATCCTGGGAGAGCTCTATCACTGCTAAACCCCACAGCAAAAGTGCCAATGGAAAGTAGCCACGGCGGATGCTGTACATGAGAAGGAAAACCAGAAGGTAAAACAAAAGGAGCGTGATGTAGATGTCTCAAATGCAGTTCTTAAGCGTGATAAAAAAGGTGGCAAAAAACAATATCAATATAAGAAGGAAGCGCTCTGGCGCTCCTTCCTGACGTTATGAACACAGCAGACACGCTGAGAAAGAAAAACAAGTCGCTGGCTGAGAAGGAAGCGCTCCGGCACTCCTCTCAGCTGTGCAAAACAAACGCACACTGCGGAAGCAATTGGAGTTACAGGCGGGGAGGCGCTCCTCCCTGCCGTTACCCGACTGCTCCTTGTTGCGTGGTCGCCTGGCTGGAAAAGACAGGAGAAAACAGCACTTCTCTTCTTCCTCGCCGTGAGGAGTCTTCGGGATGCTGGCTAGACGCGGGTGGAGATTCAAGGCAAATCCTGCGGGGAATACCTTCCGCCTACACCAGAGTTCCAATCCAGGATTGTCAAGCAACGTTCCCAGGAAGGGGAGGTGCTTAAATAGGGGCCATGCTACAAGGGCGTTTGTTTCGGCGATCTCCCACTGCCTTGCTGGGAAATGTAGTGCAGCGGGCTCCTACCACGTTTATTCCGAAATCTAAGCATACGGGGAAGGGCACTATGGTGTGTGGTAGCCTGCCTCAACGTAATCGCTACACAAATGTGAAAACACAACATGGCACACACCCTTCGTGCCATTCCCACAGACACTGCATGCAGTATATGTAAGTCACCTCTACAGAAGGTCTTACAGCCTTAAGGCAGGGTGCATTATACTAGACTTGAGGACATATCTGCATGAGCAGATATGCCCATGTGCTGTCTAATTCAATTGCTAGATAGTAAAAGTGAACAGGGAAGCCTTCTTAAGTATATGTACTAGGCGCTGGTCATTACGAGTTCCCCAGTTACATGATGGCTTCACTAAAACCTATGGTGTTTGGTGTCAAACACCTTATCTTAATAAATACATACTGATGCCAGTGGTGGAACTATTAAGATATGAGGGCACCTTAGAGGTTCCCCCTGAAAACCTACCAGCTTGTTAGTATGCTGACTGACTGGTATCGTCCAGCCTGCCACCACAGACATGTTTTCAACCCCCAGTAGGAGACAGCCTGCGTTCTCCGAGGCCAGAAACATTGCTTGCTCTGGAGAAAGGTGTTCACATCTCCTCCAGCAGGAAGGCTAGTGAATCTGCATACCAAGGCCAGAGGCTTCAAAGCCTCTGCCACCCATGATATGCTACCTCATCTTCCCCAGACCTGGGAGATGCCACTCCCTGCCTGAGGCCCATCTGGCACCAGGACAGCCAGGAAATAGGCTATGCACAGCTAAGGTGGGCTGCCTAATGTGCCCCATGAATGAAGCGTTTCACCATTTTGATTTTGGTGGAATTAGGAATTCTGGCACAGGTTTATGCTCACTCCCCACAGGAAGTGGTCTGAGTGGGGGTGGGGGGTATGACCCCAAGTGTAAGTAGCCCATTGGCTACTACCGTTCAGTCCCCTTAACACCCCTAAATTGAGTATTTAGTTGGCTCCCTGACACCAGGACCTCAGAATGCCATGACACAAGAAGGACAAAGAAGAGACAAAGTAGGGAGAACTGTAGACTAATAATGGACTTTTGGCGCCAAACCCTGCCTGCCAGCTCCTGTCCCGACAATCGAGACAACCCGAATTGTACTGCAGCTGAGCATCCTCCAAAAGCCTTCTTGGGAGGACCACCAGCACTTCTCCAAGCCATCAGCATCTCCCTTGAAGTTGAGGAACCACTTCTCTGTGACCTGTAGGCACCGACCACAACGTCTGGTCCACCGTTCTGCTAACTACTGAGTTCGCCAATGCAGCAGCTGCCCAGGAGGAGATCACCATGCTCCAAGAGGTCAGAACCGCCTCCCCACCAAGTGTGAAGATGCCCGAACCAACCGGAGGTGCCCTGCACCAATACCTGGGGGCACTGGACCACTTGCAGCAACCAAAGCATGCTTGAGTCCAATCCGAACTTCAACCCCACAAAGACAGACCAGCCGGCGAGGGACGTCCACATTGCAGAGTCCAGCACTGAGAGAGGTCTAACCGAGAACCGTGGGTACCTCTGACACACAGGCACCAACCAACCAAAACCCTCTGCACCTGAGCTCCCAAGCTCGGGTCCAAGACAACCAACTGTGCCCCCCTGGTCCCAACACCCCCACAAACCGAGCCCTCCTACCTGGAAGCTCCTGGGCTTGTCCCCAAGTCTACCTCTGTAGCCTGTTTCTAGGTGCCCCCCCCCTTTCCTATGGTGTTGCATGTAAGGGTACCAACCTGTCCAGCACCTCTGCACCCAGAGTCTCCAGGACAGGTAAACTCAAACCTCTGGTGGTACTTTGGACTTTGGCCCCCTAGCACCTTCAGTCCTAAAGGGGACCCTCGAGATTTGTTTACAAATACGTGTATGCAGTACAGGTTTCTTTCTCCATAGGAAAGCATTACCGGGTATAACGCATGAGTGACATTTTTACTTACAACAATTGGTAAAATGAAAAGTACTTACCCAATTACGAAGTCCTTGGTGTTACTATACATTTAAAAATACCGGTTATTATTTTAAATTGGTCGCACGTTTCTTATTGAGCATGTCTCTCATTTACTGACTGTGTGTACAACAAATGCTCAACATTACCCTTTGATAAGCCTAAACTGCACGTCCACACAACCACAAAATGGAGCATCTGGGATTATTAATCTAAGGCCTGCAAGCCAGTAAGGGCTGTCTGGACTTTCTGCCTAGTATACCTAGTTATACTACATAAAAATCCAGCTTCTTACATAATGGCACTTTTGTAATTGTGCAGCATATTGGCTGTGCTCAGGCTAATGTTGGTTCAGGTTCTGACAGAGGTACTGGCACTGGTGGAGCTGGGAAGGCAGGGACCAAGGCGGATCTCACGGTGGGAGTGAAAGTCTGTACCATAGTCACTACAGCCCTGGTGACAGCTACTAGAAGAACAAATGTGCTTGGGAAGGACCTTCCAATGTTAATCCGACTGAAGGCCACTGTGGTTCCGCAGGGCCCAAGGGAGCTTTAACTGCACAAAAGATTTGCAGCGCGGCCTCTTTGAAGGCCACATTCCTTTTTAAACTGCCCAGTAACTTGCATGACCATATTTTGCGGCTATGGAACTCATGACATTTTATGTAATATAACAGATTTTATAATCTTTTTATTTTTATAGAAAGTCTGTTATATATTTTATTCATTGTATCTGTGGAGCCGTTATGCTATTCGTGGTTTAATGCGATTAAGTTTTTTTTACATGTGCTTTTATGACCATTTTATTGGTCGAATAAAGACTTTTGATTGATTGAAGGCCTTAATCAGCTGCAGGGTCCCACTTCAATTTTCCATGCTTGTGCCTGGACTTGGGCGTTCCTGAAGATTTCGAGCGAAAAGTGGAGCGGTCACCAAAATGGCCCCAGGACCAGGTCCGCTACTTGGAAAGGGAGTGGGACCTGCATGAAGACCGTAACAACTTCTTATGTTTGAAAACATACAGCTTTGCCTTCTAGTCACCTTATGATGCATTAGAACACATTTATCATGCTAGTTCACGTCTTGTCTGGAGACCACGCACCAAAGGCACACCTTGTGTGCATCTATAAGTGCCTCTTGCAGTCAATGTAGAGCTTGAATAGTATTCAGGGGGCATTTGTTCTCTAGCACACTATTCAAGAGTCGCTTTAGGGGGTCATCAGAAAATCGACAAGGTGGGAGCGAAGTTCCAGATCTGCATTGGAAGGCAAGGAAAGACTGATGTGGGCTTACAGGGGTGATGCTTACATGCAGCACCTCTGTGTCACTTCTGGGGCGTTATGGAGTCAAGGCAGAGCCTCATGACACCTCGAGTCAGCACACCAGAGCACAGCTACAAAAGTCTCTGGCTCCAGTCTGGTGCATGGACGGGAGGGGGGTTAAGTTGTGGTCAGAAGTACCATTAGGACAGAAATTTCTTAGCCTAAGAAAAATCCAAACAGAATTCAGGCTCCTTGCTGAGGACCATACATATCTGTGCCCCAGTTTGGATTTTTTTCTGTGGCTAAGAAATAGTCTGGACAGTGCCTGGGCTCCTTGCTGTTGCACAGACATGTGTATGTGTCTCCACACTGGCAAGGAGCAATGCATAAACTGGACTTTTTTTGTTGGGAAAAAAACATCCAAACCATATTTAGCTTCTTCCTGGGGAACCCAACTGTGTGTCTGTGCCCCAGAAAGCAGCGAGACACTTGATTATTTTCTTGGTTAAAGAAAATCCCAATCGCTTCTGGCTTTTACTGTGGCAAAGACACAGCTTCTTCCTTTCCTAATACTTCTGTTGTACAGAGATATACTGGGTGACAAAGATGCTGTCTAAAACTGAATCTGGAACTGGGGATTAGGGGTGTAGGGGCCCTGCAAGATCAAAGGTGATCCTCTTCAAATCTTCTAATTCTTTTTTTCTGTTGGTGAGGCGGTGATGGGAAGTGTTGGGGGAGCTGGCCTGCACTACAGGCTGCAAACCGATGGTTACAGGGTAACATTTTCCTTCTGTAGCATGTGTTGCTATATATACACATGCTCTGCACAGAAGTGCTTGACTGCCTCCTGTAAGTGCTGGCTAGTGAGTGGATGAAGATAAAACACGGTTTGGGCACAGTAATGCTTAGGGAGCGTGTGGTGTTAACCATGTAGCAGCTTTACAGATTTCTGCTATGGGAAGGTTACCCAAGAACGCCATAGTAGCTCCCTTCTCACAAGTGGATTGTGCCCTAGGTACTACATGTAGCACAACATGTTTGAATACACTTCATGATCTTGCTGGCTATGCTGCCTTTAGAAATGGGATTTTTCAGATGAGGTTTTGCAAAAGTGATCAGCAATTGCCTAGCTTGTCTGATGAAGTTTGTTCTGTCAATGTAGTGCATTAGGATCCTTTTGACATCTAGTGTGTGTGTAATTCCCTTTCTGCAATGACTTGAAAACAGGAAACTCTCATATGGTTTACATAAAAAGGGGAACCACCTTTGAGAGAAACTTTGGGCTTGTTCATGAAACTACTCTATCCCTAAGCTCCTTGGTAAAGGGTACCTCCAGCAATAATACCAGCAACTCACTAACTCTCAATGAGGTAATGCCCGTTAGGAAGGCCACCTTCCAAGACAAAAACTGCATTTCACAAGAGTGTGTAGCAGCTCAGATGGAGGCCTCATATATCTTGTTACTATTACATTGAGGGCTCCAGGCTGAGGGAAGTTCTTTGATGAATGAACTCGTAAGGCCCTTCATGAAGGCTTTGCCCACAGGAAGTTTAAAGGAGGTACAATTGTTGTCAGTTTTATTTGTAAGCTGCTGCTGCAGCTAATAAAGACAAATAGAATTGTATGCTAATCCTGTCTTTTGAAGATGTAGAAAGTAGCAGATGATATACTGAACTGATGCTAGAGGTGGTGTTGTTTTCCTAAGCAGTACTGGGATTTTTTTTTCCACTTGGCTGCTTAACAGACATGCATGTATTCAGGCAGGATTTGTATAGAGTCCTCTGGAAGTTTGTGGTAACCAAATTCTAAGATCTTAGTTGCCAGATGCCTAGGTTTGTATCTCTCTCAGGTTTGGATATATGAGCTGCCCTTGGTCAGGTCAGGTCAGGTCTCATTGGCAGATTTTCATGTGGATGGATCGAACAGTAGCATTGAATACCATTGTCTCGCCCAAGTTCAGACAACCAGAATGTAGGTAATGGCTGTCTGCCTCATTTTCCTCATCACTTATGAGATATGAAGAAGTAAGGAAAAAGCACAGGCTAAGATCCCAGACAAATTCTTTCATAATGCATCACCAATGCGTGAATAACATTGCGGCACCGCTGTACCGCCAACGCCAGGCACCTGAATACTCTTGGGGCTGCCGGGACTCCTTATAGGAGAACTTTCAACTGGCTGTAATTTCGACTTACCATAAAGCAGAGGTATTGGAGATGTGCAAATATGCATCCCTAATAGGTACCTAGGTCACCAGGTGGTCTTCTATGCAGAGGAATGGAATGAAGTGATGACATCTTGCAGGGGGTTAATTTTTAAGTGCTCCAACAGGATGTATAATTTAACAGCCTGATGTCTAGGACACGTTATGGAGTTCTCTCCTTTTTGGGAAGTACATGGATTGTACTCCTTGGTCCTGCTAGTGATGGGATACTGGCTCCCTTGGTGAAGAGGCTCTTCTTCCTCCTCCAATGGTCTTAGGTTTTCTTGACTCATTGCATGAGGACAAGATGGCATTTTTCTGTGCTGTGGATCTATGGGCGGTACCCTTACAACTTGTCAGATGTTATTTTCTTCCATTGCGGAATGAATAACCTTATTCTCGGTTGACAGATTGGGTGTGATGGGGAAGGGGTAATGGTGGCTAAGTCACTGTTAGGAGGTGAGGCACAACAACCTCACCTAAGGGATTGGTAGGTACTGAACTGACGCACGCGGTCTTGGAGTGACTTTACCAAAAAGTAGTGTTCCTGCTTGATTACATATTTTACATTGTGGTCGTCTGCTGCCCTTTGGATAACTGCAAAAAGAACAATTGATGGAACAATTTCACAACAATGTCATACATTCACCCCAGTAGAGAGATCTGGGCCTAAATCGATCGTTTTTTTGCTCACCATGCCATTCCAGTTTGGACCCAGTCGTATGCAAATCAGTCTTACCCTGCGCCCAATGGGAACAGTCCAGCCCGAACTGCCAGGCCAGGTGGCAGGGTCCAAAACTGGGGTGGCATAGTGGGCAAAAGAACGATGGATTTAACCCAGATCTCTTGACTGGGGGAGAATGTTTGAAACATTCAGCATTCTGTCCATCATTTGTTGCAGTTACACTTTTCACTTTAAGTGGGATGGGTATGCCCAGACGTTGGTCCCTTGCTCACTGTGCCACTGGCTGATGAAGGATGACATACCCCGAAACCGGTCCCAGGGTGCTTATTTCCGGTCCAGGGAGGACCTGGCTTGGCAGTTCGGTCTGGACTGTTCCCATGAGGCAGAGGGTGAAGAGTGATTTGCATATGGCTGGGTCCAAACTGCGGTGGCATAATGGGCAAAAGAACAATGGATTTAACCCAGATCTCTTGACTGGGGGAGAATGTTTGAATCATTCAGCATTCCGTCCATCATTTGTTGCAGTTGCCCTTTGGATAACAGCACAGTACGCCAGTGTCATCCACGGGAGAGAAGAGGGACTTCAGAACAGAGGGTTCTAGGTCAGTCTCGTATTGTGAGACGACATGGTAATTCTCCCAAGGATCACCCCTTCTTTAGCTGGCTGAGGCTCTCGAAATAGGTCTTAAATATCAAAGAGAATCCCTTGATCAGAGCCTGTGTGGCCTGAGTAGACAGGCTGAAAAGGTGATGTTGGAGGTTGGGGAATGGGAATTCTGGGACTAGTGTCCTTGTCCCTACCTTTTTGCGGGATCAGATAGAATGGCAATTCCGCCAATATTTGCTTCTCAAAGGCAAGCTTCCTTTCACCAATTGGTGTTGTCCGTAGTGTGTGAGTGTCTTCCTGATGGCTGGTCAAACATAAATCTTCCCTGTGGAGGGATGAATTAATATCTTATCATTTCTAACATGGGCAACCTTTGGGTGCTCAATAGCAGCAGGAAATTCACTTGACTCCAATCCCTGCATCAAAACCTTTCTAGAAGCCGGCTTGGATATTTGTTTCAGAGCTGAGGGTGTCTTGTTAGAGTCTCGGGACAAATTGGCATTGGTGTGTGTCGAGACTCAGAGCCCAAAGTCGAAGGCTTTTTTGGAGCGGAGGGGTCTTCTCAGGGTCAAGAAGTTTCAGGGTAAAGAGGTGTTGGGGCCAGGAGCTGTGCCTGAAGGTCAGTGCCTCTTGTGGCTAGTCTCAGGGCTCGAGGACAGACTCCCTCAGGAGTGGTGTCCAACCTCAGTGTGAGTCTTTTTTCAAAGCAGCTCCCAAATCGACTGATACTCAAGTGAGTGTGGAAAAATAGTGGTTATAGGTGTAGGTTGTGTCTTGAGCCCTGAACCTTGCCAGGACCTCTTACATGTCAGAAGACAGGACTTTGAGCTTCACTCAGAGATACCTGATGGGCTTCCACCCTCATACTTTCTGCCCTCGTAGTCCTCAACACTAAAAAGTGTCGGATGGGTGTCCACGAACAAGTTACTTACCTTCGGCAACACTCTTTCTGGTGGATACTCTAACTGCAGAAACCTTAGCCTTTTATATTCCCCCAGGAATCCGAATGCATCCGTAAATTTTAAAAAAATGAAAATAAATAGGTACTCCTGCTTGCAAGTAGGTGCATTGCATGACGTTCTGCTCCAGAAGTAACGAGCGAGGCCACATACAAGCACCACCCAGGTTCACTGACTTGCCAGCGCCCTCAGATGCAGAGTGCATCCGAAAGTTTTTCTTGACCATTGTGCAGACCTCTAGTTTGAGACCTTTTAAGATGGGAAAAAAGTGCATTACACAGAATCAGGAAGAGGGTGGGTCTGTGTGGAATTTGAGGTTAGAGCATCCACCCAAAGGAGTGTTAACAAAGGTAAGTGACTTGTTCTGATACTTCTAACCGCAGATTCCTCACCTTGAAAATAGACACCAAAGTAGTACCTCCCAAAAAGCCTTTCAGGATTGAAAAGCCAAAATTCCCATCCCTACGACCTTGACGGTCAAGGCAAGAGTGCTTCGTGAACATGCATACCAATGCCTACTAAGCAGCCTAACAGATATCCAGAATAGGCACTTTGCTTGCTAATGCAGCAGTAGCAGCCTTAGAGAGGAATGCGCCCTTAATCCATTAGGTGGGTGCTGCTTAGCTAGCACATAGTAGGTGTTTATGCAGCGAACAATCTACTCATAGGTGGTTCTTGCCTCCACAGCCTTGCCCTTCTTGACTCCAAGCTAACCCACAGAGTTGACTGTCCACCCAATAGTCCTTGGTACAATGATTGTAGAAACCAATGGCTCTCGTAGAGTCTCTCCCCAACTTTAGAAGTGGGGGTTGGGGGGAAGACAGTGGGAAGAGTGATAGCCTGTCCAACATAGAATGGTGTGATTAATTTCAGCAAAATGCAGCTCGAATTTTCAACACTAGATTGCCTGGAAAGAATGTCTAATAAGGTGGCTAGACCAAAAGTGCTACACATGACAAGCTGACATCGCAAATAGAAAGACTGTTTTCAGGGTCAAGAGGCATAGTGAACAGCTGTGCATTGGTTCAAACAGGGTGCAAATTAGAAAAGTGAGAACCAAATTTAGGTCTAAATGAGACATCACACAGGGCTTTGGCCAAAACATTTTGTAAACCTTTAGGAGAACTTAACATAACAGGCAATATAAACAAAGAGGGCTGATCCAGCAACCTCAAAAGAGCAGACAAATAGTCTTTTACAGTGCCCCGGTGCTAGTCCTTGGTGGGCCAAAAACAAAACAAACACTTCAGACAGCATAGCTTGTAGCAGAGGTCAATCTGGTGGCCAAACCAAGCCACAAGTTTTGGAGACAGCGTCTGGCTGCCAGAATGACATCAATGGCTTTGGTAGGAAGATCAAAGGAGACTGACTGCCACCACACAATCTAAATGTGTGGAGGTGCAGAGCGTGGAGACTTTGAGGCAAGACACTGCCTTGTTCTCGCGACAGTAGATTCCCTCCCAAAGTAGCAGCTTGACCAGAGGACAAACGCTCATGCCCAGACATTCTGGATACCATACCGTTCTGACCCAATCTGGATCCACTAGGATGACATAGGTCTGATGAGTCTTCTTCTTCTTCAGAACTTGTGTCAAGAGGAGTAGAGGTGGAAAGGCATTCAAGAGTCAAAAGCTCCACTCTAGGTGGAACGTGTGAGAGATAGCCTTTTTGGGTTCTCTAGCGCAGAAAAATGCAAACATTGTGAATTTTTTGCTGTGCTAAAAAGATAGAGCCTGAATTTTCCACATTGCTGGAAAACACTTGCGCTACCTTGGGCAGAACTCATATTCGTGATCCACTTGGCATCGGTGCGGAGTTTATCTGCCCTGGAGTTTAAAGATCCCACAAAGGTGGTGGACAACCAGAGAAATGACCTGGCAAGTCAGCCACTTTCAGAGGCTCAGAGCCTCCTGGCACAGAATACAAGAACACTACTCCACCCTGCTTGTTGTAGTACCACATGACAGTAGTGTTGCCTGTGAGAACATGTACTAACCTTCCCTTTATGGATGGTAGGAATGCCTTCAATGCAGAGTGGATCAACAGCAACTACAAGAAATTAATGTGGAGGCAGATACCAGAACCCCCAGTAGTTATGTATCGGTCACCATCATCCGCTCTGGGAAGGGGAGTGAGGGTGGGGGGTTGGGAGGAGAAGAGACTGCCACTGTCCCAATCTCAGCCTAGCAGCCACCACTGCAGATCTTTTGCAATTTTCTCTGAAACCTTGAGAGAATCCTATAGGTTTCCAGGATTCAGTGCTGACTGGGACTTCAAGTATCACTGTAGAGCCAGCATGTGCCATCTAGCATGGTTGATTGCAGGATGCCTATAGTCACAGCAGCCTCAATACAATCCTCATTAATCTGGAGGACAGAGGCTGAAATTATGGGATCATAGCCCGAATGATTCTTAGCTACAGTGGGCAGGCATGAAACTGCCCCACCTTCGGGATGGCTCTGGAGCTTCTGCAAAGGAGTCTGGTGTTACTTGGCACATTGATAATGTACTCCCACTGATGTTACGAGGTTTACCTCTGTCTGGAAATGGTCTATGACTGCCTGGGGGTAGCTGGCCTTCAACATACAGATGTCGATGTACGGCTAGACTGGAACACCAGACCTCCGAAGCTGCACTGCAACCACCTCCATCACTTTTGTCATTACCCGTGGGGCACTGGTAAGGTCGATGGAAGTACCACAAACTGAAAATGCCCCTGGCCTACTGTAAACCTGGAATTACGCCTGTGGGCCTACAGAACAGGTATATGGAAATATGCGTCCTACCGGTCCAACGCCACCAACCAGTCTCCAGGGCAAACTATAACTAGGCCAGCATAACCATTGGGAATTTGTCTTTCTGCAGGAAGGCACTGACAGGGCAGAGCATCCTGCAGGTTCAACTATACCATCCAGTCTTCCAGGGTATAGGGCAGGTAGGACATGGGCTATTGTGAGTATTTTGAATGTGCCCTTCAGAAAGGTGCAAGATCTAAAACTGGGCAAAGGCCTCTGTCCTTCAGTATAAGGAAGAGTAACACCCAATATCCTACTTCTGAGGCCGGAACCCTCTCTATGGGCTCTTTGGCCAAAAAAGCCTGGACTTCCTGCTGCCAAGAGGGTGTGTTCCTCAATCAGGCTCGTTTGTGTTTTGTGCCCTGAACTGCGCCTTCAGGCCAGCAGTTGGCATGGCTGACACTGGAGGGTCAAAATTACTATGCTAACTCCTGTCCTAGGCTATTTGGAGAAAGAGCACCCCCCCCCCCCTTCAAATATTCCAGGAGACTCATTTAGTATTCCAACGCCAGTCCTGGAATATTTTGGGGAAATCTATTGATTCCCCAAGTATTTTTAGGAATGGTTGAAAAGTATTAATTCTGAATGGCAAAAAGTGCTGTCCTGAGGGCGCAGCTCAGTGCAAAAACTAGAAATACCCTTCATCAGCCATGCTGATAGGGGTGGAGGATGCAACCGGGTAGAAGCAAAAGAGAGGGAGTAGTCTCATTTGACAGGTTGGAGGCCCTATGCATCCGAAATGATGGCTTACCACCCCTGGAATTAATGTTTGGGCCTGCCTCCTACGGGGGTGGGTGTTGAAAATAACAAACTAAAGTGGTTTTGCTGCTTTATTTGCTAACGGGTGGGGTTCGGAGTTGCATGCGGTGTCCCTGAGACCCTGATAGTGGTATCTGGTAGCTGCAACCTCTGCCATTAGATGACTGAGAAGGTTGTTGTGTCGGCAGTGGAGTCTGGCAATATTGGGAGAAAAAAAAGCATAAAAGAGGCGAAACTGTTGTGGGAATTGTTTGGTAGAGGCAGACAGTCATAGGGAAGATGCTGTTGCACTGCTTTCCTTGTAGTGTTCCAGGGCAGAGTCCCCTTTCTCATCAGAGCGGAAAGACATCAATGACATGTCCATTGAATATGCTTCAACATCCCCAGAGCATCCTGTAGATCTCGTCCAGGCATGGTGCAAAACCACCACACTCGTGCCCTTTGCCCAGCCAAAGCAGTTGTGTCGAAGACAGACCCAATAAAAAATTATGACACAATCTGACCATCCTGAATGGTTTGGGCCAAAGACACACAGTCCTCCAGAACTGCCAGAAGGACTAGACAAACCGCATGCCATGAAGCATAAAAGCTGGGGAACCGGGTTAGAGTCTCAGCAATGACACTCAACATCCTGTGATTCTAGGCAATACACTTAATCTCCCCGTGCCTAAGACAAATGTATGTGTCCGTCTGGAAAGAAACTGGTGCTCATGTAAAGCGCTCTGATACCCGATGTCTCGGGTCTAGTTTGCGCTATATAAAACTTTTTTTTTTTTTTAAATACACAACAAACTGTAGCGTCCCAGAAGGCAGCTGGCATTGATTGAGTATAAAGCAAGACAAGCAGAAGTACTTGCAAAAGGTCTCCATTCATTTAGACTCACTAGCTACAATGGTAATTGTAGGAAAGGCATTAGAGTTGATTCTGCTGGCGGATGCCTAGACCACCAGACTCTCGAGTAAAGGTCTGTGTGCCTAGATATACAAATTTGGTTACCCGTTAATATCTCAAAAACTCCAGAACGGATTTACACCAAATCACAAAAGCCACTCTTTCTGGACGACAAGCTAGCTTTCTGCCCGATTTGGTGCAATTCCGTCAAGCGGTTCGGGCTGTAGTCGTGTTCAAAATCCCTATAGGAAATAGCATTGGAAAAAGCATTTTGGGTGTTGGGTCAAGAGGCATAGGTTCAAGAGGCACAGACGGTGCCAAGGGCGAATTTTCCCACGGGACCCAGACTGGAGGCCTCTGCAAACTCTGGACTCGAAAGAACACGAGAGGGAGCAGGAAGTGTGCCAAATATGTACAGCATGACCTCCCTGAAGGCCTCTATTTACTGCAACATCATCTACAGAACTGGAAATTCGAATTGCATTGGGACCAAACTCTGAATCGACTCTTCGGGAATTCAGGAGACAGACTATTTGACGCCCTTGCACCCTCTCTGGAATTCAAGAGGGGGGGGGGGGAGAAGAAGCTGATTCCCGCTTTAATTTAATGTACTTCTTTTTTGGCTTACCTTAAAACTTTAAGCACGAAGTCGACCTGCCATGGGAAATGAACCTTCCTTTCGACTTCAACCAGTCACGGCACTGAGTCCTCAGATGTTTGGTGACGTAGAGTTTCACCTCTCGATCCAGCGTGGCCTTCTGGCTCATCTGAGCATGGGTGTCGCAAGCCCTGGAGTCATGCTCTGAACCCAGGCACCACTGGCATACCTCGTGGGAGTCTGACATTTATTTGTTTGCGATATTTGCTGCAAGGTTTATGCTCTGTTGTTTTGGGTGGTGACCTATTCCCCATCCACACTGATTAAAAAATAAATTTAAAAAACGGTGAAAAAGACTCACAGAAGAGAGGACTAGAGCTCTGTATCCCCATCAGAGAGCCCTAAAAGAAAGGTAATGATGCCTGTGTGGCACTTGTATGCGATCGCACTTGTCACTTCTGCAGAAGAATGACATTGGTGCAGAGCACCGCAACACCACCAGCTGGCTGGCAAAAAGTACAGTTTTTACATTTCTAAATCCAGTCTGACACCTAGGGGATATATTCACAAGGTGAGAAATTTGCAGTGGGAAATATCCATTAGAAATATAGGAACAGACGTTGGTGCGCCCGGGTGACACTCACATGCAGCCCCACTCGACAGGTCCGGAGCAGAAGGACATTGGTGCATAGCAGCGCAATGTCACTTACTTGCCAACAGCAGTGTTGCTTTTGAGTTTCAGGATCCAGTCTGACACCTGAGGGAATATTCACAAGGTGAGGAATCTGCAGTAGATAGATTATCCACCAGAAATGGCATTTTATGATGAGCCCAGAAATGTTAGATAACAGTCTTTTTGTTCTTAACCCCTCTGCAGGTAGGCTCCTTGTGCACGTGCTCTGGAGAATGACAGAGGTTAGAGGCCTGATAGTGATCAAACTATGGGTACTTGCTGTTACAATCTGGACAAAACTGAAGGGGTGTTTTCTCCACATCTCTCTTCTCTTACAGTCTCTTATTATGACCTAATTCTGGGAGAGGAAATCGCTTCAGAGAGGATCTGAGTGAAGTGACGCAGTCACTGATGCAGTGGATAGCTCTTTGGTCACTTGGTCAAGATCTTCAGCGACTTGCATACAAAGGAAGAGAGGTAAGGGGGTTCGAGCTGAAATATCCGAACCTGATGGGAAAAGAAAAATAATCTGAGGTGGAGTCTTTGTCCTACTGCACTGTGGACTGAGGGAAGACTCATAAGATATCTTGATCCCCAAGACCTCTTCAAAGAAAAACACTTGCGAACATCTGCACCCGACACTAGCTGATATGAGTATGGAGAGCATGTTTCAATAGAAACACATGGAACAAACATAAGTCATAAGGGTGTTCTAGATACCCTTTTATGAGGAATATAAAAAAAAATACAGACTTGTAGAGCACACCATCACCTGGGAAGATATCCTAGCACTAAGCAGACGTAAGCCTAATCAAGTCTCCAGCTTCTTGCAGAATTCAAGAAGTGAGGAGGAGGCTCCTATGTGTATTGATATATAAAAAAAACGTAAGGGTTTCTTTACCCGTATCCCAGCAGTTAGCACAAAGGATTTCGACTCATTCACGTGCAGGCCTGTGTTCGCCATAAATCTTGTGTACTCCTCAATGAGTCTCTGCAGCGCCCTAGACATCATAGCCAAGAGCACTACATCATCTGAATAGAGTAGTATCGGTAAAGGCGCCATTCCAATATGAGGAACGTCCTTAACCCTCCCTGCAAGGACTGCCTCCACCTCATTCGTGTACAGGGAGAACAGGAACGATGCAAGTACACACCCCTGTCTTACACGTCTTTCAGTGTCGAAGTGTTTCATACACTCTCCCTCCTTCCTATAGCGAACACATGCCTTTACACCCAAATACATCTGGCTGATGAATGTAATAATAGCTGGATCCACACCTAAGCTCTCTATGGTGGCCCATAGTTTACTATTGACCACAAAGTCCAAAGTGGCAGAGAGATACATAAAGGCCATGAAAAGCTGGCCTTTCTTTGCCATTGAGTATTTGGCAATTACCATGGTAAGATTAAGGCATTTGTCAATCGTATCTCTGCCCTTTCTGCAGCCATATTGTGCTACAGTCAGGGCATTCTTTTTCACTGGCCATTCTTCTAGTCTATTTATAAGAACTCGCCCCATCAATTTCACCATATTGTCGATTAGAGATATGGATCTGTAGTTTTTTAGGTTTAGTCTATCCCCCCTTTTTATAAATAGGGACAACTATTGAGTGCTTCCAAGATTTTAACGGATCCATCTTTGCAATAGCATTAAAAACATTAGTCAATAAAGGGTCCCACAAAGTATTTTTCTCTCTCTCCCAAAAAAAAATAATCAACAGGAACCCCATCAGGGCCAGGGTCCTTCGATGATGATTGTTCATCAGCTTGCTCGATTTCTATCAGCTCAAAAGTTGAATTTGCCCTGTTATAACCCCTAGAAATCAGATTAAGTTTTAAAGTCTCTTTAAACGCTTGAAAAATATTTTTGAAATGTAGGACCCAGCTCTCTTCAGCAATATGTGCATCTAGTGAGGGCTCTCCCTCGTTTCTTAAGAAGGGGGCATTTATCACTTTCCAAAACCCTAGAATATCCCTCACCTCAGAAGCATTCCTCCGATCTTCCCAACCTCCTCTCAAACCTTTCAGCCTAACCCTGCTTGTGGACATATCTATTGTGTAAATGCTGCATCAATGGGGAGTCTCTGGGGACCACATGTAGAGCATTGTGCAGAATAGATAGGAGAATGAATCCACAACATCAACCCTCTTTTTAACTATCGGGAGATATTATTTGTTGGTAAACTATCATGAAAGGTGATGGTGTCCAATAAAGTTACTCGCCTGGAACAAAGTATTGAAGCTATTTTTCATTTTGCGAAAAAAATGGGATCCTAGCCTTCTCCAAAATGTAAAATATTTTTGCAGCTAAGGCGAAAGCCATTGTCACATATGGGGCAGCAGTTTGGGGGACAGCAGAAATACAAGCATTGCAGTGGGCAGAGGATTCCTTTGGTAAAAGAATGATCTCTTTGCCTCATAGTTGCTCCAATTGTATCTGCGATAAGGAATCGGCCCTACCATATTTGAGTGATTCAATTAGAATGGCACCATTAATATTATGGCATTCGATTTGGAAACGTCAGAGTATAAATTTGAACCAAGCAATACTAAAAGGACTGTCTAAAACTGAAACACGTCCACCGGATACCATGGATAAATTGTGTAGAAACTACCTTCACAGCCTTCGGCCTTAAAGCATTATTTGCTTCCCCGCTGACATGTGTTACCTTCCCTAAGCTAAGCTTAAAGAAATATTTTTAATGAAAGCCTCAGAGGAAAGATCAGAACAAAATAAAAATAAGACCACTGTAGGTTTATATCATAACATGCCCTCTGAAAATCATGGTGTACAGTCCTATCTGGCTATGATAAGAAATCCTCAGCATCGGCTTATTTTGAGAAGATTTCAACTAAATTATGTCCCACTCATGTTAGATTTTCCTGCAAACGCTCATTCTTTAAGCAAATTGCAGCCCTGTCCTTGCGACGGGCGACCAACCCAGTCCAACATGCATATATTATTTTTTGCTCTATATATGGCTCCCAAAGGAAAAAGTTTATTGTACCGTTGCTGCGCAAATACAATTTTGGACTAGGTCACCCAGCGCTTCTGTTTCTACAATAACTGGAAGAAGGTTATGTATGTTATGCCCTAGCATCTTTCCTTTGGGCTGTACTGAGGTGGAGCCACACGTATTTAGATCAGTGAGGAGGGTCACGAGGAAGATAGTTTTTGTAGATGGAAGGTATATTTGAAACAGGATTAAAATGAAGATTGATTGCCATATATATGTCGAGGGTAGTTATATTTAGGACCTAGTTTCCCTAGGAATGGTGTTTTTTGTTTTGCAAATAACTTTGGCGCCGTTTGACAAATCTGCACGAAATGTTCAAAACTCATACGCAAATTCATTCAGCTGCTGTCTGGAACGTTTGAGTGATTTGTCATGCAGGGACTCAGAAAAGAGGGAAGTCCCGAAATGTTTTTATCCATAGCGATTTTGAACAAGACTACAGCCCGAACCGCTGGATGGAATTACACCAAATCAGGCAGAAAGCTAGCTCTTGGTCGAGAAAAAGTGCTTATTGTGATTTGGTGTCAATCCGTTCTGTAGTTTGAGATATTAGCGGGAAACCAAATTTGTATATCTAGGGACGCGGACCCTCCACAGATCCACTCGCAGTGAATCCAAGGCTTCACATGCCACTGCAAGGTCCTGAATGGCTTGACCGAAACGTTGAAGGCGCCATTTAATATATATCAGGAAACGGTCCCTGGGGCTGAAAAGTAGCATGCAAACTAGATGAAGGGTGTCAGGTTATAGCTTTCCTGACTCCATGGGTGTCCTACAGATGTGGGGTAGGCATGTACAATGGGCAGCAAAATGCCAGAAATAGTTTTGCTTTGCGAGGCATGAGATCGGCGGATCCGTCACGGGGCTCATTGCGGGGAACCGTGTAAATCCACGACGGATCCACAATTCTCACAGAAAATTAGATACTATTTACACACCCACTGACAGACAGATACTCTCACACCCAGTCCCACACCAAGACAGCCTAACACATTCACACCCAATCTGATGCCCATAAAAACACTCACACTCAGTGACACAGACACACCCACTGTTACACCAAGACAGACCCTCTCACACAATCAGACCTACCTACACTCATGCACCCTCTTACAGACCCATACAAAAACTCGAGCACCCATTCACTTTCTCAGACACACACCCACTCAGACCTTCATAGACACGCAAACACTCCCACACCCACTCAAGCACCCACTCACAGACCCACACACCTACCCAAAATCCCAGACACTTACACACCCTCACACACCCACTCACACTGATGCACATAGAGACCAAGTCAGACACTCACACACACACTCACAGACCCACTCATGCATCCAGTTACAGACCCACTAAGATAGAACCAACCACTTACAGACCCACTCGGACAGACATGCACCAACTGTAAGACAGTAATGTCCACATTAGGCAGACCCAAGTCCCTGTCAATGCTGCTCTTTCTAGTACACTCTTTGGCCCAAGCTATGACCCACAATCCACACCATTTTGAAGGCAAGGTGGAGCAGCGCACAGGAGAATGCTAGTGCTGCAGGATACAGTTTTCAAAATGAAAGGCAGTTAAAATGAAGGTCAGGACCAGGTATAAAAAAAATGACATTTCATTGGATGGTGTAAATATGGAGTAGCTAAAATTAGGTAGTGATTTTTAAGGAAAAATAAGTAGATCCGAGATTGCCATTGGAAAATGAAAAAAATTTACTGCTATTTTGGATATGGTTATATTTCTAAACAGTCAACCACACCTGCTACAGTCGAATTAGAAGCTTGTATGCTGCTTACACGAAATGTTGTGAACTTTTGACCTACTGGTTGCTATGGAAACAGAGATAAAACAGACTAGGGGTAAGAGTTGTAAAGAGACTAATTTTAAAGTTTAAAGGTGTGTGGTTTAGACAATTTACTAAGTATACTTTTTTTTAAAATGTATTTTCTAAATCACTACAACTTGAAAAAGTAAAATATAAATCCAAAGTCATAGTAGTACAATGTTAAATGGTATTACGACTCCTGAGAAGATTCTCGGATTGAAATAAGTTATTATAACTATTTTACTCCATATTTTCCTTAAAACTTTATTTTATTGCTACTTACAAAACATGAAATTATTTAAAAACAAAAAAAAATTTAAAATGCACCACAGATAAAAAAAACTTTATAAACAGATAAATTATAAAACAAAAAAATACATGCAATAAAAAAAGTAAAGTATTTAAACATCCTAAAATTTATAAACATTTTTTTGAAAAACTACAAAATGATGTATAACTTAAATGTTAAACTTACATAAACGTCAAAACCTTACAAATTAAGGTGGAAAAACCGAAGGTTAAATGGACGTCATAATTAGGAAATAGCATTAAAAAAAAACCAAGAAATTCACTGAAGAAGAAAAAATCAAACATTTACAATGCAATGGTCTCGGCAATATTATAGGTAGAGCTATTGGTATTGCTCATTATTTTTTTTATCATTTCTATATCCCTAAATAAATGGCATTGTCATTTCTATTGGCATTAGCTTTTTTTTTGCAAATGTGATACCTATTGCATTAGCAGAGAGAGAGTGAGGTAGTGAGATAGAGAGAGAGAGTGAGGTATTGAAATAGAGAGTGAGGTAGTGAGATAGAGAGAGAGGTAGATAGAGAGTGAGGTAGTGAGATAGAGAGAGTGAGGTAGTGAAAGAGTGAGGTAGTGAGGGAGAGGGATGTTGTGAGGTAGTGATATATAAGCATAGTGATGTTGTGATGTAGTGAGATAGAGAGAGAGGTAGTGAAAGAGAGTGAAAGTGAGTTATTGAGATAGAAAGAGTGAGGTAGTGAGATAGAGAGTGATTGAGGTAGTGAGTGAGAGAGAGAGAGTGAAGTTGTGAGGTTGTGAGCTAGAGAGTGAGGTAGTGATGTTTTGAGAGAGAGAAGTTGTGATAGTGAGATATTGTGGAGTAGTGAGGTAGAGAGAGTTATGGAAAACACAAATTGTCTAAGGTGAAGATAAATATAAACGGGACCTGCAGCGTGGACTTAGATGGCCATAAGGATTTTTAACGTAGTTGTTGACGACTTAATCAGTATTGTAGAGCACGTCATCTGAGTTCACGTATAGTGCCAAAGAACATTCTTTAAGTGTTCGCAGAGAACAGCGCTTCTTCGTTCAAGACCTCTTCATTTTAAAGTTAATTATGTGGCAGCCGGGAACAGAGGGCCACAGTTCCACAAGCTCCCAACGAAAAGCGCGCACAAGACACAAACGACTCACCTGTCTGTATAGAGCGCTTTAAGAAAACAGCGCTGTCAGTCCCCCCGACCTGCTTTAACAAAGCCGACCATTCACTACCTGTGCTGCTTGGTGTAAGCAACTAGCATTGTCCATACCTCCCTTCTTCGCCTACAGCCTACACACCCTGATCCTCCCGTCACTAGACCGTACTGGGTGCTCAAAATAATACCATACTCTTCCTGACGCAGCATGGAGGGACAGATTTAAAAATCCATCTCTATAGCCTTCAACCACTAAGCAATGCCCATGACATGCGAGCACAAGTTTCCTCCACACAAGCCTAATGGGCTGCTCTGTACATTTAAATGAACGCAAGTGTTCATGTTTTGGACACTATACCCCATCAACCACAATCCTTTACAGTCGTACTCCTCTTTCCAGCCCATCCTATATTGTTAATCTGATTAGGTCTACTTTTAAATTTGCACAAATGGTAAAAGTAGGCAAATTATGTCCTACGCTGGACTAGAGAGGCTTAAACTCAATATCAGATCTGCCCGGGGGAGGGGGGGGTTCCCACTAGACGCTATGGAAGGATGCATTTTGTATACCTGTTGTCACACACACGCTCGTACAACCAGATGCTTATTACACCCAAATCTGGTGCAACAGGTGCAGTGGGGGCACATACTCTCCCACCCCTGAACCGAGATGTGCCTTATTTCCACAACTAATGAACACTTTTTGGGCAAGGATGGCAGTGACGACTAATAGGTCCAGTCGACAGACACTGGTGGTCTGCGGTGACTTTAGTCACCTGAAACCTCGCCCACTGTTTGCAATCTGGCTGTGAGGGGCACAGAACCGTATTCAGATAACACAGTGACAGTGAGTTTTAATCTTCAATTGCAAGAGAAAAGTTACCCTGATGAGGCTCATGACCGAGTGTCACACTACTAGCCATTCAAGATGGCGGCACTGCTTTGTAGCCAACAAACAACGTTCCTAAAAACCTACCCCAACACTAGTCATCCAAACCCAGGAGCACTTAAAGGGATCCAGCAGGCAGCACCCGAGGTTAACACTGGAGAGGGCACCAGCGTCAGCTTTCATTCACACATTAAACACAGCTTTGTGTCATACATTTATAAAACACGAAACCAACTAAAGCAAGATTGGCGTGCGCCGGCTAACTGCTGACTCCCCTCACAGGCCGAGAGGTGAAGGTTGAATGTACCCTCACAAGCGGGCGGCACGGCCGGTCTGTGGACAGAGCGTAGCGCTGCGGGTGCCCGCAGAGGTGCTTAATCCAGCCCTTGAGAAGGTATGTTCTGCTCTCTGCGGAATGAGAGAAGCTGCAGGCAACAACATATTGATCGTGGAAAGCCAGAAGCACTTAAGCCAAGGACGGCCTGGCCGCTAGCGTGCTACCTCAGGACTATGAGATCACCAGGTCCCAGGGGCCACGGAGGGCCCCGCAACAATTGAAGAACACAGACGCTGCTCTATCCTGAGACTTCACCAGCCATTGAGAGAAGTGATGAAATGTACATCAATGCTGAAGAAAGGAACGGACACAGCAGTAGCCCCAGTGCGCCTGAGAACCGCTCCATTCAGCGCCTTGAAACCAACGCAGACACATCCAACGCCCGGACGCCTCACCGGGGGACACCCTGCAGGATGGCGCTTTGAAACCTGGGGTCAAGAAGGGTCGGCCGCGCCGGTGGGGAATAGGTCGCAGGGAGACGGGAAATAAGGGTCGTCGCCCTGCTCCCCAATGCTGCGGGAAGACAGCAAACATCAGAATACACAAGGATCTCTTGCTGTCCCGGAGAGACGTCCCTGCACTGACAGGGACGGACTGCTTTTAAAATACAATAATACAACACTTAACATTACTAATTCAGCTGGACAAGTCGTGCCACGCGCCGCTTCCAGAAGACATCGCCGCTTTTCCTTAGGCCGCATCATCAGCCAGGGCATGGCATGGCTGCCCGCCCCAAGCACAAAGGGACACAAGGCTTGAAGATGCACAGCACGAGAAGGCGTGGGTACAAATGACACGGAGGATTTTACACGAGAGGGGCCGAGTGAAGATGAGAAAGCACCCCGATGACACTGAATACCAGCATGGATCGGTACAGCGGCACAACAGCAAGAAGATCCTCACGGCCAGAGAACAGCATAAAAATGGCGGATGGAAGAATCGAAACTTTTTCGGATTCGGGGGCGTGTTCCTGCTGTTCTAAAAGGGCGTGGCTAAAAAGTGGAAAGAACAGCAAGGAACACGCCCCCGAATCTGAAAAAGACGGAGCCTATTTGGAGGGACGGCTCTCTCCTCCAATGGCTGGCCTCCGTTTAGGAAGCCAGCCAATGGAGGAGAAGCAAAAAGAGAGGCGGGCTAAATAGCCACTCTAGAAAACATTAAATCTCCGACTTCCGGTTCTGCCTTCGGCAGACCGGTAGTCCTCGACCTAAAAACATAGGTTACTGGGACATTCTAGTTCAGAAATAGAGTATAAAAAATAAAAAAAATTAAAAAACTTAGAAATTCACAAAATAAACCACCAAAGGTTACAGGGACGTTCTAGTTCGGCTGAGATTTTAGTCATTAAAACAAACAACAGAAATTAAGCAGTTATAGTTACCTGAGCGAACTATAACTTACATCCCCGCAATACACTGCTTATGACCTGACATACTACATCACTCATGACATGGTCAGTGACACGACTTATGGAAGCTCTTATCACATCACTGATGACATCATCCACAGAACCAAATCGCAAACCCATTCAGACCCTATACAACCTCTACTACACCCACCCAACCGCTCACATACCCATACAGCCACTCGCACAACCACGGAACAAATTACACATCCATACAAGCACTCACACGTCCACTCAATCACCCATACAGTTACCCACCCACTCAGTTAGCCAAACACACACTCAAACAGCCAAACACACATGCAAACAGCCACACACACACACACACACACACCCATACAGCCATATACACACCGTAACTCACCCATACACCTACTTACACACCCATACAGCCACTCAGACACCCACCCACATTCAGATACACACCCACTCATAATATATTAGTAAAGTATCACTCATTATTAGTGCACAAAGTACACTAATTTAACTGTTGTAATAGCTTAGTATATATATTTAACACTCAAACGTTTAGAAAATACTTCATCACTGGATGATGTAATTTGAGATGACGAGTGATGTAATATGTGAGGTCATAAGCAGTACAATGCAGGGGCGCAAGTTATAGTGAGCTCAGGTAACTAACTACTGAATTTCTATGATTTTATACGACCCCAGTGAGGTGATTGGGATCAGAGAACCTGCAGGACAGCAGTGTGTATTATACATACACCAATATATACACACATATATACAGAAGTGTGGCTCAATGATTAGAGCGGCAGACCCTGATGCAGAGGTCTAGCCCGGCACCAGGGTTCAATTCCCCACCTCGGCGGGTCTTGGGCTCAAAAATTCCACGGACCTGATAATTCTCGCCTCGGTGCCTATTCCAATCATGGAGTCCCACTCTGCAACTCTGGGCAATAGCTTGCTTAATCTCCACAACGGCCCCCACAACGCTAAGGATGCCTGGCCTCCACCTTGGGGGTGCCCAGGAGTGGACGCCTCACAGGGAAAGCCAGGATGGGTTCCACAGCGGTATTCGTACAAGCGCCTTGAGACCCTTGCGGGTGAGTATTGCGCTATACAAGTATCAAATTTACATTTACACACACATATACATATATATATATATATATATATATATATACATACATACACACACACACACATATATATATTATCTACTGGCGGTCGCCAGTAGATAGTTATAGTTAGGACCGTGTTTTCATATGAAATCCGCAACATTCTATTTGGAATAACTTTGGCGCCGGTTGACGAATCCTCGCAAAATTTTCAAAATAGGTGGGGCGCGCCGCTCCGCTCCTACCCTGAAAGTCTCGGGGTGATTCGTCAAGCGGGGGCCGAGAAAAAAGGGGGGTCCCAAAACGCGTTTTCCCCATGCAATTTTCCATAGGGACCTTTAGTCCAAGGTACAGCCCGAACGGCTGAACAGAATTACTTGAAATTTGGCAGAGAGGTAGTCCTCAGGTCAGGGATGTGCCTTTTGCAGGTCTGGTGTCAATCTGTTCAGTAGTTCCTGAGAAAATCAAAAGTAAAATCATATATATATATATGTGGGCGGAGCCTAACCACACATCTCATCCTGAGATCTGATTGGCTGTCAGCACTTCATCCAAGAAGTGTTGGCAGCCATCTTGGGACCAATATACATGATAGCACCTCATTAAAAAGCATTGCAGTTAATAGAAGGTTTTAAGACTTTAGTTACATTATAAATCATTTGTTGATGGTACCATACTCATTTTAGGAATTGTGGTATGTTCTAAGGTGATTTCACCATGTGAAAAAGCCTTCTGCTGGGATATCATGATTGAGAGAAAAATATTTTCTCATGCTTTTCCCACAGAGGTTTGGAAGGTGATCTATAAGCTAAACTGAGATCTTATTTTCTGTAAATTCACATTATCTTTCTCAGTCATGTGAGAATGAAGTCTGACATTCTCAGTAAAACATGTACATCCAACAAGGGCAGAGACTGTCAGTTGATTCCTTTGTGTTCTACTGCAGCTTCCCAGAGTGTTCCAAAGAGCAACTAGAGCGCTAACAGTCCTACTTATGATAAACGTATGGCACACCTGAAGCCATCTTGCTTGGATTAAAGTGGTAACTCTTAAAACATTTAATTTAAAAAGGAACAAAATGAGGGGGTTCATTTTTCCATAAAAAGTATGATTAGTGCTACAGAAAGAAAAATTAGGGCACATTTTGAGTGACTTCTCAAATCCTCTTCTATTTCATTAAAAAATTCTGACATGCAGACTGAAACATGCACTTTCAATACCAGTAGCAGTTTCCCCTGGTGAGCAGTAGCTTTACTACAGTGATCTAATGAGCAAAAAGAGTGCTAACATTCTGAATTTATGGCAAATGTGTGACACATCTGAATGCCTTCTTGATGGAATCAAAGTAAAAAACTGAAAGTATTTCCTACTGAGGAGACTGCAGTAAATGAGGAAATTAGGAAACTTCATAACAAATAAGTCTCCCAAGATGGCCACCAGAGACAAAAGAGCCCAAATGTAGCCCAAATATCACCCAGATGTAGCCCAAGTATAGCCCAATGACAGAATGTCCCAGAGTGTTCTTAAAAACAACTAGAGCGCTTACTGTCTTCATTATGACAAAAGTATGGCACACCTGAAGCCATCTTGATTGGAATAAACTGGTAACACTTAAAACATTTAATTTAAAAAGGAACACAATGAGGGGGTTCATTTTGCCATAGAAATTATGATTAATGCTGAAGAAAGAAAATGAGGGCACATTTTGAGTGACTTCTCAAATCCTCTTCTATTTCATTAAAACATTCTGACATGCAGACTGAAACATGCACTTTTAATACCAGGAGCAGACTTCCATTGTGAACAGTAGTTTTACTACAGTGATCTAATGAGCAACTAGAGTGCTAACATTCAGAATTTATGGCCAATGTGTGACATATCTGAATACCTTCATGATGGAATCAAAGTAAAAAACTGAAAGCATTTCCTACTGAGGAGACTGCAGTACATGAGGAAATTAGGAAACTTCATAACAAATAAATCTCCCAAGATGGCCACCGGAGACAAAAGAGCCCAAATGTAGCCCAAAATCACCCAGATGTAGCCCAAATATAGCCCAATGACAGAAGTGTGCAAAACACTTATTATTTTGTGTTTTTGCAGTGTTATATAGTGCAGACTTGTCAGGTATTGGAGTGCTTTACATGAGCATTGGTTACATCACACAAGAACAAATTCATTTTGTTTGTAGACATGGGGAGACTAAGTGATTTGACCAGAATCACAGAATGTCGAGCTGAAGCAGAAACTCCAACCTGGTTCCCCAGTTGCAAAGTCTGCAGTTCTGGAAGTAACACCACATCCTCTCCCCTAAGTGCAACATTTAATCAAGTGGTCAACTGGATAAAAAACATAAAGATAACAAATAATTTAAAAGTGCTTTGTCGCTATTTGAAAACTCAGAAAATATGTCCTTATTTTAGTCTTTTAGAGCACTAACCATAATTTTGATGCCAATAAGACCCTCTCATATATGTAATTTCTAAAGGAAAGGCTCTAGGTATTACAGTTTTTATTACATCAAGATGACGTCAGGCGTTCCACACTTTTGTAATAAATATAGAATGTTAGCAATCTAGTTGTTCATTAGGATACTGTTGAGAGGCAGAGGCCAGGGGCACGGACTCTGAAAATTGAAGGCAGGTAGGAGGGTGCAAAGGCAACAATTTAACCACACTGAGCAGGCAGGAAGGGCCGTGGCAGCACAACAGACTATGGAGGGCAGTGGGAAGGGGGGCAGGGGCAACAAACCAACAATACAGGACTTGCAAGAGAGGCTGTGGCAATGTAATAGACCATTGTGGGCAGAAGGAAGAGGCAATGGTAGTACAACCATACATGCCAACAGACCCGATTCAGCCAGGAAACGTCCAATGTTTTTAAGCTCAAATGGGCTTTATTTGATCTGTCTCCTGTCTACAATCTCCTCTTTTTCAATGTAACTCAAAGGGGAAAATCAATACCCCAGTTTTTTTTCAAAATCTCCCTCTTACCAAGTTCAAAATGTTCGCAAGTATGGTACATTGGATCATGGAAGGAAATGGGGTAGGGACATGCACTTGGATAACAGAGGACAGGAGGGACATGGAGAGGTGCACCAAACTGACCCTGCAGGGCAGGCATCAGGGTTTGCAGCAGCACAATACACCACACAGGGCATGCGGGACGGGAGTGCAGCACAACAATCCATAGAAAGCAAGAGGGAGGGGACAGGACCATGCACATGGACAACAGAGAACAAGAGAGGGGCAAGAGGCAATGGTAGCTAGCTGACCATAATGGACAGACAGGAGAGAAAGCTGCAGCATAACAGACCATAAAGGGCAAGGAGGGACGGATCAGGGGCATTACAATGGAACAGACAAGCCAGGAGGGAGGGGGTAGGGGTCTGCACATGTAAACAGAGGGCTGGGGCCAAGGGGGCAGGAGCAGCAAGATAGCCATGGAGGTCAGGCAGGATGGGCACTAGAAGCAAGACAAACCATGAAGAGCAACAGTGAGACTGTGAAGGCATACACACAGACCATGGAGGGAAGATGGGAGGGGGTCAGGGGCAGCTAACTGACCACACAGGGAAGGTGGGAGGGGCCATGGCAGCACAGAAGACCATGCATGGCAAGTGGGAGGGTTAGTGGCAGCACAATGGCTATGATGGGCAAGAAGGAGGGTGCAGGGGCATGCACAAAGGACGATGGAGGATAGAAGGGAGAGTCAGGACCTGTTCACAGACAAGAAAGTTCAGGGGAGGGGGCCTCACAACAGACCGCAGGGGCAGGCAGGAGGAGCAGTTGCAGCACAAC
Source organism: Triturus cristatus (assembly GCF_964204655.1). Lineage (NCBI taxonomy): Eukaryota > Metazoa > Chordata > Amphibia > Caudata > Salamandridae > Triturus > Triturus cristatus. Next base: position 83,433,469 of record NC_140592.1, read on the forward strand.
AGACCAGGGAGGGCAGAAGGGTGTGGCAGTACAATGGACCATGTAGGACAGGAGGAAGAGGATAGGGGCATGGCATGTGGACAGGCAGGGTGGAGGTGGCAGGGACAGATTACAGTCATCTGACAATGCTAGGCAGGTGGGAGGGGAGTGGCAGCTCAACAGAACACTCAGAGTAGATAGGAGTGGCAGCTCCATGGAACATGGTGGGCAAAAAGGATGGAGCAGGGGCATGCACAAAGACATCGGAGGGCAGGGGGAAGGAGAATAGGGGCAGCAAGCTAAGCACAGAGTTTAAGCAGGAGGTCAATGATGGGGCATAGAATTGGGCAATGGAGGGCAGGAGGAGTGGACTGGTAAATCATACTAAATTGAGGGCAGTGGCAGCACATCAGACCATGCATGGCAGGAGGGAGGAGGCTAGTCCATGGATTCACACAACAGAGGATAGGGAGGAGGGGGATGGGGCAGCAAGCTAACTGTTCAGAGAAGGCGGGTATTAGGAACTTTATTGTTTTTAAAACGTGTGTCTACTTAAAATATGAACAAGTATGCAGCATAATCTCACTTTTATTCAGGAAGAAGAGGACGTTTGTGACTGTGACTCCGGGCTCACTTGGCAGAAACACCCCCTGACCCTCCACCCCCTATCGCAAAATGTAATGCCCGTGAAAAGGGTAGGTGAACACAGTGTTATATAGAACATAGTCCTGAGAGCACGATTGAAAATGAAAATTAGATATAGCGTATGGTATAAACTATGCACCAAAAAGTGTGATATAAGATGAACCGGGCGTGAAATATAATATGCAATACATTGTGCGCAATGACAGATTCATTGGAGAGCGCGAGATAGCACAGGCACTAGCGCGTGCTATGCGATATGCGCCTTGGAGTGTAATATGCACAGGGCAGTGTTGTGTAACCTAACTAGTCTCTAAAGTTGTAAAGTTGTAATATAAAATATGTGCTGGGGAGTGTAACGTTGCATATGCACTGTGACAAAGATATGGATCCCAGATTGTAATATGTATGGCATAGCACTGTGCGTTATAACATAGGCATCGAGGAAGGCACGTTAGATGGGGCAATATAACCCGTGCGAAGACAAGTGTGGCATGACATATTCACTGGGTGGTGTTACAGTGCACATGGGCTAGAGAGTGTCATAGCATATGCACTAGCTAGTGGAATACAACACAGAGGTGTGTGGCACTCAGCAGGCAATGGTGGGTGTAACACAGCATTGGGCTCTGCCAGGAGCGCGCTGTGACTCTCAAGTGATGTTTGTCCCCTTTCCAGAGAGTAAAATAAAAAGAATTACACATCTGGCAGTGGATGTGTGTTTTATTAACCGTGAGGGGGGTTTCTTGCATAGTTTGTCGAATTTTTGTCGAATCCCCTTTGAATGGCTTGGTGTGCATGTGTATTAAATGTGCCCGTCAATAGCTACCCAGGTTTGTATAAATAAACGACAAGGGTGTCTACCGGGATTAGGCACGGTAGGGCATCAGACATGTCAGAGCTTCACTAGTGGTGTAAATACATTCCATGTGGATTCATTGTATGCATAGTCGCCTTTTAATGAATATCACGCAAATCGTCATGGTGATAGGTACGTACGGTTTGTCCAGCATGTCCTAGGTGTGTCTATAAATATATATTTTTTAAAAATAATAAAAAACAGTGGCCGGCCCTGGGGATTGGGGTCAAAAACATATAATTAGGAGACAGGACCTGGGGGATGGGGTCATCAGGGCCAATAAATTAGAAGAAGAAGGGGAACCACACAGCCCCCCTTCTTAAAAAATTAAAATAAATAAAAGACTGGCATCGTGCCGGAGGCCACGCCCCCTCCTTGCAGCACTCTGCAAACGCGCCCCCTGGCGAGTTGTAAGTTGGGGAATTAATTCCTCTTCAATACTGAGGGTCCCTGAGGGCCAACTAGCCCAACAGGCATCTCCAGTATGCGCCAGGGAGCTGCGCTGCAGACAGGTGTTCTGAGGCCAAGCCCCTTTTTACACCTCTCTGCAACGCAGCTCTGTGGCGCTTACTGGAGGTACCTAGTGGTCTAGTTTGACCCTAGGGACCCTTAGGATTCAAGGGGACTTAATCTCTCAACTTAGAACAGCCACAGGGCGCGTTTACACAGTGGTGAAGGGAGGGGACGGGGCCTGAGGTGACGTGTGCAAACACGCACTATGGCACCTTTTAAATTGGGGATATAATTTTCCTTCAATACTGAGGGCCCCTGGGGGCTAACTAGCCCACCAAGTGCTTCCAGTAAGCGCCACTGAGCTGCATTGCAGAGAGGTGGTCCAGGCCGTGCCACTTTTTACACCTCTCTGCAACGCAGCTCTGTGGCACTTACTGGAGGTACCTAGTGAGCTAGTTGGACTCTAGGGACCCTCAGGATTCAAATGAACGTAATCTCCCAACTAAAAATGGACACAGGGCGTGTTTACACAGTGGTGAAGGGAGGGGACGGGGCCTGAGTTAACGTGTGCAAAAACGCCCTGTGGCCTGTTTTAAGAGGTAGTTTTAATCCCCCTGCCCTAATATATACTAGGGGCTTACAGAGGAGGTTATGCTAATCACAGGGGGACCCCAACGCATAATGTTCCCTAGTGTATGTAGGTGTTTTCACTGTATTCTAAGTGTCTTTTAACATAGCACTGCCTCTAGGACTCGTTAGTCAGACTCAGTTACCACCAGTATCCGTCTGAAAAAGTTGAGGGTACAGGATGATTTTGCAACAAGGCTTCTTTCTGCTCTTCTTTTTGTTCTTTCTGCACGTTATCCTTCTTCCTGCACTTTTCTTCGTCTTTGAGGACTTCTGTTGCTTCTTTCTGCACTTCTTTTGTTTCTTTCTGTGCATTTTTTCTTCTTTCTTCACATGTCCTATCTCTGTAGGCATAGTTAGAAATTAGCATTTAAAAAACCTTTGAAATTCACTGAAAAAACCATAGGTTTCAGGCACGTTATAGTTAGGAATTAGCATTTAAAAAACCTCAGAAATTCACTGAAAAAAACATAGGTTTCAGGGGTGTTATAGTTAGCTGGACTTTTCACTTGTACAAAACCATTGAAATTCCCCCGTTATAGTTAGTTCAGCTAACTATAACTCGCGCGCCCGCAATGCACTGCTAATGACGTCACATATTACATCACTCATGACATGGTCAGTGACATCACTCATGACATCACTGATGACATCTCAAATGACATCACTCATGACATCATCCTTGTGATAGAGTGGCAGACCTCCTCTCACCCTAATATAACCTTTGATACACACATTCAAAAATAGAGACTCAAATTTTCAAAACAATGGACATACCAATACCAGTTACAACAACCTCTTCAGTAATACTAAGATCCACATACACATCCACTCATTCACCAACAGTCCTATACAGTCACTCATACATGTACTCACTCATCATATGTACTCATACACCTATACATCCTGTTACACAATGCCACTCATCCATAGAGTTACTCACACACATAGTCACTCATGCTAATAAAGAATCAAACATACATTTACTTGCATATACAGTTATACACACACCACCACACTTAGTTCTACGGAAACTTACACATACTTAGTCTTTTAAACAATCACTTATAGAAACACATACTTATTCATACAGGAACTCTTTCAATCTCTCACTCTCACATATACTCACTTATATACACCAATAGTCACATATACTAGTTTAAAACATATGTAGTTACTCATAAAGACACTATTGAGACAGTCATTCACTCACTAACACACCCATACTCATCCACCCATACAGTCCTGCACACATGCTGTCTTCAACACATACGAACAGTGAGTCACTCATTCATGCACCTATGCACTACGTAATACCCCCCACCGAACCATGCAGACACTCAGACTGATACTCAAAAAACCAACTAATAACCTATATAGACACCCATGTAGCTACTCACCAACCCATGCAGCCACTTATACACAAAGTGAGAGACTGATACAGATATTTACATATTTACACATTACTCACTAAGCCATGTATTCACTATGATACACTTAATCAGTCAGTTACACAATCAATTTTTCAAAAACAAATCATGCATTTAGACACTTATATACCCATTTATTCTTCCATCGACCTTGAGATATACATATGTAAAACATATTTAATTTTCAGAAAAACACACATTCACTGGATGATGTCATCAGTGATGTCATCAGTGATGTCATGAGTGATGTCACTGACCATGTCATGAGTGATATAATATGTGACGTCATCAGCAGTGCATTGCGGGCGCGTGAGTTATAGTTAGCTGAACTAACTATAACGGGGGAATTTCAATGGTTTTGTACAAGTGAAAAGTCCAGCTAACTATAACACCCCTGAAACCTATGTTTTTTTCAGTGAATATATATATACACACGTATATATACACACATGTATATACACATATATACCCACACATGCAAAAATAGAAGATAACTCAGGGTAGTCCTCAAGTTTAGATGGAAAGCAGCTCCTGTATAGAGCACCAGTGACACTATATTTGCTCACCTCAAATGTCTTAGGACACACTCTGTGCTCCCTTGTGTCTGGACAAAGCTATACCTCCTGGAAGAGCTCTAATGAGAGCAAAACACGTTTCAGGGGTTGCTTTTATTAATTTCAGGTTGGCTTGGTTGGTATTTTACCAATTCAAAGCTGTAATACTGTGCCTGTCGTGGTAAAAGGCTTTTGTCATTTTACAGCTCGGGATGGATGGTCATTCACCCATACAGCCACTCACACAGTCACTCATCCATATAGTCACTCACCCATACACCTACTTACACACCCATACAGCCAGTCAGACACCCACCCACATACGGATACACACCCACTCCTAATCAATAAGAAAATTTATCACTCATCAGTAGTACACAAAGTACACTAATTTAACTGTTGTAATAGCTTAGTATATATATATTTAACACTCAAACTTTTAGAAAACACTCAGTTTCTTAGACAGTACATGGGCCTAATTTATAATCATTTCGAAAGTTAAAAATACAGGAATTGTAGATTTCCAACTTTGAGGAGATTGATCAAACTCCCACTTCAAGTACTTACTAAGATTAGCCCTGCTTCATTTTCTGCAAAACAACAAATGCAACAAAGTACCTGGTTCCTCTTGTCACACACGTTCAGGTACTAATTCTGGACAAAAATATAATAATGGGAGAAGCATGTATGGGTTTGCAAACTAAACATCCTGCTCAGCTCAGGATGGAATATGCGGTCCAGCAGAGGGTGTTAAGAAGTGTATTAACAGAATAAGTCAGAATAAAAGGAGCTACTTTCCCAAATGGAAATTCAATGATGAGTGAGGTAGGACTTTGAATTTTCATACACATTGGTAAGGAGACAGTATTTGGTCTAAAATGTGTTAATCATACACATTGGAATGGAGATAGTGTTTGGTCTAAAATGTGTTAGGTGTGATTGCATTTGATGCTAATGAACTTACATTTGATGGTATGTTTGGAGTGAAACTCTTCACAAGTGCTAGGAACTAACAGCTAATAAGAATCTTGACAAAAAGGTGCATTGAAGATTAAAACTGAAATCCACAATGAGATTTCTCTTGGTCTGTAGACTAAGAGCCTTGGGCATTCAAGTGTTGGTCAGAGTCCCTTTTAGGTCAAAGTCCTAATAAGGTGAAAACACTCTTGCCTCTTTCGAAAGCCTAACGAAACAGACCTTTTAAGCTGGGCATTTTTGTACTGTTGATGGACAACTGATTTTGCACATTGACATGTGTTTTTTTTTTTTCTTCTATTCCTTGACAATCTGTGCTGAGGAACAACCTTAATACAGGACTATCAGGACTCTTTGATGTGGTCACAGTGACTGCACCAATAAAGGTTACAGTAGCACCTCCAAGTGACAAACCCCCACCCCCATTTAGTATAGAGGGATTTCAAGGAATAAGGATTGATGAATAAACCCAATTCTGGACCAGTGGAAAGCTACAGAACGGATTTCAGGGCTTGATGAAAACACCACCAAGTACCTCAACCAGTCTTCTCCTTCTCAGATCCAGGTACCAAGCCCTATTCAGGTACCCTCGATGTCACATGTGGCCAGACAACCATTGTAGCTAAATATCAGCTGGTGAAATGAAGGGATTTATCTTGGTCACTACTCAGAGAGGGACGGAGGCGGAGCTTGCGAGCCACAAGATGGCTGCTTGAGCGCTGAGCTCCGAGAAGCCGCCACACTATCCTGCTTCAGAGGAGTGGAGCAACTCTGCATTAGAGCTGCGCTGGGTCTTAAACTGCCTTACGGCGCTCAGAGTCGCTCATGAGCCATTGACCTCTCTTCCAGAGCTGGCAGTGCGAGACAGTCTGCTGCGGCCTGCGTGTGACGGCAAAGCACCGGCCTGCGAGCGGCGGCCGCACTGTGGTGCGGAGCTCGCGCCTGGATTGCCACGCCTCCTTGGCTGACCGGGAACTGACCAGCAGCGGGAGGCGAGAGGTAGCCAATGCGACCTGGTCGAATGGGACGTCTCTCGAGGTGCGGTGCCCTTCTCCACTCCCAGGGGGCCGCTCACCGTGTTGCTGAACCCCCCACTTGCAGGGCTGGCCGGTGGTGGTGATGCTGTTTGTAGGCGAGTTGCGGTGAGCCCAATGCTAGACTCTCGGCCGATGCAGCGCTGGGTAGAATTGGCTACACTAGCTGCTGAGGACATCAGGATCCCCACACTGCTAACGGCAGTGGGCCAGATCTGAGCTGAGACTGGGACTGCGCCGTGAGACGGCCATTTTTTTTTCTAAGTTCCCGACGGGAAAAAGACGGTCCTGTGAAGCTGTCTACTGGGCTGCATGCCACACGATACACGCCAGAGTGGGCCAGCAATACTATTACGAGCTTGTTGGGGACACAGTATTAGGCTGACCTGGGCTGGGTAGTATCGCGACGAGTACAGCCATAGGATCGGTAAGCACTGGAGGTGTTCCTGAGTCTCACTGGAGTCATTAAGGCAAAGTGCCAGTCGCCATCTTCCACAGTTTTTTTTTTTTTTTTTTTTTTTTAAAAAACCTTTATTTGTGCATAGTAAAAGAACAAATACGGGCCTACAACCATCAGGCCGGCCACAATACGGTTGAGCACAGAGACAAACAGTACATCCCCTGTGCGTCAAGGTCAAGATTAGCAACGATTCAGGATTCATACACTGGAGGGAGCCTTGACACCGGGGGAAGGAGAAGTGAAGGTTAATTTTAAGGTTTTCAAAAAAAATTTTATCGGGAAAAAAGTCAGTAAAGGATAGAAACAAGGAGATTCGAGTCCGCAAGTCGGCTTCATACACTGGAGAGCAGCAGCATCATTAAAACAGCCATAGAAAATCTCATACAGTAAGGCGATGCAATTAGATAACAGGATCATCACAGTAGTAAATACGCACCCCCTAAAAGCCGCCCCCACTCAATCCACCCCACACCCGGACCCCGAATCGAAACAAGTATAGCGCAGAGACATGAAAGAAAGAGGCCCATAGAACTAAAAAAGAAACAGTAAATTACCCCCCCACCCTACACCAATGCGGAGGCTATGGCCTACCCCCCCCCCAGCATAGTGCCTGTCGCCCAATGAACCCGAAATATAGACGAGAGAGAAAGTAGGAATAGAGTAAAGAAACTAAGAGAAGAAAGAAGAAAGGAGGCGGGGAGGAGCCCACGTATCCTCAGGAGCGCCCGACACCACCGGCCAACCAAGCCTCCACACACCGAAACCCCACTACACCCAAAGGCGGTCGTGGGAAGATAGCATGTAACACCACGGAAATGAAGGCAGACAGATCGCGACGAGTGCGCACAACATAAGTAGACAATTCCAGTCCCAGTCCAGCCCGGCCGTGAAGCCATGATGATAGAAAGTAATCTAGCCCTGGCCCGATCGCGGGCGTACGATTAGACCCGCCCCCTCGTGAATGCCCCGCATCCCGAACAGACAAAGACAATATGGCCACTTGGGAGAAGATGGAGAAGTAGAGTCACAAAATGGCCGCCGGTCATCTATTGAGGTCCCATTGCACACCATATAAAATCCAGACCTGGCTTGTAAAGTACATGAGTTCCACATAAAAGGAGTCGTAGGCCACCGTGAACAGTTCCTCGAGGTCGCCAGGTGTAGTTCAGCTGGAAACTCCTGCGGGCACGGTGAGGCAGGCAACAACAAAGCAGGCGGCAATGACCGGGGAAACAAAGTATCTGCCATTGAGCAGGAGAGCGATTGATCCTGAGCGCCGGGAAAGCCAAATGCAGACACCAGTGTAGCACCGTTATACCCAGTCGTTGCTTCCCCGCAGGAGGACCACAGCACTGGCAGACTCACGTCTTGTTGATCACAAACGGGGCGCTCACGGCCCGCAGCAGACAGTGTAGAGTCGAACCGCTCACTCAGCGTTTGCAAGCCGACACACAATTGCAGACGAAAGTCCCGCAGGGCAGCCAGAACGGAGCCGTATGTCAGCGGAAGCTGCGTCCCCCCAACGGCAGCAATCCGGGACGGCACTGGGGAGCTGGAGTCTGGTAGAGGGAGGGCGAAGCGGGCAGCGGGCGAGACCGAAGCATCACCCCCCAGCAGCGAGCAGGCAATCAGCGCCATGTTTTACCGTTGAACGGTACCGTGGCCAGGGGGGGGATCGTGACAAGGAGGCAATTCCCAACAGGTCTGCGCCGCAACAGGTGAAAGCCAGCAGTCTCTTCCCCTCCCTCAGGCTCTCTTTGCAGCCGACTAGACCATAGAAGAAGGGGGTCTGCAGCCTTCTACAGCGTGGTCCACAGAGCGGGGTAGGAGACCCGCCACACCGGGGCTTACCCTCTGGCTCCAGCCCATCAGATGCAGGAGGTGTCCGGGCGTCTCTCTCCCGGCTCTTCTGGCGACCGTGCGTGGCGTGAGGCGGGATCGGGACCTCGGGCTCAGATTTGCACCAGCGGGTCCGGTGACTGCAACGATTCCAGGGGGTCGGCCGAGGCCACAGTAGAGCAAGGGTCCAGGGCGGGGAACAAAGGCACCAAAAACTCCGGCATCCGGGCGGGCTAAGACTTCGGGAAAGCGGCGGCGCAGTCAGCGCGTCGTCGCACGCGTTGCACCTCGAAAATCGGCAAGGATAGGAATCAGGATGATAGTCCGAGGCCAAGGGCCGACGGAGCCGGGCGCTCAAGCGACTGCTCCGGTCGCCATCTTGGCTCCTCCCCCCATCTTCCACAGTTGAGCTGTTTTTGGCACGTGTGATAGTGCGATTGAAGCCCAGGTGATCTGCTCGCCCCTGACAGAGAGCTCCCTGGATAGATTGGACATTGTTGGGGTCCTCAACGAGATACGGCTGAGGGACGCTGCCGGGTGGCTTGGTTGACTCATCTTTGACCCTCCTGTAGAGGTTGGCTGGCACAGCGCCCCGGGTCTGCCAAGCAACGCAAAATGGGCAGAGTTGATAGAAATCAACAAACTCTCATTCGATCAAAGAAAATCAAAAGGCCGATACACTGCGGTTGAGGAAGATGACTCCACAGGATCCTCCTACTAGAGGGAAGTGCAGGAGGGAGCAGTCGGCGGAGACCTGGAGTGACAAGAATGAATCTGTCACTGAGGAAGTCTCCATGGACAATCATGTGCACTTCCCTCTCCGGGCTAGGCTGTTTCTCCTTGGCCCACTCCTTCAGAGCTTTTTGTAAAGTCTTAGGATCAGTGAAAATCCGTGAGTGGCCATTTCTGTTAACAGGCAGCCTACCAGGGTACAGCATGGCATAATCTATATTCTGTAACGGAAACCGTGTGATACACACAAGGCCACCTTGATCTCGAGGTGGGGAGGGAGTTCGAACTCTGGGAGGCCATGACATCGGGCGGCTGTTCGTGGGTGGACGCCGTCCTGGTTTCCTGATCACCAGTTATGTCCGATCTTTAAAGTATGGGAGAGTAGCTTGTGTACTCCGTTACATTGAGTGGTGTATTTTGTTGTAGGGGTTGCTCCTGCTTCTGAATTGAGACGACTCTGGCGGCGAATTTGAGTAGGAGCCATGTTTTGTCACAATTCATACTTTTACTTGGTTTGCAACATCTGCCCTCGTGTGTATCACACGGTTTCCGTTTACTTTGGGGCGAAGGGACATGGGGTATTGTGATTAGTCTGATCACCCTTATATGTGTTCGTTTGCTATTTGTTGGAGAAGAGTGGGAGGGGACTTATCGTCCAGGTGCAGTTGGGGACAGCCTGGCGTGGGTGGGGGGTGAGAATGTAATGAGACTCAAAATGTTTATTCTTTAAACTTCTGCATTTCGTGAAGTTGAGTACTGCATTTATATTAAGAAGATGGCTCGAGAGGTGCTGCAGCTGTACGTAGAACTACACCATGACGGATACAGATAGGCCCCACAGGGACACTGGCCCCGATACAATAAGCGCGCTCACATGGAACGTACGTGGCCTTAATGACCACAGGAAAGTACATAAGATTTTGAGCTATTTAAACAGGCATGACATTGACATCGCATTATTGCAGGAAACACACCTCCCACTGGACAGCCCCATACTGAGCACTAGAGGGTCACAGGGCAACATTCATGCAGCAGGATTTGCTACACACGCAAGAGGGGTTATAACGTGGGTGAACCCCAAGAAGGCACTGGAACATTTGCAGACAGACACGGAGGGCCGGTTTGTTGTCACTAGTTGCCGAGGGATGGGACTGGATTTGCTACTAGTTAATGTTTACGGGCCGAATTACGACAACCCGGACTTTTACAGAACTCTGACTGACTCTGTAGGCCTTCACTTGCATGGACGTTCCCTGTGGGGTGGTGACTTTAACCTTGTCAGAGACCCTAATCTGGACAGATCCGGTGGCCTGGAGAGGCGCATATCGGCATCGGCTAGAACTAGGATAGTACACTGGTGCGCTTCGACATGTGCGATGTCTGGCACCAACTACACCCGACGCAAGGGGGATACACGCACTATTCTGCATACCATGATGTACATACTAGAGAAGATTACTGGTTTGTGACTAGACAGTTACTAACGAATTTTAGGGTACGCAAGATCCTTCCCCGTACATACTCCGACAATTCTCCCCTGTTGCTGGTGCTCAACACACCAAAGGCGCGTATACCCCCCCCTTCACCTGGAGATTCCCGCCCTATTCATTATTGGACACTGTATTCAACAAGCATTGGCATAGCCAATAGGTCTCGCCTTTGGGACCTTATAAGTGTTTAGCCATGCAACAGTTGATGTTGCACCAAGGATATTGTACTGGATAACTAAACACTTATAAGGTCCCAAAGGCGAGACCTATTGGCTATGCCAATGCTGGTTTGTGTGCAGGTTTTTGTAATGTAAGAATAATACCCGGCATGCCCGGCTGAAGACACGTACCACACACACAAAAAACTGCACTCAAAGAAAAGCCTACACTTTTGAAACATACACACCCAACAGAAACATACCAAAGAAAACATTGCGCATACCCTCTCCCCAATGGAAACGGACAAAAACTCAGACTTCTAAGTAAACAACTCAGCCTTAAAAAGAAACACAAATCCCGCAAAAACAGACAATGCACAAGAGCACACCCTACCGAAAATACCTCCCAAAAGAAGACCACCGCATTCCCCCTCATAAAGGGATGAACACTGACTACTCAAGTACTATATACCCCCCAAAACACAGTCTCCTCCAAAGTCTCCCATGCCCGTACAGAAGCACATAACCCGTATAGCCTCTAAAATAATGCACTGCAATTCTGCCCCGATTATCTCCACCCCCCCCCCCCCCCCCCCCAAAGTCCCCTCCTTTCACCCAAAGCAGACACAGCTGCAGTTCCTTACCAGCCACAGGCTGCAGCCACACTAATGACAACAGCAGGGCGTACAGCCCCTGCAGACTCTGCAAGGGGCCACCGGGCCAGCTAGTGGAGGGGGCAGGCGAGCCGTCCCATGTAAAAAGTCTGTGCTCTCTTTAAAGGCAGAGATCCCAAGACTGCGTATCACCTCGCCACTCGTGTTGCCAGGTCTGAAATCCAAAACAAGCACACTTCCCCTTGAAAAGAAGCCCAAAACAAGTGCACGCCCTACCAAAAGAAAAGCCAAAACAAGCCCTGCCCACAAAAATCACGAAACTGCTTAAATGAGGCTAGAGAACACTAAAGTCTGATTAAAAAATAAATGTCATGATGTTTTGCCAATTTACCATAAAGCCTCTTGAAACTGTACTTAAAAAGCTTTAAAAGCTCAAACATTCTCCATCCTTCGCAAATTTAAACTCTGCGAGGGGCTGAAAGCACACACTCCATGCAGCCCAAAATGTGCAAGAAGGGAATGAGACTTCTGTAGCAACTGTCTACAGATTGTAAATTCCGTGCTACCTTTTCGTTATATTGTGCAATTATTCTGGTTTGGCATTAGTATGGTTCTTATTTGTGATCAACGTAAGTTAATTCATCCACGTGCTTCTGAAAGTAAGTACTAGAATCAAAATATTCGCGTTTCACATATTTTTCAGATGGAGTCTCTTTATTATAATTTATCCGAGGGTGGTCAACACCTTAGCATGCGATTAGAGTTCCGTTTCTACTCTTTACCCGTTTTCGTCTAGGAAGCCAGGGGATGCAATACTAGTGATTCTACTCCCCGTCACATACGCCCGGCCTAAACCATGATCGCCCTGGAGTATATACAGCCCGCTTCTTATTGGTTGAACAGCCGATGCTGTCACTCACAGCTGATCTTCGGTGCTGGACTGTAAGAGAAGCCTTAAAACCAGAGTCTCGGGAAGGGGGGAGGCTAAATATCACCTCTCCCCTCACACAAAAGCATATCTAGCGAATTGGGCTAAAAAAAACCCCAAAAAACACAGCTTCTCTTTAAACAAGAAACCCTTGGCACCTACACCTTTACACTTAATATATCATGCACACATAATGTTGCTGGCCTGTCAGTGACATCTCGACTAACCTATAGCTGCGAAATTTTGGGTAGCAACATGACTTTAATTAGCCGTCACACTTGGCCTTCGCCCATCTCTTTTTGAGCCAATAGATATCCTCCAAAGGGAATGGGTCGGAGGAAAGTCGGTGTATGTATTTGGTGTTCTCACACACACGCGGTTGAGTTTGGTTCTCGGGCGCCAGACAACAGCTGTGAGGTGGAGGACCAAATGCATCAGAGCTCTACTGACCAATGAATAGGGAGTCCACGAAGCCAGCATGGGAGTTCTGCGGACGAGGATGACCTGTAAACAAACTAATGCGTTGTCTTAAAGGGACAGCGCGATTAAATCGAACCAAAAGGATTACCGTGTATCTTCTGTCCTAGTCAACATGATGACGCATCTCGCTTTATCGCGATTATAGTGATGTCATACCAGTTGGGTTATTATATGGCGAGGCTGTGGCCCGTTAAGGCAAACTGTTTAATAAATAGGAGGCCACAGGCGTATCGATCATACCTGTAAACCCATTGGCACGTGTATGTGATCAACAGCCGAGTAACTAACAAGCATTGGGCTCGAAAGTGATCGCGGCGAGCAATGCGCTTAATGAGCATGACGAGGAAAGCCATATGGCGCCTCTGCTCATAAGCGCGCGCCCACGCACATGCACGCAAGCTGTAGGCCGGCCATGGTAGCATTTTTTGAAGCCCTTACTGAATATCGCCAGACCAGCGCATGCGCTGGGTCAGGCGAGACCTAAAAATGAGATAGTTGAGGCTATTGAAATAATTTTGGAAAAGAATGTGGGGTTGAATGACTCTTTTCAGACTTTGTGGAAGGCGTTTAAGGTGTATATAAGGGGTGTAGCTACATCCAATAATGCGGGCGTCCTTAAGTCGATCCGCGAACGTCTTGCTGCTCTGGAATGCAAACTCGTCTCATTGGAAAATGCCCTGCTGGCTGGGACTGATGAGACGGTTACACAAGAGATTAAGATAACCCTAGGAGTATCACGCAGAGGCCGATGCAGAGATCAAACACCTGGGCAAGTATGCCACTGCCCGAGTTTATGGTGAACGGGAATGACCGGGGGCGGTATTTGCGCAATTGCTCAAACAGCGCAGAGACCAATCGACAGTGCCTGAGCTCACAACACCGGACGGGGACACCCTATTAGTAGAGACGGCAGTGGCGGAACAATTTCGGCAATATTACTCGGATTTATATGCATCTCGAGGTGGCAGCTCAGAAGAGCATATGCTTGATTACCTCGCCCATATTAAATTACCATGGCATAAAGATCGTTACCTACGCAGATGATACCCAACTGGTGGTGGCACTAAACCACCCTGAGGGATCATCTTGGGCTCTAGGTGCCTGCCTAGAGGCAGTAGCCGAATGGATGGATCATTCTCACCTCAAGCTAAATGGGGACAAGACCGAACTGATGTTCCTGGGTAAATCTCCATCACCCTCCTCTGCATTCATTTGGCCGACTTGTCTTGGCCCCATGCCTAACCCAAAGCAGCAGATTAAAAGCCTTGGCATGTGGCTTGACAGCTCCCTCTGCTTCAATCATCAAGTCACTAAGCTCTCTGCTACTTGTTTTGGCCTAATGATAATGCTCAGGAAAATTCTTCCCTTGCTCCCTTTCCAGGCAAGGAGGATTATGGTGCAGGCCCTCATACTGTCCCGCCTGGATTAGGGGAATGCATTATATCTGGGTGCCCCTCGGTCCACAATCCAGAGATTACAAGTAATCCAAAATTGTGCGGCTCGCCAACTGCTCCGGATTCCCCAGAGACAAACAGCGAAACCTGCCTTGAGGAATCTTCACTGGCTGCCTATCCGGGCCAGGATTCACTTCAAGGCTATGTGCCTGGCCCATAAAGCTATGTGGAAATCTGGCCCACCCATTATTCAGTCCTTGGTTACCCCCTATCAACCCTCTAGCAGTCTTCGTTCCAGTTCCGCTTTTCTTGCCACTCCACTGAAAGTATAAAGATCCAGATGGGTGGACGCTCTTTCTCCCTGAATGCCTCCAACCTATGGAATTCCCTCCCTCCCACTCTCCGAGGGGAACCTAACCTGTTGGTCTTCCAGAAACTGCTTAAAACACATCTCTATCACTTCACACTAGCAGGACACGCCTTTCAGTCTCTCCGCTCCATAAAGCGCTAGGAGGTCTCAGGGTAGCTATGCGCTATACAAATCCAATTTCATTCATTCATGGTTAACTAACATCCATCAGGAATTCTTGATGCGGCCCATTGAACGGGAGGAAATTCTGCTCGCAATTTCCAATATGAGAGCGGGGAGTGCACCAGGTGGGGATGGACTAACAGTGGTCTTTTATAAAGCGTTCCTGGATCTACTAGTGCCACAATTGAAAACGCTCTTTGAGGATATGTGTGCTTCGGGTACAATGGCATCTTCTATGAGGGAAGCGGTTATAGTTGCGATCCTAAAGCCTGGTAAGCCTCCGGATGACTGCGCATCATATCGGCCTCTATCCCTAATGAACATGGATACGAAAATATTTGCGAAAATACTAGCGAATCACTTGATCCCACTGATATCCACCTTGGTGGCGCCGGAACAAGCGGGCTTTGTACCGCGTAGAAACCGGACGTACAATTTACGCATGGTGTTTGCCGCCCAGCAGCATACTAGACCGGTGATACCTGCTCTGGCGGTTTTCCTAGATATGGAAAAAGCGTTAGACTCTGTTGAATGGCCCTTTCTAAGACACCTGCTCCTTAAGAGGGGAGTTGGGCTGGTCTTTATCCAGTTGATTGGGGTGCTCTATAATTCCGCTACAGCCCAGATTAGAATAGGCAGCTTAGTTACGGACCCTATCCACATTCCCTGGGGTACGAGACAGGGCTGCCCCCTGTTTGATACGCCCTATTGGCCGAACCCCTAGCTTGTGCGCTTAGACAGTACCATGGCCACAGAGGCATACGGTTCCCAAGCTATGCATTGATTGTATCCACTTACGCGGACGACACGCTATTGTATGTCCATCTTGAATCCAACCTCTCTCCGATACTACAAGAGGTGGTGCTTTTCGGGGCTGCGCGTTAACTGGAATAAGACCATTATGTTTTCCCTAACCCCAGCCACGATGGCCTTTGAGCTCAAATACCCACTGCAGTGGTCAACGGACGCAGTGAGATGTTTAGGGGTGCAACTACACACTGACTTGGAAGTAGTGTTTAGGTAAAATTATGGGGTGGCAATTAGCAAGCTTGAAGAGGACATTGCAAGATGGGTCCGGCTGCCATTGTCCCTGATGGGCAGAGTGTCCATTATGAAAATTATTATATTACCTCGCTTCCTGTTTCTTTTCACAAATATCCCTATGGTGCTGCCGCAGGTGTTCTTTCAGCCACTTAAGTCCCTCTTGATCCACCTTGCTCGGCTGGAAAAACAGCCTCGCGCCAGATGGCAGATCCTCACGTTCCCGTATACTATGGGGGGGACTTGGTGCTCCTGACTTGGACTTATATTATAGGGCCGCACAGAGTGCGCATGCATACCACTGGATGCACGGGCAGTTTGATATACCACACGTCCGTATAGAAACAGTAGTAGCTGCTCCCAAACCCCTTCTGGCGTGGATCTTTACAACTCCCGATAGGCGAACAGGGATAATTGACTCACTTAATGCAGTCACACACGCTTGGCACCACTTATTGCAGCTACAGGCTATTCTGTACTCCCCACTTGCCAGGCTTGACTGGTGCAATGGCTTACGCCCTGTGAAGCTAAAGGGGTGGTGACGGCGCTGGGAGCACTTGGGGCACAAACTTTAGGGGACCTGGTTACTGACGGCGTGGCTAGGAGTTTGAGGGACCTGGGCGGTACCGAGGAGACACCTACGCTGCTCACACAATTCCAATTTCACAGAGTTAGACATGCACTTAGCCAGATCCTAGGAGAGGACATGTTGGAGCTTCCTGAACTCCTAGCCTTGACTAACCTCATTGCAGTAAAAGCACCCACCAAAATGGTATCCAGAATTTACCAAGTCTCGATGGCTCACAGACGGCATAGTTACACTAAAGCAAGATTGGCCTGGCAACGAGACCTGCAGAGAGAAACTACGGATGACATATGGACATATAGCTGAACGAGCACAAAACGCATATCCCTGAACGGGAGACACCGACTAATTCATTTTAAATTCCTTAACAGGGTTTATTATACCCCAGAGCGTCTCCATAGATATGGCCTGAGGGAAGAGGCTGCATGTGATAGGTGCAATGCCCAGGATGCAGATTTTTATCATCTAGCCTGGACGTGTCCGGGGATAGCTCATTTTTGGGGACTGATCTTCGCAGAATTGAATCGAGTGACGGAACTGGTGCTGGCGCCAGAGCCGATGCTTGCTTTGCTTGGATACTCCAAGGCTGTGCCCAAGGGGAAAGGAAGATTGATAGATATGGGTTTATTATTAGCAAAGTGGTGTGTGGCGATACGCTGGTCACGAGGCCCTCTTCCTAAAATTTCCCAGTGGTCGAGAGATATGCTATATTGCAGTACTCAAACCGAAAACTATAGTGAACTACTACCACCACGTAATAGATCGAAAAACTTCTGGGCATTGTATAAAACATGTGTGGAGAGCCGAGGTCCCAAGAGAGGAGACATGAAGGCGGGCTGCGGGAGGCACCACAATCAGTGACACAGACGACCGAGTTGAGACAATAAGGCTTATGTTATATGAAGAGATGCTAAGTTATGTGGGAGCTCGAATAAAGGGAAGTATTGGGGTATGCGGACACCAAAATCGCAGAAGTCCTGTGCATGTCCAATAATGTATTGATAACTACTGTACAGTGCAGAAACTTCTATGTGCGAAATGCTACTGCGATGATATTGCTACTGTACGAGTCTCATGTTTTGGTTGTTAAAAATCAATAAATTCATTATTAAAAAATAAATAAAATAAAAAAACTACTCCGAGAGGGACATTAAATTAAAGAACAAAAACTCAAAGCGGTTTGTAATAATGCTTGGCTGAAAGGTGCACCCTTCAGCATATCTTCTTAGGATCATCAAGACCTGATGTGCATTAGGAATCAAATCTATTTCCTATAAAGAATATTTCATTGTAAGAAGGCCTCATAATGGGTTCTTTGGTTTAGGGATCTTCCCACTAAGCCAGGGAATAAACCTCTAACTTTGGGCACTTTATTTGATTACATTATGCTAGTTTTGAGAGTCAGTGTTCAAACAGCCAGTAGAGAAGGTACTCCTTATCCTTTATGACTCGCTATTTACTGTTCACTGGTAGGGCTAGACTTAATACATGTCCGATAGACAAACTCATTCTTTCATGAGGTCTTCACATACAGATGCACCATTTATTTTATTGTGATCTTCCTTAACAAGACAACTTAAGGGAAACACTTGTTTATATGGGGACATAAGTTCACGGTTGTGTTGTCAGTTGGGATTTCGGTTTCGAAATAATATCCAGCATCTTAACCATGTCCTACTTGATTGGCACTTCAGTATTTTTTTTTAAATCTTTGAGTCTTTACATTTATCACACGGCTTGTACTAGTTTGAGGACAAACAAACCTTATTTTTTCGCTTACACCCCCATACACCACGATATGGTTTGTTACTTACCCTGTAAGCATCTGTTCTTGGCATGTAGAGCTGTAGATTCACATGTTTTGCATACTCCTGCCATCTAGTGTTGGGTCAGGAGGTTTGCAAGTTGTTTTTCTTTGAAGAAGTCTTTCCTAGTCACGAGGTAAAGGGACTCCTCATTCTGTGATATTGCACATGGGCATCAACTCCAGATGGTTTCCCGCAAGAGGGTGAGAATGGAATAAGTAAGTGTACTATAGAGATGTCCATGCGTATGTAATGTGAATAATAAGAACTGCAACAACCACAGTTGTTTGGGGAGAAGAGAGGGAGCATGTGAATATACAGATCTACATGCCAAAAACAGATGCTTACAGGGCAAGTAACAATCAGTTCTAGGCATGTGTGCTGTAGATCCACATGCTTTGCACAGACTGTATAGCAGCACTCCTCAAAGCGGTAGCTAACCAGTGGATGTTGTAGTTGACTGAGTGTGTCTTTAGCACTGCCTGTCCTACATTAGTTTGTTGACGTGCTAAGACATCCACACAATAACGTTTTGTAAATGTGTGTGGTGTAGACCATGTAGCTGTTTTACATTTGTCAGCTATGGGAATGTTACCTAAAAAGGCCACAGATGTTCCTATTTTGCAAGTAGAATGTGCTCTAGGAAGAATAGTTAAAGTGTTTTTATCTTTAATATAACAAGTTTGAATGCATTTGACTATCCACTTAGAAATCCCAGACTTTGAAATAGGATTTCCTTTATGGAGGTGGAGTAAACGCAACAAAGTTGTTTTGTTTTACGAAAACTCTTTGCCCTGGTTATATAGTATAGTAATGGGACTTTATTATTTTGTATATGTCCTTGGACTACACATGAATTTTTTTTAATCAGTTTTATGCAATCTTAATGTAATGTGGATAATTGAATTAGTATCTATGAAATGAATTTTAACTCTTTGTATATGCTTGGTACTAAAGGTAAACTGTGTTAATTGATTTGGATTTAAAGAGGTTTCTACTTTTGTGATCTGTATTACAAATGGATTGAATAAAGTTTCTTTGACTTGACTTGTATAGTAATGCTCTTTTAACATCAAGCATGTGCAGAGCTCTTTCCGCTACTGAATCAGGCTGAGGAAAGAACATAGGTAACTCAACTGACTGATTAATATGAAAAGTACAAAATACTGTTGGTAGGAATTTAGGATTTGTAAAAGAACCACTCTTTGTGTAACTGAAAGAAGGGTTCTTCTAAGGTTAATGCCTGCAACTCACCAATGAGCCTGAGTGAAGTGATGGCAATTAAGAAGGCAACTTTACATGAAAAAAAACTGCAACTGACAACTATGTAATGGCTCAAAGGGTGGACCCATAAGCCTTGTAAGAACAATGTTAAGGGGCCAGGTGGAACCATGGGTGGTATTATTCTTTTAAGTCCTTCCATAAAAGCTTTAATAACTGGAACTTTGAATAAGGACAAGTGTCTGTTTTGCACTTATGCAGCTAATGCTGCAAGGTGTAGTCGAATGGATGTGTAGACTAAGCCTGCTTGTAAATCTGGTGGTAGATTTAGATATCTAAACTATGACTTCAGGAGCCAGATTGCTAGGTTGAGCTCTTTGGGGTTTGGATGTCTGATTTCTCCATGGTTCTGTGTGAGAATGCTGGAAGTGAGGTGTAGTTTTTGGTGCGGAACTACTGACAGTTCTAGTAGTGTGGTGACCCATGGTTGACGAGCCCACATGGGAGCCACTAGAATCTGTGTGAGTGATGTCTGCCTGAGTTTCCGAACCAGAAATGGAAGGAAAGGGAGAGGCGGAAAAGCGTGAGCAAATATCCCCGACCAGTTTATCCATAGGGCATTGCCTTTGGATAGATGGTGTGGGAATCTGAAGGTGAAGTTTGGGTATTTTGAATTCTGTGCTGTGGCAAAGAGATCTATTTGTGGGAATCCCCATTTCTGGAAGTATGGGAGGAGAACCTGTGGATGAATTTCCCATTAGTGTATTTGTTGCCACATCCTGCTGAGTAGGTCGGCAAACTGGTTGTTTATCCCGGGAAGTTATTCTGCCAGAAGATGAATTTTGTGATCTATCGCCCAACGCCAAATGGTCTGAGATAGGCGTGACAATTGTAGAGTGTCCCCCCCCTCCCCCCCACCTGTTTTTATACATAGTAAATTACTGTCATATTGTCTGTTCGGACTAAGACAAATGTGCCTACTAGGTGATGCTGAAACGCTTTTAGTGCTAACTGAACTGCTAGAAGCTCCAAGTAATTGATGTGGGGACTTCTGTGTTTGGTGTCCCATAAACATTGAATTGTCATATGCTGGAGATGTGCACCCCAACCTGTGATAGATGCGTCTGCTGTTCGTACGACTTGTGGAATAGGGTCGATGAACGGCCGCCCTTCCAACAGGTTTTGTGTGTGCCACCACTACAGAAAGCGGCTGTCTAGCAACACTAGATCTGTTAATTGACCCTGTGCTTGATTCCACTGTCGTGCTAGACATTCTTGCAGTGGGCGCATGCGTAATCTCACATGAGCCACTATGTGAATGCATGATGCCATCATTCCTAACACCTGCATGAAAGTTTACTAGTAGGTGCTGGTTTAACAAACTGCAGTAGGATCTTCTGAAAATGTTGAATCCTGGCTGCATTGCGAGAAGCTAGAGCTGTACGAGTGTTCAGCGTTGCTCTCAGATATGTCTGCAGTGGCAAGGGTTGAAGATGAGATTTTTGCACATTGACTAAGAATCCCAATTGATGAAGATGGTTTATTGTAGATGGAGTGTGTTGTAAATACTTTCCCTGTGTTTTGGCTTTGATGAGCCAATCGTCTAGGTATGGGAAGACATGGATTTGTTGTCCTCAGATGAGCTGCTACTACCGCTAGACATGTTGTGAATATTCTTGGTGCAGTAGTCACTCCAAATGGAAGTACTTTGAATTGGTAATGCTTTCCCGCTATCACAAACCTGAGGTATTTGTGATGCGCTGTATGAATAGGAATATGAAAGTAAGCGTCCTTTAGGTCTAGTGTAGACAAAGTCGCCTTGCTGTATCAGTGGAAGCACACGTTAGAGAGTGACCATATGAAAGGGCTCTGTTAGTACATACAGATTTAGGGGCCTTAAATCCAATATTGGACATAGAGACCCGTCCTTTTTGGGAATTCAGAAATACAGCGAATATACTCCTAACCCTCGATATTGTATTGGAACAGGTTCTATAGCTCCTTTTGCTAATAGGGCTTGTACCTCTTGTTTGAGTGTTGTAATGACAGCAGATGATTGCAAGGTGGAATATTGGGAGGATCTCTTGTGAGTACTAGGCAATAACCTTATTGGATAATGTCTGCTACCCATTTTTCCGTGGTACTTGCCAAATAGGATGAAAGTGCTGTAGTCTTCCCCTGACGGATGAAATATGATCGGGGGAAGGGTAGGTAAGTCACTGCTTAGTGGGAGACAGAGAGGAACGTGTTGATGTACCTCTTCCTCTACCTATGAAATTGTTCCCTCTGTAACCTCCCCTATAGAAACCCCTGGTTGAAGAAGGGAGCGCGTTTGTTTTAAAGGAGGAAGTATTGGCATCTGAGGTATTCCTTTTGTATCCTCCTCTATAAAAAGAGCAACGAAAGGAGCTTCTGCTGGATGGTGACTGGAAGGCTCCCATAGATTGCCACTTCTGTGTCTTTTTTCATTTTCTCAAGTGACATCTACTTGAGGTCCAAAAATGTGCTCCTTATCAAGAGGGACATTTAAAATAGATTGTTGAACCTCTGGCTTAAATCCTGAAATCCTAAGCCATGCATGCCTATGGAGGAGAATGCTGGTATTAATTTCTCTTGCTGCAGTGTCAGCAGCATCTAGTGCACATCGAATGGAAGAATTCAATATTAATTTCCTTCCTGCACTAGCTCCTGCCCCTTTTTTCTATGCACTTCTGGGAGGTATTGTAGAATCTTCTCTGTTTCATCCCAGCGAGCTGTATCATATCTTGCGAAAAGAGCCTGTGTATTAACAATGCGCCACTGGTTGGCAGCTACCCCCTTGCCTGATGCGTCAATTAATTTAGACTCCTTGTCTGGAGGAGGTGCATCTGCCGTTTGTGAACATTTGAAACTACAAGAGAATCTAAAGGCAGCTGTCCTTTCATATACATTGGGTCAGATGGTGGAGGCTTGTACTTTATCAACCCGAGGTGTCAAAACATGGGCACGTACTGGGCTCTTAAAAATGTCATCTGTAGGTCTTGCATAGCATTCAAATAGGTAAGCTTTGTGTGGTTCTATGTCTGGAACCTAATATCTCAAATAAGAAATCTTCCTCTAGAGGTTCTTTATATAGAGCAACTCCATGGTAAGATGCTGCTCTTGAAATCAACTTCTGGTAAGCTATAAACATCATCAGGAGGCGAAGGCCTGGTAGGGTAGAGATCAGGATCATTATCTACCGGTTGATCATAATCAATCCATGGATCTGTGGGTGGAAGACTATTTTCAGTTCCCTCATTAAAGTGAGGTTGTGTGTGAGGAGAACCTTGTGGTGTAATCTGATGGTGATTTGACCCTGGTGATTGTAGAAGTGGTGTAGGGGACTGAGGAAGAGGATAGATACGGCTTGTAGCCATGTCCTTTTTCTTCAAAGGAATTGTAGGACTCGTATACTCAGTAGCAGGTCTTTTTTTTGCAGTGTTTCATCCTTGCCTACAATGTGTCCAGTATCTGGATTAATGTAGATACATATCTGCTTAGGATCCAATTTCGCCTTCATAATGTCTAAACTAGGTTCTGGAAGATTTAGAAGGGGATCTTTCGGCACTGAAAGTTTCGTGCCGAACCGGACCAATGTTGGTCTTTCGGAGTCGAGGGTTTCGACTCCGAAGGTGTCTTGTCTTGACCCCGAGCCGGAAGGCTTAATCTGTTTCAGTGCAGGGCCCGAAAGCGGGCCATTCGAAACAGTCTCTCGGTGCCAACCATGGCCCAAAGGCAGTGGTGGCCCAGAAGCCTTGGGTTTAATGAGAACAGGTTTGGTAGGCAAAGGGGCTTTTTTACTCACGTCCCCTGTCCAGCTGGAAGTTCTTCAGAATGCAGGACAAGCTCAGAGTCAGATTCATGAATGGAGAGAGGGCTTCTTCCTCTTCCGCTGCTTCCATCTCCTCTTGATCAGTACCTTTTCCGAAGATATCCAGGGTGTACTCGATGTTACGTCTCTGCATGTCCCTTCGTCGAGCTGGACGATCCCGCAAAGTCTTTTTCGACCGAAATGATCGACAAGCATCACAATCTTCCTCTATGTGCTCTGGTGAAAGGCACAAGTTGCAGACTTCGTACAGGTCGGTGCGTGGATACTTGGCGTAGCACCGGGGACAGAATTGAAACCGAGTCAGTTCCATCAGCGGTAGACTCGACGAGTACAACGGATTGGAAGTTGAAAGAAACGGCTAGGCTGGTAGGCCGTTCACGACGTCTTTTGGATGGAAGATGGAGTTTTGCGCTTTTTGCGACCAGCAGGAATAAAGGAAAGCGTACGAAACATACCAACGAGGGTACAGTGGGTTGCGCACGGAGCGGATTCCGAAGAACAGTCTCGAACCAGAGCGCTGCAAACCACGCCCGAAACAGATGGCGGAAAGAAAACAATCTAACAATGGAGTCGATGCCCATGTGCAATATCAGCAAAAGGATGTATCATCTTACCTTGTGATTAGGAAAGACTTCTTCGAAGAAAAACAACTTGCAAATATCCAGACCAAACACTAGATGGCTGGAGTATGCAAAGCATGAGTATCTACAGCACACATGCCTCGAACTTACATTTACAGAGTGAACCATCCTGCTACTATGTAATTATTAATATGGAGCACCTGGAAGTACATTTTTCAATGGTGTCATCTGAGACATGTTAAATATGATCACCTGTTTCTTGAAACATAGGATATTTTTTGGGATGGTCTAATACAGGTTTTTGCAAAACCCTGCAGTTTGATTATCATATCGTTATGCACAGATAATCAACGTTACTTGGATGAGATTACAGATTGTAAAATATGCTCTATAGAAACATTAGTTGCGGTCTATAACGGTATCAGTAATGTTTTATCTGATTCTATAGGAACTGCTACTCTTGAATTGTTATACATAAACCTAGAGTGGGTACTTCAATAGCAATTTCCCAACAGACTTGGGAGATGTCAGAAGGTAGTCACATATGCTTCCTTCATAGGAAATGTTCTTACTTATGAACTGTACTGGTACACATTACAAACTGTCTCATCATATGAAACTATTGTAAATTGCTTTGTCTATGTTTAACATCAAATGATGTATGTGTTAGGTCCAATATACACAATGAATTGCTTCCCAGTGGTTATGACATTACAACGCTTCCAATTTTAATGCATGCCCTTACCACACATTTTGTAATCACGCACATTTTTACCAGGCACGGAAAGTCTATTTAAGCTAAGTATAATTAAGGTAAGTGTTACACAGATACATATATACATGCATACATATAAATAACTTGAGGGGGGACCCCTTAAACCCCCTTTAACCCACCTCATACCCCTAGAAACACCCTTACCACCCAATACCCTCACCCACCCCTAAACCCTAAAAGGAAAAGGCTACTTACTAAAATGCATCTGATCTAAGCATGTAGAGCTGTAGATTCATATACTTGTGCATAGATCGCCATCTGGTATTGAGCTTGGATGTTTGCACTTTGTTTTTGTCTTGGAAGAAGTCTTTGTAGTCACGAGGTAGGGGACTCCTCCTTAGGACAATAGTGCGCATGGGCATCTACTCCATCTCTAGATTGTTTTGCCATGAAGGGTTATGATGGAGTTAGTAAGGAACAGAAAGAGATGTCCATGTGTAATGTATCTAAGTCAGATAGTACTGGAACAGATATAGGTATTTGGGGAGGAGGGTGGGTGTTTACAGATCTTCAGCTCTACATGCCAAGAACAGATGCATACTGGTAAGTAGCATTTTCCGTTTGAGGCATATGAGCTGTAGATCGTATACTTGTGCATAGACTATACAGCAGTTACCTCCTCAGCGGTGGCTCACTGTATCTGTTGCACTGGTTTGAAAAAGTGTTAACAGCCTGGCCTAAACTAGCTTGTTTTGCTTGCACATCTACACAAGTGTTTTGTGAAAGTGTGCGGTGTAAACCAAGTTGCTGCTTTGCAGATTTAATCTAGGGGAATGTTCCCTAAGAATGCCATAGAAGCCCCTAGTTTGCGTGTGGAATGAGCTCTAGGGGGAATGGTTAATGTGCGTTTGGCTTTAAGATAGCATATTTGGATGCATTTAACAATCCACCTTGCAATCCCCACTTTTGAAATGGGATTGCCGTTATGAGGTGGGGAGAAAGCCCATGTCCTTTCAATGTAGTAAAGTATTGCTCTTTTAACATCTAGCATGCGAAGAGCCCGTTCTGCCACGGAGTCTGGTTCAGGGAAAAAAACTGGGAGTTCAACGGACTGGTTAAGATGGAAGGCAGAAAAAAAAATTTAGATAAACATTTTGGGTTAGGCCTAAGAACCACTTTCTTACGATGGATTTGCAAAAATGGTTCTTGTATGGTTAATGCCTGGAGTTCACTAACTCTAAGATGTGATCGCGACTAGGAAGGCTACTTTCCAAGTGAGGAACTGTAGTTCGCATTTGTTCAAATGGGGGACCCATGAGTCTGGTAAGAAAAATATTTAAATTCCATACTGGAGAGGGTGGAATTATTCTTTTAAGTCCTTCCATAAATGCTTTGATAGCGGGTACTCTAAACAAAGACAAGTGTTGTCGGTTTTGGAGATAAGCTGCTATTGCAGCGAGATGTAGTCTATGGATGTACATGCTAGGTTACATTGTTGTAGGTGTAAGAGATAACAATGTTTTGAATAGAAGCATCTAGTGGATTGATTTTGTTATTTGTACAGTAAATCACAAATAGTTTCCACTTAGTGGGGTAACATGCTCTGGTGGTAGGAAGTCTAGCTTCTTTAATGATGCTCATGCAGTCTGGCGGGAGACTGAGGTAGCCAAACTCTAAGACCTCAGGTGCCAGATCAGATCGCAAGGTTGAGTTGATTGGGATCTGGATGTCTTATCTCTCCATGGTTCTGAGTGAGAAGCTTGGGTGAGAGGCGTAGCTTTTGATGAGGAACTACTGATAGTTCTAAGAGGGTTGTGAACAATCGTTGCCGGGCCCATGTTGGAGCAACCAGGATCATTGTGAGGGAATGCTGTTTGAGCTTTCGAACCACTAACGGAATTACTGGGTGAGGCGGTAAAGCGTAAGCAAATATGCCTGACCAGTTCATCCATAGCACATTGCCTTTGGACAATGGGTGTGGATACCTGGATGCGAAGCTTGGGCATTTTGCGTTTTGATGTGTGGCGAACAGATCTATTTCTGGGTGGCACCACATGTGAAAGAATGGAAGAAGAACTTGAGGATGAAGTTCCCATTCGTGGATCTGCTGTGTTTGACGACTGAGCAGATCTGCAATCTGATTGTGTACACCTGGGAGGTGTTCTGCAAGGAGATATAGGTTTTGCGGAATGGCCCATCTCCATATGCTTTGAGCTAGGTGTGAAAGCTATAGAGAGCGTGTCCCCCACGTTTCTGTATGTAGTACATTGCTGTCATGTGGTTTGTACGGACCAGGACAGCTTTGCCTAACAGATGGGGTTGAAAGGATTTAATGCCAGAAATATTGCAAGTAGTTCCAGGTAATTTATGTGGTGTTGTTTTTGCCGTGGGGTCTATATGCCCTGAATGGTATGGTTCTGAAGATGAACTCCACAGCCGGTGAGCGATGAGTCTGCTGTTAGCACTATCTGTGGAAACGAGTCGAGGACCGGCCGCCCTTTGTAATGGTTTTGTGTGTTCCACCACTGCAGAGAGCGATGTGTGCGGCTGTCCACCAACACCAGATCTGATAGCTGACCTTGAGCCCGGTTCCACTGACGTGCCAAACACTCCTGTAAGGAACGCATTTGGAGTCTTGCATGAGGGACGAGGAGAATGAAAGAGGCCATCATCCCGATCAACTAAATGAACGCTCGAGCTGGTAATGAGTGTTGAGGCTGAAATTTGGATATTGGAGCTTGCATAGTGCTTATCCTGAGACGGTTGGGGTATGCTAAAGCTTTTAAAGTGTTTATCGTAGCTCTTGGGTATCGTTGTGTGCTGGACGGTTGAAGGTGGGATTTGGTGAGATTCACCGTGAATCCCAAGTTGTGAAGCAGCTGGATTGTTTTGTGTGTGTGTGTGTTGCACACAGCTGCTGTGTGACTTGGCTTTTATGAGCCAGTCGTCCAGATAAGGGAACACGTGAATGTGTTTTCTTCGTAAGTGAGCTGCCACTACTGCGAGGCATTTGAGACTCTGGGTGCTGTAGTCACCCCGAACGGAAGGACTTTGAATTGGTAGTGTTGACCGCCCACCACGAACCTGAGATATTTTCTGTTAGCGGGATGAATGGAAATCTGAAAGTAGGAGTCCTTTAGATCTAGAGTGGAGAGAAAGTCGCCTTGTTGAAGCAGTGGGAGCATCTGTTGGAGAGTTACCATGTGGAAGTGGTCTGACTGAATGTACAGGTTTAACAGTCTGAGGTTCAGTATTAGTCAGAGAGAGCCGTCCTTTTTTGGGATTAGAAATTAGAGAGAGTAAACCCCTGTGCCTTGATGAGGTAAGGGGACTGGTTCTATTACATGTTTTAGAGAGAACCTCTTGTTTCAGAAGAGTGAGATGTTCCGGGGACATTGGCTGTTGTCTGGGAGGGATATTTGGGGGAGTGGATGGGAGTTACAGCCAATAACTATACTGGATAATTTGTCTTACCCACTTGTCTGTTGTGAAAGAATTCCAAACAGGTAGGAACTGTGAGAAGCGTCCCCCGACAGGAGTGGGATGATCGGGGGGAAGTGAAGGGAAGTCACTGCTTGGTGGTAGGGGAGTTGCGGGTATTGTTACCGCGACCTCTTCCCTTACCATTGTTGCCTCTGTCCCCCCCGAAAAAGTATCCTCTGGAGGAATTGTTTTGATTGGGGCTTTTATAGGAAGAAGAGGGATGCTCCAACCCAATAGTTTTGGAGCCAGCCCTGTAGAAAGAGCGACAAAATAAACCTCTAAGGGAAGGTAATTGCAAGGCCCCCATGGACTTGGCAGTGTCCGTATCCTTTTTCATCTTCTCTAAAGATATATCGACTGTGGGCCCAAAAAGATGCTCTTGGTCAAAGGGCTGATTAAGAAGGGTGGACTGCACTTCTTGCTTGAATCCGGAGCCAAGCGTGACTGCATAGCAAAACGCTGGTATTAATAGCACGAGATGCCTTATCAGCTGCATCAAGCGCATATTTGATAGATGTATTTGTTATTAACTTTCCCTCTTGTATAAGGTCATTAGCTTTGTCTTTATATTGGTCAGGAAGATGTTGCATAAGCTTTTCAAGCTCATCATAGCGAGCTCTGTCATATCTGGCCAACAAAGCTTGGGCATTGGCAATCCACCAATGATTTGCAGCCTGTGACGCTATACGTTTTCCAGATGCGTCAGGAGGAGGGGTGTCGCCTGTGCTTTGTGAATTTGCCCTCTTGCGTACATTAGACACCACAAGAGAATCTAAAGAGACCTGACCTTTAATGTACACTAGGTCATTGGGAGCTGCCTTATATTTTCTTATCTACCCTGGTGTTAAGAATCCTGGCTCTGACGGGGTCCTTAAAAACTTCTGGTGCATGGTTTAGCATGCCTTTAAATATTGGTAGGGTGTGCGTGGACTTGTGGGTGCAAATGCTTCCAATAAAAAGTCTTCTTCCAGAGGATCAGAGTGCAATTTTACCCCGTGGTATTGAGTAGCTCTATTAATTAGTTACGCAAACCCAATATTGTCATCTGGTGGTGATGGCCTAGAAGGATAGAGGTCCGGGTCATTGTGTGGGTCGGGAGCTGTGTTGTAATCATCCCACGGATCTGTATTGTGTGGGATGGTATGTGCGTCATCATCCCGATCTGGATGTCCATCCCCACACTCATCAGTATAATCATCTTCATCATTCTGTGTTTGAGGTGAAAATGTATGTTGTGGGGAGTGTACTGGAGAAATTAGCAGATTTGGATCAGCTGGAGAAGGAGAGAGGTGAAGTATTAGTGCCCATCTCCTTCCGCTTCATGGGTATTTCAGAGTATTCTGAAGTGTCCAATTTTCTCTTTTTAGGAGGCTTGGCGACAACTTTGCCAGTTTCTGGGTCAATGTAGAGTTTTTTTGCTTTGGATCCGAAAAATCTGGTAGAGGCTGTTGTATGGGTACAATGTCCTTTTTCGGCACCGAACACTTGGGGTCAGAATGTTGTTTAGACCGCGTCTCTGAAGCTTTCTGTGGGGTCTTGGACTCCTTATCTTTTGGTACAGGAGTTTGTGGCTCAGATCTTTTTCGGCTCCGAAGGTTTTCCTGGCTCCGAAGGTTTGCCTGGCTCCGAAGGTTTGTCCTTGGTTTGTTCCGACACGGCGGGCTTTGGTGTCGGTTGTTTTCGGTGCCGACGAAGAAGGGTGTGGCACCTCTTTGGTTTTGGACTTCGGTGCCGAAGGAGATTTTTTGGCACCAGAATGGGGTTGGCTCGATCCAGAGCCGGAAGGCTTTTCTTTTGGGTTCATAGCCGGGCCGGAGGGCGGGGCGTCAAATGTGTTGCCCTGAGCACGAGGGCAAAAGGTATTACCGGTGCCTTAGGTTTGGTTGGGAGAGGGGTCTTGGTACTCACGGACCGCTGAGCCGGGGTGACTGTCTCGTCTTCGGAGTCGTCTGCTTCGGAGACGTCTTCATCAGCTTGTTGCTCCGGCTAGAAATTAGAATCTGCTCCGAAGAGGTCCGGAATCGAGCTGCTTCCACAAGACATTTTGTGACGTCGAGCCAGGCAGTCACGGACGGTTTTCTTCGACCTGAAAGATGTACAGGTCTCGCAGTTCTGGTCTTCGTGCTCAGGGGAGAGGCAGAGGTTACAAAGCTCATGTAAGTCCGTGTGTGGGAACTTAACACCACACCCAAGGCATTTTTTTGAAAGGAGTCCTTTCTATAGACTGCTGGCGTGGTCGGAGCAGATAGGCCCGCGTTGAAGATAGAGGTTGAGGATTTTTTTATTTCCTGAAGATACACCGACAAGAAAACGCGATCGAGACAATACCGTAGAGTGGTGAGGGATTGTGTGTCGAAGGGGGTTGGAAAACGACACCGACCCGGAGAGCAGCAAATCACATACGAACCGGATGGCGAAAAAAATGTAGAGATGGAGTCGATGCCCATGAGCACTATCATCCTAAGGAGAAGTCACCTACCTCGTGACTACAAAGACTTCTTCCAAGACAAAAACAAAGTGCAAACATCCGAGTCCAACACCAGATGGAGATCTATGCACAAGTATATGATCTACAGCTCATATGCCTCGAACATATCCTTACCGCCCAATACTACAATCTAAAAACACCTAATACTCCTACCCGCCCTAAAGATACCCTTACCCTCCACACCCTAAAAGTGCCCTTACCACCTTATACCCATCCCTAAAACCTTCAATGTTCTATACTATACATACACAAATGCATACACCCATTAAAAAAAAAAAAAAACATTATATAATATATCGAATAGTTTCTTACCTGTCGGTGTAGTTTTGCAGCTTGAAGATCTTTCTGGATTCACTATGCTGTGCATTATTCCGCGATCTTGTGGTTGGGTCCGGATTCGTAGTCTTTTCTTTTTTTTTTTTTTTTGTAGCCCAGGTGGGCGGCGACGACCCACCATTTGGTGCACCTCCCGTGACGTCGTCGTGCTTCCTGCGGAAGTCCCACCTTTGGGGCGCCATCTTCGGGTTCTTTTTTCCCTTTTTTTTTTTTTTTTTTTTTTTTTTTAACCCTAGGCGATTGATTAATCCTTCATGTCCATTTTACTGTATGTTTTCATTCCTTCTGATCTTTTCCATTTTACCCCCTCTTCCTCCAGCCTCATCTTCCTGGCGGAGGTGGGTGGGTTCGCTAGTAATTCCAGAAAGATCTTCAAGCTGCAAAACTACACCGACAGGTAAGAAACTATTCGTTTTGCAGCGTGAATCTTTCTGGATTCACTGTGCTGTGCATAGACTTTGTAGCGGTTTTCCTAATTTTGTGGCGGCTGGGTGGTAGATGAGCGTTGGTCGTTGAAAATGTGTTGAAGCACCTTCTGTCCAACCTGTGCTTCCTTGTTCATCTGAATGTCCACGCAGTAGTGTTTCATGAACGTGTGCACAGATGCCCAAGTTGCCGCTAGACATATGTCCTGAATGGGCGTGTTCGCCAGGAAGGCAACGGTGGCCCCCTTCTTCCTTGTGGAGTGAGCCTGAGGTCCCTCTGCTAGCTCCTGTCCAGCCTGTTTGTGACAGAATTGAATAGTGAGGGCAATCCATCTAGCGATGGTGCCCTTAGTCACTGGTCTCCCCATGAAGCTAGTAGCAAAGGACACAAACAGCTGCTTCGATTTCCTGAGTTCCTTCGTTCTCTCAATGTAGTGCATCACCGCTCTTCTAGCGTCGAGGGTGTGCAGAGCCCTTTCTGCGTTTGAAGTCGGGTTTTGGAAGAAACTCGGTATCTGGCTACTCTGGTTCATGTGGAACGCCGACACCACCTTGGGCATGAAGTGTGGGTCTGTTCTCAGGACTATCCTGTCCTTGTGAATCTGAATGTAGGGTTCCTGTAGCGTTAGCGCTTGAAGCTCGCTCACCCTGCGTAGTGAGGTTATGGCTACCAGAAAGGCCGTTTTCATCGTCAACATTTGCAGTGTGGCCTTGTGAATGGGTTCAAACGGTGCCTTCATGAGCTCAGTCAGTACCACGTTGAGATTCCATGCTGGCGGCGGCAACAGTTTAGGAGGGGCAATTCTATTGGCTCCTTCCATGAATCTCCTCACAACCCGCAAAGTGAAGAAACTTCTACCCTTCTCACCTCTGGTGTAGGCTACGATCGCTGCTAGGTGTACCCTTAGGGAGCTCGAGCAGAGGTTACTCTTCAGAAGGTGTGTGAGGTACCTCAGTACTGTTGAGTCTCTAGTCATTCTGTTTTGCAGGCCCTTCTTCCTGCACCACACAGTAAATCTCTGCCATTTGGCGCTGTAGCATTTTCGAGTAGTTGGTTTCCTTGCCTCCCGCAGCACCCGCATAGTGATAGGAGGCAATTTAAGGTGAGCGCTCTAGGTCTTCAGGAGCCATACCGCCAGGTTGAGGCTCTCTGGCTCCGGATGCAGGACCTCTCCGTTTTGCATGGAGAGCAGGTCCCTTCTCTCGAACCTGTGGGGATTGCCCTGTGCCATTTCTTGAATTTGTGAGAACCATGTCTGCCTTGCCCACTGCGGAGCCACTAGGATCAGAGTCATGTTGCTGGTTCTGCACTTGTCGAGCACTCTGTGCAACAGGGGTATCGGTGGAAAGGCGTAGGCAAATGTCCTCGACCAGCTTATCCATAGGGCATTTCCTTGGGATTGCTGATCTGGTTGCCTGGACGCGAAGCTTTGGCATTTT
Source organism: Triturus cristatus (assembly GCF_964204655.1). Lineage (NCBI taxonomy): Eukaryota > Metazoa > Chordata > Amphibia > Caudata > Salamandridae > Triturus > Triturus cristatus. The sequence goes on from NC_140592.1 coordinate 83,466,623, forward strand.
GCATTTTGGCGTGTTGCAAATAGGTCTATTGTGGCAGTTCCCCATTTCTGGAAAAGCTTCTCCGTTTCCTGGCCATTGAGCTCCCACTCGTGTGATGGCGAGGTCTGCCTGCTTAGCCAGTCTGCCTCCACATTGTCCTTCCCTGGAAGGTGAATTGCCAGTAGATCTATCCTGAGAGGTATGGCCCATCTCCAAATCTCCTGTGCCAGAGAGGAGAGAGGGAACGACTGTGTCCCCCCCTGCTTGTTGATGTAGAACATTGCCGTGGTGTTGTCTGTTTGGACCAACACCCTCTGGTTGTACAGGTGCCTCTGGAATGCCTTCAGGGCTAGCAGGATGGTTTTCAATGAGGTAATTGATATGGCGTACCGCATCTGCTGGAGCCCACAGACCCCTCACTCTGAGGTTGTCCATGTGCGCTCCCCATCCCTTTTGCGATGCGTCCGTGGTAATGGTCATTGTTGGGTTTGGTGGTGTCAGGCTTCTCCCTGCTGTCATGTTGTCTCTGTTCCACCAAGTCACCTCCTCCTGCACTGCGTGCGTAACAACCACTAGATCTTCCCAACTGCCGCTTGCTTGTGACCATTGCTGTTGTAGCCATTCTTGGAATGGTCTCATGTGCAGGCGTACATTCGGCACCAGCTGGATACATGACACCATCATCTTGCTCACTGACCTCACTGTCAGAGCTCGCCCCTTCTGGTAGAGACGCGTCTCCTTCAGTAGGGCCTCTGTTCTCCTGTCGCTGGGCACCACTGTGCTGTTCAGCGTGTTGATTTTTGCTCCCAGGAAAATCTTCACCTGCTCCGGTTCCATCGATGACTTCCCCCAGTGTATCGAGAACCCCAGGTTCGTCAGAGTGTCTGTCACGCGTGTTGCGTGTCTCTCGCACTTCTCGCGTGTGTTTGCCTTGACCAGCCAGTCGTCTAGGTAGGGGTATACATGGATCCCCTGCCTTCGTAGGTGGGCCGCGACCGCCGACAGGCATTTTGTAAAAACCCTTTGCGCCGATTTTAGCCCGAAGGCCAGGGTTGTGAACTGGTAGTGTTCCTGGTCGATGTTGAACCTTAGAAGGCCCTTGTGCCTTCTGTTTATTGGAATGTGTAGGTAGGCATCCTTGAGGTCCACGGTGACCATGAAGTCCCCGTCTCTTATTTGGGGAAGCACCTCCTGCAGCGAAGTCATTTTGAACTTCTGCGTTCTGATGAACTTGTTTAGGTATCTCAGGTCCAGGATGGGTCTGACGTTTCCGTCTACTTTCGGGACCACAAAATAGAGTAGACCCCCTTGTTGCGTTCTCTGAACGGCACTGCCTCTATGGCTCTTTTTTCTAGTAGTTTCAGGGTTTCTTCGCTGAGTAGGGCCAGTTCTTGAGCCGATCTCGGCCTTCCCCTTGGTCTTCTGTTTGGAGGTCTTCTCTCCAAATCCACGCAGTATCCGTATTGCATGACGTTCAGTATCCACTTGTCTGTGGTTATACGCCGCCACTCCTGAAGGTAGAACCTCAGCCTTCCGCCTACTGGTGTTGGATGCTCGTAGGCTTTTGATTCTTCTCTCCCCCTTGATGTTACTGTATTGCGCCTCATCCTTGGGGGCATGTCGAGGGTAGGCGTCCTCCTGCGTGCTGAGTCACTTTGATGAGGGTTGGTCACTCCCTCTCCTCCTCTGGCCACGTCCGTTCCCTCTCCCGCGAAAGGACTGGCCCGAGGCTGGTACTGCCAGTTTTGCTTCTGTTGACCTTGTTGTCCGTGACTATCACCCTGCTGACCCTGCTGGAACGCCTGGTGCGACGCTCCCTGCTGGCTTCCTCCCCGACCGTAGGGTCTCCTAGAGGGATTGCCTCTCCTCATCCCCCTTAGCTGTAGGGCCCCCATGGACCTCGCCGTTTCGTTTTCTTTTTTCAGCTGGGTGAGCTTCTCGTCTACTGTTGCTCCGAACAGTGTCTCTCCGTTGAAGGGGGTGCTAAGGATGTTGTTCTGCACCTCCGGTTTGAATCCCGAGATTCTTAGCCATGCATGTCTTCTCTCGGTGACCCCTATGGCCATTAGTCTTGCCGAAGTCTCTGCCACGTCCAGCGCCGTCTTTATACATGAGTTGGCGATGTTTTTACCTTCTTCCACCAGGTGGGAGGCTCTTTGGCGGTATTCTTCGGGGAGGTGTTTTACTAGCTCCCCCATCTCGTCCCAGTGCTGGTACTGGTGCCTATTGAGAAGTGCATTGGAATTTGCCATGCGCCAGTGCATTGCGGCGTTCCTTTCGACCTTTCTTCCCGTGAGGTCTATCCTCCTGCTTTCTTTATCTGGTGGTGGCCCCGACGTTGCAGGCATGTTGGCCCTTCTCCTGGCCGTGGAAGCTATGATGGAGTCGGCCGTGATACTACCCTTGATGTAAGGGGGGTCCAGAGAAGAGTGTTTATACTTCTTCTCCGTCCTGGGCGTGATCGAACGGCAGGTCGCTGGTTCTTTAAAGGCCTCTCCCCCCTGATTCATCACACTTTGTAGCATGGGAAGGAATTGGCTCCTCATCTGGATGGGGAGCAGGGTCTCGAGGAGGAAATCTGCTTTCGGCCTCTCCTCGTCCAGCTTCACGCCGAAGGCCGCCGCTGCGCTCCTGACCACCATATTGTACACCCCGATGTCGTCGGGTGGAGAAGGCCTCGAAGGGTACGTGTCCACAGGCTCCTCGGTGTCGAGATCCTGCCATTCGACGTCGTGGCTGGTTGATGGCGCCGAGCTGTAGAACGACTGCTGGTCTTCTTCCTCGGGTTCGCCTTCATAATAGGTCTTGTCTTCCTCTTCGAGATCTCTCGCCAGCCCCTCGGTGTCGAATTCGTCCTCGATTTCGACGACGTTAGTCAGTGGAGCCGTTGGAATTTTGTATTCCTTCATCTTGGCGTCGAACTCCTTCTTCCTCTGAAGGATGTTCTCCATTTCGGCCTCGAGCCGCCTCTTCTTCTCCATCTCGGAGATGCTTTCGGCGTCAACCGCGGGCCTCTTCGACGGAACTTGCGTCGGCCTGTCCTTCTGCGTCGAGCGCCTCGTTTCATGGGTTGTCTTCGACGAACCTTGCCTTTCGGCGTCTTTCGGCACCAGGGAGTCCTTCTCGAAGGATCCGCTCGGCCTCTTTTCCATGGTCCCGCCCTTGGTCGTCGAAGTTTTTGGCGCCGGGGCTCCCTTCGTGGACTTTGACTCAGATTTCTTCGAGTCACCCTCGGGTTTTCGAGGCACCTTCGTGTGTTTTGAGCTCGACGATTCTCTTACCTCGTCTTCGTTTTTCTTGTCGGTCTCTACGACCGTGAAGTTTTCTGGTCCCTCGGCGACATTGTCCTCGTCGTCTGTGGAGAGGCCCAGATCGTAGAGCGACGGGGCCTTACCCTTGCCATCCATGCTGGCGTTGGCTCTTCGCTGACGTTCTCTCACCCGGAGCGTCTTCGGCGCGAAGGCTGAGCAGGCGTTGCAGTCCTTGCTCTGGTGGTCGACCGGTAGGCAGAGGTTGCAGACCGGATGCTGGTCCTTCTGCGCGAACTTGTGGTGGCAGTTAGGGCAGAACTTGAATGGCGTCTTGTCCATTGCGCTCAGGGCCTCTGAGTGCGCATTCTCCAAGTGCGTCGAAGAAAAAGGGTGGAAAACTTCCTTCTTCGCGCACCAGACGTGAAATATTCCTTTCCTGTGATATCTTCATAGTTATTTATCGACGAAACTCGCTTTTCCTTCTTCTTCCTTCGATTGTATCTCTAGAGCTTCCCGATAACGATCCAGACCCAACGGCGGAAAAAAGAATCTGAAGATGGCGCCCCAAAGGTGGGACTTCCGCAGGAAGCACGACGTCACGGGAGGTGCACCAAATGGTGGGTCGTCGCCGCCCACCTGGGCTACAAGGAGAAAAAAAAAAAAAAAAAAAACAAAGAAAAGACTACGAATCCGGACCCAACCACAAGATCGCGGAATAATGCACAGCATAGTGAATCCAGAAAGATTCACGCTGCAAATATATATATATATATATATATATATATATATATATATATATATATATATATATATATATATATATAAATAATATGCTACTTACCAGTATGCATCTGTTCTTGGCATGTAGAGCTGCAGATCTACACACTTTTGCATAGTTCGCCATCTGGTGTTGGGCCCGGATGTTTGCAGTTTGTTTTTCCTCTTGGAAAGTCTTTGGAAGTCACGAGGTCGGAGACTCCTCCTTTGGATCGTATTGCGCATGGGCTTCGGCTCCATCCTCAGATTGTTTTTCGCCAACAGGGAAAGATGGAGCGTAGTAATAACAGTGAAGAAACCCATGTGTGTTGCATCTAAATAAGATAGACTGGAACAGATACAGGTAGCCGGGTGGGCGTGTGTAGATCTGCAGCTCTACATGCCAAGAACAGATGCATACTGGTAAGTTGCATATTCCGTTCGAGGCATATGAGCTGCAGATTACACACTTTTGCATAGACTATATAGCAGTTCCCCAACCTTAGCGGCAACCACCGGTATCTGTTGCAGTGGTTTGAAATAGTGTTTTTAGTACAGCCTGGCCCACACTAGCTTGTTGCTTGGTTTGCACATCGACACAGTAATGTTTAGGGAAAGTGTGCGGTGTTGACCATGTAGCTGCTTTGCAGATATCATCTAATGGGATGTTCCCTAGAAAAGCCATAGAAGCCCCTATCTTTCGTGTAGAATGGGCTTTAGGGGGAACGGATAGCGTTAGTTTTGCTTTGTGGTAGCAAATCTGGATGCATTTTACAATCCACCTAGCTATTCCTGATTTTGAGATGGGGTTGCCCTTGCGTGGTGGAGAGAAAGAGACAAAACAGTTGTTTGGTCTTTCTGAAAGGTTGTGTTCTTTGGATATAGTAAAGTAAGGCTCGTGGGACATCTAGCGTGTGTAGAGCCCTTTCTGCAACAGTTTGAGGTTGCGAGAAAAATACCGGTAATTCTACAGATTGGTTTAGATGAAAAGGGGAAATGACTTTAGGTAGGAATTTTGGGTTGGTACGGAGAACAACCTTGTTCTGGTGCATTTGGAGAAAAGGTTCTTGTATGGTTAGTGCTTGTATCTCACTGACCCTTCTAAGAGAAGTGATGGCTACAAGAAAAGCTGTTTTCCATGTGAGAAATTGCAGTTCGCATTTATGCAAAGGTTCGAAGGGCGGCCCCATTAGCCTTGTGAGAACTATATTTAAGTTCCACACAGGTGAGGGTGGTACTCCGGGGGGAATTATTCGTTTTAGGCCTTCCATGAAGGCTTTAATGGCAGGTACTCTGAAAAGTGATAGGTGCTGCCTGTTTTGTAGGTAAGCGGCAATTGCTGCGAGGTGTAGCCGAATGGAGGTATATGCTAGGTTACACCTTTGTAGATGGAGTAAGTAGCATATGATGTGTTGTATAGACGCGTCTAGAGGATTGATTGTGTTGTTATGGCAATAAACAACAAATCTTTTCCACTTGGCAGCGTAGCAGACTCTAGTGGTAGGGCGTCTAGCTTCTCTGATGACGTTCATACAGTCAGGGGGAAGGTTTAGGTATCCGAATTCTAGGATTTCAGGAGCCAGATCGCAAGGTTGAGCTGAGCTGGGTCCGGGTGCCTGATCTCTCCATGGTTCTGGGTTAGGAGGCATGGAGAGAGGTGTAGCTTTTGGTGCGGTACTACCGAGAGTTCCAGCAGCGTGGTGTACCACGGTTGTCTGGCCCATGTTGGAGCAACTAGGATTAGTGTGAGGGAATGCTGTTGTAGCTTTCGCACCACTAATGGAATTAGTGGGAGAGGTGGAAAGGCGTACGCAAATTTGTCTGACCAGTTCATCCATATCGCATTGCCTTTGGACAATGGCTGTGGGTATCTGGCGGCGAAGCTTGGGCATTTTTTGTTTTCGTTGGTGGCGAAGAGGTCTATCTGCGGATGCCCCCACATTTGAAAGAACGGGTGAAGAACCTGCGGGTGAAGTTCCCACTCGTGGATCTGCTGCGTCTGTCTGCTGAGCAGATCTGCCATGGTGTTTTGGACTCCTGGTACATGTTGGGCTAGGAGAAAGATTTTGTGTGGAATTGCCCAGCTCCATATGCTCTGTGCTAGTTGAGAGAGCTGTGGAGAGTGTGTGCCGCCTTGTTTTTGAATGTAATACATGGCCGTCATGTTGTCTGTGCGAATGAGGACTGCCTTGCCTAAAATCTGTCTCTGAAAGGATTTTAGGGCTAGAGAGATTGCTAGTAACTCCACATGGTTGATATGGAGTAACTTTTGTTGCGGCGTCCATGTGCCCTGCACTGTGAGGTGTAATAGATTAGCTCCCCAGCCGGAGAGCAATGCGTCTGTTAGTATTATTTGTGGAACCGGGTCCAAGAACGGTCGACCTTTGGAAAGGTTTGTGGTGTTCCACCACTGCAGAGAGCGATGGGTGCAACTGTCTACCAACACCAGATCTGTCAGTTGCCCCTGGGCCTGGTTCCATTGGCGCGCTAGGCACTCTTGGAGTGGACGCATCTGGAGTCTTGCGTGGGGCACTATGAAAATGCAAGAGGCCATCATCCCTATCAGTTGCATAAACACTCTTGCTGGAAGGGAGTGTTGAAGTATGAATCTTTAACGCAAAGCCTGAATGCTTGCAATCCTGGCCGGATTGGGGTAGGCTATGGCTTTTGAGGCGTCTATTGTGGCACGAGGTATTGCTTTATGTGGGATGGTGTTAGCTGGGACTTTTGGTGGTTCACCGTGAAGCCTAGTTGGTGAAGTAGTTGGATTGTAGTGGCGGTGTGGTGTACACATTGGTTGTAGGACGTGGCTTTTATCAGCCAGTCGTCCAAATATGGGAAGACGTGAATGTGCTGTCTTCTGAGGTGTGCCGCCACTACCGCTAGGCACTTGGTGAATACCCTTGGTGCTGTTGTGACCCCGAATGGGAACACCTTGAACTGGTAGTGTTGCCCGTCCACTACAAATCTGAGGTACTTTCTGTGAGCATGGTGTACCGGAATGTGAAAGTATACGTCTTTCAAGTCCAGTGTGGTGAGGAAGTCGTTCTGGGAGAGGAGCGGAAGCACCTGCTGAAGCGTTACCATGTGAAAATGGTCTTAATGTATGTGTTTAGGGGCCGGAGATCTAGAATAGGTCGTAGAGTCTCGTCCCTTTTTGGTATTAGAAAAAAGAAAATATAGTGAGTAGACCCCTAAATTTTGCTGATTGGCGGGAACTTGTTCTATTGCCTGTTTTTGTAGGAGGGATATTACCTCCTGTTTTAGTAATGTGGAATGTTCTTGTGACATTGGGCGTTGCCTGGGTGGAATGTTTGGGGGGGGGGTAGATGTTAATTCTAGGCAGTACCCTAACCGAATAATTTGGGTCACCCATTTGTCTGAGGTGATGGTCTCCCAGAGGTGAAGGAAATTTTGTAGTCTGCCCCCGACCGGAGTGGGATGGTCTGGAGGGAGTGAGGGGGAAGTCATTGGGTAGGCAGTGTGGCAGAGCGGGCGGTATTTGTTTTGCCTCTGCCTTTATTGTTATTGCCCCTATAGCCGCCTCTTTGATAACCCCTTGTGAAGGTGGACTGAGTGGAGGATTTGTAGGAAGTGGACGCGCTATCTGAGGAGTAGCCTCTAGACGTACTCCGAAAGGAAGAGCGGCGAAAGGAGCGCCTAGGAGGGTGTGACTGCAGGGCTCCCATAGATTTCGCCGTATCAGTGTCCTTCATTTTTTCGACGGGCCTCATCTACCTTTGGGCCGAATAGGTGTTCTTGGTCAAAGGGATGATTTAGGATGGAGGTCTGTACCTCCGGTTTGAAACCTGATATTCTCAGCCAAGCATGGCGACGGAGGACGACGCTAGTATTAATGGCCCTGGAGGCTGTGTCTGCTGCATCTAAGGCACAGCTTATGGAGGTGTTCGTTATTGTCTTACCCTCTTGAATTAATTCATTGGCCCTATTTTTGTATCTTTCCAGGAGGTGGTGCATTATGGTTTCTAATTCATCATAATGCGCCCTATCGTATCTGGCCAATAGCCCTTGGGTGTTGGCGATACGCCATATATTGGCTGCCTGTGACGCAGTGCGCTTTCCTGACGTGTCCAGTAGCTTTGACTCTTTGTCAGGTGGTGGTGCTTCGCCTGACGCCTGGGAATTTGACCTCTTTCGTGCAGTGGAAACCACTAGGGAATCTAGTGGCGCTGGCCCTTTGATATAGGCAGGCTCTGTGGGGGCAGCTTTGTACTTTTTTTCCATGCGTGGGTTAATGACCCTGGCCCTGACTGGGTCCTTAAAAACCTCTGGCGCATGTTTTACCACCCCCTTGAGCATAGGTAGTATGGAGGTAGACCTATGTGCAGTATCAAATGTGTCGAGGAGGAAATCCTCCTCCACTGGGTCAGTGTGTAACTCTACCCCGTGATAATGTGCCGCCCTCTGAAGTAGGTGGTGGAAACCTAGTGAGTCTTCCGGTGGAGATGGCCTGGAAGGATAAAGGTCATCTTGTGGGACGTCTGGAATATCTGGGTTATTGTAGTTGTCCCATGGGTCTGGGTATCCTGTAGGGGTGGGGTCTTGGGGCACATCCCCTGGATCGGGATATGGGTCCCCCTGATCATCATCGTCTGGAGACGGGGTCGGAGAGCGAGGAGGTGGGGGTGGAGAAGGTGGAGGGGGCGGAGGTGGAGAGGGTGGAGGAGATGGAGGTGGGGAAGGTATTCTGAAAGGGGAGGTAGCAGAGTCCTTCCTCTTTGGAGGTGGAGGCGGAGCCGGTTTGTCCAAATGTCTCTTTTTGGAAGAGAGTGCCAAATATCCAGTTTTTGTATCCTTAGCAAGAGTTTTTTGTAAGGGATCCGGTGTAAACAGTTCCTGTGACAATGTTTGTTCCGTCGGCGCCGAGGTCTTCGGGGCAGATGACTTTTTAGGCTTGTCCGTGCCGTGGTTAGCACTGGGCTTGGGAACCTCCGATTTCTTGGTAGCTGCCGAGGTGGGCTTCGGCGTGGAAGTGTCGGTGCCGAGGGCCTTATGGGGTTTGGTCGGTACCGAAGATGGCGTCGGTACGGAAGCACTGGGTTTCGACACCAAGGACTTTGGTGCGGAGCTCGGTGTTGAGGTAGAGGCCGGTTTCTTTTTCGGTGCAGAGGTGTGTTTGTCGGCACCGCTGGAAGGCTGGCTCGAGCCCGAGCCGCCGGAAGGCTTATTTGGCTTCTTCACCGGGCCCGAAGGTGGGGTGTGTGAAGCAGTGTCTCTGGTCTTGCCTAGGCCCGGAGGCAAAGGCGTGACCGAAGCCTTTTTGGGTGTCGGCGCTGGTGTGGGTATATTACTCACGACCCTCTGCGCCGGGGTGATGTCCTCTACATCGGAGTCGTCTGCTTCGGAAGCACTGACGAGGTCCTCTTCGGTGTGCTGCTGTCCCGGATCTTCGACGTCGTCTCCGAAGATGTCGACTGGAACGGAGGTCGAGGAGTGCGCCATGTTTCGCCTGGCTCTTCGGTCCCGAATAGTCTTTTTCGATCTGAAAGACTTACAGGCCGGACAGTCTCGAGCCTCGTGTTCAGGGGAGAGGCAGAGGTTGCACACCTCATGAAGATCGGTGTGGGGGAATTTGGACCCACATCAAGGGCACTTCTGGAATGGAGTTCTTTCCATCAGCCGGGACCGGAGCTTGGGTAGGCCCGAAGGCCGCCGTCGACGACTGGAACCGAAGATTTGTCGATGAGAAGGTGATTGAGGGGATCGCAATCGAAACAATACCGCGATGTGAGTGAGGATTCCGCTTCGATCTTCGAACTGGAAATGTTCGGAACCGGAGCGCGAAGATTACACCCGAGCCCAAGGGCGGAAAAAAACAATCTGAGGATGGAGCAGAAGCCCATGCGCAATACGATCCAAAGGAGGAGTCACCGACCTCGTGACTTCCAAAGACTTTCCATAGGAAAACCGCAACATTCTATTTGGAATAACTTTGGCGCCGGTCGACGAATCCTCGCGAAATTTTCAAAATAGGTGGGGCGCTACGCTCCGCTCCTACCCTGAAAGTCTCGGGGGGGATTCGTCAAGCGGGGGCTGAGAAAAAAGGGGGGTCCCAAAACGCGTTTTTCCCATGCATTTTTCCATAGGACCTTTAGACACAGCTACAGCCCTAACGGCTGAACAGAGTTACTTGAAATTTGGCAGAGAGGTAGTCCTCAGGTCAAGGAAGTGCCTTTTGTAGGTCTGGTGTAAATCTGTTCAGTAGTTCCTGAGAAAATAGCATTTAAATCAATATATATATCTGTGGCAGCTTACGGTGCGCTTACCGTGCGCTTACGGTAAGCTTACCGTACGCGTACGGTGCCGTGCGCGAGCGCGAATCTGATTGGCTGTTAGATCTTAGTAAACATTTGAATCGGTCGAAACCAGGAAGCGGCGGCCGCCATTTTCTCTCTCGCACTCTGAGGGGGGGTGGAAAAACAAAGGCAAAAAACATGTAAAGAGGCTGTTTAGACAGCTCCTAAGCACCTAGCCTTGATGATGGTGTCCCCAAAGATCCCCCAAGGCCAAAAAGGCAATTTTAATTTTTGTGAAAATTTCGCCGATTACGCGTATGGTAAAAATTTTCTAAAAAAAAAAAAATTATCCATACTCTCTCCACCCCGTGTGCAAATGTTGCCCGAAGGGCACCATTTGTGCATTGCATATAAACCCATGTGAATAATTAAAAGATTACCTTTCACAACGAAGCGCATAATATGTCCTCCATGTGCGCACGGTGCGCGAAGCGCATCGTGCGTACATGGCCCATCTAGCGTAAAGTGGGCGCGCGGTGCGCAAAGCGCACCGCGTGCTCACTGTGCGCGCACGGTGCGCGAAGCGCATCGTGCGCGCACGGAACGAACTGCGTTAAGTGGGCGCGCACACCACGAATGGCGTAAAGTAACTTAGCATTTAAAAAAACGTACAAATTCACTTAAAAAACCATAGGTTTCACACACGTTATAGTTAGGAATTAGCATTTAAAAAACCTTGCAAATTCACTGAAAAAACCATAGGTTTCACACATGTTCTAGTTAGCTGGACATTTTACTGATAAAAAACCATTGAAATTCCCCAGTTATAGTTAGTGCAGGCAACTATAACTCACGCGACCGCAATCCTCTGCTGATGACATATGTGTCTTTATGAAAAAAAAATATTTGTAATATATGTATAGCTAAAATTTAATGGAAGAAGACATGGGCAAATAAGTGTCTAAATACAGTATTAGCATCAGCAGAGGATTGCGGTCGCGTGAGTTATAGTTGCCTGCACTAACTATAACGGGGGAATTTCAATGGTTTTTTATCAGTAAAATGTCCAGCTAACTATAACATGTGTGAAACCTATGGTTTTTTCAGTGAATATATATATATATATATATATATATATATATATATATATATATATATATATATATATATATATATATATATATATATACACACACACACACATATACATACACATATACATACATACATACGTACACATATACACACATGCACACACACTTTTATACACACATGCACACACACACACTTGCCCTTAAACAGACTTTCAATGCATGGTAAAGGCATATTCATGGTAACGATCTGTGGGCCTTTCCCTTCCCAGCTCGACATCCGGTCTTCATGTCCAAGGGCAATTTTGCTTTTGGACTCATGAATACTATAATGTGTGGTATGTGTTTAAATTCTATATTGTATGATGATGATTATTATACCTCACTGTAAACCATTAATTGTTTCATCTAATTGCAGCTTCGAAGAAGTTCTGATTTGTTACTGTAATAAAATGCATTGGCTGTTTTGCTTTTGCTATTTGTTATGAAGAATAAAAGAAGATTTTAATTGGGCATTTGTGTACATGCATATACTCTGTGCTCTAAGGTGTGCTCTCTAGAATACGGACGGATATCCTTCAGTATTTCTTTATCGGAAAAATAATTCAGGCACTATTATCATACCTTTTCACTGAAAGAAGTAGGTTCTCTTCCTCCTGCAATATAAAGATTCACACAGATGCAAATATGGCAGTACTGTGAACTCTGAGAAAGAACGCTGAAAAAGACCACCTACCACTGTAATTTCTTAACAAGTAACCAAGTCATATCAATAGCTGCTCGATCTCCAGCAGAAATAAAATTAAAAGAATACACGCAAGAAAAATAAAGAACACTGGCGAAGGAGCAGACGTGAGGTGGGAATTTTAGTTAATCGGGGCAAACACCATGAGAGGAGACAATCTAGCATCACAAAACTAATGCAACACAACTAATGCATGTTGTACCTAATAAACGAAAACAGACAAATCAGCACGTGTTCAAAAACAGCCAATATAGCATTCCTTACATCAGGACGGTGAGGTGAATAGGGAACTTTGTAATATAGGTAATGCGGGAAGTCATGGCAATAGAAAATATAATGGTATTAAAAGACATACATTAATAATTTAACATAAGGAGAGAATGTAGACCTGAAAAAGACTGGCAAGATTAAAAAGCATGTCCAGAGATTCTTCTTGTAAGGATGGAGAAGGCAAACTTGGCTTTCCCTTGGGGGCTGGCAGTGGGAATGATTTCAGACTTTATCCAACATAAAAAACAAAGCAGCATGCCAATTATTAAAAGTGATCTATTGAACCTGTGCAGAAGGTGAAAACCATTCCAAGCATGCAAACCAAATGGAAGACGCCGTGCTGGAGAACCATTTTCTGTTTCCTCAGGACATGGACAACCAGAATAAGTTTTTCTAAATGAATGGATATACAGGGTACTGCTTGGTAAAGGCAACATAACAAGTAAACAAACATTACCACAGTTGGACGCTCCTGTGCTAGTTTCAATTTAATGTTACTCTTGCTCACACGTTTTACCAGGAAAAACAATTGCAACTGCAATCAACAGAGACGTAGAGAAATAAATTAGGTAAAATCCCTAAAATCCAACAGGAATTATCACCAATCAACTATTTAATTGGGATCCATTATAAAACATCAGACCTTATGTCAATCATAAGATTTATTAAGAGTTGGGAATCCGCAAGTTATTAATTCCCAACTGGTGGCATACATGATAGAACAATAAAAATGAACACAAGGAACATGTCCGCAGAACATTGAGCAGTTCATATTTTTGTTTGCTCCCTGGCAACCAAAAAAAACATTCATTTTTTCTTCCCTTTCTTCACCATGCCATCCTCACGACTGCGTTTGGCCTTCTTTGGTGTCTTGGAAGGACGTTTGGCCCATTCCTCGTCACTGGAGTCGCTGGATACGGAGGAAGACCCTGATGAGGGAGCCACGTCAGCAGTTATCCGTACACCGCTGGCTGTGGGAAATGGGATCGCGCTTTCTAAAGTCTCTGCGATGCGCTGCAGACTGAGGCTCTGGGAGGCATTTTCCCTGACCAACTCACCAGTTAAGCCCAGTGAGCGACGTATGTACAGGCGGTTAAATTTCACAAGGTTGGCTAAATGCCGCTCCATTCTCCTCAAATGTTCATTGATATTCTTCACTACTGACAGCTGTTTTTGCTCAGTCTTTAAAATTGCACCTTCTACAGTCTTGCAATTTACTTCTAGGCCTGCCAATGTGCTCCCTGGAGAGGGAGTTAAATGAAGTCCGCTGGGGCCAGCGCCATTGTAAGAATGCGCTGAAGACTGCCCAAAGTCCAAGTCTTCACTGTCTCCATCAGTGTCAGTCAAAAGATGCTCCAAATATTCATCGCTGGCATCTTCATACCCAGATAATGTGTCTTCACCACCACCACCCGTCAGGTCGTCTCTGGACTGTCGTTCTAAACAAAAAGGTAAACGTTACGAACACTTGATATGTATTATAGCACATCATAAATCCTAACCGTTTGAGAACAGATTAATTTATTAACATCCACAGGTGGCTGTATGTAAACTGTTTATGTAGCCATCTGCAAACTTAACACTAACTCTGCATTGTAAATGCTGGTAACCTTTATCCATCTCCTTTACAAGAGCATATTGGTAACTGATTGATCTAGCATTGCACAAGATATTAAGAGAAATGTATTCCTTTGATGGCAGGAGGATGGAGACACATACCGATCAACTTTGTAACTGATGACCATGGTTAGCCCCACAAAGCCCAATGACAATCCAGTTATCAAGAGCCCTGAATGTACTAGAATGGCAGCTAGCAGCCCATCTAGAGGCACGGTTCAGATGAACAAGTCTCTTACCTTCAGTAACTTCTTATCTGGTAGACACTATCTAGCCACAGATTCCTTACCTTAGAATTATCCCCAGGCATCAGACTGGATCTGTAAATATTTCATGAGCAGTCCCACAGCGTGCCGGTAAGTGGCATTATCTGTGTCAGAAATGTAGTAAGTGGTGCCTATATAGGCACCACCCCAATGCGCTAACGTCAGTTTCTTTTTTGCGACTTTTCACACCAGGAGCGTGGAGCCATAAAGAACACGGATCACTAGTGTTGGAAAACTAGGGCCCTGAAAGTGAAACCACTTTGACCCTCAAAATCTGTTTGCGGGTAGGATGGGTAGGTCAGTAAGAAATTTTCAGCTAGATAGACTCTCTACCAGATATGGGGTTACCGAATGTAACAAACATGTCCATCTGATAGAATAGATATCCAAGCAAAAGCTCCCTTAATGTGGGTCTGCGAAAAAGACTCATTAAAAAGTCCTGCAGGACCGAACAGGCAAAGTGCCAGTCATGATGGACGCGACTGCCCGGGCAGTTGTTGCCTGGCAGATGTCTAGGACTGGACAGGAAATCTGCGTGCCAACGCAGTGGTCGTAGCCTTAGCTCTGGCACAATGAGGACGCAAACAGTCAGACGATTTTAATGCAGAGCAGGATCCATCAGGAGATCAGTTCCTAAGCAGCGGACAAAGATGACAATAGAGTTGGTCATCCACACAGAACTCTTTTGTGCAATCATGGTAGAACGACAACGCTCTTTTTGGGTCCAGTCAGAGTTGCTCCTCTTCCTTAGAGGGATGCGGCAGAGCATTAAAAAGATAGGCAGGGTGATGTACTGGCCAACAAGAAAGGGACTGACAACTTTCAGCAGAAAAAAAGCTCTAGTGTGAAGAACCAGCTTTTATAGGAAGATGGTTAGGTATGGAGGCTTAGATGACCAGGCCTGGAGCTCACTCACGCTCCAGGCAGACGTTATCGCCACAAGGAAGGCTGTCTTGATGGTAAGGAGACAGAACAGTTGTGCAATGGCTCAAAAGGAGCGCACATAAGAAATGGGAGTATTAGATTGAGGTCCCACTGGGGCGCGAGAAAAAGAGAAGGCGGAAATATATGAAGACCTTTCAAAAATCACGTTTACAACAGGGATGGCTGATCTGGCAACCATAGAACGACTGAGATGGCAGAAAGATAGCCCTTTAAGGTGCCCAAAGCAGACCCCAATTGGCAAGAGAAAGGAGGAATACAAGGACCTGAGAAAGGGGAGCAAAAAGGAGTCAACTTGCTTTTCTGTACACATTGCCACAAACTTGCTCCAGTGAGAGGCGTACAACGTCTTGGCGGAGGGGCACCTGGCTGTAGCTGCTGAGGTGGACTGGCCCAACCTCTGGCAGTCCGACGCACGTAGGCTGGCGGTACGAAGTCCTCAGCCACGCAACCGATGGGTAGCTTGCGTGCCATGGTAGCTTGGCAGGTAAAGACGTAGCTGGGAGACCCTTCCATTGGCATGAAAGGCAGACTGGGGTTGGCGGGGGCCATGGAAAGGAGCAAGGACCTGGCCGTAGCTCTGCTATCCTTAAAGAGCACCAGTGCCGAGTCCACCTTGTCTTCGCAGAGACGGCAGCCATCAAAGAGCATGTCCGTAAGTACTAAGCCAGGCGTCGCATCGTAAGGCCATCAACGATGAAACCACTCTGCCTAGCAAGTCCGTCATGTCCAGCCCACAACTGCTCGTAAACTTGGCTGCATCTCTCCAGTATGCCATAGCTTGGAAGAGTATGCTCAGACCTCATCCGGGACCATGGGCAACACCTGCGCAACCGAATCAGACATCCGCGCACTGGGGTGGCGCCTATATAGGCACCACGCATGTCACATCTGGTGCAAACGATGCCATGCAGAGCTGAACGATACCACCTACTAGCGCACAGGAGTGCTACTCACAAAACATTTCTGGATCCGATGCGTCTCCTGGGGATAATTCTAAGGTAAGACATCGGTGGATAGAGGTTCCTATCAGATTTACTCCACCCCCAGCTGAGAGACTTCAGTCATTCTTTACCTATTTTGCCACTGAATTGATAGGTGGAGTCTATCTGCTGAATTTGCATTACTAAGACACCTTGGACACACAATGTGCATATTAAACACATGCGGTCCCGTTTCTATCAGTATTGGTAGCTGTGCACAGGAAGAATGGGATCCAGCAATATCTTCACAATCGTAGAAGCATTTTCCCAGGTAGACCTGCAGCAGACACGTTTATGTGCACCTGCACTCCTCCTGCAGACCTACAGTTCATGCTGTAACAGTCCTCCTGACAAAGCTTCTTTCTCCAGCACACATTTGTGTGCATTTGTAGAGACCCCAAAAGGAATCCATTTTGTATGAGTTGCCTTGGGGTGAAACACCTGGTTCTGATGGTCTGCCATCTGAATTTCATTATGCCTATATGGGAACCCTGGCGGACAAGCTGCTGGAGGTGTCTGGAGAAGCTAGGGAGTGGGGGAACTGCCGCAGTGATTACGTGAGGCAATCATAGTAATGATTCTAAAGTCAGATCTAGATTCAGCACAACCGGGGGCTTATCAGCCATTATCCATGATGAACGATGATGTGAAAGTGCTGGCTAAATTAGAGAACAGACTGAAAGGGGTGTGTGCTCCTTGGTGCATGAGGATCAATGTGGGATTATTCCCACAAGTAGCACCCTCATGAGAATCCAAAGGCTTACACGCATATTATGCATTCTGTTCAGAGAACAGAGGCAGAGGTTGCATTAGTAGTGTTGAACATCGAAAAGGAGTCGACACGGAGTGCTGGGATTACGTGCAAGCAATTCATACCAAATTAGGCTTCGGCTCAAAGTTTTTAGGGTGGGTCAAACGGTTATATACGGTGTCAGTGGCTCGGGACTGTATACAGAGAATATACCACAAAGAAATAGGGCATGGAGCGGGCTACCAATCAGGGTTGACCCCTCTCACATCCCTTGTTTACTGTAACCATAGACCTGTGACGGAACATCTGCGTGTCGCACTGGGAGAGTGGCGGATCAAGTATATACAGTCTCACTGTAAGCAGATGATGCGCTCCTGTATGTCCCAAAAAACCGGAGGTGGCGATGCAGACTGTTGAAGGAGTTGGGGAAATTCAGGAGCGTTTTCTGCCTTAAAGTCAACCGTGACAAGTCACTGGCCTTCCCGCTAGCTGGGCTGGAGAGCAGGTCACGAGAGTCGCTCCCGTCACTCTCGTTGAGGTGGGAGATGGACAGGTTCCGCTATCCAGGCATACAAGTAGCTCACACCGCATATAATCAATATGAGTTTAACAAGTGGCGGTTGATCTCGGGCCAGCAGGGGTTGGTGATAGCAATCAGACAGACCCTGGCAGGACTCATGAGCTCTTGGAAACCAGGAGAAGGGTGTGTGAGGTCTGGAATAGGCTTGATAGATTTTGGATATGCCCCAGGCGTCCCATACGCTAGAGGTAGATTTAGATATGGGGTCTCCCCTGTATCTGGTATCCCTGCTGTATGCAGCCCTAAAACAGGACAGGCAAAAAATAGCTCTCTGAACGAAGAGCAAATGGGAAGCGGATTATAGCAGGGCCCGTGACGGACAAGGCATGAGAGAGAGCGTGCACACTGGTCAAGGGAGTTTCCTGTAATGCCCCCTTTAAGCTAGCATACTTTCATGTCCTACACAGAGCTTTCCTTTCGCCGATCAGACTGATAAGGCTATATCAAGAAAAGTCAGAAAGATGCCCTAGTTGCATTTGGGGCAGATTTCACACACATGGTCTGGCATTGCCAGCACTTATATGCATACCGAGGAGCGGTGGTACACACTCCAGAGTGCTATTCACATGTAACTTGAGCATAGCATGAGGCACAGTCTACTGAATCTCTTTGCTTGTCCCCAGACGAGGCATATGTAGGACCACTGGGGCTGGTCCCTGCAAAGCGCAGAATTGCAATAAAATGGTTTCTCTCCGGTGGCCCCCACGCTGTGGCAATGGATGAGGGATATAGAAAAATGGGCACATGCGGAGGAACGCCGTATGCAGGGGGGTGAGGATGGATGACAGGGTGGAGGAAGACTGCGAGATGTGGGCTGAAATTATAAAGAAGATAATGCACACTGAGGAGAGGCACACAGGGTGTCATGGCCACTGAAAATTGTTGAGCTTTTTCCTTCTATTGGGCCCACTACTGCCACAGACTCTGAATGTTCCGTTGAAAACTAAGTATCTGCTATACAAAAACCAAACATCGAACCGATAACACTCCTGAACGTTCACCTTTAAATATTTTGTAAAGATCCTAGGCAGCCATCGGGATGTGGAGAGATTTCCTCTTCTATGAATCTGATAAGTTACAATGTTCGCATTCATGCTCTGCCACTCAATAGTTCTATTCTGTACTAAGATTACATTTTCTTTCCAGAAGTTTACACAGAAAATCACAGAGCATTTGACTAAATTGTCATCGTGTAAAATAAAAGGATTCAGTCTTGAGTCTATCCTTTCCCAGGATCAAATTCAGGACTATTACAACTCTTAACACCACATAAATGTTGTTCCTGTTTCAAAGCTCCCATACATCGTACTCCACAGCTCTCGAGTGCAATGCTTCAACCCTTTACTTTCCTCACTTAGCTCAACCAGAACTGCAAAATGCTCAACAAAAAATAAACTACAAAACCATACATTTCACAATTCCTTGATCATCAAGTGGTTAATGCCTCCTTGAAGAAGCTAAGGCATCAGCTACATGCAAGGCCCATTTCAGAGATATTCCGGAAGCATACAGCACACCAGATAACAGCCATAAACTCAGCAAAGCATGGCATGGCTCACCACAATTCACTGACTCCTTACAACAACAATGTTCATAGAGACCAAAGAAAATTTTAGAAAGACCCTCCTGTATCTTGAGATGCACGACAGCACCAAAGAGGAGCTTATGCTGTACACACATCATCTACACTATGCTTTATCCACTCCCTTTCTGCTTCCTACCCTTCATCAGCGCAAAGCCACTTCACTCACCAGCTTGAAAACATATATGCCTATTCTGCTGCAAAACGTTTACCTTTATTGACGGTACCTCTCGTCACAGCCTGAGACGTAATTAACAAGTTGCTTACCTTTGGTATCGCCTTATCTGGAAGAGACTATCTAGCCGCAGATTCCTAACCTTTGAATCTTCTTCAGACTGGATCCGGATTTGTTTCCGGAGAGGTATCCCTGCGTGCCTGTAGGTGGCGTTGTTCAGCTGAGTGTGGCATCTTCAGGGCCAGAAGGGACGTTCGCGGTGCCTATATAAGCATCACCCAGGCACACTGATATCAGTTACTTTTCAGGCCTTTCCACGCCAGAAGCGCAGAGCCACGAAGTACACTGGTGTGGAAAAACTAGGGACCTGAAAGGGGAACGACCCTATCCCTAGAAACCAGTTAGCAGAGCGGGGTGGATCAGTAAGGAATCTGTGGCTAGACAGTCTCTACCAGATAAGGCGTTACTGAAGGTAAATAACTTGGTCATCTGATAAGAGACTTCTAGCCACCGATTCCTTACCTTTGAATAGATACCCAAGCAATACCTCCGCAGAGGTAGGTCTGCGGACCAATTTCACACGAGGAAGTCTCCGGCAGAACAAAATGAGCAAAGCTCCAGTCTCTACCGATCAGACTGTCTGGAAACCAGTGCTTTGTGAATGTATGCACGGAGGCCCACGTTGCTGCCTAGCAGATAGATATCCAGGACCGAAACTCTGCGAGCTAACCGTAATTGCAGCTTTTGCTCAGGTAGAGGGAGCACGCTAACCCTCAGGGGGGTTCATTTTTAGCCAATGCGTAGACGATTCAGAGGATGATTCATTGGGAGATGGTCCTTTTCTGTACAGCCCATCCCTTCTTAGCCCAGACATGGCCAAGATAAGTTGGTCATCCACCTGGAATCGCAGTGTGCGATCAAGGTAGAATGACAACGCTCTTTTTGGGTCCAAATAGTGGAGCGAGTCACTTTTCTTAGAGGGGTGAGGCATTTTTTTTTTTACATTTGAAAAGTTTTATATAGCACTGGCTAGAGCTGGCGGTATCAGAGCGCTTTACATGAGGACAAGAATTGTTTCAGGGCATGCACCCTCACGCTGACCCACCCCTGTTTGCGCCCCCACGCTGAGCCGCGGCACTGGCGCGTGGACTTACATGTGAGGATCATGGTCTCCTGCTTCTCCCGGCACATGGCCGCTCAGTGCGCTCTTCTGGTCCGTACGGGAGGGGGGGGGGGGGGGGGGGAGTCGACGGACGGTTGGGTGGGGGGGGAAAGAAGGAAGGATCGGGCGGTGAGACACCAGGTGTCTCACCGCCCGATCCTCGGGTCCCTCAATTCCCCACTGGCAGTGCCTCTGAGTACGGGTAATCCTTCTCTGAAGACACAGTAATTTCTCTTGGATAGCACAAGGTGCCGGACCCCGCTGAGGCGCTATGCCTGGGTCCCCAATTCCCGCTGCTCCATCAGGCTCTGCGCTCCCCTTCACGAGTTGACTTCAAGCTATTCTTGCCAAAAGGGTGCTGGGTGTGCCTTTTTCCCCCCTGAGCTCCCGCTGTACCAGAGATCAGCTCCGCTACTGCCTGCGAGGATAACACCTCATTAGAGACGCGCCCCGGCCATCAGCTTAACCCGGCCGTTAGTAAAGAAGGATCTGGCGCGTCTCACTCACCGGGTTACTCGAGTCAGAAACGCTGGTCAGTCTCGGTATCTGCACACTCCCTTCATGGCAGTATACGCACCTTCCTTGTGGCGATGCCCGGGAACAGCTCTTCGATATATTCCGACGCAGGACCCCTCCGTCCTCCACCGCCTCGATAAACTTCAACAGCAGCCCCACATTGCAGAGCTCCAACACCTGTGCCTTCTGGGATCGTGGGGGGCTCGCTCACACAAAATTGCCCTCCCGTCAGGATTCACTAGCCGCTCGCGCCACCACCTGTGCTGCCGTCGCGGGGCTCCGCCTTGCTGGGATCTCGCTAGAGGGGCGGCTACGGTACCATCTTGCTTCTGAGGCACTGCGATGCCAGGCAGCATAAAAAGTAGGAAGAGTGATGGATTGGCCTACATGACATGGAGTGGCCACTTTCGTAAGAAAGGAGCTCTTGCACCAAGCACCAGCTTCACTGGGAAGATGTTAAGATAAGGAGGCTTGGATGACAAGGCGTGAAGCTCACTGACCCTCCGGGCACATGTTATTGCAACCAGGAATGCAGTCTTGATGGTAAGGAGCCTTAGTGGACAATTGTGCAGAGTCTCACAAGGAGTGCACATAAGGAAAGGGAGGACAAGGATGAAGTCCCACTGAGGCATAACAAAAGGAGAAGGTGGTAACAAATGTTGTATACCTTTCAGAAACCCATTTACAATAGGGGATTTGAAGAGGGATGGCTAAAAATGCAACAGCAGAAAAGCCGAAATGGTGGAGAGATAGCCCTTCAGAGTGCCCAGAGCAGAGCCCTGCTGGGCAAGGAAAAGGATGAACAAGAACCTGAGAAAGGAGGGAAGAAAGGGGATCAATTTGTCTTTCTGTACACCATGCCACAAATGTTGCCCAATGGCAGGCATAAACAGTCTTGGTGGAGGGACGCCTGGCTGCCAAAATAACACAGCCTTTAGGCAGAAGGTCGAAAGCTGTCAACTGTCACCGCTCAATCTCCACGCAGGAAGGGGGATCGTTGACAGGTTCAAGTAGAGAACTCACCGCTGCTGCGGTTACAGAAGATCCATCCGATGGGGCAGCCTGATTGGACGACCAACGGCCAACAAATCAGGATTTCACACTCTTCATGCCCAGTCCGGAGCCAAAAGGATAACTTGAGCCCAGTTGTTCCTGATCTTCTTGAGAAGTCCGGACAGTCGTGGTATGGGCGGAAAGGCATATAGGAGGCCTAAGCTCCACTCAAGAGAAAAAGGCTTCAAACAAGAGCCGCCTTGGCATTGCGCATTCTTGTCAGTGGCAAACAGATCTAGCCAAGACTCTTCCCACTGCTGAAAGACTGTGCACCACCTCTAGATGGCGATGCCATTCGTGATCCGGTAGAAATCTTTGGCTGAGTTTGTCCGTTCTGGCATTCAGAGAACCCGCCAGATGTTGAACCACCAGCGATGTGCCCTGCCATTTCAGACATGTCCAGAGATGCAGGGCCTCTTGACAAAGGGTCCATAGCCCTATACCGCCTAGTTTGTTGCAGTCCCACATGGCAGTTGTCCGTGAACACCTGCACCAGCCTACCTGGAATGCAAATCACATCAACCTGTTGGAGCTCCGAGCGATCCGGAGTCCAGATTCCACCAGAGACCAGAGTCCTCGGTCTCCACCTCTCCTAGATGGCCGTCTTGTACCAGGAGTGATTCATCCACTACCATGGAATCCAATTAGGAAAGTGAGAGAGATCTGCTGCTAACCCAATCAAGGTTTGTTAAAACTACCACCCCTGATCTCCACATATGAGCTGCAACCACTGCCATCACCTTGGTGAACACCCGAGGGGTGCTGGTGAGGGCAAAAGGTGAGCACAGTGAACTGAAAGTGTGTGTGGCCCCATCGTGAACCACAGGTAACACTTGTGGGCCGTCAAGACGGGAATGTGAAAATAAGCGTCCTGCAAGTCCAATGCTAACATCTAGTTTACTGGGTCCAGGACAGATAGAACCTGAACCTAGTTGAGGGAGCACAGGTCTAGAATAGGACGGAGGCTTCCGTCCTTGGGAATTAGCGGGAATAATACCACGACCCACTTCTGGTGTCGGCACTCGTTCTATGGGTACATTGGCCAAAAGAGCAGTCACTTGCTGTCAGAAACATGACAGGTGGGCCTCCGGCAGCTTGTTGTAAGTAGGTGCCATCGTGGGAGGAGTACTCTTGAAGGGGAGGGAGCAGCCCCTTCGGACAATCTGCAAAACACGCGTGTCTGAGGTTATGGACGGCCAGCAGGGCAGGTGATGAAGAATACTGCCACCAATTGGGTGCCCACCATGGTAAATCGCAGACTACGAATGTTGCGGCTGCTAGGGGGAGGGGGGGGGGGTGAAATGGACTGACCCCAGACTGCTGCCCACCTGATCCGCGGGGCTGGTAGAAACCGCATCGACAACTACGAAGGGGCTGGAAAGGTTGTGCAATTTGGTGGCTGGGTGGGTAAGAATGTCGCTGTACACCCCTTCCGTGGCCGCGAAAGGCAAATTGAGGAGGACATGGGGCCATAGAAAGGCCCAAGGACATGGCCATAGCCCTGCTGTCTGTCCTTAAAGAGTCCTGAAGAGATGGGAGCCATTAAAGGGCATGTCCATGAGTAATGTCTGGGCATCCCCAGAAAAGCCAGTAGTCATCAACCAGGAGTGGGGTGTCTCAGGGCCACGGTCGATGAAACCGCTGTGCCTAGTGAGTCTATGGTGTCTAGTCCACAGCAAATGGTGAATTTTGTGGTATCGCTCCCATCTGCAACATCCTGCGAGAGCACGGTCCGGGCTTCTTCAGAAACAGTTGGCAGAACCTGCGCAATGGTGTCCCATAGAGCATGGGAATAGCGGACCAAAAGGCCTTTGGTTGTCACCAACCACAATGCCAAGCTGGCGGAAGAAAACATTTTCTTGCCTAAATTGTTCTGCGTCTTGCATTACCGATCCGGCATGGCGGTTGGGAACGTGCCAGGATTTACATGTGAAGTTGAGGCTTGGACCACCAAGCTCTCCAGGGAGGAGTGTAGGGTGAGGAAGTTTAGATCCACTGGAACGGAGCATGGCGGCAGGGAATCGCCTTGTTCATAGGAGCTCCTGTACTGAGCTTGGACCAAGTCCCAAGCAGGATGTCAGCAAGTGCCTCATTGAATGGTAGAAGCAGTTCGGATGGAGACACTAACGGCTGAAGCACTTCGGTCAAGACATTACTCCTGACTGCCACCATGGAAAAACTAAGGTCCAGGACCTCAGCAGCTCTCCGCACAACCATTGCCAATGAAGCTTCCTCCTCAGTAGCCACAGTTTGGGGAAAAAAACATACCAGTATCTGGAGAAGTGTCCAGTCCACTGGCGTCACCTCGATCCTCACACCAGTCCATTTGGTCTTCATAAGGCTGGCATGTTTCAGGGTCCAGCGATACCTTCCATTCCTCCCAGAGTACTAGCCCATATGAAGAGGGCTCAGGTCAGGACAGCATGGGTCCAGTAGGTGCCGGATGATGCTCATCCAGCTCTGAGTCGGGGATGAGGATGGCGCCAGCGGTGCTGGGAGTTTCTGCCTTGGGACCAGTGCCAAGGAAGGTTGGGATGCCCGAGTTGATCCAGAAGGGGCCCCTCCTGAACCCACGTGGCCCGAAGGCACATCAGCAGGAACAACCCACCCAAGTAGGAGGTGCATGGACTCAAAACTGAGTTGAGCGGGGGTCACTCAGGGAGGTGTAGAGCCGGCTCAAGCATTTGCTCAACAGTGGAGCCAGGCCTCGAGTGGTGTCGCTCCTTCGCCTCATCAACCGACGGACGATTCGAAGAGGACTTTTATGGGACTTTGACTTACCGGAGTGGCTCGACTATTTGAAGCTCAAACGATGACTTCAGGCTCTGCAACCGTTCCTGGGACCTTCCTCTCTACTAAGGTATTGATCATCGAGCCGACAGGAGCTTGAGGGATCGCTCCCTCTAGGCCTTCGGGTGTGTTGCGTAGCAGTCGGGAGAGGCCTTTGGGTCATGGTCCTTCAAGGCACGAGAGGTAAACAAGGTGCTGGTCCATCACCAACATCTGCTGGTGACAGGCGCCACAGGGCTTATAGCCGGCCTTCTTTGATGCATTTCCTGCCACAGCAGGAGATTAGACCTAAAAAAGACTCGACCAAACTTTGAGAAAACCTCGTCAAAAAATGACTAAGGGGTAGCACTTCCTGAAACTGCGTTCACTGGCGCGGAAAGAAAAGGAGGATGTCAGCACGCCTGGGTGGCACCAAAACATGCACCGCAAACGTCACTTCCAGTGCAGACTGCGCCAACAAAGCCACACAGAGCCTAACGATGCCACCAACAGGAACGCAGGGATACTGCTCCACAAATACATTCCAGATCCAGTCGGACGCCTGGGGATAATTCAAAGGTAAGGAATCTGCGGCTAGACATCTCGATCAGATTTGGGTTATTTGATTTTCTGATCAAAGCTGAACCTGGCTAAGCAATGCACTGCAAGTACTATGGATCTTGCACATTTGTAAGCTTGTTCATGCTATACATTTATGCACTTGTGGGAGAGATGCAAGCACATGAAAACTTTAAAATAAATTCTTCGAGGAAAGAACACACCAAGAAAGACATGGGCAGAGAAAGAAAAGAGACAATGAATGAATTGAAAACAGACCAAAGAAAGTGCAAACTGAAGTGATGCAATTTGGAAAGAAGAAAAGTACGGAATCTGCACTCCCAAATTGGAAACTAGCTCCAATTCAAGTGAGAGATTAACAAACTGCACTACAGAGGTTCACTTTTAGGCTCACTGAACAGCATACCAAGGACAGACCTTCAATTTGAACCCGTGTCAGGAAAAGGAGAAAAGGACATGGTACTTACTTATAATGTTAGTTCTCCAGCCTAGCAATCTCCTCTTGATTTGCATGCTGTCTGCACATTTCTAATGTCAAAAGCCCTTATGTGCCATGCTGTCATCTAGGACTATTAAAAAGAAATAGGAACTGCAGAGTTGGGGCACTGTAGGGCCTCATTGTAAATCACTGCCGGTTAATAAAATTGAGGCTAAATAAATCAGAGTAAATAGGTTTAAATTTTTATTGGATTTGCCAATTGTTTATCTAAAGCCATGTGAGTAAGTACACCTGGCCAATGTATCGGCAACGTGAAAAAAAAACAAACAATGAGCTAAGAGTAGCATGTAAACAGAAATCTAAGAAGTGATGGGGGAACATAACAGAATGACAGGCAAAGCAGAAAATTCGGATTAACAGGAATCAGTAAACTAAAATTAGAATAATAAAATAGACCATAAAAGATTTCTTTATCAAAGAGCATAGAGGGATGAAGATGGTTTCTAGAGGACCAAAAGGTGTAAAACAAGTTCCAGGAATGGAAAGGACATATTCAAAAGTGAGCAGAAGTGGTAAAGTAGGTAGGTGCATGACTTTGAAAAAGGTCTACATTGGCGCATGACCCAGCTTAAAAGAAACTAACAAAAAAAAAAGCCATTCCTGAAAGGGCTTTATTTTAAAAAAATGGAAAATAAGAAAGTTTCCCAATAAAAAAGACCAAATTGAGAGGGTAAAAATAAGGGAGAAGAAGAGGACAAGCAATAATGTAATCCTCAAAATACAAGAAAGGCCACAGTCAGTGGCAAACGACTGGCCAGTCTGAGCCTTAGATGAGCAAATGCCCGAGCTAAGCAGCTCTACACAGTAAACACACTAAATAAGCTGTCACAAGCCTGTTGCTTTCAATGAGCTATGTAACATCACAAAATATGGCTGAACAACCTACTACCCATTCATCATCTAGCCAAATGAGCTTGGCACTGCTCCGAACCCAACTAGGATTATGAAAGCCAACTTCTCTTTCATGTCTGCAGTGAATAATACAGTGGTTTTCGTATTGGACAGCTGGCTGCAATTTACAGGAAATAGGGTACACCATACAAGATATAGATCGGGTAAAGCTTCACACTTTTATTACCTCACTCCAAAACCCCCCAGAGCCTCCCACCTTTGCTACGCACGGCACTACAGTGTTGGAAAGCGACGCTACAGTATGCGCAGTTATATCCTACATATGCCGGTAATATTCCACTACTGGGGATACCATGGATGGTTTGAAGGGTAACAAAACGCAGTATTGTACCCTGGCTAGTTGAGGGGATCAGCATGGTGTCGGATTTATTTAATAACGGGACACTCATGGACCACGACAATTTCGTGAGAGAAACGGGGGCACCTGACCATTTATACTTATTGCACGCCGCACCATTACAATATATTAAGACACACTGGGCTCCGCAACGACAAGAACCTCCCACACAAACTCGTTAAAACATTATACTACATGGGCAGAGGTAGACACCTCATCAAGTGGCTCTATGTGGGGATACACGCGCATGCGGCGGTCGAACTTAGTGCATTGAGTCATACCTGGGAGGAGGACTTGGGACGGGAACTAGATGATAGGGAATGGGCAAACATCATGGAACATCCCAAGAAAGTATCCAGAAATGCGAAATTCAAATTCATACAGACAATGTTACTAAACAGAGCCTATCCCCCCCCCCCCCCCCCAGAGATTAGATAAAATGTTCCCGCAGACACATCTCTGCCCCAGGTGCCAGCTGGACGGCACTGACTTATCACACATGCTGTGGGCATGCCCTCACCTACGAGGGTTCTGAGGCTCGTTTAGGCGACACATACGGGTGGCCACACAAAGAGCCAGACAACACTATGGAGGAATGTATCTTAGGCTTGCACAAGATCTCGTCCAAACACAAAGTACAATGCAAATTTGCGAAACGAGCCATCACGATGCGATGGAAATCAAAGAAACCGCCCACAGATCATGCTCGGCATATCGAACTAATAAGCTGGGGCAGTGCCGAAAGTGCGGGTGGAAACTAAAGGTGTATGTAAAATTCCAATAGCTATGGAATGGGACATTATGTTAGAAGCCATGAAAACACTGGATTTCGGCTCTAGTGACACCCCTGTTGATTAATAAATGCATAATTGTGATACTGGAAACACCCAACACGAACGAAATGTATGCATGGGTAAGACGGGACAGACTTATTAGGTGCAGATGTTGTAGTCATCCTAGTTGTAAATATAGGGCTGTGCATTGCTGGTCCGGGCCATAAACCTGAAGTTATATAAATATATGTGGTTTTCTCTTCCGCAGGATTTGAGGGTGGAGGGTGGGGGTGGGGGGGGGGGGATGAGAGAGGATGGCAGAAAGGGAGTGGGACAACTGCGACGGCAAGTCAAATATGTACTAACATTATGTGATAATCAATCTCACCTCCTGTATGAACCACTGGAATTTTTTCTTTGTAGCTGCAACAGGTCATGTACCTAACGTGCCAATTTCAACGCAAAAATGAAAAACTTCATAAAGTCTTTTTAAAAAAAAAAATGTCTGCAGTGAATAAAATTGCAAGTGGCTTATTTTACAAGCAGAGCCATCACGTTTTCTTTTATCTAAATGGATCATGGATGGTACAAGCCATCCATTTATGCCATTTGTTATCTTTTTCATCTGTTTTCAAAACGGATATTTGTTTGCACTATTAGAAGGGATTTATTTGTTATTTACAAGCAAACACTGGTTTGCGCGACATGTTTTGTTTTATATGTTAGCACCGTTTATGTTTTTTAAATTATTGGATTCGATTTTGTTAAGATGAATCACATATTCTTGTTTTAAGTGTTTAAAGAGGAGAATGATTTTTTTAAAATTCATTTACTCAGCTCGAAGAACTGTGTGGAATGAAACATATTGGCTGACCTATTTAAGATAATTTGTGGCTATTTTATGAACGATAAATGAAAATTATATTTCTGGAATAAAGAAGCATCATTGCTCAATTAAATAAAAAAATAGTGGAAGCCGTCATCAACCAAGTACTTTTCAATCGAGATTATGCCAATGCAATTTACATCAAAACCTACCATCAAGCGAGTCAGAAACTACAGAGAATCCAGAAGGCAAGCAATTCCTTAACCTCAATATAGACTCACATTTAACCAGTCCTCAGTTTACAGACTTCCAGCCTGCAGACAGATACGACAGTTTTAAAGTTATGTTCATAGCTCAAAAGGAGCCTCAGAGCTCTAGATCCATATTCTTTCAGCATAAACGACCTACGTATCAAACCAGAGCTCTCAAATATAAGTTGGCCCTACTCTTAACCATTACATCCTGCATTGGTGAGACCTCCTTTTTATAGTTCAGATGGCTAAGATCTCGAACTCTAATTCCTGGTAGAATAGAACCATTTAAAATACGGAAACATGTTAAGAATCAGGCTCATCCCACATAATTAAAACTGTGACTGAGCCAAATCCAATATAGAACAGCAGGTATATGCACAATTGAATGTTACTACTCCTCAACACCTCATGCACAAACACACTGATGTCACAGCGCTGTGTTTAGACCATATCCCCACACAACACACACTTCCCATATAGTCCTCACTACAACCAACATCTTTTTCAACCAGGCATTCCAAAAGTGCTCCCAAGAAACTGAGGGAAAGGAGAGCACCATGTAGCCCTGCCACAGGTAAATAAATGCACTAGTTAATTTCTGCTGTAGCAACTGGAACAAAGAAGCTGAACACTTAAGTCAATGTGAAAACCCCACCTGCGGGATTGCATTTCAACAGCAAAGCTTTCCGCCAACAAGATGAAGGCACAGGTTTCAAGTCTTAATCTGCGGTATCTAGTTAAGGCGAGGTATCCTGTAGAGGAAGCCTCAATTTCCAGTGTTTTGATTGACACTGTAAAATGCAAGGCCAGTCTCTGCAGCAAGCGAGAGCTGGTTTGCACTGCTCTAATCAGGAGAAGAAGTCTGCCTGCCATAAGTTTCCTATTTTTCACCAATTCCAACACAGTTGAAAGAGTACAGCTCCACAGGATTCTGGCACAAAATTAGAACACTGAATTACTTCATCTTGCCAAACAAAAAGCAAACATAAAACAGTGTAAAAGGTTTAAAAAAAATAAAACACTTAAAATTAAGACAAGATAACATAACACAGTACTGCACTGACTTTCTACATGAAGCACTGAAGTACCCAGGACGTACATGAGTTGAACTTAATCACCATGCTAACTAAATAACTGCATTCTACAAGCCATGTGTGCTATATTTTGACCAACCAGCTATTATAACAGTAGGTAACACGGGCCTATGGGATGGGCGGGCGTTGGGAGGGAATCCAGAACATACCAAGGAATCTACATTTCTAATCTCTCATCCAATATATATGTACAGACTGTGTGGAGGGGAAATGGGGCGGAACTATCAATACACAATAACGAAAGCAGAAAAGGAAGGGTTTAGAGATTGGCATCCCTCTAAATGCCTTGAAGTTGCCTCTAAGTAAGAGTGGTCTTTGAATGCTCTACAAAGACTGGAGAAACATCTGAAATATCATTCTGGAAGTGATGAGAAGACTAGCATGGGGCTTATTTTTCTGCACAAGGAGGATCACTGAGGAATGAACATACTAGGACATCCGTAGACCTTTGATGGTGATCGCAGAAAGGGTGATTGCTGAATAGGCACTCAAATTCTTGCCATCTCCCTATACGTCAATTTACAGCAAGCATCAATTTAAATCAGCAAGGCAATCTGACAAGTAGGATGCTGGAGGGTACATGTCTACTGGGTATTGGTTGGGGTGGTTTGTACTTTGAATGAATTAAGTAGTTAGTAATTTGTAACAATTTCGAATCAGTGAGGAAGGTAGGCTGTTTAAACTAGTGTAGAAATTGTCCCAGAGAAAAGATTACCAGAACCCCCACCCCCAACATCTGAGAAGCTTTTCAACGTATATGCAATGCCCAGAGGATTCATATTAGTTAGAATAGAGACACCAGAGTCCTCAGAATGCCCCATCCCTTTGAATAATGCCGGATTGTGAGTGAATACAACAAAGGTTTCGTAGGGATATTTGTGAGCAACAGTAGCAAAAGCTGTAGGAGAAACCTGCCAAAGAGTGTGGTGTGGACAACATTGAAAAACTGCATATAAACACATGTCCAACTTATCGATGACCCTTCCAAAACTTCTGGAAGCTCACTAAAGCAAGACAAGGGTGTTTGAAGGACGTACAGGGTTGGATCTGCTCTCTCTCAAGGTCCTTTTAGCTTATTTAATGATAAAACTCATTGTTTTACTAGTGTCCTGATGCCGGTGCATAGCTTAAAGAGCCAGTGAGGCAAAAAAGCGGGATATCATGTGTGTAGGTTATCTGACCTACTAGTGCTTGAATTTGAAATACTAAGCAAATACTTTCCGGAAAATAAGATTTGTAAAGCTATTTCTGAAGATGCCTTACCCCCTTCTGTAAACTGTTTGGCAAAATATGGGCTGGTTTTTCTTTTCTCCACTTGCGCTTGTGGTATTAAATCTACGAAGACAGTGGAACAAAAAAAAAACCATTAATAAATTAAATGGGCAACATCTCATGAAAGTACAGACTAGGCTCACTAAGACAGAATTATTGTGTTTAGCTTGTAGTAATATTCTACAGAGAAGAGAAAATTACATGTACATCAGGTTCACAAGCACACCATGTTTCTTCTGTGGAAGAGAGAGAGTATATGTGCAACATGCTGCCTACTTCTATAATAGTCTTCATAATTGTTCAGACATGGAGATAAATCTTCACGTAAATCTTAGTAGTGATATATGATGTTTTGCTCTGTATTGATCAGCAGTTGCATAAAGTACATAAATAAAATAATATCCACTTGGGTAGCATTTACAGGCATGGGTGATACAATGATGTATGGATAGATGGATGAGCACAGCCAATAGCAGAAAGTTCATTACTAACCTACCAATGATACATTAATAAGCATGGCACTAGGACTACTGCAATTTCCAGGGATTCAAGTGGGACTAAAAGATCTGGGTAAGGAAGAAAAAATGGGGACATCGGTAACATTAGTACTCAATACACATCAAGTGAGCTTTTACAATGGTCTTGAATAAGCAGTGGAGGGGAAAGCTCCTAGGATCCCATGGACTGATTACCAGAGAGGGTGGATTCGAAGAGACTGCAAAACCGGAATATGGATACAGCGCATGACGGCTTGAGGGCAGTAAACGAGTTGACTGACAGTTAAGATTCCGCCTAGAGAGGTTTCTTTGCTGGAAGAATGGAGCAGCGCTGGAGATAACTTATTTTTTTGAAATTCTTTCTATTGAACAAATACTTGTTAATACACTTTAGTCATACAAAATAATTTGGCAAATGTGAGTGAGAGTATCAGGTTCATCGCTCATAATCAATATAGTCAGTCCATTATAGTATAGTGTCACTGTGTTCAATCCCTACGACAGTCCATTATGAAACTCCATACAACTATCCCCCGTGTAGCATCATCCACCGAGTAAACATTTTAGA
The DNA here is from genome assembly GCF_964204655.1 of Triturus cristatus. NCBI lineage: Eukaryota > Metazoa > Chordata > Amphibia > Caudata > Salamandridae > Triturus > Triturus cristatus. Next base: position 83,498,979 of record NC_140592.1, read on the forward strand.
GCTGGCTTTTAATACCAGTTTATCATTTAAATATGAATGTATATTTAGTGCACAGCCCAACAACCTAATTTGTCTTTCAACATAAAAAGGAGTCCCTTCTTCACCAGTACCAACCATCAAGGAACAGGTCAATACAGGAAACTCGGACAAATGAACCCAAAAATACTAAAATTCCTACAATTGAGATTAACTGCATAACTACCATGTCTAAAGCTGAGCAGGCTTAATGCACAGAGTCAACATTCATTCATCTTCGCATTGTCACATGTCAGTCTGTATCCAAATGACTACACTTCAACTGCCAAAAAAAAAAAAAAAAAACAGCGAACACTGGCAACTGTAATGTCCCTCCCCACTAGCACAAAATGCTTAGTACTTTCTAACTTTCTATATATCAAAATATTGCATTGACAATCATCTGCTTATCTTTAAGCTAGATGTGCATTCCTTTCTGAAAGATGGCTGCAGCAGACACCAATCTAAATACAAACACTAGAAAGTCCCCTTTGGAGCCCTAGAAATCGTAATCTTTCAATACTTATTGATATGTGGCACAATTATTAGAGAAAATGTTTGTATTGCCTATAGTAGCAGGGATCTCTTGGACTTTTGAAAGAAAAAAAATAAAGCTTAATTTCTATAACATAAGCCTGTTTTAAAGATTGAAGGTTGGCATATATTTTCCATTCACCTGATTTTGCTTTTACAATGCCCAGAAGTGTAACCGACTGGAATGGTAACACTTCCTACTATCACCAAACAAAACCTTCACAACATGCTCACTCACATAATGAGCTAATGATCTGCAGAAAGGCCCAAATGAATCTCTAAATACTTGACAACACTATCCAAGCGCTTGTTGATTTTTCCATGGAATGTACATTATCTATTGATTTTACGATAATACCACGGATAACCTTCAATAAATATATATCTACATATTTGTGTCTGTAATTGCAAAGAAACACTTGAAAAATTACAAAACAACCACATTGCATCTGCACACATGGAAAAGCAGGAACAGCTCTCTGTTCTCAAGCAACTTTTTCTGTTCTGACACTAAATAGTCACAAAACAGATTAACAATAGCAAAGTTGTGGGCCAACAAAACTGTTGGGTTGGTGAGCAGAAATAAAAGCAGCAAGAAAGAGGGTCTGTTACAAAACCTATAAAGCACTTAGAGACCTGGTACTAAGCAATGGATTAACTGATGTCTGGAATACATTTTATTACAATGACCCCGGATATACTTTTTTTTCTACTCCTCATCAAAAATTTGTCCGTTTAGATTATTTTTTTGTATCATCATTTTTTTTGGAGAAAATTCGCATCGAGATACTACCACAAGTCATTTCAGATCATAATCCTATAATTGCTGAGATGCAATTTCCTACTGACCGCCTTAATTCTATCAGATCCTGGTCATTTCAAAGAAATTTATTACTAGATGAAGAATACCTTCAATTTATGGTTAATATAATTAAAGATTATTTTCTGATAAATAACGATACTGCCTCTCCGCAAGTAGTTTGGGACTCTTTCAAATCTATTATACGTGGCGAGACAATCAGTTTTGCAAACTATAAGAGGAAAAAAAAACCAAGTAGATTTTAGGGACAGGCTAAATAAGATAAGGCGGGTGGAGATGGAATTATCTACCGCATGTAAAAACAATGCTAATATAGAGGATGTACAAACACGTTTAACTATTGAACGTTCAGGTCTTCGTATACATATTGCTGAAGAAGTAGCTGCAAAATTTAAACAATATAAAACAGAACGTTACGAATTCAGTGAACGTACGGGAAAAATTCTAGCTCAGCGTTTACGACAAAAATCTTCTTTTAATGAAATACATTGTGTCAAAGATATAAATGGGGTCCTTCACGAAAGCAGGGAAGGAATATTAGAGGCATTTCAGGGCTTCTATAAGATGTTGTATAATGATTTTAACAATGAAACTGACAAGACCCTCGATCCCAAAGATTATTTACAAAATATTAACCAACTTTCTCTGTGTACAGACGATGTAGATTTATTTTCTAGATTAATAAGTTGGGAGGAGATTGAAAGGGCTATCATGAGTCTCGCAGCTGGTAAAGCTATGGGGCCCGATCAGATCCCTCTGGAATTTTATCGGACATTTAGATTCTTGCTGAAACCAGAGTTGCTTAAAATTTTTAATGCAGCATTTCAAGAGAAAGCTCCTGATTCCTGGTCTACAGCTACCATAGTTGTGTTTGTTAAAAAGAATAAGGACCCAAAGGAAGTAGGCTCGTATTGTCCTATCTCTCTGATTACAGCTGATAGCAAGATATTTTCTAAAATTCTTGCAAATAGACTAAACGAAGTCATGCCGGGCCTGGTTTCTAATATCCAGCACGGGTTTATCAAATACAGGGACACTACAGATCACGTTAAACGTGTTATCGCAATGCTGGATTGGGCCCAAGCAAAGGAATCCCCAGTCGGAGTTATCTTACTCGATGCTGAAAAAGCGTTTGATAGAGTAGACTGGGGGTTCCTTTGGTCCGTACTAAAATGGAAGGGTTTCCCATCACAATTTATTAAAGCTATACAGTCACTTTATTCTAATGCAAAGGGTGTAATAAGACTAGGTACGGATATATCTACTCCATTTTCAATTACTAGGGGGACCAGACAAGGGTGCCCCTGCTCTCCACTTTTATTTGCGCTTTATTTAGAACCCTATTTGAATAGATTATAGAACCCGGTATTCCACCTGTACGACTCCATGAGATAGACCATAAGGTCCTAGCATATGCAGATGATGTGGCCATTGTAACTTCCGATTCTTCTTCTGCCTTACCCAAAATAATAGAAATCGCCAGGGAATTTGGTAAATTTTCTGGATATAAACTAAATATTTCAAAAACCCAAATTATACATTCTAGAACCGGCATGCCTACTGATATTGCTCTAAATGATACTGCTACATACCTTGGTGTAACTATATCATCTAAAATAGATATCGTTGGATTAAATCTGGATCCTTTATTCACATCCACTAACAGAACTTTAGAAAGGATAAATAATTTACATTTATCTCTATTTGGACGGACTAATGTCATCAAGATGTTGATTTTTCCAAAATTTCTTTATTTTTTTCGCACTATTCCATTATTTTTTTCTATGTCCCTTTTTAATAAAATAGATAGGATGCTGTCTAGATTTTTATGGGGCTATCGCCGCTCAAGAAGATCCCTAAAATGGTGCATTCTACCGCCAGAGCGTGGTGGGTTAGGATTTCCGAACTTTAGAATGTATTATTGGGCTATAACTCTTAAAAATATAAAGGTTTTATTATTTCATGATCATATTAACGAAACTTTTTTGTCACCATCTATTTTTGAGATGCTTATGGGTGCTCATGTGCGTCAATGTTTATTGATATTCACGGAGCCAAGTTATTACAAAAAAACAAGATTTAAGGTTCTTCTTTCTGCTTTTTTGGTATGGAGACAAATTAACAAAACCTTACGGATTACTCCAAAATTTAATTTTTATACACCCATCTGTTGTAATTTCTCATTACTTGGTATTCCTCAAGACATTCCTATGAATCGATTCCGTCTGGGACAGATTCATTTAATTGGTCAATTGTATCAAAATGGGGCTTTAATGTCTTTTTCCAACCTCCAAGATATATTTGGTCTATCCAGAAATGAATTTTTTAAATATTTACAAATTCGTAGCTTTCTGGAAAAAAAACACCTCTTACATACCAATGTGATGGAGACCAATATAGTTATGGAAAATGTTAGGAGGAATAGCCGTATTGGCACAATCTACCAATCAATGGCTAACAGGCTGCATGATGATCTCGATTTGCAATCCCAGAAATGGGAAAAGATACTGTGTACAGGCGGAATTGATCTTGCAAGGGCATTTGAGATTAGCAATAAAACATTAATTAACAGCTCTCTTAAAAGTCAACATTACATGGCATCTCTAGATCTCTATTACACACCGGCAAAACTGGCTAAATGGAAAGCTACGAAAGGTATTAATTGCAGCCGTTGTGGAACTCTAGCAGCTGACTCTTGTCATATGTTCTTTAGCTGCTCCGAATTAACTGTATATATAAACAGGATAGAAAAGTTTTTGACCAATCTGCTCAATGTTAATATTAAACTATGTCCATCTGTGATTATTTTTGGCTTATATGCTCCCTCTGACAGTTTATCCGTTGATCAAGAGTATTTTCTTTTTATTGGAATGTCTATTTATCGTTCCTGTATTACTTCAAAATGGCTCGATTCTGATCCATCATTTGAACAATGGTTGGGAAAATTGTTAAATGTTTATAGAATGGATAAAGCAGTGTATAATTTGAAAGGACACAGAAAGAAGGCATTTGCTAGGAAACTTTGGTCTCCTATTGAAAACTGGATTTAATCTTATGTACTAATAATTGTGCGATTGACTGTCATTGTTTAAAATGTTTTTTGTTTTTGTTTTTTTCTTCTCCCTGTATTGTGTATGCCTCTGCCACTGAAAATAATAAAAATATTAAAAAAAAAAAAGACAATCATCTGCTTATCTTTAAGCTAGATGTGCATTCCTTTCTGAAAGATGGCTGCAGCAGACACCAATCTAAATACAAACACTAGAAAGTCCCCTTTGGAGCCCTAGAAATCGTAATCTTTCAATACTTATTGATATGTGGCACAATTATTAGAGAAAATGTTTGCATTGCCTATAGTAGCAGGGATCTCTTGGACTTTTGAAAGAAAAAAAATAAAGCTTAATTTCTATAACATAAGCCTGTTTTAAAGATTGAAGGTTGGCATATATTTTCCATTCACCTGATTTTGCTTTTACAATGCCCAGAAGTGTAACCGACTGGAATGGTAACACTTCCTACTATCACCAAACAAAACCTTCACAACATGCTCACTCACATAATGAGCTAATGATCTGCAGAAAGGCCCAAATGAATCTCTAAATACTTGACAACACTATCCAAGCGCTTGTTGATTTTTCCATGGAATGTACATTATCTATTGATTTTACGATAATACCACGGATAACCTTCAATAAATATATATCTACATATTTGTGTCTGTAATTGCAAAGAAACACTTGAAAAATTACAAAACAACCACATTGCATCTGCACACATGGAAAAGCAGGAACAGCTCTCTGTTCTCAAGCAACTTTTTCTGTTCTGACACTAAATAGTCACAAAACAGATTAACAATAGCAAAGTTGTGGGCCAACAAAACTGTTGGGTTGGTGAGCAGAAATAAAAGCAGCAAGAAAGAGGGTCTGTTACAATTTTATTGTGGATACAACAATAGTATGGCTTAGTCTGGTGTACCTTGTTGATTTGGAATACCGAGTCTAGATTTGTAGTCCTAGGCTGGAGCATTATGTTCAAATGTGCGGTATTGCGTCAAGTGCTTAAGCTCTCAATGCCTTTCCTTACATGGAATATTGCACGTACCATTAGAGAACCTCTAACCAACTGGAGCTGGAGTGGACTTTATGATTTGTACGGTTTTGGGGACCACTTCTAGGGGTTTGCACCCCATCCAGCGCTGGAGGAATTATAAAAAGGGTCATCTACAGAAATGTTCAAGTACCTGATGCTGTGTTTGGAGTGAGGGGTTGATGGTGAATTCCTAAATGACGACTATTCTGTCGTAACTGTGAAGAGTAGGTCTTTGAATGATGGATGGACAGTGATGTATGGTGAATCTATGAATAACTAATGGTGAATAGTGATTTCCTTCACCCTCAACCTTACATCAGTATTCTTTCTTGTACGCAGAATTGATTGGACTGGGCCATCTGCTAAGTCATTTAGCGGAGACCGCATTATTAGCTTTCTTTAAAAACTTTATTTCGGTTGTCCGACCATAAAAGTGCAGGATGCAAAGCGGCTCATAAAAGTACAATAAAACTTTAAGAGTAGACATGAATTGCGTTATAAAACAGTCAAATATTAATCTACAATACAATAAGTGTATACAATGGCCATTTAGTGCACAAGGGAGGCCAAAACAAGAAGAAATGCCGGCTCTTAAGAGAACACAGAACACTATGCTGCCACAGTTCTCATGTGCACTACAGATAAAATACTATAAATAATTTCATTAAAAATAAGGGCAGCTGATAGAATGAATAATTAAAAAGAGGGACCTCTTCCCAGATTCTTCAGGTTTCTCTTGATTGCCCACGTGACCCAGGAACTTTGCAACTGCACAAGCAATCACTGGTCTTGGGGCTGATCTGAGGAAGCGGAGACCTTCGCCATGAATACATGTACCTAGCTGTTTGCAGATTGGTTTAAGCCATTTAGCTCTCGGGAATAAGTACAGGGGACAAACAAAAAATACTCTGGCTGTTGACTCAATCACGAAGGTACAACTAGGGCAATACTGGGAAGTAACAAGGTGTCAAGTACCTGTAGGGGAATTCAAAGGCAGAGTCCCAAACCTGACATGCATATTGAGTTTCCCATCTAAGGGTGACTGAATGATATCTAAATAAGGTTCAAGTGAACTAATAATTTTAAAATCCATGAACTCCATTGTTAGGCGTCCCCATGACGGATTGCTAAGTGTGGCCTGAGCTACCCAGTCCCAATAGTGCATTTTTAAGTGCTCTTTACTAGGAAGCAGTGACGAGTCCATAGCTTCGCAATGTCCCTCCAACCCAATTACAGGCAGGAGGCTGGATACAAAATGTGAAATGCCCATCTTGGTGTATGTGTCTAGTGCACTAACTTCCCTGAGGGCGTTCTCATACAAAAGCAACTCGGGGTGGACCGAATGCGCTACCAGAACAGACGTAGCTTAGCCTTTACTACAATGGAGACCCTGCTCAGATCTAGCCTTAACGGATGGAGAGGGGCACTCAAGGAGAGCGAGACCAAGCACCTCAAAAATGTGTTCAGACCTGGAGAGATCATCCAGCCTTTTAAAATCCCACAGTCCAGCTCCATAAAGGGCTGAACTTACTGCTTATGACTCAAATCTGGAGAGCAGCTGATGGAGCTTGACTAAATGAGGTGCTATGTTTGTTAGTCAAGACTCCTGATATTTGCCTATGCTTCAGGGTCAATTTAGATATGTGGGACTTCCAAGACATATCTTCTGAAAGTGTAATGCCCAGGTAGTCGAAAGTACTAACCCTTTCCAGTGCAACACCTCCCAAAGATAGTTTCCCTCTATAAGATTTGTGAGGATTAATCATTAGAAGCTTCGTCGTGATGGGTTGACCTCTAAACCTCGCATGTAGCAGAAGTCCTTAAAACAATTTAGGAGCAACTGCAGCCCTCCTGGTGTTTTTGATACAGACAATGGATCATCGGAAAACAAGAGCGTCACAACCATCTTGGGCCACTTGAGCCGCCAGTTGTCGTTTGATAGGTGGAGCTCCCTTGTTATTAAATCTGGTCTAGAGCAACTGGGTGGCTCACCCCAGGCGACCTCAAACAGACACAAGGGTTTGTGGCCGCTATCAACAGTTGATCCAACCGCCATGTCGATCACCCCGAGCCATAGCCTTAGGTCTATCAAAAAGTAATCTACACAGCTTATATTACTGGTTTTAATAATTGCACTTGGTTCCGTTTGATCACAGTTGGTTTGCCCATTTGCGACCCTCAATCCAAACGCAAGAGATAAGGCGTTGAGTTGGAGTGCCACTTGGGTCCATTTTTTGATAGGAGGCAAGTCAAGATGGGGGGCCTGCCACAGCTCATCCTCCTCCCGGATTCCATAGACATCCCCCCCTCTCCAGCGGTTCAACTATTATGTTAAAGTCCCCTGCTATGATCAAGGGGCACAATGGGGCCCTCTCGTCCAGGAGTTCAAGTTCTTGTAAAGTAGCAGACCTCCTACCCACCCCCCCAGCTCCTCTAGCATATACATTCTGGATGTCAAGAAAGGCACAATTCTTGCCTTTAAAGTTGATGGCCAACATATCGGGTTATTTGTGGAAAGCTCGCAAATTATACAGTGTTGCGCAATACTAACCCAAATTAACAGACCCTCAGTGCGCACTGGCTTATTGGACCATGCGAGTCGATGGAACGTTACGTAGCCTGGCACATGTATGGGAGTTGTACTTTAACTTTCCTGTAGAATACAGATATCTAACGTTTCGATAAATAGTTGATCCAATGTGGATAGGCCATTTTTTCTTTCACCCAGCCACATTCCACGACACCATTTGGAGCATACATGAGGCTTCAGGTAAGCACTCGAAGGTGGATCTAAATCAAGCCTAGAGACCTCCTTCCTGAACATAGAGCTGTGGAAGGCTAGCAGATGGTACTTCTCTAGGCGACTAACGTTTGGTGGCATCTAAGACCCTTTTGGGCAAGCTTTTTGAACGGAGAACCGATGGAGGCTCTAAGGGCGAATGACTGACTGATGTGGAGCATTATTATCAATTTCAGATATCGCAGCTTAACTAGAACACTTTTCTTGCGTTTATTTAGGGTTGTCGGGCGGAGACCATTGCCATTATTCCTCTTGGCTTTTTAATAGACATTTAATAACCCAGCTGGCCACCACTAATTACGTGTCACAAACTGCTTGTACCGCCCAAGTATTTCTTCCAACAACCAAAATGAACCACTAATAGATCTTAATGACATGGATTGACATCCAAATACATCAGGAACCTCAGTTAAATCATTTTGGCCAGTTGGTCAACCCAGCGTTCAAGCTAAAATCCTGCCTCCAAGGAGTGCATTAACAGATACTCATGCCACTCCGGTTTTATCCCATTGTGAGCTCCAACTGCCACCGAAGCACCTATTGCTCCTACTATATCCAGTTTGCCTATGGATAGTTTTGGACTTCCTTTAAAGCGGATTAATTGGAACATTGTGTACCTAAAGGCTAAAAATGAGGGACCAGGGCTGGCCGGTCTACATGTACAACTTAGAAGCTATCATGCTGCAAGAAACCAGTTATTTTTGTTGATAGAATTACTTGGGATGGCTTTCAAAGCTTTTTTGTTCCTGCAATTAGGTCGGAAAAGGGCAGAACTAGGGGTGGTATATTCACCCTTGTACACAATTCCAAGGATTTTGCAATCATCCCCATGCCTTTTTATCATACTGGGATACAATGCCTATGGGTTTTATTGTTCTACCAAGCTTACATTTTTTCGTTGTGAATTACTACAACGCTGTTACAATGCTGGACTTCAATAAGCTCTATCAAAAGCACTGCTCAAGTCCATACAGAGCGGTATAAACCCCCCCACTCCCCTCCCTTGGTGGTATAGATTTGTTGATAATTAAATATATGTTGAGACACGGTTCAATGGTGCCAACGCCTACTCTAAAGCCATATTGGACGCGCAAGATGCAATTATCCTTCTCACCCCATTCCTCAATCCTGCTTCATCCCAATTCACCCAATGATTTTAACTGTGAGATCTAAAAGAGAAATTGCGAGTCGTGCCTGGATCCCTTTTTTAAATTTTTTATTTTTTAAACGTACTATTACAGCAGTGTGCCGAGAGCCAGGGAGCCAACTAACAGAACAATACAAGACATAATTGAGAATACGGGCCCAGGGTACGTCCTATACAGGTCCATCGGGTCCAGGGGCTTTCTGTGTAGGGCTGGCAATGGCAATGGCATGGAATACCTTGTCTAGAGTAAACCTCATTTCCAAGGGGAAAACAGGAGGAGTAGGAAAAGAGGGACTCAAATTTGTATAAATTGTTTAAAGTGTGCAACTCGTTGATCAACACCAATATTGGTTCTATAAATCCGCATTCCTTCCTCCAACGCACATGGCTGATTAATGATTGACCAGAAGCCTTTGGTATCTTTGATTTGTAACAACTTTACCAAACTGTGTTACCACATGTTTTTAGCTGAAAGTCTGCCTAATCTATTGATAGTTTTATATTCTGACCTAAGCATGGCTATTAAGTGAATAGCTCTAGGAGTGCGATTTAGTGCAACCTGAAGCGTATTGTGGGCAACCTTTCAGTCCTCAGTGAGCCACCCACAATTTGCTTTTATATGCACTTTTGCCGGACTCAAAGGGCAGTTTCTGATGTTGGGGTTCAAGGACCCAAAGGCGTTCACTACTAACTTGCTAGACGGATGTAAACAAAGACGGCAATTACAAGGAAGAGGCTAATTAAGATTGCACCACTGTAACCAAAATATGCAGTAATGTTCACTTTATGCCATCTTAACCTTAGCCCTCTGGTGATCATAGTTGGGTGTCAAGCCGTCAACTGGGGCAGGTTTACGGTTTAGATAGCCAGTTCCATGGGATTGTGATCCCTATACCAAGTGGACGAAACGCTAACAGAATACGTTAATTCACCTACAAAGCAGGAGACAAAAAAGTAATCAATGATCAAGCTTCTAACCCACCCTCCACCCGCCCAAGTAAAGATGGGAAGTGGATTGTAGATGTCACCCATGAGTTAAATGACATTGCCAAAGACAAACTTAATCACTAAATAGAAAAGTTGCTCACCCCTACGATCAGCATTGCGAATCAAGAGTCCCAACTGAGATACATCGAAGGATGAAGGCAATGTAATGCTGTTGCCTAGTTTAGTATTAAACACCCCCCTCTCCCGATAAGATTGAGGCCACCTAACATGAGAGGCCCCATCTTGTAAACACTGTAAAGCAGAAAACAGTTAATCAATCGTACAGCACTGTAAAGAACTTCAAAAGTGCAGCTTGTGAATGTTATGGCCCTCCTCAAACCCCTGCTTACCCATGTCAAAGCCTGTCCCATTTAGTACAATGCATAGCCCATTTACAAGATACACCCACTGCCCCTCCCACATTTACTGCTAAAACACTGTTGTATACGTGTGGGGATCTCCGCAGTTGGGGCAGAAATCTCCACAAAAGAAAGGCAGATATCTCCACATGTAGGTATGTGAACCGCATTTTTGTAGTATGTTTAGTAGTACTATTGTACTACTACTACTAAACGTACAATGAAATGCAGTTTATAAATTTACCCTTGTGTCTTTCGTGACAAGTTCGTGATTGGGTGACTGGAAGGAAGGGGAGTGGGGAACATCAGGTTTCAAAGAGCAGTCCCAGGTGTGTATTGCAACTTTACCGCCTTTACCTTTTTCAGTATTCTCAATTCCCCTAATGCAGTGGTTCCCAAACTGGGGTCCGGGGACCCCCAGGGGTCCGTGACACATTCCCAGGGGGTCCGCAGGCAGCAGTTTTAAAAGCAATGCAAAGTTCCTTGTATAAACGGCAGTTTTGGGGCACCAATAAAAGTGTCAAGATAACTCCGATGATTAATGTATCTGCTGGAGAGAGATGGGGGATTTGTCCAGTGGCAGCTTTGAGACATCTTAGGAAGCCCAGATGGTTAATATGCCTGCTGCAAAAAAATGTCTACCATGCATTTAAAAAAACTGTATTTTGTTTTGTGCATAGCTCAGTCAGTTCCTGCTTTTGCCACAGAGACTGTTATTATGCAGTTCACAAGTTATAATCGCATTTAGCACAGTGAGCTACGAACTGACATTAAAGAGCTGAAAGCAAACTGCATGGTACAAGTTAGTAAGTTATGCTTTTTCCCAGTCTTTCATTATCCCGATGCTGCTAAAAAAGTTTGTTTGGGTAGAAATAAATCCTTATTATTAAAATCAATGCTAACCCCTGTGTTATGTTCTGAATCCTGAGTTTGTGCTCTCCAGACCAAGCACTCTTAAAAAATGCCTACCAGTATGGATGACTTGTGAATACTACATCTTGTAGTCCCCTTTGCCTTATGTAACATTTTCTAGTCACTGATTTACAGACGTACGATTCATTGTCTCTGTACGTGTGTGATGTAAAGTGCTCTGACACTCTACAGTGGTATGAGAGTTGCTATAAAACAAATTAAATACATGTGACAGTGGGGCAATGGAGAGATGAGAGGCACTGTTGGAGGGTAGCAGTGAGGGAATCAATGAAGATTGACAAAAGATTGTTGTATGCTGGTGCATAGTAAGGTCATTATTTCAATTCAATATATAATGACAAATGTGTTGTAAAATGCACCATTTTCCCACAAATTTTCTTGGGGGAGAGGCCCCCAATGCCCCCTTTGTATTGGTCAGACTCACTCGCTGCACTTGATCTGCACTGTATGGGGACTAGTCTGACAACATTTGCCAGAGCAGCTTTAAGTTTCCAGTCCAGCCTTGGCAGGAGCAGGAGACTCAGGCTGTGAAATAAAACCAAACAATGAAAAGTTAGTCGCGAGATGCAGCACCAACCTTCCCATTAGGATTTTTCTATTTTTGCAAATATTTTAATGTAAAAATACTAAAATCTTTAGTAATTTAAGTCTAGTCTTTGTTTGATGTGCATACGTGTGTGTTTTTATTTTCTTCGAATTACAGTTTTAATGTTTGACATTTAAATCATACAAATTGCCTTGGGGTCCCCGGCTGCTAGTAGTGACTCAATGGGGGTCCTTAGGGGTGAAAAGTTTGGGAACCACTGGTCTATAGGAATATTTCCATTACAGTGGATCCTGCCATGGTCAAATAGGCAATATAAATCTTTTTCTGGGCCAAGTTAGTAACTGTTGGATCAGGATCATTTAACAAGACAGCTACAGAATGGTTTTACAGGGCACAGGATGTTACCTGGGGTCCAATACAGTTTTCCTTTAATGCACAAAGAAATCTCCCTGAATTAAAAGAGCTGCATTATTGCTGTTGGGTGTAGAAGTAGATTGATGTGGTCTTTATACGTGGCTTGTGTGTCCCCCCTCAGACTATGTCACTGAGCCAGGAAAAAGCATACCGCAGACTTGAAAATGTTAAGCGGGCAGGGAGGGGTTAAGACAATTCTCTTGAACACAGAGCAGCCCCTTACAATGATTATTCAGCACTACAGTCATGTCCCCCTCACTCCAGACTACACCTCACATATACGCACTTAGTAAATCACCTGTGCCTGCTCCTAGTTATCCCAGGATGGATCAGGTTAGGAAATACCAGTACAAAGACTCAAGGCCTCATTCAGATATTGGCAGAGCGTGACCAGCTATGTAAATCAGTGCTGCTCCCGCCCCACCAAACGTGCAGTTCCTATGCTTTATTTTAGAGCCTGGAGAAACACAAAATTTACACCAAAGGAGCAGTCACTGATTCCGCCAGTGTAAACCTTTGACCTGGTGGCCAAGGGGCAGTCATCAGTGACTGTTGTCCACCCTATTGAGGGAAAATGAACTCTGTTGCTCATTTTCCATGGCTGTGGCTATCATGTAGAGCTGAGAAAAAGTTAAATGCCACCAACACACAGAAATTTTCCTCAACATCAGAGGCATTAATGTTTTTTTTAGACCTATTCTTTTAACAAACATTTGCCAAGCAGGTGCTTTAAACATGGGACACACATCAAAACTTTGGTGCAGTAAAGGGAGTCCTAGCGAAGGCAGCTCCCATTACAGCACAGGCATGAATCCTGGAATATGGCAGACAGTCCTCCACCAGGGCAGCGAAGTTCATGGCCTCCCTTCGCTGGTGAACTGTTCACCACAGTCTAAATGAAGCTCAAAGTCTCTTAGGCTGCTGAAATAACACCTGTATAGTTTAGGGGCCATGTTGACACTCTAAACAGAGGTGGGAATGGCTATGCAGAGATAAAGCAAGAATTAGCTGGCATAAATAATTCCCATAAGAGTCCAACTCTGGGCTAAAATTCTATGTCAGGACCGGAGGCGAGGATTATGCCTTCTTTCTTCACTTTATTCATACAGCAGCGTGAAAGAACTAACAATACTACGTTTCCCATGAACCATAGGGAAAAAAGTAGTCATTTGTAACAACCAATAAAATAAAGAGACAATGTCCAATCAGGGTCTGTAATGCTCCACATAGTCCCTTGTTAGTGTCCTGTTCTCCTCTTTCTTCGCTGCTGCGCAGCCAGTTAAGTTCCCTCATATTCTTCTCAGGTTTGAGGGGGGCTTGGAATGTAATGACTGTCATTGCTTTTGTGGTTATATTTTCACCCGTATGATCTGCTGTGTTACGCGCGTTTGTTTATAGGCGGCGCCGCTTTTAAGCGGTGGAGCGCCGAGTTTTGCTGGTTGACTGAGGTATTTTCGAAGGTTAAATATTTCGAAGCGCGGTTTCTAGTTTGAACGCGTATCGCGTTCGTCTGAGATTCCGCCGCGGGAGCGAGGGTTTTTCCCTCACTCCTACGTGGTTTTGAGCTGGTGTGCAGGCTTCGGTCCTCCCGCCACCTGGGGTGCGGGAGGCAGGAACTAGCGCGGCGCATCTCTAGGGTTTTCAAACTGTTTACCAGAGAGGCGCGCACAATTCCCTCACGGAGCCCTGGTGCTAGACGACGCCGTTTTACGGTCCGTAGTCGGCACGCGAGCCATAGGCAGTTGCTCGCGGCCGTTTTTCTTTGATTATTAACGCTCGTTCCTTCAGAAAGGCTTACGAGTCTGGTATTTGCGCTTGAGCGTGCTGACGCCTCCTGGGAGGTCTTGTATTGGCCTTTAGGCCTGCTTTCTGAGGGGACATATTCCAGCCCAGATTGGTGTGATTATAAAAAAGTGTTTTGCCAGCTTTTGTCCCCTTAGGGCCAGTCACCCTATATAATTGTGGCTGCACCACATGAAAATATATTTTAAACTGACACCCAGTTTGTAAAGACTGCCATTGGGGCATAGCTATTAATTATCCCTCCCTTGCTCGTAATGGAGTATTATGACGACTTCCATGAGGAAGAGGAGGACCACCCCTTGGCGGACATGCCTTGGGGTGACGCTTTCTATGAGGCGGTGGATACCTCAATCTACAGGGCAGTGGACCAGGCCATTTCACCCTTAGAGGACAGGCTAACAAGAAAGATCGAACAAGCGTTCTTGCGCCTGGAGCGTAGACCAGTTCCCTTACCTGCCCCGTCCCCTACTTGTCCGGATAACACGGACCCTCCCCCAACTAAACGCCCTTGTGCATCGGGGGTGGATGTAGACGCTTTTGAGCGCCTCAAGCAGGCTTTTATTGATAGTCACCCTGCCAGGGATTCTGGGGCCTCCCCGTTGCCACTCCTTCCCCCGGGGTTGCCAGGCCCTTCGGGGATCCCGATTCCAGTCCATCTCGATCATGGCTTCCCTCCCGACCTTCCCAGGTTCCTCAGGATTCTTCTGTGCCCTCGGACCCGCAGCCACATCCAACTTCAGATATGTTATATCCTAACAACATTGTGCACCCTCGTTCATCGGACTGGGTGCCTGCCGAACAAGTAGCGACATATGTCGCCGAACATATTAGGCGGCCTCTGGAGAAAGAGGCGAGAAATTGCCTGCGAGCAGAATGTCCGCGTCCTTCCCTGGAGGATAAGGTAGCGCTTACACCGGAAATGGACCCTAGAATGTCTACTTTTTTACAGAAATTTATCAGAGATCCAAAGAAGGGAATGGATAGGTCTTGGAGGGCGTGCCAAGATAAACTCTTGGATATCTTGGGTCCAGCCACCAAAATCCTGGACATGGCAGAGGAAGCAAGCGCTTCGGTTTCCATGATCTCTCCCGAGACACTATCCGGCTGGGCTCAGCGGGTATTAATTTTTCTGGGCAATGCCAACTGCGCCCTTTCTACCGAACGGCGGAGGACCCTCCCTATAAAAATAGACCCGAAACTCGGTGACCTTGCAGAGTCAGAGGAGGGTGCCATTGCCCAGGGAGGTCTGTTCGGTGAACCCTACATTAATGAATTGGGCAAGTTTGTAAACACCTTTACCTCTTTAGATAGGGCCCAGTCCACTATTAAAAAAGTGTTCCCTCGTGTTTTTCGAGGGGCCTGTCGAGGGAGGGGCCGCTCGCCGGTCGGCAAAATCACCAAACCGGCCAGAGAGGCCCCGGACAGTATTCGGACCAGTCAAAATTTGGCAACTTCTACCCCACCAGAGGTCGCCGTGGCAAAGGCAGAGGTTTCAGAGGAGGAACATCCAACACAAACTCTGGTGAGTATTCACCCTTTTTCCCCACAAAACATAGGGGGGCGGCTGGCCAGTTGTTACGATGCATGGTTATCCATCACACACGATGCGTGGGTGCTTCAAACAGTGAGGGTGGTTCCATATAGAATTTGTCGGAACCTCAGTGCAGCATGCCCCTCCGCGGCCCATTCAGTTTTCAATACACGATGCAGGCCTGGTGAACGAGGAAGTGTCTTCCTTCTCAACAAAGGCGCTATTTCACGCACGTCGTTACACCCGCGCGGGTTTCTCAGCAACATCTTTTTGGTCGACAAGACCGACGGGGGCAAACGCCCGGTTATAAACTTAATCAGGAGCTTCTTAAACAACTCTCTGTCACATCACACTATAAAAAACTGGCGACTAATCCAACTAACAGACTGGCACAAGAGATTGCCAATTTAAGTAGATTAGGCCTTGAGGGAGGCTGGCTTAATGAAAAGGAAGCTGCTTTTCTAATTAATAAAACTCCTACAGTAGCAGCTATCTACATGCTTCCAAAGGTACATAAAGATCCCCTTAACCCTCCCAGACGCTCTATTGTTTCGGGATGCAATTCCATTCTTAAACCTTTGGCACAATATGCTGATTTTTTTATTAGACCTTTTGCAATAAATCAACCCTCCTATATAAGAGATACCACGGCTGTGATCAATATAGTGGAAAATTATGAATTTGACCCCCAACACGATCTTAGTCTCTATGGATATAGAGAGCTTGTACACCAACATACCACAGCAAGAGGTTCTAGATATACTAAAGAACCTCTTGGATACAAGACCCAGGCCACATCCAGTACCAACAAACTTTATACTGGAATGTGTACGCATCTCTCTATGTGAAAACTTTTTTCTGTTCCAAAATACATTCTATCAGCAACAGAAAGGAGTAGCGATGGGGGCAATTTATGCCCCAGACATTGCCAACATCTATGTATCAACGTTTGAGAAAGAACATATTTCACACCCTTCTAACCAGTTTGTCTAATATTAAAAATTGGCTTAGATACATAGACAAAGTTTTTTTAGTTTGGCATGGCACACATCAGGAGCTCCAAACTTTCCATGAATGGTTGAATACTAGAAGTCCACATTTACAATTCACTATGGAATTTGATAGATGTGAGATGATTTTTTTTTAGACATTACGATCAAGAACGACATGTCTAATCATCTGTACACAACTTTATATACCAAACGGACTGCCAGAAACACTCTTAAAATACCAAAGTCATCATCCCCAAGCACTCAAGGATGGCCTACCATTTGGGCAATTTCTGCGTTTACGCAGGAACTGCACCTATAAAGAAGACTATTTCTCAGAGGCAAAGAAATTAAAAGAGAAACTTAAGGCTCGAGGATATCCATCCAAACTGCTCAAAAGGTCCATGAAACATGCATGGTTCAACAATAGAGATGCACTACTGACAGTCAAGGATCGTCCTAAAAATCCTCAAATAGTCTGTGTTTCCACATTTGGAACTCACACAAATGTCATCAAAAAAATCATAAATAGACATTGGAGTCTCCTAAAAAATTTACCAGTTTTCGTTGAAAAACCCTTATTTGCTTTTAAAAGGGGTACCAACCTTCAAGACAGACTGGTTAGAGCATATGATTACAAACATCAAGACACAATAGACAATATGAGACAACTATCTCCCATTGTTGGTCATTATAAATGCAACATGTGTTTGGCATGCAATACCATTCAAACAACTAAAACTAGTGTCATTAACAACACGACTATCACCCTCAAAACCTTTTCGAACTGTAACACACCAAATGTGATATACTGCATACAATGTCCTTGCAACCTATACTACATTGGAAAAACAGTTCAACCAGTCAAAAAAATAATTTTACAACATCAGTCTCGCATTAGATGTCGTACAGCAAATGCCCCCCTGGTAGAACACTACCAAAGCCAGGGTCACACCGATAAAGAAATGCGCTGGTGGGTCTTGGAAGTAGTTAAACCAACTAAGAGACAGAATAATGTGGATCAACTACTAACCATCAAAGAGGGTAGACTTATTTGTCAGACTGATGTAGTAAACCGGGGACTGAACTCAGCAACGGAATGGTATACTCTGGCCTGTATCACTTAAATATTCATCAAGTGACCACTTATAAAAAGATCTTAACTACTGCAAATGAAATAGGGTTACACTAGAGAATGACTATTAATCATATGAGTCTCTATGTACAACGATTCCCTTTGTCACTATCTATTTTTTGATTATGTCTGACAGATATATTCTGATGAAATACTTCTCTCCAGTGTACAGCAGATTCATCATTCTGTGTTTTCTCTCACGAAGTCTACCAAAGTTGATGTATGGAATAGAGATTTTGACTATAGCAATGTTTCATCATTTAATTGATTTAACATGTTTATGGTTAACGCACGTTTAAATACGATTTGTAGCATAGTGACTATTGTTATGTACATTTTAGATTTGTATAGGTAGTTGTTTATACTCAAAGAACAAATCAGTGCTGCAAAATAAAATTCTAGTTTTGTATAGGTAGTTTTTTATGCTCTAAGAGTAAATCAGTGCAAAAAAAGAAAATATTGAGTCGTGAAATGACTGATTAATTTATAAAGTCGAGTAAACGTCCCATTTAACATACTAAAGGGCAATCACGTTGATCCTATATTTAAATCACTATTTGAATGAATTTACAAATCTATGTTTAGAAAGACTAAATTTCAACACTTCTATACATCGAACTATAAGTAACATTACTCCTAAAAATGGCAATGTTTGGTCAGTTCCAACTATATTGGACGATACAATACGATCAATAACAATAACCAATCCAATTGATTATTCATTATGAAATATTCACCATGCGAGAAGACAAAGTGATTTTTAACATATACAGGCACTCAAGATCTTGAATGAACAGAACAATCACTCCATTCAAAGATGGCCACCTTTTAGCGTTTTAGTCATTTGACAAACTTCCCAAGTCCTTTTTCGCTATCTAAACAGCATAAATGCTGTCGTCAAACGAACACTACAGTTGGTTCGACGTCCAGACATGCATGCAAGACTCAAACCTTCAGAACAGCCAGGTATGTTATAAGTAGTTAAGCAGTGGAGTGTAAGACCCTTCTCCAACTTCTAACCTCAAACTAAATTAGATATTTTCTTTGTTTTAGATTAATTCGCTGACATCTTCACGACCACTTGAGTGTTTAACGGTGTCGGTAAACAGACACAAGAGTAGTTTTGCCACACAGAGGCTCTTTTGAGATTTAAATAACCTACAGGTATGTTCTAAGTAGCTCACTGACTAAAATCTAGATCCTTTGTTTACCGCTGACCCAATAATTGATTGAATATATGTTTGATCTTAGATTAAGACAGGAGCTTTTTGACAATCAACTGAATTTCTTTGACTACAATATACTGATTAGTTACGAATTTAGGACGTCCTGCTTGATTTTCAGTGGATAAAATAACCCGCAGTGATTTGAGGTATGCCTTCATTGATTAATATACTTCAGTCTCTCAATATCTGGATAAGCTCGTTCCTATTATAAACTAGAAATACCAAGATTAATATGTTTATTCATTATTGATATCTCCTGATCACCTTCTTGGGCTCACAACATTAGAAGAAGTGCAAACACATCTCATGTTACGTATTTACAAGTTGTATCAACTTTAGCACAAAGATTAGATCAAATAATGACTAGATTTCATTATTTTCTTCTATTTTTGCAAACAAAGACACGTTAATGTTCTGGTGCCCTCATTTCAGTTAAATACTACAATATTCTTGGTAGGACTAAGCTAAATATCCTGACTATTTGCACTGGGATAGTGTCAAGATACTAAGATATATACCTTGAGGTCTGGAATAGATTGAAAATGTTTATTAACAACCTCTATAAATGTTGCCCCCATAAAAAGCCATAGGGACAACATTTAAGATCAATACGATGAGGATAAGAAAAAATGGACTACCATTGCTTATAAAGACTAACCTACATTTTATATGTCTGACAACAATGATCAAAAAGCACAACTGATAAATGAGTTTAAATGATTTATAGTATTATGCTGACGCTTTTCATTATTTATTATGACTTGTTCTGGATCATTGCTTTGTTTATTCATTTATGTAAAACAAGTATGTTTTTCAATAGGAATGCGAAATAATTGTGACTACAAGTCTAGAGTAATATCCTAGATGCATGATTAAGAATATCACTAAGAAAACGACATATACTTTTTGGAGGAAAAGTATCGTTATTTAGGGTGTTGATTTTTCGTTAATTAAGACAATGTTCTTTTATTAGGGGTCAACCATGTAAATAAAATTGTCCTGAGGATGGTCTTGGTAAAGAAAACCTAAAGACCGAAACGTCGACAATCACACTGTTTTCCAGAGAAATGGCTATATATTGTTGTGAAAAAGTGTTGGATCAATTTGAAAGTGAAGGCATCAAATATTGAAATATTTCCTTTCACTGTATTTAATTGTTGTAATTTGAAGTACCCTTTTTTGAACTAGAAATATAAATTCAATTTTTATATATACACCCGCTTGTTTCTCCTCCTTTTGGTTTATTGAATTTATTGTATTCAGGTTAATATGTGATGATTCACTCACACCTTATTCAATCCTGACACTGACAAACTAAGCTGATTTAAATATTGAAAAAGTGATAATTAATGAATTTGTAGGTATATAACTGCCCTACCTTTAATTAAGAATCAAAATTATACAAATTATTTACTAAACAAATCCCTTGAAGGCACCTTTCTACCTGTTTATTCATATTTGCCCGAGCCCTCAAGGGTATATTTGGTTGTCCACTGCACTTACCTTTCGGTTATAAACTTAAGCGGCTTCAACGAATGGTTGGTATACCGCCATTTCAAAATGTAAGGGATTCACCTTCTGCGAGATGTCTTGCGCCCCCTGGATTGGATGGTCCGCTTGGACCTGAAAGACGCTTATCTAGTAATCCTGATTTTTCCACCGCACCGCCGGTTTCTCCAGTTTGCCTGGCGTCATCAGGTTTACGAATTTACAGCTCTCCCTTTCAGGCTCTCTTCAGCGCCCTGGTGTTTCACCAAGGTTCTCAAACCGGTAGTGGAATTTTTGAGCGCGCGAGGCGTCAGACTGATGGTTTATCTGGACGACCTCCTCTTGATGGCGTCCTGCCCACATCTTTTGATGGAGCAACTTCAAATGACATTGACTCTTCTTCAGGATCTCGTCTTTGTGATCAACGAGAAAAAATCCCTTTTGCAACCAGCTCAGTCCGTTACCTTCTTGGAGTTCGTCATAGACTCAACCTCCTCTACTCTGAGTTTACCGGCCAAAAAGCTGACAAAAATTCGCCACGAGTTGCGAAGGGTCCTGGCCACTCAGCGGGTGTCACTTCGCCAATTGGCGCGTTTAGTGGGGCTCCTCTCGGCTTCCATTCAGGCTATTTTTCCGGGTCCCCTCCACTACAGGGCCCTCCAACGCCTCAAGGCGTACTTTCTGCGCAAAGTATATCCGTACTCCCACAAGGTCAACTTGTCAGACGAAGCGCGGAGCGAAATACAATGGTGCTTAACCCACATGGAGGCGTGGAACGGAAGAGCGATCTTCGGGGCTGTTCCGGATCTGGTTATAGAATCAGACGCGAGCAGACTTGGTTGGGGCGCACGTTGCGGAGACCTTTCCAAGGGGGGCTTGTGGTCTCCAAAAGAACAGAAATTACATATAAATTGTCTCGAGCTTCTGGCAGGCTCATTTGCCGTAAAATGTTGGACGAGAGATTCTGTGCAGTCGTGTGTGCTCCTAAAAATGGACAATGTGTCAGCGGTCCGCTACATCAACCACTTAGGAGGCACCAAGTCGAAGGCACTGTCGGACCTAGCGGCGAGTTTCTGGCAATATTGCCTGGACAGTCAGGTGTCCGTCACGGCGGAGTATCTTCCGGGCTGCGACAATGTGGAGGCAGACTTCCAGTACCGACACTTTCGCGACTCCAGTCTCTGGAAACTGGACCTCTCGGTGTTTGTTTCCCTGAACGACCTTTGGGGTCCTTTTACGGTGGACCTGTTTGCGTCCCGCCTGGACCACCAGCTCCCGAAGTTTTTCAGTTGGAGGCCCGATCCTCGGGCGACGACCACAGATGCGTTTCTCCAAGATTGGAGCAAGGAACTGGGCTATGCGTTCCCTCCTTTCGCGATGATCACCCGGTCAACAGCTCAGGTCCGCAGGCAACAAGCGGATTTAGTCTTAATAACCCCCCTGTGGAGGTCTCAAGTGTGGTTTCCAGTTCTTCTGGAACTTTCCTGGGATTTTCCAATCCTACTCCCCCGACTCCCACTTCTCCGGGGCCCGGACGGCTCTCCTCATCCTCTGATATCCACAAACTCGTTGAGTCTCATGGCGTGGAGGATTTCAGGGGTAGATGGCAAACACCGGGACTTTCGCGAGCGGCTGAGGAGCTCATCTCCAAAGCTTGGGCGGACAGTACAGTTAAAAGGTACAGGTCCGCATGGGGCAGATGGTCCCGTTGGTGTATGCAAGGGGGTTTTGATCCCTTGGTCGCAGATGTGGTCCACGTTGTGAATTTCTTGGCGCGCCTTGCGTCGGACGGAATGGCCTACTGGTCGATTAACACTTTCAGGTCGGCCATATCCCGGTGGCCGGATCTCCTGTGGGGGAGCACCCTTTGGTCTGCAGACTCTTGAGAGGCATTCGCCTCTCCTTGCCGCCGGAACCACGTTATTCGGCTTTATGGGATGTCAATCAAGTTTTAAATCTTTTCCTTTCATGGCAACCCAACAGGTTTCTATCCCGTAAGGAGTTGTCGGCGAAGCTTGCAATGCTCCTATGCCTGGTGTCGTGCCGTCGGATGTCAGGGCTCTGGATATTTCTGGTCGGATGTTCACTCCTGATGGCGTGACCTTTACCCTTTTGCGCCATACCAAGTGCCACACGAGGGTCATCTCTTACCCTGAATTCCCTGACTCCCCTAAACTTTGTGTAGTGCGCTGTCTCAAGGCGTACGAGGAAATGACGGAGGAATACCATCCTCCGGGAGAGCGTCAGCTTCTCATTGCGCTCCGGAAACCATTCAAAGCGGTTTCCTCACCCACCATTTCTAGATGGGTTCGTTGGGTGATGTCGGAAGCGGGCATTAGCCTCAGACTGTTTGGTGCGCATTCTGCAAAGGGAGCTATGGCATCGAAAGCCTTCTGTTTGGGTGCCCGCTTGGAGGATATCCTTAATGCGGCGGATTGGTCCTCGGATTCCACCTTCAAGCGTTTTTACTTCAAGCCAATTCTAAATATGGCTCATCTGGTTGTGGGCAAGCTTTAAACAAGCATAATCCTCGCCTCTGGTCCTGACATGGAATGAAAAATTTCCTAGCTATCGTAACGGAAAGTTTCAATTCTATTAAGGACTCGGAGGCGAGGATTATCCCGCCCTATGCTCTTGGAAGAGACCATCCCTGTATGGAAGTAAGTAAATATTTTGTCTTCTGGTCATCCCGTTGTGGGAGGCTATTGGGGATTGCGAGTCTTGTGAATTGCTGTAATGATTCATTTTCGCTGAATTGTTTTCCTAGACGATGACTTCTAGGGTTGTACTTTCCTCTGGTAATGCTCCTTAGTTTGTTGCAGGTTTGGATACCCACAAACAAGATTCCTAAAGATGAGGATTGGGCTGTTTTCGCGCTCCGAAAGAGGAGAACAGGACACTAACAAGGGACTATGTGGAGCATTACAGACCCTGATTGGACATTGTCTCTTTATTTGATTGGTTGTTACAAATGACTACTTTTTCCCTATGGTTCATGGGAAACGTAGTATTGTTAGTTCTTTCACGCTGCTGTATGAATAAAGTGAAGAAAGAAGGCATAATCCTCGCCTCCGAGTCCTTAATAGAATTGAAACTTTCCGTTACGATAGCTAGGAAATTTTTCATTAACCATTCTTTGCACTGCAGACTGCCACCTCTAAAGGTTGACCATAGCACATATGCACTGATCAAACACCAGGTGAGGGCATTTGTGCTTAGACTATCATCTTCCAAATGAGCCCTTAGTCCCTTGCAGTTCACAAAGATAGAAAATGGCCATTCGGCGATTGTGATGGGTCCCCTCGAGAGTTTTAGAGGCCACCACGGAGTGATCGCAAACATGCCACTTGCGCACTATTTTGATGCACAATGCTCATTTTGTTCAACTGTACGAATACAGCTTTTATGCATTTCAGAATACATAGTGTTTCAGACCCATATATATAGCAGTCATAATGAGGCAAGTTAGCAATATATAAAACACCTATGCAAACTAACCTTTGGCCTACTTGAAATGTGACTTTGGTCATGGTACACGAGATGCTGCTCTATTAGCCTAACCAGATCTAGCACAGGCTGATCATGCTGTGTCCTTAAAATCAATAAGTGATGCATTGGCATAGGAATGACCATGAATGATGCGGTCTCAATCATTCAGTATGAACAAAAGTCAAAGCGACATTGGATTGTTTAATGAATTGGAGATGGAATTTGCCACTGATATTTATCAGTATGGCAACTCTGTGTATTTGTGTTGTTGTGCAAGCTACTGTTGCAACCTCCTGGTATATCATCAGTGGAATGTTGGAGCAGCTCTCAGGGTGAAGGAATGTGTAATTCAATTGGGGACCTAGGCGTGGAGGATCAAGTGGCAAGGGGGTGGCGGGCAGAACCTGCAGACTAAGGTCTTTGTCCCTTAAGATACCCTCAAACACATTGTTTAGACTTACCTAGGATGCCTCTCAGACTTATCTTCCAACAGATCCCAAGCTTCTGAGATCAGTACCTTCTTCGTTATGAGCGCTGCAGAACAAGAGGTGGAACCTGTGCTAAATGGTAACCAGGTCAACTGTAAGGATTCCGTTGATTGAGGATACAGGAATTTACAGAAAGTGAAAACAACTGGTCCACTCAGGTCTGTGATGCATATTCTGAGGACAGAGGCGCAACCATTAAGCCCTAGCAATCTGTATAATGGTACTATCTAGTGCTTCCATTGCTTTTTGGAAGCAGAGCAAAAAAATAAGACGTGTTTGATGGACTCGGTGACTTTGCAACCCATGGGGCACTCAATTGATTCACCCAGCCCTTGACCGCCAGCTCCTTTTACCGGTCACTCAAAGAAAGTGCCCATCCTAAACTTGATGAAGTGCTTGTGCGTGCGGGTTTATGACCATATCTAAATAAGGCACTAACACACAGCCACATTTGAATGAAAGTAAAGCATTGGTTACAGTGCCCAAGGACGTGGGACCAATAGGCCATTTTAAACTGCCAAACGGTGTCACCGGGTATATTGTTTGGGTTTGACCAAAAGACCCCTAGGCCCAGCTTGAGCAGCCATGACTTTATGTAGGCACACCAAGGAATTCAATCCGCACAGGGACTCTCTAAGAGACCGTGAAGCCACTCTCTATAGGGCTCCAGTTCTCTTGTCACTCAAACCCTTTGCCAATACAGAATAGGTCGCATTGCGGCAAAATCCGAAATGGTTCTCAAGTTTAGATCCATGCGGATAGGTAATGTGGGGGTGCTCAGAGGGATTTTTAACAGGGATTTCCAAAAATTGTTCTCTGCTATTTCCAACATCTCCAGATTACAATGTCCCGAAATATCTGCTCCATTAAGGGCTGCCCCACATGCTTGACTCCTATAGATCTCCAAGGTGGGGTGGGGGTTGGGGTGAGAGATGGGAAAAGACGTGACATTAATAGGCTTTCCTCTTTTTAGTTTCTATTTTTGGTAAATTCTGGTGGTGTTTTTTCAGTGTTTTCCAGGGATTTCAATACCTCAAAAACACAGTGCTTTTCAGTGGTTACTCATTTTCGCGCCATAAAAAACTGAAACAGTGTTTTACCAGTGTTTATGGAACACTTTGCTTTTATTATTGCATGCTTTCTTCATTGATGCATGGTATAAAGACAGTGTACATACAGTGTATATGAGGTCCAAATACATTTTTACAAGTCGAACTTATTGTAGTACACCATACAATATTTCTTCGGTGAGTCTTTGGTCATTCGTGCTTTCTCTTTCCTTACCATGTAAACATATTTGTGAATAAGCCCTCTCGACATTGGCACTTGACTGACAACGTCAAAACAGCCAGTACACAATTTGCCAACTCTGGCCACTGACGTAGCTTTCCATGCCAATACTGGTGCACCTGAAGGTTGACATTCTCTGGGACAGGTTCTGCAACATATGCGTTGAACTTGGGCCCTTCACACCTCGGCTCCCCAGCAACAAATGCACACCATGTATTAAACATAAAACAAGCAAAAGACACACTCCACTCAGGGAATGTAAACTAAGCAAATAACTCACTGACCACTGCTTTGAGTAGCAAGTGTGCAGGAAACAAACAACAACAAATACACCATAAGCAATAACAAAGAATGAGTTGAATACCACACTGAAAAACAAAAACATATAGACAAACACATACTGAATAATAAATACACTAAGCAACAAAGGTTTGCAATGTACGAGTTCTTGTGTTTTTTTTTTACTATTTGTATGTGATTAGTTACTAATAAACGATGGTCACCCCTTCTCGTTATAATGATGGGTACCATCGCTTTACCCATGTTTCTTGGTACTTGTCTGCAGCCGTTTCTCTCTCTGTATTATGGTGAAGTGATGCTTGTGGGTAACTCATTTTCATCAAAGTCTAAGTAATGTCGAATTCAGAAATGAAACAATCCAAAGTTAAAGTGGTAATCTGTCCCGCCCCATCGTCTGTGCCCAATGCCACCGTAATTGAAAACTATGTGGTTGCTTTTAAGTGACGTTTGTACATTAGACAATACTTACGAAACTACCCTGGTCAGTGACATTGTGGCTGTAACAGGTTTCCAAAAGTTGTTGTTTTAATTCCCAAGATGTGTGCATTCGGGGGAACGGGTCACCTCTAAATTAATTTTCGTGCCAGGCTCATAATTTGGAGATAATAGCAAATATCCAGTACATTTTAAAAAACAAGCAAGAAACTTGAGCGTGCCGCCTCTTTCGCAGGTCCACCCCCCCCCCCCCATCGCCCAATCATTTATTATTTTACTCTCTACTTAAAAATTAGCTTGGGTGAGCTGGACCCCCATTAACACCCTTCCAGCTCCACCAACATCGTATGGCAGTGCTTGAATGCCCTTTGAGCACAATGGCCGTTGCGCGCCTGATAGCTCCCCTAGCACACTAAGGGCATATTCTCAAGAACGTGCGATCATCATCGCCAAAAGGTCATGAGTGAGTATATATACACACTTTACATAGTTTACATATTTACATAGCTCCCAGAGGCGCAACTAGAGTCAAAATCGTCAGAGTGTGCTGCAAGGGACCTAAGAAGGGGTGAAAGAACAACAAAGCCTCGTTAAGTAAATGGTCTTTTTAAAGACCTGTGAAGTACTCTGGTGCAGCAGACCACAACAGCTCCTCTAACCCCATGTGAGCCAGGCAGGGGGCCTGGTGTTGCTCTGGCCCTTGGGCCCTTCACACCTCGGCTCCCCATGTGCCGGACCGACCCAGAAGCAGTTTATTTCCCCTGACACCTCCGCGCCAGGCCACCACAAGCAGGCCAATGGGGGTGTGGATACAAGGGATGCCAGGCCTTCATTCCACCTCGTACCTCTAGTTGAGAGGTGCCAATACCAGGTACTGAGTTAGGGGAGCATGTGTAGTGAGATCTATTGGCTTCACATGAGAGCTGTTCTTATCACACTCAAAAATAATTGCCAAAGAGTGTACCACTGCTTACCTCTTTGCCTAGTGAACATGTTAATACTAATATTTGTGGGATCAATTTTGTTTTACTTTTAAACTTCTTTTAATTTCCTACCTTTGCACCTTCTGTCGTCTTTTTACAGTTACTGTACACACTTTGCTTTTTTATTTACGCTTGTGCTTCGTTTTGCTTTTTTATTTTGTTTATTACTTTTTAAATTGCACATTTGCTTTATTTGCTTTCATTTTTAAATTAACTTGTACCTTTCAATATACTCTCTTTTCTGGATTCCGTTTTCTTTTTCCCCATTTTGAAATGCTTGTAACTACACACTGTCTTTCTCCATGCCTCTTACCAAGCCATGGTGAGGCATTGTTCTGTAAACGTGCCCGCACCTGTCCCAGTAGATAGTGCCTGCCTAAATGCTAGTGAGGAAATTATCTGTGGAATAACGCTATCCTATGGGATCTAGCTGGTCATAATGCACGCATGTCAGGGTTACCGATTTCTGCTCCGGTTTCTTTTTTTTGCCTCTCATAAAGGAAGAAAAAAAAAATAATACACAAAGTCATGGCATTACAATGACATACTGCCTCGCCTGCAGCAGGGCTTGCTCCAACGCCTGTACACTTCTGAGACCAATTTGTTTAGCTGAACACTGTCTCTTTGACGTGGCTGCAAATGTTACTTCTCTTTTCCATTCAAATACACAGCAGGGCGGACATTCTGCTCTGCACAGCCTCCCCCGGCGCCCCTCTCGGCTGATGGTTTGTATAGCTATAGGCCGCACGCAGAATCCTTGCACTCACCGCTCTTTGCTAAAGATTCCACAGTGACGAGATTTATCGGACGAGTGATAACAAGTGTAAAGTGAAGTGTAAAAATGTCAGTCTTCCCAAACTGAAATGTTTCAAAACTTTCATTAGCATATATGCAATGCAAGTGATGCTTTATATGATGCCGATGGGGTTGAACAATTGACCACAACAGCCTCTCAAAGTTATTGATTTTGTTGGAACGTACAAACCACATGTTTATTAAAACACTGACGGATCCCACGTCGGCTTCAGCCACATCCAAAAGGCAGATTATGCTGCAGAGAAATAGATATGCATATTTTTCCAGTTGCTTGCATTAGAAAGATATTTCATCAGTCTGGTATACCAAAAAGTTGAGAAACGTTAACAATGTTTCATACAACAGATGGGATTTCAGTGCCAGCACCCTGAGGTGTTAGCAGTGAGATTTTAAGTAACCGGGCCATTTTCGGAAATAGGCCAGCACTTGAATTGACGTGGTAGATTCTGCACCACAGTTTTTACTAATTGCTGCCACTTAGGGACCATGGTGTCGAACTATGGGATTTTAAACACTGCCAGCCCGGGCAGGCCACTGCTGATAAAATCTGAAGGCTGCAGAGAACAAACTGTTAATGGCCGCCTTCCTGGAATTATTTGTTCCATGTGGGTTTTGCGTTGGCTTGCAGAGTTACCATTTCCCTGCATTAGAAGGTCTCGCTTTTGGCCCGAGTGATAGGTCTGTGTTTTAGGTAAGTAATATCCATTGAGGGATTTAAAGACGTAGGAGCCCCGGTATATTTATGCCATAAATATAATTAAGTCACTGTTGAGAGGAAGACAGTTCTCCTGACCTTCAACGGAGGAAGGTGCATCATTTTGCAGTTTGGTTTGTAATGCTTTGGCTCCATCAAGTGGCGCAACAACTATGAAAATCAGTGACACTCTGTTTAAACCGGGTCAGCTGATTTTCATCCGGTAGAGTACAGTCGGGCACAGTCTGTTTTAACCGATTTCTGGACAGCCTAGGCATTAGAAGCAAACCTCACTAGACCCAGCATATTACCTTATTAGCAGGGAGCTCTTCAACTGTGCCGACCACCCATGAGTCTCTTCCAAGCGAATGCCCATATAATGGAACTCTGACACACGCTTGAGAGCTAACTCATGCAATAGTATGGGTCTTCTCATCTTACCTCCTAAGATCACCAAACACTGTGTGTATTTAGCTTTATTATTGTTAATTTCTAGCCCATAGTCACAATATGTAGAGAAATTCTCGAGCAATATGGAAAGGCCCCATGGAGTTTCGACAATAGCAAGGTATTGTCGGCAAATAACAGGCAAGGTTTTTGTCTTTAATCTTGGACAAATTGTTCTCACAGTTGAAAAGGTAAGGGAGACACCCATTAACATATAGGAGACAGCGTGCAGGAGGCAGTACACACCGCTTGAGCACTCCTCTCCAAATCGGTATCTCATCTGTCAATTTGCCCGCCAGTCCCCACCTAACCCTAGCAAAGTTGTCTGCATATAGTGCAGGGATTAGTGTCAGTAAGCCCCATCGGTACCCCTAGCCTGTTCAAAGTTTCCCATAATTTCAACCTTGTGACCAGATCGAAGATCCACACAGGCCACATATAGCCTACCCTTATCCAGCTCTACATTCCTCCATTTTATGGCTAGGAAACAATTTGCTCTATTGTGTTCACTTTCCACCTAAAACCTGCCTGTAGACGGGAGTGCACTGACGCCTTCTTTATCCACTCATATAGCCTGTTAAGTATCCGAGAGCTAAAAAATTTTGGGAAATCATCATTAAGCTAATGGGTCTGTAGTTAAACGGGGAACCCTTATCAACTTTCTTGTGTATTGGAACTATAATGGCTTCTTTTCACGTGCCGGGGACAGAGCCCCCAGCCATCAAGGCATTTTAAACTATGTTTATGTATGGTGCCCAGGTCTGCAGGTCACTTCTATACAAATAGGCCGGTGAGCTCTAAATATGGCATGTAAGGCTGAAAACATATATTGAAATCACCTGCAATGATTGTTCGATAAGCAGGGGGCTGCTCTGCCAGAAATGGAATTAGAATTTTTAGAGTGTTACATGCTTGTGAGAAAGGAGTCGTTTTATTGTGAATGTTAATTACCAGGTAAGTTGGTCTATTCAAAAGCGATAAAGGTAATGGCTAATCTATTCGGGGAGTCAACAATTAATCTTGCAGTGTTGTCCAAGGCTTTTTAGCCATATAGCAAGTCCTCTCATTGCCCTTCCAGCTGTACTATCGAGAGCATGGTTACTAAAGGTGATGTAGCCTTGTCTAGGAGTATCTGAAGTAGTCCAAGTCTCCTGCAGTAAACCCATATCGAAATAGTCTATGTATAATCCCCAATCAACATCATCCAATTTGGTCCTCAACCCTGCTATGTTCCATGAGATACAGTCACTGAAAGGGCAGGGTCGTGGATAAGCAGCCGGCCTGTTGTCTTTGCTAGCCCCCTGGGATCAGTCTATTCCCGGGGTCAGTCCAAACAAATCCCAGCCTTCTTGAGCCGGTGCCTCCCCCAGGTGATCAAGTCAGGGGCCCTCAGCCCAGGTAAAGAAGTTCACTAGGCTGGGGGTGAGCCGAGAGGTATCCGGGGTTTCAGGCTACCTCTGCGGGACCCTCCGTGGGGAGCCCACAGAGGACACAAGTGCACCCTGGACACACCGGCACCCATCAGGCTCCTTCCTGACTGAAGCCCCGCACTCACCTGCCTGCTGGTGCGGTATCCACTGCTGCCCCAGACGGTTCCTGACAATGAGCAGCCTCCGCCCCTCGGAGACCCGGGACTCTACTGTGGATTGGACTGGAGCAGGAGGTGAACTTGGACTGGCGCGAGCCACGCGGCATGACCCTACGTCATGACAGTATCTCTGCCCGTGCTGGGCGTCGAGAAGGACGTATTCGGAAGAACCTGGAGCCACAATCGCTGGCGCTCTGCGCATGCGTAAAATCTACCTATGTTTACCGATGGAACAATGCTCCTTACCAGCGAACCGCGGATCACGTTAGCAGGCTTCGTAGGGCGCAACCGAGCCTTACCCCACCGAATACGACATTTCCAGCAAAAATGATTTTCTTTTTTGGATCCATTTCACAGGGGAGCAAATAAAAGAAAGTAGAGGAAAGAGTGAGAACCCCATCTTGAAGTCAAGGTTTTCAGTAAGAGAAGAACTGCTAGACAGAAAGAGAGGGAGGGGGCAGCCGAAGCATTGTCGCACAGGGCTCCACAGGTACTAAAGCCGGCCCTGTGTGCGTCGAAGGCGCTGTACAAAACACTGCTGGAGAGGGGTGAGCAGGAGGCCAAAGAGTGGGGGGGGGGGGGGGGGGGGCAGCGGAAGAGCAGAAGCGGACACTGTATTTTTCTTCTCTAAGTAAAAAGGAAAAGACAGAGCCCGGTTACTTATCTGCCGCGCGTCCGAGTGCCAGGAAACGGCGAGATCAGCCTTGGAGCAAGGAAGAGGCGACCCCACGTCCCGCTCCGTTCCGACCGCGCACAAAATGGCCGAACCTTCCGACGGTAAAAAAAAAAAAAAAAAAAAAAAAACACGCCCACCACGCTGTGGAAATATGGATTTTCCTGGTCAGTTATGTCCCCTATCTTGGACCCCAACGGTTCCATGTGCATATCACAAGTACATATATGTTCCCCCAGTTCCAGTTATGAAGACGCAAATACATGTGCGTCCACCGTCAACATGTCCTTTGACAGATCCGCCATGAATAGGCCGGATATTCCATTCCTAAATATGAAAGGCCACCGGCTTTATATGGTTCACTTATGCCATTTTACAGTCCAGGCAAGTAGGCCCTGATTCTGTCATCAAACTCTTCTTGCCTTCTGCCTCTGAAAGCTCCAGTCTGAGCCTGCATCTGTGACCATGAACTTTGTCTCATTCTCTGCGCGGCTCACGAAGCCTGACATCAGCCTATTCTCTGCCAAGAACTGTATTTCACCTTCGAATTATCTGCTTCCCCCTCAGCCGATGCATTCCTGCCTAGTAGCTTAAGTAAACATTCTTCCAGTTACCAAGCAAAAAAGGCCCATCTTCTCTGTCCTCATGCAAGTAATTCATAGCCCTGTTACCATGGAATATTCCTACCCCCTCGCATTTAGTGTAGACACTTAGACGCTTGTACATGCACGCACAGTCAGTATAGAATAGATTCTGTCCGAGAGTCCTTCTTTTATGGATAACATAGTTCTTTAAACATAGGATGTTAGATATGATTTGGGATTAGGTTGACTTGACCCCCCAGACTTCTTGTCTCCACACGTAGAGCTAAATGTCAAGTCCCCTTCGCCCCCTAGTTACACGTCAATTACACGTCATACTGCTGCGCGCGCATCCATGCCAAGTATTATCTTATAGATCCACCTATGTATTACATCATAACCAATCATGTTTCTTTTTACTCATTATTACACCCATTTTCGGTTACGCAAACCAAACGTCAATGTCCTTATCAATTGTTACGCCTACTGTATTCACTTCATTATAATGTATGTACTATAAAAGTTACTGCTTGTCAATAAAGTGTGTACTTCACTTCCTGAACCCCCGTGGTGATGGAACTTGAAGCATCCGATTATAATCGACCACCGGAATAAAGCCCATTCCGAAACTCTAATATCACGGATTCTGCCTCTCATTTTACTGAGCTATTTTATAATGTTTCTGTATCAAATTCAGTCCCGGTAAAGGAGAAATATTTACCACATGATGGCGCCCGAACAGGGACACTTTCTCATCTCACGCGCCGGCGGTGCGTTGCAGGCCCGGTCTCCTGCCACAGCTGGACGGACAATAACGCGTACCAGCAGGATTTCCTGTATCTCCCTCCGGTCAAGCGGGGGCGACTGAGACTGCGATCAACACCCAGACGAGGCGGTGAGAAGTGCGAAGTATCCCGACCAGAGCCTAGCTGAGAGAGCAAGATCCGAGGTATACAGAGACCCACCAGTCCGAAGTCAAGCCCAGTGTCCGACGAGTCGAGTCGAGTCCAGTCCGGTTCAAGTTCAAGTTACTGAGGCCTTCCGTTTCCGAAGCTACCCGGTGAGTACCATTGCTGGGGAGGCATTTCTGACGTGCACATAGGTTGTGCCGGTCAAGACGGGTTTGGGTACACAAATCCGGTCTGCACTGTTTTAGCAGTGTATCTGTACTGTTTAGCAGTATATCAAGTATTCCGAAGTGTCCAGTTATTGTCTAGTTATTGTCGAGAATTAAGCTTGGTGATTAGTTATGCAGACGATCATCATTGTTGTTTCAGTTAAAGGTTTAATGTTTAATGTTTAAAGTGTTTAAGTATATCGTGGTATGAATGACTGTTCATTATCGTGTTTATTGTATTAAGTCTGTTCAAATTCAAGTATCAGGTCAAAATCAAGTATAAGGTCAGTTCTCAATATGCCGCTCTTTTCGAAATTAAGACAGATCACTACCAGAAAAGGGGTTCTCGAAGAAGCCGTCCCTATTCCTCCTAGGGACACTCCAGGGCACTTTATGTATCACAAACATGGTTTAGACGCTATATTATTTCTTGATTTATGGGTAGACTATACCAAGGGATTACCAGAAAGTCAGAGGTGGCCCACAGCGGGGACCTGGGATGCAGAGTGCATCATGAAAGTCGAGGAAGAGTTATGGAAAAGGAAAGTCAGACAGTCACAGAAAGACGCCGTTGAATTATGGCGTAAAGAATCACATAGGCGAACAGAAAAAGCACGTAGACAGGAAGAGAAGAGTAAAGAAAGTTCAAGCAAAATTCGAGAGAATCTATTAATTGAGGAAGGTATCCGAGTGAAATCAGAACAAGTAGACAGACAAAGAAATGCCCTTCTGAATGGTATGTATCCCCTTCTGGCCGAAGGATTACCTAAGGCTACTCCAGAAACACCAAAAGACTTGCCAACCCCATTGTTCCCAATAAAGGTACATCCTAAGGGGCATCCTAGAACCGCAGAAGATGTTTTTCTTTCCTCATATTTAGATGACGCAGCTCCCGAGTATGCTAATTCCGCCCCACATAGACCGCATACCAGGGAGGTTCAACGCCAAGATCCAGTACCCGTATCCCTACAGCAACAAATCGAGTCACAAGTTCCGGCAAGCACATCTGTTTCTGTATCCGCTCCTACAGCTACTTCTATGGCTGTGTCCACACCTGTAGTTGCTGTGTCACGTTCGACGAATCCTTTTACACCCGACGCCCCAGATGGGGCCGCGGGAGGAGCTACCAATGTCTTTTCTACGCCACCCAGAATAAATAAACGTACTTTTCAAGAGTCAGCGCATTCACGTACACCCAAACTCCTTAGTGCCCGTGCGCTTAAGGAACTTCTTATAGATTGTAGATATGACCCGGTGCCTGGAAAGGAGGACGAAATGACCCTAGCATCATTGCGTATCAGACGAGCCGCAGTATATTTAGCGAAGTTACCAGGAATGACTGCGCATCTAGATAATATATATCATTTTGTCCAAACAGGGCGAGATCCAGAATGTATTTACAGAGCTATGGAATACCAGAAAGTAGAGATACAGGGGGAACTGTTACGTTTCCTCATAAACTGTGTGATCAGAAATCAAGACCGACCGGGGGTAGACCCGGAAGCCATGAAAATTCTTACAAGATGGAGCCAGAATATATCAGAAGGGAGACATGATAAACAAAATTGTATAATAGCCATGTGCCGAAAGATCCGTAAAGAAATAGAACGCCTACACGAAGAGCGATTAGAGGTAGACGAGTTCGAACAAAACGAGGAAGAAGGGTCAGGACTGCCCACAGGACAGTCGGACACCATAGCCTATGTAGGTAGAGGAAGATCTTGTAATAGGAATAAGACTAGATATCATACTGACTCAATACATCCGATATGTCCAGATAATAACAGGAATTTTCAAATACCTATAATTAACATAAGGTCTAACGAGCATTCGTTCCAAACCGCCGACAAACTACTCCGAGAACGAAGGGGTTATCATTTTCTCGATTCTATGGATGAACAAGATTTAGCAAGGGCAGCTGTTCATTGGGTGGACAGTCCCGGAAAATATAGTGATGATACAGTAGTACGCACATTTTTGAATCTTACCCCAGATGAACAAAGGTTAGCTGGGATTTATATGATTCAACAACTCATTATACTATATCAGAGTCAGCATTCGGACCCTGGTCCCTTACCTGACATATTGACTGAATTGCTTATGAATAAATGGAGAGGTCCAGGTACTGAATTAATTAAAGAAATTCTAGAATCAAGAAAGCAGTATATTCTTTTTGTATGTTCAGAACATGTTCCATTGTCCGTCAAGGAAAGAACTACGTATCACATAGATAGACAGAATCCCTTACGAGAAGTGCACCCGATAAAGGGTGAGGACAATGAGTTTAAACGCGTATTTGTATATACGCCTATATCGAAAATAGAATTATTAGAAATGAAGAAAGTAGTACCCAGTCATGACAAAGACCCAGCGGGTTTTCACCGAGAAATTAAAGACATGTTACTCATGGGAGAGTATACCTACCCCGACATTATGACAATATTAAAGGTGTTGATGCCTGCTGGCATTTATGAGAAACTCAAGGAAAAAGAGTGGGAGGTAGGTGATCAAAAGATAGAATGGTCAGCATTAGAAGCAGAAGAAAGGGCCCGAGGTCCAGGTTCGGGGCTTGGGGACAAAACTAAAGCACTACCAGGTCTACTAGTACAGGTACTGCCACGTTTATTAACTACGAAAAAGGAAGATTGGGGTACAATTTCAGCCTGTAAACAGAAGCAAGATGAAGACACTAGCGATTACTATGCCCGATTCGAGAAATGTTTTGGTATAAATAGTGGCATAAAAGCAAGTAGCGAATCATACCCGCATCTGTTTGTAACAAAATTAGTGGAAAATGCTCTGCCCCCAGTAAAGAATAGAGTATTAAAATTCGAGAGTACCTGGCAAGGTAACACTCCATCACAAATGTTACAAATGTTACAGTACCATCACAATAGAATTAGAGAGGAACAAGAACATGAACACAGACGTATGAAAGACACGAAGATAAAAATGTTAGTTTCCCAGACAGTTCCAGCTGAAGGACATAAAAGGGGTATGACACATTCCGATTCAGCAGGACCTGTAAAAGGGACATGCAATTATTGTAAAAAGCCAGGCCATTACGTACACGATTGTCCAGTTTTAAAACATAATATCGCCATAGGTAAAACACAAGAAAGATCACGGCCACTCAGACAAGATCAGAATGAACAAGGAGCTATGCAGCATGCCCAGGCCATGCCAGCCGCACAACAGCCAATACAGTTTGTGCCAGCTGCACCCCCATTGCCTGTTGCTGCCACACAGACAACAACACGACAAATGTATCAGACTGCACAGTATGAATATCCGGAGTATCAACGTTACGCATGAACTAGCCTAGAGAGGGAAGTTGACTTACCCCTTATCGAGATTCCTGTAGATCAAGAAGGACCTTATGTACATAGTGAATTATTAGGTCAAGATAGAAAATTTTTACTCGATACAGGGGCAAGTCGAACAACTATAAAACGAAGTGAAGTCCCAGGGGCACCCCTCTCAGGCTCACAGAATATTTCCCTTGGTTTTTCAGGAAAACCTATTGTTAATGAAGTGTCACAACCTCTGCCACTTACGATAGGACCTTTGACCCGAACTACAGATTTATTGCTTACTAAATCATGTCCAGAAAATCTATTAGGAATAAAAACGTTAAAAGCTCTAGGAGCTATAATATGTTGTTCTCCGGAAGGAGTAAGATTGTTTTTACGTGATTTTAAAGGTCACTATGTATCTAGAGACATGGATCCCCGATTACAGACTTTACCTACACGTCTATGGGCACAAGGCCCTACTGATGTTGGATGCATGAATATTACACCATATCGAGTCACATTAAAGACAGGAGTGGTGCTACCACGAATGCGACAATACAAGTTACCACCAGATGCTGTAGTGGCTTTACTACAAATCATTGACGAGCTCATTGCCCAAGGAGTAGTTGTAGAAACAGACTCCAATGTATGTAATTCACCGATAATTCCGATTCTTAAACGAACAGATCCTACAGCGCCGCCAGTATATCGATTGGTTATTGATCTGCGCGAGTTAAACAAATGCATTGTGCCACAATTCCCTGTGGTCCCAGATATCTCGTCATTATTGACAGCTATCGATTCCGAAGCAACATTCTTTACTGTAATTGATCTCAAAAATGCCTTTTTCAGCGTCCCAATAGATCCGGAAAGTCAATATTTGTTCGGATTTAGTTTAAATGGGCGTAGCTTTAAATTCTCACGCGCACCTCAAGGATTTACAGAAAGCCCCAGCATCTATAGCCAAGCACTGAAACGAGAACTTGACAGTATCCACATGCCAGTAAACACTGCACTGCTTCAATATGTCGATGATCTGCTGATCACCGCCCGAAGCGAACCCGAATGTGAAAAAGCATCACTGACAGTTTTACAATTTCTAGCCGAAAAAGGGCACAAGGTGTCCCCTTCTAAGCTGCAATTCTGTGTCCAGCGAGTTGTTTATCTTGGACACTCGCTGGACAAGGAGGGAAGGTAGCTTACACCCGACCGCATTCAGTTGATAGCTAACATGCCAATACCCAAGACACAAAAGGAGGTGCGGGCTTTCATAGGCCTCACTTCATACTGTAGACAGTGGATCCCGCAATATGCATTTCTAGCAAAACCACTCATTCAGTTGACAACACAGGAGGCAGCCACATCGACTGTTCTCCCTTGGACTCAAGAACATACACAAGCTTTTGAAAACCTAAAGAAAGCTTTATGTCAAGCACCTGTTTTAGCAACGCCATGTTACAGAAAACAGTTTACACTCTTTGTTACAGAACGCGAAGGTACTGCTTTGTCAGTACTCACACAGGAACAAGCAGGAGCACACAAACCATGTGCTTATTTTTCTAGTACATTAGATCCCGTAGCTCAGGCTTTGCCTGCATGCCTAAAATCAGTAGCAGCAACAGCTTTAGCAATCAGACAAAGCGATGCCATAGTGTTAGGACATCCATTGATAGTTCAAGTACCCCACGCAGTAGAGGTTCTTGTAAATAGAACACAAACACAACACTTGACCGTAGCACGACTTACAGGGTATGAACTTACATTGTTTCAGCCACATATAGAAATAAGACGCTGTAACACATTGAATCCTGCCACACTTTTGCCAGTAACCGGAACAGACCCACTAGCCCATGACTGTATTGAAGTTATTACTGTAACGACAAAACCCAGACAAGACTTGACCGATGTTCCATTGTCAGATCCAGACTTGACATTTTATGTCGATGGTTCATGCATGAGAACAAGTACAGGAGAGTTAGTAGCCGCTTATGCAGTCACAACAGATACTGAAGTCATTGAAACTAATCGTATAAATACTTTGTCAGCTCAAGCCGCAGAGCTCATCGCTCTGACACAAGCCTGTATTCAAGCCACGAATAAAAAAGTCAACATATACACTGATTCACGTTATGCATTCGGAGTTGTACATGACTTCGGCGTGCTGTGGCGAGAGAGAGGTTATTTAACTTCCCACGGTGCCCACATTCAGCACGGACCCCTCATTCATGCATTATTAGATGCAATACATCTACCCACTGAAATATCAATTATGAAATGTAAGGCCCATACGAAGGTTACTGATATCATTTCCCAAGGCAATGATCTAGCCGACAGAACAGCTAAACTGACTGCTCAAACTCAAACATCCGACATGACAAAGACAATAGTCCCGACACCGACACATTGTATGACAGTTAAAGATCCTACTCTTGACGTAATTGACATACAGACACATGCTACACCAGACGAAATAAAGAAATGGACCGAGTTAGGAGGGATCCAAACGGACCAAGGATGGATGATGAAGGAAAGGTCTGTATGGTTCCTTCCTGATTCAATGGTCCAAGTCGTAATTAACACTATACATAGTCCAGCACATCTAGGAGAAAAAGCTATGCAAGACAGCATTCAACACATTTGGTTCAATAAACATTTACGAGCAGCAGCAAAACAAAAGGTCCGTACCTGTATGATCTGTTGCCAGTTCAACCCAGGAAAAAGTGTTCCCGTAGAACAGGGTGGATTTCATCCTCCTGATCACCCTTTTGAAGTCCTACAGATGGATTATATCCAGATGGAACGATGTCGAGGATTCAAATATGTTCTCGTAGTTGTCTGCGCTCTGTCCCGTTGGACAGAGGCGTACCCGGTTTCAGATTACACTGCCCCGACTACTGCCAAACAGTTGGTCCGAGAATTCTTCCCACGATACGGTTTACCACGTGTTGTCTACTCAGATAACGGCCAGCCGTTCTCATCCGAATTAATGAAACACGTTTCACTTCTGCTAGGATATCAGTGGAAATTCCACTGTGTCCGACACCCCGAGGCAGCAGGTCTCGTGGAAAGACATAATCAGACACTGAAAATCAGACTGTCCAAAATATGCAGAGAGAAAGGGGTCGACTGGATAGTAGCATTACCAGTTGCACTTTTTTACATGAGAATGGTAGCACACTCTAGAACAGGGCTATCCCCGTATGAGGTGATCTTCGGTAGACCACCGAATATGTGGGGGACGCCTATACCACGCAAAATAACTGATATTGACTGTAATATGCTGACAGATTACTTGGCTTCCTTGATGTCTGCACTACAATCTTCTCGTTCACAGGTAGCTGCAGCCTTTCCCGACAACACTGAGGTGAAACCCCATGACGTTGTTCCGGGTAATCTTGTCTTTGTGAGGAATTTCGACCGAAAGACTCAGCTGGAGCCCAGGTGGAAAGCACCCAAGTTGGTCCTGTTGACCACAAGAACAGCCGTGAAGATCGAGGGCCGCAAGGGCTGGATTCATTCAAGCCACATCAAGAAATTTCATGGACTATCCTCGGATATAGACATTGT
Source organism: Triturus cristatus (assembly GCF_964204655.1). NCBI lineage: Eukaryota > Metazoa > Chordata > Amphibia > Caudata > Salamandridae > Triturus > Triturus cristatus. The sequence goes on from NC_140592.1 coordinate 83,539,560, forward strand.
GCCCTGCACTCCCTCACAGACTGATACAAAACTCCCTTTTGTTGAACCGAACAAATCTGAAAATTACAAACTAAAGCTTAGGCCCAACCAGTCGAGCAATTTGATTGTTTAAGTCCTCTCCAAGGTGAAGCGGTTGAATTGTCTCTGACATGTATCCCTTGGACCTGAGTAGAGAAAATACCCGAAAAATGTTGAAACGACAGGCGTATTGTAAATTACTGCGTAGCCACTGCATAGTGACATTATTAATTTTGTTTTTATTGAGTCTTTTATTAATTATTACAAGTATGTTGTTGCACATATATTACCCTATTTCTAGACATGTTTATAATGTTGCTGCTGAACATTCTTTTAGTGACTTACCTCCGCATGAATTGTCTTATAGACTTGCGCTGCGCAATAACACTTTCATTAGTATGTTACATCATTCCCATCAGACTAGTAACGCCACCAATTGTTGGGTGTGTGGCCGACTCCCCCCCTATCAGAATTATGAAGGAGTCCTGCCTTTCTTTCCACATCCATTTACACATAATGGCTCCTGTGGAGCATGGTTTAGTTTAATTAATTCCATAGACTCAGACACAGCAGTTTACCAAGACCATTGGATATGGGGAAACCTGAACCTAGTTTTACTCAAAGTCTGCTACCCTGACAAGGAGGGTCGCCCCAAAAGAACAGGAATTGATCTAGAAAATGAAGTATATGGATTAGGTAATTTTACACCTAATCTCATGATTCTAAATGTCGTATCCGAAGTTGAGCTAGTCTTACCCACCATGTCAGTATTCCCAGCAAAAGGTGAATTATGTGTAAGAAAGGTTGGTTCCATACATATGGGCCATAGTCAATGCACTACTACAGTAGAATTCGGTGATCAAGGCAAATCTTCATTCAGAGCTTATCATCATTCCTACTTTATATGTGGTCAGACTGCATATATGCGTCTACCCCTAGATTGGGATGGTACCTGCTACATTGCATTCCTTTTGCCACCTGTTTTCCTAGCACCTCCTGATTATTACAGAAATATTCATTTAGTACACAACAGAGAACGGAGAGATCTCCCCATTGTCGATTACACTGAGACGGCATGGGACAAGTATGTAGATTTTAATAAAGACATCTTTCCCTATATAGGTACTGTTACTAATAGTAAGCTGATACGTAGATTAACTAGAACCCTTGAAGCAGTAGTGAATGAAACCATTTCCGCCTTAGGCAATTTAACAGAAGAGCAGTCTGCTATGCGGATTGTTGTGCTTCAAAATAGTCTTGTCCTTGACGTCATCCTGGCTGATAGGGGCGGAGCTTGTAGGGTCATCGGATCAAGCTGCTGCGTATTCATTCCAGAAAATTCGCCATCTGTATATAAAGCCATCACTCGCCTTCATAAGATTGTAAGCCAGATACACCAGAACCCAGGCACTTGGACTTGGTCCAGTTGGTTTTGGAATGCGGTATCAGCCTGGGGATGGAGAGTTTTATCCTTCCTAGGTATTGGCCTTCTCATACTATTCAGTTGCTGTCTATGCCTACAATGTGGACCAGCAATTTGTGGTCTGTGTGCCACATCGTGCATTCCACATCAAGATTTTCATTCAAGATCCCGGAAGAAGAAAGAAGAACAAATGATGCTATATGAACAGATCAATGGATTGATGAAGATTGATATCTCTTGAAGGGCAAGTAGGGGACAAGGAGGGAATGTGGAAATATGGATTTTCCTGGTCAGTTATGTCCCCTATCTTGGACCCCAACGGTTCCATGTGCATATCACAAGTACATATATGTTCCCCCAGTTCCAGTTATGAAGACGCAAATACATGTGCGTCCACCGTCAACATGTCCTTTGACAGATCCGCCATGAATAGGCCGGATATTCCATTCCTAAATATGAAAGGCCACCGGCTTTATATGGTTCACTTATGCCATTTTACAGTCCAGGCAAGTAGGCCCTGATTCTGTCATCAAACTCTTCTTGCCTTCTGCCTCTGAAAGCTCCAGTCTGAGCCTGCATCTGTGACCATGAACTTTGTCTCATTCTCTGCGCGGCTCACGAAGCCTGACATCAGCCTATTCTCTGCCAAGAACTGTATTTCACCTTCGAATTATCTGCTTCCCCCTCAGCCGATGCATTCCTGCCTAGTAGCTTAAGTAAACATTCTTCCAGTTACCAAGCAAAAAAGGCCCATCTTCTCTGTCCTCATGCAAGTAATTCATAGCCCTGTTACCATGGAATATTCCTACCCCCTCGCATTTAGTGTAGACACTTAGACGCTTGTACATGCACGCACAGTCAGTATAGAATAGATTCTGTCCGAGAGTCCTTCTTTTATGGATAACATAGTTCTTTAAACATAGGATGTTAGATATGATTTGGGATTAGGTTGACTTGACCCCCCAGACTTCTTGTCTCCACACGTAGAGCTAAATGTCAAGTCCCCTTCGCCCCCTAGTTACACGTCAATTACACGTCATACTGCTGCGCGCGCATCCATGCCAAGTATTATCTTATAGATCCACCTATGTATTACATCATAACCAATCATGTTTCTTTTTACTCATTATTACACCCATTTTCGGTTACGCAAACCAAACGTCAATGTCCTTATCAATTGTTACGCCTACTGTATTCACTTCATTATAATGTATGTACTATAAAAGTTACTGCTTGTCAATAAAATGTGTACTTCACTTCCTGAACCCCCGTGGTGATGGAACTTGAAGCATCCGATTATAATCGACCACCGGAATAAAGCCCATTCCGAAACTCTAATATCACGGATTCTGCCTCTCATTTTACTGAGCTATTTTATAATGTTTCTGTATCAAATTCAGTCCCGGTAAAGGAGAAATATTTACCACAACGCGCAAAAGGGGTAGGGAGTAAAAAATGACAAAGAAGAGAAAAAAAACACGCCCCCGAATCCGAAAAAGACGGGGCTTGTTTGGAGAGACAAAGCTCTTCTCCAATGGCTGACCAGCATTTAAGAGGCCAGCCAATGGAGAAGAGGGGCGGGTTCAAGCCTCACTTCTGAAAAACGTTAAATCTCGCGAGCGAGACTGCGCAAGCGCAGCCTTCGCTAGCCGAGATCTAACAAGTGGGGTTGGACTTGGAATAATCTGTGCCTTTGTTGAAGACACGGAGCGCGCGCTCTGGCCTTTGTAAACATCTCTGGTATTCTGTGCTTGGTTGGTGCACAAGAATGGGGGGGGGGCTAGAGTAGGGTATGTTTGTGGTAGGGGGAGGCATCAGTGGACTCCTGAACCAGGATTTGTTCACATTCTTCCAATAAGTGGTCAATCTTGGCTATTAGTTTTCCCCTGCTGATTTGCCACTTTTTGGGGGGTTTTTTGCAGTCCCCAGATCACCCTCTCATATTTTCCGTTTTGCCATGGTATCTACCTAAAGAACCACCAAGTGGAAAGTAAGAATGAGCCACACGCAGATATTAGATACGAGACCCAATGTTCAGTGTCAGAGTTGTTCTCCAGTTGTCCCAGGGTCCAATGCCGTTGCTAATGAACCTTCCAGAAAGGAAGCTAGTAATGCAACAGTACCTTAATACAAAGGCTTTCGTAGGGTGGCCCAGCCCGGCCTCCTCAGGTCGCTGACGGGCCAGCTCTTTGCTTGGGTGCATCACGCAGCAAAGGACACTTCTCGTCTTTTTATGGTGCTCCGGCACCCAAAGAGGACATCCTGGCCTCTGGGCCAGGAAAAGGGTGCTGGGAGATGTGGGGTCTCTCCCTCCCAGCCGGAAACCAACAGGAAACGGTGAGTCGAGTATTCACTCATGTCCGTTGGTAATGAAATTACGGTCGAATAAGCAAGATCTTCACACTGATCCAATATGTACTTATTAAGTAGTTGGGCATCTATTCTGCACTCCTAAAGGATCAGATATTTTTCAATGACAAGCTTAAGGAGTAAACATACTTGCATTGACTGGTTTTGAAAACAAAGGGCTGTTCCACTGAATATCAATACATATTACAATTCATATTTTGTGCTTGAACAAAAGTTGCAAGCTTTCAAAAGATTAGAGCAACGTATATGAAAAAGGACGAATGCAAGGTCAAGCAGAAACTTTGACCTTTGTTTAAACAGCCTGCCTGCTAAACATCTGAATAAGTTATAATTAGGGAAAGAGGAGGTACTACTCATATGCAGGAGGTTACCCCCTAGGATGATATCAATACATGATTTCCATATATAGATTATGAAAGAAGTCCTCGTCTCCTGTTCCTACCACAATGTGCTGTTAATTAAATTAAGAAATGCATGAAAGCTAGCAATAGGTTAAGAGTGGCTGTGATAGATTACCAAGTGAGCGGATAGGAGCTAGGATGAGGCACTGCTAGCATATAGCACTCCGAAACATAGTGCAATGATAACATTGAAGGGAGTCACTGCAAACAAAGTACTAAGCAGGGTGTGGGATGTTACACTGGTTTTATGCAACTTACACACTATGAACAGAACAATTTCTAGGTTTGGAGCAAAGGAGGGGAGGAGAGCAGAGAGCAATAAAAAACGAGACATCCAGGTGTAACAGTGACAGAGCGCGCACACAGGGAGAGAAAAGAGAGGGATCAATGATTGAAAGAAAGAGGCCATAGAAGTAAGGTACCCAACCACACCACATTTCACTTGAGGTAGAAAGGACTTGTGGACTGCAGGGACAGTACAAACTTTTAAGCTGGTCTGCATTTGTTTTGCCCAGTTTGGCTGGAGAGCCGAAGCCTTCCGATAGATTGCCCAGATGGTATGTCCATTTAGACAGGCACACGTTGCTGGAAGAAGCTTTACCACAAGTCATCATTTATTGCAAGACTAAATCTGAATCCAGTTGAGCCCCACAATCGCTCCTTTTTGTTGCCATCGCTGGTCCTAGAGGGGTGGAATGCATTTATAAATGATGCTTCTATTCCAGCACTGGAAGTGATCATTCTAAACTAATTTACCCAATGAAGAACTACTTTCAGTCCTAACACTAAACACTCATGTGATACCTGCAAATGGTACTCCAAATACAGTGTTAAAGTAGAAACCAGCTAAAACCTTGTTGAGGATTTTGGAACCTGCGGGAATATGCCCACATTGCTTGAATCTCTTCAGGCCTCTATGCCTGCATTTACCATTTCTTTGCGCATTCTGGCCAAACGAACAACAACGATAGCCTAGACTGCTGGTGACTACTTCGGGTCAATCTTCTGGCTAAAGCAACACTACCACTTTAAATTCCTCAACACAGCTATTAACATCCAGGTCTGTATTTTAGTCAATTTTCCAGGACCCTACTCCTTCGCATTCCAACAAATGTCAATGAACTTATGCTACTTCGTATAGGCGACATCACAAATCTTGCGGACCTGCTCTTTCTCCAGGTTCATTTACAGAAAGCCTGAGCAGTAAAACCCAAATAGACTAAAATTCTGAAAAATGAAATCCTTGATGATAAAGGACATTAATGTAGTTATAGTAAAGTAAGAGTTAAACACAAAACACTAGCCTCAAATTAAATGTTCCAGAATGCAAAACCTTAAACACAAGATTGCGGTCTTCCAGTTTGCTTTCTCACCATAAATATTGTATCTTAAAGTATAGGTCAGCTTAGTATCATCCACCTGCAGCTTAAATGAACCCACAAGGATTAACATACACACTACAGTTTTAATAATCTTTGATACTCTTAGTCCAAGCTCTACTGCCTTCACAACTGCTTGGGTACATAAATGCAGGCAGGGTTGTGTTCCCCATCACTTGGGAAAGAAGGAGAGCAAGACACGCCAGTGAAACATCTAATCTCAGGGTTAGAATTGGCCTCTTTATTTGATATTTATTAATTTATAAAGCGCCCAAATCACCCCGATGGGGTATCTCCGCACTATAGATTACTACAGCCAACCAAAAATTTAAACGAATCAGAACAATGAGGTTTTTAGCAGCCTTCTAAACTTCAGATATGGGCATTTGTGTCCTTGCTGTCAACAAAGAAGTATTTTGAGAACGTGTGCAGCTTTGTAATAAAGTGGATGCTGTGGCTCAAGAACTACAATCTCAAGCACACATACGTCCAAAGTAATACCCTTCCAAAGCTCGCAATAAGGTCCAGTGGGAAAGGGTACTATACAGAGTGAATGCATAGGTTCAGTGACAGAGTGCAATGGCGGGGCCTCTACTGCATTGTGTGCTGAATAAAGGCTAAGAAAGGTTCAAAGTCAGAGTTACTATACCAGTGCCAAGTCGTTGAGTAGGTTGCTTTAATGTCTTTGGTTGCTAGGATAACGGAGTCTCTTGTTCCAACAAAGCCAGAATTTACATTTCAAAGTCACAGTTTTTCAGTTTTTGAAGTTTATGATAATTTTTTTTTAATTTTTTTTTATAGAGCCACTGGGAGACGACTACCAAGGGAATGTGCCTTCAGAAGTACTGTGAAATCATTTGAATCATCAATCCTCAAGTATTGATCCTCAGGGTTTAGTGGACAAGTAGGTCATGAAATGGACTGTTAAGGAGCAGCCTGAGCTGGCCCTAAGGAGAGTCTTATTATAGGTGTTTGTCCACCTTTCATAAAGGAAGCTGCAAGTCTGTCTCATTAATTAGAAAGTGCTCCAGAGGATCCGACCCACTCGTTATCAAAAGCACTCCATGCCGAGGGAGCAAACTCTTTACTAGGTTCCAACGCATCTACCATCTTTAAGCCATCCAATGGTTGCAACAAAGAACTGGTCAGAAACTGTATTTTTGCAAGGTAAAAGGAGAAACCACATTATAGTACCAATGTTGACTTAAAAGTTGAAATTGTGAGCGCTGCTAAGTACAGCCTAGAGGCCAAGTATTATAAGAAAGCCAGTACATCTCAGCAGCAACACTTGCTTTATATAAATTAACTAGGGATGTGTTCCTAAACATACGTGAAGGAATATGCTAGGCCAGTAGTTCTTAACCTGTGGTCTGGGGACCCCTGGGGCTCTGCGAAGTCTACTCAGGGCCCCCCCCCCCCCCCCGACTGCCTAGAAAATTACAAATTTTTCAATCAGTTAAGTGTTTATATATAAAAAAACTAAATGTAAAAGTTAACATTTTTACATTATGTAACTGAAGGAGCTGAAATTGTAGACTAAAAAATGAAGTTAGTATACTCGGATTGATTTTTGAGAGCAGTGCAAGTGCAAATAGAATGAAGTATGGTCAATGAGTGACCTCAATGGAATTTAGATAAGTTCCAACTTTCCCATTAAAATGTAAACGTTTATTTTTTAAATATTTGTTTGTGAATTAAATACTAGGTTTTATTTTTTGTGTATTTGTTTGAGAATGTTTGTAGCTGCATTTTTGTGTATTGTTTTGCTATTTAAACTTCTTTTTCAGGTTTCACTTACAACTAATTATTGTTTGCGGTTTGGCTCACTCACAATTGGCTTTATGCGTGCACAGTTGGTTTACCTAAGCAGAAAAATTATTTTGGAATCTTCCAGTTGAGAATATTAGACTTACTATTATTTTCCACAAGAGCTAGACTTTGACAAGTTACTAATTAACATGCAAGTGACATATATAGCCACAGAGGACTAATATTTAGGTTGCATAGAACTTTTGTTTCTAGAATTGCATTTTAACTTGCTTTATGGTACTGTGTTTTTTCTCTTGGTCCATCAATAGTTTTAGCGGCTTCTAGACTGGTGCACGGCTATTACAGGAATTGCCTATCGAACACCAACAACTTTCTAGTTTTTCTTCGTGCACAAAAGTTTTACTTAAGGTTAGAGATTTGACATTACGGTTTCTCTCTAACGGGTGGGGAAGATTACATCTCTTTTTTGCATATTGATGTGCCCATACTGTTTTTCATTAGTCAGTCGCCTTGGACTTTCTGTGCATAATGGTCTTTTCAAAGGGATATTATTCCTCTTTTCTAGTTATCTTGGTCACTTTCATAATTCACAATTTCAGGTGTGGTTTTTATGGTTATTTGTGACAGCTGTTTTTCCAATTAATTCACTTCTACAAATAAAAAGTGCTGATTTGATCACTTTTCAAGATGAAGTTTATCTCCTTAATGTTGGTAATGTTCTTATTACTAATGTTGTATAATTATTGTAAAGCCTTGAAAAAGTCCGTGTGACGAACACGTGTTGGCGGTCATCGATATATGAAAAACGGATGCATTTACCAGCAAATAAAATCAAGAAATCTTGCAACTTCAAGACTAGTCCTTACGGTTTGGATTTTACTTGTATGTTAAGTGTTGTGTTGGAGTGCTAGGGTAATTTTTCCTCTTAGAATGGGACAATGGGTCCTGGTCCATGGTGCATTCGCACCTTTGGTAGTAGGGTGTAACTACCTAAGCACAAATTGTTAGAAAATGTATCTCCATGTAATTATTACTATTTATTAATACGCCCACTGAATAGAATTTGGCCAGTATGAGGTGCGATTATGCTTTACTACAACCTATTTGTTCATACAGAGATGAACACGTTGCTGCCTGACAGATATGGGACTGTGTGCTAACTCAGTGGTTGCCGCTATTGCTCTAGTAGATTAAGCATGTAACCTCACAGGAGGTTCCTTCTTCGCCAATGCGTAGCAACATTTAATGCAGAGGACAAACCACCAAAAAGACGTTCCTTTTCTGTACTGCCGGACCTTTCTTTTCACCCACATAACCAATGAAGAGTGGATCATCCCCTTGGAAGTCTTTGGTACGATCAAGATAAAAAGACAACACACACGTTTTGGGTCCAGGCAGTGGAGTCTCTCCTCTTCCTTGGAGGGATGCGAGGGAGTAAGGGTAAAAGTTGTCCCACATGAAAGGGCGTGACCACTTTTGGGAAGAACAACGTTTTTTACGAAGCACCACTTGATCTGGATGGATAGACAAATAGGGAGCCTTAGAAGACTGAGCCTGGAGCTCATAAACTCTGCAAGCAGAGGTTATGGCAATGAGAAAAGCAGTCTTAAGGGTTAGAAGCCTGAGAGGGCAATTATGAAGAGGCTCGAACAGAGCACACATATGAAAAGTCAAAAACAGATTTAAATCCAATTGGGGCATTATGAAAGGAGACGGAGGAAACGAGTGAGTAAGGTCCTTTAGAAACCGATTAACAATGGGGGATTTGAACAAAGCAGGCTGATCTGAAAGTCTGACAAGCAGAGATAGCCGAAAGATAACCCTTAAGGGTGCCCAAAGCAGAGTCCTGCTGGGCCAAAGAAATTGAACTTCTGAAAGAGAGGCAGAAAGGGGATCAACAGCCTTTCCTGTGCACAGTGCCAAAGATTTGTTTCATCTACAGGGGTATACCGTTTTAGTGAAGGGACGCCTCTCTGCCATGATGATATCAGACTTCGGGTGGAAGGTCGAAAGCTGTCAACTTCCGCAGCTCAATCTCCAACCAAGGAGATGGAGGCTGGACAGGTTTAGGTGAAGAACCGTCCCATGATGCTGCGACAGAAGATCCTCCCAAAGGGGCAGTCTGATCAGAGTATCAATGGCCATGCTCAGAAGGTCGGAATACCGGACTTCATGCCCAATCCGGAGCCACAAAAATGACTTTAACCCAGTCATACTTGATCTTCCTGAGCACTCTGGGCAGAAGTGGTATAGGCGGAAAGGCGGTGAAGCTCCATCCGCAACAAAAAGTGTCACCAAGCGAGCACTGCCTTGGAAACTCCAATGCAGCGGACATTACTCGTTCTCTTCGGAAGCGAACAGATCTAACCAAGGCTCTCACCCCCTCAGAAAGAGACCTTGGGCCACCTCCTGATGAAGATGCCGAGGACTGAATTGTCCGTTCAGAGAGACTGCCAGGTGGTGAACCACCAGGGATATGCCCTGAAGTTCCAGCCATGTCCAGAGGCGAAGAGCCTCCTGACAAAGGGTCCACGACCCCACCCCGCCTTATTTGTTGCAGCACCACATGGTGGTGGTGGTGTTGTCCGTGAACACCTGCACCACTACTTCCCTTTGAGAGAGGGAAGGAATTGCTTCAGTGCCAGTCTGATCGCCCAGAGCTCCAAAAGGTTGATCTAGAGACCGGACTCCACACCTCTGATCTCTCCCCCACCCAGGTGGCTGCCCCATCCAAGGAGTGACGCATCCATCACCACCGTGAAATCTGGTTGGAGAAGGGAGAGGGGGTCTGCCTTTGAACCAGTCTTCGCCACCACTGCAGTTGATACACAGTTCCCTCCGAGATCTGAACATAGTCGGAAAGATTACCCCGATGCTGCGCCAACTGGAACTTCAGGTCCCACGGCAGAGCCCGAATATGCCATCTGGCACGATCCACCAGCAGGATGTAGCAGACCCAGGAGCCTCAGTGGCAGTCTCACTGAATATCCAGAAGGGAGACTGAAACACCGGTATCATAGCCCAAATCGCCCAGACTCGCTGCTTGGGAGAATACGCCTTAAAATTCACGGTCTCCAGAATTGCTCAGATAAAAGGGAGCTTCTGAGAGCAAGTCAAGTGTGACTTTGCCACGTGGATAGAGAACCCCAGTGAGTGCATGAAGTGCGTCATAGTCTGGAGGTGGGAGACTATAACCTGAAGCAAACCCACCTTCAACAGCCCGTTGTCAGGATAGGGGGAAGACTGGCACCTCAGATCTGCGCAGATGAGCTGCGACCACCTCCATCACTTGTGAACACCAGAGGGGCACTGATAATGCCAAAGGAGAGCAAAGTGAAGGTGCTCGTAGCCCTCTGTGAAACGCAAGTAACATCTGTGGGCAGGCAGGACGGGGATATGGAAATAATGGGGGGGGGGGGAGGGATTTTAGGTCTAAGCTAGGACGCAGGTCTTTGTCCTTTTTGGACACCAGAAAGTAGCAGGAAATAGCAACCATGTCCTACTTCTGGCACAGAGACCCTCTCCATGGCCCCCTTGGCCAATAGAGCCATAACTTTCTTGCCAAGAAGCGCTAAATGATCCTCCAACATATGGCGTAGGAGGGGAAGGCTAGTTTCCAAGGGGAGGGAGTAGCCCCTCTGGACTATCTGTAGAGCCCACCTGTCCGACGTGACAGACTGCTAGCAGAGGAGGCAATGGCAAATCCTGTCTCCGACTGGCCGATAACGGGCCTGAAACAGCAGACTAGGAGGGTTTGAGGCAGTGGCAGAGGGGGAAATGGTGGACTGGTACGCCTGCTGGCTACCTGACCCATGAGGACGCTGGGACCCACATCGGCGGCCACGCAGAGGCTGGACTGCTTGCAGGACTGTGGCTAGTCTGGAGAGGACGTGACGGGGTGCCCCTTCTGTAGCCACAAAAGGCAGACTTGGGGGGGGGGGGAGAAGAGGCTGGCAGCCGTAAGGCCCGAGGATTTGACAGTAGCTCGAGATACCTTGAAGCACTCAAGCGCCAAGTCTGCCTGGTCACCAAAAAGGAGAGTGCCATCAAAGGGCAGTTCCAATAGGGTAGATTGGAAATCCCCCAAAAAGCCAGAAGTCCTCAACCAGGCGAAGTGTTGTAATGCTAACGACGAGGCAACAGTTCTGCCCAGTGAGTCAGTGGTGCCCAGTCCACAACGAATGGTGAGTTTCGCTGCATCTCTCCCATCCCATCTGTGGAGGAGTGTGGCTCAATGGTTAGAGCGGCAGACCCTGAAGCAGAGTTCTGGCCAGGGACCAGAGTTCGATTCCCGCCTCGGCGGGGCTCGGGCTCAATTTCCTCGGACCTGTCTATTCTCGCCTCGGTGCCTATTCTAATCACGGGCCCCACGCTGCAACTCTGGGCAATAGCTTGCTTAGCCTCCACACCGGCCCCAACAGCGCTAAGGATGCCTGGCTTCACCCTGGGGTGCCCAGGAGTGGACACTTCACAGGGAAAGCCAGGAGGGGTTCCACAGCGGTATGAGTATCAGCGCCAGGAAACCGCAAAGGCGACACCGCAAGGTGGCCGTCTGGTGACAGTGCGCTCTATAAGTACCTTGACATTTACCTTGACATTTACATTTGACATTTACATCTGCGACTGCCTGGGAGAGAACAGCCCGGGTGTCCTCCGGCCACTGAGGCAGCACCTGTGCAACTGTATCCCAGATGGTATGGGAGTATCAGCCCCAGAGGCAAGTGGTATTCACAGACCACAATGCCAAGCTGGAGTAAGAAAACATACTCTTCCCAAGATGGTCCAGCTTCTTCGATTCCCTATCAGGGGGTACGGAAGGGACTGAGTTTTTGGACGATGAGGCTTTGACAACCAAGCTCTCAGGGGGAGGCTGTTGCATAAGGAACGCTGGGTCGCCCAGAGCAGGGTGATGGCAACAGGCGATTGTCTTGTCCACAGGAGCCCCTGTGCTGGGCTTGGACCAAGTGCCCAGAAGGTCAGTGAGCACTTCATTAAAGGGTAAAAGAGGTTTGGAGGTCGAAGCCGCAGGCTGAAGCACCTCTGTTAGGAGGTTAACTCTGCCACCGAAGGGAGTTCGAGGCCAAGAACCTCAGCTGCCCTTCTCATTACCACCGCGTAGGAAGCACTCTCCTCCGTAGCCACGGTAGGGGGAGAAAGCAAGCCAGTGTCAGGGGAAGTGTCCAACCTACTGGCCTCAACCAGGTCCATCCACCAATCCATAGGGTCTTCAAGCTGGTCTGTTAAAGGGTTCAGCTGCCCCTCCCAGTCCTCTTCACCACCTTCTGGCATAAAGGCAACACCAGGGATGACCAAAAGGGACAAAAGTCACTTCTGGCATCAGAACAGACATCCATCGCTGTTGGTTCGGCTCAGTGTCAACGTCAGAGATGATGATAGGGTAGACGCAGACTGGGGGCCATGGTCGGCATTGGGAGCGTTGCCACCGGGGGAAAGTCGAGGTGGACCGACCGACGTTGGTCCAGATTCGCCAATGGATCGGAGCAGAAGCTGCCGGCAAAGGCCTGGGGCCCCCCCAAGGGAACCCACAGGACTCGAAGGTGCATCAGCGAAGCCGGGCTGCCCAAAGAGGAGGTGCAGGGCCTAATAAAACTGTCGCAATTGGGCAGGAGACGCCTCAGCTGCCAGAAAAGTGGGGAGACACAAGTCATCGAGGACGGAGGCAAAGAGCGACGACGCTCCGTGTCCCCCTTCTCGCCGGCTGACGGACTGGGGTGGGGGAGAATCAAAGAACACCTATGCTTCTGCAACGTGTTGTGCTTACCTAATGCCCTGAAGATTTTGAATGGGACGAGTGCAGGCTCCGTGACCGTTCGGGACCTTCCTCTCGATCGGGAGGGACACGGAGCAGAGCGTCCTGCCTCCAACAGCTTTAAGGACCACTCCCGCAAAGCCTTCGGATTCATGGCCCGGTACTCAGCGCAAGACTTCGACTCAGGGTCACGCTCCAAGCACCAGAGGCACACGAGGTGCGGCTCCGTCACAGACATAATACGATTACAGGATCCGCAAGGTTTGAATCCAGTCCTACATTGGAACATCTAATGTACCAGGAATCCAAGACAAAACAAATCTCTACAAAAGTAAAAAAAAGGTTAGCCAAAAAATAGCTACTGAGTAGCTCTCTCCGGATATGCACTTAGGCTGGCATGGAAAATGAAAAAACGGACCACAGAGTGGACGGGTGGTGCACATCTAGGTCCCGCGGCGTTGTTTCCAACGAGTATGAAGCAGACACAGAGTCGACAGACGCTGCCTACCGACATGCAGGGGTACTGCTGAAGAAACATTTCAGGATCCAGACTTAAGACTGGGAGAAATTCAAAAGTTAAGGCATCTACAACTAGAAGTCTCGATCAGATTGCATGTGCATGTCGAGCTACGACATGCGACAAAGGATTCTTGCATGAATGTGGATGGCAAACGTGATGTCCTCCTGAAGACAGCAAAAATAGCACAAGATGGTGGTTCCATTCCATACTGCCTTGTAAAGCAACGATCCCTGTGTACCATCACCATACCATACGATGTACACAATTCTGAGGGTCTACTCTACTGAAGCCATATCCTGCCCCACCCAGGCCCGACGGCTGCTGTAGAATAAAGGATAAACCGACTTCAGTTTTTCTGCTTTCGGCACTTCTGACTGCTAACCTGCACAACACGAAGCTTCAAAATGTGTGGCCTCCCCTTGTGCTCTGCCAAGGACAGTCTGAAAATCACAGAGACCACACTCAAGTAGATTATACTAGCACTAGGGCTACACATTTGCTGAATCAGCCATTGTCCTATGTGGAAGCATGACAAGAAAACCTGAGAAATACGTTTTGGCTGCTATCTAGCTGGTTTAAGTTTGATGAACCTGTGACTATTCCCTGGCAAATCCTGGTTTACCAGTTTTAGAAAAGTACTGGCCCCTTTTTTAGGTTGAGCTTTCAACCTCTTGTATATACTTTAGTATACACTTATAGACTTCTGTGTGGGCTTAAACTCCGCCCACTGCTTTAGTTTGTTTCAGTGTCATTAAAAAAAATCCTAGGTTGCTAGTTGTCAGTCCTACCGCTTTGTCCCTCCTTTCCTCTTTCGTTCCTCCCACAGAGTAGGGACCAAGGACTGTATTATTACACTATGTTCGTTTATCTGTTCTTTGAGGACTATTTTTTTTAATGTCTTCCCTGCTCTGTTACTGTTTGCAGGCATGTGGGTGACTTCCCCCTTAGTCGGAGGATTACCAAAGTGCTGGAGGTTGAAAGAACTGGTGTGAGCACTCCCCATTTCAATGACCGGTTGTTGTGGCAGCTCTCAGTTTTCAGAGCGTCTTTCTGGCAAAGACAGCTGCGGTGAAGCGCTTGCCGTCGTCGACAGAACCAGGTCGGGCTGGGCCTTTCCCAATCCTCGCAACAACCGACATTTTCTTTGCAGACTTACATAGCTCCAATCATCGTCCACACCCCGAGATCTGGTGCGGGTGACCCGCCTATGTTAGTCTGTATGTGCCGCTGCCTCGCCGCCAGACTACTTTCATTCCCCAGGGGAGCTTCAGGTTTGTGCTGCGCACCTAATTTCAAGCCTGCGAGGCTCCAGTCATCAGCCACGCCCCCGGATCTGGTGCGGTGGACCCGCTGGTTGACCAGTGCTGCGTCTGAGGCCACTGGCCCCCTTCCATGCAACGGGGGAGCTTGCTGTCCTGTATACAGATGTTTAATTAGATGGATAAGCCTTTAAATGGCTCACCATCCTGCACAACCGCCCTGTAATTCTGGCACAGTGTTTCATGATGATATGCTGTAATTGGTTGCTGAAATGGGGACAGTGGGTCTGAAGAGATGTCTACTTCTGAACTTAAGCGAGTATAATGTAGCGAGGAAAGCGCGGAGTGATGGGACTGTGGTCACTTAATTGTGTTTAAGAAATAGGAAAACCCTCAACTCCGGCGATAGTTTATAGCATGGCCCTTTATTATGCCAAGATGTCCCACCCGCTCTCATTCCTCAAATCTATCCATTAATTAGAGGTTTCATCTAAATTCCAGGCTTCTCCCACCACCACCACCATTCTCCGTTCCATAAGAAGCTTCCAGTCAGAGAGTGGTGGGTCAATATGTATCCGTTTGGAGCCTACAATTATTTGTCACTCGGTTAGCAGTGTTCCTTTTAGAGACAAATATATGGTGCGTTCACTGACCTAGCGTTTGAATCTGAATTAGCCATAGACTCTAAGTAGGAGCTCCTTACCGTCTGAAGTATAGCGACAAAAAACAATGGTTAAACTAGTTACTCATTATCTACGGACCCAGTGTGCCCGGGTTCACTGGTAGTTACAATGATATTCTTACAAACATTGTCTGCATAAAGCTCAAGTCCATGCAACTCTTGCAAACCTTGGAAAACACTTATACAACTGGTGCTCATGTAAAGAGCTGTGTGTCCAACACTGCTCTTCTCTCTCTCCCCTTCCCACATAATTCCACTCCACACCACACGCATACACTCCATAACTCATAGGTAAAAGACATTGCCATTTACAACGCCAAAAGCTCTAACTCAAACAAAGGCAATTGCATTTCCAATGCTTCTTTTTCCAGTGGATCTTCATTTGGTTTTCAATGCATATAGAGAAAAAAAAAAAAAAGAAAGAAAAACAGTTATACATCCAATACAAAATGTACATCACAGCAGGGGTGGGTATATCCACGGTACAATCCAGAGAACATCTCAATCTGTTCGCAGCTGCAACTAATGGCTCAGTACCTGGAGCCATAGGGATCTACCCTCAGCCCCACTCTTTTCAAAATGTACATGATACCGTTCGCCAACATCACTCAATCACAAGACATCACCGTCATCCTCTATGCTGATGACCCAAACTCATCCTCTCCCCGGACAGGATAACCACCACCAGAACCAACTTCAACTGCATGACCATGGTAGCAGACTTGATGCGAACAAACTGCCTGAAATTCAACTCCGACAAGACAGAAGTACTGGTCTACAGCAACAAGATCTCCCCATGGCATTTCACCTGGTGGTCATCGGAGCGAAGACCAACACCCAAAGACCATGCAAGAAATATAGGGATCATCCTCTAGATAACAAGCTCAACATGATGGCTCAAGTCAACACAATGTGCCCCTCCTGCTCCCACATCCTATGCATGCTGAGAAAGATCTTCAAATGGTTGCTTGGAACACCAGGTAGATAGCCACACAAGCACTCATCAGCAGGCTGGAATACGGCAACACTATACGTTGGATTCTCCAAACAACTCAGACACAGACTCCAGACCTTGCAGAAAGCAGCCGTAAGTCTCATACTCAACCTCCCACACCCACATTGCACCGCACCTCAGGAAGCATCACTGGATCCCCCTTCACAAGCGCAGCCAATTCAAACTACTCACATCCGCACATACAAAACCCTACACAACGCAGGAACAGAATACCTGAACAGCCGCATACACTTTCCCTAACCCACAAGACACCTTTGATCTGCCTCATTCTCACAAACGTGCAGCATCTGCAAAACCAAAGCTGGAGGTTGCTCATTCTCCTACATCACACAAAAGAGGTGGAACAACCTCCCTCAACACATCAGGAGGCCCCACCTCACTTACGGAGTTCCGCAAGAAGCTGAAGACCTAGCTCTTCATACAAGTAGCTTGGGGGCCCACACACCTTGCCCAAGAGCCTGGATACCCTTTCGGGTGATTATTGAGCTATGCAAACCAATATAACAACCTTGTTAACATGAAAACCAAATCTATTCCATGGGAATGGTCTGGGCAGCAGGCGAAGTCTGATCAGAGGCAAAATAATGAGAGCTATAACCTTGAAAAAGAAAAAACTTGTAAAACACCACGCAGACCTAGAAAAGCAGGTGGAAGAGCTTAACCATACCAATAATGCAAATTGTAACAGAAGACCTCAGCACTTTACTACAGGCCAAACATAACCTTAATCAACTCCTCACTGACAAAACAAACAATGTGGTTTGATCTCAAACAATGTGGTTTGATCTCAAACAATGTGGTTTGATCTCAAACAATGTGGTTTGATCTCAAACAATGTGGTTTGATCTCAAACAATGTGGTTTGATCTCAAACAATGTGGTTTGATCTCAAACAATGTGGTTTGATCTCAAACAATGTGGTTTGATCTCAAACAATGTGGTTTGATCTCAAACAATGTGGTTTGATCTCAAACAATGTGGTTTGATCTCAAACAATGTGGTTTGATCTCAAACAATGTGGTTTGATCTCAAACAATGTGGTTTGATCTCAAACAATGTGGTTTGATCTCAAACAATGTGGTTTGATCTCAAACAATGTGGTTTGATCTCAAACAACGCTATTATCAGGATGGAGGAAAAAGTTGGGCGTATACTCTCATTGCAAATATGAAAGAAGGAAGCACAGACTTCCATACTGGCAATAAGGAGCACATAGGGGAATATAGTCCCACATCCACAAGAAATATTGGAAGTATCATATTTTAAAACTCTACACAGCTGCTAGGACTCACTACAATGGATGAGAAAGTCTATTCTTCCAATCGCACAATTAACACTATATCTAAAACTCTCCCTAGAACATTACATAACAGGATGAAATACCAAAAGTGGTTGATGGACAAGGTACCAGGAATTGATGGATACCTTTTGGTATAATGCAAGCTCAATAAACTGACCCTTTAACTCTTTTTATGCAAACTATTTAAAGAAATAGAAAATAGGAGCCCACCCCAGCAAGAAACATATTGCCATAATTGTACACATACGAAAACCCAGATAAGGACCTTTTAGAATGTGTCAACTTCAGGCCAATAATCTTAGTGACAACACAGAGTCCTCCTATATGCAGATGAAGTATTGGTCAAGCTATCAGTCAGCCAAAATCAATAGATAATTTCATTACCCAGTTCTTAATATTCTCAGAGTACAAAATAATCTGGGGGAAGTGCGAGGCACTGCTGTGGACCAGACACCACAGTGGCATTTTCAGGAGGCCAAACCTTTAAATGGCAGGCGTTAAACGTAATATATTTGAGGAATATCAGCACAGGTCTCGATCATATTGTGGAGGATAAAATGGAGTCCATAACTCTCAAAATAAAGTCATATTTGAGGCATTGGTTCTTCCTTAGCAGCATCCTTCCCCACGTAAAATGAATGTGATGCCTGTTCAGAATTACTAATTTGCTGTTTTGCCACCAGGAGTACCCACATGACTGATTAACATGGCAACCACACTAATTAAGATACTCATCTGGGAAAGGAGGAAACCAAGACTGAAAATGGGGAAACTGCACGGAATATGGAGGATTAAGATTACCTGATGTAGTTATATGTTCGTTGGCAATACTATCTGCACAAATAAAATACATTCTACCCGACACCCTGGATACTTCGCAAAGGGTACACATGGAGCAAGCCTTCATCAGTAACAGGGGACCTCTTCATTGTACACAAGGGGCAGGAAAAACCTAATCTCAACGAATCTCATACCACACACATAAGCATGGAACTGAGCATATTTCCTCATAGAGGGAGACTGTAGGTTGCACAAGACGGCACCCATGTGGTGCAATAGTAGCATTTAAATTGGAGGCAAGTAACAATAACAGTAGCATTCAAACTGGAGTTATGTAACCTTCCTGGGACAGTTTGATATCAAAACAGATCCACAATAGTACAACTATTCACCACAGAGAGTAGACTAAAAATGTTTGCAGTAGCCCAAGTGGAATTCAGCTTCCAAACAACCCTTTTTTGGCGCCTTCAAAAACTCAGTCACTGACTTCATAGGATCCCGCCAGCTGCCCTCACTAGCCTGGAGACTACACCATACATGTACCCACTCAAATTATTCATATTTCACAATACTAATTCACTACTAATCCTTTATGGGTTCCGCACTAGCGTGCTACTCGCCAAAAAAAGTGTTTCAATGCCTCGTCAGGGGTAGCAAGCGCTATATAAATGCAATTACAATACTAACACACACACACACACACACACACACACACACTCTACTGGCGGTCGCCAGTAGATAGTTAGGACCTATTTTCCATAGGAAATCCGCAACATTCTATTCCCAATAAGTCTAGCGCCGGTTGATGAATCCTCGCGAAATTGTCCAAACTTTTGGCCAGCTCCGCTTCGCTCCTACCCTGAAAGTTTCGTGGTGAATAATCAAGCGGGGGCCGAGAAAAAAGGGGGGGTCCCAAAACGCGTTTTTCCCCATAGGATCTGTTGTCGCAGCTACAGACCGAACCGCTGAACGGAATTACATCAAATTTGGCAAAGAGGTGGTCCTCAGTTCAGAATCGTGCCTTTTGCATAAATGGTGTGAATCTGTTCAGTAGTTCCTGAGAAAATAGAGCTAAAAGTACATAAATATCTATGGCCGGGGAGGATCCGCGGACCCTACCCGCACCGTAAGCGCACCCTCCCCGAATCAAGCGCGCACCCTCCCAATCGCGTGCTGAATGCTAATTGGCTGTCGATTGTCTGTCTTCATTCGAAACCAGGAACTGTTGGCAGCCATTTTCTGCCTCGGTAGATGCGAGGCTGAAGAAGCCAGGGGAATAGGTGTGTAAAACATATAAAGGGGGCAGAGTGGAAATACTCTGACCCTCTAGAGGTGCTTAGGGGATCAAAAAGGGCCCCCTGGGGCCTCTTTTTTTTTAAACGGCGAAATGCACAGATTCTCTCGCGTTGGGTTCGCGGACCCAAGCAAAAAAAATATGAAATTGTTGGGAGATAAAGATCAAGGTTAAGTGTTTTCTTCTTGAGTGGCTCTAAAAAAAAAGAGCGGTTGTGTTCATTCAGAGTTTTTGGTACTTATAAGTAAGTACCTATACAGAGTCTAAAGTTGTTGAGGAAGGCTCTGTTTCCTTCATCAGTAAAGTGTACTCCATTTCTCCTATACATCTCTTGCATATGAAAGCGCAGATTGTTATTGTAAATGGACCCCATTCTGTAGTCTCGGAGAAAAGCAGAAACAGATTTATTCACATGTTTCCTAGCTTTCTCAATCTGTGGACAAAAATGATCGGACCAGTTCCATTTCTGCCTTTGGCATATGTTAGAATACACAAAGGCAGTTTTAGGGAAAAGTGAAATCAGTTCTGCAAAGGAGTCCTTCATAAGCATTTCCAGACCTACCCCAGTCAAACTGCCTAGGTCATTGCCACCACAGTGCACTATTATGAGGTCAGGGTGTTGGATTTGCATGAAGGATTTCACCAATGGCATCAATTGGTGCCACTTAAACCCTCTCTGTCCGATCCATTTAATGTCTACATCTGGCAAATGCCTTTGTTTTCTGCATACCTTTGGCTCCAGAAAATGTAGCTGTGTCCCACAATCCACACTCTAAGCATCTTGTAAGGAGGTCTGGATGCACTCAGATGGTCTCTGTAAATGAAATGGCAGTTTGGAAAGTAAGATGTTTCTAAAATGGTGGCTAAGATGCAATTTTGAAAAAAGACAAGAAATCATTGGTTGTTTGACAACCTTCTACACTGAAAGGTAGGGTGTATATTTCTGCTTTTTAAACGCATGATTCTTATTGGTTAACAAAAACTGATTGTAAGAAACATTATATATGATAAGCCGAGATGTTGAAAAGGCAAGCACACTTGCTGTCTTGATTAGCAACATTGTGTGCTGAACTTGTGACCTGTGTGCTCAGTACAGTGTTCCATGACCTGTTTCTATGGTAACGGGCTGAAGGCAGATTGGGGGAAGGGTTCAAATTTATGTCATTTGGAAAGGGTTGAAATGTTTAACCAATAGAAATGTGTGTTTGCTTTTGAATTTATGTGGGAAGGAATGTGATTTGATGTTTACATGTATATGTGTGGAAAATGAGAGGGAAACTTTGCCATTCTTTGGTTCTGCTGACAGGTGCACAGTGCAGAGATTCTGTATAAGAAAATCTGGTGTGTGACCGATATACTTCTTAATCTACAAAACAACTTGAAAGGCGAGTTATTTAATTGTGAGGGGATGTATGTAGACTATTTTGATTTTAATCAGACTAATGTATTTCTCCTGCTAAAGTGTAGGGAGTACTTTTTTTCTGTACAATCTTATTGACAGTGTGTGTGCATATAGAAACCATTCTGTGATAAGCATTTGTGTTTTTCATGTGTTTGAAGACAGATAACTGTGCAGTTTTTATATTTTGGTAGAATTAGAAACCAGTCATTGTTTACGAATTTGTGAAATGAGTTATGTTTCTGCACTAAAATGTAGTACTCCTAGATGAAGAAATGTGTTTTGGTATAGTGCAAGGGATAGTGTTTGTCTAGAATCACACAGTGAGTCTGTGTGCATTTGGGAACCACTGAGTGAAGCATTTGGTAACATCATGTATTTGGAGACAGATAACTGTTTTAAAATCTGTCATGTTGTTAAGTTTTAGTAGCATTGGAAGCCAGTGTTTGCTTATGCATTGATAAAATGAGTCATGCTTTGACACTAAAGTGCAGTACTTAAATATGTAGATTGTGTGTAGTCTCCTTATCCCTTGCACAGTAGTGAATGAGTTTTGGTAAGCTGCTAGGGATAGTGTTGTTGGTCTAGAATCACACTGAGTCGGTGTGCATTTGGGAACCACTGTGAGAGAAGCGTTTGGTAACATCGTGTATTTGCTGACAGATAACTGTTTTAAAACAGGTCATGTTGTCCAGTTTTAGTAGCATTAGAAGACCGTTATGGCTTATGCTTTGATTCCATGAGTCAGGCATGGACACTAAAGTGCAGTCCTGAAATATGTAGATTGTGTGCAGTTCCCTTACCACTTCCACTGTAGTGAATGAGTTTTGGTAAACTCCTAGGGATAGTGGTGCTTGTCTAGAATCACACTGAGTGTGTGTGCATTTGGGAACGACTGTGAGAAGGATTGGGTAACATCGTGTATTTTGTGACCGATAACTCATTTAAAACCGGTCATGTTGTCAAGTTTTAGTAGCATTAGAAGCTAGACTTTGCTTATGCATTGATAAAATGAGTCAGGGTGTGACACTAAGGTGCAGTACCATGTACTATTCTCTTCACTGTGCGAGAACTGAAAATTTAAAAGTTTTACCCAGGCACTGTCCTAGAAGTAGTCTGATGATTTAGTCAGTTTCTAAGTACTTATGTTGTGAACCATTCATTACCAAATAGACTGCTTCAAATGTCTATTCAGTATGCATGTAGTCTTCTAACATTATATACACTGGTCTTTTACACCTTCAATTCCCTACTCAGTATCCATACACTTCCAGGAAACACCCTGTCACTCCCTTTGCAGTCCTCTAGTAACCCATTCAGCACCATGTACTAATCCATTCACTGTGCTAAAACCCAAACACTTATAAATTCACCAAGATACTCTTTGCAGTACTCTAATTATTCAGTCACTGCCTAAGTATTCATGCACTGAGCTAGGCCTTAGCACATGGACTTCTTCAAACCCCTATCTACTATGCATGCAGTCTTCTAACCACCTAGACACTTGTCTTTCACACTTTCAATTCCCTAGTCAGTATCCATACACTTCCAGGAAACACCCCGTCACTCCCTTTGTAGTCCTCTAGTGACCCATTCAGTACCAAGTACTAATCCATTCCCTGTGCCAAAAGTCTACCACTTATAAATTCACCCAGGCACTCTCCTTGCTGTACTCTAATCATTCAGTCAGTACCCAAGTACTTGTGCAGTGAGCCAGGCCTTAGCACATGGACTGCTTTAAATGCCTATCCAGTATGCATGTAATCCTCTAATCACCTACAAAGTTGTCTTTCACACCTTCGATTCCCCAGTTAGTATTCATACACTTCTAGCAAACACCCTGTTACTCACCCAGTGTGTCTCCTTATAGTACTGTAATCATTTAGTCAGTTAGCATGTAGTGTTTTAGTGAGGTAGGCTTTAGGGCATGAACTGCTTCAAAGTAGTATGCACTATGCATGTAGTGTTTTAACCATCGTCACACTTGTGGTTCAGGGCTATAGTTTTAGTCAGTTTTTATATAAAATGTGTTCGTACAGTAATGGAATAGTATAAATTTGAAAGTTATTAATATACTTTTATTTGTGATTCTTTTTTACAGATACTGTTTTTCAACGTTAAAATAGAGAAATCATGCCAGAAAAAGAACAGGGACAGGAGGATTATTTGAAGAAACATCAACCACAAGTATTGAATGTACAAGATAATGTGGCTAAAAGGAAAAAATCTTCTGGTAAGATCACGAAGCAATTTATTAAAAAGGTTTGTAGGAGCAAACAGAATGTAGATAATGTTAGAACTACTGAGAATTCTTCAAGTAAGAAAAACATTCAAAATAAGAGGAAAAGTAAAAAAGCAAATGGTCAGTCAAAGGAGATAAAGTATGGTAAAAGAAGGCAAAATCAATATAAGGAATTACGCCATAAAATATTTTACATGAGAGTAGTGCATAGTTTGCTGAAAGATGTGAAGAAATATAAAAAAGAGCTTTATTTTATAAAAAGAAGAAGCATATTGAAAACATTGTGGAAAAGGCTTTTGAAGTAAAAAAGGAAACTGTTTATTTTAGTGTTAAACAGAATTCGATCACTAGATAAACCAATACATGTAATGAAGGCCAAAAGTAGGAGGAAAAGAGTTAATTTAAAAATAAATTGTGATTTTTTTTGGGGAGAATGGAAACACAGTTCCAGTTCAGAGCCTTTATTTTATTGAAGAGAGTTATTCAGTGAGCGAAAAATTATTGTATGCAGTTGATACCAGTGGTAGAGGTTAGCGACGGTTGTCCAATGGAGAAAGAGAAAATGGTTGAAAGAAATGCAGAAGAAGTGATAGCTGATGAAGTTTTAGGGAGACGTGCTAAAAACCCTGTGTACACTTGGGATTGCAGTAGTGTTTGCATTGTATGACAGGAATCTATTGAAAAATTATGTAGTTTTTTTTTTATGAGCCTATACTAAAAAAAGTGTAAAACAAAAGATTAAGCTGTTGCAAGGACTGGACCCCTGTAGAGTGAGAAAACATACTGGTTTGCAAGGTCATTCTCTGGCTTGTCTTTCTAGGAAAGTTTGTCAAAGTGTTTTTCACCATTTCAGAATGCTGGCAGTACATCATACTCAAATGCGGAAGTTAGTGACAAGGTTTTATTATGCAAAAAGTCCAGCACTAAAGTTAAGTGAGTTGAACAGTGCTCTTTTGCGTGGGTCAGTATCAGATGTTTAGCAGGTCTGTGATGATATTGAGTTTTGTTACTTTGGTCCTCAGCAAGATAGTGAAGAAACTGACACATTAGTAGAACAAAATGTTGAAGACAATGTACAACCCGCAATTACAGAAAAATACGAGGATGAAATCACAAAGTTTAAGGTAATTTCAGGTGAAAGACGAAATGTTTCTTGTATTTGTTGTCGGCTAAGTCACTATAAAAATCAGACTAGGTGTCAATCTGTATTTAAAAAATGAAATAGAAGACAATGATAAGTGGATGGAATTTGCAACTTATTTGCTGGTAGAGGATTATTTTGATTTGGGATGTGAGCAGCGTATTTGCAAATATTGTTATAACAAATTAGATGAGAATAAAATGCCTGCTAGAGCTGTTCATAATAATCTAGAGTTGGTTGCTATTCCTCCAGAGCTGATAGATTTAAATACGTATGAGTCTATTCTCATACAATGTGTTCACCCGTTTCAGGCTATTGTTCGTATAAAGCCCAAAACAAGTAAATTACCTCCATCAGAGATGCAAAGAGGATTGAAAGGAAGAGTTGTGTATTTACCATTAGATTTAAGGAAAAATATTGAAACTATTGGTGTAGACCATGCAGAAAATGAGCCACTAGTCATTCTAGTTAATGGTGTTCCTACTAAGAATAAGAAAATCTGGCAAGAGTTAGTGGATGGTAGAAAAGTGCAAAAGGCGTCGTATCTGTTAAATAATGAGTACTATAGAAATGTGTTTGTTGGAGAAAAAGAAATAGATTTAGCAGAAGATACTGAAACATTAAGTTGCCAAATTGAAAAAGTGGACATGTCCAGATGTGAAGAGATCTATGAACATTACAGTGTACATCCACTTCATTCAAAAGAGGTGATGGGGAATATGATGGAGTTGTTTCAAATGAAAAAAAAGCAACAGAAAGTCCCATGAGTGGATGGGAAGAGACCTTGGAAGCTCGTTGTTTCCCGCAGTTGTTTCCAACAGGAAAAGGTGGACGATATGATGAACGTCCTGTGCAAATTCCTGCATCTGAATATCGGACACGATTATATGCAGAAGATCCAAGATTTCGTCAATGTATCCCTTATATGTTTCATCATCTGTTTGAAAGTGACTTGTCTGGACTTTCATATGCAGTAAATCACATTTTAAAAACTGGAATGCATCTTCAAAATGTAACTGCAAAGGATTTTATGGATAAAGTGCATCAAAGAGATGATCATTTAGAATCTCAGTTGATTAATCGGATGGCATGTCAGCGTGGGACTAATGAATATTGGTACCGTCGACATGGAGAACTGAAATGTATGCTACGGAACTTGGGAACTCCTACATGGTTCGTTACACTAAGCTGTGCTGAGTATGCTTGGGATGATTTACTTGAATTACTTCAAGAGGCAAATTCCAATATAAAAAATATTGAATACAAGACACCTGGAGAATTGTGCTCTTTGGATCCGGTCAATGTATGCAGATATTTCAATCATAGATTTGAAGCTATGATGTCTTTCATCTGTAATAAAAAGAATACTCCTCTTGGAGAAGTTGTGGATTTCTTTTGGAGAAAGGAGTATCAAGCAAGAGGTGCTCCTCACATACATATGTTGTTATGGGTCAAGGACGCCCCCAAATTTGGAACAGATTCAGATGAAACTGTTTTGTCTTTCATTGAGGATTATGCTACATGTGCTCTTCCCAATAGCAGAGAAGACAAAAACTTAAAACAACAAGTATTACGATTTCAAAGCCACAGGTGTGGAAAATACTGTCGACGAAAGTACAAGTCAAAGGATAAGTTCTATACCAAATGTCGTTTTGGATTTCCACGTCCTGTATTATCCAAAGGAAGAGTGAACAGTTTTAGATCAGCTATACGACATACCATCACAAGAAACTCTGCGAAAAACACATACAACTTAAGAAGAAGCGAAGAATAAAAATACATAAATGACTACAATCCAGTTATTTTATCCATGTGGAACGCTAACATGGATATTCAGTATGCTGGACAATTCCATTGCTCTAGCTCGATATGCAACGTCCTACATTACGAAATCAGAAAAGACGGAATTGAAAGAAATGTGGGAGGAGATTTCTCACGAGAAGACTAAGTAAGAAATTATACAGTTTCAGTTTGAAGAGGTCATCGCATCGTGAAATTGGAGCATATGAATGAAGGTCTTGCAGGAATGCGAAATCGGGTACGGAGATCTGTTCAAGAAATTGAATATTTAGCAGAAAATGACCCTGAAAGTAGAGATATTTTGAAAACCAATATGTTGGACACATACTATCCAAATAGAAGTCATCATCTTGACAACATGCGTCTCTATGAAGTGCTGCAAAACTACACTTTTAAACGGAATACTACAGAGAACATCAACGATGGAAAATATGGAGTGATTGGTTCCGAAGGATGTCTGGTGAAACAAAAGGAAAGGAAATTTAATTAATAACAGAAAACTGAGTTACGACACTGCTGACAAGAGGGAATTTTACTATATAGCCCTTTTGCAAATGTTCAAACCATGGCGTTCTGAACTGGAATTACTTGGAGATTTTCCCAGCTATGAAGATTCATTTAATGCTTGTAAAGATACCATGCAATGCAGTGCTTTCGCAAATTATGTCAAAATGTTGAATGATGAAATTGATCAAGAAGCTATAATTGCAGCTGAGATTGCTAGAGAGTTCAAGACAGTCAAAGTTCTGCTGCACAGAGTCAAGATCCACTAGGACAACCAATTGTTGAAAATGAAGCAGCGATTGCAATGAATGAGGTGGAAACAGCAATGTATCAAGCACAAAAGATGCAATACAGTTAGGAAACTTGGAAGAGCAACTAAATGTTGAACAGAAACAAATATATCAGCAAGTGAAAGAGCAGATTGACCATGGATTACTTCATGAAAAGAGAGGGTGCTCATGTACATCATTTCAACCTATCCGACTGTATGGGAGTGGTCAAGCTGGAACAGGAAAAAGTTTCTTAAAGTAATTACAAGTTATCTGCAGAAAACAACTGAGTTGCATTTGTCTTGTGTGGTCACTGCTCCAACTGGGTTGGCAGCACATAACATTAAAGGAATTACTTTACATCGTTTACTAATGCTACCTGTAGAGCATGAGAACAAATTGGAATACCACAAGCTATCTGGAGAAGCTTGTTGTGAAGTTTCAAGAGTGCTGAAGAAAATGAAACTTCTCATTATTGATGAGGTGAGCATGGTTTCAAACTTGATGCTTGCCTTTGTGCATTTAAGAATGCAGCAAATTCTTAAAACAGAGTACGACGTGTTATTTGGAGGAAAACAAGTTTTTGGAGATCTACTGCAACTGACTCCGGTAAAAGGACAACCAGTATTTAAAACACTTGCCCATGAAGATCCCAGAAAGTCCCTTGGCAGTGTTGGTAATGTGAACATTTGGAGTAATTTTGAATACAAAGAACTGACAACAAATATGCGACAGGCAAATGATGCTGAATATGGAAGTATTCAAGATATAAGAATTGGAATTCTTTCAAAACAAGGGAAAGAAGCTTTGGAGAGTCGATTACTTTGTAATGTCTTTCCAAAGGAAAATGCAGTTCCTGCAAAAGTGTACGTGGAAATTGCTAAAAATAGGTCAGTGATTTGCTTAATGCCAACACTGCGTGAGTGTTCAATATTCAACGAAGAACTATTGAAACTGGAAAATGAAGAAATTGTAAAAATGGAAGCCATCGATAAAATACTGCATGAAGGAATCACTATTATTTTGATGGGAAAGTTGAGATCAAAACTGGATTGTTTAGAAAAAAAAATACCTAAAACTGCTGGTTTAGAAAAGACACTTTATGCGTGTGTAAACTGTCGGGTAATTTTAAGGTGTAATTTGGATGTAGAGAAAGGTTTAGTTAATGGTGCAATGGGCAAAGTGGTGGATTTTGTGAACTATCAGAAAAAAGAAGGAATTGAATCTTTAAAAATTAAATTTGATCAGATTGATGAAGTTAAAGAAATTGGTTGTTGTTCAGTTAGTTTTTTGCTTGTTAAAGATTTATATGTCCGTAGGAAACAATTTCCATTTTCTCTGGCATATGCAGTGACTATTCATAAATCAAGGATTAAGTGTAGACAGTGCATTGGATCTACCGTATTTAAAGAGGGTATGGCATATGTTGCTTTGTCGCGAGTCAGAACATTATCTGGTTTGTTTTTGATTGATTTTGATTAGACAAAGGTTACTGCAGATGCAAACTGTGTAAAAGTATAATAGGTTAAGAAGGGTGTATGCTCCAAATTTAGGTCAATATCCTGTATTTGAAAAGCGTGTGATTGGTCGAAAAAGAAGGTTTGAGAAGAACAAGTTACTTACCTTCGGTAACGCTTTTTTGGGTGGATACAGTATCTGCCAGTGGATTCCTCACCTTGTGAATATCCCTTGCGCCAGCAACATTCGGAAACTTTTGTAGCAGTCCATTCCGATGAGGTCGAAGACGACGTCACAGACACACGGCTCCGCTCGCGACTCTGCTGACGTCACCGGCTCCATAAGAAGAAATCGTCGGCGTGATGACGTCAGTTCTGCCCCTTTTTTCCGTGCCTTCGAGGCACACGGACGGACTGACAGCAATATTGAATATGCTACTTACCAGTATGCATCTGTTCTTGGCATGTAGGGCTGCTGACATTCATATCTGTGCATAGATCGCCGCCTAGTGTTGGGTCCGGATGTTTGCACGTTGTTGTCCTGGAAGAGTCTTCGAAGTATCCTGAGATAGGTGACTCCTCCCCTGGACCACAGTGCGCATGGGCATCCTCAGATTGTTTTTCGCCATTGTGGCAGTGATGGAGTAGATACAGAAAGTGGTGACCATGCTTACAGTAATTCTGAGAGCTGCAGCTGCTACAGGCGCCGGGGAGGAGGGTGGGCGATATGAATGTCAGCAGCCCTACATGCCAAGAACAGATGCATACTGGTAAGTAGCATATTCAGTTCGAGGCATGTGGGCTGCTGAATTTATATCTGTGCATAGAATATATAGCAGTACCCTCTATCAGCGGCTGCTACCAGTGCCAGCTGCAGCGGTCTGAAAAAGAGTTTTGAGAACAGCCTGTCCTACAGCTGCCTGCTGTTTTGATTGCACATCTACACAATAGTGTTTGGTAAATGTATGTGTAGTGGACCAGGTGGCTGCTCTACATATATCATGCAAAGGAATGTTTCCCAGGAAAGCCATGGAGGCCCCTAACTTACGTGTTGAGTGGGCTCGTGGGGTAATCGTTAATGTGCGTTTAGCTTTTTGATAGCAAATTTGAATACATTTAACGATCCATCTGGCTATACCCGCTTTGGAGATGGCGTTACCTTTGTGGTGTGGGGCAAAGGCAACGAAAAGTTGTTTTGTTTTCCTAAAGACTTTAGTCCTGTCTATATAGCACATGAGGGCTCTCTTTACATCCAGTGTATGGAGTGCTCTTTCTGCGACAGTTTGTGGGTTTTGAAAGAAAACAGGCAGTTCAATAGTTTGATTCATGTGGAACTGCGATATCACCGTGGGCATGAATTTGGGGTTGGTATGTAGTACAACCCTGTTGGGGTGAACCTGTATGAATGGCTCTTGAACGGTTAGTGCCTGGAGTTCACTAACTCTCCTCAAAGAAGTGATCGCTACTAGGAAAGCTACTTTCCAGGTGAGGAACTGAATTTCGCATGAGTGTAGAGGTTGGACCCATCAGGCGTGTGAGGACCAAGTTGAGGTTCCACATTGGAGCTGGTGGGTGGCTTGGAAGAATTACTCGTTTGAGTCCTTCCAAGAATGCTTTGATGGCAGGCACTCTGAATAAAGAGAGGTGCTGCCTGTTCTGGAGATAGGCTGATATTGCGGTCAAATGGACACGTATTGAGGTGTATGCCAGATTGCATCGGTATAGGTGTAAGAGGTAACAAATTATGTTTTGGATGGATGCGTCTAGCGGGTTAATGTCATTGTTATTGCAATAAATTATGAACCTTTTCCATTTGGCTGCATAGCAAGCTCTGGTAGTGGGTCTTCTAGCTTCCTTAATGATGTCCATACAGTCAGGTGGCAGGTTTAGGTAGCCAAACTCTAGGACTTGAGGAGCCAGATTGCCAGGTTCAGCTGTTGCGGATCTGGGTGCTGAATCTCTCCATGGTTCTGCGTCAAATGCGCGGGTTTGATCCGCAGCCTTTGATGCGGCACCACGGAAAGTTCGAGAAAGGTGGTGTACCATGGTTGGCGTGCCCATGTTGGAGCAACCAGGACGAGTGTTAGTGAGTGTTGTCTGAGTTTGCGTGCCACCAGCGGTATCAATGGTGCTGGGGGAAAAGCGTACGCAAATCTGCCGGACCAGTTCATCCATATTGCATTGCCCTGCGACTGCGGATGTGGGAACCTGGCGGCAAAGCTTTGGCATTTTGCGTTTTCGCTTGTGGCGAATAGGTCTATCTCTGGATGACCCCACTGCTGGAAGTACGGTTGGAGTACTGATGGGTGTAACTCCCACTCGTGCATCTGGTGGCTGTGTCTGCTGAGCAGATCCGCCATCTGGTTGTCCTTGCCGGGGAGGTGTTCCGCCATGAGGAACATGTTCCTCTGAATGGCCCACTTCCACATGCTCTGAGCCAGATGAGACAACTGTGGAGAGTGTGTTCCTCCCTGCTTCTGTATGTAGTACATGGCAGTCATGTTGTCCGTCCGGATCAACACGACTTTGCTGCACAAGTGTACTTTGAATGCTTTCATTGCCAGGAAGATTGCCATCAGTTCTAGAAGGTTGATGTGCATCTTCTTTTGTTGTATTGTCCATAGTCCCTGCACTGTGTAGTTGAGTACATGAGCTCCCCATCCCTGGAGAGACGCGTCCGCTGTCAGTATTATTTGTGGAACAGGCTCTTGGAACGGTCGGCCCTTGCAAAGGTTTTGTGGATTCCACCAATGCAGAGAGTTGTATGCCCGACCGCTCACCAACACTAGGTCTTTTAGTTGCCCGTGAGCCTGATTCCATTGACGTGCTAAGCACTCCTGAAGCGGGCGCATATGTAGTCTCGCGTGTGGGACTATGAAAATGCAGGAGGCCATCATGCCTATCAACTGCATGAACACTCGCGCAGGAAGGGAGCGTTGGGGTTTGAACTTGGAAATCAGCATTTGCATGCTGTTGATCCTCACTAAATTTGGCTGAGCTGTGGCTGCCAGAGTGTCTATGGTCGCACCTAGGTACTGTTGTACGTGTGCGGGTTGGAGATGTGATTTTGGATAATTTAGTGAGAACCCCAGACTGTGAAGAAGGTGAATGGTGCGGGACATGTGGCTGGCACATTGCTGGGCTGACTTTGCCTGAACAAGCCAGTCGTCCAGGTAAGGGTAGACGTGAATGTGTTGCCTCCGTAGATGTGCAGCCACAGTAGCTAGGCACTTTGTGAAAACTCTGGGTGCTGTTGTCACGCCGAAGGGAAGAACCTTGAATTGGTAGTGCTGCCCTTGAATAGTGAACCTGAGATATTTTCTGTGTGAGGGGTGAATGGGTATGTGGAAATACGCATCTTTGAGGTCTAGCGTGGCCAGGAAGTCTCCCTGTTTGAGCAGCGGGAGGACTTGTTGTAGGGTGAGCATGTGGAAATGCTCTGAGAGAATGTAGCAGTTGAGGGGTCTCAGGTCTAGTATAGGTCTGAGTGACCCGTCCTTTTTTGGTATTAAGAAGTACAGGGAGTACACCCCCGTACCTTGCTCGTGGACGGGTACGACCTCTATTGCGCCTTTTTCCAGCATACTTAGCACTTCCTGCTGTAATAGCGCTAAGTGCTCTGAGGACATAGGACGGTGTTTTGGCGGTATTGTGGGTGGAGTGGAGGTTAATTCTAGGCAGTAACCGTGTTTGATAATATCTTTGACCCACCTGTCCGTGGTGATGGTGTTCCACGTGGACAGGAACCTTTGTAGCCTTTCCCCGACAGGTGTTATGTGGTCGGGAGGATGACCCCACTGCTGTTCTTGGGGGAGGACCTGGTATTGCCGTATCCGCGTCCTCTGCCTTTTGTGCTGGAGCCACGATAACCACCCGGGTGTTTTTATCGTAGGTACTTTGTGTGTTGCCCTTGTTGTAGGTTTGCTGTGACCCCTGTCCTCTACCTGCTCCTCTATTTCCGGGGCGACGAAAGGAGCCACTCCGAAAGGTCTGCGTTTGGAGAGCCCCCATGGACTTTGCAGTGTCTGTGTCCTTTTTTATTTTTTCTAGGGTGGTGTCAACTTCTGGTCCGAATAAGTAGTCGGGGTTGACCGGCTGATTGAGGATGTTATTTTGAACCTCAGGTTTGAATCCGGAGATTCGTAACCAGGCGTGTCGTCGTAGCATGACGCTGGTGTTTATTGCTCTGGCAGCTGTATCTGCGGCATCCAGTGCACACTTAATGGATGCGTTCGTGAGGAGTTGTCCCTCCCTGATGAGGATCTCTGCTCCCTCTTTGTATTGGTCAGGGAGATGTTGGAGTAGGGTTTCTAATGTGTCATAGTGTGCGCGATCGTAGCGAGCTAGGAGCGCCTGGGTATTGGCAATACGCCATATGTTAGCTGCCTGGGCTGCAACCCGTTTGCCAGAGGTATCTAGCAGCTTGGACTCTTTGTCCGGGGGAGGAGCATCCCCAGTTGTCTGCGAGTGCGCCCGTTTGCGAGCATTAGAGACTACGATGGAATCCAGAGGCAACTGGCCTCTAATGTACGTAGGGTCCCCAGGCGCCGACCTATATTTTTTGTCGATCCTGGGGTTTATTACTCTTGCCCTGGTGGGTTCTTTGAAAATGTCCTTTGCTGGTTTGAGGACACCTTTCAACATGGGTAGAGTTTTGATATTCCTTTCTGAGGATGCGAAAGTATCCATTAGAAAATCGTCCTCGATTGTGTCAGAGTGGAGTTTCACACCATGATTGGCCGCAGCACGTTCAAGGAGGGCGTTGAATGCGGCAGTGTCCTCTGAGGGAGACGTTTTCGCGCCATATAGCTGCGTGTCCTGTGTATCCATAGGTGCACCCGGGTCTACAGGGTCATCCCAAGCCTGGTCAGGGTCCTGTTGGCCTTCAGGGTCCATCTCCCTGGGGTAGGGGACGTCGTCACCCATGTACTCCTCCAAAACGTCGGTTTCGGAGGGTGTCGGAGAGAAGGGCTGTGGATCTAGGTAAGAGGTATGGAGACGTTCGTAAAGAACTGGTTCCGAATCCGCTGGCAGCTTTTTCTTTAGCGGGATCCGGTAGGAGTCCAAAGCTCGCTCGGAAGATATTCTCCGCTTGTGGAGCATAATTCTGCCGGTGTCGGCATCGATGATGTGGGACGGTGACGTCTCCGTAGGAGAGCGTTCGGCAGGTGTGATCCTAGTTTGGGTGACACGTGTTCTGATTTCAAACAGTTTGGGCGCCGTGGATGGCGGCAGGCCAAAAGTGATGTCGGGTGTTGCTGGAGAAGCTTTTTGAGCTTTTTTCGGCTCGGAGCCCGACGTGTCCTGGAGGGCTGCCTTTTCTTTGATGCGTTGCAAGGACGCTGCAACTTGTCGCACCTGGAACGCCGACGGTTCTTTGGCGCCGAGCGGTTCTGGAGAGGCAGGCGTGGACTTCTTCGGGGCCACGGGGTCATCGAGTCGAGGAGAGGTAGTAGCTGTCGACGGCGTCGATGATTGGGCCTTAGGTGCTGCTTTCGAAGTGGTGTGCGACGCAGCGGCCATTTTGACCTTCTGGGCCGGAGCAGATTGTTTCGGTGCCGGGTGCCGAGGCGGTTTGGCGGTACCGATGGCCTTTTTCCGTGTGTCGGCGCCGACGTCGGCTGCTGCGAGTTCAGCACCGAAGTCCCGTTTGGTGCGGTCGGTGCCGACGGGTTTGGCTGGCGTCGAAGGTATAGTGGGCTTCGATCCGACCAGTGTCAGTTTCAGTTTCGGTTTCTGTGGAACCGATACGACTATTGGTTTCGGTTTCGAGGAAGGAAAACCAGTCGTTTTGGGCACTAATGGCTTTCGCTGAATGTCCGAGGCCGGGCCAGAGGGCGGGGCCGAAGAACTGCGGGATAGGTCTTGGGTAAGGCCCGAAGGCAATCCCTCGACCGGAGCCATAGACTGACGCACTGGGATATCCTCCGTCTGTACGGGTAGGCCTTGCTCGTCACCGGAGCCACTTTCTTCGGCCCCTAAGGCCTCATCGTAGTCTCCTACCTCGGTGTCGGCTTCTTCCCTGTGAAAGAGTTGGTCTTCGATGTCTTCCGATCCGGAATCGTGTTCGGAAGCAGGGCTGGAGGGTAGGTTCTCCACACCTTCCACATCTTCGTCCTCGGCGCTGAAGATGTTGGTTGGGGCCGGTGCCGCTTGCTGCGCTTCAAGTCTCGCTGCTCGTCGATTCCGGAGAGTCTTTTTGGATCGGAATCGGGCACAGGCCATACATGTGGATTCGTCGTGATCCGGTGAAAGGCATTTGTTGCACACCGGGTGGACGTCGACATGGGGATATTTCGCATTGCAAACAGGACACCGCTTGAATGGTGTCCTCGATTCCATCGTCGATGTGGGGTCGATGGTCGGATATGATGCGAAAAAGTTGTTTTTGAAGTCAGTAAACTAACAAGTAACTGTCGATACCGATCGGGAACAGTACCGACGCGAACTAAAGGCCTTTTGGCCTGAAAAAAAGTTTTCCCTAACTTGAGTCAAGATAAGCACATCCGAACCCAATGGCGGAAAAAAACAATCTGAGGATGGAGAGGATGCCCATGCGCACTGTGGTCCAGGGGAGGAGTCACCTATCTCAGGATACTTCGAAGACTCTTCCAGGACAACAACGTGCAAACATCCGGACCCAACACTAGGCGGCGATCTATGCACAGATATGAATTCAGCAGCCCACATGCCTCTAACATATATATACAGTATACACAGTACATGATATGCAAATCAACACACACAGTGTGGAAAATAAATAACAAGGCACAAGAAAAACATAATGCCCTTGACAGTAACCAAACACATTTTGAAATACCATCAACAGAATTGCAGGTATAGAAGGATGGACAACGGGGAGGCGGGTGGGTCAGTGAGGAATCCATAGGCAGATACTGTATCCACCAGAAAAAGCGTTACTGAAGGTAAGTAACTTGTTCTTCTGATGGATACATCTGCCAGTGGATTCCTCACCTTGTGAATAGATTCCACAGCAGTCCCCACTCCCGGAGGAGGGTGTCCATCCCCCTATACCAGAAAGTCCTGAAGGACGGATCGAGCAAAGTGTCCGTCCCTCCTCACCTCGGTGTCCAAGCAATAATGTTTTGCAAAGGTGTGGAGGGAGGCCCAAGTTGCCGCCCTACAAATGTCCTCCACAGGAACACCCCTAGATAAGGCAGATGTAGAAGACTTTGCCCTGGTAGAATGAGCCCTCAAACCCTCCGGAGGCTCCTTACCAGCTAGGGAGTAGCATATCTTGATGCATAGTACAATCCATCTGGAAAGGGTGCGCTTGTGCACCGCACGACCCTTCCTGCAGCCAGCAAAGCCCACAAAGAGCTGGTCATCAATCCTGTAGTCTTTTGTCCTGTCCAGGTAAAAGCTCACCGCCCTCTTAGGGTCCAAGCGGTGAAGTCTCTCCTCCTCCTTGGAAGGGTGAGGGGGGAGGATAGAAAGAAGGAAGGGTAATGGACTGCCCCCAATGGAAGGGAGTTACCACCTTAGGCAAAAACGCAGCCCTGGTCCCAAGTACCATTCGTTCAGCATGAATGGTCAAGAATGGGGGTTTCGAACTTAGAGCTTGAAGCTCACTTACCCTCCTTGCAGAGGTGATTGCAATGAGGAAAACCGTCTTAAAGGACAACAGTCTCAAGGGACACTTGTGTAAGGGCTCGAAGGGAGAACCCATAAGATAGGTTAATACAAGGTTCAAGTCCCATTGAGGCTTAATACAAGGTTCAAGTCCCATTGAGGCATAATAAAGGGAGCTGGAGGAAACTTGTTT
Organism: Triturus cristatus; assembly: GCF_964204655.1. Classification (NCBI taxonomy): domain Eukaryota; kingdom Metazoa; phylum Chordata; class Amphibia; order Caudata; family Salamandridae; genus Triturus; species Triturus cristatus. The sequence continues at coordinate 83,576,138 of NC_140592.1, forward strand.
GTAAGGCCCTTTATAAAACGAAGAACAATAGGAGACTTGAACAGCGACGGCTGATCCGGCAAACAAAGGAAAGCCGATAGATCCGACAAATATCCTTTCACAGTAGCCACAGCAAAGCCTTGCTGGGCAAGAGAAAGGGAAAACTGTAAAATATTAGAAAGACGAGCCTTCAAAGCATCAATGGACCTCTCTCCACACCAGAAAACAAATTTAGACCACCTATATAAATAAATAGATTTGGTGGAGTGTCGCCTGGCCGATAAAATAACATCCACCACATCCGGCGGGAGAGAGAATGAATTCAGGTTGCCCCGTTCAATCGCCAGGCATGAAGGTGTAAGCTCTGGAGGTGGGGGTGTAGAACCTGCCCCTCTGACTGCGAGAGGAGGTCTGCCCTCAGAGGGAGACGGAGCGGAGGGCAAGAGGAGAGGTGGAGAAGATCTGTGTACCACACCCTTCTTGGCCAATCCGGGGCGATCAATATAACTTGGGCCCGGTCTTGGCGAACCTTCCTCAGAACCCGAGAAATCAAGGGTATGGGAGGAAACGCGTAAAGGAGTCGTGAGCCCCAACTCAACTGAAATGCGTCCCCCAACGCTCCCTGCATCGGATACTGGAGACTGCAGAATAACGGGCAGTGAGCATTCTCGTGAGTGGCGAACAGGTCCACCCGAGGAGCCCCCCACATCCGAAAGACGTGACGAACTACCTCCGGATGAAGCCTCCACTCGTGATCGGCGGAGAACTGCCGACTGAGACTGTCCGCACGTACGTTCAGCACCCCGGCCAGATGATTTGCCATTAAACAAATCTGATGGTCCTGAGCCCAGGACCACAGACGCAGGGCCTCCCTGCAGAGACAAAGAGACCCCACTCCTCCCTGTTTGTTTATATACCACATCGCGGTAGTGTTGTCCGTCAGGACTTGAACCGACTGACCGCGAAGGGTAGGGAGGAAGGCCTTGAGCGCCAAACGTATCGCCCGTAACTCCAGAAGGTTGATGTGAAGCAACCTTTCCTCTGGAGACCAGATGAGCACCCCACCCTAAGGTGGATGCATCCGTTATCACTGTGGCTACCGATGGAGGAAGATGAAAGGGCTTTCCTTGAGACAGATTGCCCTCCACGCTCCACCAAGACAGATCCGCTGCAGCTTCTCTGGAGATCCTCACAGACTCCTTGAGATCTCCCTTGTGCTGATACCACTGCCTGCGGAGGCACCACTGGAGCGCCCTCATGTGCCAGCGTGTATGGTTGACCAACAGAATGCAAGAAGCAAACAGACCGAGCAGGCGAAGGACCTTCAGAACCGGAACAACCGCTCTGTTGTAAAATAAAGGAATCATTTCCTGTATGTCGAGAATGCTTTGAGGAGGAGGGAATGCTCGACAAACAGTAGTGTCCAGTACCGCACCTATGAACAGGTTGCGCTGAGAGGGCACCAGGTGAGATTTGGGAACGTTTATCGAAAAACCCAAGTTGTACAACAGTTGAGTTGTATCCCGCAGATGATGCAGCACCTTCTCTGGAGACTCCGCTTTGATCAGCCAGTCGTCCAGATAGGGGAAAACTGAGATCCCTGACCTTCTGAGATGGGCTGCCACCACTGCCATCACCTTCGTGAAGACCCGAGGTGCAGAAGTAAGACCAAACGGTGTGACCGCAAACTGATGTTGCGACCCTACCGTGAAACGGAGATACTTTCTGTGCGACTGCAGGATTGGGATGTGAAAATACGCATCCTGCAAGTCGATGGACACCATCCAGTCCTCCTGATTCAGCGCTTGAAGAACCTGAGCAAGGGTGAGCATCTTGAACTTCTCTTGCTTTAGATAAAGATTCAAGATTCTGAGGTCCAATATCGGCCGTAACCTGCCGTCCTTTTTCGGAATCAGGAAATACCGGGAGTAGCATCCCTGACCCCTCTCCTGCTCTGGAACCACCTCTATCGCACCTTTCTGAAACAAATTCAGGACTTCCTCCTGCAGGAGAAGACGGTGGTCCTCCGAGCAAGCCCCTTGACAAGGAGGGTAATTTGGAGGGAATTCCCAAAAGGGTAGGGCGTACCCATTTTCTACAAGATCTAGAACCCAGAGATCTGTAGTTACAGATTCCCAATCTTGTAGAAAATGGGTAAGCCGGCCCCCCACAGGACCAGCATGATCCGGAATGTCGGATCTAGGGCTGTTTTGCGGTGGTGGGAGGGGCTGAGGAAGAGGAGGAGAGCTGACGGACATGTGTGCGACCCCTGATTCTTCCTCTGTAACCTCTCGACGAGGAACTTTGCTGCTGCTGCTGTTGCTGCTGCTGAGTCTGCCTATAGGTACGAAAAGATGTTCTTCCAAAACCTCTGTACCTCTTAAAAGACCCTCTCGACTGAGACTGGAGTCCCAAAGATTTAGCAGTTGCCTTGCTCTCCTTGAATCTTTCCAGAGCAGCATCTGCCTTTTTCCCCAAATAGGCCAGACCCATCAAACGGTAGATCCAATAGGGTTGACTGTACATCTTGAGAGAACTCAGACGTTCTCAACCAAGCACTTCCTAGTTGCAACAGACGACCCCATGATCCTTGCAACAGAATCCGCAGTGTCCAGCCCACTTTGGATCACTTGCCGCGCAGCTGCCTGAGCATCAGCCAAGATGTCGTTAAATCCAGATCTATCGTCCTCAGGCAATTTCGGCGCCAGTTTCTTAGCCGAGTCCATCAGTGCGTGAACATAGCGTCCCAAGAGACATGTGGCGTTAGTAGACTTCAAGGCCATGCTGGCAGATGAAAACACCTTCTTTGCCGACTGGTCCAGCCTTTTTGCCTCTCTAGCCCCAGGAACCTGTGGAAAAGCCCCCTTAGACTTTCCAGAACAAGCCGCTTGAATTACCAGGCTCTCAGGTGACGGATGAGACGACAAAAATTCAGGATCTCCTGGGGCCGCTCTGTATCTCCTAGCGATCGTCTTTGAGACCGCAGGAGCAGAAAAAGGTTTGCGCCACACCTCCAATACAGGTTCCACAATGGCCTCATTAAAGGGAAGCAGAGGCTCAGATACCGCCGTTGGAGAATGCAGCACTTCAGTCAAAATGTTTGACTTAAACTCTGTTGTAGGAAGCTGGAGATCAAGCAACTCCGCAGCTCTCCTTATGACTGCATGGTAGGGTGCGACATCCTTGGATGGCTCATCAGATGGCGGAGTAATCTCCCACTCAGGAGAAAGGTCCAAGCCACTAGCTTCCTTAAGCTCGTCAAAAACCTCATCCGACTCCACCAATTCTCCATCCTCCGCCTCCTCCTGAAGGTATCTCTGCTCCTCAATAATCCTCTGAGTCTCCCTCCTGGAGCGAATTCGAATCGTCGTCGGCGCCGTAATCGACTCCGACGGCGTTGAACGTGGATCCAGCGGAGCCATTGGCGTCGAACGAGGTCGAGCCGGAGCCGGCGAGGATGGAAGCGACGTCGACGTTCTCGGAGCCGGAGGATTCCAAGACTGCGTCGCTGGATAAAATGGATAGAAAGGGGCCCGAGGATACACCTACGGCACCCCTAAGTTAAAGGCCAAAGGACCCATCGGACCTGTAGGTGCACCAGGGGCATACATGGCACGAGCAAATACCCCATACATCGCATTTAAGTAATGCGAGGGGTCCTGACCTGGCCCAGGAAAGGCAGGATACTGGTCAGGCCCCACCGGACTCGGGCCAACCGGCACCGACGGTGGATTCAACGGCGTCGCAGGCTCACCCGGGGCTTGAAGTTCTTCCGGGGCCGGAGATGGGGCCGGAGACGGAGCCGGAGATGGAACCGGCGTCGGAGTCCGGACTGGAACTGGCGAAGCCGGAGACAAAGAGACCACTGGAGATGAAGGACCAGCAGGCGAACCCGGCACAAGAGAAGGAGAGACTGAGTCCCTTCGACGCCGAGCAGGTGACTTCGTCTTCGACGCCGTGCTCTTGTCAGAATGGTGCCGAGAGGAGTGCCTTCTCTTCTTCTTGTGCTTCTTAGCTCTCGAAGCATGCCCCGAAGTAGACTTCGATCGAGACCTCGATCTCCTCCTCCCTCTCTTCTCTTTCTTCATCTTGGCAATAAAGAGTTTGGCCTCCCGTTCTTTCAGAGCCTTTGATCTCATTTTACGGCAGCTGGTACAGCCATCCACATCGTGGTCCGAGGATAAACACCACACACAGTCCTCATGTGGGTCAGTGATGGACATATGCTTGCCACACTCCCGGCAAGGCTTAAATCCAGACTTCTTCGTCGACATCTTCAAAGAAGACAGGAAACAACAATGAAAATACACAAAGTATCCACGACGCTAACAGCGATTCCCGAAATCCGTTGGCTTCGACGGCGCGTATAAAAGGGAACTGACGTCATCACGCCGACGAGGTCTTCTTATGGAGCCGGTGACGTCAGCGGAGTCGCGAGCGGAGCCGTGTCTCTGTGACGTCGTCTTCGACCTCATCGGCGTGGACTGCTACAAAAGTTTCCGAATGTTGCTGGCGCAAGGGATATTCACAAGGTGAGGAATCCACTGGCAGATGTATCCATCAGAATATCTGTTCTGAAGGTGTCAAGAAAAGAACAAGATAATGTTGTGATTGCAGGTAAAAAGAAATTGGACACTGTTGGAGAGATTGTTGGTTATCAGTTTGAAAATAGTTCTGGTGTCAACTGCTATGCTAATGTAGTGGTCAATGTTGTTTTTTATCTTGAAGGTTTGCAAGAGCAAATTATGGAGAATCGGCAAAAAAGATCTTGTTCTCTGTTGCATTCTGTTTATGAAAAATTTACAACAGATAGAACTAAAATACAATCCGTTTCAGATGGTCGTAGTCTTTTGGATGTTTTTTCTGGTTCTACACAATTTACACAAAATATCCAACAAGATGCTCAGGAATTTTTAATGTATATGCTTACCATTTTTGAAAATGAAGGTGTAGAAATAGAAAATATGTTTGGCCTTTCTTACAAATGGGAACATTGTGAAAATTGCATGTATACATGTAGCACCAATGTAGACACTGAGAGATTTCTGTATTTAACATTACCAGACTGTAAATCAGTGTCTTTCAATAAATTAGTTAAATGTGCAATTCAAAACATGGTGTAGCCAATGTAAATCAGAAATGTTATCCACATTATTCTTAAAGTATGGAAAATACATAATTTTAATGATGCAACGTTGTACACCTGTATGCATCTGTTCTTGGCATGTAGAGCTGCAGATCTACACACTGTGCATAGATCGCAATCTGGTGTTGGGCCCGGATGTTTGCAATTGTTTTTGTCTTGGAAAGTCTTTGGAAGTCACGAGGTGCGCGTCTCCTTCTTTTGATCATAGTGCACATGGGCATCGGCTCCATCTTCAGATTGTTTTTCGCCAGCAGGGAAATGATGGTGCTTAGTAAGAAACAGGAAAGATGCCCATGTGTGTTGTATTTAAGTAAGATAATACTGGAACAGATAAAGGTAGCCGGGGAGGCGGGTGGGCGTGTGTAGATCTGCAGCTCTACATGCCAAGAACAGATGCATACTGGTAAGTAGCATATTCCGTTCGAGGCATCTGAGCTGCAGATTACACATTGTGCATAGATTGTAAATGTGAGAAAGTGCCATCTTTCTTGCATGGTATGCCCCCACTTTTCGCTAAATTGCTGAATGTACTTTGAATGAGTGTACCCTGGACTCCTGCCAATCAGGTGCCCAGGGCCTATGTTCCTTCCTTAAAACACACAAACTCCAAATTGGCAAACCCTGGCCACATGTCAGCCCCTGGTAAATGGTACCCTAGGTACCCAGGGCCTTGTGACCAGGGAAGGCCCCTAAGGGCTGCAGCACTCATTGTGCCACCCTTAGAGGCCATGTACCCTTACACACACACACTGCCTTTGCAGGCTGAGTGTCTGGGTGCAGGACAAAAATGAAGAGTCGACATGGCACACATCTCTGTGTGCCATGCCCATTACCTACACTGCCAAGGCATATGTCAGCCACCCCTCTGGCTGGGTGCCTTATGCCCATGGTGTGGGCACTGGAGCAGGAGCCCTGTGCCCCTACAGTACCCAGGTCCATTCCCGGGCACTGCAAGTGCAGTGCTGCCATTTAAGAATACATGGTGCTGAGAGCTCGTCAAACACGAGCTCCACAGCACCATAATGGCAACACTGAAGACTGGGAAGTTTGGTATCAAACTTCTCAGCACATTAAACCCACACTGATGCCAGTTTGGGATTTAATGTACCAAGCACACCAGAGGGCATCTTAGAGATGCCCCCTTACAACTAACCTACAATCCACGTCTGCTCTGAGGCTGCCCAGGCTGCCACACAGCAGACATGTTGCTGGACCCCTGGGTGGGAGAGCCCCTGCTCTCCCGGGCCTGCAACAATGCACATACTGGGCGAGGTGATAAATCTCCTCCCCCAGGATGAGCAAAGGGAAGCTTCAAAGGCCTGCCGCCTCTAGGAGTTTCCCCAGGCCACTGCAACCCCCCACTCTGGCGGGAAGCTTGGCCGGAAACCCCATACAAGGACAGGGGATGTGCCAGCCTGCCCACCCCACCCCTCAGGTGGGGGAGGCGAGGTGAAGCACATCTCCGGGCTCTCGCCATCTTGAAGATGGGAGACCCTACCCTATCAGGATTAGGCTACTGCCCCCTCCCACAGGAGAGAGGCAGGATAGGGGGTGTACCCACCCCAGGACAAGGACCCATTGGTCCCTGGCCTTCACCTACCTGTAACGCCCCTAAATCTAGTATTTAGGGGCACCCTGAACCTTCCTTCCCCAGATCCCAGATTCGAAACTACAAGAAGAGCAAGAAGAACAAAGACCTGCCCTGCAGCTGCTAAAAAGAGGAAGACACCAACTGCTTTGGCCCCAGCCCTACCGGCCTGTTGACCCTCGAACCTGCTCCTGCTCCAGCGCGGCATCTCTTGTGGCCAGCAACCTCAGAAACCCCGGAGGACCTGGTTACCTTTGAACTCTGATTCCCTGGGACTCCCATGAGTAGAGGCTCTACTCAGAACCTACCTTTCACCCCTGGCAGCAGCCCGGAACCGCGATCCCAGCCCATTCTGCACCCGCCAAGCCTGGCCGGTGCCAGAGTGAACTAAACCCACGAGGACGACCCCACGGCGACTGTGACCCCGAGTCCGGCACCCAAGGACCCCCTCGACAATCCTGGAGAAGCCTGCAGCCTCAGAACAGAGTGCCACTCCAACTGCGATCAACAGAGGGTAAGATTTCCCGACACCAAAAGGCACCCCTGCACCCAGCGCCCCACGGCCCTCTGTGACCAATCCCGGGGTACCTACCTATCCTCCAACTACCCAACTTACCTCTCGAAGTGGTAGTGGCACCTGAAGAGTCCTCGTCCCCGAGCCTGCAGTCTTTTTCCAAACCGGAGATTTCCCATAGAAATCAATTGAGCGCCCGACGGCTCTTTTTTCTTCCATAGGGAATCATTGATTGTTTGCTCTGAAATATTTTCTAAGTGCTCACTTTTGAAATAGCTAAATATTAGTTAAAAATCATTACAGTACCAAAGTCGACTTTCAACAGCTGATTTTGAGAACTGACCCAGGACTGGATCTAGGATCCAAGCCTGGAATTACAAAAGTAATCTGTTGCATATAATTTGAATTTATCATTGAGCTCAATGTATTGTGTTTAGAAATAGAGTTGCCTACTGCAACTATTTGTAACTGTTTACTGAAAAGTCTATTGCATATACAAAAGTATTTTTATGAAACATCTCCTGTCGAGAAAGTATATTTTAATTCCAAGTGTTGGTTCTAAAATAAAACAAGCATATATTTTTTTTATATACAAACCATTGGCCTAGAGTTCAGTTATTGAGTGTGTTGAACTATTTGCTGACTGAGTGTGTATAACAAATGCTTTACACGTCCTCGGATACTGCCTTACTGCTCGACCAGGCTACCACTTTGGAGAGTAAGGTTATATCTAACTTTAACCTCTGTTAAACCCTTGGGGACTGTGGACTCTGTACACCCTGCACCTATTAAGGAACAGTATATACAGAGCCACTTTCTCACAGTAAAGCAGTATCCACCTTTAGCGGCGACCACCAGTATCTGTTGCAGTAGTTTGAAATAGTGTTTTTAGTACAGCCTGGCCAACACTAGCCTGTTTAGTTTGCACATCAACACAGTAGTGTTTTGTGAATGTGTGTGGTGTAGACCATGTAGCTGCTCTGCAGATATCATCTAAGGGAATGTTGCCTAGAAATGCCATTGAAGCCCCTATCTTTCGTGTAGAGTGGGCTTTAGGAGGAACAGATAAGTTACGTTTTGCTTTAGGGTAACAAATCTGTATGCATTTGACAATCCACCTAGCTATCCCAGATTTTGATATGGGGTTGCCTTTATGTGGTGGTGAGAAAGACACATAGTTATTTGGTCTTACAAAAGGGTTTTGTTCTTTCTATGTAGTACAATAGTGCTCTTTTTACATTTACGGTGTGAAGAGCTCTTTCTGCGACTGTTTGTGGCTGCGAGAAGACTACAGGCAGCTCTACAGATTGATTGAGGTGGAAGGGAGAAATGACTTTAGGGAGGAATTTAGGATTAGTTCAGAGAACAACTTTATTAAGATGCATCTGTAGAAAGGGATCTTGAATGGTTAGTGCTTGTAGTTCACTAACTCTTCGTAGAGAAGTAATGGCTACAAGGAAAGCAGTTTTCCATGTTAAGAATTGTGGCTCACATTTATGTAGGGGTTCAAATGGAGGCCCCATTAGTCTTGTGAGAACGATGTTCAAATTCCACACAGGGGAAGGTGGTACTCTGGGGGGAATTATTCTTTTGAGTCCTTCCATAAAGGCCTTTATGGCAGGTACCCTGAAAAGTGAGAGGTGTTGTCTATTTTGTAGATATGCTGCTATGGCAGCCAGATGCAATCTGATGGAGGTATACGCTAGGTTGCATTTTTGGAGGTGTAGTAAGTAGCCTATGATGTGTTGGATAGACACATCTAGGGGATTAGCGTTGTTATGGCAGTATACTACGAATCTTTTCCACTTGGCTGCATAGCATGCTCTAGTGGTAGGCCGTCTAGCTTCTTTGATGACGTTCATACAGTCAGGAGGAAGGTTAAGGTAACCGAATTCTAGGATTTCAGGAGCCAGATCGCTAGGTTGAGCTGAGCTGGGTCTGGGTGTTGGATCTCTCCATGGTTCTGGGTTAAGAGGCGTGGAGAGCGGTGTAGTTTTTGGTGCGGAACTGCTGAGAATTCCAGCAGTGTGGTGTACCATGGCTGTCTGGCCCAAGTTGGAGCAACTAGGATGAGAGTTAATGAGTGTTGCTGTAGTTTGCGCACCACTAGTGGAATGAGTGGGAGAGGCGGAAAAGCGTACGCAAATCTGCCTGACCAGTTCATCCATATCGCATTGCCTTTGGACAATGGGTGAGGATACCTGGCGGCGAAGTTTGGGCATTTGGCGTTTTCTTGGGTGGCGAAAATATCTATCTGTGGTTGCCCCCAAGTATGAAAAAACGGTTGAAGAACTTGTGGATGAAGTTCCCACTCGTGGATTTGTTCTGTTTGACGACTCAAGAGGTCGGCTATTGTGTTGGACTCCTGGGACATGTTGGGCTAGGAGAAAAATGTTGTGAGGTATAGCCCCACCTCCATATGCTCTGTGCAAGTTTAGAGAGCTGCAGAGAGTGTGTCCCGCCTTGTTTCTGGATGTAATACATGGCTGTCATGTTGTCGGTGCGGACTAAGACAGTCTTGCCTCATGTATGTTTTTGAAATGCTTTTAAGGCTAGGAAGACTGCTAGTAACTCCAAATGGTTGCTGTGGAGTAACTTTTGTTGAGGTGTCCACCTGCCCTGCATGGTGTGATGTAGTAGGTGAGCTCCCCAGCCGGAGAGCGATGCGTTCGCTGTCATGACTATTTGAGGAACTGGCTTGAGGAACGGTCGCCCTTTGGAAAGGTTCTTGGTGTTCCACCACTGCAGAGAGTGATGGGTACGACAGACTACCAACACCAGATCTGTTAGGTGACCTTGAGCCTGGTTCCATTGGCGTGCTAAGCACTCTTGGAGAGGACGCATCTGGAGTCTTGCATGAGGCACTATGAATATGCAAGAGGCCATCATTCCTATGAGTTGCATGAACACTCGAGCTGGAAGAGAGTGTTGCGGTTGGAATCTGGTGAGAAGAGCTTGGATGCTCGCTATCCTGGCGGGACTGGGATAGGAGAGTGCTCTTGCGGTGTTTATGGTGGCACCGAGGTATTGTTGCGTGCGGGACAGTTGGAGCTGGGGCGTGGCGTGATTTATTGTGAATCCCAGGTTGTGAAGTTGTTGAATAGTGGCGTGAGTGTGTTGTACACACTGATTGTACTATTTGGCTTTTATGAGCCAGTCGTCTAGGTATGGGAAGACATGCATGTTTTGTCTTCTTAGATGTGCTGCCACTACTGCTAGGCACTTGGCGAACACTCTTGGTGCTGTGGTGTCTCCGAATGGGAGCACCTTGAATTGACAGTGCTGACCGTCCTCTACGAACCTTAGATATGTTCTGTGAGCGCTGTGAATGGGAATGTGGAAATAGGCGTTCTTGAGGTCTAGAGTAGCAAGGAAGTCGCCCTGGGAAAGCAGAGGGAGGACTTGCTGAAGTGTGAACATGTGGAAATGGTCTGAATGTATGTATATGTTTAGAGGTCTGAGGTCTAAAATAGGCCTTAGAGATCCGTTCTTTTTTGGTATGAGAAAATATTGGGAGTAGACCCCCCTGTTTTGTTGGTGCAGGGGAACTGGTTCTATTGCACTCTTTTGTAGTAGGGAGATTACCTCCTGCTTTAAAAGTGACAGATGTTCTTGTGACATTGGACGGTGTTTGAGTGGGATGTTTGGGGGTGGGGGGGGGGGGGGGGGGGGGGGGTTTAGAGGTTAGTTCGAGACAGTAGCCGGATTGAATTATTTTGTGGACCCACCTGTCTGAAGTGATGTTTATCCAGGCAGGGAGAAATTGGTGGAGTCTTCCCCCGACTGGAGTGGAATAGTCTGGGGGAAGTGGAGGGAAGTCATGGGGTACATGTGGAGGCAGAGCAGGAGTGGTTATTTTTGCCTCTGCCTTTTTGCTGTTATTTCCCCTTTGGTAACCTCTAGCAAAGGTGGATTGTGCCATTGTTCTTCGAGCGAGTCGGTCCCGGATGGTCTTTTTGGAGCGGAAGGAGGCACAAGCTGGACAGTCCCTGGCCTCGTGCTCCGGTGAGAGGCAGAGGTTGCACACCTCATGTAGGTCGGTGTGGGGAATCTTCGACCCACATCGAGGACACTTTTTAAAATGGCGTCCTTTCCATGAGCCGGAGATGAGGCCCTGGTAGGCCCGAAGGACTTCGTCGACGACCAGAATCAAAGACTTGGAGTTGAAGGGAACGTGTGGTTGGAAACTCGATCAAAAACAATACCGTCGAAATGGGAAGGATTGCGCGTCGAAGAGAAACCGTTAACGGTTCCGAGCTGGAACGCGAGAACACATCCGAGCCCGATGGCGGAAAAAAACAATCTGAAGATGGAGCCGATGCCCATGCGCACTATGATCCAAAGGAGGAGTCACGTACCTCGTGACTGCCAAAGACTTTCCAAGACAAAAACAAGTGCAAACATCCGGGCCAAACACCAGATGGTGATCTATGCACAGTGTGTAATCTGCAGCTCATATGCCTCGAACATTATGTTCAGAGACCTGGCCTATCATAAGGGGTACAAGACCAGGTCGCACCCTGTCCCAGCATAGCTTTGCTCTGCCCGTGGAGCTGATGGCCATCTGAGTTCGGCAGGATATGGCTCCCTTGCACTGGGAAACCAACAGCATTTCGCTATTTGGGCAGGATAGTGGCACACACTTCTTGGAAACTCTTGCACTAGATCATAAGAATTCGCAGGGGGCATCTGGCCTGCCATTCAAGTTTCGAATACTCACCCACTCTTCTTTATGGGACGTGTAGCCATTTCTAAAGCGCCCCTGCTACCAAGCTGCCTCTACTGTGTCCAACATTCATTCAAGCGTTTTCCCTCAACCATTTTCTGGCAGCTGAACACGGATTTGGTCTCTGGTTTGGACAAAGGGTCGATCTCGGATTGCCAGACACATCCTGTGCCACCCACTGGAGGAGGATAAGGAGGGTGGGGTGGGGGTGTTGGTGGGGTTTGTGGTACCTAACTTGGAATGATAATATTTGGCCTCAGATTCAGCATGCGACGCACTGGCTCGTGGACGGCGATACTTGGGAGAAGAAATTGCAGCAGGATGACTTGTATGCTCTCTAACTGAGTCAGCCCTGATGGCGGGCGGTACAGAGGATGGTCAGATACCATTTTTGGTGCCTCACACCAACAGCTGCGGGAGCACACACTTAAATTGGTGTTAATGGGTGCCCCTTTAGCCAGGGAATTCGATTTTTGGGATCTGCCAGTGTTCTGGGCATTTGTCAATTCGGTGGACATGACTCAATGGTGAGATGGCAGCTGCGATACCATAGGGGATCTCTTCCTAATGAGGAATTAAACGGAGGCAGACCAAGATGCCTTTACTGTGGGTCTTGGGAACTTCCTTCAACATGCCAGCCTTTCAGTGATTACTTGGAACATTTGGACTTCCTTCCCAGGAGATCCTCCCAAGTCTCCAAGCTCAGAAATGTAAGTTTCAACCATCTACCACTGCACCAGATTAGTATAATGCTCCCATCCTGCCACCGGAAGGTACATGTGTGGGAGGTACACTGTCTTGGAAAGAGCGAACCCAACCAGTGTAAAAAGGTAGGGCTCCACCAATCATACTCATGACAGCCAGCACAAGGTTAGGAGTGATTTTGTTAATAGAGCGAACAGCCAGTGCACATGCTCAGTGTGTTAAGGTGAAGGATGATCTAGTCATTTCCGATTACCAACTGTTCTGCATGTTTTTAGAACAGAAGACAATGAAAAAGATCCAGTAACAGAGTTATGGCTATTCTGTGTGCATTTAGCGCAAGCTAGGCCCAAACGCTTCTCTCAACTATACAGTGGTTGAAGAAAAGGCTTAAAAACTGCACAATTTGATATTTCTACAAACAGATGAGGAAATCCTACTGCCAGACAACCAGCACACATTGCTCAGGTTCAAGGACAAGATGTTTTCTTGTTTATTTTATTCACAGGCCAAGAAGCCAGCACAAACCTTTTGCTACAGTTTACAATACAACATAATGGATCTGTGAAAGAGGCTTCCCTGCCAATAAGGCAAAGTTTGTTCCATGAGTATATGCTATTAAAACTTGTATATATTAATGCAAAGCCTATATTAGAGAGCGCTATTGAAATGTAGCAAGCTAGGGGCTCAGCTTAAATTCCTGACTGCAGTTTAAGTATAAAAACGTGTACATATATTTGCAAAATATAACAACTTGAGACTATGTAAATGTTCTCAGATGTGAAGATGATGAAAAAATACTGGTTTTGCTAAACTACTGTGCAGCTTAGTTTACTAATAGAGGTCTCAAAGAAATTATATTTACATTTCTTTGAGACATCAATTAGTACACAGTGTTTGTTGCACACCAGTATTAAAACAAAAGTTAGTAATGGAGAATCAGTGTAAAACCATTATGAACAAAATGAAAATAAATTAGAAGTATAAGAAAGTTATAATGTGCGCCCGCAACTATAGGTTACTGCATAGGTGCAATTTATGGATTTCAGAATTCATTCGTAGGCATGGAAACCATTTACATAGAACCTTTAGAATGTCATTTTCGCTTTAGCAGATATACACTCATATTTGCTCATGCAAAAATCTGCTCAGCAATTGCAAAATCACTTCCCATACACTTCCTTCTTTCCCCACCCTGAAAAAAGTTTCACAATGAAAGGCAACTCATGTCTGTGGGCCCTGGGTAGGGGCGGCACTACCCACGCAGCAACACCTCATTTTCACTGAAGAAACAGCTTGTGCTGTGGAAAGGATGTGGATTCCAATTCCACATGAATGGAATGGAATGTAAGGGAAGGTGGGGGGGGGGGGGAGAAATAGAATACAACAGTCCAAACACAAGCAGACGGTTTACCAAATTTAACCAGACTGTTGATGAAGGAACCGGATGGCACTGAAAGCCAAAGCACTCTGGGGTTCATTATGGTCTTATGGAAGACCATTCCTATGATGATGATGCCCACAGGAAGGATGCTTTTGTTGCCGTTTTCAAAGTACAGTCCAGGGACTGTCACAATGTGAAAGAAAAATGTAGTGCATGCTTTGTGTGCCCCTCCAGGTAATAGAACAGACCTCACATTACCAGGGACATACCTAGGCCTCTGCACACATACTAGATTAGCATAACACTAGGGCCAAACAAAAGATCAGGATACCAGTTGCACATGGAGGGACATCTGCCGCCCCAACAAAATGATTGGCGAATAAGGTTTACACTGGTTAAAGTATACGGTTGTAAGGATAGGCAGGATGGGATATCTTGTGAAGCAGTAGGTGATGTGAAGGAGGTGGAGGGTTTTAATGTTGATCAAATAGTTTTTTGCAGTCCTCTCAATATAATGGGACTACAGCAAGGTGCAAGTGGATCTTCAAAGTGTTTTGATTGGTTGGAAGAAAGATTTACTTTCGTTCATGCCTTCAGCAAGGCAGCAGTTTGGATGGTTAATTTTCTAGGAGTGTTCTTTTTGGATGGCCCATGAGTTTTCTGGAGTTTGGGAAGTGAATTGCATCTAATCACGTACAATGGTTTGTCCTGAAGCATTTAGGTATTGGGAGTACCAGCGAGCCTGGGATACAGGGCTCACCTTGTTACAAAGGGTTGCATGCATAGCAAAAAAATACTTCAGAGAGGAACTGAGTGTGTTGAGGAGTGTCTGCATTACTGGAGAGTCTGCATTACTGGAAAAGTTGAAGAGGTCAGGGCCATGTTTTTGAAGGATTGGCTGGTGGATGACGACAATTCCATGTGGATGACATGGCAAAATATAGGGGTGGGGGGGTAAGCTAGGTCTCGAATGAAGAGAATGAATTTGCCGTTCAAGGTAAGGAGGTTTGCAAAGTTGTTCAGTGTTTTTGTGCAGAATTAGCAATGATGAGTACACATTACTATAGGTATGATGTTAGTTGGTGAAGGAGTGCGTTAGTGTCGGTGAACCAGTGATACAAGATCCACTGTTTCCTCAACTTCCTTCGCTCCAAATTCGGGGGGGGGGGGGTTGGGGGCCATGTGTATATATTTTTTTATTTCTTCAGACCGGGAAGCCAAAAGAGACTCATTTTGGCTGACGCAGCAGCCTTCATAAATCATACATCACTTTAACGGACCAAATTGTCTAAATAAAGTTTTTGATCTCTCAAAAAAGTGTATGAGCGTGTAATATATATTCACTGAAAAAACCATAGGTTTCACACATGTTATAGTTAGCGGAAATTTTACTGATAAAAAACCAGTGAAATTCCCCCGTTATAGTTAGTGCAGGCAACTATAACTCACGCGACCGCAATCCTCTGCTGATGCTAATACTGTATTTAGACACTTATTTGCCCATGTCTTCTTCCATACATTTTTAGCTATACATATATTACAAATATTTTTTTTTCATAAAGACACATATGTCATCAGCAGAAGATTGCGGTCGCGTGAGTTATAGTTGCCTGCACTAACTATAACGGGGGAATTTCACTGGTTTTTTATCAGTAAAATTTCCGCTAACTATAACATGTGTGAAACCTATGGTTTTTTCAGTGAATTTGCAAGGTTTTTTAAATGCTAATTCCTAACTATAACGTGCGTGAAACCTATGGTTTTTTCAGTGAATTTGTACGGTTTTTTAAATGCTAAGTTACTTTACGCCATTCGTGGCGTGCGCGCCCACTTAACGCAGTTCGTTCCGTGCGCGCACGCTTCGCGCACCGTGCGCGCACAGTAAGCACGCGGTGCGCTTCGCGCGCCCACTTTACGCAGTTAGTGCCGTGCACGCACGGTGGGCACGCGGTGCGCTACGCGCACCACGTGCCCACGTTACGCTAGATGGGCCATGTACGCACGATGCGCTTCGCGCACCGTGCGCACATGGAGGACATATGATGCACTTCGTTTTGAAAGGTAATATTTTAATTTTTCGTAATTTTTATAAGCCATGCACAAATGGTGCCCTTCGGGCACCATTTGCACACGGGGTGGATGTGTGGATAATTTTTTCTTTTATTATTTTTGTTTAAAATATTCTAGTTTATCACACCTCTGATAAGCCATGCAAAATTGGTGGCCTGTGGCCACCAATTGCACACGGGGTGGGGAGAGTGTGGATAGTTTTTTTTTTTTTATAATTGTTTACTGTACGCGTACGGTAAACGTAATCGGCGAAATTAGCGAAAAAATAAAAATTGCATTTTTGGCCTTGGGGGGTCTTTGGGGACTCCCTCAACATGGCTATGTGTGTGGGAGCTGTCTAAACAGCCCCTTTACATGTTTTTTGGCTTTATTTTACAACCTAACTCTCAGTGCGAGAGAGAAAATGGCGGCCGCCGCTTCCTGGTTTCGGCCGATTCGAATGTTTACTAAGATCTAAGAGCCAAGAGCCAATCAGAATCGCGCTCGCGCACGCCACCGTACGCGTACGGTAAGCTTACGGTAAGCGTACCGTAAGCTGGCTCAGATATATATATATTGATTTAAAGGCTATTTTCTCAGAATCTACTGAACAGATTTACACCAAACCTACAAAAGGCACTTCCTTGACCTGAGGACTACCTCTCTGCCAAATTTCTAGTAATTTTGTTCAGCCGTTCGGGCTGTAGCCCTGTCTAAAGGTCCTATGGAAAAATGCATGGGAAAAACGCGTTTTGGGACCCCCCTTTTATCTCAGCCCCCGCTTGACGAATCCCCCCGAGACTTTCAGGGTAGGAGCGGAGCGTAGCGCCCCACCTATTTTGAGAAATTCGCGAGGATTCGTCGACCGGCGCCAAAGTTATTCAAAATAGAAGGTTGCGGATTTCCTATGGAAACAGGGTCCTAACTATAACTACCTACTGGCGATCGCCAGTAGGTATATATATATATATATATATATATATATATATATATATATACACATATACACACACACACACATACATATACACACACAGAGATCAAATACTTTATTTAGACAATCAAGCCCATTAAAGTGCTAAGTGCGGGAAACAGCAATTAAAAGAAAGAATCATTACACAAATAGATCAGGGTTATGTTAAAAAGTTGATCGGCAAGTAGCAGCTTCTCAGTCATAATGATTTAAACTATTCATGAGGAAAAAATGGTTTAAAACACTTTTTGATAAAAGGCATTTGGTATTAAAATATACCTTTTCAGTTACATATAAAATAGGAAATTTTCATACTTGACAATAGAAAACAGCGCCCTATGGTGGACATAGCATGACTGGGCAGTTCACTTACCATGATGCATCCATATAATTTAAGCGCAGCGTTTATAGACAGAGAATAAAATCTGCAGCAATAAGAAAATGTAGCTCAGCCAATTAGGTTTATTGTCTCTGCAATTTTTTAGGCTAACTGTGCAAAGATAAAAGCCCAAGGTCTGAATTAATCAAGTTATCTACAACAGACTTTGTGGCCGCATAACT
The DNA here is from genome assembly GCF_964204655.1 of Triturus cristatus. NCBI lineage: Eukaryota > Metazoa > Chordata > Amphibia > Caudata > Salamandridae > Triturus > Triturus cristatus. Next base: position 83,593,760 of record NC_140592.1, read on the forward strand.
ATGTCTCCGTGGGCATAAAATTATATATATATATATATATATATATACACACACACAGAGAAATATAAATCTCAAATCTTTATAAGATGATTTGTAGTCATTAATAGTGTTTTCCTCATATAAACTTTGCATAAATCATGCCAAGCAAAGAACGTTCATCACAATTCGCTTGGATTTGTCTCACAAATAAGGCAAAGTATGCATTTATACATGCATATAATTATACAGGATTTTTCTCACTTACCTTTCTGCTTTTTCAAGGCTGTGAATTTATTCTGTTCGTATGCATGTGGATAGCCAAAGTATACTTCCTCAGTTTCGTCGGCAGAGCTGTAGAGTTCATTATCAGATAATGGTGGGGCTGTCAGCCTTCCTGTATCAGAGAGGACCTCCCCAAACTCCAAGTGTTTGAGACCTTCAGTATCCCTCCTGCGTTCCCATTTGGAGGCCTCTGCCAAGACAGCATCAAAGATTTCTCCGAAGTCTAAATTTGTCTCGCCATCGTGAGTCCCATCGTTTGAAAGCCCAGACTCGGACCTCCTACCCCTTTTCCGTGGCTTCCCAACTCCTTCTCGATCTTTTGCACTGAACCTTGGTTTCTTCTTCACACGGATTTCCCCATTTGGAAGGGCTTCCAATTCCGGTTCTTTTTTCTTTCTTCCTCTTCGCTTCAGCAATGGCTCCGAAGTACTGTCTCCAGGACCAGTTTCTTGCTTTGTGACCACCAGACCCTGTTCAACATTTCTACTTTGCTGAAACAAGCCCAGAAGATCCGCCTCTGTGCTAAGGTCTACGTCTTCAACAGTATGTGATAACCCAGGGCTACCTTGTACGCCCACATTGAAGTGTGACTCTGAATCCTCGTGTAACAATGCACCAAGGTCCTCATCAGTTCCACTTTTTAGTTTGTGCTCTTGGTCTAAATTAATCTCTCGCTGCCTTGGACTGGACTTTATTTGGGACCCCTTTTTCATGACCTCTTTTGTGCTGGCCTCTAACAAAATGCCTTCTTCCATGCCGATGCCTGTGCTATCTGCTGTGTGGGGCAGCACACTGGAAAAATCAGTACCCAGAACTTCTTCAATTTCAAAACTGGAGTGTGAATCATCCTGTACCAAAGCATCAGTATGTCCTCCACTTTCCATTGCAAATAAACGGTCAAGCTCACTGTCTTCAACACCGGTTTCAGCATTTTGTATCAAAGTCATCTTTCCTACAGACCCTTTTTGACTTGCCTTCAAAAAGCAGGCCTCCTCTGTGCTCATGTTCACATTGTCCAAAGTATCTGATGATACATCAGGAAAGGCACTACAGGAGCCTTCTGCCAGATCAATGCCACAGAGGGACTCTGAATCACCCAACACTGAAGACGATGCATCTTCACCCAATTCAATTTCAATTTCATGAGGGTGACTTGAAAGAGTCTCTTCTGGCCCGATGCTGGTCTTCTTGACTAGTGGCTTCTTTTTGGCCATCTCTTTTTTACCAGCTGCAAATAAGCACAAGCGCCCACCATCTGTGCTTATAGCCATGGCATCAGAAGTGGGTTGTGGGGTAGCAGGGAAATCTGAACACAGATTCTCTGGTAGTTCTACACTATAGCGGAACACAGAATCATTTTGGACCAAGTAACACGCATCATCAACTCTTTCACTTTTCATTTGAAGCACACGTTCAGAATCTTTCTCCAGGCCCGTTCTAGGCTTTTGTGATAGAGTCATCTTCTTCACTGCCCTTTTTTCAGCAGGTTTGAACAAACAGCCCTCTTTTTTCTTCACCTGTGTGTGCTCAGCAGGTACATTAGAGATTGGTTTGTACAAGCCTTTCGGAAGCCCATCTCTGCCCGGAGACATGGAATCCTCTACCACGGAAGATGTATTTTCACCTTTGCCACTCTCTAGTTCAAGCACTTGATCAAAATGGTTTTTAGCTGGCATTTTACGAGCCTTGTTTACTGCAGGTGCTTGCTTACCTTGCCCTTTATTTCCCATTTTCATCAAATTCCCTTCATCTGTGTTAGTGTTAAAGTGTACTACATGATGTGGAGGCAGACGCTGAAAAGCATCAGGTGTACTTTCAGGCATTATACCTCCAAAATGATGCTTAATGCCGTCCTTGCCCAATGTTGCAGCTCCACATGATCCACTTACTTTGTCACGGATAGGGTCTAAATTCTTCTCTGGCCTTTTACGAGGGTTTTTCATTACAGCTACCTTTTTAACCACCCCCTTGGCCTCAATCATTTGAGCCTCAGATATTGTAGGTAGTTGGTCCACTGTAGGCGGATGAGGAAAAGCACTCAAGTTCTCTAAAAATTTAATACTGCATTGAGATTGAGGCACCCCCTGTGACAAAGAGACATCTTCAGTGGAACCATACTTCGTATTATTCTTGGTCGGCCTTTTCCGAGCATTTTTGTTTATAGGGACAGACGGTCCTGTCCGTTGTTCACTCAAATTTGACATGCAGGTAATTCCAGTCTTTGTGCTCAATTGTTCTCCAGCATCTGCTTGTACTGCAGATAAAGAGTGACACTTGTTTTCTGAAGGTTGAGGGTTGCAGTGGGACCTCAAATCGCCCGGCAACTTAGAAGTGTTTTCAACAGTTGCACTTTTATTTTCAAGCACATGATCTGAATTATTTGCAGGCCTTTTGTGTGCATTTTTTACTGAAGTGTTCTTCAAGACCTCTTTTTTGCCATCCTTTAAAATACTGCTCTCCTGGATGGGTCTATAAATGTTTTCTGCATGGTGTGGCAGTACATCAGCATTAGTTATGTTATTTCGAGCTTCAATGCTGCAGGAAGACTTGGAGGACTCCTTTTCATTACGGGACAATTCAAAGCCGATCCTGCTTTTCATTTCAAGTACATCATCTGAACCACCTTTCTGCAACCTGTTCCTGGCTTTTTTGACTAGTGTCATTTGTTTGATAGCTCCTTTTGAACCAGTATTGACCAAGATGGCCTCTTCTGCACTATTGTGCAGGCCATCAACAGTATCTGTAGGCACATCAGAGAAAGAGTCGACATTGTGTTGCAATGGAGATGTACCATCAGTTGCCTTCCTTCCTACTTCAAGCCGAGTGTCCAAATTGTTTGCTGGGTTATTTTTATCCTTTTTCATAAAAGTTACCTTTTTGACAGGACCCATTGTATCGGTTTTCAACAAATGGCCTTCTGTATTAGCATGCACGCGATGAACAGAATCTGCAGGAAATGTGCTACACTGAATTTCTGTATGTTCAACACCACATTGAGATTTTGTGTCACTCTGCACCGAAGATGTGCGGTCACCAGATTCACTTCCTATATCAAACAAATGATCCACATTATTCTTTGCAGGCCTTTTATGGACCGGATTACCATATATTTTGCCTTTGCCTTTTGTACCAACCACTGGCAAATGGGACACTTTTATATTTGTGTGCAGTTTTATTGCAGTACTTTGTGGTATTTCAGGAGCCGCATCAGACAGCCTTTCTGGCATCTCAATGCTGCCACAGGATTCGGTTAACTCCTTCACTGAAGAAGAATCTTTACTCACTTTACTTTTTATTTCAAGTGTGCTCTCCAAATTAGTTTTAGCTGGCCTTTTTCTTACTTCCTTGACAGTAGATATTTTTTTTACCTCCCCTTTTGTTTCTGCCTTTGGAAATTGGCCCTCATGCTTTTTTGGGCTTAGGTGTTCTACAGCAACAACTGGTACATTATCAAAATGATCACACAGGTTTTCAGACGTCGTAACTGCGCTGCTGGACTCCATTAGATGCACAGACATGGCACCTTCACCAACTTGAACACTCTCCGCATTATCCTTCCAAGGTCTTTTTCGGGCCTTCCTAGCTAAAGAAGTCTTCTTAACATCTTCTGTTTCGCAAATCGATATATGGGCCTCTCTTGGAACTTTTTTAGACATTTTTGTATTCACCGATTGAACTTCAAGCAAAGTATTACTCTGGTCATCTGGCATCTCATCGCTGCAGCTGGGTAGCATATCCTCCTGTGCAGAAGGAGCAACCGTACCAGGTCCAGATTTCATTTCACGTGTATGGTCAAAAATGTTTCTCTCTGGCCTTTTCTGAGCCTTCTTGATGAGAGTAATTTGTTTAACTTGCTCCTTTATACTTGCCTTTAACATACGTCCTTCTCTTGTGCGCATGTCAATGTTTTCAATAGTAAATGGGGTCTCAATGGAGTAAGGAGTGGACATGCTTTCCGGCAAGTCTTGATGGCAGTGGGACTGGTCATCCTCCTGCACCAAACACCGGGTATCACCTATTTTACTCTCTACGTCCAAGAAGTGGTTAGAATTGTCTGGCCTGCCCATTGGCTTCCTGAACGAAGTTCTCTTTTTGACTGGCCCTTTTTTACTTGCCTTGAAGAAGCGACCACCTTTCGCGACTTGATCTGTGGTATCTGCAGATTCATCAGCGAAAGCCGTACTCGAGTTTTCTGGCAGCCCAACACTGTAGCCAGACTCACAATCCTCCTGCGTGGAAGAGGAGGCATCCTCGCCTCTGGAGCTTTTTATTTCAAACATGTGGTCAGATCTATTGTTTTCAGGCTTTGGCCCAGCCTTCTTGATTAAAGTAATCTTTTCAACTGCCCCCCTCAGAATCACCTTTTTTAGGAGGTTTTCCTTTGAATTCGTGTTCAGGCCGTCTGCCACCTGTGCACCGGGCACATGGACAAGATCATTAAACAAGGTTTCTGGCACCTCAACACTGTGAAGATACTTGGAATTGTCCTGCAGCGATAGGCAGGGTGGCTCTCCACTGGCTTCACTTCTCATTCCCAGTGTGGGATCTTTGCTTCATAGGTGCAGCTTAGCACAATTGCCGGCATCACAGTTTTTCATGCTCTAGATGGCAGAGCTTGAAGCAGAAAAAGTGAAGTCCAGATCCTCCAATTACACATAGCCTTCCTGGAATCAGGATACCAGATTAGGACATGCCCGGATCCGATCTCAATTCTTTGAGAGCTAGAGGAAAAGAGAAAAAGTAGTTTTACATCAAAACACAGACCTACAGTATTTTCAAAAAATTCAATACAAAAAACTGCATTTGCAGTTATAAATATTTAGGGTAGACTTCAAGAAATACAAAACTGGAAAACATTTTTTTTAAAATACTCCAGAGAATAAGGTTATACAAGTAATTCTTCTACAAAACATACTTCATTAAAAAATTTCAGTCGAAAAACATTGCTAACACACTTTTACATCAGTACCAGGAAAAGATCACGTGACCCTTGGAAAGCTGGGATCCCAGATTACAGGTTTGACGAAACTCACCTACAAGAGGAGGAAAAGAGGGCAGGAGGCAAACTTGTAAAATAAGTAGTGTAGAAAAGGCAGGGGCATGAGCATTTCTTTGAAGGAGCTTATATCTATATCCCAGATATTCTTCTGTGGACACCAAGTCTGAATTTGGAAATAGTTATGAAGCATGGGGACCAGCACTGACCTAAAACTAAAATTGTAGCAAACCTAATGACAGAGCAAAATAACAAAATCAAATAGTAGCATATTTAAAAGCAGGTGGATGACATAAAAACAAGTTTTAAAGAGCTTCATGAAATTGAGATGTTTAGATGCAGTTTTTATTTCCACCTGCAGATGACTGAAGGCCTTAGCTATATACTGGTTCTCTCATGTTGAGATAGGTGACTTCTCCCTTGGACTACAGTGCGCATGGGCATCAACTCCATCCTTAGATTGTTTTTCGCCATGATGGGAAATGATGGAGTTTGTAGAAAAGAGAGAGATGTCCATGTGTGATGTCTAAGTAAGACAATGCTGGAACAGATACAGGTCCCGGGAGGTGGGTGGGCGTGTGTGGCTCTGCAACTCTACATGCCAAGAACAGATGCATACTGGTAAGTAGCATATTCCGTTCGAGGCATATGAGCTGCAGATCACACACTTAGAATAGACTATATAGCAGTGTCTCCCCTAGCGGTGGTCACCTATATCGGTTGCAGCCGTTTGAAATAAAGTTTTAAGGACAGCCTGACCCACAGAAGCTTGTTGCTTTGCTTGCACGTCAACACAATAATGTTTAGTGAAGGTGTGTGTTGTAGACCATGTGGCTGCCTTACAAATATCTTCTAAGGGAATGTTTCCTAAGAATGCCATGGAAGCCACTATTTTGCGTGTGGAATGCGCTCTAGGGGAAACTGTTAGTGTGCGTTTAGCCTTGTGGTAGCATATTTGGATACATTTAACGATCCACCTAGCTATCCCAGATTTGGAAATGGGGTTGCCTTTATGTGGTGGAAAGAAAGCAACAAACAATTGTTTTGTTTTGCGGAATGACTTGGTTCTGTCAATGTAGTAAAGAAGGGCTCTTAACTTCTAAGGTATGAAGAGCTCTTTCAGCTACCGAGTCTGGATTTGGGAAGAACACTGGTAAGTCTGATTGGTTAAGATGGAACAGAGATATGACTTTTGGAAGGAATTTCGGAATTTTTCCAAGAACCACTTTGTTGCAGTGTAATTGTAAGAATGGTTCTTGTATGGTTAAAGCCTGGATTTCACTTACCCTTCTGAGGGATGTGATAGCGATAAGGAAAGCCACTTTCCATGTGAGGAACTGTAGTTCGCATTTATGCAGAGGTTCAAAAGGGGGTCCCATGAGCCTTGTAAGAACATTCCACACTGGTGAGGGTGGTAATCTGGGAGGAAAATTCGTCCTTCCATGAAGGCTTTGATCGCAGGTACTCTAAATAGTGACAAGTGTTGTCGATTTTGTAAGTAGGCTGCTAATGCTGCTAGGTGGAGACGTATGGATGAGTATGCCAAATTACATCTTTGCAAGTGCAGTAAGTAGCAAATGATGTCTTGGATGGATGCATCCAGTGGGTTTATATGATTGTTAGAGCAGTAAATGGCAAATCTCTTACATTTTGCAGCATAGAAGGCTCTAGTGGTAGGTCTTCTGGCCTCCTTTATAATATTCATGCAGTCTGGTGGCAGGTTTAGGTAACCGAGCTCTAGGACTTCAGGAGCCAGATCCAGTTGACCTGGATCTGGGCGTCGGATTCCTCCATGGTTCTGGGTTAATAAGGACGGAGAGATGTGTAGTTTTTGGTGTGGAACAAGCGAGAGTTCCAGTAGTGTTTGGAACCACGGCTGGCGTGCCCATGTGGGAGCTAATAGGATCAGTTTGAGAGACTTGCCTGAGCTTGCGTACCACTAATGGAATGAGTGGGAGAGGCGGAAAAGCGTACGCAAATCTGCCTGACCAGTTCATCCATATCGCATTGCCCTTTGACTCTGGGTGGGGAAACCTGGCAGCGAAGGTTGGGCATTTTGCGTTTGTGGCGAACAGATCTATGTCTGGTTGGCCCCATTGTTGGAAAAAGGGCAGTAGGACTTGTGGATGTAGTTCCCATTTGTGGATCTGTTGAGTTTGTCGACTTAACAGATTGGCAATTTGATTGTGAACCCCTGGAAGGTGTTCTGCAAGTAGGTATATGTTCTGGGGAATGGCCCATCTCCAAATGTTCTGTGCGAGCTGGGACAGCTGGAGAGAATGTGTGCCTCCTTGTTTTTGTATATAATACATGGCTGTCATGTCCGTCCGGATGAGGACAGTTTTGTTCTGGAGATGTAGTTGGAATGATTTTAGTGCTAGGAACGCTGCTAGTAGTTCCAGGTAATTGATATGGAGCACTTTCTGTTGAGTGGTCCTTTTGCCCTGAGTGGTGTGTCCGAGGAGATGGGCTCCCCATCCTGTGAGTGATGAGTCTGTTGTCAGCACTATCTGTGGAAGAGGATCTAGGAACGACCGCCCTTTGGACAGGTTTTTTTATGTTCCACCATTTGAGAGAGCGATGTGTGCGGCTGTCCACCAACACCAGATCTGTAAGTTGTCCGTGAGCCTGGTTCCACTGACGTGCTAGACATTCTTGCAAGGGACGCATTTGAAGTCTTGCATAAGGCACAATAAAGATGCAGGACGCCATCATGCCTATGAGTTGCATGAACACTCTTGCTGGAAGAGTGTTGGGTTTGAAATTTTGCAAAAAGAGCTTCTATATTGGCTATCCTGGCTAGGCTGGGATATGCTAGGGCTTTGGAGGTGTTTATAGTGGCTCCTAGATACTGATGTATGTGAGAGGGTTGGAGATGAGATTTGGGATAGTTTATTGTGAATCCCCAGTTGTGTAAGATTTGGATAGTTTCGGGAGTGTGTAGAACACATTTGTTGAATGACTTGGCTTTTATTAGCTAGTCGTCTAGATACGGGAAGACATGAATTTGTTGTCTTCTGAGATGTGCTGCTACTACTACTGCTAGACATTTGGTGAATACTCGGAGCGCGGTTGTTACTCGGAATTGAAGGACTGTAAACTGGTAGTGTTGTCCATCCACCACAAACCTTAGGTACTTCCTGTGAGCAGGATGTATGGGAATTTGGAAGTAGGCGCCCTTGAGATCTAGTGTGGCAAGGAAGTCGCCTTGTAGTAGTGGGAGCACTTGTTGAAGAGTGATCATATGGAAATGATCTGAGTTTATATACAGATTTAGGGGTCTGAGGTCGAGTATTGGCCTTAGAGTCCCGTCCTTTTTGGGGATTAGGAAGTATAGAGAGTATACTCCTGTACCCTGATGTTGTAAGGGAACTGGCTCTATTGTGTGTTTTTGAAGCAATGAGAGAACCTCTTGTTTGAGGAGCGTAAGATGGTCTGGTGACATGGAACACTGTTTGGGTGGTATATGTGGGGGGGTATTTGTGAGTTCCAGGCAGTAACCATACTGGATAATTTGTCTTACCCACTTGTCTGTTGTGATGGAGTTCCAGACAGGTAGGTACTGTTTGAGTCTCCCCCGACTGGAGTGGAATGGAATGGTCTGGGGGAAGTGGAGGAAAGTCGCTGTTTTGTGGCAGGGGAGGTGCGAATGTTGGTATTGCCTCGACCTCGTCCCTTGTTGCAGTTTCCTCTATATCCTCCTCTACTGGGGGAGGTTTGTGTAGCGGGCTTGAACGTGGAGGAGGTGTCTGCTCCCGTATTCTTGGAGGCTCTTCTGTAGAAGGAGCGTCGAAAGGAGCCACGTGGTTGTGGAGACTGTAATGCTCCCATGGACTTAGCAGTCTGTGTCTTTTTTCAAGGGCAGTGTCTACTGCTGGCCCAAATAGTTGTTCTCGGTTGAATGGCTGACTAAGTATGGTAGTTTGTACCTCTGGCTTAAAGCCTGAAATGCGCAGCCAGGCATGTCGTCTAAGGAGCACACTTGTGTTTATGGCTCTAGAGGCGGTGTCTGCGGTGTCAAGCTCACATTTAATTGACGCATTTGAAATAAGTTTTCCCTCCTGGATAAGGTCATTTGCCTGGGTTTTATATTGGTCTGGCAGCTGTAACAGATTCTCCAACTGGTCGTAGTGAGCCCGGTCATAGCGTGCTAGTAGGGCTTGGGTGTTGGCAATACGCCAATGGTTAGCGGCTTGTGCTGCTACTCGTTTGCCAGAGGCTTCTAACAGTCTGGATTCTTTGTCGGGGGTGGGGAGTCTCCTGTGGTTTGGGAGTTGGCACGTTTCCTAGCATTGGAAACGATCAAAGAATCCAAAGGGAGCTGTCCTTTGATGTAACAAGGATCTTCAGGGCAGGCCTATATTTCTTTTCTATTCTTGGTTAAGAACCCTGGCACGGACGGGGTCTTTAAATACCTCTGGGGCGTGTTTTATGACTCCTTTAATCATAGGTAAAATTTGTACAGACTTTTGAGATTGCTCAAAAGTATTTAATAGGAAGTCTTCCTCAGGTGCGTCGGAGTGCATGGTGACGCCATGGTAATGTGGTCATCTGGAGGTGATGGTTTGGAGGGATATAGTGGAGGGTCAGGCATGTCTGGTAGAGGGAATGCCCAATCATCCAGTGGTGCAGTATCTGGATCCGTGAACGGATCATTAGGATCACCCCCTCCCCCTAGGTCATCATCATCATCCTGTGGAGGTGGTGTATGTGATGGAGAGGGTAGTGGTAAGGGTGGAATAGGCGATGTTGCAGAGTCCTTCTTGTTTATAGGAACTGGGGCAGGTGGTGTATCCAGTTTCCGTTTTTTACATGGCACCGCGGTGACATGTCCGGTCTTTGGATTAATATAAATCTTTTTCTGTCCTGAATCAATGGGATCTGGATGGAAATGTTCTTGTTTCTCTGGAACAGTTTTTGGCGCCGGTTTTTTCGGTTCCGATCGAGGTTTTGGTTGATCGGTGGAGTTTTTGGCTTTAGGAGGTGTACGAGAGTCCTTGGCCGGTGGTTTCTGTGCCGATGATGGTTTCTGAGCCGAAGTTGTATCTTTAGGCTTGGGAACTTTCGGTGCCGGTTTATCTATGGGCCTCGATGTTTTCGGTGCCGAAGGAGTCGGAGCCGATTTCGGTGCCGAGAGGTCTTTTTTGTCTTCAGTGCCGAAGGTGCCGGTGGAACAATGACATGCGGCTTGATCGGGCCCGAGCTACCGGAAGGCTTAGGTTTCTTCGGAGCCGAGCCCGGAGGCGGGGCTTCTGAAGGATGTTTTCGGTCTCAACTGAGGCCAGCAGGCGAAGTCTTCACCAATGCCTTTGGTTTTGGAGGGGTTGGGGCAGGGGCAGTAGTACTCACGCGTTGCCCAGGAGTAATGGGGTCGTCTGCTTCGGAGATGATTTGTAGAGCCTCTGAATCTTTTTCCGGGATATCGGGACCCTCAAAGATGTTTTCTGGTTCCGGAGCTGGTCTCTGTGCCATGATGTGGCGTCGAGCCCTTCGATCTCGAATGGTCTTTTTGGATCGAAATGCTGCGCAAGCTGGACAGCTGGACTCGTCGTGTTCCGGTGATAGGCACAGGTTGCAGACTTTGTGGTGGTCACTGTGCGGAAAGTTTGCTCCACACTGGGGGCATTTTTTGAAAGGCATCCTTTCCATGAGCCGTAGGCCTCATGGCGTGGATAGGCCCAGCGGCCCGCGAAAACGTCCGGAATCGAGCCGATGAAATCCATGTCGAGTGAAGGTGCTGCGATGTTTTTGTGGAAGTTTTTCGCTTCGAAAAGCTTGGAAGTGAGATTTCCAACCGGAGCGGAAAAGTTGCATCCGAACCCAATGGCGGACAAAAACAATCTAAGGATGGAGTTGATGCCCATGCGCACTGTAGTCCAAGGGAGGAGTCACCCATCTCGTGACCAAAGACTTCTTCCGAAGACAACAACAACCTGCAAGCATCCGAGCCAAACACCAGATGGCGATCTACTATCCTAAGTGTGTGATCTGCAGCTCATATGCCTCGAACAGATATTACCAATGTGGCTTTTCAGTTGGAACTAAGCGCATGCTCATTTATGTGGGTATTCGAATGGCTGTGGAAAGTCACCAAACAGGTGGCTATGTCTGCTAATCGTCAGATCAAGTAGAAGTACGACAGAAGCAGGCAGACAAGATCAGGTTATGAAAAGCTGTTTTATGCTGTTGCTCATACTATGCTGTACAACAACATTCTATTCTACAGTTCTTAAGGTCACATTCAAAACAAAAGATTAACAACAACAAAAAGAGAGAGGATTGACAAGAATATGCAACCTGGGATCTGGATCAAATTAAATAGCGCCAGGCTCTATAAACTCTAGGAGTCTGCATCTGTGATACTACAATGTGTTTTAATATTGGAGAACCAATTGGCTCATCTGTTATTCACGAGGAGCATAGTACATTCTCCTAAAGGTGCTAGTTTGCGTTTCCCCCCGGGGTAAAAACCCTTACAAAAAGGCCCATTTTTTAATAATTCAGAACCCTAACTTAACAGCCAGATCACACAAGAGGGAGACTGTTTCCCCTTGCTTAAGCAGAACATGGCTCCTGAATACATTCACTTGGAAAAGTAAAAGTACTTCAACCCTAGAACGACAGCTTTTATCTCAAGGTGGTTTTTATGAGCCTATACAGTCAATGGCCGTAGAAGAGAGCATCAATCACTCTTCGGAAACAAGACACTCCAGTAGTAGTACTTCTCTCAATTCTTCACCACTTGTTTGTTCGCCCAAAAGAGAGCAAGAAAAAGATGCATCTTTACACTTTCCTAACACTGGACGATAACCACTGACTGAGCCATATTTCCCGTTGTTATGAAGAGATCATCCTGGAATTTGGATATTCTACATCCAACAGGGGTTTTGAAGAATCTAAAGGAGCAAACTATGAAAAAGATCTTAGAAGTGTGCTCAAAGAAAGATGAAATCCTATGTGGTCATGGCTTTATACATCACAGTATGAAACGGTTTGCTTGTCATGATTCTCTGCAACTTAAGATCATGTATGTAAGGTATATTAATGAAGTCTCAACTAACTGGTGCAGAGGAATGCTTGCTTTTATGACCGTGGGCATGGAAAGGGAGTGGTGCAAAGTGTCTGATCATGGTGCCCTTCACCTCATTAAGAGTCATTTGGCTACATCAGCAAGAAAACTAAATGTAAGCAATATTCATTTTAGAAACATGTCTGCTCAATTTGGTAGGCACAGTTGCCTAGCTGCCGATAGTGAAGTACACAAATCCCTCTCAAATACTATTGGAACAAAATAGGACTTGGGTTTACTAAGTTGCTGTACACACTGACCATGGGAGTACTAGTAAATGTTTTCAAAAATATAGACTGAGGAAGAATGAGGAAATATAAGGAGATCCTAGATTATTTAGTCAAAGGGCAAGTGATGGAGCATGAGGGGAAATCTTGAGGAGTTCAAAACCGTCCATCAGGAGGCATCGAACAAAAGCCCACCTAATGATCCAGCATTGATCAACTGACCTAACTGCCATGGATATACCTAGAGGCTTAATAAAATGCAAATCAATCTCTGTAACCAGGAAAGAGTAGATTCAAATGTACCAGAACTGATGTCAAAATACAACGTCCTTTTGTAGTTTTTAGGTCTCGCCTAGCTATTGCGATAGCAATCGCTATTGCGATAGCAATCGCTATGCGAGACTCTAGTAAGGGGCTCCCAAAAGTGCTCCCAAAAGCGGATTGCATGGCGAGCATGCGCACAATCAAGTGCATCGTGCCGCCATGCAATCCGTGGGAAGCGCTTCACCCCCACTGGCGCCCTCGGCATCAAACTTCAAAGGGTCCGCTCCCCCGCCTGGAATGCGCTCCCCCGCCAAGCACGCCACGCTCCGCCGCGTCTCGCCGTTTCACTTTCGCACAGCGGGCGCTCGGACCACTTTTTTTTTCAGTACTTGTGAAACAATAACATGATTTGGAAGCAGGTTTTTAATTTTGTTCAACTCTCTTAGATGTACTTCCACTGTAAGAATCCACGATGTATCTGCCGGTATGAGTAATTAAACAAATATTAAAGTACATGGCAGCATTTTTTATTTTTCTATTTAACACGGTGTGCTCTGCAGCAGGGACGTTAGCCTTCTATGTTACTTTATACGTCAAAACTGTGCCTAGACAAAACAGATAACTCTCGCATAATTGAGATCTCTGCAGCAGGTGTTTCTAAATGCTTGATATTTTTTTAATGCAGTCTCTTGGAGACCAATTACAGAACAGACGTACTGTCACGATTGTTTTATTTGGCTGTCTTTGCAGCAGGTTTTTTCCCCAGTAAAAGCATCAATTGGCTGTCAGGCTCCATTTTACAATCTCCACCCCTCGTGATTCCAGCCCCTTTCCTCTGCGATATATTGTCCCCCAATTTACAGGTTACCGAAGTATTTTTTTTCCCCTATTCCCTCACTGGGGGTATCTAAAACATAGTTGACGTGATATTTTCGTAGCTGACAGCCTCTCGCTTGTCGCGCAATGATTGTAAGGTAATGGAGGGGAATGGCCTCGGATGTTATGATCCTAGCCGCCCCATAGTTTTTACCAACATGTTTGTGCCATTTCTAAAAGCCTAACAGGTCTTGGGCATTCGTCAGGGTGAACTTTACCCCTACCCTATCAATAAGTGAATGCCAAGGGGACATAATTACACAACAAGAAAAAATTAATCCATCATGGTCTGTTGAGGGGGGCACCTCCTGTAGTCATACATTCGTCAAGGAACAGTGCCCAAGAGGTGCTCCCTCAACAGACCATGATGCTAGTAGCCACAAAAGTACAGGTGTTTAAGTCAGATGTCTTGATCTCAGAGAGGTAGGCCCTCCCGGGCTTGATTTTCTTTGTTGCGTAATTACGTCGCCCTGGCCTTCACTTATTGCTAGGGTAGGAGAACAGACAGGCTTTTTTATTCTCTTTGGGGCGTTATTTAAATGGCCCAGCGATGGAACAAAACAGTGCCATTAAACTAAACCGCCAGGGCAGGCCGTGCGAAAAAAGAAGCAGTAGAGCGTCTCTGACCCACGCCTCCGTCATTGCTACCCAGCAGCTACTGTTGGTCATTGATTCGTGGGCTGGGCGGCGGAAAGGGGATAGCTTCCTTCCAGCTTAAGTAACAGGTCGGAGGTGGCATGCTCACAGGTCTGAAACGATTTATTTTCTAGCTCACGTCCCCTGAGCACTTGTCTACGGGCCAGAATGGAGTGTGTGATCCGTGCTCTAAACCTCAGAGCTTCGACAGCAGAAAACAGCGCAGCAGTAAGGAGAGAGCAGTCTTTGTTGTGAAACGGTTTTAATGAATTTTGCATTTGCAAGGCACGAGGCGTGTTGTGTGTGCGAAGTTACACGTATGGAAAACAAACAATGCTGTAGTGTGCGAGGCACACACCTGACGTACTGCAGGTCGAAATCATTCCCTGGTGCAATCCAAATCGTGTTCTTTGGAATTGCTCCATGCTGCGAACAATCTTCTGATTACTCGTTTAGCTTTTACAATTTCCTGTTAGTGCTCTGACCGAGCAGTCTCTGGCTCTTACATTCCACACTCGCCCAATACACAATTTGCCAACTTTGCGCTCTAAACATTGTACTCTGATAATTTCCTGCAATGTAAATACCAACAAGCATTGGCATAGCCAATAGGTCTCGCCTTTGGGGCCTTATAAGTGTTTAACCATGCAACAGTTAATGTTGTTGCACCAAGGATATTGTGCTGCATAACTAAATACTTATAAGGTCCCAAAAGCGAGACCTATTGGCTATGCCAATGCTAGTTCTTCAACCTGCTATTTTACTTTCTGTGGTGCAAAGCAACTAAATCCAAAAATATGCCAGGCACAGTAATCTGCACAAGAGATTTTAAGTACCTTAATCTCTCATTTTGTATGCCGATATTTTTAGGCTGGTTGGTGCAGCACCCTTGAACTCAGTTATCACCAATATGAATGTACTGCAAACCTGAAGGGAGCAAAACAGTCTTCGGTAGAAACATCAGGGATGCGGCCTACCAAACTATATGGAGAATCTAGATTGACAGCCAGTCAACCCCAGAGTGCTTTGCCTTAATGGTGGTGTATGAGGCAGGGGTGCTCCTCCCCAGTATTGTAAACGGCCTTATCAGGTTTGAATGGTTAGTCTCCCAGTGCACTGAACCGGAGGTCCTGCGACTGGGCACTTTCCAAACAAGTGGTACTTACAAGCTGCAAGCACACTGGGTTCACAGACTAGCGCTTGAACACAAGGGAGATGGCTATTGAACAGTAATGAGAGGCAATGCCAATAAAGTAACGTGCACTGGTCATGAAACACTCATACCTATAATCTATGGGCAACATTCTATTAGAACGTCAATGGTGTCCAGCGAAACTGCCCTACCATGAACATCAAAAGCAGTCTCAACGTCCGCAATCTCTATTGGATTTCTGCATGTAAGGACAAGTAATCACAAGTAATCACGATGCAGATTTCTCATACAAGAATCAAAGAAGCCATCTCACCCTGATGGCTTGAAAACTGTCAATGCATGCAGGGCAATGGAAGTTTTTTTTGTTTTCCCAAATCACAAACCCAAATACGCCCAGGAATGTGAGCCAGGAAAATGGGTGCAAAAGAAAGTGAACAATCAGGCTAAGCTCATCCGTATGACCTGCCATAGGCAATGAAGGAAAAAAGAAGAAAAAAAAATATAAAAGCATTGGCATAACCAATAGGTCTCGCCTTTCGGACCTTTTAAGTGATTTGCTAGAGCTATTGGCTTTGCCAATATGTTAAAAGTATGTTGTAGAGCAGGGTGGCGCCTGTGTAGAATGCATTAGGCAGTACAAAAGTCTGGTGGCATTAACCTTTGAATTTCACAAGAAGGAGCTCCTAATACACTGGTGATTGCGTCTAATAAAACGCAGCCCTCCTCCCTGTTGATTGGTGGGGTTTAGTTAAGTCACAGCACAAAGGGGCAGTTTTAGGTGAGGGTGGAATAAAATACATCACAACTTCATCAAGAAAGCCGAGATAGATAGTTAGATGTAATTCAGGTTTTAAATCATACAATTAACAAACCAGAATTGCCAATGTTTCTACAAACTGAGGCACGGGCCGGCATGTGATCGTGCCCTGAAGGGATCCGATAAGGATAATAAATCTTTTAGCGCAAGCTTTGATTTTTTTAGTATGTGTCCCTACCAGGGGGAGGGATGGCGAACACGGATATTTTAAGGGGAAGGCAAAGGTTTATAAAGAGGAAACAAGTATAACGAGAAAACATAGTTCTCAACGAAGTCAGTCGGTTCAGGCTTGCACATGCTTCCTCCAACCCATTGTTGTAACGCTGTGAAGCTGCTGCCCTAAGCTTCCTCTCTCCCTCCCTGAATATAATGAACTGCAGCGCGAATTTACTCGGCTGGGACTACTGTCATAAGTAGTAAACAGTAAATGATGCAGGCTTGAGAAATAGGTAAGCTGTAGACAGAACCAGTAAGCAATGCATACGAAAGAGAACAGTCATACTAAAACAAAAAGTTACGTAGCACTTCTGCACTCATACAAAATGTTGAGCACAATGTTAAAGCGCAGATGGAAGAAAGTCAACAATAGTAAACATACTTCTTGCGTGCAAATATAGGTTTAATGGCTGAGGAAATCCGATATTTACAGAAAAGAGTGTAATAGTTTATTATATTACGATCAATGTCAACGCCCATAAGATCGCGGTGGTCTCAGGATACAGTAGACAACGAAGGGGCACAGATCACAGTCTATGATATCCATTTGTGTAGAGAAATTAGAAGAGGTTTCCTCCACATCACAGATGTAAGATGTGTGGTCAAGATCTCGTTCAACTGTCCACTTAATCTATTCAACATACTCATACGCTGGAATGGCTTTGCCACAGATGAACGTACAAACTTCTCCTAAAATAGAAAAAGGGAAGAGACAAGCTCCATTCCTTTGACTGATCGAAAACTGCATATTCTCGAACCATTCTACTTTGCTTCTCATACCATTAGGCCAGTGAACCCTTCTGAAGTACAGGGTGCAGACACCTTTGAGGCCTCTAGATCTTTCTCTATCTAGATAGAGTGAAAAGGCAACTTTTGTGGCTCCAATACAAAAGTGGAAACTATCACCTTCACAAAGATCTCAAACGAGTCGAGTAAAAAAAGCCCCCCCCCCCCTGTACCCGAGGACATAGTTGTTTCACCCAATCTTGCTCTCCTTCTTCTGAATTGGACTCATCATACATTCCCATATCTCAACCACAATCTCTATCTCGAGCGTTTTCAGAAGATATCATCCTCACTTTCCATGAGATAAGAGGGGCAGACAATCTTTGTACTTCTTTGGAGAATCCCTACCAATGATGTCCATGAAAATACTGGCGACTCTTCAATCAAATATAATTCAAACATTTATTACCTCTGGCTGCTGGTCTGATGAAGACAGCTGAAGAAAACTGTACGACTACGGGCAGTGTGAAGGTGGAAACCCCTACATGGAAGACCCCACTCCTACAGAAAATATGCAGATCATCTCAATGAGATCCAGAGTTCCTTAGGGTAGACCCTATGTTGGATTCAGTTATCGTAAGACATGTACATGCATCGGCTTGTGAATCGACTGATCCACCAGCAAGAGATTGAAGACTGAATACAATGATGAAAAATATGATTAGCACAGCAACAGATTTAAAGCACACCAGTGCAACAGCACTGCTTGGAAGGTATCACAATCTGGGTCGGTATGAAATCCTTGGTTTGATTTGCTAAAAGATCAAAAGGATTTTCTTAGACCTGCGAAAAGTAGGCTTCCTGATTTCACACCAAGTCATTAGTACCGAGTTGGACTCCGTTGAGCTCACTGCTCCAAAATACTGTCATGGCATTTCTTTAAGAAGAACTTCAAGACTAAAGACTGTCATCCCCACAGCCGGACGACAACTCAAATTAGTCACCCTGCCCTTTTAGGGATCATCACCCTTAGGGCAACATATGGAGGAAGAGATGCTGTGTTTAAAGAATTAAGCAGATACACTGAAGGCCGTTGTACTGGACGAACAAAGAAAGTTCTTCAAACAGTATGGACTTAAAGAGCGCTATTTTTTCCATCAAGAGGGTTCAATCCATAAATGGTCTTATCAGGTGCAAAACAAACAAAAGCAAGGCCAGAAACAACAGTTATCAGAGGAGATTCTAAAAAGTAAAATCCACAATCAGCCTTCAGGGTAAGAAATTCATCGGGTACTCATCATCAAGAAAGTACTAACACGGGGGGCGTGGCTAGCTGCCAGGCAAGATGGCCGCAGCTTGAAGAAGCTCCGAGGGTGAGGCCGACTCCCCGAACATCCGTATGCTAATCCGTTGCTGATTCTGAGCCCAAGGTCCATGCGTGGAGCGCTGAAGAGAAGCGACTCCGCCTCATCCAAGTCTCGGGTCTCCCAGTGACCCAGAACACTTTCGCCGCCGCCTTGATATTTGCGGCCTGCACCAGTGGCCTAGACCGGGGCCTCGATTTTGAAGAGCGGCCAGGTGGCACGTGAGGGGTCGGGGGCCGCCTGAGCAGGGCCCTGGAGGAGCTGGCGGCGACTGGGAGCCGGGCGGCATTGCGGATCATCTCTGCCCTGATCCGGTCGGTCCCGTGTGGCCAAGGCCGGTGTTCGAGACGCTGGGGAGGCGCCACGAGAGACAGCCCAGTAACAGCCCGACGTTGGAAACCCTCCCCCGCCTTACAGCACAAGCGGAAGCGGAATGAGGCGCCGGGGACGCGAGCCGTGGCAGGCCCGATTGCCTCCGATATCCATCGAGGAACAGGGGGGGCGGCTGGTGGGGCCGCCGGATGGTGAAGTAGGTGACCTCTTGAGCTGCATTACCCCCCCCCCCCCCAGACGCATTCTGCTGGGTGTGCTGCTGGCAGCGGCGCGATCGGAGCTGGGGCCCCTTGCCGGTTGGGAGTCTGTTCCGGCCTATCCGTGGTGTGCCCGGGAACGGGGCCGTTTGTTGTGGATTGCGACGGCGGACAGACTTCTGTAACGAAATTGGATCAGCAGCGTTTTGCCGGGGTCACCTGCTCCGTGGACTGACCAGGAGTATATAAGGGGCGTCCTTGCCTGGGCGACCATGAGCGGGAAGGGGACTCAGGCGAACCAGCAGAGCAAGTTGGACAAATTTGCGTATAACAAAGACCCTTCCCCAATGTCAGACCGCAACGGACGAGCCGAAAAGGCGGCGGCAGCAGCTGAGACATCTAAAGTAACGCTGGAGGACATAATGGCTGCCCTGTCCAGGGTGCAAACTACGGTGGGGTCGATCTCAACGGACGTGTCCCTCCTCAGAGCGGATTTTCCAAAAATGTCAGCCAGGGTCACAGACGTGGAGCAAGTGACAGCTACCTTAACAAAAGACTCTGGCTATCTCCTACAAAAAGTGTCGCAACTGGAGGCGGAGAATAAGCGCATGGCATTAAAGTTGGACGATCAGGAGGGGCGTTCTCGCCGGAACAACGTGCGGATTACAGGAATTCCCGAGAGTGAGGGTCACCCCGCCATGGATTTATATGTTGAAGATCTGATAAAAACCAGGTTGCAGCCCAGGGAACTCTACGCCTTTTTCTCGGTTGAACGCGCCCACAGAATTCCCGGTGGCCGACCGAAGATTGGGGCGCCGCCCAGGCCGGTCTTGGCACGCATGTTTAACTTCCGAGACAGGGATGCCATTCTCCAGGCGCCACCCCTCCGCCTCCAGAACTCTACGGTTTCCTTTTTCCCCGGACTACACGACGTTGGTATCTGCGCAGCGGAGGAGCTTCCTGGAAGTCAAGAAGAAGTTGAGAGCCCGTGAACTGCCCTATGCTATGCTCTTCCCGGCGCGGCTTTGGGTGGTGGCGGATGGGAAGACGCGGTTCTTCGACACACCGGAGGAGGCTCACCACTGGCTTGAGGGATGGCAACAGGTGAAAGGTGCTGGGCGCTCGGACAGGCGAAGACGACAGCCTGGGGGAATCGGAGGAACTCGCTGGTCAGGACCGACGGTCGGAGGAGAAGGAGCGGTCGGAGGGATCAGCTGGATAAGGTTCTGTCTGGCGCCTCTCCTGACCTAGCGGTGTGCAGAGAAATGGGAGAACTATCGGGACTGGAGTGGCCTATTATTGTCTGAGGTGTAGCTCGGACTATTGGACCTTGGGACAGGGGTTGTTCTTGGCCTTCCTCGGACCTCCCGCCCCCTTCGCACGCAAGTAAAGTTCAGGGACATGGGTACTGAGCGCTCTGCTGAGTTGGGGTTGCGGGCAGTTCAAGGTCCGTATGGCAGGGAGGGGGGTGGGGGGGGAGGGATTGTTTCAATGGTTTTTTCATTGGTTTTGGTTTAGGGTGGCAATGTCAATTACGTCAAACAGTGCATGCTGTAGTTACAGCATACGTGTCCTATACCGATATATCCGCAACGGTTGTTCCTTTCTGCCCCGGCCGCTGTGACGCCTGATCGCATGCATGGGACGCCGGCTGGTGGCGTTCTGGCTCAGGTGCAACCTCTCACTGCTCACGTGGAATGTGCGGGGATTGGGGGACAAAATCAAGCGTGGTCTGGTCCTGCATGGCATTAAGAGGTGCGCCCCGGCGGTGGTCTTGCTACAGGAGACCCACCTTACCGGCACTGCTATTAGAGCGATGGATAGATGGGGGTACAAGATGCTAGCACATTCCGAATTCACCTCCGGGTCTCGGGGGGTAGGCATACTGGTGCGGCGTCAATCCCCTTTAATAGTGCACAAAGTTAAAACTGATGGATCTGGGCGGTTTGCAGAGATCATCACCCAATGGGAGGGGCGACCCTTGAATATAGTCTCAGTTTATATACCGCCAGCACTGCATGCCTCGGCGCTCCCGGCGCTCAGCGCGTTCCTGCTGGAGCTGCCGGAGGGGGAGTTGATACTGGGTGGCGACTTCAACGCGGTTATAAACGACCTAGTTGATCGCTGCCCTGCACGGGCGTGGGAGTCTCCCGCCTCGGGAGCTTTATTGAGGCACTCGGGTTAACAGATCTATGGCGGCTATATCACCCAACGGCGCAACAGTTCACATATCACTCAGGGGTACATAACACCAAAACGCAGATAGACTACTTCTTGGGTTCTGCGGGCAGCCTCGAGAACATAGGCAGCATAGAAATTAAGCCATGGGGTATATCTGACCACTCCCCGATACTGCTACAATACACACGCTGTCACCTAACGAGAGGCCGCATCTATCTGATACACCCCGGCTACCTCAGACTCCGATATTCATAAATCGATAATGAAGGCGTCGAGCCTTTATTTCCAGGAAAATGTCGCCTCGGTGGGCTCCCCAACTGTTCTTTGGGAGGCGTACAAAACGGTCATCAGGGGACAGGCTATGGCCTCCATTGCGGCACACAAGCGCGAAAAACACTCCGAGCTTCAGTCATTAGAGAGCGAGCTTCAGGCGGCGGAGGTCCACCAGGCCCAGGATCCCACTCCTGCGGCTTCCCACACCCTGCGCTTGGCACAGGCACGGTACAGGGAGCACCTCACGGAGCGTACCAGACAGCGCTTGGAAGACACGAGGCACAAAATCTATGATGTAGGCGACAAAACCGGAAAGCTGCTAGCGTGGCTAGACGGACGGGATAGTGGCACTAGGTGGATTGCGCAGCTTAACACCGAGGAGGGACAGACGACGTCTGACCCACGCAAAATAGTACGCGTCCTGGCAAAACATTTCCGGGCGGTCTATTCCTCAGCCTCCTCCATGACAGTGGAGGAGGTGCTGGCGTATATCAGAGACATTGACATACCCAGACTCTCCCACGAGGCTCGGGAAACCCAGGAAGCCGAGACCACGGTAGAGGAGATACAGGCGGCGGCTGGCGCGCTGCAATCCGGTAAAGCGCTAGGGCCCAACGGCATACCGGTGGACCTCTACAAGGGGGCGTCTGGGTTGCTAGCCCCACACATATTGAATATGTTCACTCCCAGTTTGCAGAGGGGCGAACTCCCGCATGATCAACGCACGGCCACCATAGTGGTGATACCGAAACCGGGTAAACCGGCCGATCAATGTACCTCCTATCGTCCCATTTCGCTGCTTAACGCGGAGGTCAAGATCCTTGCCAAAGCTGCTAGCAACAAGGTTGACACCGCACTTATCCGAAATTGTGCATCCTGATCAGTCTGGCTTCATGCCCAACAGAAGTACGTCCCATAATTTGAGGCGACTGCACGGGGTTTCGGCGCAGACGGACCGATTGCGTGAGCCAGCGGTGCTCATCTCTCTGGATGCGCGCATGGCGTTCGACATGGTCGAATGGCCCTTCCTTTTTGCGGTACTTTTGCACCTGGGCTTTGGGCCCAAATTATGTGCCTGGATCCGTCTTCTCTACACCAAACCAATGGCCCACGTTACCGCCAATGGACATATGTCGGAGGACTTCCCTTTGACGCGTGGCACGCGTCAGGGTTGCCCCTTATCACCGTTACTTTTCACCCTGGTGCTGGAACCACTATCGGCTTGGATACGCTGGGAGCCCATGATACGAGGCCTCAAGTGGTCGGACGGCTGGGAGGACCGCGTCTCCCTATATGCGGACGACGTGTTGCTGTACTTGTCCTCCCCTAGACGCTCCATATTAGCGCTACTCAACATCTGTGAGGTCTTTGGTAGAGCGTCGGGATATACGATTAACTGGTCCAAGTCGGTCTTATACGTGCTAAGGGGCCCTCCTCCGCGGCTACTGGTGGACTGCCCGCTTCATACAACAGAAGGGTCGTTTAAATATCTAGGCATACATATCACGGCGGACCAGGCGGAATTTTTCCGGCGGTATTTGCGGCCTCCTTTGGACCGCCTTTCACAGGATGTACGCCATTGGGGAGCGCTACCTCGGACCCTGCTGGGGAGGGCTGCGTTCTTCAAAATTAAGTCTCTGCCCAGGTTTCTATATGTGCTGGAAAATACACTGTATCAGGTGTCGCCGGCGTACTTTCGCGCGGTTGCAGCACTGATCACCAGCCTACTATGGAGCAATGCGCCAGCACGAATAGCGTAATCCAAGCTAGTCTGAGGTTGGTACGACGGGTGGCGGGGGGGGGGGGGGGGGGCGGGGGGAGAAATCGCGCTTCCCAATGTCCAACTTTATTACTGGACGGCACAACTAAAGGTAATTAATCAATGGCTCCACGCGCCGCAGTCCGACCCAGCATTTAAGGCGGACAGAGACATATTGGGCACGAGGGGTATGTTGGCGCCCCTATACGACGGTAGACTGGCCCTGAAGTTAATTGGCCCTCTGAGACAGACCGTAGCTATCTAGCACGCGGCCCAGGCTACACTGGGGTGGCGGGGGGGGTTCTGACCCAGCTCACGCCTCTCTGGGATACAAAGCGACTGGGGCGCCTTAGGGACTGTAAGGGCTTTGATGGCTGGGACAGCATCGGGATTTCGGTGGTAGGCGACATGTGGCACAAGGGGGAGGTGGTCCCCTTCCCACGCCTCCAACAATATGAATTAGCACCTTCGGAATGGTTTCGGTACACGCAAATTAAGCATGCCTTGTTATCAAGGTTGGCACCTGGCGAGGAGGTTCCGGAGGCATCTCCTATGGAGGACAGGCTACTGACGGAGTATATGCCAAAGAAGGCTACGTCCTTCACATACCACAAGCTTGTAAATAACCTACCAGACCCCATGGAACCCCTGCGCGAGAAGTGGGCTGGGGATGCCGGCGAGTTTGACGAATCAGAATGGCGGGAGGCGTTGGCTTCGCCACGCGAGGCTGGTATACCTTCGAGGCTGCGGTTGGTGCAGCTCCGCATTCTGCATCGCTCGTATTACACCAGGCACTTGCTACATAAAATGGGTAGAGCACTGCACCCCTTTTGTCTGCGAGGCTGCGGGGAGGAGGGAACCTTTTTCCACACCATTTGGGATTGCCCCGTAATTCAAGACTTTGAGGCGGGTGATGCGGACAATGTCGCAATCATGCGGGGTGTCATTGGTGCCAGAGCCCAGGCGCTGTTTGCTACATGTGTGGGAACCTAATGATCTCAACCGCCAGGCTCCGAGCTGGGCCACTGTGGGGATGATGACGGCTAAGAGAAATATAGCCCAAAAATGGGGGGCGGTGGAGGTGCCCTCGTTTTCTGCGTGGGGAGGGGACATGGATGCTGCCATGTTGGCTGAGCGATCAACATTCATTAGGCGGGGCTGCCCCCGTAAATGGGATAAGGTTTGGGGGGCATGGAATAAATTCAGAGAAGCGATATGTGACCCGCCGCCGGTGTCGGATGATGAGGTCTCTGACTCAGACTAAGGGAGCAGACTGGAGGGCGGGAATACGGGGCTTCGCTGTCATTCATGTAATAATGTGTAGAAACGATTCCATTTGGATGGATGTACATTTGTGTGATGCACTGTCGAATGCTAAGGGAAAACTGCATACTCTAATGCCACGTTCTGTTTATAAGAAAACAATAAAAAATTAAAAAAAAAAAAAAAAAAAAAATGTACTAACACTCTCCGTCCAATTAACCACTCCTGGAGAGAGAGACAGAGACAGAGAGAGAGTGTGGATGTCACTTGTGTCATCCAAGTGCAATCCCATAAAGGTATGGAATATATTAAGATGAGGATAGTGGATTTGCTTCAAGGCAATTACACCAAAACCAAAGGCAAATCTCCTTTTATCTGCTCTGAAAGAGGAACCTCACTTCTTAACCACACAGCAGTGGAAAAGGTACCTCCAAAACAGGAAAACAAGAAGTGTACACCAGGTACATCTTAGTATTGAAAAAAGGTCAATCAAACCAGTATCATCCAATAGTAAGCCTCAAATGTGTCAATACGTTCTCAGAAAGCAATTCATGATGCTGACCCATCATCATACTTAACAACTGACTGTTCCATAGATCTGCAAGACGCATACTTTCACAACCAAGTTGCAGATCAACAATACCTGTGATTTCTTGTAGGATACAGTCACTACAAATACTTCATTCTACCATTTGGACTAAAATCTGCTCAAAGGATATTCTCAAAGTGCATGGCAGTTTGAGGATGATCTGAGAAAGAAAAGAAAATGTGTTTCCCCATACCTGGACGACTGGCTCATAAATGCATCTCCACAGCGAAAAGCAGCTCAAGACGACACCGCTGCCAGACTGCTAGAGAGACGAGGCTTCAATATCAACATGGACAGTCAATCCCAACACCAGTCCCATTTCTCACATACTTGACAGCAAAGAGATACAAAAAGAAAAAGAAAAAAACAGGTTTCTTTCAGAGGAGAGAGATGCATCAATCTTAAGAAAAGCGTGGAATTAAGGAAATACAGCTATCACACTGCTAAACAGATTTCTTCCCTATTGGGATCTACAGCATCCTCCATATACATAGTCCAAAACACAAGACTGTTTATGAGACCTATCCAGGCTGCAGAATCACTAGCATGGAGGGGCGGCCACTAACAACATCCCTGGAAGTCAGAACCAAGAAGCAGATTCTCAGTAGACATGAGTAATGTCATGAAAAATGTCCTTCGTCGTATAAAATGCCTTCAGAGAAAGGGGATTTCCAACTTTAGATGTATTCACCACAGCAAAAAACAAAAGAAAATGCAGAGACTTTGCGTCCAGGGCACCAGAACGGAATTCAACTGATCAATTGGTGAACACCATTGGTCTACAGTACACCTTTCCTCTGATCGTACCACTGGTCATTGTGAAACAACGTAAATCCAAGGCAAAAAATGACCTTAATAGCACTAAATGGGCAAGACACTTACATTACATGGACCGTATATGTACATTAATATATATTATTTTTAAAAAGTCATCCATCCTATACTGTAAAGAAAAATTAAAAACACACGCCTCAGAGAAGCAACTGCCAATACAACACACTTTAGGAAGGAGAACATCCCAGGTTATAAAAAGGAACAGGCTTCTCTCCTAGGCTGCATTTTCACATTCATGCTTTCTGTTGAAAGGGTTTTTTGCTGCTTTAGGATGCTGCAATGCAGTTCTAGGACGTTAATCTGGTAAAGGATTTTAAACAAACATCCACTGGAAAATGAGGCCTCAGGCTTCAATTTCACAGATACGGATGTAAACTCCTTGATAAAGAGACTTTATATGATGCCGTTTCAGTGCAAAAAGGTCCGCACGTGCAGCTGGAAATTATTCAAGCATTTAGGACAATCAAAAAAGATCCTACGGTGCAGACAGTCTTATTCCAAAATTTTAGAGATTGGGTTACTGGTTGACTGGGATGTGAGCCCTAGCCAAG
The DNA here is from genome assembly GCF_964204655.1 of Triturus cristatus. Taxonomy (NCBI): domain Eukaryota; kingdom Metazoa; phylum Chordata; class Amphibia; order Caudata; family Salamandridae; genus Triturus; species Triturus cristatus. Next base: position 83,620,345 of record NC_140592.1, read on the forward strand.
CAGCAACCACGATCCTAGTCAGTGTAAGGCACAAGCAACCCCAAATTAACCTGCGCTATCCCCCTGGTAGCTTGGCACAGCACAGTCAGGCCAACTTAGAGGCAACGTGTAAAGCATTTGGGCAATACTTCAAACAATAAAACCGTGAAAACGCCACACAAAAAAATCCCACACCAGGTTAGAAAAAGTGAGCAGAATTTAACAAATAACACAAGACCAAATTCAGTAGAACCGGAGTTATGAATAAAGAATAAACTGTAAAATAGCACCTAAAAGCAGAAAGTGCCAACCGCGGCTACCAAGTTATGTGGGTCAAAGTCAAAAGTTCAAGCCGACCTAGATGTAGCTCGGGTTGGATACAATTCAAAAATAGTCCAGCTGAAATTATACCTTGACGTTGTGGCAAGAGTCCAGTTCGCATTGGAGAGGGTCGCAAGGAACAAGAACACTACAGGGTGGCAGACGGCATGGTGAGATGAGCAGGCCAGGAGTCGCAAATATGTAGGCTGGTGCTTCACGTTGGCAGTCCCTTGGGGGCTGTTGGTGCTGTTGTGCAAAGAGATGGCTTGGTGGCTGCTCCCATTAGTTTCAGTCTGCACCAATATATACATTTCTTTAAGGGACCCAAAGAGCATAATTCAGTAACTTTTCAAATAAACAAGACACACAGCCTGTATTCAGTTCAAAGTACATGGACCAATCTATGTACAGGTAAATGATTGGTTGCTCCAATGAGCAAAGGTGTGACAAAAGTGCGCATACAGAGTGACTTTGTAGGAGAGTAGGGTCTGCTATCCTATGGTCACCCCAAATTTTTGCTTTTTGCTTCACTGGTTTTTGACATATTGAGGCTGTGGGCCTGCTAATCAGACCCCCAGCCTGCTGTTCTCTCTACTAAATTGACACTGTGCACCATAGGTGCATAACCAATTGGAATTGGATCACCCTGTGAGCTCCTGTACCAGTGTACACTAGGTACCCAGGGCATTGGTGTATCTAAGGCCTACCTGGGGCTGAAGCATGTATTGTGCCACCCCTGGCCTGGCCTAACAAATTTGACACAACTGGTTGATCACTCAGCTGGGGTAAGTTGGTGTAACCACCTCTTACTTAGGTGTAGTATACCTAACCTTAAATGGGACACCTGGTAACCTACAAGTCACTCCTATGGCAGGCCTTGACAATCCTGAAGGCAGAGTGCTTGGTTCCATGTGAGATGGTGCTCTGGCATGAGCTGAGCCTGTCTGCAGTTGTCGGAACAACTTCCTTCTACCGTTTCCAGATATCGTCATACCATATACTCTTAAGTGCATTATGAACCTCGCGGTTAAATGCTATCTTTGGTTTGGCTTTATCAAAACATGTCGAGTAAGGTGTCATACGAATTGGAATACTAACCCCTCGCCAATTCTGGCGACGGGGTTAGCATTCCACCCTTCTAGAGGGACACGACATGTACAGTACCTGAAACCCGGGTAAAATCAGACCTAGCCTCAGCTCCACAAAATGGATGCTGCCACCACAGACACAAGTCTGCCCTCCTGCTGCTGGGAGTCCTTCCAGCTTGGGAGACGTGGACAAAGGGTTTCCTGCCCGGGGAGGTGCGAGCACCACCCCAGACAGGATTTTGTGTATTGGTCAGGTAGGGCTTCAAAGAAACCAGACATGCCTGAGGCTCACAAGGAGCCTCGGTGCATATGCCAGTTCAAACCGGTCCTGGGGCACACCAGCCCCGGACCTGGGGCGAGCTGGGCAAAGGATTGGGGTTGTAGCCACCACCCTTCCTGGTCCCACCCTTAGGGAGGGACCTAGCAGGTAGTCCGGCCCCTAGAATCCACTTAAAGGTAGGAGCTGTGTCCTAAGACTTCAGACATCCTGGAATCAACTCATCCACAAGAAGAAGACGGGAACTTCGACGCTCTGCTGCACAGAGGACTGAAGGAAATCTCCCCTATGGTCAGGGAGTGACCATCTTGCTAACGCAAGCACCAACCAGCTATTGAACTGCTTTGCCGTCGCCTCCTGCCGGAGCCCGAGCCCACAGCCCGACAAGACCTGGACCTCCAGACCTCTCACCGCCCGATCCACAGTCCCTGCAAAGAAGGAACCCGTGGAGGCATCGAGACACGTGGAGCCAGCCATCTTGAAAGACCGACGACAAGCTGCAAGCGCAACGACAGAGGCTCCCTCCAAGTTGTGCTTTGGGTCCTGAGAAGCCCAACCACCGAGCAGCATCTGCACCAAAGGTGAGCCCTCCAGCATCTCCACGATCTGCGTGGGGCCCCTCTGCACTTTGCATCTCGACGCGCCTGCCCGGTTGGCTAGTGGCCATTTTGGCGACCTATTTTGAAATAAACGACGCTGGTCTGGTTGCTCCAGACTGGCCCTAGCTGCTCTCCAAAAGAGCAGCCCCTCTGACCTTGCTGGTCAGAACAATCAGCTTGCCTCTCTTTCCACGACTCCTGCCTTTGCCAAGGCTTGTTTGCTTCTTTCGAGTCGCCGACACCGCCGACAGCGAGAGCCTGCGTGGGACAGCTCGTGACTCGACTCTTGGACGTCGTCGACCTTCAGGGACCACGTGGCTGCGGAGACAAGCTACACCTAACCACCTGTTTGCACCCGACATCGCCTGGTACCTACCTGGTGCCACGCCGGTCACTGGCTAGTGACTGAACACTGTCCCCTCTGCTTTCAGGTCTTCTACAACTCCGACCCACTCTTGGATCCACCGCATCTCTTCTGGACCGACCGCCTGCAGCATCTTTGTCATCAGGCTCCATTGAATCGATAGAAGAAACTCGACGCACTTCGAGACCTATGCACCCGCTTCCTGTGGGTGAGGTAAAGCTGGCACTCCGGTGCCCAAGTGTAGAGAAACATCTCTAGTGTCTGTGTTTTGAATCTTAAGATCGTAGTCCATCCAGAAGACCCTTTCTGCAGTAACTTTTAAACTTTTACGCACCCATTGAAAACCTATGGGAGCCCGCGTGTAACTTTCCTCACTGCACACGCGACCCGTGGACCTCCTGGTCACTAACTGAAGTTAGCTCCTTGTAGGCCCAGCGATTCTAGAGGCCCTAGGCCTTTTCCCTTTCTTGTTTGAGGTACTTATACCACTATTTTAGTATATGGTTTGAGTGGCCACCATATAAAGTGCAACTTCTGTATATTATAACGTTGTCTTGTTTAACGATTTGTGCTCCTGTGCTCATAAAGAGTCTAGGGGATACTTTGAGAAATAAATACATATATATTTTGAATATATATCTGTGTGGTGTCCTTTCATTGGTATAAAGGGGGGTTACATTTGGTAAAACAGCCTGCTTAACACGCTTTAACGAGTTTAGCCTCAAAGACTGCTTAGCCTACGCTACCACTAGGGCAGCTAGTCCGAAAAGGTTGACTTACAACCACACCATAAGGCTTGCTTGGCATGGTACAAGGCGGTCACTTTAATTAGTGAACATCATATACCAGGCCAACTTCTCACAAACTTGTAAAAGGAGTAGGGTGAAAATACAGTAAAGGAAAAAATTATTATTTTTTTTTTAAAAACACGAACACCATGTGCAATCTGCCTCTTAGCCGTCTGCCTAAACAAAGAGGATCCAATTTGCCTGGGGCAACTGGGAGATTCTTAGAAGTCGGGGAATAAACCGAATACATGCTGTGAGCAGTAACGTGTATCTAGGTTATATATGTTAAGTATTTTTCTGAAAAGTTAATGAATTATGCTCTTTGGGTCCCTTATACCAAATACAGCCCCCCGAAAAATAAATTGATTGGTACAGACAGGGCTTTTTTGTATCAATTGCTATCCGGGCCCCGGGGTTCACTGGCTTACCCCATTTGTTTGCAAATAACAATGTAAAAGCTTAATTTTCTAAATTTTAATTTAAAATCAGACTTCACCATAAGTTAGGATTTTAAATTAGAATTCCGAAGACACCGAACATGAGCCAATTGCCTTTTCTCATTTGGAAATTACACTTATAAAAGGTAATAAGGTAATTCCAATGATATCCTATGGGAGAGGTACTTTGCAGTAGTGCAAAACTAATGTAAGAGGACATGTCCTACTAGTTAAATACATTGCACACTGCCTTCTGGGCAGTCCAGGGCCTACCCTAGGAATAACATATGAATTAAAAAACCGGTGCCTCATGGGAACAGTCCAGCCCAAACTGCCTAGCCATCATCCCTCATTTCTTTTTAAGGCATTTTTATAACGTGGTGTAGCCTGAAACTGTGCCTGGTTTCATCTGAGCCTGCGGTTTTTACATTTTTCCCTTTTTCACAGTCTAGGACACGGATTATACTTCCAGGTTTATTTCCGCTACACTTTTGCTCTTCTCAAAGTTCTTTTCCATGCTGTTGCTTCCTTGTGCGAGCGATACCTTTATGGTCCTTTAGCATCACAAAACCCTAACATTGTGGAGGGTACAATAATCCTTTCACTGCATCACAAATAGAAATTGCTCCTCATCTTGTTCATACTTCTACGTATATTGAAGAACTAAGGCAGGTTTCTTCATGCTCCCATAGCGGTTTCATTCAAAACTGTCGGTGTCAGAATTCCACAGTAATTTTTCCAGGAAGTTGGCCTTTGTGCAGTCTACACTTTTTCATTTGGCCCCCTTGCCCGCCCAACCATTTCTTTACGGAAGACATAATGGACAATTTGTAACTATTTCGAACCCAAACTCACAGAAATCACTTGGATTCACCATAGACACAAACCTCGCCCCCAGGGAATATATTGCCAAGAAAACAAACAAGCATTTGCAATGCAATAGGTCTCGCATTTATAAGAGTTTGAGCTATTGGCATTGTAAAATTACGCCTTTTATTTATGTTTTGGTTTTAAAACAAATAAAAGGCATTGTCATTTACAATGTCAGTAGCATAAACTCGCATAAAAGCAGTGTGCGGCGTGCAGCAGTGTGCGGCGCGCAGCAGTGTGCGGCGCGCAGCAGTGTGTGGCGTGCAACAGTGTTTCGTGTAACAGTGTGAGGCATGCAGCACTGTGGCGTGCAGCAGCATGCAGCAGTGTGCGGCATGCAGCAGTGTGTAATGCGGCAGTGTGCGGCGTGCAGCAGGGCCGGGCGGCGTGCAGCAGGGCCGGGCGGCGTGCAGCAGGGCCGGGCGGCGTGCTGCAGGGCCGGGCGGCGTGCTGCAGGGCCGGGCGGCGTGCTGCAGGGCCGGGCGGCGTGCTGCAGTGTGTAATGCAGCAGTGTGTGCGGCGTGCGGCAGTGCCGTGAGGCAGTGCAGCAGTGCCACGCGGCAGTGCGGCAGTGTGTAATGTGGCAGTGTGTAATGCGGCAGTGTGCGGCGTGCAGCAGTGTGCGGCGTGCAGCAGTGTGAGGCGTGCAGCAGTGTGAGGCGTGCAGCAGTGTGCAGCGTGCAGCAGTGTGCAGCAGTGTGCGGCGTGCAGCAGTGTGCGGCGTGCAGCAGTGTGCGGCGTTGTTTGTAAACAAGAAAAGCGGACATCAAAGGAAGGGTGGGAGGGAACAAGCATATGGGGTGTGAGTTATAACGAAAGTTCTGGCGAAAGCAGTCTGCTACTTCCAAGTCCGATGCCAGATGCCAGCTTCGCGCTTGAATGCCTCACATGCACTGGCCATAAACCGCATTCCTAAGGTCTTGTGCCCCTTACTAAATCTCTGAATGCGTGAGGCGGTGCACGCGCAGGAAGTAGCTGGTGGCAAATGGAATGCGCGTGGTTGTGCGCGTAACCGCCACCCGATCCGCCTGGGAAGCCTTTGGGAGCATTTTCGGAAGCCCCTACATAAGTCTCGCTGAGCGATCGCTTACGCGATTGCCAGGCGAGACATAAAAAGGCCTGGTACCATCTCTCTTCTAAAAGAAGTCAAACAGTTTTTCCCAGAAAAGAACTTGAGAACTGCTGTTCAAGCCCTTGTCATCGCACATCTGTGCAGTGGTAATTCCCTACTCCAGGGCCTTTCAGACTCTACACTGGCACCACTCAGTTACATCCAACACGCTGCAGCACATCTCATCCAGGGTCTGAAGAAACATGATCACATCACCCCCACCCTGATGGAACTCCAATGGCTCCCCTTGCCAGCCCGCACCATCTTCAAAACCAGCTGTATCATTTTCAAGGTAATTCCAACTAGCACCCCTATTTATCTTGCATACAAGCTCACCACCTTTGGTGGTTCATGACACCTGCAGCCAGGACACCATCAGACTGCAGACTAAAGTGTTAAAAAGAAGAAAGAAAAAAAAAAAAAACAAGGTAACAGGCCTCTATCATTTGTGCACCCAGCATCTGGAACAACATACTGTATCCATCAGGACCACCCTAATGCTGCTCCAATTTAGGAAAGTCCTCTCCACAACAGCCACACCTGAAGCCTGGGGGTCAGAGCCTGATCACTGGCTTTCCACCAGATGGCACTTTAGCACTCAAGGACCAAGACCTGTTCACCCCCCAAAAAGGCTAATTCTGGGCAGTTCCCAGAGAAATCTACTCGTCCACTTGCTATGGCAAGTCAGATTTTATTAGGGCGGGCTATTTTTAGGGATTATTGACCAGTTCTTGCAAGCTGATAAAAAAAAACAGATGTTCTGTTCTCCCAGAAAGTGAATGAGCAATAAAGAGGACTTTAAATCCCGTTTTTATCTTGTCACATTAGTCTGCGTTCAGAGACAGAGGTTAAATGTCAACTTGGGTCTTTCGGTTTGCAATCAGGTAAAGAAAAATAAACAACCTCCAGTATAAAAGCTGCACAGTTAGAAGATTTTTGTTAAGTGAACTGTACGACAATGGTGCTGTTCAAACAGTGTGAAATGTAAGGCAGTAGCATGTCAGTTTGTTTTTCTAACACACATTTAAGTAGCTTGTAAATGAACTGTACAAACATTTCAAAATCTATTTTCGTGGTCAAGAACAGTGTGATGAAAAAAAGTTTTACTAGGATGAAAACAAAATCAGAACACTTTACTTGGCAGTGTGCAAATGAAACATTTTGCTGAAACCCAATTTCCACACATTGTTTATACCATATATAGTTTTAGCAGTAAAACTGCATGTTAGTAGGAAAGTGTGTGACCATTTCAATGGATAATGTGCTGTTTGTACATGACAGTGCGCTACCTAACAGTGCTTTAGTAATAGTTATTAAAAGTGAGTTTTTAAACGTGAACTGATAAACATTCCTGCCTCGCCCTGATGACAATGCTACTAGTCAACTAACAGGCAGGTCAGGGGTTTTGTGTACCCTATGTGTGGGTTTGAATCGTATTATACATGGAACAAATTTACCCATGCCTGCCGACATCAAATTAAGTCCAAGTACAGCCTCTAAAAATACACCATTTAAGAGCATTTTAAACTTCTGAGCACAATTTATCTAACAAAGAACCCAAGGTCAACTGGGAACAAGCATGCAAGCTAACCACTACAGTCTCCAATAATGCCCGCTTTAGGCTAATACATTACAACTTCCTGCAGAAATCTTTGACGCCCATACATCTCCAAAGAATGGATCAGTTACGCCCAGATACATGTCCACGGCGTGACACCAGAGGAGCGGATTTTTTGCACCTGGCATGGTCATGCGATGCAATATATTCCTTCTGGCAGCTAGTGGTAGACGAACTGGTGCGCGTCATGCGGCTACAAATTGAACTGTCTCCCCGGTGCTGCCTGTTGGGACTATTGGTCAGTTAGGGATGGTGTTGGCTCACCATAGAGTTGCTATTACATCGCTATCTCAGCACACCCGACGTCAGAGCTATAACAAATACGTGACGGAGTGGGGCCTGGCCAAGGAGAGACAGATACGCTTAAGTAGAAAGGATGACAACTCGAAAGTGTGATAAGCACAAGGCGAGCTCAAACAAACTCCTTCTTCCCGCCTCTTGCGAGACAACAATTACAGACAGCTCCCGAGACTGACGAGGTTGTTCAGAACAGCACTGGGGAGGTATAGGAAGGCCTTCAGAAATCTACTCGCCCACCCACTATGGCGAGTAAGATTTTATCAGGTCGAGCTATTTTTAGGGCCTACTGGCCCCGTCTGGGGAGCTGTTAAAGAACAGGTGTTCTGTTCATTCACAAAGTGAATGAGCAATAAAGATTACTTTAAATCTTGTTATTATATAGTCACACTTGCTGTTCGTTTAAAGACCAATCAAATGTCAAACTATATCTTCTGACAGTCACTGCTTATTTTATCCTACTGTAAAAGTTAGAGGCTTCTGTAAAGTGAAATGTCTGTCAGTCGTGCACACAGCATTTAAATAGTTTGTAAATTAACAATACAAACTTTTCAAAATATATTTTATTAGTTAAAAAGCACTTTTTTGTAATTCAGAAGAGAGATGGATTTTAAAATGATCAAAACAAAAATCAGAATGATTTACTTGGTGATGAGAAATAATTATTTGCTGAAACCAGATTTCCACAGTGTTTGCATCCGTAAAACTACATGGTAGTGGGAAAGTTTGTGGCCATTTCATTGGAAAATGTCTGTCTGTAAATGACTGCACTACTGCATCATGCTTTAGTGATAAATGTATTAAAGTTATTAAATATGAACTGCAAAACATTCCTATCCCCCACCCGGACGACAATTCTATTATTGAACTAAGAGACATATGTACCAAATATGGGGGCTTGATTTTTATTATACATGGAGCGAAACTTTAGCCTATTAAATTATAAAAAAACATTTTTTGGTACAGCCCATATACTGAACTCACATATTTGAAGGTAGTCTCATATGTGAAGAACAAGCATTTGCAATGTAATTGGTCTCGTCTTTGGGACCTTATATGTATTTAGCTCTGCAGCACATTAGCCTGGGTGCTGAAACATCTACTGTTCTTTAACATGGAGGGAAAGTAAGCACCAAACTGCATTACACGCCAGATATAGGAACACGTGGAGAGACATATTGCCTTTCAGCAGGAAATTGTATAGTCCAAAGCTCTGTTTTGAATATAAAAATCAGGGCCTTCGTGGTCATATCACTGAAAATACAAAATTATTATCGTCTATGGGTGCTTGAGCAAGACAATTTCTTTGGACTGGAATCTAGAGAATGCTAAAGTGATTCTGGTATTTTACTGACCTCTGCTGGTCGTTTTCTATCAAGAAAGTTAAATAGAGACAGTGGTCAGAAACAAATTCCCTCAGCAGAAAGCAATTCTGGTATTTTACTGACCTCTACTGGTGGTTTTCTATCACGACAGTTAAATAGAGGCAGTTGAACAGAAAAAAAAAATCCCTACGCGGAAGCAGACAAGTCCTAGGGCTGATCTCCAGAGCCCACAAAGTACATACACATATAAGTATATACAAGAGGTCTCGAATGCTCGACCTAAAAGGTGACTGTGAAAAAATATTTGCCCAAGATCACACAATTAGAGAGCAGTTTTTTGGGTCAAGTGCATTACAGTTTGCATTACAGTTCGGTCCAGTAGATTATTTTCAAGTCACTAAACCTGCAGGTCTAGTAAAACATTTCTTATTTTTCGAGGCCTGCGGTACAGGCCGGGGTCTCCCAATGATTAAAACAGTGTACTGTCTCGATGGGGGCAAAGGAAAAACAAGAATGTCGGGGGGGGGGGTGTCAGTTCTCACTCATGTTGCCATGGAACAATGGAATGTCATGTTCACCTTGCTACTGTATCTTCATACATTTGTATGATATGATCATGTGTTCTTGGACTACCAGTTGTATGGTTGGTAACATGAAAATAAAGTGATTTAAAAAAAATGTGAACCTAAAATCTCAAGGAGACCTTACCTTATAAAATGGTCAGCCATGGAGTCTGTAACACATCACCATTTGTTATAACTCTATAGCGTTTTTGTGCTGTTGTGAAGGCAGCCCCCAGTCCGGTCACGAAGATTTCCACTTAAGACTATGTGTGGACATTCCAGTGATCTTATTTTCACTAGAAGAAAACATGTAGAAACAATTTAGCATTTCACCGACTTTTATACAAGAGTAACAGTACTTGAAAGAAGGTAAACAAATACTTGCCTGTAACCCTACTTCTTCAGTGAGGTATTGGTCTAGCTTGCTCAGGTAACAAGTATGAGGCTCATGATATCAGAGCATCAACCATGTTAGGTGTGAGCGCCACAGTTTGCACTGTTGATTGAGAGGATTACTATAATTTTGCTTGTGAATACATGGATGGTATCAATGCTTAAGAAATTATACTAAAGGATAAAATAAAAGTTGCTTTCTACTGATTTGGAATCATGTTCAGATTTGCCCGATTTTAAAATGGACTAGTAAGCAGTAATCTGGTCCACTGATGGTAAATAATGTCAGGTGGATCCCACGAAATCTGCTAATGCATTACCTAACACAAATTCACAATAAGGAGGACCCTACTGATATGGCATACATGCTTCCCACCCCTTCAGTTGCAGGAACTCCAACTACTAAACACCAGTGGAGCTATCAATATCTGGGCCCTTCCCTCATCTCTTGACATACCAACCTATAACCTTCTAAAAAGGTATGGTGGCCCTGGTAGCAGAACCAACTTGTTGTGACTGATGGAGCCATACCACTTCTCTGGTGCTTCCTCTCTAAAAATCAGAATATCAATTAGATTTTCAGATCTGTGCCTGCATCGGGGGGGGGGGGGGGGGGGGGGGGGGGTCCGAGGAGAGGAAGAGACATGAGTGCAAGTGGAGGAAGTGGGTGGGGCAGGGAAGGAAATACTGGGGCAAGGTACTGATTGAGTGGTAATGCACTGGATGGCTGGTGTACGCATGTCACTGTGTGGGGGTAGTACTTGCATACGCTTTGGTGTATGGATTGTAACAAAACGATAAAAACTGTTGAAATAAAAATCAAGAAATACTGATTTGCTAAAAAGCTGCATGCTCTGAAAAAAATATTGTAGTACTTTCTTGGCTCGCCAATCAAGAAGGAACCTCCTAGTAGTGATGCAAGTACACCAGCCTGGACATGCAAGACCCCACAGTGCGAAGCTTAACAGCATCTATCCACACTTGTACATTCCACTTCCTCTCATTTTTACACCTCCACGTTTCAAGTAGATTCTCAATTATGTGTTATGACTAATGAACGACTTTACACTAATCATGCAATCTTGGGCAGTACCACGAGCCTAGAGAGATTTTGTCTGATACAGAAGTGCTTTCACTCAGGCTACAGAGACCTTAGAGTTCTGACAAGAGTCCTCTTACAGTTCCAGAAAGAGGGTACTGATTATCATTCGAAAATCTGCTTCAATTACAATTCACATAAAATCCCCGTAATTTTTGTATTGAAATGCTAGCTTTTCTTTATCAGTAAATAAAAGTTTAATATCAAATATGGCCATGTATCACTGTGATGCCAGCATTTATTCCAAAAGTGGGCATCATCATGCCATAGATGCCCACAACATGACCAGAATTACCACCAGCTTGCTAAGTGTGATCGGTGGACACAATCATTCCACGAATGCAAACAATTACCATCAAGTGCTGCTTTCCACCCACCAAATACTCACCCAAACAAGTGTGCCATGTTACTCCCTCTTCCCCCCAATCTCAGTTCAGCTATTGCATCTCCCAACCTGTTTTTCCCCCTCTTTTTTTATACCTTTTATTTCATTCGCCTCAAGCGACTATCTTGCTCCCTTTACGCTGAAATCTACTACACCCACTCCTCCATTGCTCACCACCGTTCCCACAAACTATTTCCACAATAGTTTGGAGGGAGTGACAGCTGCCATGGTGCTCAATTTTCGAAAAGCACTTTCGCATACATATAAATTCATTTTTCTGGTCGAGCCTGGGCAGGGCATGCGCTGCTCTGCGAGGCAGGCTGTATTAGAGTATGGACTTGAAGCTCCACCCATATTTTTTCATTGACTTGTGTCATTGTCCTTTGTTAATGCTGGCTTCTGATTCGTTAATAGGCTTGTTAGTCCCTCCTTAGTACTGCCTAGTCTTTATTTGTAACCTCCCCATGAGGACTGGTTCTTTTACTTCTGTTGTTACATGGTATGTATTATTTAGTTTGCAAGTACTATATGCTTTAATGAGTTTCTCCCACGGAGGCACGACATGCTTTCTAGCAACATTCAGCATATCCTGTGTGCTTTCACTTTACAAGCAGCCCGGGTGCTCATTTCAGAACATATTACCCAGACTCCCATTACCATATTCTTACAAAGCTGCAGCAGACTCGTTGGCCCAACACTGCAAACGTCCTCTTATTACTGCAAGTTTAACACGTCACTTGTTGAAATCTACTCTCAAACTTTGCAGTGCACACCGATTACAGGATTCAACTCAGAGCAACATGCGACTATGCAATAGAAGCATTTTCTCTGACACACACTGATGGTTGAGCAGACTATTTTTTTCTAGCCTGCTCTCACAACGGACTACACGGTCATTTCATAAAATTCCATGGACAAGGTAAAAAAACTGGCCACCTAGCAAAAAGATTTTGCAATATAGATTCAGTGCATTAGTTTGTCATTCATTCTATCAAAATGTTAACAAAAGTGTTTTTATTGGTGCAGCTGGTTAAGAACCTAGCACTAGTTCAAGGCAGTTTTTGACCAGTCTATTAAAAGGAAGAAGGAATTACAGTTTTGCCAGTATTCAGAATACCATTTTTGTGGGTTAAATGGTTCTATCTGGGATTCTGCACTGTAAGGAGATTTATACTTTGTTTTAAACATCTTGAGCAAGCGTTCTGTAGAAATATACTATGTCATCGAGCACTTAAAAGAAAAGTCATGGATATCTATGTCCTGTGTTCTCTGGACAGTCAGTATGTATCTGCGTGAAATAATAAAGGGACTAGGTAACACCAGGGCTGCTGCTTAACATGTCATCAGAGGACTTGTAGGTGTTGATATGGACTGTGCCTGTGGAAAAGGTAGACCAAACAAGGAGGAACATCGAAAGAAGACTGTACATGCAAGTACACACACACACACACACGAACCACAAATTAATCTTAAGCACATTAGCCTTAGAAACTAAAGTGAATTTCCGAATAGCCATCTGGACAGGAAGTGACATTACTGGTTTTCCTGCCAAAACCATCTTTAAAAGAAAAAGCCAAGCAAGAAGACATCTTTTCACATCACCGATCAGCAAAGGCAATTACATCATAGCACCCTGGACTCCTCCCCCTACCAAGACCTAATGACAGCTGCGCATGTCTGCATCCGGACCACACCAAGAGCCAGGATCCCTGGTCCCATCACTGCCCAGCAATACTCTGCAGCATGACTAAAGCCGCTAGACCCCGGATGCCCAGACCACACCTGCTGCTGTACTGCACCGACATACCACATTAGGAGCTTTCACCTGTACCCACTGCTGGTTCTCCAGCACCCACACACCCTTCCAAATATTAACAACGCCCTCAACTCAACACCCCATCCCAACACACAAGCACCAACAATGCCTACACTCCCACACTATACCACAGCAAACCCGCACGTTAACTCCCACTCGCATTCATGCTTCCAACACAAGATCAGTCAGCAAAAACACAGCCGAAATATGGTACCTGCTGAGCAGCAACGCACCAGACTTCCTCTTCATCAAAGAATCCCTGATCAACCCTTCACCGGCTCCCGAAACCGCTTCAGCAATACCAGCAGGCTACAAGATTGCTCAACAGGACCACCTTCACAAGCCAGGAGAACAACTTGCTATTATCTACAATGAATTCATCAAATGCACAACATTCACAGAGAAAGCCACACCATTCATGGAACACCTACACTTCAAGATGCAAATCTCTGAAAAACTCCCCCTGAATGGAACCCTTGCCTATTGATCACCAGGACCTCGAGGTACCTTTACCAACCTCATCATTGACTTTGTCGCTCCGCACACAATTGACTCCACAGCCTACATTCTGGTGGTGACCTCAACTTTCACCTGGAAGACCGAAACGATCCCTGCACCACAGCATTCCTCGAAAGCTTGAGCAACATTGGACTCTCAGAACGAACACACACCGGACCCCATCACCATCATAAGCAACATCAAAAACACCACCACCGCACAGCTCACATGAACCGACCACTCCATCATCATTTGTCCAAATCAACACACCTCAAGTCAACACCCCTACAAGGTTCAGCACTCCAAGCCACAGCTGGAGCAAAATCACAGAGGCAGACTGGTTTATTGCCCTCAGCACTGATCAGCCTAGACCCACAGATAAAAATCGACAAGGACTTCAACAACTGGATCAAGAACTGCACGGGCTCCCTCACACCCACCTAACCAAACAAGCATAGCAGATTCAACAAGCAGGCCAGCTGGTACACAGAAGACATATGAGACACCAAACGACACTGCAAACAGCTAAAAAGGAAATGCAGAGCCAGTCACAACACTATCGACCAAACTGCCTGCAAGGCTGCACTGAGAAGCTAGCACCAACAAATTAGAGACATCAAGAAAAAAGCACAAGTGGACCTCAAAGGAAATTTCAACAGCTGCAAGGAGATCTTCTCGATCATCAAGGATTTCACTTCACCCTCAGCCATGGTCAACAAAATTGCTGCCTCCCAATGACTCTGCGACAACCTATCCAACTTCTTCTACAGCAAAATCACACACATCTCTATCAATTTTGCACACCAAGTCAACCCCAGAGAACTCCGCGCTAACCTACCAACCAAGATGGCTACCTGACCGAATGGACAACCCTCACCAGAAACAACACAGTGACAATCATGCGTACCATCCACTCAGGGACCCTAACGGACCCAAGCTCTCACCACATCTACAACCTGGGAACATGACCAATCAGCACCACCCTGACCCACATCATTAACACATCCATCACATTCGCTACTTTGCTGGAAGAATGAAAACTTGCAGAAATCAATGCCCTCCTCAAGAAGCATGCAGCTGAACCAAATCAACTAAGCAACTTTCAACCCATCTCCCTGCTCCCCTATCCAGCCGAAAGGATGGAGAAGGACATTAACAAGCACAAGCAACTCACAACCCACCTCAAACTTCACTATCTTCTAGACAACACACAATCAGGATTCAGAAAGAACAACAGCACCAAAAGAGTCCCAATCACGGCCACCAGCAACATTCAATACATCCTGGACCAAGGAAAAACAGCAGCCCTCATCCTCTCCAGAGTCTTCGACACTGTTTACCACAACACACTCATCAGAAGACTCCACGAGACTGGCATACAAGGATACCCTCTCTAAACGCATCTGTTCCTTCCTCATGGAAAAAACAAAAAGGGGCAGGCTGCCACCCTCAACCCCACTATTTTCAACATATACATGACACTGCTCTTCAACACCATCCAAACAAAAGACATCACAGTCATCTCCTACACTGATAACACTCAAATCATCTGCTCCATAACGGATAAGGCAACCACCACAACCAACTTCACCAACTGCATGACCATGGTGGAAAACTGGATGCGAACCAACTGCCTGAAGCTCAACTTCGACGTGTGCACCTCCTGCTTCTTCATGCTACATAAGATCTTTAAATGGTTGCCTCCAAACACCAGACAGAACTCCATACAAGCACTCATCACCAGCACGCTGGACAACAGCAACACTCTACACCGGAATCTCCAAACAACTCCTACACAGACTCCAGACTATCCAGAATGCAGCAGCAAGACTTGCACTGTACCTCCCACACCACACCCTACCTCAGGAAGCTTCACTAGCTCCGAAGGCAAGCCCGTCTGCACCAGTCCACGCCTGGAACCCTGGTTCTCCTACGCCCTGCAGCTACACTGCCGCTGAACCCCTAGCCCTGGACACCACAACAACCGATGCTGCTGCACCTCACCACAATAGGTCCACTCTCTTGCATCCACTGTTCCTTCAGATCACCCACCAACACGCCAGCCACCACCCCGAGGACCAGCCAACACAACACAACTACTTCACATTAATTGGCTGACTCCTCCTCAGCACACGCTTGCTTTGCGAACATGGCACCGAGATCTGGGACCTCATCACCGATCTTACAGCCAGCATCTTCCTCACTGAAACCTGGCTTACCATGCGACTGCTCCAGACATCGCCACAGCAACACCAGACGGATACAAGATGACACATTGAGATTGCACACCCAAACATGGAGGATGGAATCACCATTATCCACAAAGAAAACATCCACTGCACCACCGACACAGAAGACCATTCAGACCATGGAACTCCTCAACTTCAAACTCCAAACAAACGGAAAAACTACCACAAGGAGGTGCCCACGCCTACAGACCACCTGGATCATGCCCCAGCTTCAGCACAGTCATCCTCGAATTCAAAGTCCCACTCCCCATTGACTCCAAAAAAATATATCTTCCTCGAAGATCTGAATTTCCACCTTCATGACCTCACCAACACCATCCGCCTCCTCTACAGCATGAACAACATTGGACTCCCCCCAACTCGTAATCGACCCCACCCACATTGCAAGACACACGCTGGACCCCATCTTGATCCAACAATAGGGTCAAGTACAGCTACGTCACCGAACTCACCTGGACCAACCACTCAATCATACCCATCAACATTTCCAGCCCCTCACCTCCACCGCTCAACCACCCAACCACCCAGGGCCTGCAGCTGGCGCAAAGTATCAGAGCCAATGGCCTGATGCCCTCAACACATCATGCCTCAGCACTGCATCAAACCTGGACTAAGCTGTCAAAAAAAGTCTACTCCTGGATCACCAACATAATCCCCATCAAGACAAGCAGACACAGGAGGAGGAGAACCACCGAGCATGCAAGATGGCACACCTCGAACGGAGGACAGCAAAATGCTACTGCAAGAATCTGGAAAGAATATGGCTCACAAACAAGGACACCTCAGACAGAGCTATCTTCAAGACCTTCCTCAAACTATACCACTGGCTACTGAGAGACAAAGAGGAACGTTTTAACCAGCCGCATTGAGTCCAGCTTCAACCACAGCAAAGAGCTCTTCATCATCATCATGGTTTGTCAACCCTGCAGCCACAGAAGACAGCATCACCCCCTCCCAGGAACTATAAGACAGGCTCACTGACTTTTTCCACAACAAGACCACCAACATCTGTAAGAACTTTGAACCCCAACCCAACTCAGACTTCTTTCACGCACTCACTGAAACTAAAGCAGACAACCGACTGACCGGATAGGACCAGCTCAACTCCAGGACACCGCCGCCATCATGAACTCCTAACTCAAGAGCCCTCGCAGACACCTGCCTGCACATTTTTAACCTGGGATGCTGCAGGATCAGCAACGAGCTCACCACACGCTTCAATTCCCCAATCGCACAGCCACCTTTCCCGAAGACTGGAAACCTGCAGAAGTCAAACCACTCCTCAAGAAACAATCTGTGACCTCAGCGAACTCTAGAACTACCGCCCCATTTCCCTTCTCCCCTTACCAGCCAAAGTTCTTGAAAAGCCATCAACCAACAAATCACAAAATGTCTAAAGCAAAACCTTCTCCTAGACACCACCTATCCGAATTCCAAGGCAACCACAGCACTAAGACTGCCTTGATCGCAGCCACCGATGACATCAGAGCCCTCCTAGACCCGGGAGAAACAGCAGCTCTATTCCTCCTTGACCGCTCAGCAGCCTGCAACACCGTATCCCATCACACCCTGATCAGAAAACTGCATCACATCAGTATCCAAGGAAACGCCCTCAAAGGGATCGCATCTTTCCTCACCGGTAAAATGCAGAAGGTCCACCTACCCCCATCCACCTCCGGACCCCAAGGACATAATCAGCGTTGTCCCTCTAGATCCTCCCTTAGCTCCACCCTCTTCAATAACCACATGACCCCTTTGGCCAACATCGTCAGATCCCACAGACAAAACATCATATTCTAAGCAGATGACACTCAATTCATCCTTGCGCTCTCAGAAGATCCTGCCAACACATGAACCAACTTCCACATGTGCATGAAGAGCATCGCCAACTAGATGAAGGACAACTGCCTGAAGCTCAACACTGACAAAATGGGAGTGCTGGTCTTCAGCAACACCACCCCTTGTAACTCCTCCTGGTGGCCCTCAGAACTAGGACCATCACCCAAACCGACCAACCATGCCAGAAACCTTGGTGTATTCATGGACCGCAAACTAGCAATGAACTCTCAGATCAACTCCGTCTCCTCTGCCTGCTTTCTCACACATTACGAAGTCTTCAAATGGCCCACTTAAACACGAGACATAACCTCACTCAGCCCCTGATCACCAGCGGATTATACTATGGCCATGCACTATGTTGGGATCACCACACACCTTCTGCAGAGACTCTAGACCATACAGAACTTCACTGCCAGAATCATCCTCTACCCCCCCCCGTCCCCAGACGGACCCACATTCCACCCCCCCCCCCCTCAGAAAATTCCACTGGCTCGCTATACAGAAGAGATGCTGATTCAAGCTAATGATCCATGCCTACTAGGCACTGCACAACCAAGGACCAGCCCACATCAATTACTGCCTAAACTTCTACTGTCCGACCACACAACTACACTCTGCCTTCTCCTCACCCACCCACACCCCTTGCATCCACCAAAGCAACAGAAAAGGACGCTCATTCTCCTATCTCGCAAATAAAAACTGACAATACCTCCCTCTGCAGCTACAGGCCTCCACCTCCCTACTGGAATTCCGGAGAGCACTTAAGACCTGGCTGTTCGATTGAGTCACCTGAACCATCATGACCCTCAAGTGCCTAGATACCTTCTTGGGTTATTAGTTGCATTATATAAATCCACCAATTCAAGGACTGGCATCCCATTCACAAGCGCAGCCAATTCAAACTTCTCATGCACACATACAAAACCATACATGACACAGAACCAGAGTACCTGAACAGCAGCATACACTTTCACAAACCCACCAGACCCATATGCTCTGCCTCACTCGCACACATGCTCTACAAAAGCAAGACTGGAGGTCGCTTATTCCCCTACATCGCACCGAGACATGGAATAAATGTACTGACGCAACACATCTCAGCCTCCTCCTTACTTATTGAGTTTAACAAGAAGCTGAAGACCTGGCTCATAAGCACCTTGGGATCCCACACCCTCACACCTTGCCAAAATGTCTGGATACCGTCTTGGCTAAAGTTCATTATACAAAGCAACATAACCAGATTGACTTGAATGTCATGCAAGATTCTCTTTCTAGAGAACCAAGTTTCGTTCGAAGCCAATTAAGACAAGTTATCGATTCAATTTTCTTAGAGGTCTTCTTGTTAGCCAAGATGGGCTGTTTTTATGTTAGTATAGCCAATGGTAAGTATCAACTATCACAATGAAGTAAATATCAAACTGTTAGGCTGCAAAACCACAACTCACTAAGCGCTGTCTCACAAAGATCTTACTACGCATTTGGCACATCTCAAGCACTAAGTATTACATGTTAGGAAATTCTTCAAAAGAGCAGTTGTCACATTATTGGCAATTTTGAAATGTTCTATACAATTTATATAGCACTTCATAGTATACAAGGTGGATATTGCAATAATTCAAATTGGATTCTTTGGTGCCCTTTCGGAGTGCGTACTAGGTGAAACGTGGATTGCAAAATGCCCTATGTTGAAAGTGTTGGCATCATACATACACACACAAAAAGCTGGAAAACAAAGAAGGCCAACGGATTTGTACAAGTTTATAGCAGCATTTACTGTAGTCACATAATTTGAAGATTTCACAAAAATAGCACCAAGCTAAAATGGATGAAAATTTTATTGCAAGAGAACGTGCCGCATAACTGAAGTTTTTTACTAAATTATGTTTGACAATCTTGCCTAATTATGTAGTCAGTTATGATGCATAATTCTAATCACAAGAGAACTCCACTGGATGTGTGGAGGAGGGAACGAGAGGCATGGGGTTCTAGGAGCAGCAGCCTCCAATACTAAATATTCATCACAAAAGAGCTGCTCCTAGTGTGATAACCCAAACGAGTTACAGGAACGTCGTAAGTGTGGGCATCTCACAAAAAGATACGGACTGGTCTCACACACCACCTGGTGTCATGCTTCATCATTGACCAGTCCTCGTCCTCCAAAACATTCGTTTGATGGAGGGTGGGCATACACTTGACGACAAGGATGCACTTCTAAGTGGATGAGTGGGGGCCCGTGACTATGTGAGTGAGGTTAAAAATCATTATAGTAATCAGTAGCAATTCTTTAATGTGAAATGAATACTATATGATATTAAAATACAGGTGTGATGGTAATTGGGACGGTTATTGTTCCCAACCGTCTAGTGAATGGTCTAATGGATGGTCGACATGTTTCTGCCTGGATGGCCCCGAAGGGTCCGTGGCATTCATCAGGACCTAGAAAAAGGAATAAAGGGCTCCGTCCTTACCAATGTTGGTAATGTGTTACCACTGCGGGAGTGTGGCACAAGGCACACTTCACCGTCTTAGAACTGCTTCCGATAGTGAAGCCCTAGTAATTTGGACAACTTGTCCCCTCCCGAATGTAGGCTACATTCGGGAGGACCGGGAGCGGACGTATAGGCTTCGGGACGCATTGATCACAAGTTACAAGGACACACAACTGTGGTTTCTCCCCCGCCCCCTCCCCCATGGGACAAGTTGTCCAAAATACTAGGGCTTCACTATTGGAAGCAGTTCTAAGACGGTGAAGTGTGCCTTGTGCCACACTCCCGCAGTGGTAACACATTACCAAAAATGGTAAGGACGGAGCCCTTTATTCCTTTTTCTAGGTCCTGATGAATGCCACGGACCCTTCGGGGCCATCCAGGCAGAAACATGTCGACCATCCATTAGACCATTCACTAGACGGTTGGGAACAATAACCGTCCCACCTGTATTTTAATATCATATAGTATTCATTTCACATTAAAGAATTGCTACTGATTACTATAATGATTTTTAACCTCACTCACATAGTCACGGGCCCCCACTCATCCACTTAGAAGTACATCCTTGTCGTCAAGTGTATGCCCGCCCTCCATCAAACGAAGGTTTTGGAGGGCGAGGACTGGTCAATGATGAAGCATGACACCAGGTGGTGTGTGAGACCAGTCCGTATCTTTTTGTGAGATGCCCACACTTACGACGTTCCTGTAACTCGTTTGGGTTATCACACTAGGAGCAGCTCTTTTGTGATGAATATGATGCATAATTCTGTCATTGCAGTAGCCCTGCAATGATAAAGCTCTGAAGAGTGGTCGGGAGAAGTCATTATCATGAAATATTTCATATATTTTACTGTTACCTTTGAAATATGGGTTTTGATACCACTGAAGTTTGTACAATAATACCCAACATTTATATCTTGTAAGTGAAAACACACTACGTTCAACATGCAATATTAGAGTAAAAAGGTCAAATTCAACAAAAGAACACTAAGCACGTTTCATGTTACAACCACTTTACACAGTGAAATATCTGGATCCATGCTCACTATGGCTCAGATTACGAATTAAAGCGTTATAGCACCTGATAACGAACAACACCACTGGGTATGTTACTTATGTGGTGGGATAAAATAACACATTTAATGACTTCATGCAGAATACATGCGGATTGTGGTGTTTAACGCGCCTAAATAAGTAAATATCCTCATGTTTTCTCTTGCTAAATTTCGGGAGGCATGACCTGTCGAAATTTAACAGAGGTTACGTTGTTTAACGCACCCAATAATTATTAGATTTACCCACGGGTCCTAATATTACGAGGCACTCGTAATCAGGCCCCAGGTCTGTTTAATGTTATTCTACATCACCAGACAGATTAAACCTCAGGTGCTCTTCCTCTGGTTCAATGTCTTTGTTTTAACTTATGCACATGAAAAAAACCATGGCATAGACCACATATGCAGCTCCACCTGGAGATATATATATATATATACACACACACATACACACACACAAATATACACACACACACGCTGTTAAAGAAGAATAACGTGACCCACTAGATCTCTGCCTCTTCTGTCATGGCCCCTTCCAACAATCAACAACGGTAAGGAATAGCAGGATACAAAGCATCCTACTCCAACAGCCCTTCTACCCTGCACCACATTTGGACTACGCGCCCAAGCACAATATACTCTACAATCTTCGTCGCCCAAGAGTTAAGGTCCCATAAGCTTCATCACTTCCATCGGCCACGCCCCCTCTTAAGATTCAGCCTCACCCATCCACATTTTCTCTCAAGTACTCTCTCAACCTGCCAGACTCACTCCACTACAACCACAAACGGGTCTCGCCTGCGAATTTCGCCATCCTGATTATTTTCAAAGTCCCGTCGCATCGATCTACGTTCCAAACAAGCCCACCATCAACCAGCTTTTCCTATGTTGATCATTTTCCCTATCCGGAATGGATAGGGAAAATTATCTCGTCTTATCCTTCCCCGCCCCCCCCACACACACACACCTCCTTTCTCTGCCACCCCTCCCCCACTCAAAAGGATTTACTCTCCTTAGATCTCCCCAGTATCTCCTATTAAGCCTCCCTTACAACCTCCAGTGCCTGCAGCGCCCTCTCCCTCTGCCCCTCCCCTCACACCCTTTGTCTTGGCGGGAAGAGGGGCCTGTGAGCAAAACGCAACCTCTCGGTGCTACTGCTCGAGCTCTTCGGAACCCATGCACCACGGCGCGCATGTCCCGCTCCACCCTCCATTGATTTCTGGTCAGGGTCTTACCTTCCCGCCTCATCAAACGCCATCACGGAGATATTCAACAGACACAGGAGGGGACGTGGACTGCACTGCGCAGGTTCGCGAAGACAGCGTCCTGTGTAGGAAGCATGCCCGCTTTACAGTGCGAGGATGGCGGATCCAAAATCCTGTTCCACAGGTTGGCATCCACACGCGCAAGATCCAAAGAATACACAGCGCGCATGCGCTCCCGTAGTTTTTAACCCTGCGCGACCTGTCAAAAGCACGTTGTACTGCGCACCCGTTTTCTTCTGTATCATGTAAAGCGCATGCCCATTGGCTGTACGCCTAAGCATAGCGCCGCTGCGCATGCTCGGCGAAAAAACGCGCAAGCGCACATCCACTTCTGGACGTTCCCTTCCCTGTGATTTCCAAATCGATTCTTTGGATGAAAATCCTTGCAATGTTCTCATGTCTTTCCGTTAGAGCTGTTTTAGGTGTTAATGTTTTTCAAGCTCAAAGGATCGTGCCAGGCATCACAGCGCTGTATTGTTGCATTAGCGCTGAAGCGTTTAAGCATACGGAAAGCCAACTAGGAGCTTCTCGGCGGTCCGCATAGGGGTAGCAAGCGATATATATATATATATATATATATATATTCACTGAAAAAACCATAGGTTTCACACATGTTATAGTTAGCGGAAATTTTACTGATAAAAAACCAATGAAATTCCTCCGTTATAGTTAGTGCAGGCAACTATAACTCACGCGACCGCAATCCTCTGCTGATGCTAATACTGTATTTAGACACTTATTTGCCCATGTCTTCTTCCATACATTTTTAGCTATACATATATTACAAATATTTTTTTTTCATAAAGACACATATGTCATCAGCAGAAGATTGCGGTCGCGTGAGTTATAGTTGCCTGCACTAACTATAACGGGGGAATTTCATTGGTTTTTTATCAGTAAAATTTCCGCTAACTATAACATGTGTGAAACCTATGGTTTTTTCAGTGAATTTGCAAGGTTTTTTAAATGCTAATTCCTAACTATAACGTGTGTGAAACCTATGGTTTTTTCAGTGAATTTGTACGGTTTTTTAAATGCTAAGTTACTTTACGCCATTCGTGGCGTGCGCGCCCACTTAACGCAGTTCTTTCCGTGCGCGCACGGTGCGCGAGCACGCGGTGCGCTTCGCGCACCGCGCGCCCACTTTACGCAGTTAGTGCCGTGCACGCACGGTGGGCACGCGGTGCGCTACGCGCACCGCGTGCCCACGTTACACTAGATGGGCCATGTACGCACGATGCGCTTCGCGCACCGTGCGCACATGGAGGACATATGATGCACTTCGTTTTGAAAGGTAATATTGTAATTTTTCGTATCTTTCATAAGCCATGCACAAATGGTGCCCTTCGGGCACCATTTGCACACGGGGTGGAGAGAGTGTGGATAATTTTTTTGTTTATTATTTTTTTTAAAATATTTTAGTTTATCTCATGTGTAATAAGCCATGCACAATTGGTGCCCTTCGGGCACTAAATGCACACGGGGTGGAGAGAGTGTGGATAATTTTTTTTTTTTCAAATTTTTTACCGTACGCGTACGGTAAGCGTAATCGGCGAAATTACCGAAAAAATAAAAATTCCGTTTTTGGCCTTGGGGGATCTTTGGGGACTCCCTCAACATGGCTATGTGTGTGGGAGCTGTCTAAACAGCCCCTTTACATGTTTTTGGGCTTTATATTTTAAAAATCACTCTCAGTGCGAGAGAGAAAATGGCGGCAGCCGCTTCCTGGTTTCGGCCGATTCGAATGTTTACTTAGATCTAAGAGCCAATCAGAATCGCGCTCGCGCACGCCACCGTACGCCACCGTACGCGTACGGTAAGCGTACCGTAAGCGCACCGTAAGCTGGCTCAGATATATATATTGATTTAAAGGCTATTTTCTCAGAATCTACTGAACAGATTTACACCAAACCTACAAAAGGCACTTCCTTGACCTGAGGACTACCTCTCTGCCAAATTTCTAGTAATTCTGTTCAGCCGTTCGGGCTGTAGCCCTGTCTAAAGGTCCTATGGAAAAATGCATGGGAAAAACGCGTTTTGGGACCCCCCTTTTATCTCAGCCCCCGCTTGACGAATCCCCCCGAGACTTTCAGGGTAGGAGCGGAGCGTAGCGCCCCACCTATTTTGAAAAATTTGCGAGGATTCGTCGACCGGCGCCAAAGTTATTCAAAATAGAATGTTGCGGATTTCCTATGGAAACGTGGTCCTAACTATAACTACCTACTGGCGACCGCCAGTGGGTAATATATATATATATATATATATATATTATTTTTTTCTTTTTTTGGGGGGGGTAGGTTTCTATAGCGCGAGTTCGACACGAGCGCTTTACACGAGCCTCTGTTATATCGCACAAGAACACATTCTGTTTTTTGGTAGGCACGAGGAGATTAATTGATTTGCCCAGAATCACAGGATGTTGGGCCCGGATGCCAGACTTGAACTTGGTTACCCTCCTCCAGTCACCGCTCTGGCCCTTATGCCACATCCTCGCCCCATGCTGCAGTACAGCGGGCAGGGTGTGTGGTCAGAATATGTTGCAGTTTTAACTATATAGCGCGAACGCGACCGAAGGTATTGGTCTGCTTTGAATGAGCACCAGGTACATTACACAATGTCACATTATTTATATAGTGTATCATATATTATTATATAGTGCCAAACAAATCACCTCTGGATAGCACCAGCCTAGTCATAGGTGCAGCGGGATGGCTCTGTGTTTTTGAGCATACTAAAAAATAGGCTAGGTAATTACAGTAAGCCCAATACCTCTTATGGCAACATGCATCAGGAACAGATGGTGCTGAATGAATAAAAAGAAGCCAGAGGCAAGGATGGCAATTGGAGACACTAGTAGTGCTCCAGCGCTGAATACCAAAAATCCCCTCGCTACGTCACAGACCACAGATCTTCTTCAACAAACCACATTCATTCACTCATTCACTAGTGGGGCCCATAACACCAATCATTCATTCTACTTTTAGATCAATGGTCCTCGAGAGAGAGAGAGGGGAAATTCTTTTCTCCTCTTATTCCATGCGCTGGAAACTATGGGGGGAAGATTTCACCGATCACCTGATGAGTAACAACAAATTCACCTATTCATCCCTACCTCACCAGGGTCTCAATACCTTTATAACCTAGCAGTTCCTCCCATACTATAGGCCATGGATCAGCTTAGTTGCTGGGAAAAGCGACACCTTATTCTTCTAAACAATATACATCAAAACACTTCAAATAATAACCCGACACAGTTCTTAAATGAATTAAAATGTTTATCTAATTAAAGCATAAGAAAATCATAAAGTATTCAATATTTTGGTTTGCATATTTACCTAATCTGGCTAAATGGCATCCTCTATGTCAAATTCAGATCTTTCGTCTCTATGCCCATAAATCGATCAATCAGTTCGTAAATTAATTGGGCATCTGATCAGTCCATCAGAGTCTCTGGCAAGCAGCTGTCCAGCAGTGTCACCGTCCTCTCCGTCAGCATAACGTCAGGAAATCTGGTAAAGTGAACTTACCGACCCTCTCTAGTCTACTTCTTTTATAGTAAAATCAACAACAAAATGTTACAATACATGTTTTAGAACAAATCCGATTGGTTGAACCAGGATCATTCTTTTCCTGATTCTCATACATTCACTGTTTCATTAGATGTAGTTCTCAATTTATTATTAAATTGCAACAGTTTCTAGTCCATTCAGGGCATGTTCATTCCCATACAGGTTTGTGTCCATGGTGTCATCAATTATAACAGTTCTTAGTTTAAGGAAGTTCATTGTTTGAGGATTGGCACTCCTCCCGGTGCGACCTTCACGAGTACAGTCTGCCTGGGGTCAGGACGAGGTTATTGTTGCTCATCTTTTAGCACAGGCGCACTTCACTCAGTGACTTCTGTATCTCGTCTGTCCGTCAAAATAGAGATGGCAGCTATTTTGTGGCCACTCCAGAAAGGTCAACTTAAGCAAAGAGACACAAAACGTAATTAATACATGGAAATTACTATTAAAATGTTATTCCCTCACTAAACCCTTTATGTGTGTGTATTTATCTAGCAAAAGCAACACGCATTGCGGTTTATACTCACAATTTAAAGCACGATTCACAAATCACATCACAAAAGCAACATATAACATACAAATTCTGAATATCTGACATTAGTATGCGTCCGAAATTAGTTTACGTATCAATCAGGCCATGCAAATGCAATTCCCACGTGTATTTGCTAATTAGTAATGTTGATTAATCAAACACAGCAAACCATTAATACTATTAATATTAATCAGTTATTCGTTTTAATTCAAAATAATAAAATGGAGGAGGTATACGATTCTTAGGGAAAACCTCGCTCCAGCAATCCCCCTTTGTTTGATTTTATCACCACAAAACACCCAAATTTAGTACCCCTTTACGGAAATTTGAAATGACTTCTTACTCATAGCTCAAAATTCAGTTTCTTCACATTCATCTCTTTTTGCTTTCTTATACATACTGTCTTTCCACTCATCTAAGGCTATTTCTTCTAAATCCTTTTCTGGATCTTTTCCTTTTCTCTTAAGTTTATCATTTTATTATTTGTTTTCTTTTTCCTGCAACACATACACCCTAATTTTATCACTAATATTGCAACTATCACACATGTTAATGGAAACAGAATTTTACCTATAACGGTATTACCAATTTTAGCTAAGAAATTTTTAATAGCAGCTATTTTCTTTCCCATTCTTGTCCATACATCTTCAACCTCCAGTGGTACAAGTTCATCGTGCAATTCAGTAATATTTTTAATGTAAACCTTTAGATCTTTACTTTCGTCTGGAATGTAAGTGCAACAATGTTGAACTTTCAGCATTCCACAGACTCCACCCTCTTTTGCCAATAGAATGTCAAGGGCAAGTCGATTTTGCATTACCATAGCACGCATGGCAACCATTTCAGTATTAACCAATAAAAATCCATGAGCAGTGCTTGTTGACAAGCGATCCACTACTGTAGATAATCTTCTAATTTTATTTGCATTCAGAGTTATTCCCACTGCCGGTATCAATGCACAAAAGATGTCACCCACAATTTCTGCCCAAGATTCTCTCTTTCTACGCACTAAATGACTATTTAAACTATTTACACCCTCTTCTCTGTCCATGTGAAAGATTTTTGGAAATACCAGGCCTACATAACATGTGCCATACCAATGGTCTGGCAAACGATAATATGCCCTGTTCCCACAGATAAAATATATTCCAGGAAATACTGGATCTCTTCCACCTTTGAATCCCCATCCACCCATGATTCGATATGTATCATGGCACTCACTATTACCTACTAAAAGATTATCATATGCAGTTTGATTCCTTCTTATACAAAATTTCCCTTTCTGAGGCCTATCTAAAGCTATTGTTGGTGTTGACTCTCCTTTTGTAAGGTGTTTCTCCATTTCTATGTCCCAAGCCGTTTTCTCAGGCTTTCCCTCTGATGCCTTTTTGTGCATCTTATGCCTTCTTTCCTCAACCATATTCAAAAATGTCTTTTCCTCTTTCTGCAAAGTGCATGTCAAATTATATTTAAACACAGCTTCTAATGTTAGTTCACTAGTCTCTAGGAAAAATTCACCTAAAACTTTTGCAGGTCTCACCTTATTTAGCTTATTATTGGCAGGCACTAATGCAAAAATGTTTTCTACATCTGAAAAATAATACTCTAATTTCCCTATATCATAAAATAAGCTAGCTATCACACTACATGTTATTCCGTAAGTAGCTGGAAGGTGATGATAAGTCACTCCCTCTGCCACAGAAGCAGGTAACTGCATACAGATGTAGCAGTCCCTTACATCCATAGTCTTTACATATTCATACAATAATTTTGAAAATACATTATTAGAAAAATCGTTAATAGACCTATCTTTATGCAAATGAATGTTTGTTTCTACAGTCGGTACTACCTTTGAAATTTTACCTATGTTAGTTTTATTTTGACCATGTTCTTCTATTGTATCTATTGTGACTTTAAATGATATTACAATAGCTAGGATGCTCCACAAAAGCATTAATAATCCTGTACAACAGCAACATGTTTTACACCATCTTTTCATGAATGTACATCTACTTTTACTACAATGTGTTAGCCATTTTTACTAAATAGACCGTGTCTTTTGACTTAGCCTCTTCTACTTTGTGACCAGTTTCTAACCCAAAGCTTCTAAGCTTCTACTTGGTTTCACTAGTTTTCTTCTTCTTCTCTTTTATTATCGTTTTCCACATCAACAGCTTCTTTGTTTATTCAGTTTGGCATCTCATCGTCCTTTGCCTCCTTCTCCCAATCAGGATACAGAATTTCCTGAATCTCCGCTTCTTCTTCTCCAATATCGGACAAGAGAACTCTCAGGATTTCTGATTCTTCTTCTTCTTTAACTACTTTCAGTAAAGCCTCCTCTGGATTTCCTTGACTGTCTGCCTCTTGGGATTCTTCAGGCAGGGCCACATACTTCCATTCCGGCGACTTATACTTCTGGTTAGGTTTTTTTGTCCTTCCGGACCCTTTGGTTACAACTGTTTCCCCCTCTTTTGATTTTTCCTGACTCGTGACTTCATTCACCTGTTCAGCTCTTGGTGATTTCACTCGAGACAATCGATATCTTAGTCTCTTTATTTTGTTTGGCCAAACTTCTGGTTTTACAGTTCTTTTCAATTTACTTTCTTTGACATTCTTTTCATTCTTTTTTTCTCTCCAAGCTCTCTTTCTCAGAACTCGACCTTCAGGTATTTCGTTCTCACTCTCTTCTGATTCTGTCCCAACTTGCTTTTCCTTTTCACCAGTCTCTTTATCCACCGCTTGTTCTGGTTTCCCTACTTCTTTCCCTTCTCGGGTCTCCGACACGCAATCTTCCTGCTGACTACTTGTCCCTTCACCTAGCTGGATGTTGCAGTTCCCTACACCTCCTCGGGGGTCTTCCGCAATCTGTCCCTCTCTCTCTGTAGCTGTCCCTTCTTCATTCAAATCTATTAATTCAGGTGGAATTTCTCTCAAATTTTCATCTGGGATTTGTTTTCTTTGACTTTCTTTTACTGCTTCTTCTTTGTCTTTTCCTTCCTTATTTGTAGGTTCTTTTCTAGGACCTTTCTTTCTCTGCTCGTCTTCAGAATCTGAGCTATCAGAAATCTGCAGTCTTCTTCTCAGAGAGACACTTCTGGGGACTAGAATCTGTTTTGGTTCGTTTTCCCCCCTTTCCGGAATTTCTTGTGTTTTTGGTTCTTCGTGGTCTGATTCAGTACTTGACTCTGATTCGTCATAGTACTCTTTCTCCTTGCAATCCACTGGATTTGGTATTCTCAGGGTATGGCTGGCATGGATCCAGTTTTTCAGTCCAGCACACTTCACAGCTGTTGTCGTGGTCAGAATGACTTGTCTTGGTTTTCCCCACCTGGGAACCAAACAGTTTCTTCTTCTGTGGACCTTTATCCTCACCTAATCTCCTCGGCTTAGATCATGGGCGTGCTTCTTTTCAAGGGTGGTGGCATCCGCTCCAACCTGATGAAACACAGAATGAACTGCGTCAGCCAGGCCTTTACAGTACTCCAACACCATGTCATCAGAAATCCTCATCAGTTTGTTGACTGGTATGTAAGCATGCCTCATCGCATGTCCCATGATTATTTCATGAGGACTTAACCCTGTAGTTCTATCTGGGGTTGCACGTATGGTCATCAAAACTAGAGGCAAGATATCAGGCCATTTCATTCCTGTGGCTAAACACATTTCCCTAATTCTGTTTTTGATTGTACCATTCATTTGCTCAACCACACCAGAAGCCTCTGGTCGGTAGGCCCAGTGCAGTTTCTGTTGTACATTCAATGCTTCACTGACCAATTTCACAATCTCATTATAGAAATGCCCTCCTCTGTCTGATTCAAGGGTCACTGGGAACCCAAACCTGGGGATGAATTCTCTCAAAAGCAGCTTTGCTACTGTCAATCCATCATTTCTCCTTGTCGGGTATGCTTCTACCCATCTGGAGAATAGGCAGACTATGACCAGAACGTACCTTAATCTGTTACATGTTGGCATCTCAATAAAATCTATCTGCATTCTGGTAAAAGGCCCTCCTTTTCGGCCTATAGTTCCTAGGCTCACCACTGTCTTTCTCCCAGGATTGTATTGCTGACAAATTAAACATCTCTGACATAGGCTCTCTGATATAATTCTGAATCTTGGGTTGTACCAGGTCTGCTTAAACGACCTGATCATAGCATCTCTCCCTATGTGTCCCTGGCCATGATACATCCGTGCCATGGTAGACAACATGCTATCCAGCATGACTGGTCTTCCATCTCGATAGACCCACACATGATCCTTTTCCCTTGGTGCACATCCTGCTTTTACCCACTGCCTTGTTTCCTCATCTCCTGCTTCCTCCTGCAATTGTCTCACTTCTTCCCATGTCCCTACAACGTTAGTAAACATTAAGGAATAGGAAGTCATTTCTTTCTCCTTTGCCCGATTGACTGAATACTGATTTCTGGCACAGTACTGTGCCATGTCATTGGCATATCGGTTGCTGACAGTAACATAATCCTCCCCTTGGTTATGGGCAGCACATTTCACCACAGCTAATTGTTTAGGCAGCTGTATCTCCTCAATCAACTTTCCAACCACTTCAGCATTCTTTATAGGAGTTCCACTTGAGGTTAG
This sequence comes from Triturus cristatus, assembly GCF_964204655.1. Lineage (NCBI taxonomy): Eukaryota > Metazoa > Chordata > Amphibia > Caudata > Salamandridae > Triturus > Triturus cristatus. The sequence goes on from NC_140592.1 coordinate 83,651,764, forward strand.
GAAACCTCTTTGTAGCCACAACTGGCCAAAATCGTGGACAACTCCGAAGCCATACTGGCTGTCAGTTATCACAGTCACTCTCACACCTTTCCCAATTTTGCATGCTCGAGTCAGAGCCACTAATTCTGCTACTTGGGCAGATTTCACTCCTTTTAAATAGGATGCTTCCATCACTGCTGAAACCGTGCACACTGCATATGCTGCACTCAACACCCCTTCTTCTGTTCTCAAACATGACCCATCAACAAACATTACATAATCATTTTCTGCCAAAGGTACATCTTTTATGTCTGGTCGTGGTTTCGTACAATACTCAAGCACATCCAAACAATCATGATCTGCTTCATCTCTCACTTCCACATTCTCACCATCTGGTAACAACGTTGCTGGATTCACATTCACACATCTTGCAAGGCTCACATTCGTTGCACCTAATATGACTTTCTCATATTTAGTCAGCCGACTATGTGTCATATACTGAGTACGACTCCTTGTTAAAAGAATCGCCACATCATGAGGTACAAACACTTTCAAAGGATATCCCATCACGATTCGTTCACTCTGCTCCAAACTTCGACATGTTGCAGCTACTGCTTTCAGACAACCAGGTAAGCCTATGGCTACTGGATCAAGCATCGATGAATAATATGCAATTGGTCTTCTCAATCTTCCATGCTTCTGGATTAACACAGAAAGTGCACATCCATTTCTTTCACTGCAATATACCTCAAATTCTTTTTCATAATCAGGCATACCTAATGCTGGGGCTTCACACAATCCATCTTTCAATCGTTTGAATGCTGCCAATTCTTCCTTATTCAATTCAAGGGGATCTTTTACATCACTCCTTGTTAGCCGTACCAGAGGTTTTGCAATCAGCGAAAAGTTGCTGATCCACTGGCGGCAGTACCCTACCATTCCCAGAAACATACTCACTTCTCTTTGAGTCATGGGGGCTCTCATTCCTTTTATGATTCTGATTCTGTCTATTGTTATTTTCCTCAATCCTTTTTCAATGTTATGTCCCAAATACTGTACTTCCTTCTTACAATACTGTAGTTTGGCTGGGGACACTTTTAGTCCTTCATCTGCCAGGTGATTTAGTAAGGCTATAGTGTCTATTTCACAAGCTTCACGAGTTTTCGACGCCACAAGGAGGTCGTCGATATACTGCACTAGTACTGAACTGTCGGGCATTTGCAGACTTTCCAATGACTTTTTCAACAATTGATTAAATATTGAGGGGCTTTCTGTATACCCCTGTGGGATTCGGCACCATGCCAAAATACGGTCTCCAAACCGAAATGCAAAAATTTGCTGACTGTCGTGATGCAATGGAATGGAAAAGAACGCATGGCACAAATCAATTACTGTATACTATTCTGCATCATGGGGAATCTGATACAAAATCACTGACGGATTTGGTACAATGGGACAGCATGGTACAACGATTTTGTTTACCTTTCTTAGGTCTTGCACTATTCTGAATTTCCCATTTGGCTTTTTCAGGCCCACTATGGGAGAGTTACATGGACTGCTCATTATCTCTCTCAGAATTCCTTGCTTGATCATTTTCTCAATTATTGGAGTTACTCCTTCAATTATTTCAGGTGTCAATCTATACTGAGGAATGTTTGGATAACTAACTCCATCTTTGACAGTAATTTTTACTGGGTCTACGTTTCTCATTAGCCCTACATCTTCTCCGGTGAAATCCCAAACCTCTGCTTTTACAGACAGTTTCAATTCTTTAGGCAGTTCATCTGGATTAAATACTGCATATGTTCCAATATTCTCACATTCTCTGTTAGCTATGGTCATTTTATACAATACATCCTCATCTGGTGTTTCAAAAGCTATTCCATCTGGAGTACAAAATATAGTGCAATTCGTCTTGCACAACAGGTCCCTACCTAACAAGTTCACAGGACTGGAGTCACACACCCCAAATCGGTGCATTTCAGAAAATTTCCCTATACTAACCTTTACGGGTTCTGTAAGGTATGTCTTTAACTGTTGGTTAGATACACCAACTACTTGGATTGTTTCATCCGAAAGAGCAAGATTCTTAACATCAGCTGATCTAACAGTAGATCGAGTAGCGCCAGTGTCCACTAGGAAAATAATGTTATCATCATTAATCTTCCCATCTACAAATGGTCCTGTCTGGTCTACTTCTAGAGTTGCGCCAAGTACGCACTCTTCTTCCTCCCTTCGGCACCGTCAAAAATCCATTTCAGAATCACTCTCATCATGTTGCAGCCAATACTGCGAAACAGTGCGAGCGCGTGATGGTTTATTTACCTGTTCTTCATTGTAGAATCCCGATTCCTTACTATACTTCTGTGAGTTTCTGTTCTGTGGAAAAGGCGGTTTTGGCACCTGATTCTGGGAAGTAACCACCTGCTGCTGTTGCTGCAGTTGACCACCCACCTCTTTCTGCACCTGTGGATTCAACGATCGATTTTCATTATTAGTATTTGGAGGGTTCTTACACTCGGATTTCCAATGCCCTAACTCACCGCAATTGTGACATGGGAATTTTTTTTTGGCTTCTTCTATACTACCTTTCCCTTTCCCTGTACAAAATTTTGGTCTTACTCCTGGATTGTTCGCTTGTTCTACCAACTGAGCTTCCTGTCATTCGGCTACCTTTACCTGTGCCCACATTGCCTTTTCTTTCAGTTTTCGCTGTTTTGCCTCAATCTCATCGCTGAAATATTTTGCATGTCTCAAAACTTCATCTATTTTCTTATTTTGCCAATCAACTGTATGCAGCTTTATCATATCACCAATTTCTGGGTGTAAACCATATACAAACCTGTATACGAAATGACTCAAATCTTTATCACTCAGGTTCTCATCTCCACTGAACTGTTTAAAAGCCTGAATTAGTCTCTCATAATATGCATGCACTGACTCCTTGCTTTCCTGTTGGGTTCTGTCAATTTTTACCCAATCGGTCTCTTTAGGGGGTACTTTATTTTTCAGAAATGCCATAACCTGCTCATATTTCTTCATTACTTCTGGGTCGGGAGCTCCCGTTTTAGGGTCCCTAGGATACTCCTGAGTGGGCCAATTTATCATCAGCTTGCACTCTGTCCACAAATCTGCTGGTACTATTATATCGAATAGACTATTCAAATCTATCCATAATACCTTTGGCAATTTTACAAATCTACCACTCGACGGGCTTTTCGCGTAGTCGAGGGAAATCATTTGTGAAAGACAATATGTCCTGTCTTGTCCATGGAACATGGCCATACCCTCCTCCTGGAATCTCTCTCATGGGGTATTCTGTCGTTACCTTTTCTTTCTCTCTAACGGGAAATGCTGAAACTGTCTTTTCTGTGATATTATCGCGTCTTCTACACCACTTACTTCTTCATCTGTCCACATCTCCCCATTTTCTCAACAAACCGATTATGTCCTTAATTTGACCTATCCTTCCGGTAGTCTTCATGTTCTCTATATCCTTCTCAGTAAAATCAACTCGATAAGATTTTTGTAGTGCTTTTACTTTGTCAAAATCTATTCCCATTACGTTTGCAATCTCCTCTAATCTTTCATGCAAGTTTTTCGCTCTCCAGGTTGCACTCTTGCAGAGAAACAACAATTCCTCATCCTGGTAGTTTTTCAATTTTTCAGTAGGGATAGTTCCTACTATTAATTCTTCTAATACCATTCGTAATTTGGCCACATCTATTGACTGGGATTCTTGATCCTTTTTCTGTAACTCTCTGAGCCATTCGCTTAATTCAACTACGGAAGGTCCTGCTGGGTTGTCTACATTATTTTGTTCTGGGGCCTTTTGTGGTTCTAATAATGTTTCCATTGTCATTCTGCTCTTTTCAGCATAAATTTGATTTACAAATGGATTATTTGAAACGCTCGGTTCAAACATATTTATTGTCGGTCCCCACGGATTGTCAATTTGACTCCGTTCAGCATTTTCAATTATATTTTGGCTTCTGTACGGCACTGTCAAACAATGTTCAGTATCTTTTTGTTTCTCAAAAATGGTCATTACTGGACCTATCGTTACTGGAACTGTTACAGCTTCTAGATTTTTGGTCAATTCTCTTATTTTCTCGGTTAATTCTAGGGTAGTCTTGGCCAATTCTACTGAATTCTCATCATTTACCCTACTTTCTGTCTGTTTTTCTATCTCTCTTGCGGAGTTACTTTTCCCTAATTCTGGTGACATAGTCTCGGTTTTAATTATTCGTAATGTTTCTCTCATTGGGGCACTTGGTGACAATGCCTCTGGTTCTGGTCGATACGGTGGTGGGTTTTTGTAAAACACCTCATCAAGAACATCATCTTCTGATTCATTCACTTCATACCCACTCAAATCCACATTACGCCTTTTCTCGGTGCATTTTCTCCCTTCATTCTCTCCTACCATTCTCACAGGATACATACCCTCAGTCATACTTGCATTCCGCCACCTTTTCATCCTGTCTTCATGTGTCTCATGTCCGTATGATCTACCGAACATGTATCGATAACCCCTACCACTTCTCTGTTTTTCTCGTTCATGCATTTCGTCTTCCCATTCCGTCAATGCCTCAAACTGCATCGGTCTAGGTCTTGGTTCTAAGTCCATCATTTTCTCTCGGAGATTTCTCAAAACGGCCAAATTAAAGGAACCATGTTCTGGAAACGCCAGGACTCCATCGTCCTTGGTGTATTTTTCCCAATTATCTAACCAAATACAAGTATGATACCCATATTTCGCAATCATTGTAGATGCGGGTGTTTTCGGCGGAGGTAGTAACTGTCCTTCCCTAGTCTCAACTACTTTATCTTTCTTGAACCACTTTTTAATTTTCCCAAACCACGATTTCTTCTTTTCTGGTGGTTGGTAATACATTCTCTCGATTTCCGTGTGCCGTTTAGTCTTCTTACAATGGTACCGCTATTCTGTCCACTCACAGCGCGACTCTTACTAACGCACCAATCAGGAGCGTCTACGTCACTAACACAATCCTCCAATCTCAGCGCGACTCACACTAACAGTCCAATCAGGGAGCGTTTACGTCACCCTGTATTCCTCCACTCCTAGCGCGGCTTTACACTAACGCACCAATCCGGAGCGTTTTACGCCTCAGATCTACTTGTCCAATCCCAGCGCGGTCGTTCGGACGTCAGCAGCCGCTGCGGCAGCTCTGCTCTGCTCTCGTCTACCCCTCCTTTACAAGACCGCTCCGTGAACTCTTACTGTAACTTTTACAATTCTGTTAGTAACAGCACTAAAACATCTCCATTGTCTGATTCACTAACCAAAGAACAGCAAAAGACCTTTCTCACGAGAATTCCGTCTTTCTCGAGAACAGCGCTTACCTCTGTCCTACTATGGAAACATTACTTTCATTGATAAAGTAGCACATCCCTCTACTTCACCCTTCTAACATGCATTAGCTAATTGTTTCTCTGGTATTTTTTAAATAAACCTAGAGTTTCGCAATCAACCCGAATGCCTTTACATTCACACTCGTTCATACAAGAAAATGTAGTACAAACGCACAGAATCCTGTCTTTCCCGAGAACAGCGAACAGTCTGTCCTACTACAGAATTATGACACTCGTTAACAAAGCAGCGCTTCCCTCTACTTTGTCCTTCTAACAAGCTCAGAGAACACCTGCTACCTTTTCAGTGATAAGCGTTATCGGTATGCCAATTGGTTTCCTGGTATTTAAAGACTAAAATTTCACAGGTAACCTTCGCTATCATACACACTTCTCTCACACCGAGAATATTTCTAATGGCAACATACGACGATACCGCTGAATCGAACCCAGACAATGCGCTGTGCAATTTCACTTGTCACACGTTTCCCCTGTGTACCTACAGGGCTACAACAATTCCGTCTTTTCCGAGAGCAGCACCTACCTCTGCTCTACTACGGAACTGTTACAAACTTCCGACTTCCTACATCCCAGAAGCCGTGCAAACAACATATAACTCAACGCGACTCAACATAGAGTGTTAGTACATAAACCAATACCAATCAATAATCAATAAGCTATTTACAAGCAATCGTCACTAAACCCAAAACAATAGCTAACCATCATTCTGCTACCAGAAAAACTGCTCCAGCGCTGAATACCAAAAATCCCCTCGCTACGTCACAGACCACAGATCTTCTTCAACAAACCACATTCATTCACTCATTCACTGGTGGGGCCCATAACACCAATCATTCATTCTACTTTTAGATCAATGGTCCTCGAGAGAGAGAGGGGAAATTATTTTCTCCTCTTATTCCATGCGCTGGAAACTATGGGGGGAAGATTTCAACGATCACCTGATGAGTAACAACATATTCACCTATTCATCCCTACCTCACCAGGGTCTCAATACCTTTATAACCTAGCAGTTCCTCTCATACTATAGGCCATGGATCAGCTTAGTTGCTGGGAAAAGCGACACCTTATTCTTCTAAACAATATACATCAAAACACTTCAAATAATAACCCGACACAGTTCTTAAATGAATTAAAATGTTTATCTAATTAAAGCATAAGAAAATCTTAAAGCATTCAATATTTTGGTTCGCATATTTACCTAATCTGGCTAAATGGCGTCCTCTATGTCAAATTCAGATCTTTCGTCTCTATGCCCATAAATCGATCAATCAGTTCGTAAATTAATTGGGCATCTGATCAGTCCATCAGAGTCTCTGGCAAGCAGCTGTCCAGCAGTGTCACCGTCCTCTCCGTCAGCATAACATCAGGAAATCTGGTAAAGTGAACCTACCGACCCTCTCTAGTCTACTTCTTTTATGGTAAAATCAACAACAAAATGTTACAATACATGTTTTAGAACAAATCCGATTGGTTGAACCAGGATCATTCTTCCTGATTCTCATACATTCACTGTTTCATTAGATGTAGTTCTCAATTTATTATTAAATTGCAACAGTTTCTAGTCCATTCAGGGCATGTTCATTCCTATACGGGTTTGTGTCCATGGTGTCATCAATTATAACAGTTCTTAGTTTAAGGAAGTTCATTGTTTGAGGATTGGCACTCCTCCCGGTGCGACCTTCACGAGTACAGTCTGCCTGGGGTCAGGACGAGGTTATTGTTGCTCATCTTTTAGCGCAGGCGCACTTCACTCAGTGACTTCTGTATCTCGTCTGTCCGTCAAAATAGGGATGGCAGCCATTTTGTGGCCACTCCAGAAAGGTCAACTTAAGCAAAGAGACACAAAACGTAATTAATACATGGAAATGACTATTAAAATGTTATTCCCTCACTAAACCCTTTATGTGTGTGTATTTATCTAGCAAAAGCAACACGCATTGCGGTTTATACTCGCAATTTAAAGCACGATTCACAAATCACATCACAAAAGCAACATATAACATACAAATTCTGAATATCTGACATTAGTATGCGTACGAAATTAGTTTACGTATCAATCAGGCCATGCAAATGCAATTCCCACGTGTATTTGCTAATTAGTAATGTGGATTAATCAAACACAGCAAACCATTAATACTATTAATATTAATCAGTTATTCGTTTTAATTCAAAATGATAAAATGGAGGAGGTATACGATTCTTAGGGAAAACCTCGCTCCAGCAGTAGCACCCGTGCATTTTTTTTTTAAAAAGGCAAGCCCATTGCCTACTGCTAAAGAAATGCACCCCATGAATGAGGAAAGAACCGGAAGAGCAATTGGGGCTGGCAATCTGAGTAGAAACTGCTCATTCTTTAAAAAAAACAGATTTCACCTACTCTTGCTTGGCTGAAGTTTTTTGAGCAGGGGTTCACACCCCAACCACTCTCTATGGTGGACTTACACCACTAGTCAGGTGAACCCTAGCTGTGTTGTGGATCAGATCCTAGCCAGACTATTGCTCTACACATGCGAAGATGAGAAAAGAAGCGTTTTGTAAGTTGCTGCCTTGACAATATGATTGAGGCAAGGCAATAAACTTTGCCTTGCCTCATTTTACCCCTCTGTCCTCAACACAAAAGATCACAATATTAGGTGTTATTTTAGTTGATGTTTTTCCTGTAGTTTGGCCGTTATGCCAGATGCTTTTATAGTTCTTTACAAATAACAGGGTTGGTTTTCAGTAAGTTCCAATTCTTTGTGAGAATTTTGTAAATACCCTCTGATTTAGAGTTGAAAATAAGAATAATCCTATATGTACTGTTGTCAGTATCCGTACTTGTTTCGTCCTGTTTGTGTTCTAAAGTCTCAAGTTCATCCTCGATGCCGTGCGGCAGAGGCCACCATGGTGAAACATATTCTGAAACTAGCGGATGTGGTAAAATAGCTGTAGGAAGTGCATTACGAGACCATTATGACTTGATATGTATGTTTACGGACTGTAATTTGCACTGCAATTGACGATTAGTACTGTATTTAACATATGACATGCAACTATACTGTTATAATTAGAGGATGTTTAAATTTGGTTAAACTCTTTGCAGGCACTACATTTATGTGAACTAAAATATTTTAAGAAGTCTGCTACAGGAACTTACCATACTATCTAGAGGACCTGTGTTGTACTGTAACTTACTGCAATGTGCACGCTTAAGTGACTGAGCTCTACACACAGTACATACTGTACTTACAAACTACGCGTGTAGATACTGTTGTAACTAATGGCTGTTCTAAACTATGTATACAATGTTTTGGCACTATAGAAGTGTGAATTTAACACATTTCAAGATTTCTGCCACAGAAATTGACCACACAACCCCATGACCTGTGTTGTCCTTTGTTAGTTTCCGGCAAAGTGTTTGTAAGTGAAGCCAGCCTGTGATTCGGTGTGTGATCAAGACTCCCCTTGGTGGGACCGTTGTCCCAGAGACTGCGCCAACTTGCCCATTTGTGCATTTAGCCCCAGGAGCCATCGCTGCATCCCTCCTTCGGGACCACAAAGTCCAGGGTGCATAGCGCCGCCACCTGCAGCCGGTAACGAGGGGGGAGGCGCAAGGTGACAGCACGCGCATAAAGCGCTGCCTCTCCCCCCGCGGCGCGGGACGCTGGAACGCTGTTTTTTCTGCTTGGGGGCACAAACTTTGAATCTCGTCATCTCCTTGGTGGGACCGTTGTCCCAGAGACTGCGCCAACTTGCCCATATGTGCATTTAGCCCCAGGAGCCATCGACGCATCCCTGCTTCAGGACCACAAAGTCCAGGATGCATAGCGCCGCTACCTGCAGCTGCTAACGAGGGGGAGGCGCGAGGTGTCAGCACGCGCATAAAGCGCTGCCTCTCGCCCTGCGGCGCGGGCGAAGGACGGGCCCGTCATTGCCAGGAAGAGGCAGGGCCACCCCCCCTTGAGTTTGGGTTCCGAGGCCAACAAAACTGGTAGGACTTTCTGGGTACTATCTAACTTCACTGGGAGCAGCTGGTGGAACCAGGGATAGTGAAACAATTTGCGGTTCTTGATTAACTCCGACACCCAGCTGTCCACCAACAGACTGGTTATTTGTTAACTTGACCCCTGGGACTGTATTCTTTTTGTATCTTCTTGTACTGTTTTTATGATCGTGCGTCTTGGGGCTGCCTGATCTCCCTAGATCTACCTTTGGAATAATCTGATATTGGTTGTTTTTTTTCTTTTACTGTGGACATGGGGAAGCATGGCTGTGTAGCTAAAAACATCCTCCGGTGCTAATACCGGCCCCACTCCCCCAAACTTCGATTGACAGGATGCTTCAGAGAGCTATAGGGGTAGTCTCAACTGAAATACAGCCAATCTCTGAACCATCTACCCCCGGATCTACTTTTAGTCCACTAGAATCCTTGCCTGGTCCAAGCGAGACATTGCCACCTCCTTTACAACATTCCCCAGTAAAGCCAACAACCCGTAAAGGCAGAACGACTACTGCTCTACCTAAAGCTGTTTGGCATAAAACGGGTAACGGGACAGGAACAAAGAAAAGGATTAATCCAGAAATCATTTCCAGTGAGGGAGAACCAGTCAGCCCTGGGGGAGTGGTATAACCACCCTCCAATTCTTACAAAGATCCTGACTGCCCTTCATGGGTGAAGAATTTGATAGAGGAACTAGAGGCTCAGTTGAGAGCCATTGTCAAGGAAGAACTAGGACTCCACCTTGGGAATATAGCTAGTGGCCAGTTGCCTGCCCTGAGCGCTCAGGCCAATCCTATGGTTACTATTTTACCGGCCGTAGTGGAGAAGAAAGACTGTAGTTCACAGACGGCTAGAGCAGGGCAACCCCCTTTAGATAGATGTGGCCCCTTCAGCGTTCCATCTTGTCCAGCTCAAAGGAGTGCAGTCAAGGCAGCGGCTTGCAGCACTGTGCAAGGGAGAAATACTCACTCTCATTGTGAGGAACCTGGCATCCACCAGGCCCAAGTACGGAGGACAACTCCTGGCCCCAGGAGCCTCACTACTGAGAATGTGAGCTCCCATTTTGCTCCTAACAATGAAGGCCCACGTAGAAGCAGATTTGCCCATTCGGACCAGATGATAGACAGGGAAAGGCCTAACCCTGCAGAGAGTGAGAACCCAGGTCCAGTTTCATCAGCCACTCCAACAATAGATCTACTCCCAGCCTCACTCTCCTATGTTATAGTCTTAACCGGTGTACCTGAAATTAAACCAGGCCAGAGAGAAACACAGTTGGAATTGAAGAATAAGTGCCTTTTTTGGCTCACCAGGCATGGACAGTTTCCCTATGAGGGCAGGTGAGATATTACTAGTTCGAAGAGTGGGTTGGGTTGGTAAGAACCCTAAATCAATTAACGGAGACTGTATGGTTATTAATTTTAGTAATCTCCAGACAGTCCAAATCCTGGCTGATCAGTTCTCCTGTTCTTATGCACCACTTATAGGGATTCAACCACACACCCTGGACCTTTTCTATTCTTGTAACTATCCACCACCCGGGACCCCTTGCACTAGAGTTCCAACACACTGGTTTCAATCCCATCCAACATTAGGCCAAACCCCTAGAATCCAGTACAATGTTGCTGTAGCAAATAGGTTTGGGGCCCTTGAAGAGGTGGATTGACTCATGATACCATCTGAACGTACTCAAATCCGTGGGTTATGGGGGGCTAATAGAGAGTTTAAATCGAAAAACATTGGGATACAGCCTCAGAGTATTGCTGGTTTGTCAGAAGATGCACCATGGGAGTCCCAACATGAATCTCAACAGGGACCTCAAGGTTACGATGGTGCTACCTTAGATCTGTTGAACAATCTAGCCCCTTTTACCCCTGATTTTATAACTTCAAGTATGGCTAGGAATCGCTCCCTAGTGGAAGCAGGTGCATCAGACCCCGGGTCTGAGCCAGAGACTACACAAACCTCTAACCCCTCTGGCCATAAAGTATATGATGTAACTTGGAACTTAGGCCACAAATTGAGGGTCTTGACGTGGAACATCGCTGGTATTAAAAGCAAACTCCATAATCCTGACTGGAGGCAATTTGCACTAGATTATGATGTGTGTATGTTCCAGGAGACTTGGGCAAGAGTGGACATTGTTATGAGGGGCTATGTAACTTTTAATGTGCTAGCCACTATGGGGGGTAAAGGCAGACCATCGGGGAGCTCAGGCACGTGGGTTGCTACACATCTGGACTGTACTGTTGAACACTTCATCTGATGACATCCAGTGTACCCTCCTTACTTTTTCTACCAGGACTAAAATTGCCTTTTTTAACATCTATTCACGCCCGGTAACTTTTGCACAGGAATCCCCAACCATAGATATGCTTACCACACTTATTGAACTAATTCCCCTGAATACTAGGATGGTTATAGGAGATTTTAATTGTCAATTTGAGCCTCTAGCCCTTCCTACTAACTCTTCCCTTACTGTTGAGGATTCCCTTTGGTTAATCCCTGAACCGCAAATTCTTCCGGTAAAGGCCTGGACTCCCTCGGTTCTCCATATCAGTGCAGTAACACTAACTCACACACTGAGGGCATGTAATGGTCGCACTAAGTCAGACCAACCAGGGAGGCCTACTTTTAATAGACAAGGGCAATCATCCTTATTAAATTATATCCTAGTGGAAGCAAGCATATGGCACTGGGTTGTCGACTTTGCTGTCTTGCCGAGACACGACAGTGACCATAATGCTCTGGTACCTGACCTCAAGCTTCCGGATCTTCACAGTCCCTCAACTACTAGCTCCTCCTCTAGCAGCAATTTAAAACTAGCCAATAACAGATGGAGAATTAGATGGGAATCCCTGAAGAAGTCATCAGGCAAGGCTGCAGCTCTTTATTCTTTAATTATTTCACCTTTATTGGTAATGGAGGAGGCTGCCAAGACACTCAATTCTCCTGACACCATCGACCAAATCACGGCCATACATGTGGATCTGACCACTAACCTGACCAACATCTTCAATCCCCTGATGCACTCCAAGGGTAAGAGAAGCCCTAAATCCACTTGGTTTAATAATTCCTGCCGAATAGCAAAGGGCGCCCTTATCGACGCCATAAAATCCAAAGATAGACCCCTGATAAAAGCAAAGAGGGCTCTATACAGTGATAGTATAAAGCTAGCCAAAAAGAATTGGGAGCTTGAAAGATGAGATGCAATCAAACAGGCACTCACCAACGGGGATTTGAAGGCGTTTTGGATCCTGATTCGTACAGATAGCTCCACAGACAACTCACCTATTGAGCCGAACATCGTGGCAGACGCCTGGAAACTTCATTTCCAATCGCTGTATTTTACACAGGACACTATAGAGCTAATTAAGGGAACTTTTCCAACTGCAATAGGGAATCCCCTTGAAGATGATATAGGGCTCACTCTGACTGAGGTGCTGAGCGCAATTGGGAAGCTTCCCCTTGGAAAGGCCCCCAGTTTAGATAAGATCCCTGGGGATTTATTTCGGGAACAACCCAATATCTGGGGCCCCTATCTATGGGTAATATTTAACGCCATTTTATATGGCATGAAAATCCCGGATACCTGGCTAGGGGCTGAAAACTTTCCAGTATACAAGAAGGGCTCACCCCTCCTGCCCACTAATTACAGGCCAATCAGCCTGATTGACGTAACTCAGAAGCTGTTTGCCAGGATTGTCCTGGAGCGTCTCCAGTCCTGGGTGGCCGAGTGTGAAATTCTGAGTGTGTACCAGGCTGGTTTTCGTAAAAACATTTCTACTATTAAACAAATCTTCAGGCTCCAATTGTTATATTGGAAGACGGTGACACTAGAGGGTGGGAGCCTCTATTTGATCTTCGTTGATCTTAAATCAGCCTTTGATTTGGTACCTCGAGAAACTGTGGGTGGTTCTAGAGCAAATGGGCATTCCGCCCTACTTGCTGTCTTTGATCAAGCGCCTGCACACTGGAAATTTCGCCCAGGTGAGATACGGGAAATGTGGGTAATTAACCCCACGTTTCCCAGTAAACAGAGGTGTAAGGCAGGGGTGTTATCTGGCTCCCACACTGTTCTGTCTTTTTATCAACGCTCTGGTGGCTCAATTAAATGAGGTAGCTAATAATGATGCTCCAAAGCTGGTCCGTGACAAGGTGCCAGCAATGATGTTTGTGGATGACACCTTGTTACTATCCAAGTCGCCCATGGGCATCCAAAGGATCCTCAACAGCTTCGCTCTATTTTGCAAAGAGTTGGAGATCAAAAACCAACTCCATTGTTTTTAACCCAAGCAAAACATCTCGCCCAAATCCCTCCCTAAATGGCATTCAGCTAGAGAGGGTAGCTGTCTTTGACTACCTTGGTGTTACGCTGTCAGAAACATTTGGATGGGGCATGCAGCAAGAAAAGGCAGGCTTAAGGCTAGCATAGATGGCGGGGGAATAGTAAAATCATACAGGAACTCATCAATTAGACAGCCGGGCCCGCTGGCCGAGATTTATAAAGTCCAAATCAGGAGTGCAATAATGTATGGGGCAGAACTCTGGGGCCATCTTCCTGCAGGTGGACTGGCTAAATCTGAGAACAAGTTTATGAGGCAGCTCTTGGGTCTACCGCCAAGCACCCCTCTTATCCCCTTACGTATGGACCTTGGGATTAGACCCATAGAGAAGGAGATTGGACTGCGACCCTTGACTTTCTAGCGTAGACTATGGGCGACCCCCGAATTAACAGCCTACCAGTCTGAACTCAAGACAATTCTGGGACTCCCAGGGGTGAGAAAATTATCCCGGTTTGTACACATAAAAGACCTGTGCTTTAGATTGGGTCGGCCAAACCTATGGACCCACCCTGAGGAAGTGTCCCCGACAATATCGCGGCTAGAACTAGTTAAAGCTTATAGACTGCTTAGACTGGCTGAAAATCAGGGGAGCATAAAACTAGTCCGTCTAACCTCTGACTTCCTTAATTTTAAAGACCATTATCTATTTGAGTCTTTCCTGATGCTGTTCATCCTTTCATGGCGAGGAAATTATATATCCAGTTCGGACTGGGTTCCCTGCCGGTTCATGCATTTACAAGCAAATGGTCAAAAGCTTCTCCCATTGGATGCCCTGCTTGTAACAGCCAAGAAGAGTCAGCCATTCATGTTTTCTTCTTCTGTCCTGGCTATAATGCAGCCAGGAGGTATTGGCTCTTACCACTATGCATGAACTTGGGGTATAGGCAGTGTTGAGTTTTGAGAACTGACACTCATCCTCCGATTGTTTTTGCTGTGTTCGGTTTCATCAACTCTATGTGGCATAGGCGCCGTAAGTTTTTAAATTCCCCCCGCATATGTTAAATGTCCTTTTTGTATTTTCTACTGTTTTAACACTATCAACTCATAAAACCATTGTTTTAACTTCCTTTTAAATTTTAATATCTTTTTAACTGTTATGTAACTTGACTATCTCATTTGCATTTTGGTTATATTTTGTAATGTTTACTGATGTTTTTATTGCCCAAATCCAGTGATATATGTATTTTATCTTCTGCTTTTATGGTCTATAATGACCGAAATAAAGCTTGGAAATGGATATATAAAACACTTCTAATACACATTTAAAAAATAATTTGGAATAAAACTATATTAAAATAATGTTATAAAAAAATTACACATTTCAACTAATTTTAAAGCAAGCATATATGAATACATAATAATTATAAACAAAACTTCCCTTCAATGACACGAAGTAAAAACATTCCCAATGTAAAGATTTCTGATGTAATTACTGTGATGTTATGATTCCAGATATAATGGTATGGCAAGTAACAACTGACATTCGTTTTTAATGCTATTGCTATATGAAAAGATCAACTTTGTGCTACAAACACGTGCACATCTGCAGCTGTTGATCATCATCAGGAAACCTCTTATTTTTCTTAACTTCACAACATGTCAATCTGCACACCCATGGGCCTAAAGGTTGTGACTGTTAACAGTAATAATCACTAAAAATGACTTTCTTTGTTTAAACAATATATGACCATAAATACCTATTGAGAAATAGATTTTTTTTTCTGTATTTGTGTCATAATCAGTAATACCAGAAAACTGGAAGACTAATTATACATTTGTAGTTATTGGCTGCACACAATAGAAGTTGCTCTACCGGAGCATCAATACGCAAAGTGTGGCTAGTTTCTATTGGGGGAATGAGCTGACATTACCTTACTCACTGATAAGCCGGGCAGTTGTTGATGGGGAGTTAGGCCAAATCCATCAGATTTGGGGTGAAGCTGTTGTGTGTCATGAATGAATATGATATAACGAGCTACAGATGGTTCTGTCGGGTAAGGCAATTGCCTTTAAATTCATGAAGTCTTGATCATGTAAAAACAATAATATTAGATATCATAAATTTCTTTGTAAATTTTACATTGGAACACGAACGACATTTGACAGAAAAGTCAATTTTTACTTCTTTTCTCTATGAAGCATATAATCATATACGGTCCATGTCCATTAGGACTTCTGGTCCAAAGATTCAATAAGCCTACCAAGCTTGTACCTGAGACACTTTGCTTATCACTGAATTGGACAGACCCCGAAAAATTTTGTCTTTGTATATTGTGTACATATTTGTTCTTGTCACATCACCTATATATAAACTACACCTAGTCACTTTGTCACTTTATTCACTCAATTTTATTTGACCTTTGACATTTGATGATTATTGAACTCTGACAGCCATATATGATTATATGCTTCATAGAGAAAAAAAGTAAAAGTTTATTTTTCTGTCATAAATTGTTTGTCGTTCTAGTTCCAATGTAAAATTTACACAAAGAAATTTATGATATCTACTATTATTATTTTTGCATGATCAAGACTAAATTAATTTAAAAGCAATTGCCTTACCCGAAAGAACCATTTGTAGCTCGTTATAAACATACCCAGGTTCTGAGGGACACAGGTTCACCCCATTGATTTTTGCCATTAATGAATATGAGGCAGCTCTATAGCTGTAAGAGAGCTTTCATTAGAATACCTGAGTAGATGCCATGGAGGGACCCTGGGAGGACATAACTACTGACATTATTAGAGTTATTCAGTAAGTAGAAGGCAGTTTGGTGAGAATGCCACTAGTTTGGAGGGCAAATTAATTCATTTATCGCGATGTTCGGATTCGTTCAATATAACTTTTTTTAATTCTATTTACGTGTGTTGTGATGTAATGATTTTAATTAATCTAACATTCATCATTTCTATCTATGACACAGGTAAAAGCATTTGTCTCCACAGCAACCACTAATGTTCAAATAACAGATCATCATCAAAGTAAGCTGTAAAGTCTTGGAAAATGTGTGGCTAGGGAAGTTTGCCCCAGATTTAGGAGCAGGAACTGATTAGAAGTAAAGACAAATATATTCACTAGGCTCTCGAGCAGTACCTCAACTCTAGGGACTTATCAGCACAGGCAGTTTCTGGATACGTGTTAGAGAAGTTGCAACTTTCGGTGCTCACACATCCTTCCTGAAACAAATAGGAACATTTAAATGATGAAAATGGAAGTTCACTGACTTATTTTTGTCATATTCTAAGTCAGATTCTGGAATTGATTCAAAATTTTTGTAAGACGTAATGCCATTTTACTTCTTTAATTTTTATATCTCCAATTGAAGCACATGTAATAATATATAAAATATCCAGAAACAACTATATAAGAAAAATATCTTCAACTCTTCTTTTGTAGCAAAATAGATAGCCATATTTAACTCGGGAAACAAACTCTAGTTAGGTGTTACTTGAGAAGAACTGTCATTTGTAGGTCAAGTCTAATAGACAGTGCACGCGCAGTCTGTTGCAATACCTACTGTGGCTTACCAAGAACATCGAGGGACTTGGAGCCCACCCATTTCTTATCATTGGTTGGCTTTCCTTTCCCTCTTATTTGCCTGTCCCTTATGCACGTACCAGTTTGTCAACCTTGTGTTTGTCCCTCCCTAGGAGCATTGCTTCTTTACCTTCTTTTGATTAGCTCACATCTCTGCTTCCACTGCTTGCTTCTAAGCACGATTTTTTAGTTTGTGTTAAGCACTCCATGAGCTGTTTGCCTTCTCTACGTCTGTACCTCTGCACTCCTTGATGCTCTTTATTGCCCAAGCGCTTCTCCCGTGCCATCCTTCTCACTTCCTGTTGTTGCTTCTCCCCACCAGCGCCAGCAATGTTACTTTACTTCCCCAACCCTGTGATGCATCCCGGTCAACTATCCTGTCCTCCCTGTGTTGCTTCAATGCCCTCCTTACCTCCCTAGCCCATGTTGCTTCTGTGTCCCCACCCTCCCTCGTGTTGCTTCATGCCCCTTGTTGCTTTAACATTCCCCTTGCGCTCCCGTGTTGCTTCTACCCTGTTTGTTGCTTATGCTCCTCCGTCTGCTTTTAAAATAGCAGATTAATGCTTTTGCACATTTTATTTTGTTTTTATTTACTCCTACAAGTCGGATCGGTATCTAAAAAGAAAAACAAAAGAGGAAGCATCATTTTATAGGCAAGTGTATCATGCAAGGCAGGGCTTTAAGTGGGCCGGGTCCTGCCTGGGTCCTGTGCTGAGCACCAGCAGTTCTAAAAATCAAGTGCTGAGACAGACCTCTATCGGGATCTCCATTTTTGCCCTCACCCTAGGTGAAAAAGATAAATCGTAACTCTGCAGCAATGCCACCCTTCGTTGCGTTTGACGTAACTTCCAAGAGACTCGTTATAGTTCTTTCACAGTCTCATCTTTTCAGAACTGAACCATTTCAATATGCTATACAACAAAGCCATAGTTGTTGCTTATTTTTCTTATGCAACTAACAACCACTGATAAAGCCAATAGCCCTGGCTTGTTGTAGATTTAATGTTGCTTGTTGTACCATATATCTGGATGCAGAGACAGAAGCTGCAAAATACCAGTCGGGCGGCACACTATGCCAAGCACAGATTTTCAGTTTATGTGTTTTTAAGCCACGCCCCTAATTACATCGCCCACGCCCCTTCGAAAGACCTCCCAGTTTTTTCATTCCACTTAAAGCCCTGATGCATGGCCTACAAAATGGCAGGCTCAGCCACGTCTGCTGCGCAGCATGGCTAAAAACCACTCGCAAAACCAATACGTCACACAGGTGAGACCTTTTGGCTTTGCCAATGCTCGCTATTGTTGTAGTTATTGTTAGTGAAGAGTGCTCTTTTTTAATAAGAAATACATTGCAAAATCACAATTGGCTGATTTTACCAATTTCTTACGAGTATGCTTTTTATTATTTTTCCTCTCTCTGTTGGTCTTTGACCAGCTATATTTTGTGCACTACACACACAGGTTTCAACTTGAAGTGTTTGTACAGCAGGACTTAATGAAGGCATTTTATTGCTAGTGTTATGTGATCCCTTTTCCTACAACCTGCCAACAATGTTGCAGGGGCATTTGCAGGCTTATTTTTTGTTTAACAAAATCCCTTCCTAAATAAAGGCTTATGTATTCCTAGCTGGACAAAAAAATTGAAGCTACAACTTTTTATGTAAAGGTTAAATTGCCCATACTTTGCCCATGAGTCTTTTGCAAGTATAATTCTGTGTTCATATTATTTTTTATGTTGTTTAGTGGGTATTAAAAGACAAGTCTCCAGGTTTCATAGCCAACAATTAGTTCTTAGAGCTCTGACAGGGCCACAGCTTTTTCTGCAGCTCACCACAACTTGATAATCCGAAAACATAATTTATAGGATCGCAGAAACAGGAATGATGTGATTTTGCCATCACCAATGGTATTACTCACATTGAAATTTTGCTAGAATCAGGGGAGTTCTGCGTGAACAGATTTTGAATTAGGTGCCAGGTTCCTGGATGGCTAAATGTAAACGTTGGTGAACTTTTAGCATTGCTCGCGATACTGACGCAAAATAGCATTGCAAGCAGCTCGAGGTGCATATTTGCTGCCCGTTGGTGGAATTCTGCAGAATCTCGTGGAGTTTTTCTGTTACACCCACCTCGAATTAAAATTCTGGTCCAATTAAAAATTTTCTTTGACATGCATCAGAATGAAAGTATATGTTTGAGGATTTATGCAGGAGTATTGTCATATTCTTAAAACACTCCTGGGCAAAAAACAAGTGTTATTTGAGTGGGCTATGATGAGTGGCAGCAAATGAAGTTGCCAGGTTTTAATTGTATGCTGGAGAGCAGGCATAATAAACTTTCATTAAAAACACTTGTATGCACCCCGTGGCTACACCGGATAGGATCAATCACATCAAAATGATATGCCAGG
The DNA here is from genome assembly GCF_964204655.1 of Triturus cristatus. Lineage (NCBI taxonomy): Eukaryota > Metazoa > Chordata > Amphibia > Caudata > Salamandridae > Triturus > Triturus cristatus. The sequence continues at coordinate 83,671,405 of NC_140592.1, forward strand.
GAGGCACACACTTAAAACTCACTAAACAGTGCTCACAAGTTTTCAAGTTCTAAGCGTAAAGAGCTCATTGAGCGCAGGAAATGTTTTTAAATGCTGGTACATATTGTCTGATTAATTCCAGTATAATTTCAGAATAAGAAAGAATACGAGAAACAGTCTGGACTGGATTACCTACTCATGGCTTGAATGGGAAAAAACGTAGGTGCTCTGACACAAACATATCCCCTCCTCCGCTAAGAAAAACACATACCCCAATAATACCCACATCTCAGACTCCAGTTCTGTGATCCACCTCGGTGTCCCCGAGGCAACAATTTCCACTATGGCCCTGAGATCAGCGGTAACGCACTTTACAGATCGCCCAGAGGTGTGTTGCAAAGAGTTGCCGGTAGTGCCATTTTTTTGTCCATCTGTGACAGACAGTCAAGGTCCATAGTCATCCTGGTGAACATTCACACATGGTCCAAGATGAGACATCAAGAGGTTTTAGAGAACAAGGTTTCAGTCTCTCACTCCTCCGCATGCTCAAGTCGGCTAAATATGCCAGAATAAGAATACTTCACTGGTAGAGTTACCTCTGTAAAGAAAAAAAAATACTTCCATTTGTCTACGTTTTGCTCTTCTGATTTTGCCAAGAGCTGGAACCAGAAAAAGAAGGCGTGTGAAATTGTCAGGATTCTTTTGTAACATGGCAATTATCCATTTGCTCTAATAATCAACCTGAAACAATTTAGATAGCTCTCAAATACTTTTAACTGATTTCTTTATGTGTTTGCCTTGTGTTTTAGAAGGGGGAAAATATACTGGTTTTTACTGCTTTTACCAATGTTTTTTCCAGCCTGGACTTAAAATACAGGGCAGGCCGATAAAAAACTGGCCTAGTGGCAACTTTACTAACTGGTCATCATGCTAAACAATTCCCACACAGGGCATGTTAGAAACACATCCAACCAAGCACAACCGATGGAGCAGCATGCTCGTCGTCCACTGAAAGCAGTTTAACACAGGCATGGAGTACTATATTAAATTGCAACACAACGTATTCCAGAGTTAGGGCGTAAAGTGGGCCTTGTCTACTTGGGTCTTGGGCATGGTAGTAAATAAAAATGGACATTGAAAGTGGTCACTATCAGGCCCTATACCATTATCTTTAATCTCACAGGTAAAAACACTGATCGATTTCTGAACAATGAACGTAACAATGGTTAAGGTAATCCATGACAACAATTTAGTCCCTGTTTATATTTCATGTTTTACTTAATCTTGCATCCCAAAGAATGTTAACTATTTCCACAATGTTGTTTTTTGTAATTCCAATGTTGCTTATTCTGTTCGTTTTGCGATTTATCTTAAACAGCGAATCATTAAAAAGCTAATAGTCTTGGCAGGCTTTAGCTGGATGGCAGTGCAGTGTGATATATACGGAAGCATAACCTGGAGGCACCAAAATACTGGTTGGGTGGCACACTATGAAAATAACAGAAATGTTTAAGCCACGCCCTTAATTTCATAGGCCAAGGCCCTTTTAGAGGCCCCTCAACTTTTTCATGCCACTTAAAGTCCTGCAGAGAGTTCACTGTGCAAAGATGCCACACAGCACCAGCATGTATGCTAACATGGGAACAGATAGCAAGATTTAGTAAAAACAAAAAAGTGGAGGAACTATTAAACTGGTGAATGGTAACATAATGTAATTTTTGTCAATTTGTATTACTAAATTCTCCACCTGCACGGGAGTACTTATAAAGTAGAAGAGTGTGGTGAACAGATGTAGGTCCACTCCACGTAATATCTTTAGATATGTTTATTTCAGGTTAAGATCTTGAGCAGAGCCCCACCAGGAGCAGCCTTCCTGCTGCTCAGCCCATTCTCCCAACTGACAATCTCCACTCACCCAACATTCCACAGCATCATCCACACAAACATTCCATACCACATTCCCACTGGCTGAGCAGCAGGTACAACAAAGAGATGCCCTTCATAAACCCATGGGAACCTGGGCCAGAAACACTTTTTCAATCAAAGTGGTTCTCATTGGTATCATTCAATTCAAATCCTATTAATCAATCAACTTCACTGTACGCAAACAATTCCAGAAGAAACTTCATATCCAGACCAAGATGTATCACAAGATCTTGTATTAGACAACATCAACTGACAAATTCTTATTTGTTTTTTGTCGCCAAGGGCAGCGGAGGCCTCAAAAGAACAAACAAGAATTTGATATTTTCCTAATTCCTTTGTGTTTGTAGTTGTTTGTTAAGAAAAAACACATAACAATGTGTTTGTACTTCACGTGCATACTTGTCTTATGACACTTTGGATAGTGGTTTTCATGTTCACTGGGACACATTTCACTACTATATTGACTATCACTATGACATTACACACCTTGACCTAGGCTATCTTTTTACAAATCACTAACAGGCATGTCACTCCGGCTAAATAAAGCAAATACGCCCTGCAATGCCACACTGTGCTGTTTTGTTTCAATGAAAGCTCAGAATTACAAATCTAATGCACAGTATGGCATTTTGGAGAAGCGGCTACACATTGACGTTTACGGCTGGTTAAATGAACAGCACTAGTATTGCTGTTGTTCAGAACGGTCTGGAACATGATGTATTGCGAAATACGTAGATTAATTCCCTGGTTTGGCATCCTGAAGTCCCTTCCTTACTGCGGACCAGGTCTGGAAAGCTTTTGTTTTTTTCTGGCGTCCTAGAATGCCCTGCCATCCACGGACACTAGATGGCGCTGGCCGCGTCCTGATTTGGAAGTGCTCCCATTATACTAAGCTATTATGACTGTAATCAAGCTCATTTACGCCTCCATCGCTGCCGTGTTTGTAAGCACGTACGCGCGCAGCCATGTTAGATCGGAGAAACCAGCCACTTATCTACCAGTAAAGCAATCTCTCCCAAACGTAGATGGCTTACGCCAGCGACGCCTGGAAATTAACCCCTCTCTGTCAGTTTCAGTTTCTTCTGTGCTTTTATGACGTCATTAACCCGCCCTGCATGATGTTCTCACAGACGGGAAAAGCCTTATTTGGGCGGGACTATGGCTGAAGGGTGGACCAGTTGCCATGGTGACCGGATGTAACACTCCAATCTCGAGGATGAACAGCGGAGTCCTCGGGTGCAAATTTGTAGCTGTTTTCTGGAAGTGTTTTGGAACTTAAGTCCAGCATCAGAGACAGGTACCCAACCGGCTCCCCCATACCGAAAATACCCTCTGGCGCCTTCCCAAATACTGATACAAATGAAAGCTTATTGTCACGACAAAAGTATTCCCAGTGTTTTAAATGGAAATATAGATGTGAAGGCGCTCACAATTTAGAGTGCCTGTTTGCTCCTGAGCAGAGCCGGTACTCCCCAGTTAAATGTGCTGCAGCAGTGCTGAGAAGTGTAGGTACTCTCCCTTTCAGATTAAAGACATTCAGGTACTAAGTACCGGACAGTACCTGCCCATTTAAAGCACTAGGTATTCCAGTGTTTCCAATGTCGTCAAAGCAATGAGCAAAACACCACTTTCGGGGGCATTGTTACTTCCTTTAGTATAGAAGTGCACACTGAAATATAGTGGGGTAGACAGGCTGGCAATTACATATTATATGAGATGAGATCCAGATTTCTCAACATATTGAGTCCCCAAAGAGGTATCCCATTGAAGTCAGTGGAAGTGCACTATTATTGGAGGGTTGAGGAACTTTTGCTGGTCAGTGAGCCCTGTGAAGTCTATGAGACGCATTTAGCATGTTGGAGGATACAAATAATTCAAATGAGGTGCATTCTTCCAAATGAAGGTGAATTGTGAGGTATGTCCAATAACAGGAAGTAAGATGTGGTAGCTGCTTCGATAGTCTGTGCACTCAAAGTGCTCAAGTTTCCAAGGGCCAAGCATGTAATGCTGCCCCAGTTTTTCCTTGCATTCTGAGACTTGTAATCTGGAATTTACAATGGTACAAAGTAAATTAGGACTACAAGTCCCAGGATGCAAGGTAAAAACCTGGATTGGATGAGCTACTCACTCATAAACCTGGGAATCTTGAGACCTTTAGGTTCTCCTAAAGTGATACACGTGTTTTTCCACAGGACATGTGTCGCATAAAAAAGCTTTTATTCCCCACCCACGGAGAACTTCTGTTAAGATATCGAAAGAGAATCTCATAACATTCCAGAACTGAAAATTTGGGAGATAATTTCTGTTTTGGAAGTCAAAATACTTCCATGTATAAACTGTTGGAAGTGAATAACAATCATTATAAACCTAACTGGAAACAAGAGAGGTATCAGGTTCATGCAAGAGTGAAGGGCTCATTTAGTTTCTTTTCGGTCCTTAAATTTAGTTTTTCTGATTAGAATCTCAAAACAAGTACCTAAATGCAAAGTTAAAACAAGCACTGGCAACGGCAATAAGCCGGTCGCTGTCCACCACCCTTTTGGCTTTGTCAGTGCTTGTTTAGTTTTGTTAAGGTGTTTGCAAAACTTTTATCTTTGGGAAGCTGACAGGTCCTCAGTAATTAAAAAAAAGTTATTGGCTAAAAGCAAAATTATTTTTGGGGTCTCAAAATACACAGAGTGGTACCTGCCACTTTTTTTTTAGTTTTATATAGCGCAAACTCGACCCGAAGGTATCAGATAACATAAGCATCAATTGCGTTACAGACTGACACAATCATTTTGGTAGGCATGGGGAGATTAAGTGATTTGCCCAGAATCACAGGATGTTCTGCGTCCCTGCCGGGACTCAAACTCGAATCCCCAGCTTCGAGGTCGACTTCTCTAGCAACTATCTTGAATGTGGATGTGCTCCTTGTAAGAGAGCAGAATCCTTTCACTCACAGCGAAGTTAGCCATTAGCTGAAGAGGGCTGATCCACTAGCCCATGCTGTATGCTCTTGCATAGGCACTGGAAGTAGGGGCAGGGAGGGTGCTGCAGCAGAAATAACCATGCTGGACTTCAGACAGTGAATGAACAATAAAGATGATTTTAAATCTTATTTCTATCTTGACACATTGACACATTCACTTTGCGTTAAGAGACAAAGGTCAAATGTCAGGCAAAGTCTTTTTTACAAATCGCTGCTTAATCGTTTAACATGGTTTTAATAGGATCAAGACACTTTCTTTAGTGATGTGCAAATGATAATTATTTGCTGAAACCAGATTTCAACACGTTTTTACGCGGTACATAGTTATATCTATAAAACTACATGTTTGTGCAAATTTAGTAGTCATTTCAATGGAAAATGTGTTGTCTGTAAATGACAGTGCACTTGAAAACCATGCTTTAGTAATATATTTGTGACAGTGTACTCCAAAATTAACCACCCGCAACATACTACACCCTTACCACTCTCCTGCTCAAGGGGCGTCGTTCATTTGGTACACTTGTTCTTTGTGTGATGCTTAGAGTTTTCTCAATCCCTATTACTTCAGTGATCTAACATTGATGGTAAGTCCCCAATCTGATTTTTTTTTCAGCACTACTGTGCTGTAGCTCGTGAAAGAAAAATGTGAATGACACAGACCAATGGACGAGGAGGGCCGACAAAGTCCTTATAAGCAAGTAGATTATGCATATAATTTTAGCAACATCACACCGTCTTGGCAAACGCCAGACAATCAAAAGGTCTTGGGTAACACCAGACCTAAAAAATACTTGCTCTGTTACCCTGGGGTTCTTGATTTATACAAGAATTAGTATGTCTGTGTACCTTGTATTTCTGGAAACCGGAAAAAAACACAGTTGCCAGTTTATTATATTAAAGTTGCGCTTTCAAGGACCATACATTTAGTCACATTATTTTTCACTGATCTACTAAGGTTTTCGTGAAAAGCATTGCTCCTTTTAAATTAGATTTCATATCTTTAAGGGTGTTGCTTAACAAGTAGTATCTTCTGCCCATAGCCAAAGTGTTTAGGGCCCAGATGTATGAAAGCTTTTTGCATTTCTTAACGGGCCGAATCACAATTTCAGCACATTAAGAAATGCAAAACAGCCATATCATATATACAAAGGCCCAAAACTGGTGGCAATTTGTGATTTCTACCTGATAGAAATCGCAAATTGCGACAGCGATTTAGGAAATGCAAATAGGGATTACCTATTTGCGATTTCTAAAGAACATGTACAAAGCATCTCCTAAATGCGAATTGGGCATTTAGGAAATACTGTAACCATCGACTCAAAGTCAATGGTAACCATGTGCAAAATTAAAAAATGCATTTAAAAATAAAATATTTAACGCAACATGACTCGATCATATGCCCCTATGGCATATGTGCACGTACATTTGCACTCCAAAGTTTGGGGTGCCTTCAGGGGGGCCTTAAAGCCAGAGGCACCCTTAGGTTTGGATTTCCTGTAGTGCGATTTCCTATTAGGAAATCGCAATTTAGGAAATGCAAACCAGCAGTACCATCTCCTACTTGTGATTTCCTAATTGCGATTCCTACTCACATTTTGTAAATATCATTTTGCATTTCGTAAATAGCGATTCCTATGGAATTACTATTTAGGAAATGGAAAATAAGAATTTCGTATATCTGGGCCTAAGTGTTTTAGGAACAATGCACTCCAGCGTTTAGTGGAGAAGAAACAAATCCTCAGCTATTTATCAAAGGTTTGCAGAAACAAACTATGTTTGCAGAAGCAGTATATACCTACCATCATTTTCAAAGCAACATTTTATAACAATGTTGCATAAAGTGTACATTGTAAGGAATGTTTGCAAGCAGAAATTTGTTTTGCTTTATTTAACTATACAACAAACAATCGGCTGCTCATCTGGGGATGTGTCTCTTGCACATCTGCAATTTCATAGTTGACGCGTATTCTGCATAGACAGCATCAACCGTTTCTCAAAGGCCGTGTGTTTCACCCACTAGGCAGTATGAGCAGTTCGTCAGGGATTGTGTGTTCTACAGAGATGGTATCAATCTTTCCTAAGGGCCCAAGTGTGTTTTACCTATAGGGGTCAGTGATTTCATCCCTGCACAGACTCTTTGCTTAGGGATTTATATTCTCAGCACAGAAAGTATATAAATTTCCAAAGTCACGCATAGGGCACACGCATTACATGCTGCGTGTATGGTGAGCATTCATTTGGACTACTGATATCGGATGACTAATTTATATGTATGCATTTAGATGTTCCACCCTACAATTACGTGTTATGTAAGTTCAGGATTTTGGTTTTAGCCTTATGCCAAGGGGTTTTCAGTTACTCCTAGAGGTTTAGTCTAGGAGACTAGGTGTATCCCTAGGAGTCTAGGTATATCCTGGAGTTGCCTGGGGGCTTAGAATCAGGAGTATGGACACAGGCATAGGAATGTAAGCTCATTCCCAACTTATCAAGCACCTCCTTTGAGGGTCTGAATTTACGTTACTCAATAGATGTCATTAACGTCTGAGTGGTCACAAGAAAATGGGTTACAATACCTCCTACTAATAAGCACACTTTAATTAATAGACAGCAGCACTTCAAAAATTAATCACCCATCTTTCTTTGAATCAACAACCACAAACATTAGGAAGACAAACAACAAGTGACTCAACTGTCTCAGCTTTCCTTCCCATTATTACACCCCCTTCTCAACGTTAAGGTGAACACCTTAGAGCAAATGACCTTAACTGGTGTTATGGAATCAGTCTAGACAACCAAAGTCTTAAGCAGTTTGGCACAGTCCTACTCGACTGTAAAGCATAAGAAAGGAAAGTTTTCCTCAGCATAAAGCCCAACATCAAAAATATGACCAGCATTACTTTCCCCTAAATCCATATCCTGGATAAACAGTAATTCAAACAGCATCACCCCCTCCCACAGAAAAAAGCCTTGAGCCTATACTCAGAAACAGCTCCAATATCATACATCTGTTTGAAATCTGCCTTTTCAGAATGCAAGCATGGAAACAAAGGTTACATAGCAACTCCAGTATTGCATGAAAATGTATTGCATTTTTTCATGCACGGTAATTAGACTTCTTATCAACAAGAGTGACACAATCCATGCGGCAAGCAACTACGGAGACAGGCGTGGTTGAAACTCAATGAGCCTCACTCATTCTCTTGGATCTGTTGGCTGCCTAAGACACAACCAACTGCCATATGCTGCTAAACGGGCATAGGTATCGGCTGGATCTAGTGGTACCTCAAGAGCAAAGCCTCTGAGATAAGGCCCAATCTGGCAGAAGAACAATGTTTTGCAAGGATCATGAAGATTCCACGCTGCCTCAGTTCTCTTCCAAGTGAGAAGTGTTTTTTTTGTGATTGGACGGAGTGGGAAATTGCCCAGGGCCTCCGCTTTTCAGGGGCACCCCTGATAAAGTATCTTTCTCCTAATCGATCTTTCAGAACGTCTCTCTGCCTATCTCCACCTCTGACTTGCTCTACGCAGTGTCATTTGGAAGAATTTTGGGGTCCCAGGAAAGACTTTCATATTTTTTTGTGTAAATTAAAAAAAAAAATGCAATATTGTTTGGCATCATGTAGGCGTAAATGAGCCTTAGGTTGTTTAGTGTACCTAGAAACAACAGCAATATATTCAATAACCTCACAGATGACCTAGTAGATAAAGGAGAGCTACCACTGTCCAAATAGGATGAAATCCGTCTACTTAGAAAGGAGATTTTGTTTCTCTCCTGCTACCTTGGCCCCACTTTATAGGAACAGCTTTAAAGTCATCACAGAGGGTGATATATCTGGTCGTTGTTTGATTTGGGAATGTCCTTTGTCACCCGGATGAATATGCTGGTCAAAGGAGCAAACTTCCCCCTTTCCCATACAATGATGAGATCTATGCTAGCTTGCCTATGACCAAATTAAAAGCGCATCAAAGTTATTTGTAAAACATATTTCCCTATGTGTGTGGGTCTCTAGGTGGTGCTCCAAAAGTAAACAAGACTGATAACCTGTTGAAAACTGGGTTTCTAGTCGAATGGTGCATGTCGAGACGACCAGCAGGATCCTCAAGAGTGCCACGATGGTCATTCGAGGCTCACCTACTGGCAGCACCGACTTCTTTATGGTTTTCCATTCTGTAACAGGAAATTAGAAAGGCCAGGTGAAAGGAATGGTTATGAGAAAGTGAATGGTTGGGAAGGAGACCTGGAGCAACAAAGGAAAAAGTATTAATTATATTTTTGCTAACTTTAGCACTCCCCTACCACAGCTCTTAGTAGTTAGTGACCATACGAGTACCCTTTCTGCATCCCAGAATGTACCGGGTTATTGAACGAAAGCTCAGAATTGAATATTGAGGTCTATGTTGACATAAAACTCTACTAACCTGAGACTACATTGAGTGCCACAGACTTACTGGTGTAAATTCTTGCTGTTCATTGGTATTACACAGGATGAGATGGAAGGTTCTAAAAAATATAAATTACCTGGTATTGAGATAGTCTTTTGAGATCTTTAAATATAACAGGATGCTGTTCATTGCCGGGTTGCCAGGTTCCAGATGTTTGTTCAGAAAAAAGTACATCTGTTTCAACTCTTAGTTGGTGAGAACCTGGTTCAGAGGATCTGTGCACTTAAACCCACCCAGGCGTAGTGTTGTATGCTCTGGGAGACGTGCTTAGTTCTCTTTGCCTACTGAGCGCAGTCGCTCTGTTTCATAGCTGGAAGTTTTTTTCAGGGGTTCTCTCCTTGGCTGTTGGACTCTGCACAATACTGTTATCCTCTTTTTTGGTACCGTTGATGGGGAAATTTTTTCATGATTTAGTTTCGGAGGATCCTTTGCCACTTCTGTCATCCTTTGAAATGTCTTCCGGTATTTCCCTGTCACCCAAACCATAGGTTGGGTTTGTTGACATTCTGTGACTGTCCATTATATTTCCCTTAAAAATGTGATCTTCTTGTGATGCTGTCAACATGGTGCCGTACTAAGATGTTCAGAGTAGCTGAACTCCAACAATGATCTTCTTGTGACGCTATCACAATGGTGCCGTTCTAAGATGTTCAGAGCAGCTGAACTCCAAACATGATCTTCTTGTGACGCTATCATAATGGTGCCGTTCTAAGATGGTCAGAGCAGCTGAACTCTAAACATGATCTTCTTGTGATGCTATCACCATGGTGCCATTTTGAGATGTTTATAACAGCTAAACTACAAAAGGCATATATAATATGCCACCTGGATGGCAACCCATGGTCAATACTAGCTCCCTTTTTGTGTTTTCAGTTTATTTTGTACGTTCAACTGCTATAGTTATTTATTTATTTATTTAGTATCGCTCAGCTACCCCATTGGGGTTTCCGGGCACTAGAACGTCAGGTAAGGTCTGTATCTATTATACCACTTCAGAACAGCCATGTCTTCAGTTGTTTTTGAAAGATTGTCAATACAGGACATTTTCTTAGGGATTCTGGGAGAGTGTTCCACAACTTAGGGCCCTGGAGCGCAAATGACCGGCCGCCCATCTGAGTACTTTTGACTAAAGGAACCACACACAAGGACAGTTCACCTGAACAGAGCATGTGAGGAGGTTGATAGTCTTTAACAAGTTCTTGCAAGTATTGTAGCCCTACTCCAGCTCTTATCTTGTACACATAGCAGAGAGTTTTGAACTAGAATTCTTTTCTCCACTTCAAGCCAGGAGTTCCCGTAGAGGCCCAGATGGCGAGGAGTTTTTCGGGAGTCTATAAAGCATCCTAGCAGTCGAGTTCTGGACTACCTGCAACCATCTAATTGCTGTTCTATCTGCTCCCAGATAAAGCACATTGCCGTAGTCCATTATCAATATTATTTATGCCTGTACCACCGTCCTTTGGGCTCAAAATGGGAGCTGCCACATGACTTTCTGCCGCCATTTCAAGATGGTGAAGCATGTAGCTGCCACCTTGGTCAACTGGGGTTTCATAGATAATTTGTCATCTAGCCCAAATCCCTAGTTCCTCACCATGGGCACTGGAGATGGAAAAGAGCCAAGGCTTTCCAGCCAGTGTTGGGGCCCCCATAGGGATGTATTCTTCCCCAGCACCAGTACCTTGGTTTTATCTCCGTTGTGCTTGAGTGAGTGGATACTCATCCACTGTGCCACTGCACCCAAATAGGAGATCAGAGCCTCCGCGATGTGCCTCTGCGCTGTGACAACGAGAAGATGATTTGCGTGTCATCCACGTAGAAAATAAAGTGAGCCCACAACTTTCTACCAAGTCCGTTAATGGGGGAACATAGATGGTAAATAGCACCAGACTTAGGGACGATCCTTGAGGAACTCCTGATGTCAGGGTGTGCTAATCAGGTGAGGCTGTGGCTGAGAACACCTGGAAAGACAAGCAAAGACCAGCAAACTCCCCTGTGGGGTGCCACAGGGCTCGTCCCTGAAACCCAACACTTTTCAATCTCTATGTTACTTCACTGGCTACAATCATCAGACAGTTTGGCTTCTCAGTGGTCTCCTAGGCTTGTGACACCCAGTTAGAGGTGTCAGCTTCAAGTAACGTTGAAGAGACAGCAGATCGATTTAATAGCTGCATGACTCAGGTCAACCAGTGGATGAGTTCCAACTGCCTGAAATTCAACGACGGAAAGACAGAGGTTCTTCTGTTAGGTACTGACACCTCCTTTTGGTCACCCAGATAATGCCCCCTCAGTTTGGGAGACCTTCCAGTTCCAGTGCAGAAGGTGAAAAACGTAGAGTTCATTTTTGAAGACCTTCAAAAATCAGATCAGTACCCTCACCTCAACTATCTTTTTCATCTTAAAAATAATCAGGAAAGTTCGCCCTTTCAACCTGCTAAATTCCCTAAAAACACTTGTAACAGCATTAGCCCTGTCCTGATTGGACTATGGTAATGCTTTGGACATGGGTATCCAATCACAGTATCTACAGAGGCTACAGCATCTCCAAAATGCAGCAGCTAGACTACTGCTGGATATCCCTTAGTCCCAGCCAGTCTACCACTGTCTGAGAACCCTACACTGGCTCCCAGTGGACAAGAGGATCAAATTTAATCCCAATGCCTAGCTTTCAAGGCATTGCATGGTGACAGTCTTCATTTTCTGAGAAACATCTGAACTGGTACGTGCCTTCCAGAAATCTAAGATCTGTGCATAGCAAGCTCCTACAAACTCCCAGGTTCAGGAAAGCGCGATGGGGTGGAAGAAGCTTCTTGTTAGGGATGGTCAAAACATGGAACTCGCTCCCAGCCTGCATAAGGAATAGCCCTACACTGTTATCTTTTAGGAAATCGCAAAAAACCTGGCTCTTCGCCAACTAACATTTTCATCTACAGTTACATCGGCAACCTTACTGGATTTTCTGGTATCATCGCATAGACGACCCAGGGCAATTGTGCGCTATATAAATGCACAAATCAAATCAATCAATCAAATCAAATCAAGATCGGTCCCCTAAAAAAGATGTCATCCAAGTGAGGGCCATCTCCTGCAGACCCATCTTGGCCAGCCTCTATAGAAGGTTCTCATTTGACACAGTATCGAAAGCCGCACTGAGATCAAGTAAAATCAGTGTGGCTTTCTCGCCCTCATCCAAGAGTCGTCTAAGATGTTCTGTGACTCCTAGCAGGCCAGACTCTGTGCTAAGGGCCGGCTTTAGCGCTGGTGGTGCCCGGTGCGACAATAATTTGTGGTGCCCCCACACCCCATGACCGCCTCCTCGGATTCTCTCTCTGCCACCAGGCAAAAGTGCCCCATATCTCTCCAATCATAACTTTCTGCTAAACACATCGCCCTCCATGAGGTCAGCACCCCCTCCAAAGGTCAGCACCCAGTGTGGCCACACTGGTCGCACTGCACTAAAGCAGGCCCTGTCTGTGCTTTATCCCCTCCTAAACCCCGATTGCAAAGAATGCAAGCCATCTTGAGATTGCATTAAACTGGAGTGTTCTCTATTGACATGTTTCTCCGTTATTTTAGCCATGGTGGGGAGCAGAGAGACTGGTCTATACTCACTTGATAATTGATGGCATGATTATTATGAGTTGTCGTCTTTTCTTAATCTGGCCTTGTTTGTAGCCAGTGAAGGCATTGTAGAGAAAATAACTTCAGTAAGTAATATCTCCACAAGGATAAAGTTGGAAATAATAAAATTGAATATGGTGCATTACCGGTATATGAATCTTAATGTTATAATTTGTCATGCCATTATCAAAGGGCAATTTGTGCAGCATGATGGACGCCAGAGTTTTAGGAGTACTCGTGCTCCTGGACATCTGAACAGCCGTTGATACCATTGCTCATGATACCCATACTATTAGGCTAATGAAGACAGGCAGGCTCGCAATGTCTATTGGGCTAAGAGGGCTTTTGTGGTCAGTTTCTGTAGGCCGGGCTGGGGCTACTGGTTGGAAAGAGGCGTGGCGCCGTGGCCAGGGCGACTGATTCCGGAATCTGGGGATCACAGTTCGATCCCCGGCGGCAGATAAGCCCAGCACCATGTGACTCTGGGCAATAGCTTGCTTAATGGCCCACAGCGCCTAGAGACCCTTATGGGTGATTGTTTGCGCGTTACAAATGTGGATTATTATAACGACAGCAAGAACTCCGCTCATGCTCCACTAATATTTATTGCCTCCTTGTAGTGTTTTTGATTCTCTGAAGGGTACTTTAGCCTTCATTCATCTGAGAATATAACAGATATCAATGAGTACACAGAACCAGGATAAAAAAACACAACATTTGCTGGGGTTAGTTCTTTGCAGAAAACAAAATGATATATTTGCTTAGTGAAAAAATAAATGTTTCAATGAAGGTTGAAGTTAAAACTGGTATGGAATAAAGCACTGAAAAGAGTCTCACTAGTACCAAAGCGCACAATTTTTAAGATGCTTTTAGTACAAAACAAAAATCAGAACTGTGTAACTCTACCTAAATAATTCCCAGTTGCATTGTGTGCCTTGGAGTACTACAAGGTGGTGAGCCAGAATAAATGTGTTTGTCTGATAGCATTTCGCCTTTAAAAAAACAAAACTTGAATTGATGTATTGGAATGCTTTGCATTTTATTTGTTATGGTTACAGTCTACACCCAATCTGCTCCTCAGACCTGTTGTAATGTGTTGCCATGCATCTGCACATATGGCACTTGGTTCTCCACCAGTGGCTGTGACAACTACTTCCACACTCCCACCAGAGATCCAGGACCAGACAAATACCAGACTGCATGTAGGATCTCTTGCAGGGTGCCTGTAATGCCCTAATCGCTGGAGATGCACTTCTTCTGTCAGACTCTGTTTGGAAAGGGGTGATAAATTGGGTCACAGGGCCGAAGGGATGTTGTACCCCAAATCGGTGATTGAGGTTGTTTGCTGCTTGTGTCTTGGGGCCTGTCCTACTATTGCTCTGCAAACTGAGCGCAGTGCAACCCTTTTCCCACTTGACTCGCGGGGTAGTGAGGGTGAGTATTGGCAGGCTTCTCTGGGAGACAGTGTAGGGGCCAAGGACTCAGAACTCTATAATCAACAGACACAATATTTGAGGTCCAGCCCAGTGTTTGTCTTTTTGGAAACTAAAGTATTTGTAATCACACTGCAGAACCAAATACTACACTATCAAGCTATGAACACAGAGTGAAACCCCTGACACTACACCTGCTCTCTCCCACCTGAGTGACCCAACAAGAATTTGTAGTTCCCAGCAGTCTTTGGTAGAGGCATGAATTAGACTCAGGTGCAGATAACCGTGCACAATCAGTTCCCTTTGGTCTTACCCTAATACTTGCAGGGAGAAACCTGTTATCCTGGCCTCAGGCGAGAGCCCACAGTACTCCTGTGATGCATCTTAGCCATCCTCAGTCTCTGTGAAACAGACGAGTGAAACTCAGTGGGACCTTGGTGTAGTGATCCAGCTTCTTGAATCATCACAGCCCACAACTGGGCTGGTACAGTCGGATCCACTTGTCAGATTGTGGTGCAAGTTTCTTGGGATCCGCGATCTGCAAATCAGGCAAATTCAGACTGGGCTTCACTGGCAATCACCTAAACATTGCAGAACAAACAGCAGGTGAAACAACTCCTCATGGAGGATGTCTTCTGCACCTTCATATGTTCCACACATACCATTATGAGTGCTAGCCATAAATAGCTCATTTACATTCAACATCTTCTCAGCGCTTTTAATGTTTTTGTAGTATTGAGCATGGGTCATTCAAAATGTCATATTTAAAGCATCCTTCATGCATTAATCCTTGTTGCATCACTGTCATTCAATTCCACCACACATTCCTTTCCTGCTATAGCAGTAATCTGTTCAGCAGAGCAGCCTCTTTCTCAAACTCCCTTAAATTCCTTTTGGCACATGCTACCTCAAAGCAATAATTCCAAATAATGTTGTCAGCCCAGCGCATGTGGTTCAGAACTAGGTCCTTAGGGATGTGAAGTAGTAAAGGGATGTTATTCTACAGGTGTTACAAGGGTTATTTTTACAGGTGCTTCCTTGGTTTTCTCTAACTGGAGCGTCTTGAGCAATGGACGCTTCTTTTCTTTGATCTATCTTTCTATGTTGTCTCTTCCTCTCTATCCCTTTCTTCCGGTCTCATTTTCTTCTCTCTAGCTGGTCACTCATTCTTAAGTCACACTTTCTCTTTCTCTTACCTAGCTTCTCCCCTATCCTGCTGGGCTCACTTTTACCTCAGTTAGTCTAGACACTACAAAATGCACTCATTTTTATCATGCCAATCCTATAGGGGGATTCTTTATTTGTGGCCCGTTTGTGCTCTTAGGTCAGCGTTAAGCCCCAGTATTATCTCTCCGTAAGCTGTGTATCCTTTAGCATATGGCGTTTTGCGAACGCCTAGTTACTCTGTTTAAGGGTACAATAGGGCCCATCTTTAGAAGCTCAATTGATTACTATCCAATTCATCACCATCAGTATTGAGGTAATTGAGTGGATCTTCTGACATATCTCAGGTATTATTGTGCCCCTGTCTAGTTGATCTCCTTGTTTTTCCTGTTCCTATTCATGGTTAATGACAGTCAATTTGGGAAGATTCACTGGTTTTTGGAGGATACATCTCTGAGAGGGTCAGCTGCTAAGGGAGAAATATAGTCTAGGCTGATCTTTTTCCCTGTGGGACCATTATAGACAGCGTGGTAGACATACTGTTTTTTGGCTGCCCAAACTTACACCCAGGTGTTCAATCAATCAATCAATCAAAGCATTTATATAGCGCACTACTCACCCAGAGGGTCTCAAGGTGCTGGGGGAGGGGGGTCCGCTACTGCTCGAACAGCCAGGTCTTGAGTTGCTTCCTGAAGGCGAGGTGGTCCTGGGTCAGGCGGAGGTGGGTCGGGAGGGAGTTCCATGTCTTGGCGGCGAGGTAGGAGAAGGACCGTCCCCCTGTGGTGGCTCTTCGGATGCGGGGGATGGCGGCGAGGGCGTGGCCGGTCGATCGAAGCTGGCGTTTGGGAGCGTAGAAGTTGAGGCGGCTGTTGAGGTATCCTGGGCCTTGGTTGTGTAGGGCTTTGTGTGCGTGGGTGAGGAGTCGGAAGGTGATTCTCTTGTTGACCGGGAGCCAGTGCAGGTCTCTCAGGTGTCCGGAGATGTGGCTGCGACGGGGGATGTCCAGGATGAGTCGTGCTGAGGCGTTCTGGATTCGCTGGAGTCTCTTCTGGAGTTTGGCGGTGGTTCCGGCGTAGAGGGAGTTGCCGTAGTCCAGACGGCTGGTGACGAGGGCCTGGGTGACCGTCTTCCTGGTCTCGGTGGGGATCCACCGGAAGATCTTGCGTAGCATGCGCAGGATGTTGAAGCACGACGAGGAGACGGCGTTGACTTGTCTGGTCATGGGGAGGGAGGAGTCCAGGATGAAGCCCAGGTTGCGTGCGTGGTCTGTTGGTTTGGGTGCGCTGCCTAGGGCGGGGGGCCACCAGGAGTCGTCCCAGGCGGAGGGTGAGGATCCCAGGATGAGGACTTCCGTCTTGTCCGAGTTCAGTTTCAGGCGGCTGTTCTTCATCCATTCGGCTACCTCTTTCATCCCTTCGTGAAGGTTGGCTCTGGCGGTGGCAGGGTCGTTGGTGAGGGAGAGAATCAGCTGGGTGTCGTCGGCGTAGGAGATGATGTTAAGGTTGTGCTGGCGTGCGATGTCTGCGAGGGGGCTCATGTAGACGTTGAAGAGGGTTGGACTGAGCGAGGAGCCTTGAGGAACGCCGCAGATGACTTCGGTGGCTTCAGATCTGAACGGGGGGAGGCGGACTCTCTGTGTCCTTCCGGCGAGGAAGGAGATGATCCACTCCAGTGCCTTCTCCTGGATTCCGACGTTGCTGAGTCGCTGCACTAGTGTACGGTGGCAGACAGTGTCGAAGGCCGCGGAGAGGTCTAGGAGGATGAGGGCTGCTGTTTCTCCATTGTCAAGCAGTGCTCGGATGTCATCGGTGGCTGCGATCAGGGCGGTCTCGGTGCTGTGGTTGGCCCGGAAGCCAGACTGCGAGAGGTCGAGGGAACCGTTCGTCTCGAGGAAGGCGGCCAGCTGCTTGTTGACGGTCTTCTCGATGACTTTTGCAGGAAACGGGAGCAGCGAGATGGGGCGGTAGTTCTTGAGGTCGGTGGGGTCGGCTGATGGCTTCTTTAGTAGAGCGCTGAGTTCGGCGTGCTTCCAGCTCTCCGGGAAGGTAGCGGTGTCGAAGGAGGTGTTGACGATGTCCCGCAGGTGGGGTGCGATGACAGTGTCGGCCTTGTTGAAGACGTGGTGAGGGCAGGGGTCGGTAGGAGATCCGGAGTGGATGGAGTTCATCGTGCGGACGGTGTCTTCGGTGCTGATCGGGGTCCAGGCGCGGAGGGTGGTGGTGGGGGGCGGTGGTTCGGTCGTGGCGTGCGTCGGTTGAGTGCTGAAGCTGTTGTGTATGTCCGCGATCTTGTTGTGGAAGTAGGAGGCGAGGGAGTTGCAGAGGTCTTGCGAAGGGGTGATGTCGTTGTTTCCGGCGTTGGGGTTGGAGAGCTCTTTAACGATGTTGAAGAGTTCCTTGCTGTTGTGTGCGTTGTTGTCCAGTCGTTCCTTGAATGCGGTTTTCTTGGTGGCGTGGATGAGTTGGTGGTGTTTTCGGGTGGCGAGCTTGAGGGCAGTCATGTTGTCCGGTGTTGGGTCTCTGCACCATGTCCTCTCGAGGTTAAGCCTCGGATCCAGGCTCATGTTCGAAGTTTGTGCCGGAAGACACTGTTAGCTTGAATAGGAGAGACAGGGGTTCAACATGTGAGTGGGTGCATTACATAGGTTCAGTACTCTCACTGCTTGTATTAGGGCCATTCCCCACCCCTTGCCTCTCTCCTTACCTTTCTGGAATGCAGCGGCAGGTGCCTCACCTCCGGCCCTGAGGGGGAAGATATCTTGTGCACTTTATTGTCCTAAGTGTTTAGTGCGCAATGTCTCATTGGCGCCTCTTTGTGTTTCCCTGCATCTGGTCTTTTCCTTGGGCTGTTGTTTGTGATCTCTAGGCTCCCACAGCAGGTGGGATATTGTCTTGAGTTAACAGCGGCGGCTCCTATACAATGGCGGAGGAGCGCAGCCCTCCCCATCAAAAAGCCAGAAAACGAAAAATCTAATGATAATAAAACAGCCCTATGATCATTTTATTTTTCGCTGTCTGGCAGCCGACGTGAGCATAGAGCGGGGCAGAGCCAGGTAAATAGGGCAGGGACTGCGAGGAGGAGGGGTTGGTGCACGTAAGTACTCATGTCTGTTTGGCCAGCCATCTTAGGCCGGCCAAACGGACATGCTCACTTAGGTTTCTCCACCCAATCTGTGCTGCACAGCCGGGTAGAGAAAAGGCCCAGGTTCCCTATCCCTGACCGACCGTCAAAGCAGCCCACTCAGGCCAATCCCTACGCTGCTCTCATGCTTGGTATACATTGCATGAGAGTAGCGTCAGGCTTGGGTGGGGGCTCTGGGAGCCTGTGCCCCGAGCAGAGGAGCATTGAGGCAGCTGGCAGTGTAAGGTAAGAGCCCTCTCCCCGTGCCCCCTTCACACACCTCTGCGCCCCCTCCCACTCCCCCTGCACCCCCCGCCCCACAACTTATTACTTGTATCAGCTGCCACTGCAAAAATTGGGAAGTAGGGCAGATTTTGCTACTCCATGAGCTACATCCCCAGTCGCTGCCCTCCCTGCAGGTCCGGTTCCTGGTTGCAGACGGCGGCAGCACCACCCCCAGTTTCAGAACAATAAGGAAGCACTACAGCAAATGCCGCCTTTGAGGTCTGCAGAATCGTCTTCTGTTTGCCAAAAGACAGGGGATGGATGGGTGGAGGCAGGTGCACTAGGGTACAATCGCCACACACAAATGGTAGCAGCTACATTGGATTAATAGCAAAGTAGTGCAGCATCCTCTTAGATCACTCTATCCATCCGTCTGTTGTACATTACCTCGTATTAGGTTTTCTACATCCTTCATTGTCTTTCGAACAAATTATGAGCCATGCTGAGGAAGACCCCTTCTGTTATTCTCCCAGAACCTAAAAGCACACTCCTGGGTGGCCACAAACAAATGGTATGATTCTCTTTATAGTGCCACAGCCCCGCTATGAAATGTTGTCACTGTCCCATTTTAAAGGGTACCAGCCCTTATTAGAAGTTCTTCTACTTTCCGGTAAAAGTACACCAGCTACTGATAGGTTTTGGTACTATTCCATTAAAAAATAGTATCCCTGCATAGAAGTGCTGCAGTGACCCATTTAAAAGTTATGTTGTTGAGATTTGTAAGGTTTCAGAATGCCATCAGATTGGTTTTAGCGTGTTTGACAGATTACGCCAGGGTAAGTGATCAAATGAAGCAGAAGGAATAATGCATGAATCAATTATGCTTACAAAGTTCTTGTAGGTGATTCTCAATGTGATCCTAGAAAGCATCGACAAGATCGGACTCACGCAGATCGTACAAGGCCCGATTCACATCGCCGGATACACTCTCGCCTTCTCAGTCTTTACAGCCATTAACAAGATTACCTTCAGCTACCTCATCCAGCTCACTTGGATAGACCACTCCATTGTACACTTCTACATCAACGCACCCCACCCCACCAAAACCCAACCATCAACTTTAGCCGCAACTAGAACAAGATAATAGAAGCAGATTGGACCCACACCCTCAGATCCAACCAGCCTATGCTCACAGGCGACCTACAGAGCGACCTATCCACCTTCAACAACTGGATCTCAGACTGCAGCAACACCCTGGCCCCCATGAAGAAGATCAGACACACAAGAGCTCGCACCTAAGCATGCTGGTACACAGAAGACCTAAGAAACTCCAAGCCCTATTACAAACAACTGAAAAGAAGATGGATAACCAGCCGAAACGACAACTCCAGAGACACCTACATTCCGCACTCCGAAGGTACTATGCACAGATCAAAGAAGCCAGAAAAGCGGCCCTTGTGCTCAGACTTGAACACTGCTCCAACTTCGGCAAAGAACTCTTCAACATTGTTAAAGAATTCCTCAACCCAACAGCAGCCTCCAACACCATCATCCCCTCACAAACCTTCCTTAAAATAGTCAAGATCTACACAAACTTCTTACCCCAACCCAGCGCAGAGCAGCGACGGCTCCTCCGTTAAGGCGGAGGAGCGTCGTCCCATCTCAAAACGTCAGGAAAGGAAAAATAAATCGATAATAAACACGTTTTATTATCGTTTTATTTTTCCTTTCCTGCCAAGTCTTGGGGGCAGGGCCAGGGGGTATGACAGGCAAAGGGGGAGGAGTGGTAGGCACTGTTAGTGTGCATGACGTTTTGACCAGCCGTCTCAGGCCGGCCAAACAGTCATGCGCACTGAAGCTCTCTCCAACCCAGCCGCATTGCTGGGTTGGAGAGAGCAGGCACAGGTTCCCAGTATCACAGGGAGTGCAAATTTGTGGTGCTCAGGCCAATCCTCACGCTGCTTTCATGCTGCCACCAGCAGCACGAAGGCAGCGTCAGGATTGGCTGCCATTGGGTCTGGAAGCCTGTGCCTGGAGGAGAGGAGCAGAAGGGCGTGACTCAGCCGGCTGCAGGAATGTTTTTTTAAAATGTATTCATATTTTTGTCCCATGACCCCGCCCGACTCTCCGCCCCTTCACAACACCGGCCACTACTAGGGTAGAGCACATCATCTCGCAACCCCCCACCACCACCAGGCACACCTACCTCCTAATAAACTGCAGCCCTCTCAATATGGATGACACCACCAGACTCATGAAGACCATCTACTCAGGGTCCCCCACAGACCCCTTCCCTCACCACATGTACAACCCTCATTGCCTGACTCCATGGGCCTTCCACGAACTTGTTTGCATCTTTCCTCCTTAATAGACATGAGTTAGACTCTCCACTATACCTTTGAACACAAGAATCTTGTCTGCAGAGTCCCCAGGGCTCCTTCCTCAGCCCAATCCTGTTGAATGTGCACATGGCAGGACTGCCCAAGGTATCTGCTGATGACACTTAGCTTATCCTATCCCTCACTGACCCGAACAATGCCACCAGGACCAAACTCAGCACCTGTATGTCCGACGTGGCCTGCTGGATGCTTGGGAAGTGCCTCAAACTTAAGACAGAGATCCTGATCTTCAGAAGAAAAAGCTCCTCCTGGGACTCCTCCTGGTGGTCACCTGACCTGGGACCCATGCCCACCCCTACAGAGCACACCAGAAACCTCAGCACTGTCCTTGACAACAAACTCAAGATGAACAAACCAGTCAATGCTGTGATCACATTTTGCTTCCACACCCTTATAATGCTTTGCAGGATTTTCAAATGTCTCTCCAAGCACACATGAGACACGGTCATCCAGGCTCTCATAACCAGCAGACTGTACTACGGCAACACACTCTGCGTCTGCATCACAACCAACTCACAAAAAGATCACAGACCACCCAGAACACTGCAGTCAGACTCATCCTAGACGTCCCCAAAAGCACTTACACCACTCTCTACCTCACTGATCCGCTCTGGCTACCCATCCAGAAACGCTGTAAATTCAAGCTGCTCATCCACGCCTACAAAGCCTTCCACAACACAAGGTCAACATACCTCAAAGACCGAATCCACCTCTAATAACCCTAAAGACATCTTCACTTCACTTCACCTCTCCCTTCCTCGCATGAATCCCCTGCATCTGCAGAAGCAAGACCGGAGATGTGCGTGTCTCTTTGTGGTCATAATCACTAGAAAGTGAAGAAATAAGTAGGACTGCATCAGAGAAAAATAGAAGTCTGAAAGAAACAAATAAAAAAATTAACAGAAAGGAGCAAAAGAAGGGAGAATAAAGTAGCAGATAAAAATGAAAAAGAAAGGAAGATAAAAGGAACATGGAACAGAGAGAAATAATGTAGTAGAAAGAACAAAACATGGAAAAGTAAACAGTGTAGGAAAGAGCAAGGCAGAGAGAGAGGAAAGAAAGATAAAAAGGGAAAGAAAACAAAAGAAAGAGGTGGAAAGAGTAGGGAACATAATAAAAAAACAGGAAAGAAAAAGAAGAGCAGGCAAAAAAATAGAGAAAGAAAGGAGGAATAGAAGAGTAGTGAAAGAAAGCAAGAAACAAGGAATGAAAAATAGAATGGCAGGGGAGAGAGAAAAAGAAAAACTAAAAGAAGGCAATATAGAAAGAAAAAGAAGTGGAGAAGGAAAGAGAAAGGAAAGAAAGAAGGAAGAACAAGCAAGAAAGAAGCGAGAAGAACAAATGCAGGAAGGGGAGAAAGAAAGGAGGCATGAAAAAAGAAACAAACCAAAACAAAGAAAGACAGAATGGGAAAAAGAAAGGAGAAAAAGAAAGAAGTATTGCGTTAGCAGATGGGCAGGTATAAATTCTCATTCAAGCTGACAGTTATCATGTTCCAGTTACTGGTAGCTCATGATGGACCAATTGGAGACCCCTGGTTAAATGGCCTGGTGCATCGATATGGAGGGTGCCTGATGGGAATTTTGCCTTTTCCCTGGCAATCTACAGTATACAAAAAAAGTGATGGATGGAATGCTTGAATTAATCTCAGCCACTGGTAATTACTCAGGGCTGCATCCCAATCTATTGTTAATATGCACACCATGTCACCTCAGTTTGGACCCAGCCATATGCAGGCCAGTCTTGACTCTGCTCCAGCCTCAGAACAGTCGAGCCTGAACTGGAACCCAAGCAACCCAGGACTGGTTTCACCCTAGTTATGGGCTCATCAGCCAGGTGCAACTTGGTTCCTGTAACACAGTGTGAAGAGGTACAAAGTTTTCGCATACCAGCCCCTCTTAGGGTGACACACTACAGTATTAAAAAAAGTGATGGATGGAATGCTTGAATTAATCTCAGCCACTGACGATCACTCGGGCCGCAATCCAAGCCATAGTTATTTTGTACACCATGTCACCTCCGGGACCCAGCCATATGCAAATCAGTCTTGTCCTTGCTCCAATTGGAACAGTCCTGCTGGAACTGGCAAGCCAGGTCCTCCCTGAACAGGAACACAAGCAACCAGGACCGGGTTTGCCCTAGTGATGGTCTCATCAGCCAGGTACAGCTTGGTTCTAGTGACACAGTGTGCACAGGACCTACGTCTGGACATACCTGTCCTTCTTTTAGGCAATGCACTACTGTATACAAAAAAGTGAATGATGGAATGCTTGACTTAAGCTAGCCACTGGTAATTACTCGGGCCACATCCAAACCTTCGTTATTCTGCACACCATGTCACCTCAGTTTGGACCCAGCAATATGCAAATCAGTCCTGACCCTGCACCAATCGGAATAATCCAGCTCGAACTGCCAAGCCAGGTCCTTCCTGAACCGGAGTACAAGCAACCCAGGACTGGTTTCGCCCTAGTTATGGGCTCATCAGCTAGGTACAGCTTGGTTCCAGTGACACGGTATTCACGGGACCCTCATCCAAGCGGAGGTGGCATGGTGTGCAGAATAACAATGGATTGGGATGTGGCCCAAGTGCCTACCAAGTGACTACCAAGGCTGGACTGGCCGTACTGGGCATCAGGCATTTCCCCGGGAGGCTGGAAGGGTGGGGGCTAGTTTTGTAGTAGTTTTAAAAGCACTGCAAAGTTCCTTGTATACCCAGCAGTTTTCAGGCAATATTGAATGTGTCAAGATAACTCTGGTGAATAATGTATCTGCTGGAGAGAGATTGGAGTTTTGTCTATGGCAGTTTTGACTCATCTTAGGTAGCCCAGCGGGTTAATATGCCTGCTGCAAAGAACTGTATACCATGCATTTCAAAGAACAATGTTTTATGTGCATACCTCAGTGGGTTACTGCTTTTGTTACAGAGGTTCTTTCGTTACTGTGCAGTTCATAAGTTACAATCATAAATAATCTAGCACAGTGAGCTATGAGCTGTCATCAAAGAGCTGCATGGAAACTGCATGGTATAGGTTCGAAAGTTACTAAAAAAAGGTTTGTTTGGGTAGGAACAAATTCTTTTTGTTAAAGTCAACCCTAACCACTGTGGTATGTTATGATTCATGCGTTTGTGCTTCTCCAGGCAATGCCTACCAGTATGGATGACATGCGAATTCTACACCTTGTAGTCCTCCTTGCCTTATGTAACATTTTCTATATACTGATTTACATGTGTGATTCCTTTTCTCTGTATGTGCGTGTGATGTTAAGTGCTCTGACCCCCTATACTGGTATGAAAGGTGCTATAAAACAAATGAAATGCATGTGAGAGAGGGGCTATGGAGATATGAGAAGCACTGTTGGAGGGTGATAGTGAGGGAATCATTGAAGAGCCCCCCAAAAAACTATTGTATCCTAGTGCACAGTAAGGTCATTATTTACTGTGCTTTTAAAGCTAATACAATTGAATATATAATGACAACTGTGTTGTAGAATGCACCATTTCCCCCAAAACTTTCTTTGTAGCGGTCAGGCTCGCTCACTGGACTCGTTATGCATCGTGCGGGGGCTGGTCTGACAAAATTTGCCAGGGCTGCTTTGGGTTCCCAGTCTGGCTCTGGCGATTACCAGTGGCTGAGATTAATCCAAGCATTTCATCCATCACTGTTTTATATACTTATTTTCCCTGGCAGTGCCATTAGCATTTTAGCTACAAAGCTAATGCCACATCTGTTTAATATTGTTAGGCTAATATGTGCAAGTGAGTGTCGAAAGACACTGTAGGCTACAGAAATACAGACATTTATATTTTCTTTTTTATTGATTTACCTTTCCATTAAAAACACAAGGATACACCTCGTAGACAGAGTAAGGCTCACAGCAAAGAAACTATACCATCCCGACTTCCATCCCTCACTTCCCACAACTACCTGTAGATGTCATGAAAACAGACACAGGTAGATTTAATAAACAAAGATTGGGAGCAATGGGGAAAATGCTAGGACTATAGACTTTCTCCCACGTCCAGGCAGGGATGAGGCTGTGAGAACTGTCAGGATAGACACTGAGCAGAGCATTTGACTTGGAAATCCTCTCAGCTCCGAGTCACTCCAAGCTTTCACAAAACAGACTCTGAAAAGATACTTGTTGTCAGCTAGAAGTTGTTGCTTCAAGACCCACGTCTAAAAACTAGGGGTGGGCGGAATCTGCGAAATTCACTTTCGCAAATTATCGCGAAAATGTTAAAAATCTCCGCAAACACGCGGAAATATCGCGGAGATGCGGAAGTTTTTTTCCCGCCCGTTCGCGGTATTTTCTGCGTGGTCGTGGCTCGCCAACTTACCCATGCGGTTGCTCGCGGGCGCGACCATCTTGTTTTCACTTGTCTCGCGGTGCATGATCACGAGAAGAAAGACGTGATCGCGCGGCGATGACGTTACTGCAGGCGCGAACTGTCGCGAGACAGTGCAAATGGCTACCAACAATCCAACATCTCGTGGAGAATGCGACCGGATCGGGAAAACTTGTCGGCGAACGCGGGGATTCAGGTAAGGCGATCGCACGCACGCGAGAATGTATTATTTTACAGCGCGAGCAAGAAACAAATTATCGCTAAGCTGCGGAATGCGGAAATTTTGACATTTTCACGCTTTCCGCGGAACGCGAAAATGCCAAATTATCGCAATTTCCGCGAACGGAACGGAATTTTGGCCCAGGCCTACTAAAAACCTTTCCAAGGCAATTAGTGTACTCTGGGTTAGTTTACGAGCAGGGCAGAGCAGAATTCCCATGTGGAAATCTGCTCCACTCAATCACAAGTGATCGGGTGTTCTTGCACTCAGATTTTCCAGGTGTGGGAACACCAGACCTGATTTTAGAGGCCAAACAGATGTAATCATTTCAGGCGTTGGCTATAACAACCAGGGGTGGAGCTGAGTCAGTGAGATTTGGGGCGTGGGTCGTGTGGAGTGGTGAGGCGAATAGCAAATTTTCCAAATAAAAAACAGTATGCAATAGGGTGGTGGGATGCCCAAGGTTTAGGTGGGCCTCTTTCTAAGCTCCTTTTTAGAAAAAAAAACGTTTACTCAAACGAGGATGATGAGAAAAACCAACAAAGGCATAGAAGACCCGACTCGGGGCCCCCAGACCCAACTTGAAAGAATGTATTTATTTGGGGGTGTCACATCCCCAACACCCCCCCTGAAACTACACCCCTGGTAACAGCATCCATGCCTCTGTCCTCCACCCTGCACAAGCAAGCCAGGGCACACTTTACCACTTCCCTCCCCACCCTCTCAGCTATTTCCTTCCTCAATCCCCACCCAGCATCTGCCACCCAAGCCCCCAGTTCATATTTACCACCTGCTCTGAGCAGAGGATTAAATTCCCAAGAACCGGGAAAACCATGCAGAGTTCAGTTTGGTAAAAATGGTACCGCACAACTATTTCCCATTCTTGGGAGATGAATTTTTTATTATATTGGAATTGGCAGGGTGTTACCACACAGTGGCCCTACTTTTGCGTGCGGAGTCTGCAGAGTATGCTGAATATGCAGCCCGCCATTACAGCAAACTCGTAAGCGGAACTTGTAAGTGCAGACCAATCATCATTTTTATGGTTTCGATACATCCCTACCATGTAATCAATTTAGGGTTCCAGGATTCAAGGAGTTTTTTAAATTTTTTGATGGGGACAATTTCTCTTTATGCAATAGGAGGTCGATTGAATCTATGCCAAATTCCATACCTGGATATTTTAAATAATCAGTCTGCCAGGCCAGAATCCTGCAACCAAAACGTAATCCTTGATCGTATTAATGAGTGCCTCAATGGATGGGCAAGCGTTCTCTCTCACTACCAAATCGTCATCCGTGTATGCCGCCACCTTCACTGTTGCATCCTTGAAATTGACCCCAGATATGGACCTGTTCTTGTGGATGCTGTGGAGAAGCGGTTCTAGTGTGAGAATAAACAGG
Organism: Triturus cristatus; assembly: GCF_964204655.1. Classification (NCBI taxonomy): domain Eukaryota; kingdom Metazoa; phylum Chordata; class Amphibia; order Caudata; family Salamandridae; genus Triturus; species Triturus cristatus. The sequence goes on from NC_140592.1 coordinate 83,698,654, forward strand.
GAAGGGGAGAGCGGGCATCCATGTCTGGCTCCCTTCCCCAGTTTGAAGGATGTCGAGAGAAGGCCCCCAGAACTCACTCTAGCGTTGGGATTATTATACAGGGCCATTTTGACCATTTTGATAAAGTTTTCCCCGAGATTGATTTTTGTTAAAGTTTCCTTAAGAAAGACCCAGGAAACCTTACTGAAAGCCTTTTCGGCATCAAGTGTGATGGCCACACTTTCTGAAATGTATGTTTTCCCTCTTTCTAGCATATAGCAAAGTAATCGTGTGTTATCATTTGACATGCTGCCCTTCATAAAGCCCACCTGTGAGTCACCAGGGAGGAGAGGTTCTAGGCGTTTAGATAAGATTTTGGCGTATATCTTTGCATCTAGGTTAATTAGGGAGATCAGCCTATAGTTATTTGCTTTGTTAAGGTCTTTGCCATCTTTGGGGATTTTCACGATATTTGCCTCGCCAGCTGTTCCTGAAGCGGTACCAGATTCTATAAAATGATGGACGAGGCTCAATAATGTAAGAAGTGTGTGTCCAAACGTCTTGAAAAGATTTGCTGAAAAGCCTTCAGGTCCAGGGGCTTGGTTTGCTTTAAGGGATTTAATCGCTTTTAATATTTTGTCTGCATTTATTGGAGAGTTGACTTTCGCTCTATTTTCAGGGGAGAATTGACGGAGATTGAGTTGATCTAAATAGGATCTGTATGACTCTGGTGAGATCAGACAGTTGACATTGTATAAGGCCTCATAAAACTCTTTAAAAACATCTAAGATCTTTTGTGGATCGGTTTAAATGTTATTCAGTTTATCCGTAATCAAGCTAATCTGCTTTTGCTTCCGTTTGTGTTTCAGGTATGAGGCTAACATTTTCCCTGCCCTATTAGACTCACTCAGTCTGAGACTTTTTTATTTGTTTATCCAGACCTCCGCCTTCTCTCTCACTAATTTATTGTATTCATATTTTTAATTCATGAAAAGAGTAAGAGTTTTGGGGTCAAGATTTGACATGTGTGGGGGCGTGGCCGAGCCGTGCAGCAAAAGGGCCGCCTGCTTAAGTGGCTCTACCGGCCGGGTGCATAATCCGTCAATTATCCCAGTGAATACCACCCATCCATGCATTCCAACAGTGGGAGCGGATTGCCAGACTGAAGCGGAGCAGTTTGATACCTGCGACGAATCTGAGAATAGCAGCACGCCGCGCGACGAAGCCTCGTGGTCCTGAGGCCTGGGCTGAGGGGCGGACGTGCAGAGAACAGATGCGGCTGGGCGGATCCGCAAGGTTGCTGCCGGAGGATCGTCGTGGCCGAGTTCCGCTGCTGTACACAGCGCCCATCTAGGTGTGTGACCCGCCTGCGGTCTTCGGACAATTAGACGCCCACCGGAGCGGAGTTGAGTGGCGATCGCAGGAGGAGTGATCAACCGTGCCCCAGACGGAGACAGACGAGAACGGAGGAGGCGGGAATCCCCGTAAATATCAGTGAGGGGTTGCAGGACTGGTCAGGGACACGGGTGGTGCGGTGCGCAATCCGAAGATCCCACTGTTGTCCCCTCTAGAGACGAGGGACAAAGCAGACGCGAGTAGCCTGGGGCTAAACTGCGCACCGAGTGAGAACACTGTGAACACCAGCGGCTGCCGGCGGAGTCCTCCCCGGGCCGGGAGGCCTCTGCGCTGGGGCGAGGTCCTTAACTACAGCAGGCCTTAACATTGAAGACACGTACGTAGGCCCAAAGATTTACCAATCAAGGTGGGAAGATCGCGCTCCTCAGCACTCCACAATCCCCCCGCACTTGGCCGGCTGCGACACCCGACTGTACGCCGTACTGAGTATAAGGGAGAAAATGAAGGAAGTACTCCCCGCCTCGCACAAACCACCACTGCAGATCCGGTAAATGCATTGCAGGTGTGTCAGGTTCACACTGATACTGGGTGGAGGAATCCTGAAGCAGAACCGTGGTGAGATCAACTGTCAATCTGGACTCTCTTCGCTACTGGCAGGGCAACACATGTCGATTATAGTGAGGCAATAAAGGTGATAACTGAGGTCAGTCTGCGCGGCCCCAATACCAAGAGTAAACCGCTGCTGCGGGCACCTTCAGGCAAACACCCTGAAACTTACCTGCTGACCAGCCTGCGGCGCCATAATGTAAGTGGCAAACGCATCATTGCAGACAAGACATCTGGACAGAGGTCCTCCACCCCGCCCCATACAGCTTGCACATCAAATACAGAACCGGACATTGCACTGCAGGTACATTGGGTTCATTAACCAATTGCAGCACCCTAAGAAGTCAATAGCGTCGGCGTCGCGGTTCAGCGGAGAGGGCACGGTGGGTTCCAGTGAGCCGTGCGTCAACTCCAAAAGGGGAGCCCCAATATTGACAAGACATCCAGACGCGGGCTCTCCACCTCGCCCCATACCGCTCGCATACCAAACACAGAACCCTATCCCAACACGCAAGTAACTTCCATGACGTCGCAATGGGCAAACCTGACAACAAACAGGCCAAGATCATATTTGAAAAGCGCGCCACACAGCTACAAGAAATGGGGTCTACACCGATCACGGTGGTGCCGGAAACGCACTTGAACCAGACCAGGAGGAGGACATAAAAACTATGCTGAGGGAGGTCAAGGTCAGTCTACGCGACATAGACTCTAAACTAGACTCTCTAGCACTGCGTATGGATCACGTCTCCCAAAGGGTGGACAAGCACGAATCACGCTTTGACACACTGGAAACAAGGGTTTCCGACTCCGATGACCGTCAGGTGGAGACGCGCGAACGACTGCTCCGTATGGACAAGGTGCTAGAAGTAATCAAAATGCACAATGAAGACCTTGAAGCGCGGTCAAGAAGGAACAACGTATGCATCACGGGCATTCCGGAATCGACGAAACATTGCCAATATGGAACAATACATAGAACAATTACTGAGAGAACTGTTTGGTTCAGGACTGTCCGAAATGTTCCTAGTGGAAAGAGCACATCACACTCTGGGTCCCAGGCCCCCCCCCAGGCCGAGACCTATACTAGCCCGCCTACTAAACTACAGAGATGCTGTGCTCCGGCTTGCCCGTGAAAAAGGGGAAATTCAACATCAAGGTAACAGCATCGCCTTCTATCCGGATTTTACACAGGCTGTTGAAGCTGCCCGCCGCAAATTCATTCCCGCTAAAAAGCTATTCCAAAAATCAGGCACCAAATATGCCATGCTCTATCCAGTAAAATTGAGGGTACAGACGGCAGGCAAACCCATAATCTTCACGGAGGCTAGTGCCGCCCTGAAATTTGGAAAACAACAGTTGAAAGATTCTGTGGCAGCGGCATCACCGGACAGTCAGCTAAGAGACAATGACTAATGTATTTACCTGTTGAGGCACTTTCCCGGGTAGCTAGCCAGGGCCCTCTGTGGGCCGCTTTACAAATTGTTCCTACCGCCAACTGTTTACATGTCCCTCCGGGTGGTGCATAATTCTACCCAACCACCCTGTCGTCATCATGACAGGGCAGTAAGCCGGCGACTCCTCGCCCCCCTGGGATGATTCCCGTCAGCCCTACGTGCTTAGGGCTTCTGTTCACTATGGGATGCAAAGGGTATACACAACCTGTTTGAGGGGTTGGTGTGGTAGGTGGGTCGACGGGGGGGTTGTTTAATTTATTGTATGTTTGTTGCAGTGCATATCATGTCCTAAACTATCACACTGTTTAACGTGCCCTTTTCCGAATAGCTTTCAATGTCGGCGCACACTCTCCCATTTGGAGTCTACTATCTCACGAGCGAATGGATTCACAGAGAATAACCAGACACTCCTGTCTCGGATTATAGTATTCACTGATGTGGTACTCCCCTTGGAGACAGTCTGGAATGTCTAACTTGACTTGCATTACTTGGAATATCAGAGCTCTAAATGACCACAGAAAAACACGGCTGGTACAGTCCTATTTGGCGAGACACATGGTAGATAGACATCTGCCTACTGCAGGAGACCCACCTGAAAAATACCAAATGCACTAGACTAAAATCCATCAGATGGGGTCAAGTACACACCTCATGGTACTTCAACTATTCCAGGGGGGTGGCTATATTGATCCGTAAGGGCACTCCATGGCAGACGATCAAAGTAATTAGTGATCCGGAAGGAAGGTATCTATTGCTAATGTGGACACTATTCCACAGAACAGTGCTAATTGCAAACACATATGGCCCGAATATCGATGACCCCACCTTCTACCAACACGTATGGCACCAAATGCAATCACTGGGAGATGCGGCGATCATGTGGGGGGGTGACTTCAACACAGTATTATCGCTCGAACAGGACAGGGAAGGCGTATCACGCTCACACCACCCACAGGCCGCATCGATTTTGAAGGAGTTAATGGCCGATTATGGCCTAATTGACTTCTGGCGAGTGTTACATCCCGGAATTAGGGAGGGTACGTGCATTACACAGCACCACAAAGCCTGGTCACGGCTAGACTTTTGGCTCTCCACATGAGATCTCCACTCACGGGTTATGGACATGGAACATCACGCTCGTACCCTGTCGGATCACTCGCAGGTAACACTGACACTGTGAAGGAGTGTGGCTCAATGGTTAGAGCGGCAGACCCTGAAGCAGAGTTCTGGCCAGGGACCAGGGTTCGATTCCCGCCTCGGCGGGGCTCGGGCTCAAATTCCTTGGACCTGTCTATTCTCGCCTCGGTGCCTATTCTAATCACGGGCCCCACGCTGCAACTCTGGGCAATAGCTTGCTTAGCCTCCACACCGGCCCCAACAGCGCTAAGGATGCCTGGCTTCACCCTGGGGGTGCCCAGGAGTGGACACTTCACAGGGAAAGCCAGGAGGGGTTCCACAGCGGTATGAGTATCAGCGCCAGGAAACCGCAAAGGCGACACCGCAAGGTGGCCGTCCTGTGACAGTGTGCTCTATAAGTACCTTGACATTTACATTTACATTTACTGACACTGGCGGTGCCCAAACCCTACATACAGCCCTTCAGGTGGCGCTTACCAGCAAATGCGCTTCTAGATGCAGCATTCAGGGAAGAGCTACGCATGAAGATTAAGGATTATTTCGATCTCAACAATGGCACCGTCGACTCAGTCGGGGTGCTGTGGGAGGCGTTCAAGGTGGTCATCCGTGGACATTGCATAGCGGGGCAATCAGGCATACTTAGGGATATCCGAGGCAGCCTACGCAGGCTACACAACTTAGAAACACAGACGAAGCTACACAACTTAGAAACACAGTATTTCCAAACACCCACTGCCACAATCATGGGCCAGATCCACAGCAAACTCACGGAATATGAAGCAGAAGCAGACAGGGAGGTTACATTTTTACATATACATGCGACCGCACGGAGATACGGAGAGGGTGACAGGCCCGGCAAAACACTTGTGAATCTGCTGCGTCGGCCTAGAAGCTCTACATTCATCAGAGCTCCGCATACCCCAGCAGACGAACTAGTACACTCCCCACCAGACATTCTGGATACTATGCGTAATTTCTATGCCCAACTGTACACCTCACAGACGACTCCCACGGACTTAGTCCTTACAGAATATTTTGACAGTATAGAGCTGCTATGGTTCAGTAGAATGCATCGGGTTACCTCGATTTACCCTTTACGGTTGAAGACATACGACAAGTGATCGGGTCATTACCGGCAGGCAAGGCGCCAAGTGCAGATGGCCTCATGGCCAAATTCTCTAAAGAATACTCAGAGTTGCTCGCCCCCTACCTCCTGGCAGTATACCAGGAGGCACTACAGGACGGCATCCTCCCGGCTATGATGCGCAAGGCCATTATTATCACTCTTGTAAAACCGGACAAAGACCCCCAACATTGCGATTCATATAGACCCCTTTCATTAATAAACTTAGATGCCAAAATCTTCGCCAAGTTACTGGCAAATCGACTCCAATCCCTACTGCCACTAATAGTAAGACCGGACCAAGCGGGATTCGTGCCAGGTAGGTCTACTTCCCATAATCTGAGAACTTTATTCGGACTATTACATTATCTTGCCCCTCATGTCGCTGCGATAGCGGCCCTCCATGACGCCACAAAGGCGTTTGACTCCCTGGAATGGAGATTCCTGATTCCACTGCTCGGCCGCCTGGGCATGAGCCCCCTCTTCATCCGGCAGATCCAACTTCTGTATACTAAGCCGACTGCACGAATCAAAGTAAATGGACTGATCTCGGAGCCCATAGAAATCACACGGAACCAGACAAGGTTGTCCGCTATCGCCACTATTATTTGCAATCGCAACTGAGCCGTTGGCAGCCCACCTGCGGCAACACCACGCAAACGGGGGGATCGGCTTCACAACCAGGGCACTCACTGAGTCGAAGTATGCGGACTATATAAGCTTATACATGGTTAACCCTGAAGAAAACTTATCCCCCATGACACGGGAAATTGTGAGTTGTGAGATATGGCAGCCTATCTGGGGTACACATATATTGGGGAAAGTTGGTGATTCTGCCACTCACATCAGGCGCCCGGGCCTTTGTCCCCGAGTATCCATTGGTCTGGGCAACCGACCCGGTCCGCTATCTGGGCATTTGGTTCAATAATAGCTTGCAGGAACTGTGGATGGAAAACTACGGCAGGGTGGTGGACTGGATCGAGGAAAGGATTAAAAGTTGGAACACACTCCCCCTTTCACTGGCAGGCCGCATTGCGGTGTCCAAGATGATCAGATTACCTAAACTCCTATACCTCTTTGCAAATATTTCCTTCCCATCACGGTACAGTTTTTTAATAGACATAGATCACTCATGATCGAGTTGGTGTGGGCGGGCAAACGACCCAGGATTTCCTGGGAGATACTCACGCTCCTGCAATCGCAGGGAGGCATGGCAGCACCGGACTTTGCTCTTTATGCGCTAAGCGCACAGGCGCAATTCTTGCACTTCTGGGCACACCCCACCCCATTCCAGCGGCATGTTGCCATAGAAATTGACATAGTCGCACCCCTCCCATTGTTTACAGCATCATTCCACACATATAAACGTCCCCGCGAGGAAATTGACACCGTACAAGCTCTAAGATGGGCGTGGGAGGGCCTCCTCAGGAGGGCTCAGTTGACCATGCTATATGCCCCGTCCATGCCACTCCCCAAAAACCCACTTCTCCCCCCGCTCCTGGAATCTACCACACATCAATGCCTGTCCACGCATAACATACGCAAGGGAGGCGATCTCTTTCCTGCAGACAACTTCCTTACAATGCAACAAATGTGCGATCCTGCCCCACCCTCGGCGCTGGATATGTTAACCTATTACAAGATAAGGGCTTCATGCAAAAAACACTTCACTACATTCCCCGTGCCCCCGCCAACGCTGCAAGTGCTGGAAAACGAAATAACGGTAGCTTCGGGCCAGAAACTAGTCTCCCGCATCTACAGAGGCATTCAGAACACATATCCAATCATAGTCCCGACTTCCCGCAAAGCGTGGGAGGAAGACTTAGGAATTGGTCTTGCAGACAAGCAGTGGGAACTTAGTTGTAAACAAATGGAAAGACTGATGCCAAATTAACGTCTTTGGTTAATTCATTTCAAATACATTCATCGCCTCTACCGCACACCCACACAGCTACACAGGATGGGCCTCCGTGGGGATGACCGTTGTTGGAGATGCGGGGGCCTCCAAGGCCACCTTCCTCCATTTGGCATAGCAGTGCAGACCGATAGCGTATTATTGGATACAGATATTCAATCATATAAATACAATCACAGGACTGAATTTCCCACAAGAGCCTGGTATAGCGCTATTGGGCATAATGGACATGGTGCAGCCGAAACCCCGTAAACTGCCTGCAATACTTTTTTTAATGGCAAAAAGACAGGTGGCTGTACACTGGGGGGCGGCCGCATCTTTCACGACAAAGGCATGGGCAGCGAGTGTGACATATTGTAAGGCACAACCGGCAATATATTGGGAATTGTTACCATCACGATCGCGCCCTAGAGACATATGGGAGCCCTTTGTCAGCTGGTTACAGTCGGAAGAAGCCATGGATCTGTGATAAAACTGGGAATGCGCGCCAGATGTGGGTGGAGGCTGCGTACAGAACCGATCAATGTATCTAATGCCGTGGTGTAATGTTTGTCAAGGCAATTGTATAAGGTTATTTACAGATGGTACAGATGGACATTCTGGGGGCTCCATGCGAAGTGGAGGTGTCGAAATTTTGTATGGAAAACAAGGCATTTGGTGGAAAGCTGTGTATTGCACATTTTGTTGTTGCTGCATAATTTGTAAAAATGCAATAAACAGAAGTTAAAAAAAAAAGGATTTGACATGTGGAGGGCTTCCATGTGTTTCTTTCTTAACTTAAAAACAACACAGCATAAGGTTTGGTTACAAATCAGTGCTGGTCCAGGATCAAGGGTTATATGATGTATGGGCAGAACTCAATGCTGGTCAGGATGGTTTCACGTATTTCTCTCCCCCACATGTGAAAATGGCACGGTTAGATTATTTTTTGGTTTCTAGTGATGTTTTACAGAGGGCTTCAATTAGGATACTTCCTAAAATTATATCAGATCACAATCCGGTAGTCTTGGAGTTCGAACTTTCGGGTTTAGTGGTCAGGTCTAAAAAATGGACATTTGATAGAAAGCTCCTGCTTAGTGAGGATTATTGTATCTGGATGGCAAAATGGATTCCCGAATTTGTCCAGACGAACCTAGGGTCGGCAAGGATTGATATTGTATGGGATGCGCTGAAGGCAGGGATAAGAGGTGAGACTTTAAGATTTGCTGCAAGGAAGCGTAAGGTAGAGCGCCTAAAGGCTTTAGATGACTTAGCGACTCTTTCTCGCCTGGAGCAAAAATTGGTGCAACAGATAAAGACTGGTGGGGGGGTAAAGGAGGTTCAAGCAGAGGTGGCAGCCTGTCGGGCGAAAATCTATCAGGGCTATGCAGATGTGGCGGCTGCTAGCTATCAAATACATAGGAGAGAGCTTTATGAGTATGGGGAAAAGGTGGGTAAGGTTCTTGCCAATAGATTACGCCAAAGGGAGGTGGAATCTAGGATTGATAAGATTAAGGATCCTGAGGGAAATATGGTGGAGACTCCTTCCCTTGTCCAGGACGCTTTCAAAAAGTATTATGAAAAACTATATACATCCGAATCAGTCGCAAGTGCTGAGAGGTACTTAGCAGGACTGGCCTGTGTGGGGGTAAAGGAACAGGATAGAGGGGCACTAACGGAGGAGCTCTCTGCAGAGGAGATCAAAAAGGCAATGAGGTCATTAGCAGTAGGGAAGGCTATGGGATCAGATTCAATCCCCTTGGAGTTTTATGTAAAATTTAAGAGGGAACTAGAGAGGATAATGACTTTAGTTTTTCAATTAGCATTTGCTGGGATTCCTCCGGCCTCTTGGTCACAAACTATAATAGTAGTTTTTAAAAAAAAGGGAAAGGATCCTCAGGAGCTATCATCGTATAGACCGATTTCATTAATCAATGCTGATAATAAGATCTACTCGAAGTGTTTGGCAACGAGATTGGGAGACGTGATTAGCCCCTTTGTTTCGTTACAACAACACGGGTTTATAGCTGGGAGGGGGACCACGGACCATGTTAGGCGACTCATTACGATATTTGACTGGGCTCAGGCAACGAATGCCTCCGTGGGGGTGGCCCTGTTGGATGCTGAAAAAGCATTTGACAGGGTCTCCTGGGAGTTCTTATGGGCCGTAATGAGATGGAAGCTGTTTCCTAGTAGATATATAAGGGCAATACAGTCAATGTATTTAACTCCGAGTGCAAGGGTTCGATTGGGAGGGGAGGAGACACAGACTTTTTCGATCAGTAGAGGCACACGGCAGGGTTGCCCCTGTTCACCGCTTCTGTTTGCTCTGTTTATCGATCCCCTCATTGCAAGGCTAGAGTCGGACACGGCAATCTCACCGGTAATTTCAGGCCTATACTCAGTTAAAGTTCTAGCATATGCCGACGATCTTGCGGTATTGTCATCTGATATTAGCGGCGCTATGCCTAGAATTGAGACTATCACTCGAGATTTTGGAATAGTATCCGGCTATAAATTAAACTTGGGGAAGACTCAAGTATTACACTCAGAAGTTGGGTATCCAGTGGACCTAGGGGTGGGCGTGGCCACAGAGGCTACGTATTTGGGAATAATTGTTTCATCTAAAATTCAAAATATTCCGGGTATGAATGTAGAGCCGATACTAGCTTCCTCTGATAAAATCCTGGAGAGAATTAATCGATTGCATCTTTCCCTATATGGAAGGGCTAATGTCCTGAAAATGTCTATTTTTCCAAAATTGTTGTATCTGTTTAGGGCTATCCCTATCCTCTTCCCAAAAGAATTATTTGACAGAATAGAACGGATGTGTTCACGATTTCTCTGGGGATACCACCGCTCTAGAAGGGCAATGAAATGGTTATATTTGCCATTGGAACGAGGAGGTCTGGCTATCCCACATTTTTATCTGTATTATTCAGCCTCGCTGTTTCAATTAATGGGTGTTTTGATTTGGGGTAGGATGATGGTGTTGGACTCTGCCTTCTCTCCATCTATCTATGAGTGGTGTTTGGGTAATTCAGCACAAGGGTTACTTTTAAAAGTATTAGAGCCAAGCTACTATAAAAAGACTAGGTTTAAAATTATTCAGGCGGCCTATGTAGTTTGGAAGAGATTTCGAAAATTGTTCTCTATTCCTTGTATTACATGGTATACACCATTAGACTCTTCAGTCTTATCCTATGTGGTGTTTCAGGACTCGGTTATGCGTAGGTGGCTACACCTGGGTATTAGGCTAGTTGGTGATTTGCTGGAGCAGGGCAAGATCGTATCTTTTTCAACTCTACAAAGTAGATGTGGGGTTGGAAAAGCGGATTTCTTTAAGTATCTGCAATTAAGAAGTGCTCTACAGGCTGCAATTGCGGGGGGAAAATGCTACCCATTACAAATTCATGTCTTGGATTTAATAAAAGGAAAATGCAAAATAGGGCAATTATATGCAGAGTTTATGTTAATGCAAACTGACGACTTAGGAAGACAGGAGGCAATATGGGAGGAGAAAGCGTCGATAGTCAATTTGGACTTACAACTAGTAATGCGAACGGCTAGCTCTATCTTGCTCTCTGGTAGTCTTAGAAGTCAATCGTATATGGCCACGTTTAATTTATATTATACGCCAGGAAGGATAGCAAAATGGAAGGCTGGTAAGGGAGCTAATTGTTCAAGGTGTGGACTCTACGCAGCAGACTCATTACATATGTTTTACTCCTGTCCTGCCTTACAGCCACTACTGTTGGATATTGAACGGTTCCTGTTGCAATCTCTGGGAATACCAATATCTATTACACCCTCTCTGGTTCTGTTTGGAATAGAATTCAGTACTGATATGGGTAGGCAGTCGATATCGGATAGAGGATTTAAATTTATCTGTATGTCAGTTTTGCGGTCTTGTAGAACATCTCAGTGGTTGGATTCAGAGCCACCTGTCTTCACAAGCTGGAGAGCAAAACTTATCGCTATATATAATATGGAATGGGCACTATACAAATTGAAAGGGATTACAAAGAAAAAGTTGGGGGCTGCCATTTGGGAACCGATTAGAACCTGGATACAGCAATGATATGATATGATGTATTTAATAATGCTCTTTTTTGGTTTTATTGTACTGTTGTATTTCATTTTTATGTATGCTTATGTTTATTTTTTTTGTCTTTCTGCTAAAAACAATGGTCTGTAAATAATGAATTGTGCTGCTGAATCGAGAAAAAAGAAAAAAAAAAAAAAAAAAAAAAAAATCAGTACATTGAATAACATGGGAGCCATCGTTTTGGTAAGGAGACATGACGTGAATGTGCAATATTTTACATAAAACCATAACTGATTCTGAAAACTGGTCTTAATGTAATGGCGTCTACATCTGGCAGTTCCTCAAGTACAAATATTCCATCCGAATCAAATCATTAGGAAGCAACCGAAACAGTCCCACTTATTGCCTATTATATACATGGTGTGTGTGGTATGTACCGAATGGTAATTGTCATAGTGTGTATGCATGTGTTATTTCGTTGAAAATCAAAGTAAAGTTGGAAAAAAATAAAAAATTACATCTCTCTGAAATTAGGAGTGTTTGCTTGGTCTAAAAGTACCAAGACAGCAAAGCTTCTTTTTAATAGATATTTTTTTTTCTTTCCTTTTGGTAAAGGCTTTTGCACAATGAAGGAAGTTTCCTTTGAAGATGGCGCCAGCAAGGAAGAGCCGTCTTCACTTGACATGGCCAAGAAGTATAAAGAACGAGATCTGGCGCAGACGCACTTTTTCAGGATTGCTGCGCGGACTTTTGGCCCCCCAAAATCCAGGCGCAGGATTATTGTGGCACCGCCGATGGAAAAGCTACCTTCAGAGGGCACCCAAGTCACCCTTCCTCCAGAGGTCAGTCAGAGGAGGCAATTCCTGGCTCCTTTGTGTGGGGTGGAGACCCCTGAAGAAGAGCTTGGCCAGCTGCAGGGGACAGATGAGGTGGTGAGCAGCGATGGCGTTGGCGATTGCCGCGCCTGGATATCACAAAGGAAGAAGTTCCGGGCTGAGCTGGAAAATTTTGGAAATGTGAAGAAATGGCTGAGGAGCAAACCGCTCCTCACTGAGTTGGAAGAAAAAATTCTGGATACCCTGGAGGCTCAGCACCAAGCACAGCAGGAGACTTCTTTACCTGCCCCGGAAGAGGTGTGTAGCATAGCTGGTATCTCTTGTATTGTACACTTCCTCTTTCTCTGTTTTAGGTTTTGATTTGGCACTTAAACCCTGGTGTATGCAGGCAGAGGGTGATCAGAGCAAAGGCAGGACATGGGAGATGGCCTGACAGTGAAAGAGATGTCAAAGAGGTGGCAATGAGACAATCTGAGGGCTTGTTTATATTTTAATTGAGTCTTTACTTTGGTCAAATACATACAAAGCAGCCTATGGGTGATGACTCTGCAATGGTAGGGGGTAGCAGGGGGAGACCACATGTTGAATCAGGGAGATTAGCTCGATCCAAAGTGATAGCACTTGAAGTTCTTGTGGGTAGTTTGATTTTGCCCTAAAACTCCCATGTATCTACATTATTATTTCATTTAAAGAGCTTTATTTTAGGTGCTAACTTAACAGATGGCCCCATTACTGTTCTTCTTCCAGTGCTTGCTGAAAGATCACCTTCTAACCACACACTTTGGAAGGACAATTCCTTACAGCTCTTACCCTGTGTCCTCCTTTTAAACACACAGACACCAGAGTAACCCCCCTTATGTTTTGCTGGATTTGCATGTTATGAACCTACTTATCACCTTGTTGTATAATCGATTTTTTATCATTAACACACCTTTTTTGCTCATTTGCCTTCATGCTCTCTGTCACCTCATCTCAACTGAACAGAATGTCTTCACTCTGTCCCATAAATAATGATACTTTATTCGTACGACAGACTGCCACCATTTTACTATACTTAGCCAGCCCTTTATAAAACATTTCAATACAAATAAAACAGATTATTGGAACTTCCTTTCTTCTCACTAGATCAAGTTGCTTCTTTTTACAGTGGCCCTGATTGTAGCCTTACATATATGTCAAACTATTTTCCCTAATGCTCTGTTTCTTTGTACAAAAAGAAGCATATCTTATCTGGCACCAGGTATCTGTGGACAATCCTATTCAGTATTACATCTGTATTTGTTTTGTAATTTAAATCATGGACTAATCCAGATGCAAACAGTTTTTTTTGCATCTAGTTAGACTAATATAATGTGATATCCACATAATAGAACTTTAGAATATGCCTATTTATTTTATTTCGAGTTGTTTTGTATGTTTTTCCTATTTTATTGATGTTAAGGTACTACTTGTAAAGTCCCTTTAATGATTCCAAGTAGGATGAATAGTGAAGTGATATGACTTCCTCTGATATGACTTCCTTTGATGTCACATCCTTTGATATCATGTCATATCAAAATTAGTGGAGATTCACTTTACCGCTTTCTGCACTGGGACCTGAGAAGCCTAGAACAGGCTCAGAAAAGATTAGTCATAGGATGTATACAATCTGTGAGTACTACCTGGTGGATTTCTGATCGAACACAAGTAGATTTTATGTTGGGTAAAATAGAGATGTGTTTGGTCATGGAAACAAACGCTGAAGTGCAACCACAATAAATACCTCAGCTCTGGTTGGCCTTCGGGGACAATGTCAATGAAGGATAAAAGAATATGCTGCAACCTATATAAATATCTAGGTTTTTATTGTACCCAACAATGAGAATTTGAGCATTCGATTGGGTTTTAGTGCTATGCACTCACCAGTAATCCAGTATGAGGTTTTAGAAGGTTTCTTGCTATGGGCATGGAGAGTGTTCACTTGAAGATATGTGGATAGGGGCGGAAAACATATTGGCCTTGACTAACGCTGAATCACACAGGTGGGATAGCTCTATGACGCTCGTGCCCTTATGACATTTGCGGAACTGAGACCGGTGCATGACCTATCACCTGTTCAGTGTCTGGCAAATGCAGTGGTCTGCCATAACTACTTGGGACCCCACACCGAGTGAACTGACAAGACACTGCAGATGGTGTAGCACAGCCTGTACACGATTACTAACATCTGCAAATCCCTCAAGTTAAAGCAGTGCATAGATCTCATTTGCCGTAAGCAGAGCTGGGAGGAAGATCTTGGCGTAGAGTTTATGGATGAGGAATGGATGGTTGCTCTCAAGCACATACACAAGATTTCCAGAAATGCCAGATTGAAATTCATGCAACTGAATTATTTGTATTGAACCTCTCATCCCATCCAAACTGCACAACACGCTTCCATCAGTAACTAGAGGGTGTCCCAGATCGGGCAGACCAGAGGCCGCATTTTATCTTATAGCATGGTTGGAAATGCCCAGTGGTTACTGCCTTCGGGGCTGAAGTGATAAGGTTGTTGGGGTACTGTACTGGCAAACAGCTTGCTTGATGGGGGAGGGTGGAGACATAGCTACTATAAGTTCAGTGCACTGGGGCCTAGTAAACCCTGAGAATTGCTTCATTCTACTGCCCCAAAAGTAGTTAAGAGGGCCATTTCCCTTGCTTGTGTCAGATCCCATAGCATCCTTGCAATGCTACTGGCTTCATGGGGTTAATGCAGAGACCTAAAGCAGATAAGTCCTTATGTCAGTTGATTGATTTACCTATGGTCCTAGCCAGAAGGGTAGATGCAATGCAATGGAGATCTCCTCAAGCACAGAAAGATGGCGATCTGAACTCCATAAATGGACTGAGGCCGAGGACATAGTAAATACACTACTAACAGCTCGATCCATGAGGCCTGGAGTGTCCTCTTTTTACAATTGGACCCAAAACCTAATGACAAACTACAGACACCTGACACCCATGACTGTTACGTCATGAACATCGATGACTATCATCTGTCTCTTGCTATCTGATCAGTCTCTTCTGTTGGTCATAGTTTTGTACAGGTGTACAAATGGACTTGGCCTGTATTGTATGATTGCACCTTGTTAAATGCTGCTATTCTCCCTATAATGTCTTGTTGTCAGCACTCATGTTAAAAGGACACACAGTATGTAGTGCCCATCTATGGGCTAACATTACAATTTGATATGTGTAAAGAGGCACCTGTTAAGTCAATACACAATAAATATATATATATATATTCTTTTTTTTAAGTGGGTATATGTGAATTTTATAGTAGTAGGTGATCATTTCTTGGGTGTTAGGTGAAATTATGGACAAGCTGGTTTAGAAACCTTGTATGTATTTTTACAGTTTTGAAAGGTAGAAAAGGATTCCTCACGTGTAATCTCTGTGCTGTTAAGAAATCAGGGAAGAGAAAAAGAATATGAGATAGACTATATATGCAATTTTTCTATTTTCTAATCTGCAGTAACTTTGTTAAAGTTCAGAGGTCACTTTAGTCCAAGCACTTTAAATTCATAATAAGGAAAGGTACAACAAAATAAATCTAAAATATTTGTATCTTTCTTCCCTTTAAGAAAATTGAGGTTATTTTACAGCTTAACCAACTTGTTGAAAAATGATTTGACGTGCTTTGTTCTCATCGTACTGACAACAAAGGTTTTCTGCAACCTCAGCTTCACATAAAGGGCTTTTAGCTGACAGTCCACAAATTTATAAGGCTGATTCTTATTTTTTTTGTGATATTTTCTTTTAGGGAGAGGTCGGAATCAATAGAGGAACCAAGTGATTTAGTGTTGGGTGTCAAGTGGGGGTTATAGAGGTCCAAATGCATTTGGAGAACCAGACCTTCATTTGTGGCTATTTGTTGCTATTGCAAACAGGATGAATTCTGTTGATTCTTAGCTTTTAGTGAGGAGCACTAGAAACCGGGTCATGTATATTAATTAGCGGGATTTTAGCGCATCACCATAGGGGCGTAGAAGATCCTTTTTGACCATGCTACATGCCTTTCACTGATTCCCATTTGGCTTACTTTTTTAATGAACAAACTAAGGAGACTTGGTCAGCAGTCCATGGTGTGGGAAACAGGCTAGCAGAACGGGGGTTAGGGGGCTGCTAAACACAATTTACATGGCCCAGCAAGAGCAATCAAGAAGCCCATCAAACACCAACTTCTTCAACATGGGTCTGCATATTGGCAGCTCTTAGACTCTAACACATGACGCAAGAGGCAGAAAGCCAATGCATGCTCCAAACCATGTGTTTTCACCTATATTCCCTTAGCCATCTAGCTTCTGTACATTTTGCAAATGGTCATGTCTTTTTGATCTCTGTAAACACAAGGAGATGATGGACAGAGAGCTGAAACTTTTCAGACACTCACCCCCAGTCACAGATCTGGGTTGAATCCATTATAGTTCTTTAGCTCACTTTGCCACCCCAGTTCAGATCCAGCCATTTGCAAATCAGTCTTCACGCTGTTCCTTATGGGAATAGTCCAGCCTGAACTGCCAAGCCAGGTCTTCACTGCACTGGAAACAAGCATCCTGGGAACGGTTTTGGGGTAACACCCCTCATCAGCCAGGCGAGCTTGAATCCAGTGGCAAAGTGAGCAAGTGACCCATGTCTGGGCATACCCTGCCAACTTAGGGCCAACAAAGCAAACACAAGATGATGGATGGAGCGCTGAAACTTTTCAGGCACTCACCCCAGTCACAGATCTGGGTTGATGAATCCATCATTGTTGCTTGGCTCACTTTGCCACCCCAGTTCAGACCCAGCCATATGCAAATCAGTCTTCACCCTGTTCCTTATGGGAACAGTTCAGCCCAAACTGCCAAGCCAGGTCTTCACTGGACCCGAAACAAGCATCCTGGGACTGGTTTCGGGGTAACACCACTCATCAGCCAGGCTAGCTTGAATCAAGTGGCAAAGTGAGAAAGGGACCCACATCTGGGCATACCCTGCCAACTTAGGGCGAACAAAGCAAACACAAGGCGATGATGGACGGAGCGCTGAAACTTTTCAGACACTGTAAATGTAAATGTGTTTGTACTTATATAGCGCACTTCTACCCAGGGGTCTCGTAGCGCTGTATTCATACCGCTGTGGAACCCTTCCTGGTTTTCCTGTGAGATGTCCACTCCTGGGCACCCCCAAGGTGAAGCCAGGCATCCTAGCGCTGTGGGGGCCATTGTGGAGATTAAGCAAGCTATTGCCTAGAGTTGCAAAGTGGGACCCATGATTAGAATAGGCACCGAGGTGAGAATTGTCAGGTCCGGGGAAATTGAATCCAAGAGCCGCCGAGGCAGGAATGGAACCCCGGTCCCGGGCCAGACCTCTGCATCAGGGTCTGCCGCTCTAACCATTGAGCCACACTTCTCCACACTCACCCCCAGTCACTGATCTAGGTTGAATTCATCATCGTTCTTTAGCTTACTTCGCCACCCCAGTTCAGAACCAGCCATTTGCAAATCAGTCTTGAGCCTGTTCCTTATGGGAACAGTCCAGCCGGAACTGCCAAGCCAGGTCTTCACTGGACCAGAAACAAGCTTTATGGGACCAGTTGTGGGGTAACACCCCCCATCCGCCAGGCTAGCTTGAATCCAGTGGCAAAGTGGGCAAGTGACCCATGTCTGGGCATACCCTGCCAACTTAGGGCGAACATAGCAAACATAAGGAGATGATGGACTGAGCGCTGAAACTTTTCAGAAATTCACCCCAGTCACAGATTTGGGTTGATGAATCCTTCATAGTTCTTCAGCTCACTTTGCCACCCCAGTTCAGACCCAGCCATATGCAAATCAGTCTTCACCCTGTTCCTTATGGGAACAGTCCAGCCCGAGCTGCCAAGCCAGGTCTTCACTGGACCCGAAACAAGCATCCTGGGACTGGTTTCGGGGTAACACCCCTGATCAGCCAGGCTAGCTTGCATCGATTGGCAAAGTGAGCAAGGGACCAGCGTTTGAACATACCCTGCCACCTTAGGGCGAACAAAGCAAACACAAGGAGATGGAGTTAGGCCTAGAGCTCTGTACTGGGTTGAATGTTTGACATTGTGCAGCATTCTGTCCATCAATTGTTCTTTTTATTTTTGATCTCCGTAGGCAGGGTGGTGGACACACTCTAATAAGTAAAACAACTGGGTCAGAAGTGCGAGTCACTTATTTTTGATTTATTTTTCTATTTTAAGATTTTGACATAGTGGGACCTTGCTCTTTACAGAGAACACCATTATTGCACCGGTATCAATGTAATGATGATCAGTATAGTGTGTGTAGCATCCAATTGGAACTAGATAGTAATAAATAAGGTGTGATCGGAACTTGTAATGCAAAATCTATAAGGTAGTACAATATTGTACATAGAACACATATAAACTGCACAGTTATAGATATTTACTTTAGATTACATATATAGATCATTTAAGGCAGGGAGGAATTAGGTAACTCACCTAGTCAGTCAAGTGCTGAAGGCAGGATTAGAACCCAGTTCTGCCAGACACTGGACTTGGACCACACATGCTTAGGGGCCTCTGGGATTTTCATCCAATCTTGTGGTCTGTGTTTATTTCAGAAGAGATACCAATATTTATCCACAGTTCATTGGGAGTTTTGTATTTCTGTCTAACATTGTTTTTTGCTGGTTTGCTAATGAGCTAGAATGGGTTTCATAATTGGTACTTGTACAAAATTCCATATTTTATAATTTCCTGCATGTTGTGTGACCCCCGCACTTCGCCAAACAAGGCCAGACTCATCAATTACTGTGACAGCACACAATTTCTCACCCAGAAATCTCAAGTTGACCAAATCCTAAAGGCAGCAGGTATAAACATAATAAACATTTTTTTTTTTTTTTTTTTTTTGAAAAACCTTTATTGACATTTCAATCATTAACAAGTATGGGCCTACAACCCGCCTGGGCCGGCCGCTAAGCAATCAGAGCAATAAGAGCAAATGTAAACACAGGCGGCACCTCGGAGAGCAGAATCTTCATTCCAATATAGTCCGGCCGGTGAGCCGCGCAGGTAGGACACCAGGAGAAAAAGGGTTTTTCATTTTATAATGAAACAAGACAGTAGGATCAGGTGCCAAACAAGTTCCCAACAGCGATAAGGGGCAAGAATAATAGACGTAAGCAATAAGCAGCAATCTATTGGATCAATGGCGCAGACACGGGAAAATCCGGATGGGGAAGAATATCAAAAACAGTTGCGCCTGCAGGCCCCGGTACCTAACGCCCAGAGAACACCCCGGAAACTGTGGCACACATGAAGAGGCGACGATTCACAACAAAGGAGGTGTACCGCGCTGATCCCAGAAAAGAAAAAACAAGAAGAAGCGGAGAAGAAAAAGGAGGCCATGGAAAAAGTGATAAAGACTAAAGAGTCCCCTCCCCCAACCCCCCACCCTGCACCTCTGCAAATGAGTATGGCCCCCCCCCCAGCAGTGTGCCTGTCGCCCTGGAACTAGACCCGAAATATAGAAGAAACAGGGAAAAAGGAGTAAGAAAGAACCCCACCAGATGGGGGGGTGGAGAAAGTATAATAAACTGGAGGAGGGCCTTCAAAACATACCCCCGGCTTCTCCCTCCCGCACGGTGAAGTCTCCCCACAGCAAACAATAAGCAGCACCAAATCGACCATATCAAAAAAGGGGAATGGGGAGCATTATGCACCAACTATGCTAATAACCATGAGAGTACGCAACCATGAGTCCGCCCGTCTACTAGATGACCACCCCCGAAGGATCAGCCTCATCCTTGACCACTCTTTGCAATTCTGCCCATGCCTACCCCTCGACCCAGCACCATGTCCGATGTTCCAAGGTAAAGGAGTGTCCAAAAACAACCGGGAAGCGACACACACAGGTGGGGTGGAAGTCTCTGAGTACCAACACAGTCCGCATCATGGAGGGACGTCTTTCCCAGTGCTGCCCCAGGATCTGCACTGCACACAAGGTCCAGGAAGGCTGAATCAGCCAAAGTAGACAAACGTTGCTGGAATTGTCCCTGGGTCGCCGGAGGCCGTGCACGGGACAAGGCCACCACCTTCCACTCAGGTCCAATACCTCCGGAACAGATCAAACCCTCAGTTAGCCGATCACACGGTAGCATACTGTCCGGAGTGTCCGGCTGTGCACTAATCGCAGGGGTGGCCGCGACATTATCCTCCTGTGTGCAGTGCGGGAAGCCCCTGTGTACCTGTGGACCAGCATGCCGCCACTGTCCCAACGCTGATGCCACACCATCGAGCTTACTCCCCAAGACCCCGGCGCCACGAGCCAAGGAGAAATGAAGGGCACCAAGGGCCTCTAGGAGGTCGCCGTACCCCAGCACAGCTCTCTGCGATCGCTCCGCCACACTCCCAAAAGTCACACACTCCCAATCCTGCTGCGACCCAGTGGACAGGATGGTAGGCTGCATAGCAACAAGATGGCCGCCGGGAAGGCCCGACTCGTATTGGGGCCGGGACCCAGGGACAAGCGCCTCGAGGTCCACGTCGCTGAAAACAGGGGTCCGGGGGCAGGCACAAACTCAGCCGTTGCGTGGTCACGGGCAACAGTCGTCCCCGCCACGGACCAGCTCCCGCGAAAAGCCGGGAGCAGCCCGCAAGGATCAGGGCGAGCTAGGGGCGGCGTCCGGGCAGCTCACCGTCAAAGGCAGGGGCAAGCACCGAAGAATCTGAGAATTGCACCCCCGGGCATGTCCTCGGTCCGCTACGCTTAGCAGTGGGAGCGACTACGGCAAAATGCAGGCCGAGGGCAGCACCGCTCCGGTGGACCGACTCCACCCAGTCTCCACAGGCCGCTGTTGTTAAACTGCCACCCGGCCATGGAGTCCACTCGAGGTCCCGGCTCCGGGGCTGCACGGGCCGCAAAGTTCAACTGCAGATTTCTCCGGCGGTACGGCAGCCAGAAACCTCGGAGTCACACGATCGGTTGTCACTCTCATTCACAAACACGATCTCATAGCGCAGACTGAGGATCTCGTGCAGGATATCCGTGCGGGATGCGGAGGTTCACGGAGCCGGGAATCTACGCTGCCGTCCCGGTCGCCATCTTGGCTCCTCCTCCATAATAAACATTTTAAATGACTGTATATAAACATTTATTTTTCTTTTATTTCAGGACTTAACTTCTCCTGAACCCAAGAGCAGCCGTGGTCGTTCCATCACTCCCTCCATCCAAAGGCCGTGCCCTGAAGCTTTCTCAATCCTGGACCGTTATCTGCAGGACAATCGGCTGCGGCTTGTGGACCTATACAACAGGACTGACAAGACTAAGAAAAAGAAGATCTCCAGCTCAGATCTGAAAGCAGTCAGAAAAGAGGTGGGTATGAAAGATGAGAAAATGTCTGTCAATTCATGCGGCTATAATAAGTCTGAATTAATGCTGGGCGAAACCAACCTATCATCCACTACGTTTTTGTGAAGTTATGACAACTTTGCAAAACTTCACCCATAAGTGAAAATTCTAGCAAAAAATGTTTATTAGAATTTTCTTGCAAATTTGCAAAAATATTCTCCTCTTAAAAGTTCTTTGTGGGGCATTTTTCCCCACAAGTTGTATGTTAAACCTCCCAACCTGTATGAAGTGTTTGTGGCTTGAGACGTTTCTGAAGATAGAAAGAGTTTGCAACTTTAGAAGTCCCAGCTGTGAGTTCCATCATCCTTTCACTGCCTTCATCCAGTAATAGTGCAATCAGGGGTTCCTAGGAGGCGTCCTTCCCTCTAGTTCAGCAAAAGCACAGTGTAAAATGGTCACTACAATACTGTATAAGAGGGAATGAGGTGCTAAAGTGCACATGTTAGGAGGGGTCAAACCCCTCCAAGGAAATGGACAGCAAGCAGCTGATTGAGCACCGAGACAAGGAGGCAAGGAGAAAGATCACCACATTTGATTAGCTGGGAAGAAGATTAAAAAGGTAACTAATTGGCACAATTAGTAGGAATAATTCATGCCGGTGTCGTGCCACATATTCTGTTCTCAGACAAAGGTTGTACAAGTAGGCAATATTCGACAGTGTTGAACTTAGTTGAACTATGCAGCAAAATTGAAGCCCTGATACCTACATTATTAAATTCTCGAAAAACATATAGGTCATTGCCCTCCTTACTTATGTCAAATCTAAACCTGGCCTGTTATAAATCTAAGATGTTAAATGATCTTAGCTGTGTCATTCTGAGAGCCTCGGAGGGTTCTTTCCAGTTGCTAGAGTTTTAGTTTCTCTGCTGTAAGGTCTGGCATGAACCAATTTGCCTGAGCTGTGTGGGTCTCAAAGGGGACTCTTTTGGTGGGGGCAATAATGTTGATAGCTTTTTTTAGTTTGTCACTTTAAGCCACCTATCCAGACACATATGGTTGTCTGAATCAAGGTATGACATCCCGTACAAGAGAAAGCTGACAAAGTACTGTATCAGGTGAGTCTGTCTTCCTTCTTGGAGGAGCTTATCATAGGAATTATTGGAACTATGTAGCAGGAGAGGTAATTAACAGCATTTTCAAAAGGAGGGGGATGATAGAGATGGTCGGCCAAAAGGAAGGGTAGTGGGTTTTTGCAGTGATGATTAAGATTGTGTGGAATCTTTGGTGAAGAAGATGGCTTGCTGAGTGGGTAGCAGGGTTTACTAGCTGGAAGGGATGCATTGATAATGAGTTGTCAAGGAGATCTTCTGACTCCAGAAGCAAAGCTTTCTCCAGGCACAGGCTATAGCCACAAGAAGAACATAGTGGTCATTGCAAAATCATACTGGGCACCCAGCCCAACTAAGAATTCAAAAAATGCTGGGTCCATGTAAGACGGGCATCAGACTATTAGTGCATTGTGAATTGTTTAAAAAAAAAAAAGAGCATGCTGAAAGAAGTAGTTCAGGGTCAGAGTACTGAGGGGGAGCTGGCCATCACGACAGTATGTTTGATGGTACATTAGAGCAGTGGACCATCGTCTCTTAAGATTATGGTATTGGTTTAGTGTTTTCTAACCAACTGGTATTACCTTGTACAAGAAAGGAATGAAACTGAAGTTTTACCAGATCACCGTTATCATTGAAAGATCCAATTGCTGGTGTAAAATGATGTAATGGACACGAAATCAGTTTTTTTATTTTTTTATTTTTTTACCACAGATCAGGTGTGTAAATTGGTGAGTCTGAGTGCATTTCCATAGATTATGGACAACACAAGATGTTGTAAGAGAGAGAGAGGGCACAAGAAAGAGAGAGAGACAAAGACAGAGAGATAACTGTGGTTTAGTTGTGTTGTGTTTGTTGGACACAACGGTGACAAAAGTGTCAATAGTATGACCAGCATTTGTCTGCCATACCACATACTCTCTCTCTTTCTTTTCTACAGATAGTGCTCTCTTTCCATGTATCTCTAAAAGAATAGAAAACATTTAAAAGTTTTTTAAAAAAACAGTTTTAAAGAAACTAAAAATACATCTGAAAATGCACTGATTAAAGAAACAAATGAAAAGTAAATATAGATTGTAGGAGGGCAGAGCTGGCGGAGGAACAAGAAGGCCCCAATCTAAGTTGGCTCCAAGTATTATTAAGATTCTGGACCAAAGTGTCTGCTAAATAAAGACCAATGCTTACTGAGGCTTGGGTTACTTTTTATGAGCGATCAATGCCTCAATAGGACTCAAAGTCTTGGGTAAGCAGTGCTGGGACAGGATGTAGCCGACAACTGCAATGAGAGACACTTGCCTCCATCACAAAACCACTGGCTCTTCCATGCTGCACTACTTTGTTCCCGAGACACAAATTGATACAGACATTCAGGGGAAATGTGAATGCGGATGCGTGAGCAACACTTGAATTAAGTCAATGGACACAACGGTGAACACCCGGCATAAGGAGAGGAGGAAGCGGCAAAGGGAGCTGCCATACAGAAGATAGGCAATAGGCGGCACATGTTGCCCAAGAAGTATGTGCCACTTCGTCATGCGCCACGCAAACGCAGCACCAGCCAGAGGGTTAAAGTGGTCTGCTGTTAGTTTTAAGAGTTGTGTTTATGTTGGCTAATCCTCAGAGAGCATAGCGCATATAAACTACTTTGTGTTCTTGTCCTGCCCCCCGATTGCACCATATTGCACTGTGTCATATTCTTGCTTTGTTGTCAATGCTGGAGCTGGTATGGGGGCGAGGGGGCAGAGGGACAAGTATGATAACCGGACCTTTTACAAGACTTATCGCTATACTATGTATCATGTGTGGAGGTGTTTGCTCAAATGGCAATGAAAAAAATATAATCAAAAAAACAAAGAGGTCAGTGCGGGTTCCATGCTAATACTGGAAATGTACCAATTTGAAAACCCAATAAATATTTATTCCTAAAAGAAAACACAAATTGCTAGCTTAAATGTATCCATTAATATATTCTGATTTTAATATATTCAGAGTAAATACCCAATACTATACAGAGGCCAGATGCATGACAGATAGTCACATTATCAACATGGGAACATTGCATAAAATAAAATGTACGTGGATTTAATTACATACCCAGTAGTTACCCAGTAGTTACCCTGAAAGTAGGACTGGATGTAGCTTTCATAAACCAACACATTAAGGATTATTTTTTGTGATGACCAATGTAAGGTGAAATCAGGCCAGAAGCAACTTGTAAAGTCTGTATGATCAGAGTGGTCTGAAGAAAGTCTTTTCTGCCTTAGAAAGCAGACAATAGGACATGTGCCCTTAGATAACTTGAATCATGTCTTCTTTCTCCAGGCTAATATCCCTTTGAATGATGTGCAGCTTGATGACTTGGTCATTTTCCTTGGCTCCGAGGATGCAGACTCAATTAACTATAAGGAGCTGGCAGTGGGTCGAAGGTCATGGAAGCAAGAAAATCCTGAATGGCAGCATCAGCTCAAGAAGCCCAAATCAGGTATTGTTAGATTCACCCAAGGATGGTGTTAGAGATCTTAGAAAGAGTTGATAGTTAGCCGCGAAAGAGGAGCTGAAGGACCAAGTCTCGGATAGTGCTTGGGGATTAAATTTTACCCACAAGAAAAAGCCTGCTCCTGGTGTAGTATGCCCAATGTAGAATCTTCAGCATTATCAGCTGGAATCCTTCCTTGATCACCACATTATGGGGTTAACTATATGCCGCCCTCCAGTTGTCATCCTCAGACCTACCAAGATCCTCCTTACATTTACCCCTTAGGCAGTCGAGTGGGGGGAGACTATTGTGTAGCAGGGTAGAGAATATTTGTGACATTCTACAACCCCTTAGCTGCAATAAAATAAAATTACCCCCTCACAGGAACTCTGTGACAACCTTGCAAGTTTCTTCCATGACCAGATCGCCAACATCTACAGAAACTTCAAATCCCCAACCCAGTGCCACCGATTTCTTCAAGCAACACAACTACCCCGCCACCACCACAGACATCCAATTAACTGAATGGAGCCAGCTCGCCCCACAGGACACCATCTCCATCATGAACTCGGTCCACCCAGGGGCCCCAACCGACCCATGCCCTCACCACATCTTCAACCTAGGTGAAGACAGAATCAGCCACATACTTACCACCTTTTTCAACACCTCAGTTGCCATGGTCACTTTACCCGAGAATTGGAAACATGCTGAAGTCAACGCCCTGCTAAGAAAACGGTCAGCAGACCCCAGCAAACTCAACAACAACTGGCCAATCTCCCTGCTCCTGTTCCCTCCCAAAGTATTGGAATAAGCCATCAACCACCAACTCTCCTCACACCTGGAACGGAACTTCCTACTTGACTCCTCCCTATCCGGATTCCACAGTAACCACAGCACCAAAACAGCCCTCATTGCATCTACCAACAACATCCAAGCCTGGTTCGACTGAGGAGAGACTTCGGCTCTGATCCTCCTAGACCTCTCAACAGCCTTCAATACTGTCTTCCACCACACACTCATCACAAGGCTGCTCAAAATAGGCATCCAAAGAGTTGCCTCTTCCCTCTCCGGGAGAATGCAAAAAGTCTGCCTTCACCTAAGCACCCAAGGAAACCATCTGTGGAGTACCCCAAGGATCCCTGCTCATGGACTCATCATATCCTACGCCAACGACACAGAACTCATCCTCTCCCACCGAGACCAACTTCCACAGCTGCATGACAGACATCGCCAACTCGATAAAGGACAACTGCCTGAAGCTCAACTTGGACAAGACAGAGGTGCTGATTTTTGGAAACAAAAGCTTCCCATGGGACACATCCGGGTGGCTCTCAGAACTCGGACCTACTCCTATCACTATTCACCACGCTAGGAACTTAGGTGTCTTTCTGGACAACAAGTTAAACATGACAACTCAGGTCAACTCAGTCTCCTCCTCTGGCTACATCCTCCTCATGCTGTGCTACATAAGATAATCAAATGGCTACCCCAAAGCTGCAGTCATACTATCACACAGGGCCTCTTCTCCAGCCAACTGTACTACAGAAACAGTCTCTACAGAGGGATCGCAGCTCACCCTCTCCGACGACTACCTGCCATAGAGAACACAGCTGCCAGACTCCTTCTGGATCTCCCTAGACTAATCCACATTGCCCCCTACCTCAGGGAACTCCACCTGCTCCCTGTACAGAAAATATGCCAGTTCAAGCTCTTGACCCATCCATACAAAGCCCTACACAACTGCGGACCCGCCTACTTGAACCTTTGCCTGAACTTCCATCAGCCCACCAGACACCTCTGCTCCGAGTCCCTTTCTTTAACCCTCACCCTCCCTCCATTTGAAATCGCAAATACAGAAGTTGTTCCTTCTCCTACCTAGCAGCAAAGACATGGAATGAGCTACCCTTTCTTCTATGGACCTCCCCATCACTGCCAGAGTTCCGAAAGTCCCTGAAGACCTGGCTATTAAGGCTTATTAAACACAAGGAGATGATGGACGGAGCGCTGAAACTTTTCAGACACTCACCCCCAGTCACAGATCTGGGTTGAATAAATCAGCATTCCTTAGTTCACTTCGCCACCCCAGTTCAGACTCTGCTATATGCAATCATCCTTGGCCCTGTGCCTCATGGGAACAATTCAGCCCGAACTGCCAAGCCATGTCTTCCCTGGACCGGAAACAAGCATCCTGGGACCGGTTTCGGGCTAACAGCCCTCATCAGCCATGCTAGCTTGATTCCAGTGGCAAAGTGAGAAAGGGACCCACGTCTGGACATACCCTGCCATCAATTGTTTTTGCATTTGTCACCCCAAGTGGGACGGGTATGCCCAGACGTGGGTCCCATGCTCTCCATGCCACTAGAGTCAAGCTATCCTGGCTAATGAGGGATGAAAGCCCGAAACTGGTCCTAGGATGGTAGGAATGCTTGTTTCCAGTCCAGGGAGGACCTGGCCTGGCAGGTCGGGCTGGACTGTTCCCATTGGGCGCAGGGTCAAGACTGATAGGCATATGGCTGGGTCCAAACTGGAATGGCATGATGAGCAAAAAAACAATGGATTTAGGCCCAGATCTCTGTACTGGGGTGAATGTATGACAATGTTCTGCATTCTGTCCATCAATTGTTGTTTTTGCATTTGTCACCCCGAGTGGGACGGGTATGCCCAGACGTGGGTCCCGTGCTCTCCATGCCACTGGAGTCAAGCTATCCTGGCTGATGAGGACTGGAAGCCCGAAACTAATCCTAGGATGCTTGTTTCCAGTCCAGGGAGGACCTGGCCTGGCAGTTCGAGCTGGACTGTTCCCATTGGGCGCAGGGTCAAGACTGATTTGCATATGGCTGGGTCCAAGTTGGAATAGCATGATGAGCAAAAAAACGATGGATTTAGGCCCAGATCTCAGTACTGAGGTGAATGTGTGACATTGTTCTGCATTCTGTCCATCAATTGCTCTTTTTGTATTAAGGCTAATCAGCTGGACCCTGCCAGTGCCTGGATTCCTTCATAAGTGCTAAAAAACGCTCTATAAATCTACTGATTGATTGATTGACACCACATGACTAATCAGGGGAGCCCTTAGGATTCTATGCTACAGGGGGGTTTCCTCTGGGATCTCTTTCATCAGATCTCCATAACTCCATAAGATATTTGGATGTTGTAGGTATCAGAGGTCTTGAGTGCTTGCCAGCTCATATTGATATTGTAGCACAGAAATAGTTATTATCACGCCAGACGTCTCCCACTTTGGAAATGCCCAGCAGGTCTAATTTTTTATTGCTCATACCCTGTTGAGGACATCCGCCTCCCACAGTGGGGTTTCCAGCATCACTTTACCCTTCCAACTAGGGGCAGTTGTTGCCCTTTTCCAGATTTTTGCCACCATCTCAATCAGTGAGGGCAGGGGTGCAGTCTCTCGATCCTCATATAAGCGGCAGACATAGCCCTCAGGTTCCATTTCCTGCCGTCTGCAATTAGCGATGGCTCTTGTTGGAATGAGAAAGCCTCATCTTAAAATACCTGGAGCTGGGTCACCCTATAGTAGAGACGCAGGTTAGGAAACCTCCAGAGGTTTCCTAGTCTGGTCTTGGTTACATCATCCACTGCTTTGAAAAACCCCTCCGGGACCTTAAATGGGATGTTTTGTAGGATGTAAAGAAATGTTGGCAGGTAGATCATCTTGTAGAGGGCGGCCCTTCCTAGCAGCAGCAACGGGAGCTTCTTCCATCGATGCACATCCGCTCCGTAGGTATCCAGGACCTTTGTGAGATTTTCAAAGATAAATAACTCCTTGTTCATATTCACAAAGATGCCCAGGTACTTATATCCAACCATTTCCCATCTAGTGATAGCCCCTTTTGTGATAGCGGATAGGCTATTGATTTGCACCAGATGATGCAGAGTCCCGAGCAGTATGTCATCGCATAGAGGGACACAATATCTTCCCACCCTGGGTCCCATCGGATCCCCCAAAGGAGTGCGTCCTGACGTATCCACGTTGCCAGTGGTTATTACTTCATTTTTTTCCTCAAATAAAGACTCTAAAATTAGAGGAGAAATAGCAGTGGAATATCCTGCTTTGTCCATTATTGAATGGGCTCCTATGTTGTAGCTAATTGTTGGTCACAACTTAGGCAAATATTTTACTGCTATCAAAGCTCTTAGTTCCCCACATGGCCTTTGTCCTGTCTAACATTTAAAACTTATAGAAGATCAAATTGGCTCCTCCCGTCACCATTTAGTGTATGTTTCTTTGAACACAGGCACAAGCCAAATGAACCAAAAATGCACTCTTCCCCTAACCCTAAAAAAGAAGAGAATATCTCAAAATATATATTTTTGTTTATGGGCTGGCTCTGTACCTAGTAAGTTTGCCTCCCTGCATCAGTTATTCACTGTTTAACTCTGTGTATGTTATGTCCTGTTCTCAATAGCTTTAAGACCTTATTACGAGTAGCCTGGATCCATATGAGCTAATTATTGCACAAGCTAAAATCTGATATCCTGGGGATCGGAATTTAACAGCTGTGATAACTATCACCTATTTTGAGTTCACCTCTGCAAAATGGCTTATAACATGCCAATTTTGGTGCTGGCTGCACCAAAATCTGCACGTCTCTGTATTTACTGGATATTGAAGCCATATCCCACTCTCCAGATGGAGTTCGGTTGCAATTTCATGCTACACAAGTGAAACTCCCTATCACTCACTCAACCACTTTTTTGTTGTTCTTGAAGACATTTCAAGAACATTTTCTTTAGAGAGGTTTGTTCACTGTGTTTTACCACCTGCTTAAATAATGTATAACCCGGGTACAGAAAGGTAAGGGCCCTAGACTACTTGTGAAAATGCACTTGGAAAACATTTTTAAATCTGTTTTTTTATTATGGTCTTGGATACCAAAATGACCATGTTCATTCTAGGATCATTGTAAATGGAAGGTCTTCCCAAAGCTAGATGGTGAAGATACTGACCCAGATTATTGTTATCTTCCCTAGACCCTGATCCCTTTAGAATAATTAGTTGGTATGTTAATGACTTATTGTGCAAATCCTATCAGTGTAAAATGGACTCAATTTTAGACAGAGGTTCCTAGTGGATTTCTTTTTTATATCCTTCACTTGTACTGTAATTTGCAGTACCCATAATTTTCTTTCCATATTGAAGGACGTTCAACAAGTACAAATTGAAGCTGTGAGCTGTGGTCCTTTACTGAGATCAGTATGTGTATCTCAAAACATGCTTTCAGAGATGAAGAACGTAATAATGACAAATATTAGAAAAGCTGCAACAGGCGTGTGATCTAGGGCCTGCTGGGATATTTATGCAAAATTCAATTTTTTCTGCAGTAAGTGCTAAATCGGAGGATAATCCACTGGTGGAATTTACTCCACCACATTATCCCTTTGGTGGATGAAATTCCATTGATTGATTTTCCTTTGGCTTTAACACTTCTTTCACAAATAAGAAGGTTTTCCATTACCAATTAACTCGAAACCAGTGCCATCATATTTTCTCATAAACGTTGCTTCTTTGTATGTGCTTCTAGAGTATGTAGCTGATCATCAGTGTTGAATGAGATGACCAGCCCCCTAAAACTTATATGCAGCTAGGCCGCTCTTATGCTGTCCATTTCAAGGGGTCAGGACGAAGTATCAAGCAGTTCACTAATCTGTAGAACATCTATTGGCCGATGCTTTTTTCATGTGGGTTATAACAGAGCTTTTCACTCTCCCTAAAAGGAACAAGTGAACCCTCCACGAACCTTATCATCCAAGAAGGTATTTCTGAAAACATCAGCCCGCCACTGGATGAACTCCCAAAATCAGCTTACGGCTTCCTGGGACGGTCTCAAGGACTCACGCCAATGCCACCGGAACTGCAAAGTAGTCCCAGCTCAACAGGAAGGTGGTCTGGACTACTCGAGCCACCCGCTATCAACTTAGAGGAAGGAAGGCCACTGACCTACGAAGACATGGAGGAGATTGGGAAGATGTACAGAGAGAGGAGAAGGAGAAGGAAGGTAGGTGTGCAATGCCAGATTAAGGGATAGGGCCGGTAATGCAGAAACTTTGTACTGGTGAAATAAACAGGCAACTCTCTTTGCACCATTTTAGCTGTCTGGGTAATAGGGATTGGAGCAAACAGACTTTGCACTGGGACAAACAAGCTACTAATCGATTTCACACAGTTTTGCTGTGTTTGCACAAGACATTCCTTCCACTTTTCAAGCGTGAAAGATAGGATTATTTTTAGACTTTTTTTTCTACAACTCAAATTGCGAAAATACTGCATTTTCAAGTTTGCTTATGCATTGTCTTGGATTTCTATGTTTAGATATCTAGTATATGTTTTACAAATGATTTTAAGGTCTGTTTTCCATTACATGACCTGGAGAAAAATCCCCCCAATCGCTGCAAATCATTCTCTATTACGCTTGTTAAACTCATTGTCAGGAGCAAAAAACTCAGAAACCACAAATCTCACACTAAGATAAGGGTACCAGATGGCTTCATCACCAAGGATGCACTGCTTCAGCCCTGAAATTTTCTTTTATAAATTATTGTTTTCAGGTATGTTAGTTCAATTGGATGAACTGAGGCAAACTAGGAATACAAGTCCCAGAATGCATTTGCTTGTTAAATGAAACACTAGGACCGAAGCACTGCGCCCTTGGTAATGTGGAGCAATACGGTAACCTTTCCTGAGATCATATTTTATGCCTGCCATAAAAAAGGTTGGCCTAATCTCTTGATAAACAAACCCCAAGTGAAATGCTTACGCCTGCAATTAACTCAAGAGCACGAAAATGCCAAAGAGGCTGTCAATCTGTGCACTGGCCCGATGTAGTCCAATTCAGAACACAAATATTTCGGGTACAATTCACAAACAAAATTGTAAATTTCCTTCTAGGTTTCCTGTTGCATTTGGCATAGATTTACAATTATGGTTTCATTTTTGGGGGGGATTCACAGAGGGTTCCCTGTAACTGGTGTACTCCTGGAAAGCTGGCTGCACCATCATTTTCCTCACGTTTTACTCCTGCAATCCTTTTGTAAATTTAATTTACATACTAGCAATTATATGCATGTGTGTGCATATTTCAGAGCAAGTACAATAAGATTTGCTTCTTTGATCTTTCGCTCCAACTGTCAATGCCGCGTAATGAACTAGTTTACAATAAAAAGTCTTAAACGTTGACACTCTAGACCAGTCTTCTGATTTAAGGATATCCTGTAATCTAGCCACTGCTCTTGATGCGATGGCACTCTGGGCTGAGTGAGTCCCACAACGGCCTGTGTTCACCCCCACACGCGCCATTGACCCCTTAACCCATCTCCTTAGGGTGGTTGTGGACACCAGAGAGAACAGTATGCATAATGCAATCAATAACTGCAGGGCAAAGGTTATAAGGGCTTCAGTCACCTCTACATAATGCTCAATGCACTTCACAACACAATCTAGGGCGCTAGGTGAATAAAGGAAACTCTATAGAGGTAGAGGCATTCTTGGTACTCCTTTTAATGGTAAAGTCAACCTCAATCGGTGAGAAATGCATTGTAGAAACATCCAAAGATCTAACATCTGAGACCCTCCTAAATGATACTAGACAAAGTAGAATAACCAACTTGCCCGATAATAAACTTCAAAGAAAAAAAATTATCATTATAACTCCATAATTGGAACATTTGTAATGCCAAATTCACATCCCATAACACGGAATAGCTGGGTTTAGTAGGATTTGCATATGTAATCCCCTTTATCAACCTGCAAATCAAAAGGTATTCCCTATCCAGTTTACCATAAACTCTTTGATGTCCTGTTTATTGTCACTGACCTGTACCCATTAAAAGCCCCACAAGACTTTTGACCAGCCACTAGAAAGGCCAAGAAATGTACAATTCCTATGACATCTGATGAAATAGGATCCATGCACCTGCCATTCCAAACTTCCCAGGCTGAATCATATGCTTTAAATGTATCTTGTGCCCATGAGGCTTTGATATATCCTGAAGTAGACTCCAAAAGTCCTGGCATGTCTTGGAGCAACCTGAAAGGTTCTATGCCACCAGTTTCAGGTCGCTCCCCAGAGCAAGCTTATGGTATTGCCCCCAAGGGGCCTCAGTAATTGTGGGAATTGGGTAATCCTCCTCAGGCTCTGAGTGGAGGGATACCAAGGTTGTGTTGTGCATAGTGGTGCTATCAGGACCTCCCTTGGTGACTGCCTGCCCACCTGCTGTGCAATCCTGTGTATTATGATTAAAAGACAGAAAAGTATAGTGATTTTCATGTGACCACTTCTGCAGAAAAATAGTCTGTCGCTAAAGCTTTCAGATCCGGCCGCCAACTGAAATATCTGTTGAACTGAGCTGTTAGCCTACAGGCAATAGGTCTATGTTGAATGGACCCTAAGCCATGGTTAGGTCTGCCCATTCAGATGCTAGTTGTTGGCATCATAGAGGTTCCTTGAATATCAATCTGCTAACCAGCTGTGTGTCCCTGGCAAATGTTCTGTTTTTAGAGATATCCCTTGGCAGAGACAAAACTCCCAAAGTGCCATGGCAAATTCTACTAGAGGCCTGGACCCTGTGCTCCCCAATGTGTTTATGTACCTTACTGCTGTCAGACTGTCCATACATATGAGAACTGCATACTTTACCTTGCCTGTTATCAGACTCTGAACTTCAAAAAGCCTTCAAGAAGCTCTAAACAATGTATATGCATTGACAACTCCCTCCTGCACCATATTCGTCCACCTGAGGCTCCAACCCCAGATATTTGCATCTGATTCCAAGAGTAGATCGGGCGAAGTAGGAAAGGTGGCCTTTATGTGTCTATATGGCATAACCACTAGTTTATTTTCTCTTTTGCTTCCATGTCTAACGGAACCATCTCCGAGTATGCTAGGCCCTAATGTAAATACCTTATTTTTAGCCGTTGGAAAGCTCCATAGTAAATGTGTCCTGGAATGTTTGCTTGGATAGAGGCCCACCATGCTCACCAAATGTGGGAGAGAAACCTGCTGCAGAGCCAATGTCATCTTCAACTTTTTCTTTATTTCCTTTCACTGTGCCTCTGGGGGTAAAAGGATCTCTTTGTCTGAGTCTACTAATAACCTACAGTCTTCCATCTTTTTTTAAGGTTCCAGATCGGATTTTTCCACATTTGCAGAAAAGCCTTGGTAATGGATTCATTCTAAGGCCATCTCTATCTGCTCCAACAATAAATTATTTTCCTGGCCTACGAATATCATCAATATCAAATATACCAAGATTCTGACTCCCTGAGAATTGCTGCAATTGATTTTATCAGTTTGGTAAAGCAACGTGGAGCTGAGGATAGACTGAATAGAAGGGACATTAACATGTATCCCTGCCCTAACCAAATAAACTTCAGACACTTGTGATTGTGACAAATTGGTAATGCCAAATATGCATCCTTCAATCCAGACTGCACTATCAAGTCCCCAGGAAGGAGAATATCTCTGAGACTGACTACTATTTCCATTTTGAAGGGGCTATAAAGGAAAAACTGATTGAGATTTTTCAGATATATTACTGGCCAGAACTTCTTGTTCATCTTATGAATTAAGAACAAATTGCTCTGGGTGTAACAAATAAGGTGAAATGCTGTCAATGGGGTTTTGGGTTTAGGTAAAGGCGCCACAGGGAAAATTTACATATGTTATTAAGTCCTGAATTAATAGATTGACGGTGCTATAAGGTGGGAAGTACCGCCTGACTTCCCAGAATTATGAGCCTCTGCTCAATACAGTTATGCAAGCAATCCTTAGCACACGTACTAGTAGTATACAGTTAAATTCTGACGTGTTTTCACAGTGCAATTCAATCCAGATTACAGAAGAAATGATTTAGTCTTTTTCTTCCAGATGGTTCTTTTATTCATTGGTAGTCTTCTCCGTGGTATATAACAGCCAGCCAACACGTGTTTCGTCGCAACTAGGGAATGTAGTCCCGCGACTTTTTCAAGGCTATTCTTGGCTTGATAAATATATTTAGTAGGTGGTGATAATTCCAAACCACCTATGGTTTCTGCGGTAATGGCGTCACTTGTTACTTGATAATATAATCCTTGGCGAGATTCAGTTACTTCTCAGTACTTATTCAACTGAGAGTAGACCCGTTGTGACGCCCGTCCCTGGTTTCCCGGTCTTAAGACGGGCTTAAGACGGGCGTCACGACGGGTGTTATGTACCACGGAGAAGACTACCAATGAATAAAAGAACCATCTGGAAGAAAAAGACTAAATCATTTCTTCTGTAAATCTGGATTGAATTGCACTGTGAAAACACGTCAGAATTTAACTGTATACTACTAGTACGTGTGCTAAGGATTGCTTGCATAACTGTAACAAATAAGGCTCCATAGCCCTTTTCTGGAGTAACGTTTGTACGTCCAAAGAAATCAACTCCATCCCTTGCCGGTAAAACTGAATTGGAATCTGCAATATAGTCTGAACCTGAGTGACATAAAACTCTATATGAAACCTCTGGACTGTTCGCAAAATCCAAGGATCAATGTAACTCAAATGTTTTCCAAAAATTATGATCACAATACCAAAGCACTCCCAACAATAGTTAGACCTTTTAGCGATCTTCGTCAAAGTCTTGGTTTAATACAGAGATAAATAATGAGAGACAGGCACTCAGACTGTCGGAAAGAACCTGGTGACACCATCCCTCACCCTCCCATCTTGCACTTCTCAGACATGCCAGATCCACTTACAAAAACACATCCTCAAGGAAAAGGCATCCTTCTTCCACACTCAACTTGACCGTGCCAAAAACAGACCCAGGGAACTCTTCAAAATCATCCGAAACCAAACTTCCCCCGCACCTCCAAATATGACAGCCTCATCAGACAGATGTGAAGAAATTGCCCACTTCTTCTCGGAAAAAATTGCCAAAATTGACCAATCCTTCCTTCCCACACAACTATCCTCCAACTCCCAATCTAACACTGTCCTCACCTCTAATGCCTACTCCACACCCCCCCTTCCAGACGACACTCTCACTCCTCTGCCCTCTATCCTACCGCTCCCCAGCGAGCCTCCTCACCCGCCCATTTTCATACCCCCCCACCACTCCACAGTCCTCCCACCTTCCACATCTCCAGTAACCAACTCCCCTAAATCTCAACTTAATAACAATGCCTCCTTGCTCAACTTTCTCCCCGTCACTGAGCTTGAAGTCCTCAATATAATTGGCAATCTAAAACCGTCCTCCCACACAAAAGACCCAATACTCTCCAACCTTGTCCCTGCCCTTAAGCACATCATCACCCCATTCTGGACCAAAATCATCAACACCTCTCTCTCCACGGGCTGTGTCCCCTCCTCCCTTCAGCTTGGTCAAATCTCGCCCATAATCAAAAACCCCAATGCTAACCCCAATGACCTAAATAATCTCCGCCCCATCACTAACCTCCCCCTTCTCTCAAAGGTACTTGAAAAATGTGTCCTACTACAACTAGACAAACACATAGAAAATTTCAACCTTCTCGACCCCTTTCAATCTGGCTTCAGAAAAGGCTGCAGCACCGAAACGGCAATGCTCAATGTCATAGATGACATCCATCAATCACTTGACAATGGCGAGACCTGCCTTCTTATACTTCTTGATCTCTCCGCAGCATTCGATACAGTCAACCATTCAGCCCTACTTAATGTGCTTAGGACCCGTTTCGGCCTTAATGGCACCGCCTACAAATGGTTCATCTCTTATCTACAACACCGTACTCAGCAAATCAAAATTCAAAACTGTCTCTCTACCCCCACTCCTGTCTCCCTTGGAGTCCCCCTAGGATCTATTCTATCTCCCTCCCTCTTTAACCTCTTATGGAACCCCTCACCCTCATTCTTAACAAGGAGGCATAAATTAGCACCTCTACACCGATGACACCCAAATCTATTACAAGATTAAAACTCATGCTGACATCTTACACCTGAAAAACACCCTTACCAAGATCCAAACCTCGTTCCATTCCAATCATCTCAAACTAAACCCTAACAAAACCGAAATCATTCTCTTCTCCCCCAAAAATAACCCTCTACCCGTTCAATCATGGATCCCTGACCTCAATGCACTCAATTGCTCACTCACCCTGTCCAACTCCGTCAAATCTCTTGGCATCACTATCGACAACGCCCTAACCCTTAATGTTCACATCAAAAACTCTGCCCTCTTCACTCTCCGTCACCTCAAGAAAATCAAACCATTCATACCCACCGATGATTTCAAACTCGTAGTTCAGTCGCTTGTTCTGTCACGTATTGATTATGCTAATGCCATCCTTAATGGAATCCCCAAGGTACACCTAGCTCCAATCAGAGCTGTGCTCAACCTTGCTGCCAGGCTCATCACGGACTGCAAACGTTTCGATCATATCTCCCCGGCTCTCAAATCTCTTAAATGGCTCCCTATCGAAGGCAGATCTGCCTACAAAACCGCCTGCATTACTCATAAAGTCCTCCACCAAAACACTCCGCATTACCTCTCAAAGAAACTCCACACTGCGGGCTCCACTCGACCTCTGAGAAGCACCAACACCCTACTCCTAATCCCACCTCTGTATAAAAAGAAAGCTACACAATCTCGCTCCTTCTCTGGCAATGTCCCTATTATCTGGAATGCCCTCCCAAAAAACCTGCGCTGTAATCCCTCCTATTCTAGTTTCAAAAAAGACCTCAAAACCCACCTCCTCAATTATTATTGGGGTTCCTAACCTGTGTCCTACTCCTGATTTCTTATCTATCACACTATATTTGTTCAGTAATTATATACCCTGTTCTCCTGTTTCACCATTTACCTAATTACTTAAATGTATAGCTCCTGCCCCTGTCTATTTTTCTGGTTTTGTATAATGCTCATGTTGTTTGTACTTTGTATATTTCAATTTTTGTTGCACTACCTTTCATATGCTTTTATACCCTATGTGCCTTATACTATCCTTATCTTGTAAAGCACTCTGATACCTCTGGGTCTTGCCAGCGCTATATAAAACCTTCAAAATAACATAAAAAAATAAATACATTTCTGTTTTTAAGGACCAGAAATGAAACAAGGACTACACATGTGGGCTGCGTTTCAGTGTATGGCAGTCGCCATAGTTGTTTAACCCATTTTGGTTTGTATATCGTGTCAAAGAGTCCTAAAACACTTATTTATCTAATTTCAGACAATGGTGGCTATTGCAACAATTGTCAGTCATAATTTTGGACCAAGAGTGACTTGCAAGAGGATGCTTGATATTGCATGTTGACCTCGCATAAATCGAATTCGCGCTATATAAAAGATGCAAAAAAATTTAAATAAAAAGTGTTATAGAAAAGCCAGTTTAACTTGTATATTGGTTGTCCGTTAATCATTGAGCACCGTCTTGTATGTCCCCATAACTCAGGATTGTAGGGGAAGAAGCACGGCCTGAAGACCAATGGAAGATAAGAGTAATTGTGGTTGGTTAGTTGGTTAAAAAGACAACAATAAAAAAGATTATAATTCAGAAGTGACAGATGTGAAGAGATAGTTCCCAGACTAGTTTCTAGTGGTGAACAGAGAGGCGATATCCTTTCTGACATGTATATTCGGAATCTTATTCTTAGCCTGAACAAGTCATAAACTTGCGCATCAGAAGGTTCAGGAGAAACTATACAGTTCATGTACAGCCATATTGCACATGCAATGGTAGGTAGATGACAAGAATTATTTTGGAAACAATAGACAATTATTAATGGCAGTAGTTATTTCCCATTACAAATCACATAATGTGTCCGATTCATTGTCATCTTACAGGTAACTCAATCTCTTAAGAACACATTCAGTTCCCTATCAGTATTCAGACCTAGCTCCATGCCCTCAATTTAATTATTCATTTTGTTTCTTCTTTTCAGAAGGTTAGGGTTCTGCCCCCCACCCCGTCTTAGTTTGGCCCTGGTGTGTGCCAGCGCATGAAATATGATGTTGAGCATTTCAGAACCTGCGTGCATTGTGTTGTAATGTAATGCTGTTAGAAATGGGATTTCTGGTTGGTTAGGGCTTGCGCCTAAGCCAGGCAGAAACCACCACTCTAGTCAGGGCAAGGGAATTACACGCTGAAGATAACCCCTGCTCACCCCCTTGGTAGCTTGGCACGAGCAGTCAGGCTTATCCCAGAGGCAATGTGTAAAGCGTTTGCGCAATACACACACAACATACTAGGCACACCAGAAAAGGAACTCCACACAAGGTTATATATAAAAATAGCCTTTGTATTATCATAAAAACATTGGAATAATCACACAATCTACACTGTGCCAACTGGCACTAGGCAATACTTACAGGGGATTATATACACATGACAGGGCCAATTGGGCCACTGTCAGAACCATCACAAGCACAAATAATAAATGTAGAACACAACCAGTAATGACTGGCAAAATACCGTACTCAGCATTATATCCTGCAACATAAATCATAGTATGCAATCAGCATCACATCAGGCTTAAAATAAATTCTGTGCAACCTCGAGAGCCTAAACACATTAGACCATAATATCCTCACCAGCATAAACACAGTATGCAATAACCTCATAAGCATAAATCACAGATTAGAGGCATAAATCACAGTAGAGAATAACCTCACACGCATAAACCTCAGATTACGGAATAACCTCCTAAACATAATCAGAGGCACAAATCATGGTGCATAAAACACATCTCCTGGGCACCACATAAATCACATTAGGGCCTGGCGCCCTATCAACCTAACACTGTCCCCCTGGCCTTCTCAGAGGGCTCAAATGCCCTATGTCCATAATGTCAGGGCGTGCTACCACTGCAGCAGAATCAAAAAGTGCGCAATTGCACTGGCCTAAACGTTGCAGCTGCCACTAATTGCTGTGCAGTTGTGAAGGAAATTGTGGCCACTGGCACTCACTGTGCCCTCTGGGCCTCTCTGGGTCCCCACTGGGACTCTCTAAACAAATATGCGCAACGTTGCAGCTGTCCACTCTCTCCTGCGGTGCAGCTGTGGCTAGAAAGTGAGCAACAGTGCTCTGGGGCCCCACTCTGGGGCTCTGTCCACAAAATTGCCCACAACGTTGGAGTGGCCCGCTCTCCTGCAGGTCCGCTCAGGCAGTGGCACCCACTTGGCGCCAACAGTGCTCTGTGAGCCCCCTCCCCTCGCAGGGGGTTCCTCCGGTGCAACTGGCACCAAGAACAACCAAAGTGTAGCCCCACTCACCGGGGCTCTTCTGTGGTGGGGCAGAGTCTCCTCTGGACTCCTCTCTTTGTCAGGCGATCTGCTTCCAAGAGCTCCAACTCACCGGGGCTTTGTCCGGGATGCCACCAGGCCGGCTCTCAGCTCCACTCAGGGAAAGGGGGCACCGGCCCTACACACAGCCAGGCTCCTCCTGGCTTCCGGGGACTCTCCGGACTTCTTCGTTGGGCCTGGGATGCCCTGGGAGGCGGAGTAGGCTCCCGTCCTCCCTCCTGCACGCAGCCCGGCTTCTCCTGGCTTCCGGCCGCAACTCCCGCCCACAGTCAGGCAGGGGTGCCTGACTTCCGGGTTTAGGATCAGGCCGCGGTGGTGACTTCCTGGCACCCGCCAACACTGCGGCAATGCGGGGTGGGCACCCGCCAACATAGTGGCAATTCGGGGTGGGCACCCGCCGTCAGTCAAAAGCATAAAGCGGGGTGGGCTCCCGCTTGGTTGGGCAAAACGCGGGGTGGGCACCTGCTCCTCCCTTGAAATGCGGGGGAATCCCTACGCCGGGGATTCCCTCTCCAGGATGTGCAGCTCAGCACTGCAGGGCTCACACACCTCTCGTCCTCAGGCAATTAGAATGTAGCGCTCACGAGGCGCTAGGAGCCACAGCTCCAGCCAGCGAAGTTTTTGGGGCACAAGGCTGGGCAAGGAATCCAGCAATAAAGCAATCTAGCACTCACAAGGCGCTAAGTCCAGGGCAAAGTTCAGGGGGCACAAGGCTGGGCCCAGGCAGGCCAGCACACAGGGCCCTCCAGCAGGGAGGCAGTCCCTCGTGACGGTTCCTCCTGGAGCCCAGCAGCAGTAGCCCCCAGTGTCAGAACAAGCACACCATGATGGGGTCACAGCCCCTATACTTATACTACACATTCCTTTGTCTGCAGTGGGACAGGGCTTGGGGGAACCAGCAAAAACTGGTTCAGGGGGGAATTGGTGCACTCTGTTTACCAGGCTCCTCTTCCCCCTTGTCAGGTGGGGGCTCTGTGATCAGACACACCACAGGGGGCGGAGCCAGCATTGTACAGGGCAGGCACAATCCTATTCAGGGTCAGGTGACTACTCCTCCCACTACTCCAAATGTAGATGTCCTATTAAGCCTAGTGCTGACTCACTCTGCCCCTCCTGGAGCCACACACACCTCACCAGCCCCTGTCACTCAAAAGCCAGACATGCAATTCACACCAGGCAGGCAGACACATAGCACACAGAAATGCCAACTTCTAAAAGTGCCATTTCTAAAATAGTTATAATAAATATGTGCACTCCATTGTGCAGCATTTATTATGACAATTTCATATATACTAAACTTGACCACGCTGCTCCTCTCATATCAGGAATTACCACTGAAACACTTATCGGGAATCCTCAATGCATTCCTATGGGAGTGCAGCCCCACAGTAATGAGAAACCAAACTGGTTGTTTGTCACTACCAGGACATGTCCCAAATTTAAGGTACATGTCCTATCTTTTACCTACAATGCACTCTGCCCATAGGGCCTACCTTAGGGGTGACTGACATGTAGTAAAAGGGGGGTCACAGACATGGCACACACTTTAGGTGCCACGTCACAGTGGCAGTAACACTGCGTGCACAGGCCCTGCAATGGCAGGGGCCTGAGATAGATTTGCTAGGCTACTTTGTTGGGTAGCGCAATCAGCGCTGCAAGCCCACCAGTAGCATTTAATTTACCAGCCCTGGGTATATGAGATAGCACTTTACAAGGGACTGACAGGTAAATTAAATAGGCCAAATAGGTGTAGACCAATCTTACCATATGTAACACAGAGATCACACGCACTTTACACTGGACAGCAGTGCTAAAGTGCCCAGAGGCCTAAAACCACCAACACCATGTCAGAGAAAAGGCTAGGAGAAAGGCAAAAAGTTTAGGGATGACCCTGCAAAAAGGGCCAAGTCCAACAAATGCCAAAGGGTAATTCGTATTGTTGTTTCTGATTGCCTTTATGTGTTTTTGTATACGCTCCTTCAGAGGTCTGATGGTACTGCCCACATATATTTTTTGACATGAGCATACTATACAGTAAATCACAAATTTGGTATTGCAAGTGATATGTTGCTGTATGTAATGTCTGAACCTGGTGTTATATTGGAAACACGTAATCTTATCCGTGGCATATTTGCACACATTACATCTTGTGCATTTAAAGAAACCCCTTTGTTTCTCCAGTAACCGTGTGCCCACATTGTCTTGGGAGCCTAGTGTGGCATAACTGGGGTATAATAAACAATTTAGTGTAACACGCCTGCTGTATGTTATCGTAGGTCTCTGGGATACATCGTTTTTCATAGTGGGTTCCAACTCCAGTATGTGCCAATGTTTGATCAGTATTTTGTAAATGTTTTGGCTTTGTGCAGAAAATCTCGTGATCAGGGTCAAACGTAACTCACTTTACTTTAGTGAGGTATGTTCGGTCTTGATGATCTTGGTGGGTGCCTTTAATAAGGTGCCCTCAGAATAGCCCCTACTCTTGAACCGTGATTCCAATAAATCCAGTTCCTTCATGAAAATGTGATCATCGCTGCAACTTCTCCGCAGACGTGTCATTTCCCCCAATGGAATAGCGTTGATCTGGGCAGCTGGATGTGCAGTCTCCGCATGTAGGACTGAGTTACAGGCTGCAGGTTTTCTAAACAGTTTAGAGGCAATTTTGGTTTGTTTTGCGTATAGTATGACATCCAAAAATTCAATTTGCCTAGAGCTAACATTATGTGTGAAGGTTAAATTATATGTGTTCCTGTTAAGATGTTCAAATAATACATTTAAGAGCTCAGAGTTACCAGTCCAAATTGCAAAGATGTCATCGATGTTTCTGTCCCAGTACAATATGTGTTCTAAAATATCTGGGGCAGTTAGATCATAAATGTACCTTTTCGAAGTGGCCCATATGCAAATTGGCATATGATGGAGAAAATTTCGACCCCGTGGCCACGCCCTGTGCTCGCTTGTACCAATCTGTGTTATGTAAAAAAACATTGTTTCCCAAAACCAATCTGGTTAAACCCAAGATCATATCAGTATGTTCATACAGTGTTGCATCTCTGGTTGAGAGAGTAGAAGCCAGAGCTAGTAAGCCC
Organism: Triturus cristatus; assembly: GCF_964204655.1. NCBI lineage: Eukaryota > Metazoa > Chordata > Amphibia > Caudata > Salamandridae > Triturus > Triturus cristatus. The sequence continues at coordinate 83,742,359 of NC_140592.1, forward strand.
TTTTCCAAAGGTATGCATGTGTACAGAGAATGTACGTCTAATATTACAAATTTAAAGGTATCTGACCATTCTATGTCTTCTAACTTACTTAGCAGGTCTCTAGTGTCTTGTATATATGATGGAAGTCTATATATAAAGGGCAGTAAAAAGACATCTATGTATTCTGAGATTCTCTCAGTTGGGAAGCCTATGCCCGATATAATGGGTCTACCAGGGGGGAAGTCTCCACTCTTGTGAAGTTTTGGCAAAACATATATGCAAGGAGCACGTGGACATGTTTTGTGTATGTATTTAAACTCCATATCACTAATAAGGCACCTGTCTCGCCAGTGAACGAGTCTAGATTCAATGATTGTCATTACTTCCTAGAGGGGATTCCCAGTTAGTTTAAAGTAGGCTGTATTCTCAGACAATTGTCTATCAATCGCTGTGATGTAGTCAGTGTTATTCATGATCATCACATTGCCCCCCTTATCTGCTTCCTTGATGACAATTGTGGGAACTTTTTTAAGTGTCTCTAGTGCTAATATGTTCCTGTTTGTCCAAGTTCTCTTTGCAGCCTTTATGTCTATTGTACATCTTTTCCTCCATTTTGCGTATATCGTTGGTGACTGCCTTGTGAAAAGTGTCTATTAGATTGTCTGATGGTAAATGAGGTACAAACGTTGATATGGGTTTAAGCCTGCTATCAACGTTGAGGGTTGAAGTAATGTCCATGTTGGATATTATGTTGAGCATGGACGCTGGAGCCCTCTCAGTGTTATCTAATGATAGAATTAAGCGAACATCTTGTAAGTCCTCGATGGTCTTGTGACAATCCAAAGTCTAGGTAACTGGAGGAGGAATATCGATCCTTTGCTCTTCTAAAAACATTTTTAATTTCAGGCGTCTCATAAATTTATACAAATCAGTATGCAATTGTGCAAAGTCATTTTGTGATGTTGGGCAGAAATTTAGTCCTTTACACAGTACAACCTTTTGTTTTTGTACCAAAGCAATTCTGAAAGGTTAATAACTGACACATTTTCACAAGTTGTTTGTGGCTGAATTATATCATGCGATGTCAGTACTTTCTTTAATTGCGGTATTCAGATTTTGTTGTTACGCCCTCTCGGGTGTTTGTTGTACCCCACCCTTCTTGTTTTCTTGTGTTTGTGTTTAGTTTGGTGTAGTTCAATCTTGTGCCTTCTCTGAATCTCTCCAGTTCCACTAAAAAAGATGACGACACTGCATTCGTGGAGGGCCATGCTGTCACATTAGTGGAATCATATAAATCACTGGTCTCACTAGAAATGCTAGAGATGTCTGATTCGCTGGCCAAAGCCATGTTTGAATGTGCTCTAGAGCTTTCCTCTGCTGTTTAGCGGTGTGGGTTGATATTGTCAAACTTACGAGCAAAAGTAAAGATCCTCCCATTGCGATAATCATTCTCATCACATTTGATTTTTCTTTTTTTTTTGTCCTTAATGTACAGCTGATGTGCAGCAAGAACATCTTTTAGAATCTTGCAATTTTTTTTTGTTCCTTCTGTTAGATTGAGACTCCTGATTTCACCCTCAAGCTTCTCTATCTCAAGAAGTAGAGTTTCCCTTTTCCTCTCCGCATGCTTTATTAGTATATTCATCATACCAAATGAGGATGACAAGATAAGGCTCATCCAATCATTTAATAGATCTGTGTTGAGGTTCTCAAAGAAGATAACAATAATGACCTGCAGTCCCCTGGGACTTGTTTTAAATCAATATATCTTTTGAGGATGGTGGCATCCCACCATCTGGACACTTCCTGTTTCTTTAAACGCTCTAACCTGATAACGTTTTTTCTAAGTCCATCTCTGTCTGTGCTTGCATGCACTTCCTTCCTAGACGAAGTTTGATCATTTAATAGATCTTGTACTAGCTTGTTCCTGTCATCATCAATAAACAGTCATCATTTGGAACTCAAGTGCCCGGTCATAAATAAACAATTGTGTGCTCGCGCTGAAGATGCTTAAGCCGAGCTTCAATATTTGAACAAGCAATTAAATAAAGTTAACGCGCCTGCTACTGACCGCTGAGACACACCAAGAAAATCAGTTACTCCTTGTAGCTGCAAGCACGCGCATAGCAAGTACAAGAGCAACAAGCAGTAATCAACTGTAGTGTAGCATCAGGCTGGGCTGCACCCCTTGTTTGCGACGTGGGGGGAACGCATGTACCCTCCGCGTGTGTAAGTGTAATGAAAGTGTCTGGCTTACGCATCAGACAAGTGAATAAATAGCCCAGGGCTCTGGGCGTTGTTAGGTTTTGGCCCACCAGCAGAACACCAAAGTGGGTAGTCCCTTATTTCATGCTACAGTGCCCGATACACCACACTACATAAACCACACGTTTAAGAAAAGCAGGACTGCACACAGCCCTCTAATACCTTCAAATATACTTAATAGCAAAACATCAGTCTGCCAAAATCTCTATCTAACACAGTACAAGGGTGCAACATGTACTTAACTCATGCAGCAAGAAAAGGGGATACGTTGGTTGGACTGCCCCTTTTTAGGTCTCGCCTGACCCAGCGCTTGCGCTGGTCTGGCGAGACTTTAAGTAAGGGCTTCAAAAAATGTTACCGCCGGCTACAGCTTGCAGTGCATGTGCGCGTGCGCACGCTTGAGCAGAGGCGCCATATTGCATTCCTCATGCTCTTTAAGCGCACTGCTCTCCGCGCGCTTGATCGCGATCACTTTCACTTTCGCGTCGCGCGACGGCCGCACATGCACCACTCCCTTTATACTCTCTTTTGTTTTTCCAAGCAAAGAGTGCGTCACAGAATGCATGGTGGGTTGTGCTTAAATCACCACACAGCAACGCGTGCACACACCGCATTGCAAAGATCATTTCGAAACTAATGATACCAAAACCAGTTTCCGTCGTCTTCTCTCTTGCTTCCCTCCCTCTTCCACCCTATCCCATTGCCAGGGCTCCTGCCCAGCGCCTGTCCCTAGCAGTCTTTCTTGTCTCCTCTCTCTCGATGTATGCCCCCTCTCCCTCTTCTTGCCTCCTCTCTCTCTGTATGTTCCCTCTCCCTCTCAGTCTTTCTTCTTGCCTCCTCTCTCTGCATGTTCCCTCTCCCTCTTTCTTGCCTCCTCTCTCTCTCTCTCTCGCTGTATGTTCCTCTTTGTTGCCCCCTCTCTCTCTGTATGTTCCCTCTCTCTCTTTTTTGCCTCCTCTCTCCGTCTTTCTCTGTATGTTCCCTCTCGGACTTTCTTGTTGCCTCCTCTCTCTCTCTGTTTCCCTCTCCCTCTGTCTTTCTTCTTCCCTCCTCTCTCTCTCTGTTTGTCCCCTCTCCCTCTTCTTGCCTCCTCTCTCTCTATATGTTCCCTCTCAGTCTTTCTTCTTGCCTCCTCTCTCTCTCGCTCTTTCTTGCCCCCCTCTCTCTCTGTTTGTTCCCTCTCTCTCCTCTGCTGGCTCCTCGGTCGCCCCTTCTCGCCCTCCTTCCCCCCTCCCTGTTCCCACTCATTCCACGTTCTCTTGCCGTCTCAGCTCCTCCACTCCTCTCTCGTCGCTTGCCCACTCTTTCTCCCGCTCTCTCTTCCATCCCTCTCTTCCCTTTCTCTGTCTCCCTTCCTTCCATCTCCCTCGGCATCCCTCCTTTCTCTCGCCAGGTGATGCATCTCTTGTGTTTAAATTGCCAGTGGCAGCTGGATGCTGCGCTCCGTTCAGCTGGCGCTGGGCTTGATTAATTCCCCCCTCCACTCCCCAACACAAACAGTAATACATAAATACCTGGCAAAGCCTCAGCCGGCTCATTCCAATGGAGTCACATAGCAGCATTAACACCGCTGTGCATGCCTCCGTTAATAAAAGCCTGGACTACAAATACGCATTTGTAGTCCATTGCTTTAGAACCTCTTACTCTTGAGTGATGTGTGTGTTACGTACCTTGTGCAGGACCACTCTGTAGTTCTCTATATCACTGTAACTTTAGTATAGGCACACATTCAGCATCACGCTGCAAATGACTGCTGGACTGAACAAAGCCATCATTTCGACGTCCTGTGGCACACATGCTCATAGCCAATAGGTCTCGCCTTGGGACCTTATAAGTGTTTGGCCATGCAACAGTTAATGTTGATGCAGTAAGGATATTGTGCTGCATAACTAAATACTTATAAGGTCCCAAACGCAAGACCTATTGGATATGCCAATGCTTGTTTATAGAGTATTGATGTAATTTCTTTATGTCGCGGTTCCTGCAGGACCATGGGAAATGTAGCGCTTTGAAGGTGCTATTCAATAAACAGCAATGAAAGAAGTTGCATAATATAAGCCTCCTGTCTTGTAATAAAATTACTGTGGGTGCAAATCCGATAGGATTGATCAATGGCAGGGGTTCCCTGACACTGCACCAGTTGCTCCCCTGCCTGCCTACGACTTGCGGGAGCAGGTGATAAAGTGAATGAGGCAGCCATGATGTTCCCACCCCTGCATTCCTCAGCTTCCAGCCTCCCGCGTCGCTGAACTGGCCCTGGCACTATAAACCATTCTGAAGGTCCCAGGAGCATTGAGGCAACAGGAACAACAAGCGTGGAGGACATCTCACCCCATTCAGAGCACCCTGATCAACAAAATGGCGAGTAAGTGGAATAGCGGGAGGGGTGAACGATCAAGGGGTGAGACCAACGCTGTCCTCCTCCATCTTGGAGACTGACGCAGCTCGACTGAAAAAGCCAGCAGTGTTCCCCATGGTGACCCTGCGACTCGCCAACGGTCGGGATACTTAATTAGGGCTTTCTCTCCTGTCTCTGATACTATCGCCTGCTCGCCCCGCCTGTTCGCACTGCCCAAGTCTCTCTGCATTAATGCCGTCCAGCAGCGCACCACAGCAGACAGGCCAGCTCCCACTACTCCTGTCTGTCTCCCACAGCACCAAACCAATGACTACCTTTCCTCCAATTACGAACTCCCCTACAGCGGCTATGGTGCCTTTATGCCCTGCAGCACCAAGCTTACCCCGTTCCCATAGTTGGCACCCGGCACAAGCTCAAGAACAGCCCACCACTGGCTGGCCTTCTACCTCTATGGCCAGCACCAGCTTGAGGATCCCTCCAGGCCCAAGAACACCGCCCGGGAGTGCAACAGCACCCTGAATGCCTGGCTGAACCAGCACCGCAAGGACCCCAGCAATGGCGAGAAGATCATGCTCTGTAAATATGAAATATACATTTGTCCAACCTTAATCGCTGCGAAGGAATTTGCAACATGTATATATATCTATCATCACAATTATCTGTAGTAGACGTATGTACTTAATACTATTCTTTTTGAGTTTGGAGTTTATCTGTTTCTATTTTATGTAATTCATGTACTCTGAAGTCCTTATGTAATGTAACTGGTTCTATTGTTAAGTGCTCTGACACCTTCGGGTAAAGTATGCGCTATGTAAAAACGCATAAATAAATAAATTGGAGTGGATGCCTGATTCGCACGAATTGCCAATCCAGAAGTTGAGGTTACCAGATGTCACTATGGCATTAGGAATGCCGACTTCCAGGTTTTTATTTACCAACCTAGTGCATTCTAGGGTTTGGAGTCCTGGGTGACATCAATTGAACACCTCAAACTAAATTTCTAAGTTGTCCTGGGTTGTATTAGTACTGAACTGGAATGTGGTGTGCCCAAGAGGGTTTTCTAAAACTTTACCTGCAGCTCATCTGTCTTGTGCAACATCTTTATCCGTGTCATTGTGTTTTTTAGTGAATTGATACATTTGGATGAGATGTGGGTTTTACAGTATGATGGAGGTTCAGGTTCAGGTGCGTGATCATGGTCCCCTTTGCCCTATTGTAACACTAAAAGCAGACATCAGTGGAGTAATGTAATGTAATGTATTGAGGTGCTTATATAGCGCTCTATCACCCGACGGGTATCCTGGCGAGTGAAGTGGACTCTTATACCAATGGGGCAGAGTCCCACTGCCCCTGCTGTATGAATGACAACTGCACCCTTGCTTCTAACCCAAAGGAGGTGACTGAGGGCTTAGGCCCATGTGTGCTTTGTTCCCTGTAGAGCAGGCTGAAGGACTGGGTGGACCATTGCGGTGTAGTCAAGTCTGGGAATGCGGCCATAGACAAGCACTCAATGCCCTCCACACTCGGCCCTGAGCACGGGGATATGGTGAACCACTTCCGGCGTGAAGTCCTCCTGGAGTACATGGACATTTTGCAGCTCTGCCACAAGTATAACGTTCCTTTGTCGGAGGAATTACTTGAGCAAGGTAAGAAAAAAAAGCGTTATCAGTGGCGTCTCTAGATGCGATTTTTAGGGTGGCACACAAGGGGGCCACAGATAAATATGGTGGGTCACGTACAACAGGCTATCACTAAGATTGAGTGCATGTGTGTTTTTTATAGTTGTATGTGTGTATAAATACACACACACACAGTAATTTAAACTCTTTAAGCAGACTGTGAATTAAACATTGCTCTGAAGTGTGGAAGGGGCAAGGTCTTCGGAGTGTCTCAGTCACTCCTGATTCTCCAGTTCTCACCGCTCTCTTCAGCAGTCTCTTGGTTAGACATTTACTCTCTTTTTCTCCTCACTCGTTCTAAAAAAATCTCAATCTGCATATCTTTCACCTCCTCTCTTTCCTCTTCAGCACCCTCTTTTCACTCTCTCCAGCACGTAATTACTTACATCTCCTTGGCTTCAGCCTTCTCCCCCCACACACAATGCACCCACTCACCTATGCACACTGCATTTTCTTTAACTTTCTCCCTGGTAGGATGTTGACAGCTGTGTGCGTCCTTCACATACTTTCACATATAATCATAATTGCAATGGGCCCACCTGACCATTGCTCTGTCGAGAGCTCAAAGATTGGATAAGCATTTATTTCTAACCCCTGTATGACCACTGACAGGTACTGTGAGAAATTTGCCCTGCTTTTGACCGGATTATGACAGACACCTCTGTGGTGTAAAAAAAGGCACTTTAATGAAGAAGCTACGTGCTAACAATAACAATCCATTCAAAATTCTAATGATTCCATCTTAATAATGCTGTATGGATGCATAAAAGTCAACGTTTCCTTCAACACATAATCACCGATTCCCAACAACCTTAAAAGTTTTCCCATTCTTTTTCACCCTGAGTTGTCCCCTAACCATCCTTTGATCATCTTCTCTTTATTCTTAAACTGCCCTCATTGTCTGTGTTCCCTTAACTCTTCATACAGTTCCTCTGGTGTCCTTCTTACAGCCTCACAGATCAGCTGCCCTCCCCCATGCACTATTGGCACATCATCATTTCCTAGTTAGCCCAATGACGTCTAATGCAGGAAATGGGCTATCACATCCCGGAGTTCCATAAAATAGTTAGTACACATTCCACAAGGACGATACATGCACTCCACCTTTCCTAAATAAATCATATTCGTTAAATTAAATGTATTTATTTGTAATCCTTTCAACACCTAATCTTGTGCAAAATGCCTGCATCACCTTCCTTCAGGACATGCCAAACATCAATGACTTTGTCGCTTTCCTTCCTATTCTCCTTGGAACCAATTCTATTCAAGAATACATGGGCCTGTATGGACGCTCATTTAACAATGAGTGTACAACCATCTTTACCCGCATTATCCCATCATTTGGGTTGGGATGACGCAAAATTTGGGGTAGTGAAAATATTACAGCATTAATACTACCGATACAAAACCCCCTCTGGTTAGACAGATCTCTTTATGTAATCTGACGTCCACCAAATGTCCTTCAGTTGTTTATCAGAAAATCCAATCCTACAATCCTTTGTCTCAACCTCTGTCTGAATAGAAACAGTACCATAATCCGAGACCCAACCTTTCCAAAGCTGACTTTAACTCCCTGAGTCTCTGAAAACTGGGCACCGTCTACCCCTTCATATGTATAAAGATAGCCTCTGTAAACCCATAAATATAATGATTCCTTTCAAACACGAACCAGACAAATGTTCCTACCTCCAAAATCCCTTAAATACACTGCTTTCTCTTTACACCAGATCTGCATTGGGCTTCCTGAGTCAAATTTGTAATGCAGATGCCCCATCACAAACTTCCTCCCATTGTAGCCCCAGTTCCTTTTCACACCCTAGAAACTCCAGTATCCAAAATGCCATAGAAAATATCCATACCGTGTGCAGCTTAAAATAAAAACCACTGCCCTCCCCCCCAATAGAAAAACACATTTCCCCAATAAACCACCCCCTTCTGAAGGATAGCCACTGCCACCCAACATCTCCACATCATGTCCTCCTCTGTCAATGCGGATGAGACATCTGCAATATCTGCCTATACTTGGAATATGCCTTGTCCTAAAATCATACTGACCATTAAGCAGCCCAATACAAACACTCTTAGCAGCCTTAATGTCCTCTCATTCTTTTCCACCTTGCTTTTCACTAGCACCACCACAGATTTATTATCAACATTAAAAGTCACCTACTGTTTGGCAAACTTCTCACACAACAACACAACAGCCACCACCAGCAGGAAAAATTCCAAAAGGTCAACAAGTCCTTTCTGCACTGTGCTAACCTTTGCTCACACACCACCTGACCAAGGGAAATAAACCAAAACCCACGACACCTACACTGTCATGTTGTCAAGGAATCTTGGTCACACCTAGTAGATTTCTCTTTGCCCCTAGGCTGTACTGGCTTACCAACTTACTATCTGGAGCAGAGGAAACAGACAGGCATCCAGTGAACATCTGCCATAAACTACCTGGTAAAAGGATCCACTTTAGGAACAGGCAGACACGCCAGAGATGAACAGGTTACATTTTTAGGATCCCTATACTTTATTTCCTAAGTTAATACACACACAATACATTTAGACTACTGCTTTTAGAGTCTATTATTACAAGCCAAAGTACTACAGTAAACGCCAAGTAAGGGTAGTAAATATCAAACTTACTGTGGCAAGAGAAAGCATAAACAACATAAATATTACGAAGAAATATAGCATATTTGTTTTTCTTCTTAAGTGCTAGCAGCTAAAAAGTCTGCTATTGTGAGAGGTCAAATGCGGCACTGGCATAGCTAATGGCAAGCATGAGTTGGTCTTGTTTAACACAGTCCACAATAATTCTCCCTGGTGCAAATGAACACCCTCTCTTCCTGAAAGAGAGCGCAGTTGGAATTTGTAGTCCTTTTGCACAAGGACTATCAGAAGTTGTCCACCTAATGCTGCATTATCATGAGGAGAATATCATGGAATACTATACAGCCTTATACACCTGTATTTATGCAAAAGAAAGCTTTGCCAATATAAGTACTATATCATTTTAGATATATATTTATATGACTGAAAGAGCAATTATCATAACATGAAAAACATAAGTCGATATATATGGGTGCATGTTCTTATTACTGTAAAGGCAGTCGGGGCTCAACGGCTATATGTCCTGGCTAGCTCCAAGGCCATAGATAGTACATGATATTGTGTAAACACACAACAGCATCATCTGACAAAAATGTGAACCGATCATTCAATTTTTTTTTCCAATGACCATGCCATCACACAGTTGAATTTTCTCAAACATGTCACCCAAACCCGTAAAACTGCTTTCACACTGGTAGATAATGCAACAATATCGCTCCACACATTGAAAAGCCCAGCACTGAGTGCCTAAAGAATGACCGATCTGCTCACACAACCCAACATGCAAAGTTCTGATACAACAAAAGGACCTGCACATTCCTCAGCTACATCTTCAGCATATTACCCACATTAGCCTAAGGCATCTTCACTTCCATTGTCTCTCAATCCAGTTTCAATCCCAAAAATGTGTCAACCGCGTACCTGGGAACTTTGTCTCTTCCAGTGCCAAAGGCACTCCCAACTCCTCCATCGAACCCTGAAAATTCTCTAAAACCACCTTACAGTCATCCCCTTCCTTGCCAGCAGCAGAAAAAAGTCATCCAAATAGTCAGTGGCTATATCCATCCATACTTGTTGCTGCTGTAAACACCCTTGCTAAGAAATATCTATGTTTTTCAAAAACTGCACAAGACAATGAGCAAACCATTGGCATCACCTTGTCCAGAAATATGTAAACCTAAAAAAAGTAAAATACATTTTGAACCACCAGTAATTTAAACGATGACTTTAAGTCTCACTTTTTAATTTCTTGACAAAAAAGACATCCAACTCCATTTTAAAATCATCCATTCTAGCCTTAATTGGTGATGTCTTAATGATATAAATAAAAGCACAGCTGCAGTACTTTGGACTTGACACCCAGCAGCCAGGCAAACTTCTGTCTGCATCTGGGGAGGATCTAACTAAAGACCCAAATTCTTGTAAGCGTTCTGAACTTAGGCGCGCAGGACAAACCACATCCACCAAATAGTTTGAAAGTAATAAGTTAAACGTCAGTCAGGTACTGGGCTTGATATCACAATCACTCACTATGTGTCTACACTGTTTTATAGGCTTGCATCTTTGGATTTGTCTACGCCTACACTATCTATGGAGGAGGCCATTATTGAACAATCAGCCATCACACGGACACCGGACACCCTACATTGAGAGCCAGGAGGTTAACAAACTTTTGGATAGAAAGTATTACTGAAAATTATGAGCCTTTCTTAGCGATGGGAAAGTCCCTAGCCGAGTCAGAAGATGGCACAGTAACCATGGGCAGGGGTAAAGGTCAAGCCCTGTGCCCCCAGCACAGCTGCACACACAGGCTAAGGCATGGCTAAAGTGAGAGAAGAAATGCTACCAAAATACTACTTTTGCCCAGACTCAAACACCGCCACAGTTACTTATTGTTACAGCCTTAAAAACGTCAACAAGATTGAGCGATTTGTATGCTATTGCTCATGAGATTCTTTACTGGACATCAGATGTCATGAAAGCTGCTTTGCTGCAACCGATAGTCAAAAAATACGTAGCTGATACCACAGCTAGAAGTAGGAATGGTTTGTAGGCACAGATGTGCATGGCTTTATGATGACATTCACGACAAAGTGTAGACCTCCAAGGCACCTACTTTCATATTTCCCTCGTGGAAAAACATTGAAAGTGCCTCGGCTTTAACATAGATGCTCGCCACTATCAATATCAATGGATTTTTCTCAGACTAAATTTGATGCCAGCGAAAGTGGAAATGGTACAGCACATAATTACTGTTAGAAATTAGGTTTCTGGATGGCTGAGGTATGCACCCAGGCCAGTTAGGAAGCACCACTGTTGTCAGGGTAAGCTGGTACATACTAAGATATAGCCTGTGCGCACCCTCTGCTAGCTTGGCACAGAGGAGTCAGGCTTACCTAAACAGGCAATATATAAAGTATTTGTGCAACACACACACACACACTAACACAATGAATAGCTAATTTACCCCCATTGCTAGGCTAGCATGCAGGACTGGGCTGAAAGGGGGACCGGTGAACCTCAAGGAGCTCCTTTGAAGTCACCCCCAACATCAAAGGCACTTTTGGGTATAAGTATTGGATCTCTGACCCCATCTCAGACACTACTGTACTTGTAACGAAGCTCTGTCAGAGGAATCGCTGTGCTGCCCAAAGGACTCATCTAGATTGCTTTTCTTAAAGGACTGCTTTTCTGCTTGTTGACCTGCTGCCTGCTGCTCTCTGTCCCTGTGGAAGGAGAGCTGGAATCTGCCTTCTGCCACGTCATTTCCAATGGCTTGACCACTGTTCACTAAGCCTCAGACTTCATTGTTCTACCATTCCCCTGGGGCTCTGCAACCTGTGAGTCCGGCATCGAGCAGAGAGTGCCTGATCCTCGCTTGCCTGCCTACAGATAGAGCGCTTTTGCTTGCTTAGGATCAGCACTGCACATTTGAACCTATTACTGGCAGTGGGGCATGCTGGATCATCAAGCTATAATGTTGATTGCCAAGCACTACTGTTCCATTCAAAGATCAATATGTGAGATTCGACTCACGCTGCAACTCGCCAAGGCTGTGTGTGGTGATCACTGCCGAAGCCGCTGCAGCTCCTCCCAGCACGGCTCTCCAGTGTCACATTGACTGGGAAACTATGGGCGTGCCTGAGACAAAAGGCTCATCAGCCCATCTCCACCCCCAGACCAACGCTGTGTGTTCTACCTTGGTGATTCCCCATCTAGAACCTCCCGACAATGTAGTACCTGCTGCCTGTCAACATACCCGCAAAGGTACTGTGACTGAGACACTGGGCAGAAACCTCTTGGGAGTACCCCAGATTGGATCCTGGTCGCTGTCAACCAGTCCAGCATGATCGTTCATATTCATTGCAGTATGAAGGCTGTATTGAGCACTATTTCTCTGAAAGTCATAACTTGAAAAGTATTATGTTTTATTCTTTTGGTCCTGTTTGGCGCTCTCTAAGCCACAACAAAGCCTTGAGGTGAAAGGAAATTAATGTTTATTGATTAAGCTCAACACTTAACTGAGCTGCAGAATTGTGGATTAGTTGCAGGCCAGAAAATGAGGTACTTGGGAAGACTCAAATACAAAGAATTGCCATAGTTCAGTCTTGCAGTGACAGAAGCCTGAACAATTGTTTTGTGAAGTGCTAAGGGAAGAAGAAGATGCATTTAGTCGACAAAATAGATCTAAGTTTTTTAAATCTGTGATTTAATGGAAAGGTTTGAATAAAAAAATGTCATTCTGTTGCAAGTGTTAATGTAGCACCCAACCAGTAATACCTCTGTTTTATCTATGCTCACGGTTTCAACTCGTCCATCTCAAAATACTCCACAGGTCTTACTTATCATGTTGTACTTTGGTTAAGATGGGTAGAGTGACTGATCTTGCTTGCTGTAGACAAGAGGGATCGTTTTAGATGTTATTTGGGAATGTCCTGCCGTCCAGGCTTATTGGAGGTCCTAAGTGGCTTGTAAGAGTAGTGTGTGTGGTAACGATTTAACACCCTCTGCAAAATAGTGTCTCCTTAATGTCTGGGATGCCACAGACCTAGGTCATATGCAGCAAATCTGGGTAACCTTGGGCATGATCATTGCTAAACATTAGATTGCCCGTCTGTGGGGGGCAGTGTCCCCACCATGCCTCAGGGACTGGAAGAGAGACATGGACTGTGGCGGAGAGAGTAATTTATGAAATAAGGGGTGCCCTAAAAAGTGGGAAAGGATTTGGGGCAAATGGAATATCAACAGGGGAAGTCTGTGTGCTGGCCCCATAACGATGTCCTTGGAGGCCGGAAATGTTAGCCATATGGACTCTGCCTAGCACCAGGTTATGACGAAATTTCAACGAAGGAAAGGAGGTGGTTCGGGGATAGAGTATACCTTATGCACCCACTGTACTCATGCATAACCTTTGTGATATGAGTGCAACTTTGCTTTCTTCTGTGTTCAATTAAAAGATTATTTTTTTTTTAAATGCAACTTTCAGAAAGTGGACATTTCTCTGCACTAACTGCTCTGTGTGCCTGACAGTCTGCCTACTATACACGTCTGGGCTGGGCTGGGTGACAGCTACATTTGTGTATTCCCTCTAGACAACCACAACACAAGACACTCAATGGCATCTACATTCATCTGCAAACTGATAGGCCTTCCTGGGCAAGAGGGAGGGGAGGAGGCAACACTTCCCTTAAATAGGTAGTGTCTTATCCCCACACAAAGGGCTGATGTTCACTTTTCGGGTGTTTTTGTGCATCTAAATGGCTATTACCAATATATAGATTATGAGCCGAGTTAGAATGACCAACAACTTACCATCAAGATGGAGAATCAGTTGAGTATTGTCGGCCTGGGCAGGACTTTCAATGGAATAATGGATGCTACAGGAACCTCGAAGATGTTTGAGAGTTTCCAATGGATCCCTCTGTTAGCAGAGAAGAGATTGTCCTAATGGAATTATACACAAATAGCACAGTTGACGCCTTGGCAGATCTGATGTAGGAACTCCTGTTTATGCCTTCTCTGCTGCTTGAATTCCTCTATTTTTAATGTTCTTTCTCTCATCTTAAATGCTTACCATTACCTCAACAGCTCAAGGAGCAGAATTAGGAAGGACTTGAACTGTTGACCCTTCGGTGGCTAGACCTTACCTTTATGTGCCAAAACGTCATGCTGATTTCTAGGCAGGACTGAGTTATGTGTCTGCCAAGAAAGCCTGGGACTGTGAAGCATGGTGCCTGATTAGGGTATGGTATATAAGCTCACTTGCTAGAACGCATCCCAGAGCAATGATGGTGCAGAACTCACTGGGAATTGTGGGGTTCCTAGACCTACGCTCAGTGCTACTGAGGTAAAACCTAGCCCAATTATTTGAACTACATTCCAGTGCATATCAATATCATATTTGAACTATTTAACTAGAACTACTGATAAACTGATACTCAACCTAGAGCAGCATAAGTGGAACACTGTAGGGTGACATTATTGGCTCCCGTCTAAATTTGTACTGTTGTGTCCTAAACTTATTAACTCCCTAGAATTTTCCCTAGCCATTCAAATTTTTCTGATTGTTTTCCTACCTGGTGGTATTTTTCCTCCTTTTTCCTTTACTTAGGGATTCCTTAACTGGCCTGATAACCCATATAGTAAGGGAGATACGCTAGCCACCAGCTAATGAAGGTGTCTCATCAGCGCTCCCTAGAGGTGTCAAGCTCCAAACAGTCAAAAGCCACTGTTCTCTGTGTCTCACGTTAGTGTTTCTTCATTACATCCAAATGTTGCTGTGTTATGTACAACTTACAAGTCAAAAAAACATAAATCCCAGTATAGCTGGCCGGGGGAGGAGCAACATTACCATTACAATTGTTCTTATATACCTAGACATATGTTCCAAAATAAATATCACGCCTCTACCCATACATCTGTCAATGCTCTAAATTTTGCTTATACCATTTTGGGCACCCACCTACGTTATTCCTCCATTCATGTGTTGATTTGGCTTCACAGCACCAATTTCTCTGAACAATAAGGTAGAGGCCATTAATAAGGCACCCAGTAGAATCTAGAAACATTGTTCATTGGGAGCACTCAGGATGTTACTGTCAAGCAATCAACTTTCAAACAAGGAGACTTGGGTTCTAGTGCTGCTTTCCTCTCCTCTTTTGGGTAGACTACTCTGTTGTCCTGATCCTTTAAAACTGTAAACATTGGCATCTGCTTACTAAAGAAATTCATATGTTCTGCAAAAGTGAGTTGGATGGCTAGGATAAAGAAATGCTATTTCCGTGACATATTTACACAGTCAATCAGTTTGTTTTATGCCCACTATGTTATTAATAACTTACTTTATGTCTTCCTTTTGTTCGTTGCACAGCACTTTTGTATCCTGGAGACAAACTGTTAACTGATTCTGAGCAGCTCCTAAGGCTGAAACAACCAGGAACGTCTCTGTTACCTTCTACTAATTTGAGAACTCACTTATATGCTGGTGGTCGGACATCTAATTTACCACGAGGAACACAAACATCTCACTTACGTCCTGCAACAGGGACATCTCCACCAGGAACACAAATATCTCACTTACGTCCTGCAACAGGGACATCTTTGCCAGGAACACAAACATCTCACTTACATCCTGCAACATGGACATCTCCACCAGGATCACAAACATCGCACTTACGTTCTGCAACAGGGACATCTCCTAAAACTCATGGCAAGTCCCGATTATCAGCATTGCCTTCAGGGGAAGGGCCGTCAGTCTCTTCTTCTGATGCTTTCAAGAAACAATCCTTGGATGTACTTGGTGGGGGCAAGTCTAGGCTGCATATGAGTCGAAAACAAGACTACAAGGATACAGAATTCAGGTATGTTTAACCTCCTTTGGCATTGATCTCTCAGATGACAAGATAACATGTATGAATTGCAGATAGTGAATGCTAGTCACTTTTTTTAAACAAATTAAATTTGTAAATGACACATATGAGGCAGAGTTCTGTACCCCAGACACTTCTGCATAATACATTTACCTCGTTATGACTTTGACTTTTACAGAGTCGTTATCAAGGAGAAATGGAAAGCATTGCAAATATATGAACATAACAACCCCCCCCCCCCTTCACACTACAATTTTCCCTAGAACACCACAGCAATAAAGGAAGCACCCACACCAAGAAACACAGTCCATTGTTATAAAGAGAGCTATATCTCACACCCACGAGGGGAAATTCAGGCAAGTTCAGGCAGCCCGCCACTGAGATGGGTTCCAGTTGTAAACCTCGATAGTCCGCCCATCTCTTATGCTAGTCACTTTTAGAGCTTGATTGAGAGTTTGGTAGTAACAGAAAATCTTCCAATTTCTGTAACATAATTCTGGGGAAGACTCCTGTGAAGGAATTTTCTTCACCATAGGGATAAAAAGACAGAGGTAATTTAGCTAGTGGATCCTTCTTCAAATTTAGCATTTCCATTTAAAAATTTGAAAATTGATCAATACTGCCAAGTTCTCAGTCAGTTCGTTAATCTTCCTGTTGGCCTTCCCGCTGTAGCAGCGCCAATAATCTTTTTAATGGTTTTCATCAGCTCCTCAGATAACTTCGGTAGGTCACATCAAGGCCTTTAGGAGACCATCACATAGAGGTCAAGACCCTCAACACCTCTGACACCTGCCACTGTCAAAGTGAAGCTTGATTCCCTCCTCACACCTTGAAATCCCAAAGCAGCGTGAGAAAACTAGTGAGCTATCTCCTTAAAGTAACTTCATTGTTAAAAGTGACTCTCTTAGTGCTTTGCAATGGTTTCTTGGTGGCAACACTATATGGTAATTGGTTAGATCTGGCACTATGTGGACATGTGGAAACTAGTAATATCCGTTTCTATGGCCTGTAAAACAGGTAATATCTGTTTAGAAAATGTGCAAACTGGTGATATGGTTTATTGGATGCATTAAAAAAGGCAATATATTTTACTGTTCATTTAGAAACTGGTAATACCTTTTACTTTGGCATGCACAAACTGTTCACTTTTGCAATGTGGGAACCAATGATATCATACTGGCAATGTGGAAACCGGCAATTGTTCAATTGTTATTGGTAATGATCTTGGTCCTCATGTGTTTGTAACCTCTTTCAATATAAGCTCTGACTGCACTGGCTGAAACCATTAAATCAGTCTCTATTTTGGATCCAGCTCAGCCAAAGGTCTTTCAAGCTACTTCCACCATCATTTGCCCTTTACTGGTATCATTGTTAAACCTTTCCATTTCCTCTGCCGAGACGAAAGGCAACAGAGATGAGACGGAGGTTTTCAGGCTTCGCAGCATCCAATGAAGACCTTTTGAGGAGGGGTACTACGACTGCATGCTTTTGGCAAAGAAGCTTGCAGTGCTAGTACCCCTGCACATTGGATGCTGCCAAGCCTGAAACCCTCCCTCTCATCTCTTTCTTGCCTTTCGTCTCTAAACTGGTCGAAAATATATCAATCTCCAGTTCTCGTCTTTTATTGAGGCCCATAATCTTCTTCATGCCTCCCAGTTCGGCTTTCGACCTCAATATAGCACGAAAACTGCACCTTTTGCTGACAACAGAGTAACTCAGATGGACGCTGGACAGGGCTGGAACCACTGTTGTGATCTTGCTAGATCAAAGCATGGCTTTCGACACACTTTTACACAAAATCTTGCTGACTCGGCTATAAGACTATGGGGTTAGAGATAAGGCCGTGACTTGGTTCACCTCTTTCTTTAAAGGCCGGATCTTTCAGGTCCTGGACAAACCCTATTTTTCTGAGACATTTACAATTGAGTGTGGAGTCCCTCAGAGCTTGTCCCTGCACCCGTTCATCCTTTGGCAGATCTGGTATAGTCTTTTGGCTTCACTCTATTCTTGCATGCCAACGACACCTATTTTTTTCCTTTCCCCGGAACATGGATGTACTGCAGCACTCATAAGGTATTGCCTCCTTGTGGTCTCCAACTGGATGGGGATTAATTTTCTGCAACTTAATGGAGGAAAAACTGAGTTGCTGGTTGTGGGCAGCCAGCTGACACTCTTGTCTCTGGCAGTGTGGCCAGAGGAGATTGGCTCTCTTCCGTCACCTGAAATTGCAGTAAAAGACCACAGGATCTGACTTGATAATGAGCTAAGGATATACCCCCAGACCCAAAAACTGTCTGGGTATTGTTCTGGCATACTTCGTAGTCTAAAAAAGATCTTGTTGGCTTTACCCGACCATCTGCAAAAGACCATAGTCCAGGCAACTATCATCTTCCGCCAGGGCTATGGCAACATACTCTCCTTGTGTGTCTCTCAGTCCTCCCTTAAAACGACTGCAGATGATACAAAATGCTGCAGTGTGGCTGCTAATCCACATACCTAAATATTATTCAATGTTTGTTTACTTGCCCTTATTCCACTGGCTTCCTGTGGAAAAAAGGCTTAAGTCCTAGGCATTATGCATTGCCTACAGGGCCTTCTTAGACTCCGGGCCTAGGTTCATCAGAGGCCTGATTTGGCCATATGAGCCCTCTGGGGCTCTGCAGTCAGCAAAGTCCAATTTAGCAAACAACCCTAGGAGATCCACAGATGGTGGAGGCCCATTCAGTTAGCTGGCCTCCATACACTGGAACTCTCTTCCTCTTCAGCTCCAGCTTAGTCCATGTGAAGCATGTTTAAGGAAATATCTCAAAACATTGCTTTTTTAAGTTAGCATCACTGTGATAATTTGTACTGTATCAGTGCTGGAAAACTCTGGTTTGGTGGCTAAAAGCTTTATAGATACTAAACATATAAATGATGGGAAATTGGCAACATCTAGGCAAGTGGAAACTGTCAATACTAGCTATTGCCCATGCAGAAAAACAATGCACAGTTATCACTCACAAAACAAATGCACTGCATTTGGGGAAAAGTAATTTCCTCTAAAACCAGTGCTCTTATATTTGACTCTTCCCCTGTCACAGTTGTTTAGAAATACCTGCACAACAGACGTGACTGAAAAAGGGCTCTCAAAAGAATGCAGCCACTTGCCGTCGGGTTCAGAGACAGTGCCCCCTCTCTATGCCATGTGAGGTTGTAGCTCAGCATATGCATGTTGAAGGATCAGCTGGGTGGGTGTTGATTTATATAGGTGTCTTGTAAAGCTCTGTAGCCTTACAATAACTGCTGGAAGCTGAAATATACAGAAAGAGAAAGAGTGATGGTAGAATAATAGATACACAAAAGACCATAAGAGGCTAATCAATTTGACGGGAACCACAAATCGATGTTTTCAATTTCATGCTTTAGTGGGAGGTGTTTAGGCAAATGTTTCTTGGACATTTGGTTTTGAGGTGCATGGCTAAAGTGGAGGCAGGTTTGTGCTCTCTTCTGAGTCGGGGCTCCAAGGAGTATTCCAGGTGACCTTCTACCACGTTTGTGTTGATTATATAGGCATCTGTTGATTGAACTGGCATTGTGGGATCAGACTGTCCCCTGCATGTTGCACAGTCATGTCCACTGCCCTGTGTACCTGAGCTGCATACCTGTGACCCTGGTTTTTTGGTAATGCCTCACACTATTTCTGCATGTGTACATTGAAGTAGGCCCAGTATATGTCGGTGTTTTTTCCTGGACCTAGTTCCAAAAAGGGAGGAGCACATAAAGTGCATAGTGACAGAGGACTACAGTCCATGTAGGGGGTTTTGATACCTGGTGTACAGTAATGGTACTATATCTTCTAATTGAATTTGTGTGACAGGCTTTTTATCTGTAAGACACACGTGATTAAAGACTCATTCATCTAACATTCCCCTGCTTACATTGAACCAGGAACCCTGCATGCAACACCCCGTGCAATGTACATGTGTGTGAGTGCTAGATGTGATAGTGTGCCATGCATTCCATTTTGGAAGCCCATAGCCTGGCCCAGAGTACAAGATGGAGGAGTAGTCGCTTTCTTCAGACAGCGTATGTGTATTGCTGCCATCTCCTAGAGGGTAGGAGGAGCACCAGATGCTATTGAGAGGAAAGAGGAAACAGACTTTCTTTGGGAGTGCCAGGGCCCTTCTTGATGCATTCAGCTGTGAATGACTCTGACTACAGAGGCTATTAGTTAGATGACAGGGGGACAGTGTGAGGCCTGCAGTATCTGTTAGGGAAAGGAGCCCTTCGAAATGGTACTCATTCTTGTCCCTCTTCCTGAACTCTGTGAGGAGGGATCATAAATAACAGGGCACAGCCTGCTCTCATCTCTTTGTACTTCTGTGGTGGGCACTCCTCCTGCAGACTGTCCTGCTGGGCAGAGCATCCTTACGGACATAGGTCTGGCCTGGACAGTGGCCTGTCCAGGACAAATGAAAGGGACCCTACCAAAACCGGTTCCAAGAACAGACCTGCAATACACATCCTCCATCTGTAAAATTGGTGAAAAAATTGGGGCCAAAGTCCAATCGTTGTTCGTTGTTGTGGTCTCTTCTATCGAGGAGGGGGTACTCCGCTGAGTACTCAGAACACTCAGGGACTATTATGCAGCCAAGGATTGGTGTCGCAATGACAGCCAACTCCCCAGAGGTGAGGGAATATTGCCTGGAATCCAATCTGAAGGAGGAATTACTGAACTGTCCTGGGTGCCATGATTTTTTGCCTGTGCTCAAGGGAACCAAGCACCAATCCTGCAGGAGGACTGGAGCATGGAAGGGACTGTTGTAATAGACCCTGGAGTAGGGTCCGTCTGACAGACACTAGCTAAGCAAATGTGCTGAAGGACTAGCGGGCACTGCTGAATTATGCACTGAAACCGTTGTCGTTTATCCCCATCAGCCGCCAGCCACCTCGAGCGGTGTGCCTGTGTGGTATGCCTGAGATGGTCATCTGCTGGCCGTCCTTGCATCTCATAAGCAGACTGGGTGACCGTGGCCATGACCATGACAATGTCA
The DNA here is from genome assembly GCF_964204655.1 of Triturus cristatus. Lineage (NCBI taxonomy): Eukaryota > Metazoa > Chordata > Amphibia > Caudata > Salamandridae > Triturus > Triturus cristatus. Next base: position 83,763,156 of record NC_140592.1, read on the forward strand.
CGTGGGTCATTGGGTCGGAGCCAATCCTGAAGATTAAGTGACCCGAGAGGTGTCCTGGGAGCCCCTCGTGAAGAATCAAGGTCGTTACCTCTAGGCACTGTTTTGCTGAAGACAGTACTACCTTCTGCCATGCCTTTGAATTATAATCTGCTGACATGTGGCCGCCGCTTTTAAGGGGAAGCACCAAGTACTCATCGGAGCTGTGCTGTGAGTCAAGTACCCACCAGAGTACCCGCAAGAGTGAGCTGCGATCTGCAGCTGCTGCCTGTAAAATGGGCCCCAACAAAAGCCTCTGCTCCTGCAACAACTCCTTGAAGTGACAATCTGCACGGCGGGCTGCTGTACAACCCCAGGGAAAACTACTGTGTGTGCCTGTAGGCTTCATTCTACCAGTGAGATCCCGCTGCCACAGAACGGTCAAACGCAGCAGTGTTGCCGCTATGAACTTGGTGAGAGACAGAACGGGCCTTGGCCAAAGAGGCTGAGTGTTAATGAAATACCCGGGGGTGGCGCATCATGAGCTGCATACATAGACCTACATCAAACTCTGAACTTTGAAGGGGGAACCCAGTTAAAGGAGGGTGGAGGGACCCACTAGAGAAAGATGGAGGCCTAGACGGCAGAGGCCCCAAGAGCCCACAGACTTGCACCCGTGAGCTAGGTATTGGTGTATTATTGAGTGTGTAAAGGAATTCCATATTTTTTGTTTAACATCTTTCTACGAAGAGAAGCACTGGGCTGGACATTAATCTAATTGGCTTCTGGGGGCATGGCATTGATATTTGAGCCTGAGTAACCCCGCACTAACCTCCCTGAGAAGCCTGTGACTGCTTGCCTCAATGCCACTGAGATTCAAGAGGGGACCATTTTGTACTTGGTCCAGTTTGCAGAGACCGTCCACGGGTCTTCAGTGGCGAAAGTCCTCAACCCCCACAGTTGTGGGCCTCTCTCTGAGACTCCAATGATAATTATGTTAATAAAACGCCCCCTATGGGTTTCCATACGCAATTTTAAAATCCATTTTTCACTTTGCCCTATCTTCATCAATCAGCCCGCTGTACAGAAGAAAAGTTCTTGTACCGGATAAGTTCAACAGACCAATTTGACCTGTGGAACTCAGGACTAAAGATCTCTGTAAAGAGCTCCAAAAGAAAGCCAGTTAGATATTGCTCCTCCCACCAACAAGGAGCAGAACTCAACGGAGAAGCATGACACATCGGTGGGTGAGAGTCCCTGTATCTTACCAAGATATGTCCCAGATTCTTGCACTACACCCTAAGAAGCCTTACCAAGTCTTCTCATTTGTGTTGATGAATGCCATTTGTGTTGATGAATACCATTTCAGAATGTCATACCTTGGTGTTACGCTTTTTGTTGTGGGCTAATCGCCCTTGTCTGCTCATTGACCTCATAAACGGTGTCTAGCAGACACTGTCTGAAGATTCCTAATGGGGGGGCTAGGCCACTTTTTGCAAGTATGCTGGACCCTTTGTTCTAATAGCATCTTAAAGCTCCTCCTAACATCCATAGGGAGCCAACAGAGTTTTGTCAGTGCTGGTTTCAGGGTGTCATGCTTTCATAGGTTAAGGCATAGCCTTGAATTCTGTCAGTGTCTTGGAAGGCCTGTGTAACTCACATTACACTAGTCTTGGTGCCCATGACAAGACAGAACGTATTGTAAGTTCAGAATGATGTGAGGTTTGCATGAGAGAAATAATTTTGGTTCTCACTGAGATTAACATGTTGACACGTCTAACCACAGTGTTCATTAGAGTGTTGAATCAGAGGTTTGAGTTGAAGATGATCCCCATTCTTTTACCATTCTACATATCTGAAGAAGTTCACTCCAGTTTAGAAGACCATAAGACAGCAAGATAGGTAGTGGTTTTCGCCTGCAGAGGCCAGCTATTTGCAAATAACTCTTGATCCTACTCCAAGGAGTGAACAACGATGGACTGGAGTGCAGTCCCAAGCGATTGCCAGTAGCTGACATTTATTTAGGCATTCCTTCCATCATTTTGGTGTTTGTTGCAGTACACATCCTAAGAGTGATCTGTTGGCTAGATGTCGATCCTATGCTCATGTGTCCCAAATATGCTGAAACCGGTCTGTGGTTGTTTGTGTTCTTGTCTGGAGGGAACCTTTCTTGGCATTTCTTGCTTGATTGCTGCACTGCACCTATTGGGGCAGGCCCAAGGCTGATTTGCATGTAGATGGTCTCTGTATAGAGTGGCATAGTGGGTGAAAAATGATGACCTGGAATACAGCCCGGATCGCCACTGGAATACTGAATCGCCAGTGGCTGAGAGTACCTCAAACCTTCCTTCTATAACGTTATTTGTTACAGCCAATGAAAGGGTAGCATGAATAAATACTCCGAGATTTCCTACCAGTTTGGTAAGTATGGAGAAAGACCCATAAGCATTAGGCCAGAGGCATCTGTCTCAACAGTTTGGAGAGCATTGCATTAGCAGGATCTCTGATTTTGATTAATTCAGCTTGAGATCACCTCACACAAACCAGGATCTCTGGGGCCTCTGAGTCTACAAATGATGTGCCTATGGCTTTTTCAATCATCTTTATTTTCTCTGCAGTTCCTCCTACCCAACTAGGAAGCACGCCCGGAAGGTGAAATCGCTAGTCAGGGGGAAGTACCCTTCAGACCACACCAGCACTTTGAACTGCTGGACGACATTTGAGGAGTATCAGGAAATGACCAAGTAAGTAGAGAAATGTTTGTGCAAGAAAGTGTGCTCTTCTTTATCTCTTTATAGTCATTAATCTATTTTATGGTACTACAGCAGTCTGTGAATTTTGAGAGTCCTGGGTTCTTCAAACTATTTTAAACTATTGACTTATCACTGGACGGACTACGGTCTGAGTGACTGGTTTCCCATCCTAGCTTCTTTGTCTCCATTTTCTTTCCACTCCCCTATACCTTTACCAATTCTTTTATTTTTTTCAAAGCCTTTTTTTCGGGACCCTGTGCAAGCACTCTTTGAGCCCGCCATCCACCCATTTAGTCAGCCTTGAATGCAGTCTTCTTTAAACCCATTGTGCAGACGTTTTTTAGTTGCAAAGAACAAGCTACTTACATGCAGAAACAATCTTCCTGGTGGATACTCTTTCTACCTACAGACTCCTCTCCTCTTGAACCTCCTCCAAATGCCAGACTGGATCAATATACTTGAAATAGCCCTCCTGCACTGAAAGGTGGCAACTTGGTTCCATCTTGACTCCAGGAGCCACTCTGTATATGACTCACAAAGTTGTATGAGATGCCATTCCTGCGCGCTGACAGTTGTCCTCTATCTGCACCCTCAGAGTTTGAAACGAGGCCAATGAGATTGACTGAAATTGCAGTGTACCAAGACTAACATGCAACCCCACTAAAAGTCGCAGATTCAATCCTCAGTACGGGGAGGTAGGTGGAAATGGTGATGAATCTGCAGGTACCTAGTGTATCCACCAGGGAGATCCCTACTAATAGTAAGTACTTCTTCCTTCTTTCCTCCCAGATGGTGGGCCTGAGGAAGAGTCAAACAAGAAAGTCCTGTGACACAGGCCTGGCAAAATGACCTTCCCTGCAGACTTCCTGGTTGAGACCAGAAGGTCTTCTAAGGGTGTGGTGCGGAGCCCACATTGTAGCACAGCAGCTATCCATGAAAGACTCCTCCATGGGCAATACCAAAGACGAAGCTTTGGTCTGGGTGGAAAGGGCCCCTCTGCCCTCCAGAGGCTCCTTTTTGGCAGGAGCAAATGTGAATGCACAGCTCAAATTAGTGAGAAAATGTCCACTTACGAACTGTCTTCCTCTTTTTGGAACCAGCATAGCAAAAGAAAAGCTGTGAGCCCTGCAAGGATCCACTCCTCCTCCTTGGTGAGAAGAGAAGGCAGACAGAATGTTGGCAAAATGAGGCACTGACCCATGTGAAATAGGGTGACCAACTTCGGTGGAATTAAGCCTTGGTTCTAAGGACCAGTGTGTCCAATAAAAATGTAGTAGAAGGACAAACAGGCAAAAACTGCTGCTTGCTTATACAACCATCTGAGTCAACAGATTTTATGGCGGAGAGCTTATAAGATCACATCCACCAACTCAGCTGGCAGGTCAGAGGAACTTATATTGCCAAGTTTAATAGCCAGACATGAAAGTAGAGGCTCTGGATGTTTGATTGAAGGATGTGTGTCCCACACTGTGGTAGGACCCTGCAAAGAAGAGGAGGGTACAGGATCAGGTGGTGCAGATCCAAGTACTGCACCCTCCAAGGCCAGTCTGGTGCAATGAAAATCAAGTATGTGCTATCCTAATATATCATCCTGAGAACCTGAGGAATCAGAGTGATGAGAGAAAGTGTGTAGTTGAAAGGATCCCCACAGCGGAAACAGCAGGCAGGGAGCATTCTTATGAATGGCAAAGAGATCCACAGGAGGGCTGCCCAAAAAAGAAAATCCAGAGGGTGGACTAAGCCACTAAACCACCCCCGAGCGAAGACACCACTTGTGATCAGCAGATGGTGCCAACTGAAATCATTGGCCCTCACTTTCTGAGATCCCCCAGATGGTTCATGACCAGCCAAAGTGTGTGAGCCAGAGCCCAAGACCACAACTTCAGAGCTTTCAGGCACAGAGGGGGCACACTCATGTCAGCCTGCTTGTTGGTGTGGTGCATTAATCAAGTATTTCCCAACAGGGCTTGGATTGTTCAGCCTTCGATGTAAGGCAGGCGTGCACTGAGGGCCAGGGAAATTGCCCAGAACTTGTGCATGATGTTTTTTATGATCGCTGCTCTGAAGGGGACCTCCAGATTTTGATCTCCAATGCATCAAGATGACCGCCCCAACTGAGGGAGGATACATAAAAAACCAATGAAGCTACCCACAACGGCGGTAATGGTGGTCTTCTGGCACTTGAGGTGGCCCGACAGTAGTCATCACTGGAGGTCTCAAACTGCTTTTGAGGAAATATGCGTGCTGACTTTCAGGATCTGAAGTTGCAGGGCTCACTGTAAAGAGAGTCACCACTAAAGTGCAAGCATGTGTCTCAGAGTTTGGTGCACCAGTGGAATGAAGAACATCAGGAGACCCAAAAGGTGGAAGACTTTTATGCCAGAAGCAGAATTCCTCCCTAAACATTGGGATCTTAGCCTGAATATACGGCATTCACTCGGAAGGCAAGAAGGCCTTGAGAGAGACAATATCCAGCTCCTTCTTTATGAAAAAGACATTCTGAAAGGGTGAGAAGTGTTTTCTGGGGAGGTTGGTTAGAAACCACAAGTGGTTGCAACTAGCAGCTGCTGCAGCCCCCGCCTTCTGCAGCCCATCATCGAGGTACAGTAAAATTAGGATACCCCACTTGTGAGGAAGTGCTGCAACCACCACCATCACGTTTGTAAAGACTTGAGGGGCTGATGCTAGCTCAAACAGGATGACTTTGAATTTAAAATTAGTGGAGCCCACAACAAAAGTAGGTTATTTCTGCATGACCGCAGGATCGGCACATGAAACTACGTGTCCTGTAAGTAAAGGGACACAATCCAGTTATGCAGCTCCAGAACCAAAAGAACCTGCAAGAGGGAAAGTATTTTGAACTTCTTCTTTCACAGGAACACACAGGTCCAGAATAGACATAGTCCAATGTTTTTCTTGGGGATAGAAAAGTAAAAGGAGTATCTTCTTGCTAATCTCGTTCTCTGAACTAGCTTTATCGCCCCTTTGCTCAACAGAGTGACAGCTTCCTTCTCCAGAATGTGGGCACGGTCTTCTGAGATAACACTGAGAACAGGGAGAATGGGAGGAGGCAAAACCTGAAAGGAAAGGGTATAAATCTGTTTGACAACACTCTGTTGCGATTGATGGCCAGTGCGGAAAATTAAACGAAACCCTCCCCCATCCCCACAGGTGCACAGATGCACATGCTTCCTCAAGGGTGAGTTAAAGCTATTTGGAGGGAGAGCCAAGGAGAAGGAGGAATAGAATTGCTGTTGCTGCCATCAACAACCTTTGTAGGTTTTCTCTGTCATTAAGGATTTCCACCTCGCCCGCAGCCACTGTCAACAACATCGCTGCCTCCCGACAACTCTGTGACAGCCTATCCATCTTCTTCCACAGCACAATTGCAAACATCTCCAGCAACCTCGTACACCATTCCAACCCCAGAGGACACATTGCTAACCCTCCCACCACCAACCAAGGTGGCTACCTGACTGAATGGACTAATCTCACCCAAAACAACAATGCAGCTGTCAAGCTGACCATCAACTCAAGGACCCCAACGGACCCAGGCCCCCACTACATCTACAACCTGGGAACATCACCAATCACCACCACCCTGACCCACATTATCAACACCTCCATCACTTCTGCCACTTTCCGATTTAATGGAAACTGCAGAAATCAACGTCCTCCTCAAGAGCTTCACCATCGTCTACGCCCACCAATGCCATTCAAATCATCCTGGGCCTCCATCACTTCTGCCACTTTCCGGTTTAATGGAAACTGCAGAAATCAACGTCCTCCTCAAGAGCTTCACCATCTTCTATGCCTACCGATGCCATTCAAATCATCCTGGGCCGAGGAGAAACAGTGACCCTAATCCTGCTTGACCTCTCCACGGCCTTCGACACTGTCTCCCATGACACCCTCATCAGAAGACTCCACAAAATTGGCATACAAAAATCTGCTCTCAAATGTATGTGTTCCTTCCTCATGGGAAGAACCCAAAAGAAATTAATATGCGGAGTGCATAGGGATCACCCCTCAGCCCCACCCTTTTTAACATATACATGACACCACTCGCCAACATCAGCCAGTCACAAGGCATCAGCATCATCTCTTACCCTGATGACATCCTACTCATCCTTTCCCTGACGGACAAGACAACCAGCACCAGTACCAACTTCACCAACTACATGTCCATGGTAGCAGACTGGATACGAACCAACTGCCTGCAGCTCAGCTCCGACTAGAAGGAAGTACTGGTCTTCGGCAACAAGACCTTCCATGGGGCTCCACTTGGTGACTGTTGGACATAAGACTAACACCCACAGACCCCACAAGAAATTTAGGGATCATCCTAGATGGCAAGCTCAACATGATAGCTCAAGTTAACAGTGTGCACCTTCTGCCTTCACATGCTATGCATTCTATGAAGTATCTTTAAATGGTTGCCTCAGAACACCAGACAGACCATCACACAAGCACTCATCACCAGCAAGCTGGACTACAGCAAAACTCTACACTGGAATCTCCAAACAAAGCCTACACAGACGCCAAACCATCCAGAACACCGCTGCGAGACTCATACTCTACCTACCATGCTGCACCCACATCAAAACTCACCTCAAGAAGCTTCACTGGTGCCACATTCACTATGGCAGCCAATTCAAACTTCTCATGCACCCATACAAAGCCCTACACAACACAGGGCCCAAAATACCTGAACAGCCTCACCAACCCACAGACACCTATGCTATGCCTCACACATTCCGCACATAGCAAAGCAAAACCAGAAGTCGCTCATTCTCCTACAGTGCACACAAGATATGGAACGACCTCCCCAACACATTGGAGCCTTGTGCTCACTTCTTGAGTTCCGCAATAAGCTGAAGACTTTGGCTCTTCCTAAAAGCACCTTGGGGACCACCCACCTACACACCTGCCCAAGGGCCTGGATACCCTCTTGGGTGATTAGTGCGCTATACAAATCAATATAAATTAACATAACAACAAACACCACGTATCTACGAAATAACTTGTTACACTGCTGTACTTGCTGCGAGGGCTAGTGTCACTAAAAGAACAGTCCCAGAGAATATCCCCTGGACTTTTGGTACCGCTGGTGAAAATGACAAACAGAGGAAGTCAGCCTCAAGAATCAAAGCTATAGCCTGACCTTTCCTGAAGCGCTCCAGAACTAAATCAGCCTTCTCTCTAAAGAGACTTTCTTTCACATTACTGCTATCACCTTCAACTCTGTGAGAAGAAATTAAAGGAAAAGAGTCACAGTTCTGGTAAGGATGACAAAGCATGCACCACAAGGCTCTCTAGAGAGGGGTGAGTGTCAGAGATTTGAGTCCCCAGGAGCCCGATGATTGCAGCGGATGACCTGGTGGATCACCACTGGGACAAATGCTAGTTTGGTCCATGCAACCAAAATTGGGTCCATCAATGCCTCAATGAAGATGAGCAATAGTTGAACCATGGAAAATGCCTGCTGTAAAATTTCTGCATCCGTGTTCTCCTCTGCAAACAAAAGAAACTCAAGGACATCTGCAACCTTTTGCAGGAGAGCTGTAAACAAAGTAACTTTCTCAGTGGGGCCCTCCAAGTCCATATTGGGGATGTATCTAGGCCACTTGCATTCTGCAGACCTGTATGGACTCCAACATCCATCGCAGTCGGGGGAAGAAGACTAACTCATCATTATGATACATAACGTGTGGCATCTGAATGGGGTCTCAGTCAGCCAAACAGCCCCTCCAACCTGCAAGGGGACTTTTCCTCCATCAACTGTTGTGCTTTGTATTGGAAACTACTCAAAATGTTCTTTGTCTTTGAAACATTTGCTATGCTTCATAATGGATCATGGGCAGAAATCAGGAAGGACCATTAAGGTCTTCTGGGAATGAGGAGACGGGTCGGCGGGTGCCAGAATGGTGCCAAGAAGAGTGCGCGCATGATTGACCTCTTCCAGGGACAGATTTGCCAGCATCTGCCCAGTTGAAAGCTCCAATTGGTTCTTAGGACCCATATCCTGCCAGAGGGAGCTGGGATGGAGCAGAGCAGTGCCAGCATCGCCTGTCTGAAATCTGCTAATTGGGGGTCTGGAAAGGAGCAGGGGGTTATTTTTCCGATGCTAGCACTGGACTGAATTAGGCACCAAGGATGTTGGGACCAGGGTCAGGGAACAACATCGGTGACTGGAAGATGTACCCCTTGAGTGGGATCAATGTTGAGAAGCCAAGGAATCTATCTCTCTTGCAGTGCTTCTTGTGTTTCATCCTTGACAACCTGACCTTGTTGTTGGAAGCAGGCCCCTTCGACGACTTGCTGGTCGAATGGCAAGCCAGATCAGGAGTTGGGGTGGGCTATGAATCATGAGCGGTGATGGGCCTGATGTTCATCCTGAGCCCATCCCAAGAAGAGTTTGGCCGCCTACACCTTGATTGTCATGTGGTGCATGAGGCCACACTTTCCACACGACTTGGAGTTGTGTTGAGGCCCTAGGCACCAGAGACAGATGTTGTGTGAGTCTAAGAGCAGCATCTTGTTCTGACAGGAGGGACAAGGTTTAAATCCTGAAATTCTCAAGGAAAGCATACTAAATAACACTGCAAAATTTCTGAAGAGAAAAGATACTGATGTCAGTGTGCCAAGGTTCAATCCTTTTACAACTCTACTACAATTTATACTCAGGGCAGGAGAGCAATCTCGGTTTTGCGCATCCAGTCAGGCACCTGTACGAGATTCAAGAAGTAAGGAATTTGCAGATAGAAGTATCCATCAGTGGCATTTTCTTCAAATACTCCTTGCAAAAAAGCTGGTTGAAAGTGCTTTTTGAGTCCCCTGTACTGACAATCTATCCTTGTCTAAGAGCACAATTTCAGCTCATTCTCTTTCCTATCATGCTAAAAGTCTTGGTTGCAAAGCACTCCCTGTACCTCAGTGCAACCTGGATTGCAAAGCCTTTTTTGATCCCTCTATGCTGTGCAGAGTTTTGGTTGCGAAGTAGATTTTTGCTGCGCAGAGTTTTGGTTGTGAAGCAGTCCTTGAACACTGTTAGAAATTGGGTTTCTGGTTGGCTAGGATATACACCTAAGCCATGCAGAACCCACCACTCTAGTCAGGACAAGCAAGTTACACACCAAAGATAACCTGTGCTCACATTCTTGGTAGCTTGGCACAGAGCAGTCAGGCTTATCCCAGAGGCAATGTTTAGGTATTTGTACACACACACAGTAGTACAGTGAAAACACTATAAACTCCACAAAGCTGAGGCAATATGTGAGGTATTTGTACACACACACAGTAACACAGTGAAAACACTACAAACTCCACAATAGTTTAGAAAAATAGCCAATATTTTATATGAATCAAACAAGACCAAAACGACAAAAATCCAACATACACAAATCAAGATATTACTTTTAAATGATTAAACCAAGTATAGCTCTTGGAAATTAAAAATAGCTACAATCAACACTATTTGGTCACGGTCGACGACTCAACCAAGTCTGTCTGACCTCGATGGAGCGTGAGCCGATTATGGAGTTGGGCAGACTCCAGTACAGTACCTTAGAGGCATCATGAAAACAGATGCATAGCACAGAGGAGGCGGTGCAGAAGTCTGTGCAGCATTTGTTCCTTACTGGTGCAGGGGAAGTGATGCGTCGGTTCCTTGCTGTAGGGCAGGGGAGGTGATGCGTTGGTTCCTTTACTGGGGCAGGGAAGGTGATACTGTGATTGCAGGCTCGGTACCTCGGGTCTTCACTGTGGAGTGGCGGCGAAGAGGTGTCGAAAGTCAAGCCACAAGGCTTCGCTTCCGTGGCATCTATGTCAGACCAGGCTACAGGCATTGGAGCGGTGGACTTCAGTGATGCGGTGCTTGAAACTCATGTAGTGGCTGAGCTTCGGAGGCGCTGAGTCGTCATTGGAGCCTGCAGTGCATGTCGCGGTACCATGGCTCCGGAGCAGGCAGCGGCATGATATCAGAGTTGCGGGCAGGCATCGGTTCCAAAGACAGTAGGCGTTAATGCCTTGGTTTCTGCTTAGCAATACCCCAAACTCACTTCCAAGGGTCCAGGAACTAGAATTGGCACCACCTGGCAAGTAGGATTCCTTAGCAGAGGGGCCAGGGGTTGCAGGTAAAGTCTTTGATGGCCCTTCGACCTCTTTAGAGGAGACAAGCTCAACTCAAGCCCTTGGAGAACCTTGAAATTGCAGTACCTCCTGCCAGCTATCCAGCTCTTCTTCCTGGAAGAACGTCCTCAACCCAGATGTGTTGTAAGGAACAGGCAGAGGTAAAGAATGGTTAAAGTAAGAACAAGTGGCATTTTCAGGCCTGAAATTTAAAAAACAACTTCACTAAAAGCTGTATTTTTAAATTGTGAGTCCACAGGCCCCAGATATCATTACATTTCAGACAGGAAGCACTTGCACTTTAGCACTGGTCAGCAGTGGTAAAGTGCCCAGAGTCGTAACACCAGCAAAAACTAAATGCAGCACACAGTCAAAAACAGGAGGTCAGTGGCAAAAAGACAGGGGAAATCACGTCAAAAGATGGCAGGTCTAACAAATACCATGTGCAGAACTCTTGGTTGCACAACAATGTTGAGCACCGGCTGCAGCATCTTGCTTGTGCAGCACTTCTTGTGTCCCTTGTTCAGAGACCCTTGCTTGCACAGCATTCTTTGTGTCACCTATACAGATCCTCTTGGTTGCACAGCAGTCTTTGTTCAACCTGTGAAGATATTCTTGGCTGCATAGTACTCTTTGAGCCCCTTTTGCAGAGGCTTTTGTTGCACAGCACTTAGTGACCCCCCCGTGCAAAGCCGGTTGGTTGAACTGTACTCTTTGATCCACCCCCCCCATTGCAGAGACATTTGGTTGCACTGCACTCTTTGATCCTCCCTCTTCTCTTCCCCCCATCCCCAGGTGTAGAGAATCTTGGCTGTACACCACTCGTAGAAGCCCCTGTGCAGCGTCTTTTGGTTGTACAGCACTCTTTGGGACCCTGTGGAGAGACTCTTAGTGACACAGCACTGTCTGTGCTCCTGTTGGGCTTTTGGTTGCACAGCACTCTTTCTTCCGACTTTGCAGAGACCCATAATGCCCCAACCCTTAGCATGCACAGGTCTGATGATAGTCTTGAGTACGCTCAGACAGACCTCAATGAGGTATTTCGGGAGTATTATACTCCCCTGTATTCCCAGTCAGTTGATACGCCTTCTCAAACTATCCATGATTACATTGGAGCTGCTGGCACACCACAGCCGCTCCCAACCGACTCGGCCTCCCTGGGAGGTGAGATTGCAATTCAGAAAGTCCAATATGCAATAAAGGCTCTAGCTCGGGACAGAACTCCTGGATCAAACAGACTCCTTATTGAATTCTCTGCCACTTCGATATTCTAGCCCTGTGCTCAAAAAATTGTATAACACTGCTAGGTCTGCGGGTTGCCTTCCTCACTCGATGAGTGAGATCTTATTTGTGCCCCTCTTGAAACGCGACAAGCCTGGTAATAATGTCACATCATATAGACCTTTGTCTATCCTCAATGTTGATTACAAGATACTCAGCAAGATTTTGGTTAATAGACTGCTGCCTTTTGTTGGTAACCTCATCGACCCTGATCAGTTGGGCTGTATACCACAAAAACGTTCCCTAATATCCGTGAATTGGTGCGATTGCTTCTACCCCTCCGCAGACTCCCAAAATGCCCTTCCCATCAATACAGAGAAGGCATTTGATTCCCTATGATGGGATTTACTTTACACTGTGTTGGTGAGTATAGGCTGGGTGGGAGTTTTATAGGCTGGACACATCTCCTTTATACCGAGCCATTGGCTAGGGTCAAAACCGCAGCGTGATATCCAAGCCCTGTATGGTGAAGAGGGACACACGGCAGGGCTGCCCATTGTCCCCACTCCTGTTTGCTATCGAAATAAACCCCCTGGCTCTCACACTCTCCACCTGTACGCACTCTAGAGGCCTGCAAGTTGAAGGCTCCCCTCTATATGTCTCCCTCTATGCTGACACCCGGCACTATGCGTACATAGTGAGTGTTCAGATGTAGAGGGTGTGCATGAGGTGTTGGAAGCCTTCAGCGACCTATTGGGGCTGCGTGTGAACTGGGCCAAGTCAAATGCCTTTCCAGTGTTCTCCCTGGTGTCCTGGGAACCCCACCACTCCGAACTTGGCCACGCCTTTCACTGGGAGCTGATTATGTCCGGTATCTTGGTATAAAGGTCTACCAATGCAAAGGTGACTCTACTCGAGAGCCGGACTGGCCTCATTGCGCCAAGCGGTGCAGTTCTGGATATCATTATTTTTATCAGTTATGGGTCGAGAAATGGTCTTCCTCCCTCGGCTCCTATACTACTTCTCTGCATTGCCTATCTAACTCCCTAGATCTTTGTTTAGAAAAGCGAATGATCTACTGACCCAATTCCTTTGGGGATCGGAACGTCTCTGTATTCCCTTGACGAAGTTGCGTCTAACAAGTGACGATGGCAGGATGGCAGTCCTGGATCTTGGGCTCTATTACCTAGTGGCACAGATCAAGTGGGCGCCTTACTGGAGAGATCAGCTTTGGGGCAACCTGATCCCACACTCCAGATTCGTCCCTTCTCACCCTCTTCTACTGGGCCTTCTGCTTGCACTACGACCTGGTGATCGCACACACCTGAAGGACCCGCTATTGGCACTACTGTGGCTTGCCTGTGCCCGCACCCTTCACCTCACCAAGACAAAACATCCATTTGCTAAAGATTTCCCACTAGTGGTGTGGCTGCACCTATGCCATCGGGGAGATTGGTCTGGGTTGCATGATTGGTGCTGCTGTGGCATGGCCAACCTCGGAGACTGCTGTTCCTGGAGTTTGTGGACTTGTCAGGATTTGACTGAAGAATATGACCTTCCTCCCCAACATTATCTTTTATATTGTGCAAACACATTGGCTATCCACCGATCTTGGGGTTGTGGAGACGGAAGCTGTCCGAACCCAAGAGTCTCAGTTTGTGTGTACCACAGCCGGCCGCAGACCCATGATAACGCTTTTCTACAGGATGCTCCGGGCCAAGCTAAAGGCAACTTAGTAACCCTATGTGAGCGTCAGGTGACTGATACAGGCTTTCCACTATTGAATTCGTACTCAGCTAATGTACTGTACGGGTCTCCCGTAATGCTCACTTCAAGTTCATTCAATACTGTTATCTGCACGCCCAAGCGCATTAATCTCATGTTCCCTGGGCCCACACCACTTGTCACTCTGGCATCTGGTGGATTGAGCCTTCCACCATGTGGTGTTTGACTGCCCAGCGCTTACACCTTATTGGGGTGCAGTCCTGCGCCTGATTAACTTTGCTACTGACAGATCTTTTGAGGTGTCTCCGACAGTCTGCTTAGTTGGCATACACCCCAGGCCCAAGGGTAGGTTGATAACTACTAGGTTCGCTGACCTGGCATTGATGCTTGATAGGAAACAATTGTCCATGGCATGGAAATCTACTACAGGACCCTCTCTACAAGGATGGTGGCGGGAACTGAAAAAATGAGCGGAGTGAAAGGGCACATTGATGAGGGGAGAGGCACAGAGGGGCCAGCGTAACCCTAACCATGCCCTGGCCTGGGAACAGATTCTCCACGACTGCCAAAATGCTGATGACAGTGGGAAGTTGCTTTTTTATTCTGGACCGGGATTCTACTGCCAAGTGAACTAGAACAATGCTACCCCCCCCCCCCACCCCCTCCCCAGTGTGGTCTGTGTTGTGAGTGAGAGTTGCAATTGAGTAAGTCTATATAGGGGCGATGGCTGGACAGGACCAGTTTTTGGCTGGGCTCTGCCGCTCAAATGGTTTCCCACCCCCACACCTGCAGCTTGAATGCATTATCTTATCATTTCTTGGTCAGATGCTGGCCTGCCCAGTGAGTGTTTGATATGTTGTTCTGTTTTTAGTTTATTCTTTCCTTTCTCTTTTCTCCTTCTCCTTGTTTCATTTCCCCTTTCTGGTGATTTTCCCCTTTTTCCCCCCCCGGATGCATATGTCCTCATTGACCTATGTCCTTGCCTCATTTACCATATGACCATGGCTCACAAGTGCTTATTTGCTATTGTAGCTAGGCCTGGGCGGTAAATTCCGTTCCGCTCGCGGAATTTGCGGAATTTGGGTAATTTCGCGTTCCGCGGAGAACGCGAAATTGCCCATAAATCTGCATTCCGCGACTTCGCGAAATTTTTTGCTTGTTCGCGTTCTCAATATGCGTGTTCGCGAGATATTTCACCCCGAGCACGCAAACAGCGATCGCGAACAGGAAAAAAGTGTCGCGAACAAGCAATTCCGCGTGTTCGCGGAATTTCTGCGTGTTCGCGGAGATTTTTTACCATTTCGCAGAGATTTGCGTAACGCGATTACGCAAAATCCGCCCACCCCTAATTGTAGCTTCACATTTATTTATAGTTATTGGTTTCTGCTGCGCACTGCCTAAATTAGTCATTTCTTTTGCATGCCTATAGTACTGTTTCTTTTTTTTTTTACATTTCTCCTCTTCTTTTTCTGTATTGATCTATGTACACCACTGAATTAAATGGGTTTAAAAAGACACATCTTGGTGCAGGGCAGGGGAGTAATCGTCGCTCACCTAAAGTTATTGGTTCTTTGAGTGGTATCTTTCCTCCTCTACTTGAGTGCTTGCCTTTAAGTACATGATGGACGGTGTCACAGCTGTCGCCCTGTCCCTGTAGCTCTGTGCTCTCTATTAACTTTCTCCCTTGTGCCTCCCTGTAATGTGCTAATGCTGCATTGTTATTGCATCAATCCAGAAGTATTGGATTTGCTGATGCTTGTTTACACTCCTTCAAAAGGTTATGGCTAGTAGTGTCTTTTTTTTGTCCAATCACGACTGGAATTTGGTCATTTGTTCCATGTTGGCTTTCCTAAAAATGGTTTGCAACACATGCAGAAGGAGGTAGCTATGGTGATTTTTGGCTTTAAAAAGTTTGATTATGGCTTCTAGTTTGCAAAACAATCTTATTTAAATCTGCTTGTGTTATGCATTGCATCCTCTATGATGCATTACCTGTCTTTCTGAGGAAAGAACTTTCCAACTATATGTCTTTGATAAATTAACTTTCCTGTTCCTTATTCTTGTTAATGATTCCCAAGTTTAAATCCCAAAGTGGGGAGGTGCAGCTTTTAGTGTGCAAGGCCCTTTTGTGAGATATCCTCTTCAGGAGCCTTTTGTGCTATTTCCTGACCCAATCACTAACAGCAGAGAGAAATCACATTGTCTCCAAAAACAAACGTAAGGCGAGGTGGTTAGTTTCAGACTGAAGCGGTCAGCTAGTGATACCGTTATGGGCAGTGTTGTTTTGCAGTATTTGCTACAGCTCCAAGAAGCTTTCTTGGGAGCTAAGATGCTCTTAAAAAATGTCCTTGTAGATAGATGGCTGTGTGTCCACTCCTGTGGCATTGTAACAGCGTTCGACACAGCAGACACTCTGTAAGAGGACCCTATCTGATTGTACGTAACAACTGAAATAACTAATAAACAGACAAAATAAAGGGGAGACTCTGAGGGTGATGTAATGAGGGCATCTTGACATAATGACACTGATAGTTGAGCAGTGTAGAAAGATCAAAGAGAAGGGGACAAAGAAGGGGCAGTGGGTCACTACAGAAGCAGAGGGCAGCCATCTTCACCCGCCTCTGCCAATGGTGGTTACTCAGGGTGCCTCAGAGTCTGGTGAGGACTCGAATGTGTAGTCACTAGGGTAGGGAGGTGGACCTTGTGGTGATGAGCCTCACTGATTTAATGCAAATGCCTGACCATATTGTTTCTGTTCTTCATCACTTCAGGAATCTGAAAAGAAAGTTCCCTCATCTATGTTCCGCTCCACATGTCAACGCCTTCTGGCCTGGACACCTTCTGGACAAGCTCCGCATCTACATTCCACACCTTACTCCAACACCAGGAGACGCCCTTTTCAGCCATATCAAACCCAAACGGGAGTCTTATCCCGGGGTCTACAACAATACGCATACCTGGCCGGTGTCCGACCAGGGCTATGTGATCTACGGAGATACTGACTACAAAAACTACATTTTATAGGATTCGCTCAATTTTAGGAAGAGTCATTATTAAATGTGGCATTCTGCCAGTGACCTGTTATGACATCTAACACCTTTTTAAAGTACAGGACTATTTCTTCTCTATCCCTTTGCACCTATCCGTTATCGCTGGTGTTCACCCTCTGTATCTGCCATGTAAGAGTATGTTGAAGAAATCTTTGCGAATCTTGTTTGAAGATCAGCAGAAGAGTTTTGGGTTACACTACTGTTTTCGAATAAGCAGGATCTTTCTTTTCTGGAGTTTTGTTTTCCATTTAATATCTCTGGTCTATCCTACAAGCAGAAAACCTTGGGTACTCTAAACCTGGACATATGTGAAGAGAATGGACTCTTTTGTCATCAATCTGTCTGGCTTCAGATCCCATGTTTGTCAAGTTGTCCATTTCCTTCCTGCTCCTTCTCACTCTGCTTAATGTCATCTAATATAAAACTACTATCCAGTTTAATAAGGTTCTACATCAGAGAACCAATGTTTGTACTGTCACAGAGCACCAATGTTTGTGTTATCAATGCACCAATATATGTGCCCTCTGATTTATATATTGTTGTAATGCTGCAGACCAACCCTAGTGTTACTGGAGGTGACCTTTGATCAAAGATAAGCTGCCCACCTTCATCCTTTAATTAATGTAAGGAGAGATAGCCTGGACCATCAGAAAATCTGTAGATTTTCCAACAGGCTGCTGTCTCTGAGCAGCTATTTGTACTGCAGCAGCATTGGTCAAATGACTCCGGACGGCCAATCTCAGGGCTGTAACCAGATGGGGTTACTGCCTACCTCCATATCATTTGGACACAAAGCTTCCAATCATGGGCTTCTCTATTAGAAATCATTGTTATGAGATGTGTCAGTCCAAAAGATTCCATAAAAGCAATCTATAACTTCCAGAACCTACTAGGTTATCAGATGAAAGCCAAAGTCTGGAAGACTGTTGCCCCAACAACATTGAGCAAACGGCCAACACTATAGTAGGAGATATAACTGTACACTGTGGAATGGAAAGGTTTCATTGGGATAGGAAGTGGCAAAGAGACAGCGGGGTTGGATTCACAAACAGGAAGGATAACTAGAAGGGGTTACAAAGGAGTGTGAGGAGGCTCCAGACAAACAGCGGAACTGAAGGGGCTTTACAGGCAGGACAAAGGGACTGACACACACATGCAGAAGAAAGGGGTTGATAGGTAGGCACTGGTTGGGAGCATTTGAATGAAGTGTATGGTATTGATGTACACATGCAGGCTAGACGCCTGTCTGTACTCCTGACTGTATGCCCATGCTAAACAGTGGCAAAGGCCTGTATGGAAAATGTTTGTTTCCTTTCTTAGGACCATTTTCCTCCAATTGTAAAGGCATTCTGTACAAAAAATGATACGTAAACTGTAAATGTAGGAAAGTGGGTTCTTATGTTGTGAGTCTGGTTAGGTTTCACTATGCAGTTATCTCACGTTACCCAAATATGTCCTTGGATTCACACTAATAAATCCCTAGCTCAGTCCTGCTAGTGTGGCACAGAGCAGTCAGGCTTTACTAGAGGAACATGAGTGAAGCATTTCAGAGCACCAACCTGTACGATAAGTAATTGACACAACTCAAAGGAAATCCGACACCAAGTTTTATATATAAATGTAGGCACCAAAATGATTACAATCGCATGTGTATAACTGAAGTTATAGATTTTTAGAGGAAAAAATAAATTAGTGCATTTCACTCCTGCAAAACATTAACATTGTGGTAAATGGGGAAATGGACTAGAGACAAAGTGTCACTTGCAGGTCGAGTTCAATGGAAACCACTGGGTGTGAAGGTGAGGTGGGTCCCAGGACCAAGCTCGGACAGTCCGTTAAATTTAACCTGGCTTGTAGGGCCCGGGTGCAGAGTAGTCCTGTCTGTCCCTGGTGCTGAAAACAGGAGCCGCTGGCGCTTAGACAGTGCTGGTGAGAAAGGTGATGCAAACTCTCAACAACGGGGCCACAAGTGCATCGGGTTGAAGATGCTGCAGGGTTTCCTCGAGGCACGGCATCAAATATAGGTAGTGGTACCCCGGCTGACCACCAACAATACTTGGTAACAGCAAGTTCAGCCAGTCTGGGGGAAAACGGTAGACACCTGAAACTTGCTGGAGGTCAGGACTATGTTTCCCACAGTGTACTAGACCATCTACTTTTGGGCAGTACTTAATTTGTTAAAAAATCAAGTGCCAGGGCTTTCGTCAGGAGGCCAATGCAGCTTGCACCACACATTGCCCCTGTCTGAGCTGGCAATGATGGTAACAACACAAATACTAACAATCACACTCTTACGAGTGTGACAATTCAGACTATTCCAGGCCTGTATGAATGGCTTGGGTGGCAGCTAATAGTCCTTTTTAATGTATACTGAATTATTAATTGACTGTTTTTGTGGCAATCTCAGACAGTGCCACCTCATGACACACTGCATAAGTTCTAGTGTTAACAATTAAGTGCTGGTGGCGAGCACCGGAAACCACTGGCTCAAATTAAGCACTGCTTTTGGGCAGTTTTCCTCAGTGTGCCCGATGGCCAGTGATTCTGCCCAATGGCCAGTGATTCTTTGGATCCAGGAGTGCAGTTCTTGCCTGCAGGCTGCAGGGAACTAGTACCTCTAGTCCAAGGGAGTTCTGCAGTTGCCTTAGGCTTGCAGATTGGTTCGTCTTCCCTTTGGAACCAGTCTTTGTCCCATGACGAGTCGCAGTCGTGTGCAGTTGCAGGGTGGTTGCCACAGGGGCTGTCTTTGGCGCATTTTTTTGTGCAGGTCCTGAAGTCGCAGACTATGATCTTTTCTTTGTCTTCGGTTGCGATCAGATCTGAGGTTCTGGTGCCAGGGGAGGCCCCTCAAATCCTAGATTTAGGGGCACTAGGGGTATGGGAGCTAGGAGCCAATGGGCTACCAGTCACAGTGGCTAATCTGCACCAGAGGTGACCACTTGTGGGGGAGTAGGTCACATTTTCTACACCGAAGCCTCTATTCTGCCAATTTAAAAAATGGCAGAACCCTTCTTTGTACAGAACCGGTAGCCCACTATAGGGGTGTGACTAGTCTTCTGGGGATATATGCCTCCTGACTATCTAATTTTCCCGCCTGCCCGGGTTACAAATGTGGGGCAGGAGGTGGGTTATCCTCCTCTGGGTGGAAGCCCACTTGCATGTCAGAGGCGGTGAGAGCTTTGAAGCTCATAACTCTGATATGCCACTTCACCAGCCAGCCTGTCACGGAGGGAGGTGACGTCTCCTGCCCAGGCAGGCCTTTGAGTATCTATCCTGGGAGCATTCAGACCTCCTTGTAGGGGATCATATTCCTATCTTGGCAGCAGTAGCTGCAGGCTGTCAGCCAGGGCATAGGAAAGGCTGGGGCAACCCTGTGGGCAGTCTCTAAGGTAGACAACTGGCTGCATGTCACATTAAATCGGACTTTGGGAGAAAGTCGGGTTTGATGAGACATGTTGTTTGATACCAAACATGACACTTTTCAGTGGAACCATAGTGGAGCTGGCAACCTGGGAATGCCCAGGTGCCAGCCAATGTAATGCTTTTGCCCCCCTCAACACTTATAGTAGCCCCCAAGGAAAGGAGGCTTCTATAGGGACGAATAGGCTTGCACGTATATGTCCTATGCCTCCTGGGCTCAGGGGCTCTACCTTAGGGGTGACTGGCATATATTAAAAATAGTGCTGTGACTTTGCCACTCATGGTGAAGGCAAAGTTGAGGTTGAGCTGTTTGCACTGCTCATACAGTCTGCAATTGTAAGACTGATGTCATATTTTAACTTGGGTCACTCAGGGTGGCACAATCAGTGCTTTGGTGACCCCTTTAACTCCCATGCCCTGGATTCCACTGGTACCACTTACCAGGGAATTATAAGGGGGGTTAAGGTCTTGCCAATTGGGGTTACCAATTCACATGCATCATATTTTAGGGAAAGGGCACTGGGGCCTGGTTAGCAGGCTCCAGTGCACTTTCAGAGTCAAGACCATCAGTATTGACCATACAAAAAGGGCACTTTCCTACAGGAAACAAGTTTGTCTGTATTTTTAGTAGGCATTACATCAGCACTTCAAACATTTTTACTTCCCACTAACTTCTGTAGTATTAATAATAAAAAATCGAAATATTAAGAAATTCGACACACAAAAAATGAAAGTAGGATAGGAAAGGATCATGAAACCAGATGAAAGCAGGAAGAAAAGAGGGTAGGTAAGAAGAGAAATAGTGAAACAGGGAATTCCCTCCATAAGCAAGAAAAAAGAGAAAAGAAAAAAGGAGATGGGTACACTGGTGAAAAACAAAAAAGGTAAAGAAAAAAGCAGGAGTAAAAAAAGAAAAATCAAAATGAATAAAAGAAAAAGGCGACTACCGAAGGACAAATGAAAGGCTAATGAAAAGCTAAAACATTAGTAAAATTGAAAATTAAACTATTGCAAAGTAAAAGAAATGTCAAAGTTGTGAGGTATATTTGTCTAATGTAGATTGATAAAGAAAGGAGTGAACCGTGAAACAACTGATCTTTGACTCAAAGGGTTAACCCTCTTTTCACTCATATTTTGTATATATGTCCTTCTTTGATCCCACTCCCTTAAGAAATTAAAACCCAACTGTCATTTAAGTGGGCTATTACCCTTTACCAAGGGTGTAAGGTTGGCATCTGTTTGTAGCTCTAATATTCCCCTGAATTGTTTGTTTACTGTTTACCAGTTTCTTTGAAATGCCAAAATATAACAAAAATGTGTATTTTTGTAAATAAAAGCTGCCAAAGAAAGGTGTTTATGATAACCACAACAAAAGGTTCACATCTTTAATTAAACATATGTAGCGGCCCAGCATAAAAGATGCATCCTTGTGAGTGGCTGATAACTCAAGAATGCTTTTCTGAATTGAAAAAAATCTGTATGCAGATTGCCTTCAAGAGCTGCGAGGCATATTAGAAGTGCCTTTACGTGTATGATTGTATTCAGGTTAGGCCATCATAGCAGTTGAAGTACTATGTAAGAGAGAGAGAGTGTGTGTGTTTGTGGGCACATGCGCAGTCCCTCATCTAGTGTAAGAAGGTTCTCTCTCTTCCACATGTCTTCAAAAAACAGAAGTTTATATTTAGTATTGTATTAAAATATTGTGATGTGTTGCTGCTGTTGCCAAGGCTGCCAAACTATGGGGTTTCAATGGCTTATGTTTTCAAGTTGCAGATGCTGGCACTTTGTTGATGAAAAGGGCACAGATGTAGCCCTTGCTAATGTTGCACAATGCAATATTGCCAAAACTACACTCAGATATCTGAGCCAATCAGCACCCCAAGTTTGAACTCATTAATTATAATAAATTCAGTGTCTTCATTTTTATTTAGGTTTGGGCTAACACTTGTTCAAACTTGAATTGCTTGAGATTATCCGCTCCTGTGACCCTTACGCCAACAAATGCAAAATAATCATTTTGGGATTCTGTAAGACACTCAAGCAAGTGACCTGTTTTCAATGTGCACAAAATGCTACAGACTCAAAATATTTAAAACACTTAGACCTGAATCTATGCAAGAATGTGATTAATGTATTTATATATCTAGCATGCAGTGAAATATTGCAAGAAACATAAGTCTGGGGGGTGCCGTGCTATTTGTATAGTGCAATTCTTAGCGAGGAGCGAGAATTGCAGAAACAATATAATCTTTAGGTGTTCTTTGAAGCAAGTGACAATGGGATAACCATATAGGTCAGTCCAACATTTCATTGCTGTGATGCAGGTTGGTTAATGTTTTATATCTAGGCAATCTTGTTTGTCTGCTTGTGAATAGTTGACGTTTCGACTTTAGCGAGTGATTCAATCAGTCATCATCAGGACAGGAAAAACAATTCAGTGATGATAGTAAGGAATAGAAAGCAAATGCATAAATGCTTCCTTTTCATACATCAGTCAGTCCAGAGCCAGTCAATTCAGGGGGCAAACTAAAAAAAAACAAAGAAGGAGGGTCCGAGTTCCCATGAAGCATGAATGACTCAGCTTTATGTGGAGCTCTAAGGAAGACACTCACCGAATAGGGACAGTTGCCCTGAATTAGAGCTCCATGTAAAGCTGGCTCTGGGTGGGTACTGGATCATATATTCCAAAATGATGGCAAATGCTTTGTATGTTCATACCCTTATCAAGAGGATCTGCCCTTACAAACAGAAGTTCCTGAATGCGCCCTTTTCATCACTTCCTACTTTCGTACCTCATTATTTAGAGACATTACTTCCTATGTGTGGTGCACTATGCTGACAGATAATGCTACCCAGCAGAAATTACTTTGGTTCGCAGTCTCCTTTATGCACATGCACAGTCCTGCAAACGAGAGAATTTTATTTGGGGACATTTTATTTGTACAAGTAATAAATTGTATTATTAAACAAAATATGGCAAAAGTTGCTTATTTAGGGTGTTTTGAGATGTTTGACACACTGCTCGCTCCCTTCTTTCCAGATTGGTCAAAGCAGGACTGTATATACATTTTAATATCTTTTACTACTAAAATCACCCTTCGTGTACTAAGGGCCACTCTACTGTGCTCATCATCTTAGCACACAAAATCTCCTAGCCCCCTGGTGGACCAGTATATGGTACACGCTGCAGTGGCTGAAGACGAAGCATCTCATTACAAGTGACCTCTTAATTCCCATTGAGCCGGAAACAGCAATACCTGGCCCCCTTGGAAATATGAGATCTGAGGAAATACCATACATTTCTTTACTTTCACTTCGCATGTTCTCCATGCAGGCTGCATTACAGTCTATGTGGAGAACATGCCCAGGCCCCCAGTCAGCCTCTGAGTGCTGAAACACGGCCAAGGCAGTGTTGTGATTGCCTGACCGGGAGTCTAGGTGTGCTTCCTGTGGCTGAGCGAGAGAAGGACTACAGAGGAGAGACACGGTGAGGAAGTTTTTGTTTAATAGCCGCTTCCCCAGCGTCTCACACACCGCGTCCTACCCATCCCTCCTGCGTCCTCCCTCCCTCCCCCGCCCCCTGCCTCTGATCCGTGCCGGCCGCCACTATCAAGGGAACATACTCCAGCAGAGAGGTGGAAGACCCATGCGGTATCCCTCATTGAATCAGGCAAGGGAAGTGCATCAGCGGGATCACAGGCATCAGCACTGACCACTACCCCCAAAACCGCTCAGCCGCAAGAAGCTGGTGAAATATCGTTGTTGAACTGGCAAGGAGCGCATAAGTCGTGTATTATTGAGAACAGTGTGAAAATTGAAGCCCCCGAAGAAGGGGCCTCTGGCCCGTAATGCATTGGGCAAGACTGACATCCTGAAAATATCTTGGAGACGCCTATGTTACGCAAGGTGTTTACTCAGAATAATGTATTATTAACGCGAACATGTGTTAATTTGCTCATGCTATGATGTTTTGATTAAGGTTTTGTTAAATGTTTGAAAATAGAGGCTGATCATAATTTGTAACTAATTTGGTTTATGTTTAAAAAAGTCTGAAAAACAGTACAAGTGTAAGTGGCACACAGCAACAGTGCACAGTGGTAAGGACAGTGTGTCCTGAGTTTGGTTGGTTCAGATTGGCGTGTTCAGACAACACGTACTCCACTGTAGCACGCAGAGTTGAAAAGTGATTAAAAAGGGTAGATATCTATTAAGTTTAGGTGAAACAGAGGAGTGCGTCACTCACTTACTCCAGATGACTATAGCACGGATCCACAGGAGGACCAGTCTTTAAAGCCCTGTCCAATGTAACCACCCTACTGGAAAACACCACAATGTACCATGAGGTCGTCCAAAGGGCAGCAGGTCACAACAAGTTTACATTGCATGTGATGATTTCCTGGAGGAGACATTCTCGTAAGCAGAACATTCAGTCCAGGTTCTCCCCATGCTGAAAAGCGTGACAACGTGTGAAGCTGAGAGCATCAAGTGTCTTGTAAAAACAAAAGTTGTACCATGAGACATGTGGGTCTGCTTGGAGTTTCTCATGCATACTGCTTGGAATATCTTACTACACCACCGAACATACCACCTCATCACCACACTATCACCCAAAAATATCAAATACTATGCCATGAATAGTTGAAGGGATTGCTCCTATATGGAGCAATATTTACAAGTTCCACCGGATCAGAGTGGATAACTCTACACTTCCTAATCCTAAAAAAAGGAATGGCACACTAATGCCAATACTGGATCTCAGGCCACTTAACCATAACATAATGTCAGAGAATTTCAAGATGACAACTGGGGAAGATGAAATTTCCCTGCTCCGCACAGAAGGCCACATGGCGAGGAGGCCTTGAGTCTGCATACCAATTGTTACATGTAAGTAACATTTTCCTTTAATAATATATTGTTTATGCTGGTTTGGAGTGATTTATCGGGAAGAGAGATTGAAGCACTGGCCGAGTGAGTGAATGCGATATATAATGTAGTTTAATTTGCATGGCAATTCTCTAAATTCATTAGTCTCTGAAGTCTATCACATGAAATCAATGGCTTCAAAAATTAAATTGGCTTGCTCGCTCTCTTCATTCTTCCAGCAAAGTAATTATGGGTGTAAGCCTCTTAAATGTAGTATGTTAGGAAAATTAGGTTATATTGTATATCAAAATTAGCTAATTGTTGTGATTTCATACCCTGTGGATCTCTGTGATCAACAACATAAGTGCCTAACCTAACCATAAGTGAGAAACCTTGATACGAGTCATTTTTGCACTAGAGCTTCAGCTAACAACATCGTGGGTGCTTTGCTATTGGTGTTTTATCTAAAAAACGTTTTTATGCTTGCTACATTGTTGCTGCTATTTTTGTCATTTTAAATTGAATTGTACTCTGACTCCCCGGTCCACCGCAGCGTTAGGCTGATTGATGTGGAGGGAGTACAGAGCGCGTTCACTTCCTGGTGGTGCCATTATAGGGCGGCCATCTTAGGGGGTTGACGCTCCAGTCTCCTCTGAGCCTTGATTATTTAAGTTCCCAGCACCTGTGCGCTCGAGAAACCTTGATACGAGTCATTTTTGCACTAGAGCTTCAGCTAACAACATCGTGGGTGCTTTGCTATTGGTGTTTTATCTTAAAAACGTTTTTATGCTTGCTACATTGTTGCTGCTATTTTTGTCATTTTAAATTGAATTGTACTCTGACTCCCCGGTCCACCGCAGCGTTAGGCTGATTGATGTGGAGGGAGTACAGAGCGCCTTCACTTCCTGGTGGTGCCATTATAGGGCGGCCATCTTAGGGGGTTGACGCTCCAGTCTCCTCTGAGCCTAATCTATTTAATCCACTGTTGCACCGCGCAGCGGCACGCGCAGCGGGAGCGCCATAGACGCGCCGAAGAGGCGCCAAAGAGAAGCCAGTCTGCGCCAGTCCGCGACCGGTCGCTCCAGCTCCAGTCCCCATCCCCAGTTCCGCAGACATGGTAGGCAACCGTGTTATTTACAGTGCTCCTTTGCTGCATGCACTTCGTTCTACTACTAAAGCTGCCTGCCTACATTCGGTCTTGCCTATAAACCGTAAGGCCCGCTGCAAAACCTGTGACTGGAGTGTTTCACCTCCAGACTCAGGGAATCATTCCTTTACGCGCAAATGGAAGATGTGTCTCCTCAATTGCCGATCCCTGCCAAAACATCATATTGAACTAGCTATGTTGATAGAAGATCTTAAACCTGATGCCCTTTTTTTAACGGAGACTTGGCTTCAGCTAGATATCGATCCTACAATTGTATGGGCCACCCCCCAAGGCTATACCTGTAAACGTTTGGATCGTAAGACAGGTAGAGGGGGAGGACTGGCTATTATTTACAGGGACAATTTTAGATGTCGCGTCACCCCATCCTCTACGCCAGCCTGTGAGACTTTACACTTTACTCTTGAATTCTCCCCCTTAAACACTTTTTCTGGTATGTTAGTCTATCGACCACCTGGCGCCCTCAGCAATTTTATCACCAATATAACGGACACAGTTGCCGACTTAGTGTTGTCTTCAGCAAATTTTACTCTGCTAGGAGACCTGAACCTGCATTTGGATGTCCCACTTGACGCAGATGCCAATAGCCTTCGATCTAATCTGCAGGCTATGGACCTGCTACAGAAAGGCTTTCAACCGACGCATATCAGGGGCCATCTTCTAGATCACATTTACAGTAATCTAGAGAGCCTAACCGTGGAGACACCTATACCACTACCCTGGACCGATCACTTTTTGGTACCTTTTTCTTGGTCTACCGGCAGCTTTTCTATGTCACACTCCCACAATAAGCGCTGGGGAAGAAAATGGGCTTCACTTCCACTTGCTAAATGGAAACTAGCTCTCATTGATCAGCCAGCCCCGGAGGTGACTAACCCCGACACAGCTACTGTCAATTTTGACAATTGGATCTCCAGCACCCTCGATCTAGTCCTTCCAAAGGAATCTTTGCATCTAATAAATAGACCCAAAGTTGCTCCCTGGTACTCGCCTGCTCTCAGGTCTAGGAAACAACTCTGTCGCAAACTAGAGAGAGCCTGGAGACAAGAATATTCTCAATCTAAAAAAGTGGAGTACCGAGCTGCTATAAAGCTCTACAAAAGTGAAATTAAATCTGCCCAAGCTCAGTTTTATGAATCAAAAATTTGTTTAGCTGCCAATTCTCCTAAGGAAATTTTTTAAATTGCTAAATCCTTAATCACTCCCCCTCCCCCTGAGCGTCAGTCACTTGACGGCGCAAAAACCCGTTGCAATAACTTAGCAATTTTCTTCTCCCAGAAGATTTCAACTATCTATTCCTCTTTCTCCATAGCTGGTGGGAACTTGGAGCCTACCACCACAATGGACCCCGACACGATGACTTCTTGCCTGTTGGACAAATTCCCCCTTCTAGACTCCTCCTTATTGGATGGAATAATCCCTAAAGTCACCTCGGGTTCCCCTAACGACCCAGCACCTCCTCAGACTCTTATCAAAGTAATCGACGTCATCCGTCCTGCCATCCTGGATGTCCTCAATGCTTCCATTGCTTCGAATTCTGTCCCAGTCCAATGGAAGTGTGCGATGGTTAGGGCACTTCTGAAAAAACCCACCTTAGATCAGAACAATTTGGCCAACTTTCGCCCTATCTCCCTACTTCCTTGGATGAGCAAACTTCTTGAGAGACACATTAATAACATCTTAGTGGACTATTTAGAATCTAATAGCCTACTATGTGTCTCTCAGACGGGTTTCCGCCCTCAGCATGGAACTGAAACTGCCCTTATAGCAGTAACAGAAGAGACTAGAGCGGTGCTGGACCAGGGAGGAAAAGCAGCCATCATACTACTCGACCTCAGTGCCGCGTTCGACACTGTCAACCATGCCATCCTATTACATCGTTTGAAAGGCATGGGTGTGTCGGGCGCGCCCCTGGAATGGCTGACTTCCTTCCTGGATGAGCGTTTTTTTCAGGTGTTCGAGGGTGAGACGATCTCGGCCAAGCAACCACTCAGTTGTGGGGTTCCGCAGGGTTCGTCCCTGAGCCCCACTCTTTTTAATGTTTATATGCAACCTCTAGCAAATATAGTTCAGCCCTTTGGTGTGCGTATCGTCACCTACGCAGACGACACCCAACTGGTGGTCTCTTTGGACCACTCGGAGGGGTCATCTAACACCCTGGGTCTGTGTCTAGAGGCTGTTGCTGAGTGGATGCATGCGTCTTGTCTTAAACTTAACGGGGAGAAGACGGAGATCATGTTATTAGGTAATTCCTTACCGAACACTTTGGCCTCTATTTGGCCTACATGCCTTGGCACTCCTCCCCTCCCTAAGCCCCAGATAAAGAGCCTTGGAATCTGGCTTGACAGGGCGCTTGATTTCTCGGTCCAAGCCACCAAGACTGCCTCAACTTGTGCTGGGTTAATGAAAATGCTCCGCAAGGTCCTTCCTCTGCTCCCTTTCCAGGCGAGGAGAGTCATGGTTCAGGCCCTGATTCTCTCTCGCCTGGATTACGGGAACGCCTTATATTTGGGCGCCCCTGTAGCGGTGACCAAAAGGCTCCAAGTCACCCAAAACTGTGCCGCCCGGCTATTGTTTAATATTCCTCGTTGGCAATCAGCTAAGAAAGCCCTTAAGGAGCTTCATTGGCTCCCAATGACTGCCAGAGCTCAGTTTAAGGCGATGTGCATAGTGCACAAATCTTTTCATCGAACAGGCCCTGCCATCTTGTTCCCCTTTGTAGTGCCTTACGTCCCTTCCAGAGCCCTTCGCTCCGGCTCACTGCACTTAGCAACTCCAACAAAGGTTATCAAAGCCCGTTGGGGCGGTCGCTCTTTCTCACACTCTGCCGCCAAACTATGGAATTCCCTTCCTGTGAGTATTAGACAGATCAACAATAGGATGGCATTCAGGAAAGTCCTAAAAACCCATTTGTTTGCGAAAGCGTGCTAATGTACCTTGGAGCTCGTCATAGTAATTGCTGAAGCGCGACGAGGCCTCCGGGTAGTTACGCGCTATATAAATATAATTTTTCATTTCATTTCATTTCTGACTAGGGATAAAATGTAAGAAAGCAATGGAAATAAATAAGAAAATATTTTTTACAATACCAAACCTTTTAAGATACCAATTAAAGGATTTCAAACAAAATGATATATAAGTAACACGATTAAATAATTTAGGGCCACACGTATATAGTCTTTTTGTTGCCCGCAAATGTCCTGATTGGCAGAATCAAGCCGTTTGCGAACGCAAAAAGGCATTTTTTATATACCAAGTCAAATTGTGATTCAGTAACCTGTTAGCGAATCACAATTTGGGATTGAGAATTAGCATTTGGAAGGGGAGTGTTTAGGGCATCCCTTCCTAATACTGATTCACATTGGTATGTACAATTGTTTTGCAAACGAAATGCGGTCGCAAAATATGTGCATTTTGCCACCAACTCAAGGTGGTAATCCACTCATAAATGGGAAGGGGTCCACAAGAGACCCCTTCCTGTAGACCCCTTCCCCTTTGAGAATGGGTGTAAAAATATTTTTAAGAGCAGACAGTGGTCCCACGGACCACTGCCTGCTCTTAAAAATTAAAAAGCTTTCCTTTTTTGAAGCACAAAGATTGCTTTATTCAAAAGAAATCACAGACATGGTGACCCAACAGGCCACCATCCCTGTGATTTTTGTGATTCCCAATGGGTCGCAAACTGAGAGCTACCTCATTAATAGTTATGAGATAGGTCTATTAGCGACTCACTGGGAATCGCAAATAGCATTAAACACACATTTGTACCTTATTGTTTGCAGTTTCCAAATAGCAAATCCCAAAAAAATCACTATTTGGTAATCGCAAGCACTAATGTTAGTACATGTGGCCCTTAAATTAAAAAAATCCTCTTGTGAGGATGAATGTACTATATTATTGTAACAGAACATTAACTTTCCTAAAAAGCATCTAATTTTGGGAATTTCTTTAGTTTTTAAAGATTTTTACTTTACAAATTCCGAAAATAAGTAGAATTTATTCTAAAACGTAAAGTTTAATAAAGAGCCATTGTGAATATTAGGGCAAACAGCCAATTTAAAGTACTATGACATACTGACCCAACCTGCATGCCATCCTGTCATTCATCTATGCAGGTAATGGGATTCAACCTTTTCCACTGAAACGAGTGGTCACAGGACAAGTCACCAATGATCACATAAAGGCAGGAGCAAAGGTGTTCATAAGGAAGACCAGCATGTGGACCTTGGTGAGCTGTCAGATGGAGGAAATAGTATAGACAGTTCAATTTGCACTCCATATCAGTGTAGTCGAAGACCTGCTTGCTGATTTCCCATCTCTGTTTCAAGAAATGGGCTACCCGAAGAACAAGAGGGTAAAGCCATACACTGGCCCTTCAGCAAAGCTAGAACATGACATCTAGAAATGGTTAGAACATGTACTGTAGAACTTGTAGGTTCATGGGGTTACCTGGAAAGAGTCCCACTTGGGCTTTCTGATTGACATCATGGGTGCAGGTGTAAGGGCAGTTTTGTTGCTCCATTTTGAATCCTTGTACATTTGGAATAGGATGAGGGTAGCCACTAGGTGATGACCATTTGGGTAATCTAGTCAAACCATAATGAGCCTGCAGCTTCTGAGTGCGGCCTATTTAGGGAAAGATGTGTCAAAGAGTGTACAGGTTGCAGCATGACCTTCTTGTGACTATGTTCATTTGGAAGATCAGGGAAAAGTTAGAGTCCATGATCTTGCCCATATTTTCTAATTCATTTAATTCAGGTTAGGGTCTTGGTTTTGAGAGATCTAAGGTTAAGGTGTTTACTCAGCATTCATTCATTGATGACATAGAAATAGTGGTCAGTCTTGACAGTGCTAAGTATTTGGGATTTTCCAGTTTTATGATGATCTGTGCATGAGTGTAGGTGTAGCAGGTTAATTTGAAGGACTTGACAAGGTCCGATAGCCAGGCGAGGTGCACATTGAAAATCTCCACCTTTGAGATGATGAGCCTTGAGGTACGACTCCGTTGGTGGTGAAAAGAGCTGACGTGATTGGATGCAGCAAGATGATGTTGTACGTGCTTTGAAGATGGGAGGAGATCTAATATAGAATACTTCATTGGATGCCCAGATCTTCTTGACTGGTTTGGTGGTGAACTGTGTCAAAGACAGCAGGTGTCCAGAGAACATGCAGTTCCCTTCTATAAAGTGTGAGATTTAAGGAAGGCAGCTCTTTTGATCAGTTTTCCAATGAATAGACCAGTGGAGATCAGCATGTAAATATGCAGATTTTTTGCTTGTAAGTTGTTTTGATTGATGAATGATTTCATGTTGGAAGCCTTATGGGTAAATGGTAACGTTTCTGAAGCTAGGAAATTGTTAAGAATTATTTGTTTTGTGGAGGCAGCGAGTGTGGTAAATAGCATGTCTTTGGAGATGCAGGGGCGTAACAAAGAACCACCAACACCGCTTGCCTTGACCAGTTTTCTGAATTTGGAATCAAAAAGTCTTTTTCCAGGAGGCAAGTTAGTGTCTGCGTCATTTCTTTTGTTGTTTCTGGTCTCAGTAGTCTATATTGCTCTTGAGGATGTGGTCCAGTTAATTTGTTTCAGAGATGAATATGTTTGCAATGGCATCACAGAAGGTTTAGGAGTGTAGTATTTTGGTGGTGTGCACTCTGGGTTTTCAGAATTCTGTGATAATCCAAAAAACACTAATATATATGAGGCTTTGGGGTGCTCTTAGAGACAGCATAGTAGCAACTCACAGGAAGACACAACTCCTAAGCCAACCAGTGAATTCATTATGCATCTGTTCATGTGTTTAACATTGTACACTGACACACAAAACAACACTATATGAGCTAGTAGAGTTATAGATATTTATCTGTGACCCATTCACATAGCTGTATGGTCTTGGCTTTCCACAATATTACAATTATTCTCAATATTCTCATTTGTGAGAGGTGAGGTGCAGCGGCCAGGGTGGCTGACTCCCAAGCACGTGGTTCACGGTTCAGTCCCCGGCACCAGCGGCTACAGACTGGACCTCGAGCTTCATTCACCACTACCATCGTCGACCTCATCGTGCCCCATGTCATCGCCTCCATGGACCATATACTCATCGGAGTCCTCAACTTCCACCTCAACAACCTCAGTGACCCCAACTCTGCCACCTTTCTGGACAACCTCGCCAACCTCGGACTGAAGCAGCTCGTCACCACCCCCACCCACAAGGCAGGACACACCCTCGACCCCATCTTCGCAGGAGTAAACAACATCCATTTCAGCCACACCACCCAACCCCCCTGGACGGACCACCACTGGTAACACTTCTCCTTCAACAACAACACCGCCCACAAATCCACACCACGCCCACCGCGAAGGAACTGGAGCAAGGTCACAGAGGAGCACCTCAACTCCACCCTCAACCACGATCCCCCTCCCACCTAGTCCGACCTCAAATTTGCAGCCAAAGAACTACACCAAGAGATAACCAACTGCCCAGACAAGCGTGCCCCCTTCCGCAACCCCGACAGGCAGCGCGCCATGAAGGCTACCTGGTTCACCACCGACCTCCAAGAAACCAGACGCACCTGCAGACGTCTGGAGAAGCAGTGGAGGAACAGCAAAACCATTAAAAACCAAACCACATATAAGAACGCCATGACAGAATACCACCAACTCATTAGATCCACCAAAAGGACCTTCATCCGGAACAAAATCCTCGCCAACTCCAGCAACTCAAAAGAACTTTTCAGCATCATCAAGGATTCACCAAACCCCCCAGGTGAAGCCACGGATGTCACACCCTTCCAGGACCTCTGCAACAAGCTCGGCTCCTACTTCCATCTGAAAATCAAGGCCCTCTACGACAACTTCAGAAAACAGACTCCAGAAACCACCCCTTACCCCAGCAACGACAGCCAGCCTACCATCGCTGCCTGGACCCCGGTTACCACCAATGATACCGCCACGACCATGAAGAGCACTCACTCAGTAGCCTCCACAGACCCCTGCCCGGCGCACATGTTCTACAGAGCCGTCGCCACCATAGCGCCCGTGCTATGACCCACCATAAACTCCACCTTCGAATCCGGCACATTCCCCAATGACTGGGAACGCGCAGATGTCAAGCCCCTCCTCAAGAAACCCTCTGCAGACCCGACGGACCTGAAAAACTACCAACCCATCTCTCTCCTTCCCTTCGCAGCCAAAGTCACTGAGAAGATCGTCAACGCCCTGCTGACCAACTTCATCGAAGAGAACGCCATCCTCGACCCTTCCAAATCCAGATCCCCCGGCAACCACAGCACCAAGACCACCCTCCTCGTCGGCACAGATGACATCCGCATGCTCCTCGACCAAGGCCACACCCCGGCCCTCATCCTACTAGACCTCTCCGCAGCCTTCGACACCATCTCCCACCGCACTCTCACAGCCAGACTCCACGACGCTGGCATGGAAGGAACCCCCCTCGACTGGCTCCGCTCCTTCCTCACTGGCAGAACCCAAAGGATCAGACTCCTGCCCTTCCTCTCCGAACCCACAGAGATCAACTGCGGAGTAGCCCGAGGATCGTCGCTCAGTCCCACGCTCTTCAACATCTACATGGCCCCCTTTTGTCGCCATCGTCAGACAGCATGGACTCAGCATAGTATCCTACGACGACGACACCCAGCTCATCCTCTCCCTCATGAAGGAACCCAACGCCACCAGACTCAGCTTCGAGGAAGGAATGAAAGACGTTGCATCCTAGATGAGCAGCAGCTGTCTGAAGCTCAACTCGGAGAAGACAGAAGTCCTCGTCCTCGGACCCACCCCGTCAGCTTGGGACAACACCTGGTGGCCCGCCGCCCTCAGCAACCCACCCCATGGACCACGCCTGGAAACTCGGCTTCATACTCGACTCCTCCCTCACCATGACCCGCCAAATCAACGCCGTTGCCTCCACCTGCTTCAACACCCTCTGCATGCTTTGCATGACCTTCAAATGGATCCCCCCAAATCCAGGAAGACCATCACCCACGCACTCATAACAAGCAGACTGGATTACGGAAACACCCTCTCCACTGGAATCAACAAATCCCTGCAACACAAACTCCAGACCATCCAGAACATCGTGGCCAGACTCGTCCTTGGCATCCCACGACACAAATACATCACCCAACAACTGCGAGACCTCCACTGGCTCCCTGTTGAGAAAAGAGTAACTTTCAAGCTACTCACCCACGCCTACAAATCCCTCCATAACATGGGACCCAAATACCTCAACGAAAAAGTCTCCTTCCACGTACCCAGGAGAAACCTCCGCTCTGCCGACCTTGCCCTCGCAGAAACCCTATGCATCCGCAGAACCAGATCAGGTGGAAGGGCCTTCTCTTACATCGTGGAAAAGGTGTGGAACGAGCTCCCAATCAACATCAGACGTTCCCCCACTCTGCACACCTTCAGGAAGAGTCTCAAGACCTGGTTCTTCGGCTGACCCGGAGCTGCACCCCCCGCTCCCCCGCGCCTTGAGACCCTCACGGGTGAGTAGCGCGCTTCAGCAATTCCCTGATTGATTGATTTGTGAAACATGTTTCAAATCTGCAGTAATATAAACATACAACTAACACTAGTGTTCTGCCTATGTTCTTTTTGTTGGCCATTTGTACAGTATGGTGTTTCCCAATAAGTTCTCCTCAAACAGCTGAGAGTGGTAAAATGTCCTGCTACTTGCTTCCACAGTTGCCTTTTCAGTAAAATGGCATTCATGACTTCCTCACGTTTTACCAGATAGAATATCAACACCCTAGCTCGTTATTAGAAATCAATTTTCTGGCAACTTTGTGGTTATTCAGAATTGGAGATGGTCTGCGTTCCCTCCCTACGATAACAGACTCCCAGTTTGAATACTATACAAGACTAGGTCTGCGATACCAAGGTGAACTAGCATTTACAATGCAATGGTCTCGGCATTGGTAAAGTTAGAGCTATTGGCATTGCTTATGACATTATTTTTGTTTATGTTTTTGTTTTCAAAACATTTAAAGAAACGGCATTGTTAAAAACAAAAACAAACAAAAATAATGTCATGAGCAATGCCAATAGCTCTAACTTTAACAATGCCGAGACCGTTGCATTGTAAATGCTTGTTTTAAGGGGGCCTCGAATGGGTCTCCATCGGGCTCTGTTTTGTGCCCTGGCATAGGCGGTCCGTTTTTTTTCCGGACTGCAGTGACAGCAGGAACATCAATGTGCACGTGGTGAGGGTTGTAGGGGAAGGGAAATCATTTCAAGAGAGTCCTTTTCTCTCTGGATTTCCCTTCTGTTTTTGAATCTCAGGAGCAGCAACATTTTCGTGGTGTCACCTGGGCTGTAAGTGGAAGCGTTTTCAAAATTATACACAAGCCATAGTTGCTGCTTATTTATCTTATGCAACTAACAACCATTGACAAAGCCAATAGTCCTGACTTGTTGTAGGTATGATGTGGCTTGTATGATATATCTGGACGCAATGAGAGGAACAGCAAAATAAAAGTCGGGCGGTACACTGTGCTACACACAGATTTTTAGCTTACGTATTTTTAAGCCACCCCCTTAATTACACTGACAACGCCCCCTTGAGAGACCCCCCCCCCCCGTTTTTTCATCTCACTTAAAGCCCTGCCAACGAGTATGTGATGGTACCTCGGAAAACGATAGAACTGTATGACTCGTATATTTGTCCTAGTTTAGGACACTGCCTTTAAGAGGGCGGTTTTAAAGAAACACGGATATCAGCATGGCCAGCCACTAGCTACAGTCGCCTGCTTCCAGGGCAGGGCCACCTTCTGTGCCTTTCCTACGCGGCATCTAAAGTGCAATTTTCGGGAGGCTTAAGAGATCTCCTCTTGAAAATTGCGACATTTATACAAATCTTTACACAATGTATTCCCGGTTTGGCAGCTCCCATGTGCAATCAATTACTGGTTATGCTTAGAACTTCGCTTATGGAGTTTAGCAAGCACGTATACGCATCAATTACGTTTCAAATACGTTTGACACTCGAATTGCTTTTTTGTGTTTTATCATAATAACCTTTTGGGGATATTGAACTATTATTTATTGCGCTTAAATGTTCAGAGACTCGTGTTAATCGTAATGGCTGTTAAAATACTAATCATTAAAATGACAAGTTGGGTTGCATGGAGAAAAACTTCTTTTAAACAAACAAAAAAAGCCTACTCAGCAGGCAGGAACAGTTGAAGAAAACACGGTTCTGGCGGGAAATGGAGAACAAGTCAGAGATGGAGGCGGAAGAGACGGATAACGGCGACAGGAAGGGGTGTAGGAGTAAGAGTGAAAGAAGGGCTCGCAAACAGAGCGGAAAGAGGAGTGAGGACAACATGTTTATCTATGCGTCATATGGGCTCTCGTTAAATAAGTGTTACTAGTATGTAGCTGTTCCTTTGTAGCATAAATCTGCAATTCTGGAAGGGACCAGGCCGCCAGGAGGAGTTCTCACAAACCAAAGGCGCAGAAACAATTCCTAACACCCCGTGGAAACCCGAGACGGCTGTCCCGAAGCGTAATCCAGAGTGCAGCTGGACCCCGAAGGGTTTAGATGTTGTTTGTCCCCGGGCTTCTGGGGGCGGGGAGGTTCCCTTTGTATTTCCCGTGGAAGTAGAAAAGCTGCTCGTCTGCCCTGGAGCCCCTGTTCTGTCTGACTGCGGACTTAAAGGCAGTCTCGTGGAGACCGTAGCTCCTTTAGCAAGCAATTCAATTTGGGAGGGGTCTGGTCTCCTGAAAACCCTCACAATTGTTCAACACATACGACCACTGTAAAGTAATTATATTTAAGTGTGTTTACTAAAGGCTGGGAAGAGGGGCAGGCTGCACCCCGAGCGAGCAAAACCAACGCTTTCTGGGACCGAACGAAACGCCCTCTCTAAATGTAAGCAAAAGTCTGCAACAACAAAATACCAAACCTCGGAAAACCTCTGCAGCGAAATGTTGATCTTTTGGAGCTGAAAATAAGGACGCGATGATTCTGCTCTGTTCAGCAAACTTCCCAGCTGGACGGCACAGCGACGGGCTCATTAGCACAGTTTGGTGCAGAAAGGAAATGTGCAGCCCCGCTCCTCCCCACTGGCTCCTCGACTTCAGGCTGAAAGAATAAGTGTAGGTGTCGTGGAGAGTAGGCATAGAATAATGATGGCTGCTGAAGCTGGGGGCTGAGAGATGCGAAGACAGAGGGGAGGAAGGGGGAAGAAAGAGCGAATGGTGGAGAGAGGTGATCAGGCAGGAGTGACGAGGGCGAGGAGAAAGATGGGACACCACTGCCTTTCTCCAAGGCGAAGCAGAAATGCCTCGGAGAAAGGCAGCGGCGATTTCGGATTCGGGGGCGTGTTCTCCTCTTGCCATTGGCTAGAGGAGATAATTAGACTTTCTGAAAAAAACACGCCCCCCGATCCGAAAAGGAAGGGGCCTGATCGGAGTGACGGACCTCTTCTCCAATGGCTGGCCAGTATTCAAGAGGCCAGCCAATGGAGAACAGGGGAGAAGAGGGGCGGGTTCAAGCCCCTCTTCTCCAAGTCATTAAATCTTGGATCGAGACTGCGCAAGCGCAGCCTTCGAGCCGAGACCTAAAAAGGGGAAGGGAGCGAGAGGGAGAGAGGGGGGCAGTGTCCTGACCAGATGATGACACACTGTAATTCCAATGACTTCATTACACTAGCCAGAACCTCTGTGTTGCTACAGAATATACGTTACAACAAACAAATGGATTTAACCCAGATCTCTTGACTGGGGGAGAATGTCTGCATTGTCAGCATTCCGTCCATCATTTGTTTGTTGTAACGCTTTTCGCCCTAAGTGGGATGGGTATTCCCAGACGTGGGACCCGTGCTCACTACGCCACTGGAGTCAAGCTATCCTGGCTGATGACGGCTGATAGCCAGAAACCGGTCCTAGGATGCTTGATTCCGGTCCAGGGAAGACATGGCTTGGCAGTTCGGGCTGGACTGTTCCCATGAGGCACAGGGTCAAGACTGATTTGCATATGGCCATGTCTGAACTGGGGTGGCGTAGTGGGCAAAAGAACGATGGATTTAACCCAGATCTCTTGACTGGGGGAGAATGTCTGCATTGTCAGCATTCCGTCCATCATTTGTTTGTTGTAACGCTACAGAATATAAGCATGAATTATTTGTTAACCAAACAATTATACAATAATAACAGGCATAGTCCCTCCCCTCCCCTAAGCCAATCACAACGCTGCAATGGCAGCGTTGTTATTGGTGCGGATGGCGCCCAGTCGGGCGCCTGTAGGCAGGCCATTTTCTGCAGCCTACACAGAGAAAATGGAGAGTGCGCATGACTGGTTTGGTCGGCCCAAGAGGGCCGACCAAACAGTCAGGGCACACAGCATTGGGCAAGCCACTCATCCCGACCCGCCCGCCCCCAACCAGGCATACCATTCTGCTTTAAAATACCATTTTATGTTTCTGCTTCTCGCACTGCGAGAAAGCAGTGGGGTGACGCTCCTCTGCCCTAATGGAGGAGACGCCCCTGGCGCAAGGACATTTGGTGCTGGCGCAAGGAAACTGACGCATCTATGCAGATGCGTCAGTTCCTTATTAATCTGCCCCTTACTCTCCAAAACAGCCACTCACACACCAACTCACTTAACCAAACACCCACTCAAACAGCAACTCACTCACCCATACATCCACTTACACACACAGTGACTCACTCATACAGCCATTCAGACACCTACTCACTCACCCATACAGTCACTAACACACCCACATAGCCACTCATTCACCCATACAGCCACTGATACACCCACTCACACATGGATATATACACAGCCACACGCATAATATATATGTATAAATATCTATGTAGACCTATAATCAAGTATACACAGTTTTACAAGCCATTATGTTTTGTACCAATGTATCAGTTGCATGTTACAAGATGGCGCTGGACTTTGTGTGATTCCAAGTCCTTCATCACTGTCAACTCCCATGTCGGGATACCTGTGAAACTGACATAAATAATGGCCGTTTCCGGCGCACCTGATAACCATCAAGAAAGGCTTCTGCCTAAACGTGTCTGGTTGCATTTGTGAGTCCGTAAATAAATGAATTAAAAATTTGCGAACATTCGTGACAAGAATTTTCAATTCTATTAAGGACAACGGAGGCGAGGATTATGCTTCTCATTTTCTTTCCTTTATTACAGCAGCCAATAAAAAACGATCTTTTTTAATTCAGCATATCATAATAAACCACAAATCCCATGAGCACCCTGTACTCCATAACCATAGAGACTGTGCCTCTATAATGTCCAACCGAGGCACACACGTCCTCTTTCTTTGCGAAAGTGCAACAGGTAAATCCAACATTGTCAACTTAGCACTTTCTTGCACGCCGTCCGTGAGGAAAAACTTTAGAAGAACCAGATATCCCGAAGACCAACAGGGAAACTTCGGGTTCGACGGACCAGCTCCTGCTTGATAACCCTGGTGAAGAAACACCACCTTCGTAGAAGGAGATTACTCTCCGCGGTAACCTGAAGCCAACATGTGCGAGTCTCACTTGCCATTCGAATCTGAAACAAAAAAGAAATTACATAATAACGATCATCCCCGAACAGCAAATCATATAACGGGGGGGGGGGGGAAAGAATATCAAACATAATGTCATTAGAGCGCTATACAGACAGAAAGCGTACTTTCACATTTTATGAATCACATAGATAAAGACATAACTGGCGGGTGGGATGATCCTCGCCTCCGTTGTCCTTAATTGAGATGGAAATTCTTGTCACAATGTTCGCAAATTTTTTATTCTATGTCAGGACCGGAGGCTCCGATTATGCTTGTTCAAAGCTGAGCCACCACCACTGATGCAACATCCACAATAGGTTTGTAATAGAAAGATTTAAATGTAGATTCCGTTGACCAATCGGCCGTATTCATGATGTCAGTGAGGCTTACTCCCAATGAAAAGGATTTAGACGCCATTGCGCCTCGAACAGAATGGGCGCCAAATTTAGATATATCAATGCCTGCTTCATTCATGAGCCAACGTACCCATCTTGCTAAGGTAGCTGGAGTCACTGGCCTGAAAGGCTTTTGCAATGCAATAAACAGTTGACCTTGCATATCAGAACGAAATTCAGAGGTACTTACCTCGTACGCTTTTAGGCATTGCACCACACATAATCTGGGGTTATCTGGAAACATTGGGTAAGACACCGAGGTAGAATTACATTTGGTGCATCTAGAAATAGTAAAAGTGACCCCCCTCTGGGGAGAATCGACGACCAGACAGGTCTAGAGCTCTGATGTCGGAAACTCTTTTGCAAGAGACTAGACATAAGAGCATAGCCAACTTGGCTGAAAGCTGTTTTCGTGATAGATACTTTTTCGCCGGCCAAGCCTCTAGGAACCGGAGAACTACTGACACGTCCCACAGGAATGAATATTTTGGACACGGTGGTTTGACCATCCTAATGCCTCTAAGTAGTTTACAAACCAAGGGGTGCTCCCCCACCGGTTTGCCCTCAAGTTGAG
The DNA here is from genome assembly GCF_964204655.1 of Triturus cristatus. Classification (NCBI taxonomy): domain Eukaryota; kingdom Metazoa; phylum Chordata; class Amphibia; order Caudata; family Salamandridae; genus Triturus; species Triturus cristatus. Next base: position 83,803,984 of record NC_140592.1, read on the forward strand.
TGTGCCCTGCCGATATCGCTGACCGAAAGTTATTGACTGTCCTATACGCAGAGCCCGAGGAAGCCAAAGAAGCAAGGACATTCATGACCATGGAGACATCGGCAGCAGTGGGATCGATGTCCCGTCGAACACACCAGCTACACCACTTGTTCCATGCTGATGAATACCGCTTGTGGGTATTAGCTGACCATGCCTGTTTGATGAATTCAGAAGCGTCCGCCGAAAGGTCTGGGAAGTGCCATCTGTCCCGGAAACTCGCCACGCCACTAGTGGCAGTTGACCCGCATCTATTAGAGGATGAGGGGTCTTGTGAGGGTCCAGCAACAGATTCCATCTCTGAGGGAGGAGGACAGGTACAGCACAAGACATTCCCAACACCATCGGGAACCATGCCTGTGCTCTCCACAAAGGTGTTACTAACACCAGTTCCGCCCGTTGTCGCCTGGCTTGGGCCAGGACCCTGGTGATCATGACAAAGGGCGGGAAGGCATAACAAAGGACTTGAGGCCACGTCTGAAGAAATGCATCAGAGGCCAGAGCCGGATTTGGGCGCCAGCTGTAGAACTCCGGGAGTTGTTTGTTCAGACGTGACGCAAATAGATCCAACTGACAAGGACCCCATAAGAGATTCAGCATCCGGAAAACTCGAGGGTGTAACCGCCAATCGCTGTAATCCCGTAGGGAGTGCCAGTCAGCAACATCGTTCCTGCGCCCCGGGAGATATTCGGCCACCACCGACAGTCTGTGTTGCAGACAGTAATGCCAAAAATCCTTGCCAATTTCCGCCAGGATACAAGACCTCGTACCTCCCAGCTTGTTCACGTATCGAACTGCCGATATGTTGTCCATCCGCAATAGAATGCAACAGTCTGTCTTCTGTGGGGAGAGGCTGCAGATGGCGAACGAACCTGCCAGCAACTCCAGGCAGTTGATATGGAGAGAGAGCTCCTCCGGAGACCAGCGGCCCCTCGTTGAGATCGGACCGCAGCGGGCACCCCAGCCCCAGCGGCTGGCGTCCGATTCGATCACCACCTCGGGTTTCGAGCCAAAGATGGCTCTCCCATTCCATGACTCCATGTGATCCAACCACCACAACATCTCCAACCTCGCGTCCTCTGAAAGAGGGATCTGTTTGGCATAACCGAGGCCTTTGCGGAGATGCTGGATCTTCAAGCGTTGGAGTGCGCGGTAGTGAAGGGGGCCTGGGAAGATTGCCTGGATCGACGAGGCCAGTAACCCCACTACTCAGGCAATGGATTTCAAGGACACAATCTGCCTGCTCACAATCAACTTCAATTCTCTCTTGATCACTCTGATCTTGTGTGAGGGCAGGAGGAGCTGGCAGCTGCGTGAATCCACTTGAAAGCCCAGAAACTCTATGGATTGCGTAGGGGTCAAGACTGAATTCTGGGAATTCACCACGAATCCAAGGCTCTGAAGGAGATGGATGGACCATTCCAGATTCGCCAGCTAAGGGGACTGCGCCATGAGAATGATTTTGACTAGATAGACGATCAGTAGCACCCCTCGCACGCAGGGACTCTACCACCGGTCGAAGGAGTTTCGTGAAGCACCAGGGTGCTGACGAAAGTCCGAAGAGAAGGACCGTGTATTCGTAATAAATGCCTTGCCAGAGAAACTGAAGGAAACGCCGATGCGAGGCGTAGATGGGGACGGATAAATACGCGTTCTTCAGGTCCAACCGGACCATCCAATCCCCTTCTTGTAGAAGATCGCGTAGCAGATAGACGCCTTCCATTTTGAAGTAGCGGTAGACGATCCACCCATTGAACTCCTTGAGATTCAGGACCAACCTGGACCCGACCCCTTTCTTCTCGACCAGGAATACATTGCTGAGGAAACCCTGAGGGTGACACTGAGTGACCGCAATCGCCCCTTTCGTCAGGAGGGAACTTATCTCTTCTGAGATAAAGATCTGATCTAGTTGGGAAAAAATTAGGGGGAGGGGACGGAGAGTTTGGGAGGGTGTCTCATACATCTCCAGTTTGTACCCTTGCACCGTCTCCAAGATCCAAGGATCTTGCGAGAGGGTGCGCCATTGTTGTTGAAATAACTGAACACGTCCCCCCAAGACCACCTCTGAATATGGGATTATTCTCATCTGTAGATTCGGCGTCCTGGTGGTTTCCGTGGTTGCCACCGAACCGTCCCCTGCAGAACCGGTTCCTCGCTCTTCGGGAAGGATAGAAGTTTGGATTGCCGGAGGAGTTGTCCTGATAACCACCTCTGTGATGTTGCTGGCCACGTGGGGCGCCTTGGTTGTTTCCTCGGCCGAACGACCGCCCTCGACTTCGTCCGGCCCTGATGAAAACCGGTTTGAAGGCGCGGCAAAGAGATTCTTGAGCCTTGTCCAGGCCACTAAAAATGGCCACGAATTTGGTCAACTCTTTTAAGAATGGCTGGCCGAAGAGGAGACCTTGGGCCACAGGACCTGCCTCTGACGAGGATAGTTCAGCCAATTTAGGGTCCAGCTTGAGGAGTATAGTACTCCTCCTCTCGCTGGACATGGTGCAATTTGCGTTGCCTAATTGGCACACCGCCCGTTGCGCCCATCCAATGAGGGCATCAGGATTTATCGGTGATCCAGATTCCTTAGCATCGAATCCCATTTCCAGGATTTTGTTAGAGGGCCTGAAAGATCCAGCAGTTTATCCTGGCATGACCGCCAGGCGCGGTCTATGCCTTTTTTGGGATCCTTGGCGTACTTTTTTTAAGTAAGTTAGCATTGTCGGATCCACCTCAGGTGTTTCCGCGACCCGAGCCGCCAGATCAGGTCTGGGACATTCCGACCGCAGCCGGGCTCTGACGTCCTTACCAAAGGGTCGGCGGAGGTGGGCTTGAACGTAATCTGCCACCTCCTGCGGCGGGAGCCATGCCGTGGAGTTAGGGTGGACAATGTCCGCTGGGTCAAAGTTTAACACCTTGGGTTGCGGAGGCTCGGTGTGATGTTCCTTCCTGAGCTTTTTCACCGGTTTAGGTCTCACTTCCTCATCCAAATCCGTATCGCTGCTGGAGGAGGAGGAGGTGTCTCCCTGATCGCCTTGGGTAGACTCCGTCTGATCTGCTCTCGCGACATATGCGTGGTCATTGGCCAAGACTTTGGAGAGTCGTGCAAAGTCCTCAGCATGAGGGTTGCCTGCTTTGGTGTCTTTAGCCTTTTGACGACCGGTCGCAGCCGGGATCCATCCCTGCTGAATGGCATATTTATTCAGGTGGCGCTAAAGGGGAGCAATAGCACGCACCAGGGCAGAGTTCACAGACTGCTGCACACCAGCAACCAGGGCCTCCACGAGGTCCTACTCTAGGGAGCTTGACGGCTCTGCACAATAGTAGTCATCCTCATAACAGTAATCCGCCATGGTAAGGTGGATGTTACCAACTATTCTGCTGTGATAGAACAGAGGAGTAAGGGGGGGAGAGGCACAACCCCAGGCAAGCCAGGCTAGACAGCCAAACAAACTTCAGGAGTGGAGGGAGGGCCTGCCTACAGCAAAAACCTCTCTAGGCAGTGCCTATGCTGAGTTATACAGCCCGCAGCACAATCAAGCTTTAGACGTCAGCGGGGGCAGCGAGGACGTGTGTGCCTCGGTTGGACATTATATAGGCACAGTCTCTATGGTTATGGAGTACAGGGTGCTCATGAGATTTGTGGTTTATTATGATATGCTGAATAAAAAAAGATAGTTTTTTATTGGCTGCTGTAATAAAGCAAAGAAAATTAAAAGCATAATCTGAGCCTCCGGTCCTGACATAGCATTCCGGATTCGCCTCCGTGAGTGCTTTTTCTTTGTACTGAAGAGTGTTAGGTTGGAAGCTGCTATATATATATGGATGGATGGATGGATGGATGGATGGATGGTTTCCCGCTCCGATCTGCTCCGTAGCGGTCGCGGTGAAACTGACATAACAAAATGGCTGCCGCGCATGCGCAGTATCGGCTGCCCGTCAAAACAGAAAGAGGACTTAGCTCAAGCTTGACGCGCAGTCCTTAAGCCCCCAAACTCCCGCTCCACTGCAGACGGACTCTGGCGACTCGCGCCCGGCCGGGGATGCTGACGCGCTCCTATTCGCCGCGCACACGAATGGAGGCGGAATAAGGGGCCAAAGCGGGCGAGCGGGCTCAGCGCTGCGAGTACCACCGATTCAGGTAATCGTCAGCAGAGCGCGAGCGCGTGCTAGAGAATGCCAATTACAGCGAGATAACGCTAATAAAATACAATAAGAAAACATACACATGAGCATAAATGCGCAAAATGCAGTGCGGTGCACCGAAACTCCTACACCACTAGTGCTAGAAAAGTAGTAAGGGAGAGGCACTTAACTGGCTGCGGAGCAGCAAAGAAAGAGGACGTGTGTGCCTCGGTTGGACATTATATAGGCACAGTCTCTATGGTTATGGAGTACAGGGTGCTCATGGGATTTGTGGTTTATTATGATATGCTGAATAAAAAAAGATAGTTTTTTATTGGTTGCTGTAATAAAGCAAAGAAAATTAAAAGCATAATCGGAGCCTCCGGTCCTGACATAGAATCCCGGATTCGCCCCCGTGAGTGCTTTTTCTTTGTACTGAAGAGTGGATGGATGGATGGATGGATGGATGGATGGATGGATGGATGGATGGATGGATGGATGGATGGTGGATGGATGGATGGATGGATGGATGGATGTGTTTTTATTCTATGATGAGAGCAACCCGGAGCTCTTGTAACACAGGTTTTCGTTAAGTCTCTGCATATTGAATCCAGTGTTCTAAAATAGTTCAAAGCTTGTTTTCTTCCAACACCACTTGATTTCACAAATACTTCTCTGAATGCAAACTGTCCTCCAGTCTCAAATGCTGAGTCTATCAAATTAAAGCAAGAATTCAAGCTCAAGGTCTGGGCTGCAGCAGTGTTGTAGCACAATTATATATCAAAGAGAACGTGAAATACAGGCAAAGGTATTCCCAAAAGATCTAAGATGATTTAGCAAGGGCACAGGCTCTAGGTAAGGAGCATGATGTGTTTATTGTTTCTCACGTTGCATCTTGCCACAGAATGCTGTAACAGCTGAACACCAACCATCAGACCCTGTCAACATTCAAAAACAGTGTGTGAGTCCCTCGTGCACTCCAGAAGGAAATGAAAGCAGGGCATTGTAAAGACAACAAGGAAATGAACATACAGGCAATGCACAATCCACTATATGGCTTTAATACATTTACAATCTGGCTGAAGTCAACACTACAACTTCTCTCTCCCTTAAGAGGGAATCAGTCCAACCAGTAGTCCATGGATTTGAGAGGGTTTCCCATATTATCTAAAGACCTCATCCTCAACCCCCATCGAGATTGGCATGTGTCATCACCAGAATCGCTAGAACAATTATGAAACAATGTCTCTGCCAGTGGTGAGCGAGTAGTAGCACCAAAGGCAGGAGATGGTGAAGCCTTCCTGAAAGTGGCCCCTGCAGGCAGCCAGACAGTGGTCCCTGAGGGTTTGTGGGATGTTTGGTGATCAGGTGTAACCTTAACGGCACATAACACATTACATCACCCGCTATCACTGAGCATAATTCAGAACAGGATGCCCTGATCACCTTTGTGGGTTTCCCAAACTTGTCACCACTAAATTGGTTGTATGCATGTCTAATCCTTACAAAATCACCTGCAGATATTTTACTATGAATAGCAGATTTTCCTATATCCTAATAGTGCTTAATCTTATTATAGTGCCTTTCAACTCTGTTCCTCACAGTCTCATCACATCCTACATAAGTGGTAATATCAATGGGAACCCCTTGAATCTCTTCTCTCCTTTTTCTGTACCAATGGGGCTAGAGCTTAGTGGATGCAAGTCTACTTCTCAGTAATTCATACAGGGTTCGGCCTGTGAAATTATGTGCTGTAGTAGGATAAGCCCAGAGGTGGGTTCTTAACGCCTTCTGGACAGGTAAGTTACGTTTTAGGGACAGTTGTATTGTCTCCTTGATAATGGAGTTGGCCCGCTCAACGTAGTTATTACTTTTGGGATGATACAAAGATGCTTTGTAGTGAGTTAATCCAATGAACTAAGACATTTTGACATATCTACAGAGAGGAATTGGGAACCATTATCATTTATTAATTCTAAGGCAAATCCTTCCTTGGAAAAAATACTTGTCTTAGTAATTCATGACCATTTCCAGTAGTGGGAGAGTCAAAAAATGCAATGTAAATCCATTTGCTATAGTGATCTTCTAAAACAACATCATAACGCCTGGTTTCAGGTAACTTATTCATGGGTCCTATTAAATCCACCTTTACCTTATGACGAGGTCCATTAGGGAGTGGAACAGATGACAGCGGACTAACATGTTGGGTTTTTTAAAGAAAAGATTTTATTCGTCAACAAGCACATAGAATGCAGGCCCTGATGTCCCAGAGGTATCTGCCAAGACATTGCAATCATCATATTATTGACCTTTTACATTGATAAAATACTGAAAGACGCAGTACATCTGAAAAACAAGAACCCCCTGCCCCCCCCAACTCCCCAATCCCCCCCCGACCGCACTATACCATGACCAGTAAACAACAATCTGTAAGAGCAGAAGCTAGACAGTTCCGGCCCCGGGCCTAGAGTGGGCCTCCCGCCCGATGGGAACTACAGGGAACCCTCCTCCCGCTCCTCCGGGGGTGGCTCCAGGAGGATACCCCTGTAGTCGGCCCATCGCTTCCATATCTTATAGTGTTTGCGGGGGCACCCCCTGGCAGCGAAGATAGGGAGCTCCAAGCCCATGCTAAAATCCAGACCCCTCTTCCACACGTTCAGAAAAGGAGCCACCGGAGCCTTCCAAGCCCGGGCGATATCCCTCTTGGCCAGCGTAAGGCCCAACAATAGCAAGTGTCTCTTGTAGATGTTTACACCAATATCGTCCATGATGTGTAAGAGTGTCAATTTAGGGTCTGTGGGTAGATCCCAACCCAGCACCTCAGACAGGCAGGACAACACCCCCCTCCAAAACCGAGACAACGACACACATAACCAGACTGTGTGGTAGAAGGAGCCCTCCTCGCGCCCACATCGGAGGCACTCCGGGGACGCAATCAGCCCTGCCCGCCACAGCCTCCTACCGGTATAGTAAGCCCTGTGTAAGTACTTAAATTGAATGAGGCGAAGTCGAATAGCTATTGCTGCCCCCCGGGGTGAGGCTAGCGCCTCCGTCCAGTCCGACTCGTCAAGAGGCCCAACATCGCCCTCCCAAGACCCCTCTAGGCACTGGAGTGAGGGGGAACTATGAATGACGAGTGTTCTATATATCTTGGAAATTTTCCGCTCGAGGAGGTCTCCCACTGGACTAAAGTCAGCTATAGAATACAAGCCCGCCAGGCTAGGGGACAGCGCATGACGGAACTGGAGGTACCTGTAGAATTGTGTCCGCGGCATGCTGAATTCTGGTTGTAAGTCCTGGAAGGACTTCAGGGCACAGTCTCGTACCACATCTCCTATTGTGGAAATGCCTATCTGATCCCACCCCTCAAATCCGGACAGGGCTGCCATCTGAGGTAATTGCCCATTATGCCACAAGGGGGTTTTCGCGTGAGTACGTTCCACCGCCCAGTTCGTGTCAGCGCCTGGCGCCAGATCTGAAAGACCACCTGCGTCACCGAGGGCAGGCGTGACCGAAGCGAGGCGGAATATAGCAGGGTGTATATCGTGTATGAAGCCATCAGTCGCCGCTCCACCGCGTAGGCCGGATCTCCCCTATCCCCGTACCACCACTCGTTCAGAACTAGCAGGGGGGAGGCCTGATAGTAGGAGAGCATATCCGATGGAGCCAGTCCCCACCATACGTTGAGAGGAAGCACGTCCGCAGGGCCACCCGAGCCGCCCCACCCGCCCATAGGAACTGACCTAGGGTCGAGTTCACCCGACGGACCCAGCCTGGCGGAATCGTATACGGATGCTTCTGCAGCTGATACAGAAGACGAGGGAGGGCCACCATCTTGAAAATCGCAGACCGACCAAATATAGTGAGCGGCATCTGGGCCCACAGTTTGATATCTTGGCAAACTCGTTCCCAGACGGGCATCACGTTACGCTCCCATGAAACCGCCGGGGTAGACGATAGGAACACCCCTAGATACTTGAGTCCCCCCGCCGCCATCCGCACCGAGGATGCCCACTCCCCCATCCCAGTCGGACCCCCCAACACCCACAGGGTAGACTTCCGGGGATTCATGAAGAGACCCGAAATCTCTCCAAAGATCGGCATAATACGGAGTATCCGGGGCCCCGTGCGGTCAAGATCCGTCAGAAATAAGAGGACATCATCTGCATACAGAGCAATGCGATCAACCAGGCCACTCTCCCACTCAAAGCCGGAGATTTGCGCGTCCATCCGCACCCAGGCTGCCAAGGGCTCCATAGCCAGGGCAAACAGGTATGGGGACTGGGGGCACCCCTGGCGCGTTCCACGTTGCACAGGGAAGGTCGCCAAAGTCACCCCCGCTACCCTGACCGAGGCCGTGAGCTCCGTATATAGAAGCTGCACGTAGGATATGTACCACGGACCAAAGTTCAAGCGCTGCAGTAACAAGAACAGAGTCAAACGCCCGGTCCATGGCCGCCAGCAGCAGGGCCGCCGGAACCCTTCAACATGCGCACACTGTCAGAGCACTTCCTGTCCCACACAAAGTCACCATCTCTTTTGTCAAGATGTCACAGGAAACAGTTTGTTCATTATCCTCTGGAAAACTGCTGAGGTCGAATTAAGGCCAAAGAGCAGTCAGCGGAAATCTGTTAGCTCCACTGGGAGTAATTGAAGAAGTGAGATCACAGGAATCCTTATGGAATTAAACTTACCTTCTGCTTTATTGGCATAGCTTGGTCCTTCAGTTTGGTGTGATGTTGGAATCGCTTCAGCAGACCTAACTTTCCTGAGGAAACAGTTTAGCACTCTTGCAAGACATCACTCAAGTTGACATCAGAAATACTGTGGACATATGGTGCCTTGCAAAGATTCATTTGTAAGTGTAAGTTCTGTTGCTCCGTCCAACCAAGAATGTTGATGCCTCGATCAACTATAAACACTTTAGCTCATGCAGACCTCCCTTCAAAAAGTAGATTAACACACCTTTCAATGTGCTTTTGTGTCCCCCATAGTCACCTGGTGTGATACAACTTTTTTTAAATTTTCTACTAGTTAAGTTGTACTCTTCTATGGATATGATAGTTATCCGTGACCCGGTGTCCACCAGGATAGTGATGTCAGGTTGGTTCACATTTGTGGTACACTTTGGTTGGTCATGGGTATTGCACTTATAAAGCACGACAACAATAAAAACAAAGTCATCCAAGTACTCCTCAAAATCTATGCCATCATTATTGTTTTTCACAGCAAATACTTTTTGGAGATGACAACTGGCATGATAAACCTTGGCAAAGTGGTTTTGCTGCCCACAATTGCGGCACATTTTTCCTACTGAGCAACAGTGCTTGAAAGATGTCATGGCTACCAGAGCCACAACTGTAACATTCACTATGGTTCAGTTCTTCTTGTCTGCAACCACTGAATCTGTTACTTGTCATGGCGTTCGTTAGGTGTGGGCTGTGCATTTGAGCACCCAGGATTCCCTTCATTATCCGTACCTTTGAGCTTCTTGAGCAGTTTCACACCCTTCGCAGAATATTAACTTCTTTTGATGGTACTAATGACTTTAACAAAACTTGGATTCTTGTGGCATAGTTACTTCTCCTACACTATAACACACGTTGTGTCACTTCATTTGTATTGTTGAATGCTCAGGTTGATGCTAACATGCACAAAGTAGCAACATATGCCCCCACAGTGTCACCTTGAGCTTGATATATGAAATAAAACTTGTGGTGTTCCATGATGATACTGATGCTAGTATTGAAGTGTTCCTCCATCATCCTTCTGGACTCCCTATATGGCTTTTCTACTGGAGACATATTGTCAAACAAGCGCCTACCATCAGCACCCAAACAGTTATAGAGTTGAGCTTGCACTATACTGTGTCCCATCAATGGCCATCAGGTGCATCTCAAAACTCCTGAACCATTGGCTTTGTTCCCTTGGAGAACTGGGAACATTCAGAAATGTGGCAGGCATTGCCGCAGCATTCAATACCCCTGCCATGCTACATTCGGTCAAGGGTTATGGGAAGATGGCAGATAAACTTGCAGTCGGACCCCCCAACACCCACAGGGTAGACTTCCGGGGATTCATGAAGAGACCCGAAATCTCTCCAAAAATCGGCATAATACGGAGTATCCGGGGCCCCGTGCGGTCAAGATCCGTCAGAAAGAAGAGGACATCATCTGCATACAGAGCAATGCGATCAACCAGGCCACTCTCCCACTCAAAGCCGGAGATTTGTGCGTCCATCCGCACCCAGGCTGCTAAGGGCTCCATAGCCAGGGCAAACAGGTATGGGGACAGGGGGCACCCCTGGCGCGTTCCACGTTGCACAGGGAAGGTCGCCAAAGTCACCCCCGCCACCCTGACCGATGCCGTGAGCTCCGTATATAGAAGCCGCACGTAGGATATGTACCGCGGACCAAAGTTCAAGCGCTGCAGTAACAAGAACAGATATCGCCAGCTAATAGAGTCAAACGCCCGGTCCATGGCTGCCAGCAGCAGGGCTGCCGGAACCCCCAACCGCTGTACCGCCACAATCGCAACATGCGCCCGCCGAATATTATGTCGTGTAGCGCGGGATGGCATAAACCCCGCCTGATCCGGGTGGACCAGCGGGTCCACCCGGGTAGGGTAAGAGGCGGTTGGCCAGGGCCTTCGCCAGGATTTTTGCCTCCACGTTGAGGAGGGAGATTGGACGATACGAGGCGTGTTCCTCCGGGGGTCTGCCTGACTTGTGGAACACCACAATCTCAGCATGCCTCCAGTCCCGAGGCAGCAATCCACTGTCTCGAGCCTCCGCTGTGTAATGTGGACCCAATTGGTGGAAGTACTTCTTGAAAAACTCACTCGGGAACCCACTGGGGCCCGGGGCCTTTCCTGGGCTGAGGCTTCCCAACGCCTCCCCAAACTCCTCCACTGTAAGCGGGAGATCCAATTTAGTCCTAGCCTCCTCCGATAAAGCCGTAATAGGGTGGTCACGGAGGAACTGCTCCACTTCCGTTCCCGTGAGGCAGTCACTGGGACCATATAGGCCTGTGTAGTATGTAGCGAAGCTATTGGCGAGCGCACCTGGGTCCGCAAGAGGCATGCCCTCCGAGTCCACGATCCACGGGAGATCCTGATTATAATGTACCCCTGACACAGCCTGTGCAACATTGCACCTGATTTATCCCCCCACTGGTAAACCCGACTCCTGGTGGCTAGCCAAGTCTGACGTGCCTCGTCCCTCAATAGGGAGCCGTACGTCTGCTGTGCATATAGTAGCCGCCGGCGTAATACCTCCCCCCCGTCCACCCAGCCCCTACACTCCAATTCTGCGACCTCGGCCTCCGCCCGAACCAACCCCGCTCGGCGCTCATGGCGGGCCGCCGCACAGTATGAAATGTCCACCCCACGAAGTGTCGGCTTCAACCCCGCCCACAACATATCCGCCCCGGGCATGGAACCCACATTCAGTGTCAGATAATGATCTAGTGCCTTAGTCATGTGAGCCCTATAGTCGCTTTGTTGCAGGTGCCACCCCGAGAGTCGCCAGCGAAACGGCCGCCCCGTGCCCCTCATTCGTAGGATCACCGACACTGGGGAATGGTCCGAGGGTCCTCGCGGAAGAATCTCCACCTCCTCCAGACGGGACTCCACGGACCCCGAGAGGAAAATATAATCGAGGCGGGAGAAGGAGCCGTGTGCCGCCGACAGCCAGGCCCCCGACCAGCGCACTGAGTTTCGTCGGCCCACCCACCCACCCCTCGCCCTCGACCTCCCGGCTGCCGGTCCCTGGGGAGATCCATCACATCATTCCAGTCTCCCCCTATAATCCCCAGAGCCTCTGGGATGTCCGCCCAGCGCGCCATGAGTTGCTCAGCAAATGTCCAGGGGAGGGGGGGCATATACGCTACCAAACACTACCTGCTCCGCCCCTATCTGCCCCAGGACAAAGATATATCTCCCATATGTGTCTGCCCAGGTCCGGTGATGCGTATCTGGGACCCGCTTATGTACCAATATGCCTACGCCCCTGGAACCCCGAACAAACCCCGAGTGAAATACTTGCGTGTAGCCATAGCGCTGGAGGCATAGAACTTTCGTCCCCAATAAGTGCGTCTCCTGTAGGAGCAGTACATCCACCACTGCCCTTTTCGCATATTGCAGGATAGCCCCCCCTCTTAATTTTGTCTACGGCACCCCGGACATTCCAACTCAACACCTTAATTGTGGCTACTTGCTCACTAGTCCCCCGGGAATCTGCCGCCATGGGAGGAATGACAATGGTATGGTATCAACAAAGAGACCTCGGCGTCCATCTCTGCCCAAGCCCAACTCTGTACCAAAGTGCGGTCAACACCCAACCCAAAACCCCCATTCCCCAACACCCCCCCAATCCCGCCTCCCCCACCCCATACCTCACCAACGCTGAAGTACCTGTCACGGTGAGAAGCATCCCAAGGCCCCAACCATGAACCTCAGGAGTCCCCAACCAATGCATCCCCAACTTGCCCCCCACAACTAACACACAGAGACCCCACCCGCAACCTGCTATGGTGGTATCTGCCCTTTACTACATTCTCTGGCGCCGAGGCCACCCCGCGCAGCAGGGAGACGAAGCTGCCAGCAGCCCTCTCACATGGCAAAAGCAAACCACCCCCATTCACATGGAGCTCCCGTGCCCTCAGGAACCACACTGCGGAAGGCCAGTGTCAGAGTCAGACCTACACCGGGCCCCCCCCGGGCTTATTGTCTCTTTGCAGTAGCTCCCGCCGCCTCATTCTGAGACGAATCCGATTCCCTAACCGGGGGCGTATGGGGACGCAGCTTTACAGTCTCATCCGTCCATTTGAAGACCTCCTCAGGCGAATCAAAGAACAATGTACGAGCCTCGTAGACCACCCTCAAGCAAAGCAGGATAAAGAAGGGCATAGGATAAATGAAGCTCTTGCAGCCGAGCCTTGGCCGCCAGGAAAGACTGGCGCTGCTGTTGGACCATGCGCGTGTAGTCCGGAAAGATAAGGATACGGGAATTTTCAAATTGAAGGGGCTCCTTCTCTCTGGCCTGGCGGAGAATCACATCCCTATCATGATAGTTAAGAATTCTGGCAATAACTGGCCGCGGACGGGCCCCCACCGGCGGCTTCTGAATGAGTGCACGATGCGCCCGCTCCACCACAAAGCAACGGGACAGCGAATCCAGCGGGAGCCAGTCCACCAGCCATTGGGAAAGGAAGCGCTCCATGCTATTCCCCTCGCAGCCCTCCGGAAAACCCACAAAGCGCAGGTTGTTTCTGCGGGCCCGCCCTTCTGCGTCCTCGACCCTGCCCGCAAGACCCCGCTGGGTCGACTCCAAGGCTGCCACCCATTTCCTCAGCGTCACCATCTCATCTTCCACAGGACTAACATGTTTTTAATGTTTTATTTGCTTCTCTAAACAAATTACATTCTTGAACAAACATTTCTACTTAAAGGTCCAAGGTTGGCCACCAGTAACACATGCTCAGTTTTATTTTTGTATTAATTATGCCAAGATGCCCTTCATAAGCTAAAGCAATGAGAAGGATTCTCAAATGAATGGGGAGCACCAGCACATCCGTTCTTGGAAAAATTTCACCTTCAATTGACAGCTCATCTTTTACCTGCCAATAAAGTCTAAGGTTCACATCTAAGACCCTTTTTCTTGGCCCAACCTTTCACAATGAATGTAAATACTTCAGAATATTCTGAATCTTCAGCAATTACGGCCCTCCATTCAGCCTTACTTAAAGAATTTTCACACAAAAAAGACTCCTCCAACAAGTTCGCTACAGCCATGTCATCATTAGTTTCACGCTCTACGTCTTCAGCAGAAGCAATCTCACTAAGGCTAAGGATGGCTCCCATGCCCACTTGACTTGCATTCACAGTCACCACTGAAAGCACGGGCTCTTTGAATGTCTTCAGGGATAATACCCTTTGCAACTCCTCCTTCAACATGCGCACACTGTCAGAGCACTTCCTGTCCCACACAAAGTCAGCGTCTCTTTTGTCAAGATGTCACAGGAAACAGTTTGTTCATTATCCTCTGGAAAACTGCTGAGGTCGAATTAAGGCCAAAGAGCAGTCAGCGGAATCTGTTAGCTCCACTGGGAGTAATTGAAGAAGTGAGATCACAGGAATCCTTATGGAATTAAACTTACCTTCTGCTTTATTGGCATAGCTTGGTCCTTCAGTTTGGTGTGATGTTGGAATCGCTTCAGCAGACCTAACTTTCCTGAGGAAACAGTTTAGCACTCTTGCAAGACATCACTCAAGTTGACATCAGAAATACTGTGGACATATGGTGCCTTGCACAGATTCATTTGTAAGTGTAAGTTCTGTTGCTCCGTCCAACCAAGAATGTTGATGCCTCGATCAACTATAAACACTTAAGCTCATGCAGACCTCCCTTCAAAAAGTAGATTAGCGCACCTTTCAATGTGCTTTTGTGTCCCCCATAGGCACCTGGTGTGATACAACTTTTTTTTTAAATTTTCTACTAGTTAAGTTGGACTCGTCTATGGATATGATAGTTATCCGTGACCCGGTGTCCACCAGGATAGTGATATCAGGTTGGTTCACATTTGTGGTACACTTTGGTTGGTCATGGGTATTGCACTTATAAAGCATGACAACAATAAAAACAAAGTCATCCAAGTACTCCTCAAAATCTATGCCATCATCATTGTTTTTCACCGCAAATACTTTCTGGAGATGACAACTGGCATGACACACCTTGGCAAAGTGGTTTTGCTGCCCACAATTGCGGCACATTTTTCCTACTGAGCAACAGTGTTTGAAAGATGTCATGGCTACCAGAGCAAAAAAACAACTTCTTTTAATTAGGGTCTTGGGGACTACAATATTTAAAGACCTAATTCTACCTTATCCCCTTTTCCTCAATTATATAACACCGGGTAGAGGAGGTCTCTAGGAAGGCTTCAATGAAAACCCGAGAGCTAAATATGCATTGTCCAACGCACCCTATTCACCACATTTCTCCCAACTAAGCATCTGTCAGCACATGCCTAGAAAGATTCCCATCATTAGCCTCCAAGGCGGATATCATCATCTGGGTATAGTTTTATCACCTTCTTACCCGCACCAATTATAGGAAAAACTTCCCAAGGTGTCGGGTTGTGGTGACCCTTTGTACTTCCAGATGCACAGATGGTTTTAAGGTGGTTATAAATGATGGGTTGCAGTGCATAGATTTATTATTGTTGTGATACAGTGATCAGTTAAAAATGGCTACAATGCTATATTAAAAGTTTATTGAAACTAACATCGTGCCAAGATTAAAAATACCTCAGTGTAAGGGCTTTTAACAGAATAAGCCCCAATCCTATAGAGAAAAAATGGGCTACCAGAGCCACAACTGTAACATTCACTATGGTTCAGTTCTTCTTGTCTGCAACCACTGAATCTGTTACTTGTCATGGCGTTCGTTAGGTGTGGGCTGTGCATTTGAGCACCCAAGATTCCCTTCATTATCCGTACCTTTGAGCTTCTTGAGCAGTTTCACAGCCTTCGCAGAATATTAACTTCTTTTGATGGTACTAATGACTTTATCAAAACTTGGATTCTTGTGGCATAGTTACTTCTCCTACACTATAGCACACGTTGTGTCACTTCATTTGTATTGTTGAATGCTCAGGTTGATGCTAACATGCACAAAGTAGCAACATATGCCCCCACAGTGTCACCTTGAGCTTGATATATGAAATAAAACTTGTGGTGTTCCATGATGATACTGATGCTAGTATTGAAGTGTTCCTCCCTCATCCTCCTGGACTCCATATATGGCTTTTCTACTGGAGACATATTGTCAAACAAGCGCCTACCATCAGCACCCAAACAGTTATAGAGTTGAGCTTGCACAATACTGTGTCCCATCAATGACCATCAGGTGCATCTCAAAACTCCTGAACCATTGGCTTTGTTCCCTTGGAGAACTGGGAACATTCAGAAATGTGGCAGGCATTGCCGCAGCATTCAATACCCCTGCCATGCTACATTTGGTCAAGGGTTATGGAAAGATGGCAGATAAACTTGCAGTCAAATAAGTATTTGCCTTGAATGAGAATTGAGGGAGAGGGAAGGTTGGTACAATAAGGTGTCATAGGTTGCTGGAGAAAACCTGTAAGTTGACACAATGGTTGAAATTCCAGCAGAATCCCAACAGGTAGCAAAGGTGCACTGCAACTGCTTATGATCTAGGGGAATATAATGTTGAATCAGAGTGGGTGGTTTTATTTCCTCTGGAATATGCCCCCAGGGCCTATATGAGTACTGTGGGAGGCGTTACTAATAAGGAGGCTCCCCTCAGGGCATGGCTGAGGAACACCGCGGTAGTGTCAAAGGGGAGGCTTTGCTGCAAGAGAGACTTTGCCTGTGGTGTGGCTATAGGACGTTGATGCCTCGATGAGAAAACCCCACGGTGGGACAGCAGACCGTGAAGGCAAAGACAGTCTCAGCAGAGCTGCACAGGAGCGAAGAAACAAGCAGAGCGCGAGTTGGCACTGCCAGGGGGCAAAATAGCAGGGAGAGCCTAACAAACTCAGGGGCTTATTTACAAGCCCCTTGCACAGGGGCAGCTCCTCCATGTGGGCGGAGGAGTGTCGCCCCACTGCTTTCTCGCAGTGCGAGAAGCAGAAACATAAAATGATATAAATACCATTTAATGTTTCTGCTTCTCGCACTGCGAGAAAGCAGAAGAAGGGTTTGGTTGGGGGCGGGTGGGTGGGCGGGTCTGCTGGAGTCCAGGGGAGGAGTAGCTAGCCCAATGTTGTGGGCCCTGACTGTTTGGTCGGCCTCTGGGGCCGACCAAACCAGTCATGTACACTCTCCCTTTTCTCCATGTAGGCTGCATGCTACATGGGTGCTGTATGTTACTGGTACTGTGTCTATGTACGCCTAATGTCCTTGTGCCTACAGCTTGCGACTTCATGAGTGCTCCATCTCTGAGTGATCATGTTGAGTCAGTCTGGCGCTTTGGTCTATCCTTGGGGCTGAGCATGAGAATATCACTGTTCCTATGGAATTTTACTATATTGATTTGTAACCTGTAATGATGATGTTTGTGTTTTGTGAATAAATTATGGCTTCTGTTTCTGCCCGCCTCCAGTTCTCTGTCATCATGCTAATATAATCTGGGCCCCATCCAGAGGTTAGAAGATATGGGACAACCCCTAGAAAAATGACAAATAACCCCTCTGCCAATCTTGCAGTTCCCATGCCAAATTTATAGGGGGGATAACTGCAGGCCCCTGCTGTTTCTGTCATAGAAAACCCTAGACATGGAGGTCCGTCTGACACTGAGCCACACGTTCAAAGAGACAGGTAGCCCTTCCTTGTTAGTGTGTTGGGACTTTCCATGATTTTCCCTGCCCATGTCCAACATATCAGGTTATCTTGTGTCAGCATGTTAATCTGTCTTTTTATGCATATCAAAGCGTGCCAACGGCTAGGACCGGCAGTGTAGTCTATATAAGGACTTTGGTGCTACCTGACTGGACCTGTCACGATTACATTTAAGATCAAGTTCAATAATCAATACTGAAACATCCTTTACAAAGAATGATACACCGGGATGTTACACCTGGCATTTCTTGGCGTGGTTACCCCTGACTTTTTGCCTCTATCTCCTCTATTTTTTGATGCTGTGATGGATTTTGTTTTACTGGCTTAGATGCTTTGGGCACGTTTCCACTGCTGATAAGTGTCAAAGTGCAAGTGCTCCCTGTATAAAGTGTTAAGGTAATCGGTTGTCCATAATTGGTATGTTTGTCTTACTAGTAAAGTCCCTAGTAAAGTGTACTATGTGTGCCTGGGCTGGTAATACAAATGCTACTAGTGGGCCTGCAGCACTAATTGTGCCACCCACATAAGTAGCCCTAAAAAGAGATCTCAGGCCTGCCACTGCAGTGCCTGTGCGCAGTTTTTTAAACTGCCTTGTTGTCCTGACAAGTGCACTCACTTGCCAGGCCTTACCCATAGCTTTTTATGCACATCAAACACCCCTATAGTAGGCCCAAGGTACCCCCTGGGCAGGATGCAGTGTATGTGAAAGGTAGGACATGTACTGAGGTGTGTACCATGTCCTGACAGTAAAATGCTGCCAAATTCGTTTTTCACTGTTGCAAGGCCATCTTGGCCATAGGGCAGAATGGGGAATGCTGGCTCCCATGTTTCCAGCATATCTTCCCATAGGCATAAGATGGAGAGATGAAGTTTAGTGTGCCTGAATTCAGGATTTAATAACACATCTTTCTATGAAGATGGTTTTTAAATTGTGTGTTTAGAAACCACACTTTCAGAGGTGGCTGGTTTCTTGTCCTAACCATCCTGTGTGTGTCTGCCTGGTTGTGTATTGACTGTCTGGGTTTGGATGTAACAGGGTCTGGGGAGTGTCCTGACACCAGAGAGGAGTAGGTGAGTCAGCACAGGCTGGCCTGCATTTGGTGTAGTGGGAGGAGTAGCCCCTTCGATGCGAAGAGGCCTGTGCTGCTGCCACAAAGGAATGTCTCCACCTCCTGCAGAGTGTCTGGGGCCCAGACCCTCACTATCAAAGAAAGAAGGTGTGCACTGGCAGGAAGACACCCAGAACTGGTTTGGACTGGGCTCAGGGCCCCCTGAACACAAAGATTTCAAAGGCATTTAGGGGTATAAATGTAAGAGCTGAAACCCCTGAACTCAAGACCGCAATCCAGACTGAAAAAGGATTGAAACTACTTCGTGATCAAGAGGAACCTCTGCCAAAGGAGAACAGCTGAAGAGACTGAAGAGAAGGACTGCCCTTGCTGTGTGTCCTGGGGCAGGCCTGCAGTTTGCTGATTTGACTAAGGAGATGACAAGGGACTTTGCTGTGTGTTGTGTCACCCTGCTTGAGAGGACTTTGCTGTGTGCTGTGTCCCGAAGTAACTTGTTTCCAAGGGTCCCAGGAGAGCTGGTCCCCTGTTGTGGAAACTCAGGAACATCAGAGTTTCCAACTGTGTCTCAGCGACACTTGGTGCGTGTGCTTTTGCACGCCTGAGACTGCCTTGTAGTCTGTGGTGCTGTTTATGAGGTGCCCCATGACCGCATTGCCCCCGCAGTGGGAAACATCGTCCACGCTGCTGCATTGCTGTTTGTGGCTCAAGCCGTCATCGTAACTGAGGCTGTGAGTGAGGATCACCGCCGCCGGCCCGAGCCGCAACGTGCTAAAGGATTTCTTGAAGCTAAGGAAGCTGCAAGGCGAAAGGGATCGTGATCGTTGTACGCCAAGAGGAATCTGCCCAAGATAGTCAACGAAGGAGAAGGCAGCACCGTAACCCGTCCGGCTACAGCGTCGCCTAGCAACGGAGCTGAACGTCGTCTGGGCCACCCAGCAGGATGTCCGACGAGCGGAGATAGAAAGTGAGGCAGCGCACCCCCCAGGTAAGGCTTGGACTCTGGTCGGGAGCCGCAAGCGTGTGTGGCCTGGGAGGCATGCAGGAGGAGTAGAGGAGTGCTCCGATCTCTCTCCCGCTGCACAGCGTTAGACGTGCTGAGTCCCCGAGCGGCCCGTACCTCCCCAGCAGTACCGGGGCCGCCTCTTTAATTGTACGACCATTGTCTCTGCTGTTGGGACCTAGTGGTACCTGAGTTGACCGCGCAGATTGGCTTATAGCCTTATCCTTGCATTACGAACCGCATTATTCCTTGCATTACGAAATGCCTGATTCTTGCATTAAGAACCGCATTATTCTTGCATTATGAACTGCCTGATTCTTGCATTACGAACCGCATTATTCTTGCATTACGAAATGCATTATTCTTGCATTACGAACTGTGTTATTCCTGCGTTATGAACTGCATTAGTACTTGCATTAAGGACTGTCTTATTACTACATTACGAACTGCATTACGAACTGCATAGCATTGCATTAGGACTGCCTTAGATCATCAAGAATTGCTCATTAATACCGCAAGAACCTACAAGTGATTGTTGGCCTCATAACCAACAAAGTGAAATATTACGAATACGCATATGTTGGATTTTTATCGTTTGGTCTCATCGTATCCCTTTTGATAAAGATACAGCTATTTTTATAAAACTCGTGTGGTGTCCATTTGTGGTGTTATCACTGTGTTACTGGGAGTGTGGTTGCAAATACTTTAGACATTGCCTTGGAGATAAGCCTGGCTGCTCGTGCCAAGCTACCGGGTGGTGAGCAGGGGTTATCTGAGAGTGTGTCCCTCCTTTCCCTTACTAGAAGCAAGGGTCCCTATTTGGACTAAGGTACCTACCTCAGCCAACTAGAGACCCCGGTTCTAACAAGGCATTATAGTTTTGAAGGTTTATATAAGTAATTAATAGGCAAAATATATGAAATGTACCACAAAAGCACAACGAACTCAGTAAGGTTCTATTTAAAATCCGACATAGATTCACCTTCTAAAGGTGGGACGTAGCTGGTTCCTGAGTACAGATAAAGGTATGTCCTTTTAGAGGATCTTAGAGAATGACTTTCATACACTTCTACACAAGTACATGGTTCTCAGGACTTTAACAATGAGAAACAGGCTAAAGGAAACATTTTACTAAAGAATACATTTGAGGATTCTTATGTAGGAAAATTGCATTGGGTTTAGTTATGTTATGTTAGGGTCATTTATAAAGTGCATGGCTGCCCCAGCAACAGGGCGTCCCAGCGCTGGCAGACGAGTGACCAGAAGAAATGAGGCTAGATAGAGGAGAAAAGCCAAGTTTTGATCAGTTTCCTGAATGCCCAATGATTTTGGGTACTGCGTGCAGCCAGTGGGATAGAATTCCATAAAGCATGGGCCTGGGCTTCGAAGGAGCACCTCCCTGCTCTACACCAGCGAACCCTTGGGACGCACAACAGGTGATGGTCAGCGGAGCGCAGTGCTCGTGATGGAACATATGAGGTGCATAGTCCCTTCAGGATTTGAGGACCCTGGCCATGTACAATCTTATGTGTGGTGCAGAGGGTTTTAAACTGGACTCTCTGTTTAATTGGCAGCCAATGAAGACGCTGAAGGAGATTGGAGGTGTGGCACTGTCTTGGTAGGGCAAAAAGAGTATGTGCCGCTGCATTCTGCACCCGTTGGAGTCTTGCAGTCACTGTTTTATTTACGCCAAGCAGAAGATCATTGCAGTAGTCTAAGCGCAACTGAACAACTGATTGAACTATCAGTTGGTGGGTAGGAGCATCAAAGAACCCCAGAATGGGGTTTAGGCCGCGCAGGAGGCCAAAACAAGTACCAGACACTTTTTTTGCATGAGGCTCAAAAGAGAGGGTGGTATCAATCAAGTCGTTCTTGCAGTTTATGCAAGCATGTTATGTGATTCTGATCCAGCGCGAAAGGCCAAGGATGAATACCTTACAGTCAATCATTCAATGGGCCCATATGCAAATTTTTACCTAGTTCATCCATTCACACTCCTTGGCCAAATCCGCTGGGGGGTCGAGTTTTGTAATTCACTCAGTTCTGATTAGTTAGCTTTTCCATAGACATAAACAAAGTATAGCAATATTTCTTAACTGACTAATCTTTCACTGATCAACACTCTTTCCTCTGGTCGATGGACCATTAGTTGAGTAGTTGATGGTGATATTAACTTTTATTTAACTAACTTATAGATCTCAGTGAAATAACCACAGATTATAGGTAGGATTCATAAGTTTTATCAAAAATTCTCAGTCATAAATTGAACGGTCAGAGATACATATTGTCAGTGCGAATACCTTCATTCAATTCTTAGGAGAGAAAATTTCATTTAGCATACAGTTATCAAAGCAAACAAATTCGACAATAATATTGCATATTAGAACATTGGAATGTTGGGAGCTCCATTGAAAACAATGGAGTGCTCCGGGCTTATAATGGCTGGTATAAGCCCGGAGCACCAACATTCCAATGTGTCTTTGTTCACAGCTCTGGCTGTGAACAAAGACTTCAGGGAGCCTGGTGCTCCCTGAAGGCTTTGTTTTGTTAGAACATTCTGCCCTCTAGTGGCAGAATGTTCTAATAGCCTTATAGCCCTTCGTAGCAGGGCTATACCGGCTATACCGGCTTTTAAAGTCCCTCTGCTTTGTTAAAGTCCCTCGCCTTCGGCTCGGGCCTTTAACGCTGCAGCGGGCCTTTAACAGCCGGTATAGCCCGCTACGGCGGGCTATAAGGCTATAAGAGTGGATAGTTGTAGAGACAGCAGGTTCAAGCTAAATTACATTTGCAAAAAATTATGCAAATTCAAGACAGGCTTATATTTACCTAATACGGAAATCTGAAAATCAGTCCCCTGGCCAAAGGACTGATGGAGGTCACCTGAATAGAATCAGGAGACGAAGACTATAGGGACAGGATCAGGACAGAGCAGATACTTACTAATCTTCTTTCTATAACCTGACACACCGGGACGCTTTCCTCTCTTACACTCTCTCCCTCCTCAATGTTCTTCCGGAATCTTCAAATCTAATCAGGTTATTACTTGGGTCTGAATCTTCCCAGTCTGTTCTCTCTCTCTTCTTCCTCTAGCAGCTATCATTTCTCTGTATCTCTCTCATCATCAATCAATGCTGGCGCTAAGAAGAACCCCTTCAGCACTTCGATTCTTCAATCTATTCAAATCATGTCGACACCCTCTCTCTTTAAGCTACTCTAGTTATAGTCTTAATTCTACATGTCCCACCCTCTAAAGTTGTAAATCTTAGTGAATTACTGCATATAATTGGTCGGGACACAGGAAGTTACATCATACCATGCTTACGTTTTCACCTTTATTAATAATTTTATAGTCCTACCAACCCGCCTCCTTTAGCTCATTTAAAAACATCCTTTCCCATACACGTATTGTTGCAAAATCTAATAATTTTATAATACAGTTGTCATAGATGAGGAATACATGGCACTGTGTTCCCACGTTGCCTGTCCTTGGCTTCTGGCCGCCATTCACCTTTTCGGTCATCAGGTCACATTCATAGTAGACTAGGCATGCGCGACTTAGTTGTCATCCAGACGCCATCTTTCTTATTGTCATAGTCGCATTAGGCCCAAACGTACACTATTGATAAAAGAATCAAAAACAGTTGTTATTTCTTAAACACATGATTCTCACTCTTCACCACCCACTTCTACTCTGTCCCGTATTATTATTATTTTTCTAAGCAGAAGCATTAATAATAGCAGCCTTCTTTTAAATTCAAGCAAGCAGATGCTGAGCATGTGGTTCCTCAAGACCACGGGTTAGTGTTTCTTGCGCATGCGTGAGAGTTTTTCCCTCTCAAAGCAGGTTAGTCATGGGATTACTACGTAATGCTGGTTCACACATGCGCAGAGCGTTTTCCGCACATAAAGCGAGTTTTAGTTATGTTGCGTTTTTATTTCACAATAATTCGAGCACACGTAAAGCTTTTCTTCCCATATTGGTGTTTGGTGCATGTTAATTTCATTCCACTCACAATTTTAACAGTTAGTAAACATTTAACAAGGGCTGCTTCTGAGCAAGTTTCGTTTCTTGAATCCTTGCTCCATCAATTCAATGTACATCGATAACCTGATACAGTTTGAGCGTCCTTCCAATGGTACTGGGAGAAGTCTCATAGAACGCTCTGTATTTATTAGTGTAAACTTGCAATTCTTTATTTAGAACAAGAAACAGTACTTGTCATCATGTGGTATATCACAACAGTGATTCAAGACTGTGGACAGTGTAAACACAATTTGTGTTAGCATAAGCCCAGTTTCCAAATCATTTAAAGCGAGGAAAGGGAAACAGCTCTCACACTGTTCCTCATCAAAGACTCCCTGATCACCTCCAAGCTACTGGTATCAAGGGTCTACCCCTGAAGTGGCTCACTTCCTTTTTGGAGGAAAGAAGCCGAGAGGTTTGGATCCCCCCTTTTTCTTGCTGGGGAAGTAATTAAAAATTGCCTCTCTAATGTGTACCATTGGTTGCCTATCAACCAATTAAAATGTAATTCGGATAAAACCGAGATTGCTTTTTTGGGCCCAACATCGCCATATTTATGGAGGACCTTCTGGCCCAATAATGCCCCCCTACCTGGCCCCCAACATGGCACCATAAAAAACGTTGGAATCAAGTTTGACAGTGCCCTTTCTTTTCAGCCTCAAATCCAGTCATTGACTGGCTCCTGTTTCAGTCTGTTTAGAACCCTGAAAAAAATCCTTCCCCTACTGTCAAATGACTCCAAGAGAATGGTCATCCAAACATTAATAACCTCCAGGTTGGACTACCGGAACGCATTATACCTGGGTCTCCCAGAGTACCTTCTTGGCAGACTTCAGGTGGTGCAAAATTTGGCTGCCTGTATCCTCATTTTCCCCCAGAGAACACACATGTCCTTGCATTTGAAAGCTCTTTGCTGGCATCCCATAAAAAAAGGATTGTTTTTAAATTCTTGGTCCTTGTCCACAAAGCTCTACATGTCTTGGGAGACAGCTATTCAAGAGAGAGGATTCATGACTATGTCCCTCCCAGAAACCTTTGTTCCTCCTCCGAGTGACTGGCTAGAGTTCCCAAAATACGTCAGGCCAGAACTGGCAGCAGGTCTTTTTCTTATTTCGGGCTGGTCACGTGGAATAAACTCCCTTGGGAGCTACTAACTGCAAAAGAAAAACTCTCCACTTTTAAGAAAAACTAAAAACATGGCTCTTCAAGCAAGCATGATAGGACATTCATTATTGTTGAAGGCTGTCTGATTTAGCGCAGGGACACTCGATTGAGTAGCTGTGCACTAAATTCTCCCTGCGCATCTCAGTCATATTTTTCTTTTACGCAAAATCTATAGAGATGGAGGTTTAGCTTTCTGTTAATTACATTTTATAGTAAGTAGTACTTCATTGCTATACTGGACAGGGCCACAAGCATGGCAAGATTATACATGCCAACATTTTGAACTTGGTAGGAGAGACATTTTGAAAAAAATATCTGGGAGCTGATTTTCACCATTGTCTTTCATGGAAGGAGAGGAGAATTTAGATTTTTCACAGCCTGGTGGGCAGAAAATCTGGATTTTATTAAGGACACGGAGGCCAAGATTATGCAAATCTCCTTTATTTCCACAGCTCAGCAGTAACAATGAAGAGAATATAGAACTTCAACCAACATTCCATTACAGTATATAGTCCATGAACATGCAGCCGTCTTCCTTCTTTGTCAAGAGCTGCGAACAAGAAATAAACTCAGAAAAAAACATGACTTCAAATTTGATGTGGAACGAATAACTCCTTTCTTTAACAATCTGTAGACGTCTATTCTGCAAGAGAAAAGAAACACCAGGTCAAAATATTAAATTCCTAGGGAGGGTTAGAAAGTGGAGGGATAATCTTGGCCTCCGTGTCCATAATAAAATCCAGATTTTCTGCCCACCAGGCTGTGAAAAATCTAACTTTTATGGCACGACACAGAGGCCAACATTATGCAAGTTTAAAGTGAAGCAAGTACATTATCAATCACATTATTGATTGGTCTGAAATAACAATTCTTAAACATGCTTTCATTTGACCAGTCAGCTGCTCTAAGGATATCCTTGAGTTCTCCACCTAGCATAAAAGCTTTGGAAGCAGAAGCGCCTCCGACAGAGTGCGCACCAAAAATAGAAACATCAACACCACTCTCACTCATCACTTCTTTAACCCATCTAGCAAGCGTGGGAGAAGAAACTGCTTTATGAGGGGATCTGTGAGAAATCATCAGTTAAGTTCCAACTCCTCTCAGACTGACCGTCCTTCTTTCATACTCTTTGAGACAATTAACAACACACTTTCATTAAGAGTAAAGAAAGGGTAGAAAATAGAGGAAGACATAGTTCTGGTTCTTTTCTTAAGGTAAAAACAAACTCTCTTAGGCTGGTAAGCCCTGTTAGTAACATCTAAAGCCTTAATATCCGAGGTTCGCCTGAAAGAAACCAAGCAAAGTAACACAGTAAGCTTATAAGAAACACATTTGAGAGAGAGGTTAACGTTATTTCCCCAAGAAGAAATACGTTGTAATACCAATTTTACGTCCCATAAGGCTGAGTATTTTGCAGTTGGAGGATTAAGAACTCACATGCTTCTCATAATCTTTTTTGTTAAAAGGCTTTGTCCAACTGAGACACCATCAACTAAGGAATGACCTGCAGCTATTGCTGATCTATAGACATTAACAGTTCTATAACTTCGGCCAGAAGCGATGAGTTCCTATAGATAGTTAACAACGTGCACTACATCAGTTGAAAACGGGATCGTAGTTTCGTTGAAGACACCAGCGAACCCATTTATTCCAAGCCAGTCGATATGCCTTCCTGGTTCCTGATGCCCAGAGACTCAGATTTGAGTTGGAAAGCATGTGGCAAAAGGCCAGGGATTTTCCATTGTCGCCTGAAATCTTCCAGGCCGTCAGAATCAATAGACCTTGGTCTATGGGAGGATGAGATTCACCGTGAGGACCTAGGAGTAGTTGCCCAAAAGGAGGTATTAGAATTGGAAAGTCCACAGCCATCTCCAAGATGACAGGGAACCATGCCTAAGACCTCCAAAGGGGGGTTATCACCACCATGTTCTGAAGGTATCCGCGAGCGTGTAAAAGAAGATGAGGAAGCATGACAAACGGCGGGAAGGCATATGGCTTTAAGCCTTGCCAGTCCTGGAGGAAGGCATCCCCCCCTATTGCTTGAGGGTCTGGCTTCCAGCTGAAGAAATTAATCAATTGAGTATTCATTCCGTCTGCGAAAAGACCTGTCCCGAAGGGACCCCATTTGTCTTGGATTGTCATGAATATCTCGCTGTTTAATTTCCAGTTGCTGGAATCTCTGAAATTCCTGGAGAACCAGTCGGCTACCCCATTGTTCAAACCAGGGATCTGTTCAGACAATAGCCCCAGAAGGCTTTCGCTACTTCGGTAAGACCCTATGAATGTGGTCCCCCATCTTGTTGAAGTATTTCACTGCAGAGACATTGTCCATGCGTAACATTATAGAGCACTTTATTGAGTTCTGGGTGAAACTCCAGACCACAAAGGAGCCTGCTAGGTGTTCCAGGCAGTTGATATGTAGTTCCTTCTCTTCGGGTGTCCAAAGACCTCCTGTCGAAAAGTTGCCACACGTGGCACCCCAACCTTCTAGACTCACATCTGATTCTATAGTTAATTCTGAGATTTCCCCAGAAATTGCTCTGCCATTCAAGGCTTCTGCAATCTTTAGCCACCAAGATAGTTCTTTCCTCGAATCTTCGTCTGAGCAAGTCATCTGAGTGTAGGACAGAGTCGACTTCAGAGCTTTCACTTTGAGTCTCTGGAGGGCCCTGTAGTGTAATGGGCCCGGAAAAATAGCATGGATGGTTGAGGAGAGGAGACCCAGGATCCTGGCTAAGAGTCTCAAGAGGAAGGCCTTTAAAGAAAGAATCTTCCTGAGTTCCTTGCGGAGCTTCTTTATCTTTTCCCTTGGTAGTTTTAGTTCTGCAGAAACAGTGTTCACCAAGAAGCCCAGAAATTGAGTTTCTTGGGTTGGTGTAGTGCATGATATTTTAGCACTTATCACAAAGCCTAAATGTTCCAGTAGGCGAATAGTAAGATCTGTATGGTGAGATGCTGTTGTCTTGGACTGACCCATGATAAGGATATCGCACAGATATATTATTAGTCTCACACCCCTGATGAATACAGGCCCCAGCTAGGCCCGCAGGACACAAGGGTTCGCACTCCTGTAATGGAATCTATAAGGAAGTTGGCACGGAAACTGCAAAGTACAAAGACAGCATTTATTAACCCTTAAGGGTGGTCCTACAATCCACACAACACTCTTCAGTATTGCATAGAGTAGCACAAAGAACTTGCGTACACAGTCCCCTTTTATACACAACAGAGGGGCTCATAAGTGGGTGGATACAACATGAGGCTGAAGAACATTACCATTTATGGTCATTTTCGATACTGAATCAACATGTGGGCGGAGCTAACACACTCCTTGAGCCCGCGAAAACATGGTCAAGCAAGGCTAACTGATAACAGATGCGGTCAAGTCTGGGCATGTGCCAGATGGACAAAGGAGCTATTTATAGACTGTTACTAGGCAGATTACAAGAGCAACTAACACAGAGGTTGGACTCTTCTCGTGGGGAACACGTGGAAGCATGACAATACAAAATGGAGTCCGAACTTCGGTCAACATAACAGAGAAAACATGATCTATAAGAGGGGAATTAATGTCTTTAGTAAATGCTTAATCACATCGTTGTTTCACTTTACAACAGACGACCCTTTCAGCATTTACTGAAGACATCCGGCTTGTTAGAATAATCATCATATATATCAATTATCATCATCTCTTCTACTTCCTTAGCTAAACGTTTCTGATAAGTGACATTGGCAATAGCTTTCTTATCGGGGATACAAAATGATACACATAATGAGCAGAGTAAAGGACCACACTGAACGCAGATACAGCATAAAAACAGAACCGCTACAATAATGCAGAGACCAGTTAGAACCTTCCATCCCCAGGCAGTAATTAACGCCCAAAACCATCCAGAAAAGGACCAAGTGCCGTTTTCCGTATGGATCTCAGCTGCAATCTTATGCAGTTTATTGATGGCATTATAAACTGATGGCGTATGATCAGGAATAAACACACAACAGCTACTTCCAATAATTTTACATGCTCCTCCTCTGTCAGCTAGCATAACATCTAATACCATACGATTCTGCAATGCAACAATTCTAGTGATCTGTAATTCCTCCGTAAGATTCCCAAGAGCAGCAGCAGTCTGATTTGTCACAGCTTCTACCACTCTTGTTAATCTTCGGATCTTCCTACTGTTCAGGGCAGCTCCAACAAAGAAAAACAGTCCCAAGTTAAAATCAATATACTGTTGCAGACTGGTGTCAGTCTGATCTACATCATCAATTGATAAAGTACGTTTATACCTATTTACAGTCACATTATTTAATAATTTCAAATCCTTATGATAAGATGCGGGAGCTAAGAATACTGGAGGTAATAGAAATGATACATAGCATACCCCAGACCACCCAGCCGGTAATAACCTTTATTTCCACACACAAAGTACGTATTATGGGAGGCTAAGAAGGTACTATTGTTCAATCCATCAATATTCAACACAGTAATGCAATCACTAACACCAACAGGAATAAAACTCACACTCTGGACACACAGGTCCGCTTGAGCTTGTGCTACTTGAATTACAAACTTGTCCTTTCCCACAGTGTCTCTTGTGTTCGTAAAGATGTAGGGAATGGATTAATTGTCTGGTCGGTACTCTTCCCACTCCCAAATTGTCCCATTCACTTGTGGATACCCATTTTTGTCTTGATGGCATTCTTTATTGAGTCTGAAGAGCAATCGTCCCACTGTTGGTTTCCGAGTAGCAAAAAGCAAGGTATACCATGCTCTACAAGAACCATTATGAGAGAAAGGAAGTGGTATAAATGGCGTTCCTCCTTTCTTCTGATGAGCTGGCATCATCCCACATATCCAACAGTTCGTAGCATTCGTAGCAATGTGGGTATGATGCAGCATCTGGATGAAAGTGTTATTCAAGTAAGATTGTCGATGCTTCAACTCTTGATACGGTAATGTATAAAAGTAGTGCTCCTCAGGCACCGGAGTTGTCAACACAAGAATCTTCCGAGCGGGAGTTACATCCTCCACGAACCATGTGGTTATCCCAACAATGGCTACTGTCAACATGAACCCTAATGCGCAAAGTATTTTCTTTTTCTCCATATCAAAGCAAAAATAAAACCCAATATCTTCCTGAAACTAGAAGTCTGTCAGAACTCTTCCCCTTGGGCAGCGGTTGATTTCTTCACCAGCGGGCCAAGACGGGTGTCACTACACTAATGCAGGGCTGATCCCCCCCCCTTGCCTCATCGGCTCTCCGTTTCACTAACCCAAGGGCCGTTCTGACAGTATGTCCCGGTACTGGAAAACTCACTTCCTTGGTCGAAGATGATATCGCCTTCCTCCAGGAGTCGCGTGGTCCGGAAAGAGCTCCTCAGTGGCGTTTGGCTCCGCAGCACGGCCTGTCTCTGCAGCCAAGATTTCTCGTTGATCGGTCAGCACGGCAGGTTCCACCAATCCGGGCGGCACCTTCCTACAGTGCAGAGAGTGGATCCAATTCTTTCGGTTGGAGACTCGCACAGCCGTCCTCGTTGCGAGGAGGACCTGCTCAGGGCCCACCCATCTCGGTTCCAAGCTGTTCGTCCTGTCGAAAACTTTCACCATGACATGGTCACCAGGCCGGAGACCATGTCCTTCACCGGTAGACCGATCAGGGAGCGCCTCTCGGACCTGTTGATGAATAGAAACCAAGTTATCCGTTAACTGTGCCAGATAATCGTTCATCATTACACAAGGTACATCATACACAGCCTTAGGTTTTGGTGGACCCCAAATATTCATTGGGCGTCCAAAAACAATTTCGTAAGGTGTAAGGCCAGTTCGAGAGTGTGGTACCGATCTAATTGACAATAACGCCAGTGGCAGAGCGTCTGGCCAAGTCAAAGACGTCGAAGCTTGAATTTTGGCGATCTTAAGCTTCAGTGTACCATTATACTTCTCAACTAGGCCTGCAGACTGAGGGTGAAACACGGCGTGGAACTTCTGAGTGATGCCTAGACCCTTCAAGACATACTTTATAACGTCCGCTACAAAGTGAGGGCCATTATCGCTCCACAGAAGTCTACAAACACCATATCGGGGGAAAAACTCCTTCAGCAGCAGCTTCGCAGTAGTCATCGCAGTATTGTCTTTCGTAGGGTACGCTTCAACCCATTTGCTGAAAGCGCAGACCACTACTAGAACATACTTCAGATTATTACAGCGCTCAAGCTGGATGTAATCCATCTGCAGAACCTCAAAGGGTGCAGTGGGTGTCACAAATCCTCCTGCTGGAGTTCGAGTACCCTTTCCTGGGTTGTACCTCAGGCAGATCATACAGGTCTGCACCACCCTCTTCGCTGTGCTAGCAATCTCTGGATGCTCCCAGACTTGGGTAAGCAATTTCACAATTGCGGAAGCTCCAACATGTGCTAGCCCATGTGCCATCTGAACCATAGGCTGTACAAAAGCCGTAGGTAATTTCCATCTATCCATCTGCTTATTTCTCCAGCACCCCTCATCATCCAATTCTCCCTCAGTAGCCCATTGTTCCCGCTCTTTGTCAGAAGCGGTCCTTTGCATTTCTCGCACTTCCTCCTTCGCATCATGCCATCTTTCCACCTGTGACTTCACTACATACACGGCAGTAGTACCGGGCTGCATCGCAGTTTCCCGTGCTACTCGATCTGCCAACGCATTCCCTTCTCCAACTTTGTCAACTACTTTCCTATGGGCGCTACACTTAACGATAGCAATTTTCTTTGGGTATGTCAATGCGGTTAAAAGATTGTGAACTAACTCTCCATGCATTATCTGTACTCCATGTGACGTTAAAAACCCTCTCTCCTTCCAGAGTAGGCCGAAGTCATGCGCTACTCCGAAGGCATAGCGGCTATCTGTATAAACATTCACACATAGTCCTGTACTGAGCTCACATGCTCGTGTTAATGCTATCAGTTCCGCTGCTTGGGCTGATTTCTGTGGTATGCGTGCTGTCTCCACTATCGTTTGTAATGTGGTAATTGCATACGCTGCTGAAGCCGTACCATCTGGTAGCTTCAGACAGGATCCATCCACCCACAGTTCTCCATCTACATCTG
The DNA here is from genome assembly GCF_964204655.1 of Triturus cristatus. NCBI lineage: Eukaryota > Metazoa > Chordata > Amphibia > Caudata > Salamandridae > Triturus > Triturus cristatus. The sequence goes on from NC_140592.1 coordinate 83,835,839, forward strand.
GAAAGGGCGTATCCTGGAGATCAATACGACCCTTTGTTTGTTCCTCAGTCACGAGAATACAATCATGCGCTTTCCGCGCCTCAGGCTGGGTTTCGGGGTATGGCAACAATGTTGCCGGGTTTAACGTTACGCACCTTTTTAACGTAATATGAGGAGCCAAAAGTGTCAACTCATATCCTGTTAAACGGGCGCTGGTCAAATGTTGCGTCTTTGTCTGATTAAGCAGGGCATCAACGGCATGGGGGACTAATACCAACAGTTTGTGAGATAACACAATTCCCTCGCTTTGGCGTATTGACACAGCTGTCGCCGCAACCGAGCGAAAACACCCTGGTAATGCTCGGGCAACAGGATCAAGTACAGCCGAAAAATATGCACATGGGCGCTGCTTATCGCCGTGCATCTGCACTAAAACTGACAATGCACATCCATCTTTCTCATGCACATACAACGAAAAGGGTTTTGCATAATCAGGGGTTCCTAACACTGGTGCTGAACAAAGGGCCTGTCGTAGTTGCTGAAAAGCAGTATCACACTCATCTGACCAAGGGATTGGGATAGGCGTGTCCTTTGTCAAAAGGGTTAATAATGGCTTAGCTATGTGCGAAAACCCCAATATCCACTGTCTACAAAAAGAAACAAGACCCAGAAATGCACGCACATCCTTCTGTGTGGACGGTCTCGGTGTATCCAGAATTGCTTGGATACGATCCGGTGTGAGTGCACGCCCCTCCTTAGACAAAAGGTGACCCAAATAAGTCACCTTTGGTCTACAGAATTGCAATTTCTTCCTAGATACCTTATGATTGTGGGACGCTAAAAAGGAAAGTAAGGATAACGTACTTTTTTCACACAACTCCAGGGTGTCAGCCGCCAGCAAGATGTCATCGACATATTGAATGAGGGCGACCCCCTCGAGCAGAGCAAAAGAATCCAATTGTCGTTTCAAAGCCTGACTGTAAATGCTAGGGCTTTCTGTATAGCCCTGGGGAATCCTACAGAAACGATAAGATCTATTATTTAATGTAAACCCAAAAAGATATCGGCTATCAGGGTGAATGGGAATGGAAAAGAAGGCATTCTTCAAATCAATCACTGAGAACATGGTCGCCGTAGGCGGGACCAAGGTAAGCAACGTCGTGATATCGGAAACCACTGGGTATTGAGGTATCACGATCTTGTTCACTTCTCTCAAATCAATTATGAACCGATAAACTCTGGCATCCGTATCCTTTTTCAGTATAGGAAGAATCGGACTGTTACAAATGTTGTAGGGGACTTCCTCGACTACCCCAACCGTTATCAAATCCTGCACTATCTGTATGAGAGCCTCCTCACCCTCCTGGGAAATACGGTACTGTGGGAGGCGAGGTAACACCGCCCCCTCCTGGACGCTGATGTGGACCGGTGGAATCACCATTTGTCCTACATCAGTATCCGAAGTTGCCCACAAAGCACGAGGGAGGGTAGCTAACAGCGCATCCTCTGACATCGTACACATTCGTTCTGATCGGGGGTAATTGTCATTCAATATTACCCGTACACCAGCAGGGGAGCAACGGATCGTAGCCCTAAAATGCTTTAACATATCAAGACCCATAATGTTGTCCGGTGTGTACGGGGCAAGCAGAAACGGACAGGGTGCAGAAAAAGAATCAACCTTAAACATGAGGGGCTGTGAAAGAGGGCTTCGGGAGAGTGTACCATCGAACCCTACCGATGTGACCATTAAGCCGGATGGGGGAGCCCCCGGAACCAATTGCTTAGATAGCGCACTACGTGTCGCTCCTGTATCCACTAGGAACTGATCAGTAGAGCCCAAAACCTCAGCCGATACATAAGGGCCCTTCTGATCGACCGGCACCTCAACTGATTCTAACCCCCATCCAACGCAATCCTATGCATGCTGAGAGTCATGGTACCCCGACCGGTCAATTCCTGATGCTTGATACTGATGCTGGCGATTGAAAACATTTGATCTATCTCGGTGCTGCCCAGCAGAGTCAAAACGAGCCTGTTCGTTAGAATTCCCTCGAAAGTTCGAGAAACCCCCTCTACCTCGCGGGCCACCAGAGGTATGCCCCTGACGCGATGCATGCAACACCGGGCAGTCCCTAGCCCAATGGCCCGATTGCTTACAATACGCACATTGGTTCCTATTTAAATCAGATCGGCCCGAGGGAGGACCATAAGATCCTCCCCAACCTCGATTACTACCCCGTCGAGGCGGGCCATAGACTTGTGCCAACATCACCTTTGTTTTCAAATCTTTCGATTTCTTTTCCTCCTGGCCCTTTGCTTCTTGCTCCTGACGCTCATAATACTGGGCGATAGTCAGGAGGGCCGTCGGTGTAGCGGAGGACCAAGAACTCTCGCTCGCTTTTAAACGGGCCGCAACTGCCGGCAGCAGATTAGCCACATATTTATCCGCAAAAAGGTGGCGACCCGTATCGTCAGTAAGCGACTGGCCACTAAAATCATGAAACGTCTCCTCAAAGCGCGTAAAGAAGTCCGCAACTGACTCGTCAGCTTTCTGTTTACATGCAGCTAACATATTCCAGTCAATCTTTTTAGGGGGGATAATTGTCTTCAACTTAGTCACAATAGCAGCAGGGAGATCTAAAATACTCTGGGGCGGTTTCTGCGCAGGCTTCCGCTCCCTATCCTCATCTTCCAATTCAGACCATCGAGCCTTAAAAGTGGCAACATCATCTACCTTCCGCACAGATCGCCACATATCTGGTGGTAGAATAAGTCCAAAGAACAAATCTATGTCTGCTAAAGTCATGACGCAAGAATTCAAGGCCCCCTCGACTTCTTCATAGAAGGCCGCTGGATTCTTGCGGGGGTCAGGCAGCGCATTCTTTAATGCCATCACATCAGCTCTATGCCACGGAGTATAAACCCAATTATACACAAAATATCCCTTAGCATCGGCGGAGGTAATGTCCGAGCTAGTCCCCGCTCCTTTAGGAGGAACATACAAAGGCGCCGCCTCGCGCATTGGCTTAGCATGCACTAGATCGCTCTTATCTGATTGAGAGGTGGATGAGTGGCCTTCTGCGGTACACGAATCCGACTGCGTCTCCTCCCCTGCTCGTTGGCGCGCTTTTTCTCTATGGGCCAGCACCGCGTCCCGCAAGGCGAATAGCCGCCGAGCCGTATCAGGAGCCTTAGAGGGAGAAAAAACACCATCATGCAATGCTTTGGCATCCGATGTCACTTCTTCAGGCTCAAAGACACTAGAATATTTCCGAAAAGCAGCAATCACTTCCTCAGCGAAATGACTCAAAAAATACAATCTCTCTCTATCCTGCCACGACCCCCAAGTATGGAACAATTCATCCACGGACACCTTACCCTTAAGTGCACGGAAGGAAATTTGCCGAAGCTCAGCCATATGCTCAGCCGATAACATAGACCGCGTATCTACCTTACCCGGACCCGGGATAGAATCTTGTGGCCTCGGAGCAGATGCGCCAACATAAGGGGGCGGAGAGCGATCTAGTAAATAAAAATCATCATCAAGATTATTAAGGACAGGGTAAAGTGGCTGCCGAACAGCATATTGACCCGAAACTTGTAGCCTACGCTCCTTCTCTTGCCTGTCCGTCTGCTCTTTGTCCTCCCGACGCTTCGCTTCCTGTGCTCGCACATGATCATTCTTCCGTTGTTCTTTATCAAACAGCGCTTTCTCACGCTTCTCTCGCTCACGCACCTCCTTCACCCACAACCGCACACACTCAAACATATCCTGACGAGCACGCCGCTTACACATACACTGCTCCACATACTCAATCTTACGTATATCAAACGATCCATACAAAGGCCATCGCAACTCAGGATCTTTTTTCGTATATTTCCTCCATACTGTGCTGTACATTATGGAAGAAAGACCATGCTTCACATACATATCCCTATTAGGAGTCCCCTCTGGGGGAGCTGGAGCAGATTCCTCGAGGTTCAACCGGTTTCCGAAACAGCAGCACCACTTACGGAGTGCGCTGAAAGCAGGCATGCTCAGAAATAATGCAAAATATGCAATATTATAGAAAAATGGCACTTAATCGTTGCGCCGTTCAAAGTTACACAGCTCCGGAGAAATCTCTCCACATTACCTGCCTATATGTGTTGCAACGCATATATATTCACAAAGACAAATTCAAAATATGACTAGTCATCACAAATCAAACTCAAATAGCCAGATCAGGCTTCAAAAACTCGGAGCAAGTACCGTACACCGGTTCTTACCAATCAAGAGTCCAGATTCCAACTGCCAAGCTCCACAATCGCCCAAACGGCTTTCACGGCAAGACCGACAGAAGAGGTCTCAGTCGAGGACCGGCGCCACCCAGACGGTCAGCTCGGAAGGGAAGGAAGAAAAACCTCGGGATGCCAGGGCTAAGACGCCGCTGGCAGTGATCACGTCCCCGGCCAAATTCCTCACCTTCGTCGCGACCAGTCCTTCGAGCATCCGAGTCGCCGATGAGCCCCACGTGACGGGCGCCAATTGATGAATACAGGCCCCAGCTAGGCCCGCAGGACACAAGGGTTCGCTCTCCTGTAATGGAATCTATAAGGAAGTTGGCACGGAAACTGCAAAGTACAAAGACAGCATTTATTAACCCTTAAGGGTGGTCCTACAATCCACACAACACTCTTCAGTATTGCATAGAGTAGCACAAAGAACTTGCGTACACAGTCCCCTTTTATACACAACAGAGGGGCTCATAAGTGGGTGGATACAACATGAGGCTGAAGAACATTACCATTTATGGTCATTTTCGATACTGAATCAACATGTGGGCGGAGCTAACACACTCCTTGAGCCCGCGAAAACATGGTCAAGCAAGGCTAACTGATAACAGATGCGGTCAAGTCTGGGCATGTGCCAGATGGACAAAGGAGCTATTTATAGACTGTTACTAGGCAGATTACAAGAGCAACTAACACAGAGGTTGGACTCTTCTCGTGGGGAACACGTGGAAGCATGACAATACAAAATGGAGTCCGAACTTCGGTCAACATAACAGAGAAAACATGATCTATAAGAGGGGAATTAATGTCTTTAGTAAATGCTTAATCACATCGTTGTTTCACTTTACAACACCCCTTTCCCTTAGCCATGCTACTACTGAGCGTAACACCTTGGTGAAGCACCAAGGGGCCGATGACAGACCAAAGGGGAGATGGCGGAATTCCCAAAGTTTTCCTTCCCAGGTGAATTGGAGGAATTTTCTGTGAGGGGGCCAAATTGGGATGGTCAAGTAGGCGTCCTTTAGGTCTAGACGTGTTAATCAGTCTCCCTTTCTCAATACGTCCCTTAGGAGGTGTATTCCCTCCATCTTGAAGTGGTGGTAAGATAGCCAGCCGTTTAGATTTTTTAAATTTATGACAGGTCTCTGTCCCTTGTCCTTCTTTTTAACTAAGAATATATTGCTGGTGAAACCTCTTTCTGAGCTCTCTACCATAGCCCCTTTTGCTAACAAATCTTTTACTTCCTGAGATACTAGTTTTCTCTGTTCTTGAGAGAAGGTTATCTTGCGAGGTCTCTTTGATTGAAAGGGGGTATCCGTGAATTCTATTTTGTATCCCTTGACAGTTTCCAGAACCCACGGGTCCTGAGTTACTAAGGTCCAGTTCCCAGAGAAAAGGGCTAGTCTCCCTCCCACCTTTATGGGGGTATCTGAAAGGTCTCTCACTATTCCTACCTGCGGAGAATCCTCTGCTTCTTCTCTTGCCTCGGAATGGTCTTCCTCTGCATCTTTGTCTTTGAGGGAAGAACAGCTGGATTCCATAGAAGGATGATTGTTGGAATCTCGATCCTCGTCCCAGAAAGGGTCTTGAGGCAGATTGACCGCAGCCGAGGAACCGACCCCGCATTCTCCCGGCCCTTCCAAAAATGTTGTCTTGGAAGACTTTTTTAATGTTGCGCTGCAATTTTTGGATTGAACTAAATGCATCGACATATTTGTCCATGTCGCGAATGAAATCCTCTCCAAAGAGGAGTCCCTGTGAGGTGGCTCCTCCCTCCTTGTTAGCTAATTCTATGAGTTTAGGGTCAGTTTTGAGGAGTACGCCCTTTCTGGGTTCATTAGAAATGGCAGTGTTTGCGTTGCCAAGTAGGCAGATGGTTCGTTGGACCCATTCACGTAGCTCCTTGGGGTCGATAGGAGTTCCCTCGATGTAGGCGCTTTCAGCCAAGTCGGAAATTTTGGTTAAGGGTCCAATGGTGTCCAGAAGACGGTCTTGGCATGATCTTAAGCTCTTATCTATGCCTTTTCTAGGGTCTTTTGCACCCTTTGCAATGAAAGCAACGACCTTAGGGTCGAGTTCGGAGGTCATTGCAATCTTGTCTGGGAGAGATGGGCGAGGGCATTCGGACCTCAGTCTAGATCTGACTTCTTTGGGGATCTCCCTTCTCAGCCAGAAACTAATGTAGTCTGCTACATGTTATGAAGGTAGCCATTCGGGAGAAAGGGGATGTTTGATTAAAAGGGGGTCGAACATAAAGTCCTTGAAGGGGTCGTTATTACCCATTTTGGAACCTGAGGCCTTGCTTACCTCGTCAGTGCTTTTCAATGTTTTGTCTCCCAAATCTTCAATGTCTGTGTCAAACCCTGATGAACAGGAGAGATCTATCTCTGCCTCATCTGGTTCGTCACTGTCAATATGTGTAGGGGGTTCTGGTTCAGATTATTGCCCTTGTGTGATGCCCAAAGCATTGTTCTGGTCACCGCCTGAAAAGCGTGAATGAGCTGCCTTTCCTATTTTCTTAGTCTTTTTAGCACCTTTAAGAGTGAGTTCTGGTGCAGCTCTTCTCTTGGGGGCCTTAACTGCCCCTTCTTTTGCGCCAATAGTATGTGCTGTACTTGTAGAGGGCCATGACCTTGACAGGGATTTGAATGTTTTATTAATAGTCTGTTATATGCTGTAGTCAATGTTAAGTAAGCCTGAGTCATTCACCTGCTCCTAGTTGAGTGTGTGTGTGATGTCAGCTCATGATGTCATAGTTAGAATGTTATAATTCAACTGCAGCATACTGACTGATGGTGAAGATGGTTGGCAGTTTAAGAGCTGTGTAGTCATCAACTTCAATAAATTCACTTTATTCCAACCTGCTCCTGAGTGAATTACTACAGAAATTTGGCGACGAGTTGACTACACAGCAGAACCCACGGGAAACTACTATCAATCTAAGAATTTATCGAATCTATTCTCAACCATCAAGATCCACTATCTTTCTACTCATCAAGAAGAATCAGCGTTACCTGTACGGCGTTTATCTACGCATCGTTCATGGCTGCTGTGGTTCTGCTGGAATATTCTCGCTGTCCTGTGCTTGCTGCTATCCTGTGATGCTCATCGTTCCACGTTTTGGATGCTTTCCTGGTCTCACATGGCGATGCACTGCTGTCCTCTGCTTCTGTACACATCCCCTAGCAAAGGACCTGTGAGTATCAGCTAGTCTCCAAAAGGGAAAAGAGTGCATGGCGTTTCCTTTGCTCACAAGTAATCGGCTGGATTGGTGAGAGTGAAGGAGTGCATTTCGTTGCTCTCGCAGCTTCATTTTGTAGTGTGTGGAGTTTAGTTTCACATTCTCGGTTTCTGAGCCCTTTTGGAAACTGTTTGGAAGTACTGGCGATTTTTTGTGGGAATTGGCTGTCCACGTGCAGACTGAGCAATTTGTGTTCATTCAAAACCACGGGCAGCGGGTCTTCCTCGTGTCTTCCATTCCATTCAACACGGCACAGCTGATTACTCGCGCATGCGCGCGAGGAACTCGCTCTGATTGGAGCATGGGGACAATGCTGTAACAAGTGTTCACGCGCATGTGCACGACGAAGCGGCTCGGACTGGAGCATGTGCGCAATGTTCTAGCGAGCGTCATGGAGCATGTCATGAGTACAATGCTGCTCATTTGCATTCAATCCTGAAATCTTCAAGGCTTTTGTGGTTTCCTTGACAACGTTTGTCAGAACGCATCGGTTGCCAACCACGTTTGTTTTGCCAACCACGAGTGAGGCGTTTTGCCAACCACGAGTGTATTTTGCCAACCATTTGCCAACTGACCCGTTTTTGATCAATTTTATGCATTTCAAGGACATTTCTAACGTGTTTTGGAGACTGCTATTCTCAATTTACAGTAATTACTGTTGAAATATTGATTATTTGTTATTTAATTTTTTTTTTTATTTTAAAAAAAAGAAAAAATTTTTTTTTTTTATATACAGCTTGTCTGTATTACACGGGTAATTTTTATAATTACTCAATCAAAAGGTGCTTTCATGTACATGTTTTAGTTTCACTAGTTCATGTCTAGAAGTATTTAACAAACATCAAAAGATACTATAGATATTCAGTTTAACGCTACTTTTGCATTGTACGTGTGCAGTTTGGGGTTCCATTTTATCTTTATCAACCTTTATACATGTCAAGCATGCAATCAATCAATGCACCTCCCGCGTTTTTGGAAACTCCAGGTGAACCTCCTGTCAAGTGGGATGTTTGGTTCGATGCTTTTGAGACTTATTTAGGGGCAATAGGTGCACTAAGATACCGCCCTGAAAGAAAAAAGTATCTATTATTACATTCTCTAGGGTTCGAGGGTAGATCAATATTTAAGCACTTACCAGAGTTAGCAGGCAATGGTGAGGAGTTAGACGACTATCAAGTAACAATATCAAAACTCAAGATTTGTTTCGACAAACAACCCAGTTTGATTGTGTTAAGGCATAAATTTTTCAAGAGAAAGCAATCTGAAAATGAGGATGTCGATGGCTATATTTCCATTCTTAGGAAATTGGCTTCAGTGTGTGTGTTTGAAAATTTTTCAGAACAACTCATTCGTGACCAATTTGTATGCCATGGGAAAGATAAACACATTAGGCAGAAACTACTTTCCATGGACAATCCCACACTTGATGAAACAATTAAAGTTGCTAAAAGTATCGAGACTTCCCAAGTTTCACTAAAAGAACTTGATGATAAACCAGTTGAAAAAGTCAGTTTTGTTGGGGGTTCAAAGAAGGATAAGGGTAAAGCAGGTAAAAACGCCACTAAGAGTTTGTCAAATAACAAATCAGATCCTGCTATACCTAACAATGTATGTCTGCGATGTGGTAATGCATCACATGTCAAGGGAGGGAAATGTCCTGCTTTGAATTCAATTTGTAATTACTGTAAAAAAATGGGATATTTCGCAACTGTATGCCTCAAGAAGAAATTTCAAAAGAAGTCGATAGCTTGTGTTGTGGAATCTGCTGATGAGTCAGATGAAGAAATTGTTTCTGTTGTATAACCCAGAATGGATGTTGAGATTTCTACTATGGTTGAAAACTGTCCGGTGTGTCAGACATCAGAGAAAAGCTTGAAAGTGACCACACCACCTTTACACCCTATTGAATGTCCTTCGGGCCATGGGTTAAAGTAGGTATCGATATCATGGGACCTTATGAGATTCTTCCTCTGGGAATGAAATACATTTTAGTAGTAATGGACTATGCATCTAAGTGGCCTGAAATCAAGGTAGTCAGGGAGGCTAATTCTTCATCTCTTGTCAAGTTTCTCAAGGACATATTCTTGAGGGAAGGGTTCCCACAATTCCTGGTTTCTGACAATGGGACCCAATTTCTGAGTGAAGAATTTGAATCTTTTTTAACGCTAAGTGGCATTAAACATCTCAAAAGCTCACTTTATCATCCACAAACCAATGGTCTCGTGGAGAGAAGGAATAGGGTTGTAGGTGAGTGTGTCAAGTGGGCAGTTAATGGGAGACATGATGTGTACAAAGCACTTGAGAGCATGTTGTGGTTCTATAGAACTACACCACATTCGTCCACAAAGGTTTCTCCTTTTGAGTTATTAAGAGGTAGAAAAGCTAATACAAGTTTCCGTCCAGGTTGGATGGGTAAATGGGTGGAATCGTTGTGTGATGTTGATGTACTTATGGAAAAAGTAAAAATCAATTCTGATATTGCACAAGGGAAAGAGAAAACATGGTTTGACAACAAGAAAAGTGTAAAATTTGTTGCTCTTTCTGTGGGTGATTTTGTACGTGTTAAGAGTCCTGTGCACACCAAGAAGGGGTATTCTAAGTTTGGTGATCCGGTCAAGGTCATTCGTATTTACAACAATGCTGCCCAGGTTGAAGGGGGTTGTTGGTGGAATTTGTCCAGACTAATTAAAACAAGATCTTGCTCTACTTCTAAAGATTCAAGTTCGTCAAGCAAAGCACACACCACTTCCAAGCTTTTTACTGGACAACGTAGAAAGAGTTCAAGAATCCGTGTTATTCCTCATAGGTTTCGTGATTAAGAATTTATGTAAGTTTTATTCATTGTAGAATATGTTTTGTGTTTTAGTTTTAGTTGCTCAGGAGGAAAGGAGGTATGTTATATGCTGTAGTCAATGTTAAGTAAGCCTGAGTCATTCACCTGCTCCTAGTTGAGTGTGTGTGTGATGTCAGCTCATGATGTCATAGTTAGAATGTTATAATTCAACTGCAGCATACTGACTGATGGTGAAGATGGTTGGCAGTTCAAGAGCTGTGTAGTCATCAACTTCAATAAATTCACTTTATTCCAACCTGCTCCTGAGTGAATTACTACATAGTCTCATTGAATGAGTCCATAACTTTATCCATGGCCTTAGAGACCATTGACTCAATTTTACCTTCTAGGTTGGTATCAGCGTTGAGAGACATTGTGAAAAATCCCTTTTTAAAAAAAATATATATAGTTATTTAGATTGTAAGGATTAATTGCATTATTCTCAAGATAAAATAGTAAAAGAGCCTATATAAATGATAGAATAGCTCTCAAGGATTAATCTGAGGGGTTAATTTCCCAAAGAATTGTGGAGATAGGGGTTACATTTTCACAGGTAGGGCGTGTCCCAGTTAATTTCTTGCTCGACGACGAGTAGAAAGCGATCAAACAGCAGCAACTGTCAAATGTTGACTGCTGTTGTTATGGTAACCATGCACGTCTCTTGCGTGCTTGGTTACCCCATGGGGTCTTTCCTTTAATAATTGTCCCCTCCGCGGTACGCGATTGAAAGCGCACCGCGGTAGGGGAAGAATGGCCTATGATGTCTCCAGTGCGGTCCAGAGAAATGCAGGAGCTCCGAGGGAGTCCAAAGGGTATTTTACTTTGGCCGTACAAGCCTGTAACCCCGTCAGCGCACAGAGCGCTGGTAGGGAACTGGAGTTTGGTTGTTTGAAAGGACGCGAGCCAGAGGAGAACGATTTAGTTTATGTTAGGGCGATGCCGAGGGCAAAAGTGGAAAAAGAGAGAGAGGCATAAGGGATAAATATCGCCCCGAGTTATAAAAATACATTAACAAGCTAAATATGGTTCACGAAAGAGAAAAACTCATAAGAAAGATCTATTGATAAGAAATAAACGCATGGTAGGGTCAATAGGACCCAGTCATGCGAGATATAAATAAATACAAGCATTAATCACAAAAACAACTATAAATTTCCATATATACATGAAATAGTATGCACGAATGAAATGAGGGTACTTATCTCTGTGAGCAGCAGCAACAATGAAGGAAGATGGCTGCATGTTCATGGACTATATACTTTAATGGAATGTTGCTTGAAGTTCTATATTCTCTTCATTGTTACTGCTGAGCTGTGGCAATAAAGAAGATTTGCATAATGTTGGTATCCGTGTCGTGCCATAAAATTTAGGTGGGAGACTCCTAAAATGAAGCCATTTTGGGCTTAAAAAGTCATAAGTCTCCTGCCTGAGTAGGGTCTGCAAGTGATCTCGATCTTTTTACTCTAGTGCACCCACATCTGAGGTGATTTAATCTGTGTCAGCAGCGACACTGTCATTACCTCCTATCTAATTCAGATCAATTCATATGATGTAACTTCCTGTGATGTCATTACTTGCTAACTTATTCAGATCACATCATATGACTATTATTTCTTGTGATGTCATTATGGTGGTAATTGGCAGATTTGAAATCAGAAAAACACTATGTCTTTTGGTCTAAATGTCAGCGAGTATGAAATAAGTAAGCATCGCTAATTATACCGGTTCTGTCTAAGACTCAAGCTTGTGAACATATTTTCATCACACAAATTACAAAATAATTGACGTTGCCAAAGATATTTGTTTTTTACAAATCTAGGAATTTACTAATAATGTAGTTTAGGCACATGCACTTTAATCATCCACCACTAGATGGAGCAATGACCGGTGTATCTTGTTCTAAACTCTCAGCAAGACGTTCTTGCCTAGTACTCTTTACTTCCTAATTGAACGGGAGTGAGCCTTTGCAGGTCCTGGAAGATCACATGAGCATTTTCAATGTGTACTATCTCTATAATCACTCATAGTTTATACAACATATATATTTAGTATCTCGGGCGTTTTCCCTGGTAAAAGTGGATTTTTATGAGCTGTCTACAATAGGAAATTCTGCGTTGTCAGTAGTTTTGATAAAATGTACCCTGTGACGTCGGGTCCTGTTTTACGCCCCTTTCAGGTCCTTATATGCAATCCCGGCAGCCTTTGAGCTCCCTCTTCCTTTGGCCTCTCTGCGGAGCAGGCGGACATTTTTGAGCCGGTGAGCTAAATCTGTTGCCATCCACAATTTAGCTTTAGATAATGGGTTCTGCGTTCGCAGGGGGAAAACCATTGGCATGTGGGCATTTCGGAATGGTTTATATCGCAGGCTTCGGACCTTCCCGGAGTGTTCTGTTTCACTGAAAGTAAAGAGGTGTCTAAAATGGCGAGGAACTGGAATAATGTGTGTTTTGGATCTAGTGTTCTAATCGGTTAATATTCTACTATGTATCGGGGTCGGTGTTGGTTTTAGTTGGTGGTGTTCACTGTGTATTTTACGTTGTGCGCATTGCTGCACGCTCGTTTGTTGCGCTATTAGGACTCTTAATTTCTGCAGTGGCACCTCATCCTGGGTGGATCATAGTTGTACGAGGCTGCTCCTCGTGCTCCGTGCGCGTGGACAGATATGGAATGTGCGGAAGCTCTGCCGAAAGTGTGCCGAGCTGGTGTTAATGGCTACTGAATGTCGTGGCGTAGTTCACTTGACATTAAGAATTGTGTTGATGTGCTGGGTGCACGCCTGTCAGTCGGATTACTCCACGTGAGTAGTTGCCGGGTCTAGTGGCTCAGTGGACTAATTCATCCACTGCAGAAGCCTGTGTTTGACCTCAGGGTCGCAGTTACAAATCCCGGCGGGTCCACTCAGCCTTTCATCCATCTGAGGTCGATAAAATGAGTATCGTTGAGTTGGGTAACAATAAACATGTTGTTCGGCGCCAATAGACCTATGGATGAACGTTATGTTGCTTGCTTAGTTAAGTTTATTTTGTCTAGCTATCGCGCAAGCATATCTTGGGTAGAAGGTATTGACATTTTTGCATGTTGACCGCGTTGAAATGTGGAGGGGTGAGGCGGTTATTGACCCAGGCCCCAGTGAAAATGCAATTTCTATACTGCGTGGTAGGTTTATTTGCAGTTCTAGCAGCGCCTCACTTAAATGTCTCATTTAAAGGATTAGCTGTCCTCTTAGTTCCAGTTTCATTCAGGCTGAGAAGTAGTTTGGTGCCCAACACTGATTCGGTGCCATCCATAAATGAACTGTGATTTTTCTGCATGGTTTTAACTTATGCCTGCGTTATATAAATGAGCTAAGCATGCACTTTAAGTATTTTAGAAGTCTGTGTGTAAATGTACTATAAATGATCTATAAAGAACTTCCTAATTATTAATACTCAGGATTTTTTATGGGGAGTCTTAGGGTAACTAAAGACTGAGAATTTTTAAAACGAATTCCTCATGTTTTGCATGCAGCTCCCCGCGGTAGGTACTTAACTCTATATGTTCGCTAAGCTACAAGGATTGCAAGTTGAGACCCACACGTACCTCACGAGTCTGCAATAAAAGCTTTCAACTATAAACTATCTACATAAAATAGAGAAGTTTACAAGTTAAATTTGCTTTGCAGCTGTCATGTTCACTCGTTTATGAGTCGAACCTAGGATTAAACTGCCACAATTCTCCCAACAAATCCATTAACCAGTGATTTTATTGTATTGCAACTTGTTGGCCAAAGATCCACGTAGCAAGTGCTGTTACCTGTAACATTCTAAAATAGATTTACTGTCATTTATACTTGTTGCCAATTGCTTTGTGGCAGTTTTTTTGTTATTACATGTAAAGGTTGACTGTAAGACTCCGCTCCTCGTGACTCCAGTTCTATCCTGCCTCTTTCCCTATAATGAATGGGCCCCGTAGTAATTTTCCATTTCAAGCCCTGCCTGATATCGAGGTGTGGCGTCGAATTTATAACTCGCCAGAATGTATCTTCCCACTGCCAGGTTTACCACGGGACACGCAAATCTAGCTATACGTAAGCACGGACACCCTAATTTCGTGGACTGACCTAAACAGAAAATAATTGCGCATTACTTGCCAGTCACAATGCTAGCTGCTTGGGTTTGTAACATGCACCAAGACCACTAAGTCTTTCACTGTGAAACACTGAGGCCGTTCAGATGTTCATGGTTGTGCGTCCAAGCGATATCTGTAGTAACGCATCCACGATCGAGGGTATTTGGAGCTATTTCTCCACCATAATCGAATAATCGGTGGTACTCAACGTTTGTTGCGTTTTCGTTAGTGTTTTTATGGAGGTAGTTTGTATTGCACGTATGTGCGTTCATGAGCCCGAACGCTTTGAATATGAAGGCATCCGATGAACCAGCATATATGATGGTCGAATATTCAGAATGCCATAGAAACTAAGGCAACGTTTTTAATTAAGACAAAACCAACTATTTGGTAAGAAACGGGATATGTCACCGCTTTCCAATTCGTTCCTAAGTACTGGTGTTCCACTTCCTTCTGGGTTGTCCATTCCAAACTGAACTCAAATATTAAATGAACATGCCAAGGCAATGGGAGAAGCACTCGGTAAACATTAACGCAACTTTCAAGCTTTTCAATTCGTGATCAAGATATATTTTAAGTGGAACAGACTTGTTAGTCAAATAGACAAGCCTTCATGTATGTTCAAAAATACTGTTCTTTATTCTCATCTTAACAAATATGAATAGGGCATAGACACGCACAGTCAAAAAGTTTCGCCCCATGGACAGCTGGACGACTTAGGGAGCTACTAAACACAAGACAATTAGCAACATGTAAAAGGTTCTTATAGTCGTATACAAAAAGTCACCCTAAAAATGCATTCTGTTGAAACATACCCATGTTATACCAGCTAGAACTTCAGTCAACTAATTTAGGACATAAAAACCACAAACGAGTTCAGTCCAAAGCTATAGTACACGACATATACTGAAGTAGGATTGCTTTTTCACCTAATGCATAATTTACTATCGATTCACATTGGAATCCTGTGTTATAGCATCCAACAGTTTTATATTCCTTTAATCGCATCTATTGTCTCAATACTTAACGTTGTGTTGTCAACATGCTTGTGATCATGGTTTCTCCTTAAAATGGCTTAGGACTTTTAAATTCCTGCAAAAGCAGACCGCTTATTATCCTAATCTTAAAACAAACTTTGTTGTTTTTAAAGTCTCTCACAGATTTGTGGATATAGATGACTGAATTTCTAACTGGTATAATATATAATGGTTTTTAAAAGTATTATTTTTTTACTAATACTACTTTTTTTTCTTGCCGGTGTTATTGATGGTGGTCCAGGGCAAACTTTAATCGTACGTTTTAATTTGTTTTCCTTTGAACTGTATTAAACATCATACGAACACATCTGGGCATATCCCATACCTTTCTAAAAAAAGAAAAAATACGAAATGTGACATAATTGAGAGAACTATCCCAGCTAAGCCCCCGTGAAGGGGGCTTGGAAATTAAAGTTCCTGTAAGTGTCAGTTGGATCAAAGCGGACGTTCAGTTTTGTTTGTAGCTAGCCTGTTGTGCTGTGTATTTAATCGGAAGCTCGTCCTACTTTTAAAAGGGTGGTAATTTGTGGTCGGATTCATCCTGCTTTTGCAATTTCTCGGGTGGCATAAAGTTTATACTTCTGTGTACATCTTGCTGGTTCATAAATTAAAACGCATAGGTTATTAGGGGGGGGGGGGGAAGGATGAGGAAGCATTTTCGCATCTTGGGGCAGACCGTCTGCTGTTTGTGCGATATATGTAGATATTAATTTGCAAACATGCTAATCAGTCCTTTGTGGGGGGTGACGACGTGTCTATTGGGATAGTGGTTTTCAGTGGCGTGCTCATCAGGGGTTTGGAATGGGAAGAGCACGAATGTTAAATTGTGTCCGTTACTTGCAAGTGACTGGCCATTGCTCCCACACAGGTGTTTAATGGTTGCCTCGAATCCCTGCTGGGGAGCTTGCTGTGCTCTTCTGGCGCTGATGCACGAGGTAGAGTCATGCAGATGAAAACCCATTCCATGACTAGCCATGAGAGTGGTTAGCAAGTGGAAGACAATCTGCAACAGTCGTTGGTGTTCCTATGTGTGGTTAAATTCCCAGACCACTGACATAGTTAAGGCCGCATCTTTAACCGCATATTTATGAATTTAATCGCCATGATTCACTATCAAATGCATAGCTTGCAGACTTCTACAGCATAGTTTCTAGCTAAAACCTATGCAAGTTTGCTTTAAAAAAAAAAAAAGTGCTACCACACAGTGGCAGGTCCTTATGAAAGCAAATTGTGTTTATAGTTCAATTGATTGCTGTATGCCTGGGTTGGACTGGTACTGATGAGGTGAACATGTTCAAACTGTATTAGTGCATTAAAATGTCACAATGGCTAAATAATACTCTGGTGGAACGTGCTCCATAGTTTGGTCCTTTATTCTAGGCTAATTCCAGTGGCTCCGATAGCATGTTACTTTTCAGCAGTAAAGTGAGATGCTATAACAAACGACAGGAGGTTACCTGTAAAACAGGTAGAGACCTATTTAATGTATAACATAATGCAGTGTCTCAAAACGGTTTTGTTTAGTAACCGTTTACAAAGGAGCACAACCAGTTGCCATTAAAAGGGAAGGGGAGCAGGTAGACAAGAGACCAGGAGACGTATGATTGAGAAGCTTTTCACCTATATTTGTCGATAAGGTCAAATTAAACACTCATAAATGCACTATTGCATTAAATGTCACGTAACCTATACTATGCTCAAGTGCTCTTGAGGTGAACGGCGCTAGTGGCACGTGAAGGGTGTGTATATAACAGGAAGGAGGCAAAAAAAGTGTGTGTATGTGTGTGTATATATATATATTGTACTCTTAATGATGCCCCAAAATTCGATACATTAAAAGCAGATTGCCCTGAATTAATCACGAGGAAGGTGCCGTAAATTATGCTTTAAAAGTCAATGGCGTTTCAGCCTTTATTGAGCATTAGGCCATCATCTGGACCAGGTTACAATTTTAGGTTACAGTGCTGTATGGGGAAAGTGATTGTAAAATTCAAAAGTGGCCCATAGAGAATACATTTGTTTTGTTGCAGAATTAAAGGGCAAGAATGATGAGCCAAAAGTAAGGTAGGTCAGGGATAGGAGCGAGCATCCTATGGCTTTGTGGTCGCGTAGCGTTGAGAGGACGCAAGAATCACAATAAGAAAATATTGTCCCTAGGCTTAGAGGTTTAGGAAAAATAGGTGATTAAAATTGTTTAGTTGGTGAGGGTGGGCACTAGCCTATGTGGTCTGAACCATCAATACGCCAATTGGGAGGCGCTGAAAGAAGCAGGATGCATACGAGGGAGGCGGGGGGAAAAGAAGGCGCCTAACTGGTGAGGCGGCCACACGCTGGGGAAAAGGACGAGAGGAAAAATTTACTAGAAGTTGCGTGCTTCCAGATCAGAAGGAATAAAGGCCAGAGCTCAGGTATCCGTCTGAGGAGAGGGAGGGAGAGAGAAGGCAAAGGGTAATGAGAACCGGGCCGAGGCAGGAGTTGACTAATCAAGAACTCAAAGGTGTTCAACAATGCGTAATCACTTACTCTAAATTTGCATCGGGAGTATGAGGTGAATCCTGAATCCAGGGACGGGATACTAAAGTGTAATGCGCCATCATCCACTAGATGGTTCCTGGATTACGCCTTTCTCTATATTGCGCTTTCATGCGCTCCTTATATTTTTCAATTTACTCCTCCAAGTTGGACGGCCACCATAAGTGTAAACAAGCATTTGCAATGCAATAGGTCTCGCAATTACGCAAGTTTGAGCTATTGGCACTGTAAATGACAATGCCTCTTATTTATGTTTTTGTTTGTAAAACATAAATAAAACGCATTGTCAATTACAATGCCAATAGCTCAAACTCCCGTAAATGCGAGACCTATTGCATTGCAAATGCTTGTTTCACCAGTGTATGCCCCGGTCTCCCAATGCCTGCGAAGGGCAGTTTAATGGTTATAATTTATGCTGAAATACGTTGGAATAGTTTCTGCCCCTTTAATCGGTTACAGTAATCATTTCATTTAGGCATCTTCTATATGCGAACACTTCACTAGTACTGTTGATGGCGAAAGCACATTGTTGCTGGAACTATATATATATATATATATATATATATATATATATATATATATATATATATATATATATATATATATATATAATCTACCTCTGTACTAGACTTTAAAATTACATCCGACAAAAGATGACGTGAAAAAATGCATTCTGTTTTTTCACTGTTTTCTATAAAGTAAATCGTATAAACTATAAAGAACTGAACTGAATGACGTGTTTCATTTTCTTTCATTTCCCAATGGGCAGGGCCACTGGAATTATACGGCAGGGGAGGGTCAAATTATGCGTCAAGGTTGAGTAAATTGTGTGGCAAGAAAAGGCAAATTATGCAACATTACGCTGCACAATTTGTGATTTATTTTGCCATTTTTAAGCTTTTCAACACTGTCTGGGCATTGGTTGTACCTTAATAGAAACAGTTTAACACCCACATATAGCAATAAGTTACAGAAAGGTGACCAGTCAACCTTTTCACTGCACAGTAACACGTTGCTGCATTTTTACTAACTTTTGAACCGTTTGAGCTAGAAGCAAAATATTTTTTTGTTAAAATCTGCAGATTGTGCGGCAGATGATGGGATTATGTAGGCAAATCTTTAACCATAATTCTAGTGGCCCTGCGAATATGTCAAGATTACCTAACATTACACTGGTGCAATGCAGTTTTGTCTGATAAGGGAAATGAGGCCAGAGAGAACGCAATTTGCCCAGGGTCACACAGCTTCGTTTAAGTGGGGGAGATGGGATTAGAAGAACTCGGGTTGCCTTAATTCCAAAGCCTACGTTTTAACCAACAGAACTACATCTGCTCCTTGTCAGCCCATAAATTACAGGGCACACCCACTAGTCACTATTTGAGAACTTAATTCTTGGAAATTTGGAAAGACAGATGTTCTATTAACCATTCACTTACACGCTCCACACAAATGGAAAATATTTTTGTTTGGTAGTTACAAGGCTGGAAAGATATAAACTTTGTTGTAAGTAGTAAGAGGAAAATGTAAAAAGAAGAAAAACTCAATTTTCCAGTTGGCCAGTCAGATTAATAAAGTAATGTAGACTTCGTAGGAAATAGAAGTGCCGTTGCCTTCCGAAAAGAAATGTAACTCAGAGGTCTGCTAGAAACGGTGAAGTAATCATGCTGGGATGGAAACAAGCACTGGCCAAGACAATAGGGCTGGCTTGTACTTTAAATCCTGATTTAACCATTTTTTAAAAAGCCTACAACAGTGAACAAAGAAACATTGAAAACTATTGCATTATGTATAAAATGCATCTAGAATATAAATAATGTAGTGTGTGACAAATGTACTTTTGAGATATAAAAAGTACAGCATACATGGCAATGCGGACACCCCACAGGAAGCAGAATGATACACCAAACAATGTTAGGGGCAAGAGTATTGCTCTACTGGGCGGAGGCACATTCCACTTGGTATCTAATTTAAACAATTGATAACAGTAGCAGATAAATTAGCAGTAACTGTGGCTTGTATATAATATTGAAAAAGCATTCACTTGAAGCCCTAGTGACACCACGACAATGTTACTGCTCCTGAGTTTCAAAAAGAGGCACAAGAATCCAGAGCAGACATGGCGAGTAAGTTGGCTGAAGAGGTGGGGGTGGCAAATGGTGTTCACGGGCGCTATGATGTCCTCGGTGGCCGCGCGGCTCACTGAAAACATCAAAGCGCCCGCGAAATGTAAGTGATCGCAATCGCGATCACACTTCAAAGCGCGGCTGTGTGACAGGCGAAAGTGAAAGACAACGAGTGCTTTCAGGCTGCCAAATGGTGCGCGCGCCCGGCACACATGCACAGTAGTTGGCGGCCTGAAAGCACTCGTTTGCACTTCCAAAAGTGCTTACTATAAGTCTCGCCAGAGCAGCGCTAAAGCGCTGTCTCAGGCGAGACCTAAAAAATGGCTGCTGCCGAGACGTCATGCGTGACTACAGATGCACATGTGCCATAATTCTGGGGCTTGCCGTTTTGGCATAAAGTCAAAAGGTTAGCACCAGTGCTTGTTTTGGATTACTGTGACTGAACTAATTTGGTAAGTTGAAAGTGTCTTGTGATTGGTCTTCCTCTTTCACATCTAACTTGAACGAGTCATGGTATGTCACTATCTTTTTTTTGTCTCGATAACCCTAGACTGGTGTCTGTTATTTCAGCAGATAACTTGGTTTTCTAATAAATGATTTTGAAACTTTTACTGGATTTTTGTTTCCCCTAGCAATCATGGCTGCCCTAAGACCTCTTGTCAAACCGAAGATTCTTAAGAAAAGAACCAAAAAGTTCATTCGTCACCAGTCTGATCGTTATGTCAAGATTAAGGTATGTCATGTTTTTAGATTGCGCCTGGACAGCGCATGTGCTGTGAGGCATGCTGTTTTGGAGAATGGATTTGAAGCCCTGCCCATATTTGTCATTGTCCTTCGTAAATGCTGGCTTCCTATTCCTTAATAGGCATGTTAGTCCCTCCTTAGTACTTCCTTGTCTTCATTTGTAACCTCCCATGAGGACTGGCCCTTGTACTTCGGTTGTATGGTTTATTTAGCCTGTAAGCTTTACTAAGTGAGTTTCTCCTACAGGCACTACATGCTTTCCTGCAACATTCAGCGTGCCATGCGCACTTTCACTGGGTGCTTTGGGGGGGGGGGGGTGTAAGCAGTTGTTTGTCAACTTGACAGACAAATGCTTGTGTTTTTTTGGTTAGGGCAACCCATAGCGGTCACAGACCTTTCTTTAGACGTGGCTCTTCTAAAAGAAGCGACGTGGTCTCTATTAACATGGAAGTGCAGCATGGGACACTTGAAACAATCATTTGCAATGCCTTATTATTGCAGGTTTTTTTAAACGCATAAATAAAAGGTATTGTCATTTACAATGCCAACAGCTCAATCTCGCAATTGTGAGACCTGTTGCAAATGCTGCTTGTTCTCCATTGTTTAGACTTGTGTAGGCGTAGCTTGACAATGTGCTTGTACATTCAGGATTAACACCTTTACGTATTTGGGTTTTTGGTCTACAATGAGTCAAATGTTTTAAGGGAACATAGGGCGGGCAATACGACCCCTTTCTCACACTTTTTGGCGTTCCCACCAACAGGCAGAATGGTAGTGCTGCCTGCCTACTCCATTACTATGCATATTTAACCTGCCTCCTGCCCAAATCCCATTTTAACCAGGTGGACAGCCTGCTACAGGATTTGATCCAGAAGGGGAAACTCCCCAGAGTAGCTCTGGCCACCCAAAATGACAGGAGGCCCAGTGAGCGTCCAGAGATTAGCTGTTACACCTGTGCAAATTTTCTATGGCTCTCGCACTGGCATCAAAAAAATGGGAGGTGCCCTGTTGATTAAGGAAGGGGCATGGTCTCCAAGTGAACTCACTAATAAAACTCCCTTTTCTTAAACACATTCACTTTCATGCACCAACCATACAATCAATATAACTTCTGAAACCTATTTTTGCCAACTAGGTTGTAATTACTATAATTGGATCCCATATTGTGTATAAAAAAGTCGCAGTTATTACACTTTGTTAGATTACACTAAATTAAAACTTTTTTTTTTTGTAAAACCCTTTATTTATGTCAGTCTGGAACACAGCTATTCAGCCGACATCACGGAGGTTCGGCAGCCAATTAAGTACAACAAATGGAAGTGTCCACAGCTCTGGTACAGGAAAAAACAAAGGTTCCTTTTTTTAAAACCACCTAAAGTAAATAACACAAGCAAGGCAGTATTCACAAACTCGTGCCAGTTCCCGATGGGGGCGCGGCCCCATTCCCAAAGTCAGAACAAAGCCACCGGTCGGGTGGATGAGGGAGAAGCAGAGGCGCTAACATTCTAGCATATAATCATCATAGAAATCCCAAGTTGCAAGTGAAGCTAGGGGGAAAGTTGCTCCTCTAACAGTTCAGTGGCCGAGGGCAGACATATATCACCCCTATACTGGTTCCATCGCCCCCATATCTTATGCCATTTCTTAGGCCGCCCCCGGGCACTATACACCGTTTTCTCCCTAAACATGCTCCAGTCCACATTTTCCATCCATGCTTCCATAGCGGGTGGTCTCTGAGAACCCCACAGTCGCGCAATATCACGCTTCGCCGCCATATTTCCTAGGGTCACCCATTGAGTCTGCACCGCATCATAGTCAGTAGGACCCCAGACATTCAAAAGACAGCGCCGTGCCTCTGGCAGCAGTGCAATACCCGTGACCTCCTGCATCACAACATGAATTTGCTTCCAGAACTCCGTGATCACACCACATTCCCATATGATATGTAGGAAGGTGCCCACCATCCCACAGCCCCTCTTACATAAGCCATCCTCGGAGAAACCCATATGAATCAGTCGGGGCCCGTGACATAGACTCTATGAAGTATCTTAAGCTGTACCAGCCTTAGTCGTGCCGGGATCGTGACCTCCTTAGGAGAGGAGATGGCATACTGCCAGTCCTCATCATCCAGTTCAAGGCCGTCCCTAGTCCACTGATCACGCACCCCTTGGAGGAGGTCAGTCCGGACATTAACAAGCTTCTTGTAAATTAAGGAGATTGTACTCTCCGGCATATGGCCATCCAGGATCCGATCCTCCAAGGGAGAGGACTCTGGCACAGTCTCCCCCTCGACGAGGACGGACCGCAGAGCGTGGCGCACCTGTGCATACCGGAAATATTCCGTACCCTCCAGATCGTACTCCGTCCGTAGCTCGTCAAACGATTTCACTCGTCCCTTAACCAGCAGGTCCCCCACCCTGGATATCCCAATCAGGTCCCATTTCTCGAACCCCTTCGTGTGCCAAAGTTTCCCCAACATATCAGAGTCAAACAGCGGAGTAGCGAGGGTAAGCCTATCCTTCCAACCCAGCGAGTTCATAACAGCCTTCCACACGTGCACCGCCGTCTTGGTTGGCCCCGTGAGGGACCCATCCGTTGACCTGGAGTAGAGTGCTCTAAAGTAATTACCCCCGCGCAGCAACCACCGATCCATAGCGAAGCCAGGGCTCAGCGCCGGACCGTAGACTCCATGGTTGATCGCACTCAACTGAGTGGCCCAATTTTCTAATGTCAGGAAGCGCGATACCCCCCCATCGTACCACGGAAGGGTCAGCTTTGCAATAGCTATACGCGGTCGGCCATCCCACAGCAACGAGCGCTGGAGGCTCTCGGCCTCCCGAAAATAGCTGGCCGGTCCAGCTCCAGGGTATTCTGCAGGGCATAGAGAAAGCGGGGAAGAGACATCATTTTGAACAGCGCGGCACGGCCTAGGAGGGAAAGCGGCAACCGCCGCCAACCCGCCACATCCCACCGCAGGCGCGTCAATGGAGGGAGCAGGTTTCTCTCATATCGAACAATTGGATCGGTGGAGATATAGATCCCTAGATACAAAAAAGCCCTCCCGGGCGATCTGGATCGAGCAATTCCGCGGGAGAACAGGGACGTCTCCACTCAGGGCATACAGATACGACTTCCCCCAGTTAATGGTGAGACCAGAGTTCCTACCAAAAGAAGTCAAAATGTCAGAATACTATGAGACTTCCTGGGTGAAGTGAGGTATAGCAAAATGTCGTCGGCATAAAGAGAAATGCGGTCCTCATGATCTGGTGACCAACGGATCCCCCTTATGTCCGGGTGCCATCGTATCCATGCCGCCAGCGGTTCAAGAGCGAGAGCAAACAGCGGCGACAGGGGACAAACCTGCCTGGTGCCCCTCCCCAGCTCGAACGGGCAGGACGCCCTACCATTGACCGCGACTTTAGCCAAGGGTCCTTCATACAGTAGTCTCACCCAGCCAACAAAGCCGAATTTTGCAAGTGCAGCCCACAGATATGCCCACTCTACCGTGTCAAAAGCCATCGTGGCGTCAAGTGCAGCCACAATGGTCGACTCCCGCAGCGTCCCCGTCCTTGCGAGCCCGCCGTGGATGCGCCTAAGGTTCAACGCAGTGTTACGGTGCGGGATGAAACCGGATTGGTCCGGGTGGATCAGGTCCCCGATCACCCTGATCAAACAGTTGGCCAGTATTTTAGCGAGGATTTTCGGCTCTGCATTAAGTAGCGAAATCGGCCTATATGAGCTGCATTTATTCCTGGGCTTGCCATCTTTGTGTATGACCACAATTGTCGCCAGGCGTTGGTCGAATGGAAGGCATCCCATCTCCCGTGCCTCTACAAACATAGCTCGCAGATGTGGAGCGATCTTGTCCGGCCGGAGTTTATAGAACTCAATTGGCAGGCCATTCGGGCCTGAGGCCTTGCCTGGGCGTAGTGAACGAATAGCACCCGAGACTTCGTCAGCTGTGATGTCACCATCTAGATCTTCCCTGTCTGTCAGAGAGGCAAGGCAGAGCCAGATCGCGCAGAAGTTCACACGAGTCCTCCACCGGCCTGTCCGACACAGAGGTATAGGCCGTGCGGAAATAATCTGCAAAGCACTGGACTATGCCATCCGGCTCAGTGACAATAACGCCACCCTCTGTTACTAGTTCTGGCACCACACGATTAACCCGCTCTTTTTTTTTTTTTATCCAGCCACGCTATTAATTTCCCGGCCTTGTCCCGACATCGTACAGTCGCCCCTGCTGCTCCCTACTCAGGGCTTTGGCCGCATTCGTCACCAGGGCCTGATACTCCGACTGCTTAAGGCTCAATTTATGCAGCGTTGCTGCCGTAACCTCCTCCTCCAAAACCAACTCTAGAGCCGCTATCTCCGCCTCGATCTGTGCGACCTCCGCATCCCTCCGACGTTTGGCTGCCGCTATCAAGGAAAGGGCCTCTCCTCTCAGCACAGTTTTAAACGCTTCCCACAAAGACACCGCAGACGTGACCGAGCCTAGATTTTCCTGGAAGTAGAGATCGATCGCCTTCAGCACCGCGCTAGGAGTCCTAGGGTCACAGAGATACCAGGGGTTAATCGGAGCCACCCTGCCCACCACTCCTCGACCAACATCCATACAGATCCACACCGACGAATGGTCAGAAATGCCCTAGCCATGTGCCTAGCCTCGGACACAAAGGAGGCGTGTGCAGCCAAAGTAAGCACATAATCCATTCTAGAGAGACTGCCATGCGCCCCGGAGTGGAAAGTGTACTGCCGCTGAGTGGGATGCAGCAGTCTCCAACAGTCAACCAGACCAAGGGTATCCACGAAATCTGAAAGCCATTTCTGCGCCCCCCCAGAGCTTCTTGGCGGGTGTCTATCAAGCAATCCGGAGCCAACCGCATTAAAATCACCACCCACCACCAACATTCCCTCTGGGAGATCCAACAGAGCCCTCCCCAGATCCGCAAATGTGGAGGGCTGCAGCGCAGGAGGGACATAAACAGAAACCAAGACCAGCGTCCTGCCCTCCCCGCCACAGCCGCAAATCGCCCCCTGTCATCAACAGTGGTGGGGTCAACCTCAAACGGCAGCGAGGCCCTAACAAGTATTCCAGCCCCTCTAGAGCCCGAGGAAAACCCAGAGTGTGCAACGAATTTGTAGCCCTTCCTGTTGATCTATCAAGTGTGTCTCTTGCAATAAAACTATATCCGGGGAGCATCGCTTCAGAAATTGCAGGACAATCCCTCGCTTAATACGATCCCCTAAGCCGTTAACATTCCAACTGAGTATCTTTAAGCCCCTACCCCCATCCCGAAATGTAAGGAGATGCCCCCCCCCCCCGTAGACCCGCACTCGAGCTACAGAAGCTTGCATCACTACGCCTTGCAAAACAAAAACCAACAACCACCCCATTCCACCCTGCACCCCTGCGTAAGCTTAAGAAGCCCCCCCCCCCAACTTGCAGTGTGCCTGTCGCCCTATTCTAAAACCTAGTCTACAAAAAGATCCCCAGAGGAGGAAAAAGCTCCCTTCATACCCCCGCCGCCCCCCGGGCTACTTCCCTCCCGGAGAGACCGAAAACTGTGATTCACTGTCCTGGGCAAAGTCAAGATGATCTAGCACCAGAGTCCTCACTCTTGTTCATCACGGCCACCTTCTGCTCCACCAGCATGCTCCCCGCCAGTCCGTTGTTGGGGCAATGTGTCCAGCCAGTCTCCGACCATGTCCGGTGGTTCAAAAAAGAAAGTCCGCTCTTCATACACCACACGCAACCTGGCCGGGAAGAGCATGGCGTACTTCAGTCCCATGCCTCTTAGCCTTCTCTTAACCGCCAGGAAGCTCTGCCTTTGCTTCTGCACCACCTGGGTAAAGTCAGGATAAAAACTCACTGTGGTGTTCTGGAAAGTCATCGGGCCGGACACTCGTGATGCTTGTAGAATGGCGTCGCGGTCCCTGAAATTAAAGATCCTGGCGACAATTGGTCTCGGAGGGGCCCCCACCTTGGGCCTCCCACCAGGGACTCTGTGGGCCCGTTCAACAGTAAAGAACTTACTGAGGCCTTTAAGCGCCAGATGGTTTACCACCAAGTCCTCCACGAACAGGTCCACCGACTGTTCCTCCGAGTTTTCCGGGACCCCAATAATGCGCACGTTATTGCGCCGTGCCCGGCCTTCAAAGTCCTCCAGCCGTCGGGCAAAGAGGTTGTTTGCGGTCCTCAAGTTGCGGACTTCCAGCTGCAGATCGGAGACATCTCCCATGAGGCCAGAGGTTTTAAGGTCCAAAGATTGAACCCGTTCATTGGTTTTCCCCAGGTCTGCCCGAATCAAGTTGACGTTGATCGAGATTGTGTCCACTTTATGTGCCAGGGTCTCGAATTGCTGCCCGATAGAGGACTGCATCCCCTCGATGGCCCCCATGATATCCTGCAGGGTTGGTTCCGTAGCGGGGGGCAAACCATCTTTCAAGGCTTCCAGTGGCCGTCCCGATCCGCCCGGTGACCCCTTCTGCTGGGCATAACGATCCATGTTGTTTTGGGTGTATCCTCCCCGCCTGGTATTCTTGGGCTTCTGTTTTTCGGCTTCCGATTTGGCCGACATCGTGATCTGCTGCAGAAACAATCCCCTTGCCCATCCAGAGTAGACGACAATGCAACAGGTGACCGGTGTGACTCACTCCTAGGCCAGGGCGCGATGAAAACAGGAAAGCGAAAGTGATGACACCGTCCTTCCGATGGCTCGCCCCTCACACGGCCGCTGTTGTTCAATTAGTGCTCGGGCACCGTGCCAGCGCAAGCCCCGGGCATCTTCCGGGGAGTAGGCCGCAAACTTCCATGTGGCACAACTTAGGCCTCCGGTGGGCGATTTCAGTCCGGACAGCGACAATCACCTCAGCAACGGCTCGCCTCCAATATTCCAGGTGTTAAAAACAGGATTCTTCACAGGATATTTGCCGGAGGGAGCGAGGGTCTCGGGAGCTTGAGCTCACGCGGCCATCTTGATCACGCGCTAGGCTCCTCCCCAATTAAAACTTTTTTAAATGTTTAAAATCCCTAATGAGTATCTCAAAGTAAAGGTAAATATCTAAATACTTTCTGATGATTCTAAGCAACAATACGAGACGTTCAAAGGAAAAAACATTAAAGACTCAAATTCAAAGGCAAATCTCATAAATGAGAATGACTAAGCCTTAAATCTAAATGAACTAGGCCATGCAGAGAGCAACATTAAAATGACCCCCATAGCGCAACGGAAGTTGCATTTGTCTAGGCTGCGAAACTCCCAACTCTGTCTACTTGAAGTAGCTCAACATTGACACTGGTGTATCCTCCGTCACGTCTTATTACGTCCTATCCACCCGACATTCTACTCTTTATTAAATGTAATACCACCTATAAGGGGTAGAGTGACAGCAGCCTCATTTAAACTCTCGGACATTACCACAGTAGGACACCTCGGCATAAACCAGTCATTACATATTCGTGCGGCCTTCTAGAGCTTAAACCTGACTTGGTGTTGGTCGGTGTGTGCATGCATTTTGAAGTGTCTGAATGTAGTGTGCTCTTTGCGGTGGAAGTTTTGTTGCTGGGTATGTTTTCGAGCAGTGCTTCAAATTATGCACATTGCTGCAAAGTTAAGACGGACATGTTTTTGAAAGATTGAGTGGTAGGATAGCACCACCTATATTGCAATGCATTCATAGAAGTAGTGTGGAAAGAGATCTGCCGCAGCTCTTGCTTATTTTGGTAATATTAAACCATCAGTTGCTGGTTTCCTGACCAATGCTCTTTTTCTGTTGCAGCGTAACTGGCGCAAACCACGAGGTATTGATAACAGAGTGCGCAGGAGGTTTAAGGGCCAGATCCTGATGCCCAACATTGGTTATGGTAGTGATAAAAGGACGAAGCACATGTTGCCCTCAGGCTTCCGAAAGTTTCTGGTACACAACGTGAAGGAGCTGGAGGTGCTAATGATGAGTAACAAGTAAGTTTAGCTATGTAAAGAGTAATGTTAAACTAGAATGGGTGTGCCTCATTAAGGGAAGGGAGTAATCCTGGTTACTGGCGGGGGTTAGCTGCTTTGCAGAAGCTTGTGCTACATGGCAACAGTACTTGCCTGCCGTAAATACATCCTTGGTAGATTTCCCCGGAAGCATGCCTTCTTCTTTTGATGCACTTAAGTTTGTTGCCAGCAGTGCTGCTGCTGTTAGATAACGAACCGTTGAGAACCAAACTAGCATTTTTGGTGATTTGCTCAATGTTGTGTTGTGGGTGTAGTGGGGTGGTCTTTCCAAGGGAAATCTTGTGAGGAGGAGGGAACTTGGAACACTGATGTTCGGAGCCTTACAGCAGTGAAATCAACAGTTCTACCTTTTTAGGAATGAGACCGGTGGAATAATATTATCCCGCTTTACTTGGGAATTTCTGCCCTCTACGGGCGGGAGGACTGAAGTTTGCACCAACGTTATTTTTTTACAATGGCACCATTTGGGAGAGTTGTGTGGCTTTAAAGTGGCTATTGGTCACCTTGTGTAGGTTTTCGCCAATTGTACATGTATAAATGGTGAAACCCTTCTGTAAATTGCTGCAGGTAA
Source organism: Triturus cristatus (assembly GCF_964204655.1). Taxonomy (NCBI): domain Eukaryota; kingdom Metazoa; phylum Chordata; class Amphibia; order Caudata; family Salamandridae; genus Triturus; species Triturus cristatus. The sequence continues at coordinate 83,865,287 of NC_140592.1, forward strand.
ACAATCCTTGCCTGCCTGCTTATGTTGTGGTGCCAAGGGACGTGTTTGGTTGAGATTGATCCATTGCTTGCAATTCTGTATATCAAAAGTAAAAGTTCTACTATTCCTGTGGAAATATGCTTGCCTCAGACTTGACAGCATTAACAGCACACACTGGGTCATGTTGGTCAGCGAAGGCTGTTGCTGTGGTGTTGGCGTGTATCACCACAGTACAATTTTATTGTTCCGAATTCTAAATGTAAGTTGTCCATGCTTCTGCTCACTGTCACTCTTTACTTTTACAGGTCCTTCTGTGCTGAGATCGCCCACAATGTTTCATCCAAAAACCGCAAGACCATTGTAGAGAGGGCCGCCCAGCTAGCCATCAAACTCACAAATCCAAACGCCAGACTGCGCAGCGAGGAGAACGAGTAGACTGCTCTTACTTTGCAGCTGTTATTTGCAAATAAAAACTGTCAACTTCAACTGGCTTTTGAGCTTGGATCCTTGGTGTAGAGTGCCTTTGAGAGGGATTTGTGTATTGGATCGAGGGCTGTTTGGAAAACACCTTGGTGCATCTAACATTGTAGCCTCAAACAAGTGAAATCATCCGTTCTCTGAAGTTTCATCGGATAAACATCCTCTAGTTGCACTTGATTATGTTCTACGGGGCATTTGCTTGATTTGTTTAGAGTTTATATTATTCATTGCTAGGGGAAAACGCATGACATCCACGCTTTTTTTGACTGCAGGGTGGTGGTGTTTAAGGGTGAAGGGGATAGTGTTGTGGAGCAGTCTTATGTCGGATTTTTTTATTTCACCCCCAATGGATCTTTAGGTGCATAGTTTTTTATTTCCAATCCATATGCTTGAGGTTGGTTATTACGCTTTGGCTGCTAATTTAGTCTGTAAGACAGTTTCACTGGTTCCTGGACCTGGGTACTTTGGTTGCAACACGTTTTGTTTCGTACTTGATGCGACCTGTTTCAGTGTTACAGAACTTGGTAGAGGTTCTGTTTGCCTCTGTGCTCTGAAACATGTAGTAGCCAGTTGATTCCTAGCAGTTTGGTTCTCTTGCCTGGTCTGTGACCAGCAGGTGACCGGAGGATCGATTCTCCAGTATTTGGGGTGTCTTTCATAGATTCACATGCTTGAATATTCCCCGTCGTCGAAGTGGGAGTCCCACGGTATATATAAAAAGCAATAAGTATCATGTATATATACATATACACATACATAACCATATAAGAGTATATACATACCCAAATAAACTTATATATATATAGTTCAAATAACATATCAAGTTAAAATACCATAGGATAGCATTGATACATAGGAAAGCATTGAGAAAAAGAATCACTTTGCTAACATATCACTGTCACTTTATAGTCCAAACTCCAGCCAATCAGGCGCTAGCACCCTCTAGAACCTTCTCCTCAGAGGCTCAGGCCCTCAGATTTTCTACCGCACGTCGTGTGAAGGGAGTCTCCCTGAGCTCTGCTCAGTTCTTCATCTGGTTTGAGGTTTTTTATCTCTCCATGTCTGCAAGTAAGAAATCTCTTTTCCGTCCTTGTTCATCTTGCGGAAAGTCAAGACTTTTCTCTGAGGATCCCCATGAGAAATGTATTTATTGTCTGTATCCTGATCATAAGGTGGCTAATTGTAAGATCTGCAGAACTTTCTCTCACAAAACTTTGAAAGATAGAGAAGGTCGCCTTTTAATATGGCTTCAAAAACTAAAGGACACAGACAACCCACTTTCTGAGGTGGAAAGTGTAGCCTCTGTCAAAACAGGAGTCTCCTCAAAGCGTGGAAGTGTCCAGGACTTGCCATCTCCTTTTCTGAAAAAGAAGAGACTTCACCTTGAGGAAGTGTCTACAGGCAAAGTCTCTGTCTCCACGTCTGCGCCCCCGAGACGTAGCTCTCAGGCGTCTGTGACTCCGTCAGCACATGTTTCCAGTCAGAAACTTTCAAAACCGTCGACGAGCCCGTCGACGAGCCCCTCCGTCGACGAGATCGGCTACTTCATCAGCCTCGTCGACGGCGGTGACGACGGTATCGAGTAGATATCCTTCGTCGACGACACTGACTTCGTCGACGTCTTCTCCGTCGACGATAGTATGTGTGTCTCTTAGAACTGTCTCGTCGACGATACCACTCACTTCTTCGTCGACGACTGGGACACAACTCCGTCGACGATGGGTAAAAAGAAGAAGAGGAAATCTTCCTCGTCGACGGCAGCCTCGTCGACGGCAGCCTCGTCGACGGCAGCCTCGTCGACGGCAGCCTCGTCGACGGCAGCCTCGTCGACGGCAGCCACCCCGTCGACGGCAGCCACCCCGTCGACGGCAGCCACCCCGTCGACGGCAGCCACCCCGTCGACGGCAGCCACCCCGTCGACGGCAGCCACCCCGTCGACGGCAGCCACCCCGTCGACGGCAGCCACCCCGTCGACGGCAGCCACCCCGTCGACGGCAGCCACCCCGTCGACGGCAGCCACCCCGTCGACGGCAGCCACCCCGTCGACGGCCGCCACCCCGTCGACGGTCGCCTCGACGACGGTAGGGTCAAATTTTGCGACAATGCCATTGGTGCCAATGTCAACACCAGCACCGGGGTCTGTGGACAGCTCCTTAATGCTTCGTCGTAAGGCCATGCTAGACCCAGTTATGTTGCCACCTGGACCACGGCCACCTCGTCAACTATTTCCCTCAGGGGATGAGGACGATTCGGATGAAGGCGATCAGTCTCTTTTTCGGGATGCTCATAGTCCTTCGGAGCTCCATATAAAATGCCAAGAGTCTGAGGAGGATGAATTTTATGAACAGGAAGAAGAGCAAAATACCTCTGCTCCGGTTCCTATGATGCAGCTTCCTGTGCAGCTTGTTTCCAACCTCCAGTATATGTTGGAAGACTATAATCGTCGTTTTCCAGCATCCCCTCAAAATACTCCACGTGAAGCGCCATCTGAGGTTCCACCTCCTATATTGCCAACGATACCCACGCCCTCCACACCTGCACTGCCTTTCAATGCAGAGGATGATAATATGGACAATCCGGATACGGAAGACGGCGAGCTCCCAGAGGACGACACTATGGCGGACTGGGATGATTACCAAATCAATTCGCCCGCATCACCGCCAAGGTCACCAGTCAACTCGCCACCTGTCGACATAACAGGTTTCCATCAGCTGATGGAGAGAGCAGCACAACGCTTTCACCTTCCCATGGTGGTTAGGGAAGAGGACTGTTTCTTATGACTTCAAGTCCCAGCCTCAGAAACAAGTACGAGCTGTGCCAATCATAGACTTCATATGGAATGAAGGCCTAAAATTAATGAAAACACCTAATTCTATTCCGGCGGTGCTCCCACGCCTGGAGAAAAAATATAAAGCTCCGGATTCTTCCCCAGCCTGCTTGGTGTCTCAACCGAAGCCGGACTCAGTGATCACACAAGCGGCACAGCGCCGCTCCAAGAATCCATCATCTCCAATGTCGGCGCCTCCGGACCGCGACGGCCGTCGCCTGGATGCTATAGGCAAGAAGTTTTCAACCATGGCGTCAACAACGGTCCGGGCTGCGAATTCCTTGGCTATCCTCGGCCGTTATGATAGACAGATGTGGTCGGACATGGCTGCATTGGTCAAACTTATACCGGAGGATTCAAGAGCGGAAGCTCAGAAAATCCTGCAAGAGGGAGAAAGGGCGTCATCCGAGATCATTGACTGCTCTGACATCGCATCCACCGGTTTTCGCCAATTGGCGGGAGCAGCCGTCCTAAGAAGACAGGGCTGGCTTCGGTCAACCTCTTTTCGGCAAGAGGTCCAGGCTAAGATTTTGGACATGCCATATGACGGGGAGTCATTATTCGGCCAGCATGTACAAGATGCCTTGCAAACCATTAAAAAGGATACGGATACGGCTCGTTCCCTCGGCACTCTACAGTTTAAGAAGCAGCCCTTTCGAGGTGCGCGCGGCCGCGGCACCTCCTCATCATCATCCTTTCGTGGCTCCTCGTCCCAATACCGCTCGTACAATCAGGGGTAACAGCGGTACTATTCACAACCGCAGCAGTCCTACAGACAGCAAACTAGCAAGTCATACAGAGTAAAGTCGAATTACAGAGGAAATTCAACCAAGAAGCAGTGACTCTGTACGGAAAGAACTTCCTTTTCCCAGTTGTCCTCTAGTTCTTGTTGGAGGAAAAATCTCCCAGTTCTTTTCAACCTGGTCCTTAATCACTTCGGACCGCTGGGTCCTGGATATAATTTCAAGGGGCCACGCCCTAGAGTTTGTGAAGGTTCCTCCACGCACACCTCCATCCGGGCCACCACCCGCCCATCTCAGAACTTTTCAAACAAATCCAAATAATGTTAAACAAGGGTGCCATCGAAGTGGTTCCGAAATATCAAAGAGGGTTGGGATTCTATTCCCGTTTTTTCCTCATACTAAAGAAATCAGGGGAATGGCGTCCGATCCTCGATCTCAGATTGCTCAACAAATTTCTCAAGACTCAGTCCTTTCGGATGCTCACATTGAAGGACATCCTCCAATTCTTTTCTCAGGAGGATTACATGACAACGATCGATCTGCAGGACGCATATTTCCATGTGCCCATTCTACCACGCCACAGGAAATACCTACGGTTTCGAGTGGGCCACAGGGACTACCAATTCAAAGTCCTACCCTTCGGACTCTGCTCAGCCCCGCGGGTCTTTACAAAATTCCTAGCCCCGGTGGTGGCTCACTTACGACAAGAGGGTATTCAGATATACCCCTACCTGGACGATTGCCTCATCAAAGCTCAATCCTCTCACCAGGCGGCCCTCGATACCCAGCGCTGTCTCGATCTGTTTCAGTCCCTGGGGTTGTCGATCAATGTACAAAAATCTCAACTCACGCCGACTACGTGCAAGACTTTTCTCGGCGCTTGTATCAATACGAGCACAACCATGGCCTTCGCTTCAGCAGAACGTCAGGAACGGATTCAACAGCTTGCGAGCTCCATCGCAGCAAAGCAGTCAGTTTCAGTCCGCATATTAAAATCCTTTCTGGGAATGGCGTCCTCATGCATCGCTTTGATCCCTCTCTGCAGACTAAAAAGTCGCATTATCCAAGAGGAGTTAGACAAGCAGTGGCGCCAGGTTTCCGGTTCCTTCAACGATCAGGTCGTGGTGTCACCCCGCATGGCTCAAGCGCTGCATTGGTGGACTTGTCCTGCCAACATCGCAGCAGGAACATCCTTTCTGTCGTCAACCCCAGAACTCGTCCTTACCACGGACGCATCCATGGAGGGTTGGGGCGCACATTTTCAAGATCTATCCGTCAAGGGCCTATGGTCAGCGGCTCAGCGTTGCTGGCACATCAACAGACTGGAACTGATGGCCATTTTCTTGGCGTTGAAATCCTTCCGCCTGCAATTCCAAGGGAAGTCAGTCCTCATTCAGACGGACAACACCACGTGCATGCACTACCTGAACAAACAGGGCGGGACAAGATCTCCGCTGCTCTCCCGTCTGGCGCAGAGGATTTGGAGTTGGGCCATACTCCATCAGATGACGTTACAAGCAATTCATCTGCCCGGCATTTCCAATACTCTGGCGGATGCACTCAGTCGGTCAGCATCATCAACCCACGAGTGGGAGTTACATCAACCGACGCTGGAATTCGTCTTCAACCTTTGGGGTCACCCGACAATCGACCTCTTCGCAACCCCGCAGAATGCAAAATGCCAGTCCTACGCAAGCTGGTTTCCCCACGAAGGGTCGTGCGGAAATGCCCTTTCGATCAATTGGTACGGGATATTTGCGTACGCTTTTCCGCCGATTCCGTTGATTCCACGAGTGCTGCGGAAGATGAGACAACAACCGTGCCATGTACTTCTAATAGCTCCACGGTGGCCTCGGCAGGCATGGTTTTCGGAGTTGCTTCTCCTATCCCAACGCGAGCCCATCCTTCTCCACCTGAAGCCGGATCTGCTCACAATGACCGATGGTCGGATATGCCATCCGAATCCCAGATCTCTCAGCTTGTCGGCTTGGAACCTGAGCACCTTGAATTTGCTCATTTGAACATTCCTCCAGCCTGCAGGGAGGTGTTAGCTAAGGCAAGAGCTCCATCCACAGTGAAAACGTATAAGCTCAAATGGAAGCGATTTTGTCATTGGTGTGCTTCTGCCCACATTCATCCTGTGCACGCTCCTCCAGAACACATTCTGCCGTTCTTCCTACAACTAGCGCAGTCTGGATTATCGCACTCTACCTTAAAGGTCTTTCTAGCGGCAATATCTCGCTTCCGACAAGATGGCTCGTCCTCTCTCTATTCATCCAGAGTCATACAACAATTTTTCAAGGGTCTCTTCCGCATGTTCCCGCCCATTCGGCATCCTCCACCCACGTGGCGCCTGAACATCGTGCTGGCTCAGCTTATGAAGGCGCCCTTCGAACCTATCCACCCACGCGGATGTCAAATTTTTAACTTGGAAAGTGGCCCTCCTCCTTGCTCTGACCTCTTCCCGCAGAGTCAGTGACATTCACGCTTTTACAATAAAGCCTCCGTTCCTTCAATTCAGATCGGATTGTGTCATCCTCCGCACTAATCCGGTTTTTATACCTAAAGTGCCATCCGATTTCCATCTTAACGAACCAGTGCTCTTAAAGACTTTTTTCCCGCATCCACAAACCCCGGCGGAGCAAAGCTTACACTCTCTGGACTTGAAGAGATGTCTAAAATTCTACATTAGCAGGACTCAATCCTTTCGCAAATCTGACCAGTTGTTTGTGGCCTACGGGCGTGCTTGCAAAGGACAATCTGTCACCAAACCTACTATTGCCCGTTGGGTTTCATCAGCAATCTCTTTTTGCCATCAAAAGGCTGGTAAGCCTCTGTCTTCGGGAGTGAGCCCATTCAACGAGGGCTATGTCATCTTCCACTGCCCTGTTCGCTGGTGTGCCCATCCATCAAATATGCCGGGCAGCTACGTGGTCCAGCAGGCACACGTTTACGAAGCACTACTGTCTGGAATCCATTAACGAAGCAGACACGGCTGTGGGACAGGCAGTTCTACGAAATCTGTTTAAATAAGGTGAGCCTCTGCTACTTCCCTCCTCCTGGGCTATTATTATTATTGCGCTTTAAATACATTGTTTGTATTACATGCAATATCAATACGGCTTGGTCAGCCGAATACGGTTTACTGCTTACTATTCTATTCAAGCATGTGAATCTATGAAAGACACCCCAAATACTGGAGAAGAACAAATGTTAGTTACCTGTAAACTGTGGTTCTCCAGTATTGGTGTCTTTCATAGATTCACATGCGACCCACCCTCCTCCCCTCAGAGGCTCTCTTCTCCTCTTTCGGCTCTATGGTCACTCTCGTGCTCGCAAATCTGAGGGCCTGAGCCTCTGAGGAGAAGGTTCTAGAGGGTGCTAGCGCCTGATTGGCTGGAGTTTGGACTATAAAGTGACAGTGATATGTTAGCAAAGTGATTCTTTTTCTCAATGCTTTCCTATGTATCAATGCTATCCTATGGTATTTTAACTTGATGTTATTTGAACTATATATATATAAGTTTATTTGGGTATGTATATACTCTTATATGGTTATGTATGTGTATATGTATATATACATGATACTTATTGCTTTTTATATATACCGTGGGACTCCCACTTCGACGACGGGGAATATTCAAGCATGTGAATCTATGAAAGACACCAATACTGGAGAACCACAGTTTACAGGTAAGTAACATTTGTTCTTTCTCTCTACCACCATTGGTGGTTTGTCTGCTTTAATCGATCTTACAATGTGGGTGTAAAGCACAAGTGAGCCATGATCTGACCATACTAAGATTTGTCAAGGGGTTAAATGAAGAATGGTTTTGTAGATCTGTATTGACAATTATGTGCACCATTGCATCTAGTTTGTTCTCTCTCACTACCCATTCATTACCTACGTACTCTCCTCACCTTTCTCTTCTACACCTAATGCCTTGTGCTCCACTCGCTCTGGTGCCTACCAAACCACTGTCTACATGACAGAGTTCCACTTGACTCTTCACCTTAATGTTGGAAAACAAGGGTTCTGTTGCTAATTTGACAGACCGCTTCATTCAAGCATTATATAATCATAAAAGCAAAAAACCACGATTTTGAAACCATTAAACAGTGCCTCAACTTGGCTTTGGTACATATTAAAATCAAGAGACTCCTAACTTGCAGGCCACTTTAAAGAAATGAACTGACACTAAAATCAGTGTTGAGCTCGGTGACTGTAGTTGCAGTAAGCCGGGTCTACATCTGGTTATCCCCAAACCTCTCAGAACTGGGATAAAATAGCATCTTGTGAAATTACAAGTTAATGTAATCCTCCACGCCAATCTCTTCTAAGATAAAGCTTGGGCTACATGGCATGAAGTCTAAAAGCCTTGTGTATACCGATTTTCCCCCATTTGGAGGTTAGAGGCCGCCTTGTAGCCCCAAATGTCTGAGACTTGGAGTAAAACCGGAAGCCATGCCCTCCTAATAGGAAAAAAGGCAATAGGGTTTTTTTTGTTTAACCCAATGAAGCCAGGTTATAAATGCACCTTATACAATTAAGAAACCGTATTCTAGTACTGGCAATACATACCAGCCAAGAACCCTGGAAATCGAAGGTAACCCCAAGTTAGGAGAATTATCTCTCTATTGGTGGACTTGCCATCCGTTAAGGTCTGCATTTTAACATACCTTGGTACACAGGCCATTACGATGGTCTTGGTGCGGCTCCCTGCCAGCTTCATGGAGGCCATAATATTAGTTACCTTCTGTTAAAAATTTCAGGGCTTTTGGGGTTATGGCAAGTAACACCCCATCATCGGCATAAGTTAGGGCAGGGATAGTAATGTTTTTGGTCATGGGGATATCTGCTCACTTGGCCAACAGTGCCTTTAATCCGCTAACTCTCAAAGGAAAAGTAATGGGGCGTTTGCAAAGAAAAGATGCATACACGGCCAAGTCCATTACAGACTGGCTGAGAGATTGTAATGTAGGGCCCACAAGAACTCGACTAGGCCCTCATGGATCTCCAACTTGGCCCACAATTTTGACCTTACCATGCTATAAAAGGCACAGGTGAGGTCCATGATGGCAAAAAAGGCCCTTGCTCTTCTGCAGTAAACTTGTTAATTTGGAGCTACAAGTTAAAGCATTGTTTCAATGGCCACTCAAAACTCCTTCTGGAGTCTAGCGAGGATGCCATTATCCTCCACCCAGACTAACAGCCTTTCTAAAAAATTAGTCTACCCAGTGTGTTGACCGTGGAATCTATAAGGTATTTGAGGATGACGTAAAGAACCTTTTTTAAATATTGGGACAATTATGGCAGTTTTCTGCGATTGAGGCAGGGCAGTTTTCTACGCCAGATTAATACCCTTTGTATCTAGGGCAGCTGCCATATTTGATTTATTTAGATCCAGTGGGAATTCCAGCCCGCTTCACTTGCGTCCCTTGAACTGTATACCTAGGAGAAATCTACCTATTTATCAAGACTTCTACTGGTGTCTAGTAAAGTTACTATCAGTAGTTTACTTTTGTTTACTGTGTGCCAGAATTAACTATAATTTTTAACTTTACTTTCAGTAACCAAATTATCTCGTGCTTGGTGCTGATAAACCACTTTCTCTTTATTCAAGATTAGTTTGTAGTCCTTTCTGCAGCTGGGTGGTTTAGCTTAATCTCTAGGGACAGCTTGAAGGGCATGGTGTAAGTAGATTCAAGCTAGCTTACGCTCCCTGTCAAAGCAAGACTGAGCCTTCTCACCTGATCCTACTATTTTTGAGAAGTAGCCCTAACCTTACAAACTCCTTAACTGTCGGAGAAACTGTTTGCTCATTTGAAAGACATGTATACCAATGGCAGTTGGTCAGTGGATAGCCTACACACATTCATTGGGAAGTCCGCTCCTCGCCACACTATCCTTTTAATGTCATAAGCAATAAGCTTCCTTGTGCCCACCATGCTAGTTTTTTAGGTCTCGCCTGAGCCAGCGCTTTAGCGATGCTCTCGCGAGAGCTTTTGTAAACGGGGGATTTGAAAGTGCAAACTAGTGCTTTCAGGCCACCCACTACAGTGCATGTGCGCCGGGCGCGCGCACCATTTGGCAGCCTGCGTGATCATTTTGCGGCCTCTTTGATGTTCTCAGTGAGCTGCGCGGCCACTGAACATCAAAGCGGCTGCGAAAGTGCACACCATTTGCCACCCCCTCTCTTATCCCACTTCCTGCTTGTTTCACAATGGCGACAGCTTGTTTACGTACCCCATGCGCGGTGCCGCATCCTCCTGTTGCCATCTCCCTCAGGCGCTGCCGGGGCCGTCCCAACGTGTCGATCGCAACTAGTGCTCATATAAGCACACAGATACCTTCAGGTGTAGTTTGCGCTATATAAAACTAGTTTCTCGCTTACCCGCTGCTGCTCATTCCCTTTATAAATATCATTAATGTGCTCCGTGCGCGAGCAGTACCCGTCCGTCTTACCTTTGCTCCCGCCCCCCTCCCCCCTTTTCTGGGCACATGATGATTTTTTGTTAGTTAACCCCTTCAGTGCCCATGACGAGCTGGACTCGTCATGGGCCGCGGTGGCGCTGTGCCCATGACTAGTCCAGCTCGTCATAGACCCCGCCCGCTAATACAACGGCCGGCACAGGGCGGGGAAAGGGGCGGGCACTGAAGGGGTTAAATATTTTTTTCAATCAAAAATGCACCAGCATCCAGGCTGATCTCCTATTTCCACAGCGCGTCTCCTATCTTCACACTATAAGGACAGCATCTGCCTGAGGTCTCTCGCGCTCCTTCTCTCCGCACACTGTCGTAGCCTTATTTCCTCCAGCAGGCCCACTTGGCTTTTCTTCAATCGCTGCACGGGCCGGTCGTTCTTCCTTCTGGCATATTTAACTTCCTCCGCCTTTCAGTTTCGTTCTTACTCTCCCTTTTCTCTTAATTTAACTCCATACATATTGAATTATGAAAAAAATTCCTTCCTGTCCTGTTTCTTCAGTGCCGGGGGCTCCAGTGTTGTTAATTTTACATTTCACGTTTTTTTTTTCGTTCCACCCTCTGTGCTTGATTTCTCGGCAATTCAAGGCCAGCCTTCGCAGTTCCCAAGAGGAAAAGAAAATCAGCTCAACTGAAGAGCGACATTCCTGCTTTGAAGTCGGCTCAGGGTGAAACAGTAAATCAGCCCAAAGGCACTGCAGTCAGACTTTGCATGAACATCCGGGCTTTAAGTAGGATGAAAAAACTGTCGGGTCTCATAGGGGCGTGGCCGATATAATTCAGGGCGGGTTTAACAAGCATTTGCAATACAATGGGTCTTGCATTTACACGAGTTTCGCATTATAAATGACAATGCCTTTTATTTGTTTTAAAAACCAAAACAAATAACTCATTGTCATTTACAATGCTAATAGCTCAGATACGCGTAAATGCGAGACCTATTGCATTTCAAATGCTTGTTTTTTTTCCTACGCTTGGAATTCACATGGTGACTTCTTGTGGTTGGAATCACCATAAACACTGTTTTCAATGCTATCTGCCACCAGGCAATCCAAAAGCTGGGTAGAGACCAAGATCTAATTGTATCCGACAGGCTCCTTATAGTCAGGTGGGAAAACTGCATAAGGAGGGTGCCAGGAACTCAATAGCGGTGTAGAGGTTATATTCACATATGTAAGGGCACAGCAAATTTCCATGTTGGTCCACCCTCTGAGACGGTGGTTCTTCCCTGACCCTCCTCCCAGAGGTCCATAATGGGATGTTACAATGGCTAACTAACCTAGCATTAAAGTACCCCTGTTAAGGCTGTGTTAAAGTTCCCATTTTCTGGGTAGGTTGTTCTAATGTAGCTGTATATAAAATGTGAAGAACTGAACAAAGTTAGGGTTGGCACTTACGGATCAGGTGTTGTAAAAATGAATACGTTGAATTTCCACATTCCATATCCACAGAAAAGCTTGAAGTAAAACAGTAGTAGGTTTCATGGAACACCCCAGTGTTTTGAACCAAGTGGGTAGCCCCCTGCCCGCCCAATAGAAGGGATTGCAGGTGTGGTAAAACATACAGAAGCCGTACTAAACTCCTACCACCCATGTCACCTGGAAAAGAACGGTTGTGATGTATTTTAGCCAACTAACCATGTGATATTCCAACTTAGAATCTGGATCTGAGCCCCCTATTTGGACTTACTGGCTTCATAGACTTGGAACTCACTTGGAAGCATTTGGGTTGCCACTGGTAACCTTTGGAGTTGTTGGCGGTTCCCTAACTGCATTACTAGACCCTCGTCTGTGGAGTACCAGAGTCAATCCTGTAAACCCGAAAGAGTTGAATATCTTCTATTAGTTAACCAAAATGAGCTAAACTGTATTGCCCAAGACTCCTGCATCAGATTTTGCACCTCCAGTACTCTGGAGCAATCGGGCGCATTCATAGGAAGCTGGCTGTACATGGCCTTGCCTAAAAACATGGCTCTTCCCAACAAGACCTCTGCCATCAACTGTCCGTCACCCCAATGTGTCCTGACCTGCTGCACACCCAACACCCTCAGCCATGGAAGGGCGAGGGCACAATGACAGGAAATAGGCCAAACAACTTGGAGAGGAGTAGGGGAGGCTCACTGCACGACATTGCCGATGACCGACTGAGTACCAAGTGTGAAGGTGGGCAGGCGGGAGGGTAGGAGCCCTTCCCCCAGAGCAGAGCATGTTCCCCATGCATGCTTAGGTTTCGCAGCTTGTGTATTGGTCCTTTATTTAACGTGAACTGAGGTTGCTAGCATTTGAGTACATTTCTGTACATGAAATAAGGAGGGGCTGTTTATGGGAGAGGATGTGTTTATTAACAGAAGTTAGTGATTTACCTATTCGAAAAGGCCCAGTGAAATTGCATTTCATATATTCATAACTGCAACAGCATCTTAATCACATTTCATCCCCTTTGGTCATTCATGCTCAACACCTAAATCACCTGTACTGGCCATGCTGAGATTCAGTTATTCATCCAGGCACTCTGACCCTCCTCGCCTCCTTCCAAACAAATGTAGTACCTGGCTGCTGGTTTGGTTTTGTGCATTTTTACCTGACTTGGAATTATGTACTACAGAATTACAACTTAAGTAGGGACCACTATTGAGACGCGCGTAACCAATATGGTCACGAATCATGGCTGTGACTAATATGCCAGAGAGACTGAATATTGTCAGGTGTGCCCAGAATTGTAAAATATGGGCCTATATGTATGGATCCTCCAGAGAGGAGTCCTCCCGTGCCTCACACATACTGTTGCAAGAGTTATTGCTCGAGTTGGGACATAGAGGGAGTCTGGGTCCCTGAGGGTGGTAGGTATAACCAGGCGTCGGTCGTATGCTCACGGTGCCATGTTTGAAGCTACACCTCACTGACTAGGCCTAAAGAAGCAAAGACCAGTTTTAGAGCTGCTTGTGTTCCCATCAGGAGGGGACCTGGTCTGCCAGTTCGGGCTAGATTGTTCCTTTTGGAACAAGATGAAAGCTAATTTGCATGTGACATCTAGCAAACACGACAGCTAGCAAACAAAAGACGATGGACATGGAGTGAGGAACTTTTCAACAACACACCCCCCCCCCCCCCCCCACCCCCCCCCCCCCCCAGTCAAGAGATCTGAGTTTAATGCATTGCTCTTTTGCTCACTATGCAACCCCAGTTTGGATCCAGCCATATGCAAATCAGTCTTTACCCTGCTCCTCTTGGGAACAGGCCAGCCTGAACTGTGGTCCTCCCTGGACCGGAAACAAGCGTCCGAGGAGGAAAATGACGATGGATTAAACCCAGATCTGAGACTGTGGGTGAATGTTCGACAATGTTCATCATTCTGTACATTTTTTGTTTTATTTTCACCCTAAGTTGGAAGGGTATGCCCAGGCGTGGGTCCCGTGCTAGCTATGCCACTGGATTCAAGATAGCCTGGCTGAGGGGTGAATCCCCGCAACTGGTCCCAGGATGCTTGTTTTCTGGTCCAGGGATGACTTGGCAGTTTGGGCTGGACTGTTCCCATGGGGAGTATGGTCAAGACTGATTTGTATATGGCTGGGCCTAGGAATGGTGTGAGCAAATTAATGATTGATTAAACCCAAATCTGAGACTGGTGGTGAATGTTAGACCATGTTCAGCGTTCCGTCCATCTTTTTGTGTTGTATGCAACTCCTACTCTACGCACCCAGCATAGTGAGCAAGAGAATAAAATGGACTGGAATGTAGTTTGATTATTAGCACAGGTCTGAGAAGAATTCTGCATTCCACCCCCACCCTAGTTTTCCTATGTGAGGCATGAGTTTTACCCTTTCGTTGGGACAGTGTTACAAGATATCTGGCCTTATTTTATGTATTGTTGCATGTATATAGTACTTCATATCCTGTATACATAACTCGACGTTCCCCATTGTGGGATGCCATAGATGTTCAACAGATGGGTAGCAGGCTGCACTCAAACACGTTTTGCAATTCTGTATTTGTTTTGACCATATGTGGGAAGGGTTAATGTTGGCAAGTGACCAGCGAGGGGCTCTTCTCCTGGGGCCCAGTGCCCCAGCGTGATGGTGGAGTGAAAGAGGGTTGGAGCGCACGAGGGACAAGCTCTTATCCTGGGGCCCAGTGCCTTCCCATGATGGAGTAGAAGGGGTAGTGTGTGCAATTGACCAGCAGGGGGCTGGTCTCTTGGGGCCCAGTGCCTCAACTTGATGGAGAAGTGGAAGGATTAGTGTGCGTGAACGACCAGCGAGGGGCTCTTCTCCTGGGGCCCAGTGCCTCAGCATGATGGAGGAGTGGAAGGGTTAGTGTGTTTGAGTGACCGGCAAGGGACACTTCTGGGGCTCAGTGTGATGGAGGATTCGAAGGGATAGTGTGCGCGAGTGGCCAGCATGGGGCTCTTCTCTTGTTGCCCAGTACCTCAGCGTGATGGAGAAGTGGAAGAGTCTAATCTTGGGCGCCAGTGAGGAGTGGAAGGGTTAGTGTGCGTGAGTGACCAGAGAGGAGCTCTCTTGGAGCCCAGTGCCTCCGCGATGAAGGAGCTGTTAGGGATAGGCGCTCAAATTATAATGGCCCTTAGGGGGCACGCTTTAAAGCTTGTTTTCCCTGTCTGCTGGGAGGCCGGACTTCCATGTCCAGTAGTCGCTGCATTTGCAACAAATAGGAGGAGGGGTGTAGCTCTTCCTAAGCTCTGGAATCATCCGTAGTGCAGGACACTTGCTCGATGGGGGTTGAGCTAACCCTCTGATTATGGGCTCTTTGAAGATACCTGGAACATTGTCAAAAATCCTATACAAAGGGGAAGAGGAAAATAACGGAGTAAGCGGCATTGGTCTCCCCTCCCAATTACTAACCAGCCAAAGATTTTTATCAACAATGAATGAAGGCGTGGAAAAAGACTGGTTACCCAATGCGCTGTTGATGCAGCTCTAAGCCAACCGCATTTGCAGCAGGAATAGGTTGGCTTGGTGCTTACCCAGTGGTCCACTGCAGTAACACGTGTGCTTAATGCCTCTTTAACCTCATGGTTATTTCCTCCACTGCTTATAACTACCCAGCAGTAAAAAAAGAAAAATGAATTTTCTGGGGCCACACGGGCAGAAAAACGAGCATTGGCATAGCCAATAGGTTTCGCATTTGGGGCCTTACAAGTTTAGCCATGCATTTTTGACATTGCAAATAATGCCTTTTATTTTTGTTTTCGTTTTTAAAACCGAAATAAAAGGCATTGTCATTTACAATGCTAATAGCATAAACGTGCCTTAATGCGAGGCCTATTGCATTTCAAATGCTTGTACTTTCTGGTAGGGTCGAGGTGATAGACAAGCAATAGTAGAAGACGGGGTTTTCTGGTCGTTAAGGTAACAACAACAAATCACACCGGGTCAAAAGTCACACGTTCCAGCTCAGGCTTACTTAATGCATAGCTGCTTTTGTTACGCATGGTTTGCGTTTTTGGGGCTACTCGCGTGCACCAATCTAAATCTGATAAGTTTTGGAAAGATCCCGATGCTATGCAGACAATGTGAGGTGAAATGAGCAACGCTGGGCTTTTTCTGCTAAATTCAATGCGCATGTTCATGACCATTTTCTGCATGTTTAATGTGCATTACTATAAACAGAAAGATCTTCATAGAAATCTAGATTGCACATGAAATTATCCACTGCAGGCTTTACTGCAACCATCATTAGATGTATGCTTTTGGGAATTATATTTTATTGGATTAATTGAGCTAAACAAGACCATTCTAGGAAAAAACGCTATATTCTGAAAAGGTCAGTGATGAACTTACTACAGATTGCTTATTGAAGAGTAGCTATTCAGATAACTGTCGTCATTCAAAGATTGTGACTGGTATGTTTTGTGATCAGTATGCTTAAACACGTCCGCTTCTGAGAGAGCTTTGAATTGTGTTCTTTGCACAATTTATGGCTAAAGGCAGCAGTCCTGAGCATTTTGTATTTCACTAAGGATTACGGCTATTTATAGATTCTGAATTTTACTGAGGATTACCATTCTGCCAAACTATGCAGTGCAAGGAATGCCATCAGGTCTGACCTTCTTGGCAGGGTTTAAAAACTAATATAAATCTGCTCAATGCTTTAGACCACAGGCTCAAACTTTTAAAACGTTTGGTAGAATCAGCCAACTCAATCACCTGAAAATGTGCGCTTTTTAGAGTTCACCAAAAACAATCCGCTCCGGCCTAGTTCCAAAGAGCACAAAGGAGAATAACAGAAAGCAGGATCCCACCTTTCTTGAACTCCTCCAGAATGGCATCAAGCTTGGTGTCATTGAAGACGAAGTGCAGTGGGTGGTTGTAAAAGCGGCTGATCGTCTTTAGTGGCGTGCAGTCATCGGGGTCTACAAATGCCAAGTCCTTGACAAAGAGCAGGTCCACAATATTGGAACGTTCGCCCTCGTAGACCGGGATGCAAGTGTAGCCACTCTCCATAATTTCAGACATGGCATTGAAGTCAAGTACGCCATCTCCAGCGATCAAAAATTAGTCACGGAGCAGAGTCATGACCTCCTCCACTGTCTTGGTGCGCAGCTCCAAGACACCCAGGAAAATGTTCCGCTCCTCAACCAGGTCGTTGGAAGGGTCGGTTACACGCAACATTTCCAGCAACTTCTCACGGTTGTACATGGTGCAAATCTCCTGGCCTAACACACAGTCCAGCAGTTTGCTGACCGGGTAATGGTCCGGAAAGGTCCTCATCATAAAGTTGGGAGGGGTCGGGGGAGTGCGGCCGAGAGCAGGGACACGCAGCGTTTACCTTGCGGGAGCGAGCGCAATAATTGCTAACACATGGCGCTGCTGCTCGCTCCCGCAACGGAAAAGCCAAACGTGCACGCGTTGCAAAGCAAAACGTGCATGTTTTTGGCCAAATTGTTGATCGATTCCAAAAGGTCCTCTCCAGCGCGTGAGACCTAAAACCAGATAAAGACGCACACAGCTGTAAGTGTGCCGGTTCATGGACTCTGGAGTATAACAAGTAAGCTAATTAAATAGCCTTTGGGAAAGAAAATGGGTTGGCGGGGTGGACTACTACCTGAAGTCCTCACGCTGTAATGCAAAGTAGAAACATTGAGGGCTTTACTAATCAAGGGGCTGCATTGCTTTTGCACCAGACAATGTGGTGCCAAAGCGACGCAACCCCTAAGATGTGATTTATCAAGCCATGCAAGGTCACCTTGAGTGACTTGATAAACCTAGAGTAACACATCTCTGCAAATCGTTGCATTACTCTGCCCCAGGGAGGCTTTCCATGGGTGACGCATTGATGTTCCCACACAACACCCATGGTTTTTAGGCATTCCCTGGTTTACCATTACAGGTAGACCTGGAAATGCATCATTGCTATGCCTTTCCAGGGGCGGCTGATGAGGAGAAATATCTTCATTTCTCTTCGTGTTTTTCCTGTGTGTGCCTTGTTTTATTTTTTGATAATTTAGGGCCTGCAGTCTGTGGTATCTTTCCTATTGGATGGTATAAATAAGTGACTGCACCATAAATAATCCACTTTCTGTTTTTTTACACGGGCTACAGAACATCTGAATACTATCAATACGGTTGAGCCTCCTGCCCACATTCAAATTGGAGAGAAACCTGCCTGCAGGGTGAGATCCCCAAAAATCAGTTCATGGCAGCGAGCTTTTAAATCCTGCCCAGAGGGGTAGGGGGATGTTGTGGGGAACGCCAAAGTCACGCAACTGTAAAGCACCAGTCCCATTATTGCTCCTCACCTAACTTTAAATAATCTGGCACCTGGGCCATGTGTTATTCTAAACGGCGCCCCTTCCTATATACTCTAACCATTCTAAGAATATGCCATATTTAAAAAAAAGTAGTTATTTGGCTGTCCAAAAGGGTTGGTAATATGTAGCACGTTCACAACGAAATACAATCTCATGGGATGGAAAGTCTATATTGTAATAAACTTTCGAGACCCCCCCCCCCTCAGTTTTCTACGTAAAAAGGCTTCCCCCAAACTACAAAGGCTTGATGACAAAATGAAACCCTTAAACTTGGCTTTCTTTTATAGGCCGGAGCATTACTGATTTGGAGGTGTGACCCACTTTTACAAGGGGCAGCAAAGGAATACAGGATCGATTTATAAAGTCACTACTTACAATTGACTTACCATCTGCAATCCATTGACAGCTTAGATTGATTTGCAAAGGGTTGGCCTGAGGTAGTTCCTTTCGTCACTGACCATAAGAATACAGTTTCTCTACAGGCAACACGTTTGTATATTGGTCAGCTGGTTTAGGCCTTGACCCAGTTTAAAGGCCAATGCAATAATGATCTCATGGAATGTTGTAGGCGTATCAAACAAAGTGAATATTTTGGAATGGGTAACATTTATTTCTGAATTTTAGATAGGCTTTCGGAAAACACGGGCTGGTGGTAACTTTCACATCAATGGTTTTGTGGTATTTTTGACACCTGCCATACCATCAAGTACAGGAAGGGTGAAAGGGGGGCTGGCTGCTATGGATTCTATTTTACTTCCAGTAACTGTCTTGAAGACCGTTGCAGATTGATCTAATTAACTGGTAATATTGGCTACAGGTGAGAACACTGGTTCTGGTTATAGTTGACGTATAATAATAGATTTGACTTGACGCACAACTGTTGCTAATACTCGTGAAGTAAATGTATACATTTTTATTATCTTGAGACAGGGACGTATTTTTAGTATAGCCAGTTGCTCATTCCCTCCTAAAGATATTTGTGGGTAGTAGATGCCCAGAGAAAGAGACAATTTATATTCTTACACAATTGCTAAGGTGATTCTTTGAACAAAGTACTTGTTACATTTAAGTTGTCAATGGCGGGTGACTTATGTTCCTATTCTCCTAAATCATTACCCATGTTTACTGGTAGGGGTGCGTTGAACACAATTGGCTTTATACTGGTTTCCTCTAACCCACTAGTAACCATACTCCATTTCACAGTAGGTCCAACTGACCAAAATCCCATGTTGGTAACCCTACAACTATTTATGAAAGCATCTGGAATGGACTATAGTGAAAAATATTGAGGCGGTTAGACCAAATGGTGTTAGAATAAAGTGGGCGGGAGTGGATCAAAGTATTTTTCTTTTCTCCCTAATTAAACAAGCATTGGTAACTCCAATAGCTCTTGCCTATGTGAAACCTATTGGTGTTGCCACTGTCTTTTAGCCATGTTGTAGAGCATGGAGTGCTCCACAGACTCTCATGCTCTTGTTCGCTGTATGCCATAGCACTAGAATAGGGCCCAGTCTAAACCGCTGGGATCGTGCTGCTCTTTCAAAGTAAGTGTCTATTCCTTTGTGCAGCTGCACGTCTTTCATGAGTACTTTCAGGAAATGGCTAAAAGGGACCGATTAACTCCACTCACAATGTACAAGATCTTTGTACTTCACTGAGCATCATCTATCCTTGTGCCGCTCACCCCTAAACAATCCACTATGCAACATCTCATCTGTGGATGCTGTAAGTGGGATAAAAAAGGTGTTTGTGGGGGGAAGAGTGGAGTATCCGAAAGAAACGTGGCCAAAAGGTAACTAGACATCTTTTGCAAGAGATGTGGCCTATGGTATTCAGGGTGCATCTCAAAAACGTGAACTAGATTACCGAGCTTAACCCAGTGTCTCACCCGGTCTGCTCCTTTGTCACACTTTCTGATGTTTCCATCTTCCTCACAATATTTTAACTCCATGTTGTTCATTTTGTCTCTTCACCAACCTCTCTCACAATGATCATCTCAACCAGTGAATAAGTAACCATCCTGTGCGTGCTGCATAGAGGATAAAGTTTAAATGTAGTAAGTGTTCAGCACCTAAAAGTTAGCACTGATCATGTACACAACTTCACATTATGCAATCACCCTGAAGTGACTCAGTTTGTTATTCAAGACATGATGCATGGGGACACACACTACACAATCAAATCTGGGATAAGGAAATGCTTTGTGTCCTTTGACCTCTATAAAAAGGATGCACTGATGTGTGGGTGCAGATGTACTAGTTTTTGGGATTCACCCCTATTGCCAGAGGAATGCCTGGAAAACTGCACTAGATGCAGGTTTTAAGGTGTACTTCTGAGTATCTCATGTAAATATGCCCTGTATGGAGTTCTCCTCAGCAAAGAAGTCTGCATAGGGAAAATACACAATTGTTTGTTTTTTCTTGTGGAGACTGCCCTTCCTAGTAGCTCACCACCAAATTTGGAAAACATCTTTGAACCCTGGAAGGAGAGTTATTCCACGCCTTTGGAGTGAAACTCTTGACCATTTCCAGGGTTGAACGGGGAAGGATGAATTTAAGGAATGCCTGCAAACCTAACATGTTTGTGTGTTCCCAAACTTCCAAAGCAGACCACTCCTTGAGTTAGATTTATTAATTTGTCTGCACTCGTAAATGCATGTATGGAGGTCTAGAAAATACAATTTTGGTCGTCCAAATGTAGCTTCATGAATATGCCTGTTGAGGGATAAGGGACATGAATTTAGCATTGTGAATCCACCTGTTGGTGAATAAGGGATATGAATTTAGATTTGCGACTCAGTCTTCTGGTGAATAAGGGGCATACATTTAGCTTTGCAAATCCGTCTGCTGGTGAATAAGGGGCATAAATTTGGCTTTGTGAATCCGTCTGCTGGTGAATAAGGGACATAAATTTAGCTCTGTGAATCCACCTGTTGGGGAATAAGGGGCATACATTTTGCTTTGTGAATCCGCCTGTTGGGGAATAAGGGGCATACATTTAGCTTTGTGAATCCACCTGTTGGGGAATAAGGGACATACATTTTGCTTTGTGAATCCGCCTGTTGGGGAATAAGGGGCATACATTTAGCTTTGTGAATCTGCCTGTTGAAGAATAAGGGACATACCTTTAACTTTGGGAGTTGGCCTGTTGGGTAGTAGGGTTTTCCCATGCCATGCAACAGGAAGCACATTGTAAATAGACAGTATTGGGAGGTGGGTCATCTTAAAGGTTCCTAAGCTCGTTGTGTTTAGTGCTCAGTGTGTGAGATATTGCCAGAAAAGCTTCGCTTTCCATGGTTTACATTTCTGCCCATTTCA
This sequence comes from Triturus cristatus, assembly GCF_964204655.1. Lineage (NCBI taxonomy): Eukaryota > Metazoa > Chordata > Amphibia > Caudata > Salamandridae > Triturus > Triturus cristatus. The sequence goes on from NC_140592.1 coordinate 83,886,884, forward strand.
AAAACTTGAAGCATCTAAAGTACCTCGTTTTTGCTCTCAATGGTGATAAAATCATGAGGTTGCATCAGGTCGTTGCCAAAATCTCCACTTTGGTGAGGGGACGTGGGTAGATATTAAAGAAAAGTGACCTTTTTGATCATTTGTTTGGCAATGGGGATTGTAGGTTTGTAAAACTTGTTCAATTAATCACTAGTCACAATTCACAGAATAGTCTTTAAAGCGATACTTTTGAGGTTGCACATTTTTTTTGTAATAGATTTTGTACTGCTTTAAATACTTTCTTACTGTATGAAGTACACTGCTGGTTCTGTTGAATAGAAATCAGACATAGAAAGCCTTGGGCTCAGATCACTCCCATAAACAGCCATCTTGAACGGTTTATTATAAATCAGCTTTATTAAAATACGGGGCACACCAACATGCCTGCTCCTACTTATCCTGATTCTTCACAATATTGTGGTGGCAGTGGGCTTCTGCTATACGTTAATGGCTGTTGCTCACAGTGCAATGACTATTCAGAAGAAACTCCAACAATTAGATGTACAAATAAAAACTTCTAATTTGGAAGTATACGGGTTACATTATCTCCATAAAGAATAAAAAGATAAACCAGCAATTGAATGGTCTTTCTGTAAAGTCCACTCCATCCTTTGTAAAGAACAGTGGTACTGAGACTGCCATTTTGAGTCCAGACTGTTCCAAAAATCCAAGACTTTTTAGAGTAAGACTGGCTTGAGGCCATATTGAGTAGGGTAAGCTTGGTGTTCAATCAGTTAATTCTTACCTGCACTCCAGGGCACAGACATCGGTCTATGAACTGAAGGATGCTCCATGTGACTCCAGGCTACAAATCTACAGTGGTCAAAGCTCCTCGGACCAGATTTACCAATTTCTCACACAGCGCAGTGCAAACTAGTTTAGGCTGGAAAGGAAATTGGACAAAAAGATTTTGCACCGATTTGCCTCACTCTTGTGACACAAACACGGTGTAAAATTATAGTAAATCTGCCCTCTTGTCTTTAAAGGTGTTGGCTATTAAAGTTTTATCAAACATCGGATGGAATTATTAGCCAATTTCTAAAGAAGGGTATTCATGGGTACCTCTGCACCGCGTTGATTTAATCTCTACACTGCTTTACAGGAAGGAGGCACACGTCACTAGGTTCCCCCCGTACTATACCAGTGCGGACATTGCCTTAGTAGAGTGGCTAGATGATATTCCTCAACATGTTGATGGGGGTGAAAGTCACACCTACTAAACCAATATAAAATCTTAGAGGTGGATTCATGACCTTGTCACGCAGTGTAGCAAGTCACCTTGCTGCGCTACACTGCATGACTGAATGGGCAGGAATGCGCTGTATTTAAGGCTATAATGCACATTCCTGCCTTTTACCCCGCACAGGCGCCCTTTTGGTAGCCTAGCGCCAATGCAGGCACCCTTGCACCATGGTGAAAGGATGCCTGCGTTGCACGCAGGATTGTTTATGTGCAGGAAGGTGCATTCCTGAGAGGCATATCCCTCCTATGTGTGCTGCAGAATGCAGCACACATAAAAGAGGAAATAACAAGGAGAAATAAAGATATTTCTCCTTGTTAGGCCTTTCCTGGAAGGAGTATCTTTTTTGGCACATTCCCAGATTTACAAGTTCTGGTAAATCAGGGAATGCGTCAAAAACAATGAGAGTTGCTTGGGGACACACATGCAATGCCTCCCTTGTGCAGAATAAGGCTTTACTGCAGATTTATGAAGCCAAGTAAAGTGGCCTTGCGTGGCTTAATAAATTTCACATAAGGTTTGCGTCATGCATGTACCACACTGCGTGGTGCAAATTGGCTCGTAAACAGGCCCTTTAGTACTCAGACCAAATGTAATGCAGCAGTGCTTTGGTTGTCGTTCTCCCACCCCTGCGTTCCTCATAGCTTAATGTGGGTAGCTGCGAGATCTCCTAGAATGTCTCTGGTGCCCAACACACCTGCAGTGGCTGGGAGAAAGAAAACGTGTCATACAAGCTGCCCACTGCTGCTGGCATGCCCTCTTAAACCCTGACCCACTCGGGTTTACAAATATTGCATTTCAAGTGACTGCCCCTGGACTGTCGATTTCTGATCCATGTGGGTTACAATGGGGTGCCGGGTCTCGGCCTACAGCACACCTAGACACATGAAACCGTACAAACCTCAACAGGTGTCACGTAACCTCAATTGTGCTTTAAACAGTTATTACATATACCTCTCCCCTCAAACAATCGGCAATATCATCCTTCAACTTGTACTAATTTAAGTTCACACCCCGTTCCGGACAGACACTGGAACAAAATAACCACGGGTTTGCAGGACAACAGTCCAACGGAAGAGACCCTGAAAGAAAATCTCGGTGATTTAATTTGACAAACCGTCCCCTAGGAGTTTGTAAAAAAAAAAAAGTAGGTATAAAGGGTAACAATGATCTGGGTGAACGTAGACAGGGCTCCTAATTTAAATCGACAGTGGCTCCGATCTTCAACCGGAAGTGGTAGGATAAAATAGAGGATAACATAGAATACGTATAGGTTGTCGTAAGAGTGTATAAGAACCAAGGGTTCGATGTATGGGGGAATGCGATGATCTATTAGGACCTAAGCCGTATTAGTGCCGCATCAGTTCAACTGAGCTTACATATCTTAAACTGTCAAAGAATCATGCATCCCAAACTGCATTAAATACATTCCCATTGTTAACCAGCAACAGTGAAACCCTTCTGCTGTACAGCCTAATGCAAACTTGCATATCCATCATGACCAAGCCACGGCCATCACTGCCCCAGTCCTATATAATGTTCCAATAAGCTCCCATACATCAGACTCATGGAAAAGAAGACCACGAGGTTAGTTCAAAATCTTAAAAGCATCAAACCAGCAGACTGAGCCTTGCATGGGTTTTCGCAAGAAGACCCTCTTTCCGGCTCTAGCATTTGACTTCTCAACTCGGGTGTCAGGCCAGTGGAACGGGAGGGTAAGATGAATGTAGCTGTTGTCCTTGGAACTACAGAAGCCAGCAAACACTGCGTGCTCGCTGAAATGCCAATTAACTTCTGTTTAGGTCAGGCCTTTGACAAGCTCGCCCTGAAGTCATATAGTTGAGCGTTACTCCTGAGGTTGGTTGTGAACTGAACATTAAATTCAAACAGCATATCCATCACTCATAACAAATCAACGCCTAAGCAGTGTTCTCTTTTTTGGGTTGAAAAAATAGGCCATTTTCTATAAAATATAATTTGTCTAGTAATGTGGTTTGTAGCAAAGGCTATGGAAATACGTGGCAGTGGGTCACGTTATATTTCAGGGTTAACCAAATTATGCGTAAAGAAAAGCAAATTATGCCTCGCATGGTGTGGTTGTACTATCTCGCGGTTTTATAATTTTAAAGCATGCGGACACATGGGACCTCAACACTAACAATATTTAGGTTTCTTTGGAGAAAAAAAATATATGCATTAACCACGCAGAGTTGAAAGGCCTATTTATTATGAAATAATCCTTATATCAAAGGAATACCTTTCCCTTTAACTTTAATGATGCAGTTGGTGTAAAACAAAACGTTTTGTGCTGCGGAAAATAACGGTAGATGTGCAATTAAAGGCGCGCCTCTTATTCGGCATGTCCCAGTTATATTTTAGAACTGGTCTAAAGTTTGGGCTTTACGGTGTCCACACCACGGGCCTATTAAAGCACCTGTTTTAATTAAGAAAAAACCTGGTAGAACAGTACTCTACATTACACATATATGTCACAAAAAGGCATTGTATGGTTCAAGGCATCAGACCTTAAACAGAGATGTAAATGTTTTTTTCTGTACAGTGATTGCCCTCGTGAAATAACTGCTTTTTAGGTCTGGCCTGAAGCAGCACATGAGCTGTCTCTTGTGAGACATGTTAGTCTACAGTGGGCTTAGACACCATTTGTTGCTTATCATTGGTTGGCTTCTTCGTCCCTCTCATATGCTTGCTTCTTATTAGTCAGCTTCCCTTCCTCTTCTTGTGTTGAATTTAAACCCCAATGTGTGGAGCAGGGAGATGGCCACTTGGGTGTGGGCTAGGTAATCTTGTCATTCTTCTTATTTTGGAAACCGTTTGTTAGTCTGCTTTGTTTCTTGATTAGCCAGTTGTCTAAATAGAGGAAGATGTGAGTCCCGCCAACTCCTTCTCAGGTGGGTGGCTACTACAGTGACTACAAACGGTAGCATTTTGAACTGGTAGTGCTGACCACTTACTGTGAAGCGTAGGTAGCATCAATGAGCTGGATGGATGGAGAAGTGAAAGGAGGTGTCCTTCAAGTATATTATGGCCATTAACTCGCTTTGTTGCAGAAGTGGTTGATATCCTGCTGGGTGACTATATGTGGAAATATTCTGAGCAGAAATATCTGTTGCATGCCTGAGGTCGACGTTTGGCCAGAGGGAGCCATCCTTTTTGGGTATAAGGAAGAACAGGGAGTTGTCACCTTTGCCCTAGTGCTGAGGGGGCACAGGCTCTATGGCCCCTTTGAGAAGGAGTGCCTGGACCTATTCTTGCAGTACGGTTAAGTGTTCTATGCTGAGGGTGTGTTCATGAGGTGGGATGCTTCGTGAGCATGAGATGAGCTCGAGGCAGCAGCCATGCTTGATGGTGGATACACCCACCCGTCGAAGGTGGTTTCTTCCCCGCAGTGTAGTGTGATCTTAGGGGATGTGGGGCAAGTCAGTGTTTTGAGGTAGAGGCTTCATCGGAGGGACTGCCTCTCCATCAACCCTTGGAAGTTGCTACGCTGGAAGGTGCCTCATGGGTAATCCCTAACTCTCTGCTGGTGACAGGCCTGCTGCTGTCGCTGATATAACTGTATTGGGTCAGGTGAAGTAGTCTTGGACCCACCCTTTGTCTGCTACCTCCGAACGGAGCCCCTGGATGAATAGACTTGAAGGACACCCATGGCCTTAGCAGAATCAGTGACCTCCTTTAGTTGTTCCAAGATCTCATCACCCTGCAGCCCGAACAGGTATTCTCCATCGAAGGGCAGGTTGATGAGATGTTGCTGGATCTCTGACTGGAAATAGACATGCAGCCAAGATCAGCAGCAGAGGATCAAAGAAGTGTACACTCCTCTAGTAGCAGTTTCAGCAGACTCCAAGGTGTAATGGATGATGGCGATGGATATGGCTTGCCCCCTCTTCTACAATATCTTCTCCCCTCTTTTGGTATTGGTCAGGAAGGTGTTGCAGCCTCCACCTCTTTCCATTGGGCCCTGTCGTAGCCAGACAGGACTCCTACAGAAATTGTTATCTTCCAATGTGTGGCAGCATCGACTGCTACTTTTTCCCCAGCCGCATCAATGCGTTTACTCTCGTTATCAAGAGGAGGCATCGCCTGCGGCTAGGGCTGCTCCTCTATCCTGAGCTTTGGAAATGACCAAGCAGTCTTCAAGGTCATGGCCTCTGATATAGATAAGGCCAGATGGTGCAGGCTTAAATCTTTTCTCAGTCCTAGGTGCTGCCACACAAAATGTTAAGGGCTCCCTGAAAATCTCTGGGGCATATTTTACAATGCCTCTTAGCATCGGGAGGGGGGAGGGGGGGGGGACTAGAGGAAACAGTTCTGGAGAGCATCTCCACCAGGAAGTCGTCATCGTCCAGGGTGACACACATGTCTAACTTGTGATAGACAGCTGTACATTGAATGACCTTGTGGTATGCAGTGATAGTGTCTGGTGAGGAAGCCCTAACAGGGATGTGGTCACGGTCAGGGTCGTAGTCCTCCCAAAGATCACCCGTAGGGTGAGGGTAGACCAGTGTACCGAAGTCCTCTCATGCGGAGTAAGGACAAGGGCTACCAGTAGCCAAAAAGGACTCCGTGACCCCTGAGGGGAACTGTCAGGAAGTGAGGGAGGAGGTGAAGTATGTGATGGTGGTGGTAGTGGTGGAGGAGGGCTAGCAGCTTTTTCCTTATGCCTCTTGGGAGGCCCTGGGTGTAGAGGAGTCCGCTGTGGAGCGTTCTCGAAGGAGAGTCTGCCCTTTTCAGGCTAAGCTTTTCCTGGGGCAGAGATCTTGCCGGTGCAGGGGTAGATGCGCTGTTGCCTTTAATCAAGCTCCTGTCGAAGCTTCTTGAGGATGGGCTTCTCTGTGGAGTCAGGAGTGCAGTGTTTCGGAGTAATACAGGTTTCAGCCGCAAAGGGGGTCTTTGGGGGCTGTGTGTCGACATGTGCACTCAGACTCGAAGGCCGGTGGATGTCGAGGCTCTTAGCTGGATCCTATCTCGGCTCAGCCGCCTTTCATTGATGCCAACCTGAGCACGAAGGTAGTGGCAATGGTTTACGCACAAAGCTCTACACCTGACCTCCGAGGAGGCGGTGCTTGACCATACTCCTGCATCTGGGAATAGACTTGGTACGAGGTCCAGTGTCGGTCAGGTAGATGGGGCGTCTGTGCGCCTTTTCCTCCTCTCAGACCTCTTCCTCTGAGGAGGAGTCGTCAGATGCCATGATCTCGGGGCTGAGTTGATTAGCATAAACGTCAGCTGGCTCACCATATTTCTCCTCTTTGGTGCTGAGTGGGGTTCTTTGTCAAAGAAGTTTGGCATCTCAGAGGATCTTGCTGTGGGCCCAGTGCTTGTCTTTCCACTGTTGAAGGGTATTCTTGTCCCTGAAGGTCGAGTAGGGCGCGCAGCGGGTTTCGTCATGCTCTGGGGGGAGCCGAAAGTTACAGATGGAGTGGAGGTCGGCTCAGGGATACACCGGAATGGCACTGAGTGGCGCCAGGTCCATCACCCTTTGCACGTCTTCATTCTCCGGCGTCAGAAGATGCAGAGCCCTGAAGTGTGGAGGATCCCCGAGGGCTAGTAGGCCCGATTCTTTTACAATGATTGTATGGAGGGGCTCAAGCAAAGAAAAGTAGAAGAAATGGCACATTCATCAGAGTAGAACTCTTCTTGGAGATGGGAAGAGAAGCAACGAGCTCCGGGACCATGATGGTCCGTGTCGACTGCGTGGAGACCGGGAGCAACTACGATACAGGTTTGTTTCCGATGGCAGAGACAAAGAATACAACAATGGAGTGTGGCTCACTACTAGAGGAGTCACTAATACCTCATGACTCCAAAGACTTCTTCGAAGAAAAGAAGTTGTAGCAGCCGGTGTACCACTATGGCCTGAGTTTCTGTCTGCATGCACTATTTGAAACTCAACCCTATTGGCACTGTCAATGCTTGTCAAATAAACCCCTGCATAAGGGGTACTACCTGGTCCTTGGCTGTGGTGCCTTCGGTGGACCTTACTCATGAAACCTACTTTACTGGCTTCCTCTAAGACTTAAACAAGACTGCCTTTTGTATCAGTCATTTCTACAATTTCTTCAGCATTTAATGCATATCATCACTAAGGTAACATTTGTGGCTTAGAAGAATGCTAGTCAGGAGACTCCCGATGCATTATCTAAGCATTAATCTGTGGGTGCCAAGTGCTGAGGTGACATTCATTTAGCCCAGCTGTTTTCGCCTTCTTTGCTGGAAGTCAGACCTGGTTTTGCAAGGTCACCATAACACTCAATTCTCATTGGCGTGCCCATACGAAGTACTTCTGATTTAGCTAATTCAATGTTCATAGTTTTCACATTACAATCACTCACACATACATAAAATTCCACTTAGTTTGCAGTGTTCGTATGCCATTGGTAAGTATTCATGGGGATAAATATAGTGGAATGGGGTGACCTGTGCAAATGCCGGTACAGTTTCTGATCCTTGAAGGTTGACCACTAGTTGGTCATGTAAAAGAGTTTATGTACTCTGTTCAGACAATGTTATTGCATTTAGCACAGCATAGTGTGACCAACCTCTCCTGTAACCCTACCTGAAGGGACTCAGCCCTAGTACCCATAAGTCATCCATTCTCACTCAAAATGTATGTCATTCTGGCCCAAAACGCTGAAGAGATGCGCCTAGGACAGAGGTAGGCCTCAAATTGAAAATGGGACGTCTAAAAAACATTTGAAAGATTTGCATCTTTTGGTATCACCAAACTCTCCTTTCAGTGGATATTCACAAGTGGTGTTGTCTAGCCAGAAGACCGATTCACTTCTGATTTTTCAGCAGCTCTTGATAAAAATCACCCATACTCAATACCCCTCAGGCTCAATATACAGAAACAGGTGGAATTAAATTACTTGAGTTATTAGGAGCAAGCAGATTCATTTTGAAGTTGTGTCAGGCTTGGGGATAAATGACTGTCACATCCATATCTTGCTTGTTTAATGTTAATCCTTTATTCAATACAAATCATACAATTTGGACATTCTCAGATTTGGATAATATTAGTGACCAGCAAATGATTCACAGCACACAATGAAAAGGAGAAAAAGCTAAGATCAAGAATGCCACTGAAAGTTTGACATATAGTATGCATTGCTGCAGAACATTCCACACATAGCTATTTAATTTGCGCACTAAAAGGCCTGTGCATGATTTATGTATTAGCCATTCTTTACTGGACATTGGTTACACCGTTTGAAGATCCCAGCTCTCTTCTGGTTCATTCACGTCTCTTGTTCGGGTAACAACAGCTGCTAAGAGTGGAGTGTTATTTTTAAACACTACAGTGTTACTTTACCATACTGACGGTGATTGAGAGGAGCATTACACCATGTCTTAATGTTTCCTTACATATAAATACACACAGTTCGCCTGATGTATGTGTCTACATCTTAGTCTTAAAGATCCAAGATTTGCTAAGAGACATATATGTTCTGTGCTTGTAGCGTTTCTTTGTGGGTGGTGGAGCAGCCAGGTGTCCTTAGTTCAGATACTAGACATCAAGAAAGAATGTAATTATAGTAATGCCTTATAACAGATCTAAACTGCAGACGTTTGTATAGATATGAAGATTCCACCTTAATCAGAGTTTTCAAATCATGGTACCTGCTCGTTGAAAAGTCTCAGACTTATGGAAATGGCACTCACACCGAATTATTATACGTGTCCTCAAGCACATACTCAATAAATTCACATGTACTATAAAGAGACATGTCCTGCCAATGCTGAGAAATCGAAAATACATTTGTTTGCTGATAACTACATTTATTTTTGGGTGGACTAACTATTCCCGGCATATGCTTCTTTCTGATTGTTAAGTGTGTTGTGGCAACTTCTCATGCAGTAATTGAGTTCCGCAGAAATGAAAGGCTGTGTAAAGCAAGCAGGATGATTAGCTTGAAAGATAGCAGCGTAAAACACTACGTGTAGTCTACCTGCTTGCAGGCTCACACAGACGTTTTCAGCATTCATGGCGGGCTGTTTGCACACATACAGAGGACAATATTCACAGATTTCTAAGGCCACCTTGGTTCTGTTGCTGTATTGTTGGCAACTCCTCCTCACACGCATAAAAAGTGTAAGAGGCTCCAAGGAAGCATACTCAGATGAGCAAATCAGCAATTCACATGGTAGTCTATAGCCCAGACCAGGGGGCGGAAGCAAATGCAGACAAGCTATTCAAAGCTTACTCATTTTAGTTCCATTTAAGAAAACACCCTGCCCCACAGAGGAAGGTGTAATAAAGGATTATCAATGCAAGCCAGGTGTAAATTAAAGGCAAGGATAATGTCATGGGAAAATTTATCTTCTCTGACCTCTATAAATTAACCTTCTCTGACCTCTCTATCAGGCTTAAAAGTGCGTTAGATTTTATCGCCCAGCCATTACAGATAAGTGACAGTCTTAAATAAATCAACCAACAGCATCAAGTAGGTAAGAACATGCTTACTGTAACTTCGGCATGTTACATTCATTATCTACCACTTAAGAAGACCACAAGCCTGCAGAATCAGAATTGCACGCAAGAGCCACAAGGCACTTCTTACTGTCACTGGGTTACCACTTGTAACCAAAAAGTTACGTTTTATGCTCTCACAAAGTTACAGACCATAAAGAGTGGTGTTCTGAGAAAGCCGACCACGAGGCAGCCACTTGTAGACGTAGACCACGAGGGAGCACTTTCAACAGAATAGAAGGTATGATGGCACAGAAGAACCACCAAGAAAAACAATCCAATATAGAAGATGAGCCTCCCAAAAATTAATTTGAAGGAGATAAAAAATTACTGTAAACGGAAAGGTATAGCATATCTTGGTGTCGAAGGTAATCAAAAAGTGGCCAGACAGGGTGGTCCTGGAGTTACATAGTAAATGTTTAAAGTGCACGAAGCCCAGACAGATTTTGGATTATGCTTCTTAATGAAGATTAGAAACAGGGGGCAAAATGTGTCAGGGGGATTTCCAACTAAAGACTCGTATGCACCAGTCCAGAACATAAAGCATTCATAAACCTGCATCCAAGCCATCTGGTCACTCATACGATTTTTGGGAAATTTAACTTTTGCAGTTAGCATCCATACCGACACCTAAACACATTTTAAGCCATTATTCTTTTTGGGGTTAGTCTCTGATCTTTCATTTCGAATTTCCTTTTAGTTCAATGCAAATACCCTACACAGCTGTGATGATCAGCGTAAAAGAACAGTCAATTGTGCTGTGTCCTCTTTTTGAATATATACGCATTTCGAGCAGTAGTTTTGTCCAGGACACACACTACACTCCAACGAGCCACAGACACACTCACCGAGTCAGGGATTTCTTTCGGATCCTTTGCAGTAACTCTTCTACATTTCACAGTAATTCATTTATTGTTTTATTGCGAAGGGCCCTAGGTAGAATGCTAATTCTCCAATGAAAAGTTCAGATTCTGGGATCTGCAAACATTTTCAGAATGCATTTCATTAGCAGGTGTAGCGGGCATTTTAAAATGTATTTGAAGATGGCAGAAAATGAAGAATTCTGAATGAATTATTGACACTTTATAAGTTTAAGGGTAACGTATGGGTACCTTGCCATGCAGTTTAGTTGCACCCTATTCTTTAAGGTTCAGCTCTGATGTAGAATGTGTTGCAATTGACTGCGTTGGTCGTCCTGGCCCATTTTCTTGAAAGTGAGCCAGAGTGTACCTTGTTTGCAAAAAGCAAGTGTTTAGAAGGTCAGAACTCTGTTCCTAAGCAGAAATGTCTTCACAAATCATTTAAAGTGCTATGAATAAGGCCCCATCTTCAGTGTTTTCTCAATCCTCTCAGCGTATCTCACTAACTGCTCTAGTCCCAGCTTAACTCAATTCCATCAGTTCAACTGCTGAAATCGATGTTGAATCTTTCTGGATGCTCTCGAAGAGTGACGCCATTTCTGGGTTGGCACTAATGTAGGAGGTGAAGTCTGACATCCCTGGACTCTTCTCCACTTCTGGGATTGTGAGCAAAGCGGCCACAGTTCTCATTGCCGAGCGCTTGAGTTCATCCTGCTTTTCAAACTCCTGTTTCACTGATCCAGCTTTCACCTATAAATAAAGACAATATGTTGGAATGCATAAAAAAAGTGTGTATTGTTTGGTTCAGCTTCCAGTACTCATCCCTGGTCATCACGCTCTGTTCATGAAACCCCCATAAGGTCGCTGTTACGTGGTCTTGTCTGTTCTGGTTCAAGTCGACAAAAACAATATTTAAATATAGATTCTTGTGTTTTTAGGTCTTGCTTCTCAGCTAGCGCAACTGTTTGGTTGCAAAAGACCTTTTGTGGGCTTCCCAAAAACGTATAATGGGCATACAGCCTGCCAATTACTTACCGGTGATTTGCTTTATTGACACTATCATGTGCTTGCATCTTATTTGATGGCTTGCCTTCCTTCCTCTTCTTGTGTTTGTCCCTCACCTGCACATTACCATACTTACCATCCATTTGATTGGCTGACTTGTATTCTTCCTCTACTAACTTTTTATGTAACTTTTTTCTTTTTTGTTAAGCATTCCATGAGGGTGCATGTATTTTCTAGCCCTCCCTTTGTGTGCTTCTCTTCCTTGTCAAATATCAGCCACACCTGCACTTCGAGTTGCTCTCTTGTGTGCTTCTAACATACCAGACCCCACCACTCTTACGCTCCGAGTTGCCTGCTCCCTTGTGTGCTTTTCCCTGCCCGTGTTGATCTCTCCCTCCATCGTTGCTTTTTATCTTCCCCCCCCCCCCCCCCCACCTAGGTTTATTGTTTTATTATTCCACCCACTCCTCCATTCCACCGCAAAGTCCTTTTTAGGTCTCGCCTGACCCAGCGCATGCGCTGGTCTGGCGAGACTTATTGAGAGGGCTCCAAAAAGTGCTACCAGGCCAGCCTAGAGCCACAGTGCATGTGCGCGGGCGCGCGCGCCGCGCTTTACCGTGATTACTTTCACTTTTTGCGGCCGCTTTGATATTTGATCGCGATCACTTTCGCGGCCGCATGGCCGCTTTGCATAGCCAATATGTCTCGCTTTTGGGACCTTATAAGTATTTAGTTATGCAACTGTTGCATGGCTAAACACTTATAAGGTCCCAAAGGCGAGACCTATTGGCTATGCCAATGCTTGTTTTCAATGTTGCAGCAAATTGCTGCCAGCCCCTCCACCTTACAAAAAAGCACTTTCGAGCTACTCCAATTATTTGTTTTAATTTACAGATCCACTTTAGACTGGTAAAAAAAAAAATGTTCCTGCATAATTTCATGTGTGTGCATATGTTGTGATGAATGTGCGCATTTGCATGATGATGCATGCGCATGCATATATACATGATCATGCATGTCCCCGCATACATCATGCATGTCCTCGCATACTGCATCATAGCTTTTCTTCTCTTTTTTCCCCTTTGGCTGAATCTGCAAAGTGCAAACTATTGGCTTTGTAGTGCTACTTTTTTTTTTGTAAAGCACTACAAATCACCATCTGGTAGCCTCAGAATGCTTTGGGTCAAATATATCAGTCTGGCATACTATCAACAGTTGTATTTAAATGACAGCTAGCAAGCAGCAATGAACCTTTATGCTGGAACGGTAAAGCATCAACTAAAAGTCAATGAAGTCTGACAAGGACTTGGAAAGATGGACAGTAGCTGGGTTTAGACATCTAACCAGCAAAACTGGGTTTACATGGACAACAGAGGCGATAACAATACACTAACTATACGTCTGCCTGAACAGTTATGTTTTAGCAACGTTCTTAGAAAACCTGTGTCCTGTCTTAGATGCCGTAGGACAGAGCTCCACAAAGATTATACTTGTGCATGAAGCAAGATTTTTCTCCAAACCTCTTGTAGCAGAACGGCCAAGAGCAGAGTAAGCTGTGATTTGTAGATTCTAATCTTCAAAACGGAAGATAAAGGATGAACGACCTAGCCACATAATCCTCTGCTCTGGAAGAGCTTATGGAAGAGACAAAGGAATATTTTACTGGCAGCCAATGGAGGATCTTTAGAACAGACACAATATGGTCATAACGCTTCAGGTTACGAGGGATAAGCAGCCTGATTACGTGTTGATTGAATGGTATGGATGAAGAAAAGCTGTACCATCCAGCCCCTTTATGACTTTTCTACGTGCCAGTAAATTGAGGCTGTTGCATGTTTTGCTCCTCGACCAGCAGAGCTCCACACTATGCTAGTCACAGGGCACACCTGAGTGTACCCCCCACATACTCTGGAAGGTTGTCTCCTGACCATGCTACAGAGAAAGTGACAGCAGCAGTTTTATCGATCCCCCGTGGAATTCCTATCAGTCTCCACTAACTGGCTTTATTTACTTTCCTACTTCATAGATATGGTGGGTTATAACACATACAGGTTGATTGCATTGTGCGTTCTATGTTTGAGTCCTGATGCTAGGTCAATGGTTCCCCCTCCATGAGGAAACAAACATTGTAATACAGGTTGGAGTTCTTCGTTCAGGTTTTCTTTTGTGTCCTACAGTGCCTATAGAATACCGGGTCTACATTGATTGGAACAAATCGGTGGCCTACCCTCTGATGGACTGGTACCCCCCCGGACCCTCCCATTCCGTTGTGAGCCCAAAGGTTTTAAATACCTGGCACATACATGACGACTGACAGGGAGCTTGTCCTTCGTGTGAACTTAGGGTGGATTGTGGAGACTTATAAGATTTATGGTTTACTGGCGATCCCTGCTGTTGTCAATACTGGGTAGGGCGGCATTGTATAAAATGATATATCTAACCAAATTCCTTTACGTCCACCAAAACACACCGTACATCATACCAGAAAGTTTTCTCCAACAGGTGGACAAGGTCACAAGAGCACTGCTCTGTGATGGGGGGACCCACTGCTTGATTTGTAAAAAAAATATAAGTGCCAGGGCTCACAGCTTGCACCACCCATTGCCAATGCCAGTTCTGCCAATGACAGTACCTACACAACTACTGACCATCACACTGCTACAAGTGGGACATTTCAGACCGTTCAAGGCCCTCAAAGTTATAAGAATGGATTGGGCGACTGGAATTAGTTGTTGCAATGTATACTGAATTAATAAACCACTGTTGTTCTGACCATCTTTTAATTGCACAAACAGTGCCACCATGTGGCAGCTGTCACAAGTGCTGGTGCCGTGCATCAGAAACCACCAGCTCAAATTAAGTACTGGGGAGCGAACACATGGGGCGGAGGTATTGCCCTGCCTAACCTGAAACTGTACTACTGGGTGGCTCATTTGGTGCTCCGAAAAACAGGGTCTTCTCTGATCAAAGGGAGCCCTCCCTTTTGGGAGATAGGAGGGCACTGGAGCCTCCGAGTTACTTGACCACCTATATGGGAGGGGAGCGACCCTTGACCCAGTTCCAGGCAGGTCCCTCCCTACGCCGCACAGCTCCACCGGTCTGTGCTCGTGTCTCCTGCCCTTGCTGCTGCCGCGAGTTCGCGCCAGCCTCTGCCTTCCTTTTCTCATCCTCTGCCTGTCAGCCGTTTTTCTTCACTGTGCTCACTACCACTGTATTCTCCTTCCGCACTCATTGCATTTAGTTACTACTCACTGTATTTCTCTTATTTCTCCATATCTCCCATTTCTCTTATTTCTCCTTTCTCCTATTCTTCCCCTTTCACGCCACTGCGTCCCCTGCAGCCCCACCCCCCTCTCTCGCTCATTGGCTCCGCACCCGCCTCCCAGCTGCTCCTCCCTTCCCCCTTCCCTCCCTAATGGCGTCCACGCCTAAGGCAAGCCCGTCTGCCCCATCCGTGCCTTGACCGCGCCCAGCACCAGACCACCTGGCCCCCGCGAGCGCCACGACACCCGACGCCAACCTCCTCCACGCACTCAACGCCGGACGTTCATCTACCTGCTTCCAGGCCACCCTGAAGCGCACCCACGGACCCTTCACCTGCCGTAACTGCAGCTTCACCAGCCTGCGTACACCAGCACGACCTGAGCCTCCCACCAGGGCAGGCCACAACCACCTCAGATGCATACTACTCAACACCCGCTCAGTCCACAAACACGCTGTCGAACTCTGGGACCTTTATGACTCATCCTCCCGGGACGTCGCCTTCCTGACGGAAAGCTGGCTGAAGCCCTCTTCAGCACCCAACGTTGCCATAGCCATCTCGGACGGCTACAAGATCACCCGCAGGGACCGCACCAACAGAACGGGAGGAGGAATCGCCATCGTCCAAAAGAATACCCTCAGAATCTCAACCAGCAACGAAGACACCCTTAGCACCGCCGAACACCTGCACTTCCAGATCCACATCGATCTGAACACCACCCTCAGAGGAACCCTCGTCTACAGACCCCCCCGGGCCTGGCCACAGTTCAGCGACTCCATTACCGACATCATCAGTTCGCACGCCTTGGCCTCCACAGACTACATCCTGCTCGGAGACATGAACTTCTACCTCAAGAACGCCAACGACAGCAACTCCACCACCCTGCTCGACAACCTCGGACTCAAACAGCTCGTCACGACACCCACTCACTCCGCCGGACACATGCTTGAGCCCATCTTTTCCGCCAGCAACCACGTCATCTTCAGCCACACCACCGAACTCCACTGGACCGACCACCGCTGCATCCACTTCTCCTTAGAGAAAAACACCGCACACTAATCCCCCATCGCAGCTGGAACAAGGTCACCGAAGACCAGCTAATCACCACCCTCGCCCAAGACCCAACGACTGACCACACAGACACCGACACAGCTGCCCATAACCTCAGGCAATGGATCCACTAATGCGCCAACACTCTCGACCCGATCAAGAAACCCTCAAACAGACGCACCGACAGAAGGGCCATCTGTTTCACCACCGACCTCCAGGCATCCAAACAGACCCGCCGAAGACTCGAGAAGAAGTGGCGCCACGATCAGACACCGGACACCCACATGGCCCTCAAGAACGCCAGCCGCAGGCAACACCAACTCATTCGAACTGCCAAAAGGACCTCCTTCAATGAACGTATCGACAACAACGCACACAACAGCAAAGAGCTCTTCAACATCATGAAGGAACTCTCCAACCCCAGCTCCAGCGACATCCCGTTGTCGCAGGACCTATGCGACTCTCTTGCCACCTTCTTCCACCGCAAGATCAGAGACATCCACGACAGCTTCAACACTCAGACCCCCCACCCCCGACTGCTGCCGACACCTCAGACCCTCCGCCCCCCAGCCACACCGACCTCCTACTCACCTGGAAACACGTCAACGACGAAGACATCAACAAAACCATGAACACCATCCACTCCGGCTCACCGTCAGAACCCTGCCCTCACCACATCTTCAACAAAGCGAGCTCCATCATCGCACCCCAACTCCGGAAGATCTTAAACAGCTCCTTCGAGACCGCCACCTTCCCGGAGAGCTGGAAACACCCCGAGATCAACTCCCTACTCAAGAAACCCAAGGCAGACCCAAAGGACCTCAAGAACTTCCGGCCCATCTCCTTGCTCCTGTTCCCGGTGAAAGTCATCGAGAAGATAGTCAACAGACAACTGACCTGCTTCCTCGAAGAGAACAACACCCTGGACTCGTCCCAATCCGGATTCCGCAGCAACCACAGCACCGAAACTGCCCTCATCGCTGCCACCGACATCAGGACCCTGCTGGACAACGTCGAAACCACGGCCCTCATCCTCCTAGACCTCTCAGCCGCCTTCGACAGCGTCTGCCACCACACCCTATGCACACGCCTCCACAACGCAGGGATCCTCGACAAAGCCTTGGACTGGATAACCTCCTTCCTCACCGTCAGAACCCAGAGAGTCCGCCTCCCTCCATTCCAATCCGAAGCCACCAAAATCACCTGCGGCGTACCCCAAGGATCATCCATCAGCCCGACCCTCTTCAACCTCTACATGACACCGCTCGCCAACATCGTCCGATCGCACGACCTCAACATCGTCTCATACGCTGACGAACCCAGCTGATCCTCTCCCTCACCAAGGACCCCGCCACCGCCAAAACCAACTTCCACAAAGGATTGAAGGCCGTTGCCGAATGGATGAAGAACAGTCGTCTGAAACTGAACTCGGACAAGACTGAGGTCCTCATCCTCGGCCCAACCCCCTCCGCCTGGGATGACTCCTGGTGGCCAGCCACGCTGGGAGCTGCGCCGACACCCACCAACCACGCACGCAACCTGGGGTTCATCCTGGACCCATCGCTGTCAATGACCCAGCAAGTCAACGCCGTCTCCTCCTCCTGCTTCAACACCCTCCGCATGCTACGCAAAATCTACAGATGGATCCCCACCGGTAGCAGAAGGCCGGTCACCCAGGCCCTCGTCACCAGCAGGCTAGACTACAGCAACGCCCTCTACGCGTGAACCATATCCAAACTCTAGAAAAGATTTCAACGCATACAGAACGCCTCCGCACGCCTCGTCCTCGACATCCCACGCCAAAGCCACATCACTGCCCACCTGAGAGACCTGCACTGGCTCCCCGTCAACAAGAGGATCACCTTCAAGCTCCTCACCCACGCTCACAAAGCACTCCACAACGCCAGACCTACATACCTCAACAAACGACACGCCCAACCGCCAGCTTCGCTCCGCTGACCTCGCCCTCTCCACCGTTCCACGCATACACCGAGCGACCACCGGCGGCAGATCCTTCTCCCACCTCTCCGCCAAGACAGCCATCTGTGATAGACCCAGGACCTGCTGACCTTCAGGAGACTTCTCAAGACCTGACTCGAGCAGTAGCAGCTCCCTCCCCTCCCAGCGCCTTGAGACCCTCACGGGTGAGTAGTGCGCTCTACAAATGCTTGATTGATTGAAACGGGAGGAGGAGGATGCAAGAGCTTCCACCACCAACAGCCATATTGGTGGATATCTGGAGGAATGCCAAAAGATCCATAGGCTGGAGGGGGAGACTCAGAATGACAACACATCTGTGGAAGTCCGAGGCCCTAAGGGAGCTTAGAGAGATTGAGGGACATACACGATGGGTCACGCTGGGTATTTCTGTGGTGGGGGATGTCTGGTAGGAAGCGAGGATGATTCCCTTCCTAGAGCTGCAGGCACACTATGAAATGTCAGGTACTCAATACCTTAGATACTTGCAGATGCACCACATCCTTGAGAAACATGAGGCCCTCCTTTTAGACCTGCCAGAGGAATCTCCCCTGGAGTTCCAGGTGCTGGCCTCTTTTCTACATGTGCATGCCATATTACTAATATACGCCACATTACTGACCCATTGCCTCTCCCTGTAAGACACACTTAGAGATAGGTGGGAGAGGGATCTGAGAAGGCAGAATGATGGTGAATGAGGAGAGGACTGCTGCTACCCGCGGGAGGTGGCAAAACAGGTGGGCTTCGGCCTGGTGCAGCCAAAATTGTTTCACAAAGCATACTACACAAGGGAGAAACTACACAAAATGGGGCAGAGTGAGTATGACCTATGCCTGAGGAGATGTGGCAGTGAGCTACCTTGTTACACACAATCTAGGGATGCCTGCCGGTACGGAGATACTGGGCGGGAGTTTGAGTGTGGATATCTGAGGTAACACAGGTACAACTCACGCCTCAACTGATTACCCTGGGCATTTGGGGAGGAGCAAACCTTAGAGAGATACACACTGCTCTTTTGCAATGTAGCCCTAGCAGTGGCACAATGAGATATTGTCAGGTGATGGGGGAGCCCCACCACACCCACAGCATGGAAATGGTAAATGAATCTTGGCTGGTGGAGGAATTAGTGTACAAGGCACAAGTTTGAGAAAAATATATAACCCCTGGTGGTCGGTCAAGAATTAAGACACAATTAGGGCTGGAAGGGGGTCATTGCTATGACTCACACTCGGGCGGGAGACCAACTGAAGGGATAGAAGTCGTCGGGCATGGGAGGATGAGACCACGCCTCAAGACTGGGGGACCCTGGCTGGGCTAGTGCTATAGGCACCCACTTGTGTTCTACACAAGTGCTGACATCAGAGCAAAGGAGATAGTTCTTGGTGACTTACACAGATGCAGAATAATTGATGCCGTCTGGACAATGTTCATGTTGGGAAGGGGGTTTCTTTGGCTTGTTTGAAATTTTTGGGGATAGTAATGTGCTGTCCAACAGGTGAGTAGCACCACTGTTCGCAGTGGTGCGATGAAAACGTACTGTATGTTACTTGTTGAAATGTCCAATAAAAAAATGTATATTTATATATATATATTTTTTTTACATAAACCAATTTTTTAAAGATATTTAAACACTGGGAATACAACAAGACAAATGAACAAAACATGAAATGACACAGTATATCAGTTTTATGTCTAAAAGACAACCAAGTTAGATAATGCTCAGAGGTCCTGGTTGTTTCTGCAACTGTGGGTTAATAAGTTGTACAGAACCTGAGCTATATTTATGTTATTGTAAAGTAATGTGTTATGTTTGTATATCGACACTATATTGTGTCATTTAATGTTTTTTCATTTATCTTGTTGTTGTGTTCCCAGTGTATGATTAAATATCTTTAAAAAAATTGGTTTATGTAAAAAAAAGTTTGCAAAAACTATCCAAAATGAACATAATTAACTAAAAGTGTATTAAATAAAAAAAATATTTTTTTCAGATCAGATTGATTAGGTTTTTTGATCTTTGCATGAAAGGATTAATGAATGATCATCAGTAATGGCATTTTTTGTGGTGGTTTCTAGTTAAGTGGCCTGGCCTTACTGATTTTGTGTTTTGAGCTATAAATGCTCTGCATGATGAATACGAGAAAGGCTCCCTATGGCAAATGTTTTGAACTTTGAAGGCTTTGCATGGTGAGTTTGATTTGCTTTAAATTGATAGCATATTCGTGGGCCGACTACTTTTGGCCAAAGGAATTCTTCAAGTTCTTGTACCCTTCATGGTCAGGGTTTGTGACTTTGCACAGTCAAAGACTCGGACCCTGCATGATCGCAGTTGTGTCCCTTCAAGGTCAGTGCCTGAGACTCTGCGTGGTCAGTGTTTATGTTTCTTCATGATCACAGTTGTTGGATCCTGGGTGTTAGTAGTCTCATACCCAACATGTGTGCAGTCATGGTCCTTGAATGGTCACAGACCTGGAATTATCACAGCTCAAGTGCCTGCAGACTTAGAGATTTATGTGGGACATCTGCCAAAATGTGTTGCATGGTTGCAGCTAAACCATTTGCTTGTGAATTAATAAAATGTAAGTACAACTATTACGTTGGACTACGCTGGGTCTGCACAACTGCTGATGTGCAGTAAGTAGTGTGCATTGTTATTTATTTTACTAAACTAGCCCTGCATAATTAATGATTTGCACTTAGCAGTGTCAGCATGGTTAGGGGTCTGCACTGTAAAGGCTCTTATTTACTGTACACAATACATACCTTTGCGGTGCAGGTTGCCCTCAGAGGCTCAATCAGTCGGTCCAGTCTTTGCAGCACTGCATTTGGGCACAATGTAGATAACCGTGCCAGCATAATGAATGTCAGCATCTGTGCAAAAGAAGAAGTGATACTAAATACATGCTCAAGAATAGATATATGTGCTAGTTTTTACAGTCTGAGTGAGAACGTGTGCGGCTGCAGGATGGCCATTCCAATGCAAGTGGTGTGGAAGATGGCTGCGTCATGTGTTAGCTACCTTGCATGATAAATATTGAGAGACAACACTGAACATGATCACAGGCTGATCGCGGATTTTGCAATATAGATAAACACACATGGTGCTACCGGAGGCCAAAACCCAATGTAAGCATTTGACCAACCTGAAAACAACACAGGTGGAATAATGTCCAATCTCATGCACAATCTGGAGAAAATCCCTTTAAGTAGGGGAAATGTTATTGCTACATGTTATCTACTGATTTTGCATTTCATGCAAATAAAGTATTATGTGCAGTAATAGCAATAAAGCATTATTTTCATGCTTTCTGCAGCATGCCTGAATTATTTCCGATGCTGGTGCTTTTTCTGTCCAGCGGTTTATTCATTTTAATTTCTTCTTGTTATTCCAGATATTTACTGCTGGCAAGCATGTCGTTTTCTGATAACCAACTTATATTAGTTATCCAGATATGATGCTGACTGCAGCCAGATGGTTTGCCAGCTACCGTAGGAACTGTTTTGAGATGTAGTAACTGACCTGAGCACGTAAGAGGGAACTGGGTGCAGACACCCAAGTCCCTTTTGTGATTGCGAGAAGGGGATGGACAGATCCTGTCAAAATGAACTGTAAAGTTAGTGGTGTCCTGGTCACTTCATAGAACACTAGTCCTCCAAGTTTAAGGTATTCAGGCTGTCACGGTACCAGTGACAGAAGACACAGATTTATAATAGCACCTTTTGCAGTCTGTCCACTTAATGTGAGCTGCTAGGCAGCAAATGAGGTGGAAAGGCTTTGACCTCCAATCCCCTTAAAGCCTACCACAGCTTCAATGTGTAAAGCACTAAAAGTGAAATATATCAGAGTTTAATATAAAAGCAGGAGTACGGCATGTAAATCTATCAAAACCACCAAAGCTAGAGAATGTAGTTACAAGTCTGTAACTTCTATTCTTTAGCAGTGGGTTTTTCTTAGAGTCATATACAAGTATTAGGACAAACAAGCAGCACCAGAAACAAGCATTGGCATAGCCAATAGGTCTCGCTTTCGGGACCTTATGAGTATTTAGTTATGCAGCACAATATCCTTGGTGCAACAACATCAACTGTTGCATGGCTAAACACGTATAAGGTTCCAAAGGCGAGACCTCTTGGCTATGCCAATGCTTGTTACTCTTGGACATGGTTTCGGCAATTACCCCACCAGACTGATGAAGTACAAGCCTGCACATGTTCGATCAGGGGAGGGACTGTAGACTGCATATCCTGTATCTCTTGCTGGCTCCCAATGAGTAAACAGCTCTGGGAGGAACCAGCCAGGATTAGCTGCTCCCCTAATTCCAATGCAAAGCCTGGTTCTCGTCTGGAGTGAGTTAGTTGTTCTTCTGCATAGTAGATTTCCTCGGAGAGAACACCCACTGCATTAGTTAAAAAAATATAAAATAGTGGTGCTAGTTCTAGGACGCTCATCGGTAACATTAAATGCCTCTACTTTTCTTATCCCCATAATGCGTACATAAATAGGGCGGGGTCTCAAAAACGTAAGGAAAGAGCCAGCTAAAGTTCAGAGTACGAGACACCCCAGAAAACAGCAAATCAAGTATAAAAAGCCAGAATTGGGTAGGATCACAACAAAACAATTCTCAATCCCAGCACCAGCTATTCAAATACCACAGAGCAAAGGAGTCACATTACCTTGGATGCAGAACCAAAGGGGGTGGCTTTGCCCGCCTCTTCCTGGCACAGAACGGGCCTGGGCACGTCCCCTGCTGCGGGAGATTAACATCGCTTTTGAGAGCGAAAGTGTGGAAGGTGGCGCCTCCTGGCATGATACTCACTGTGGCTTGTAGTCCCCTCCGGGAACTCCTGAAGCCTCAGTAACGTCCCACACTGCGGGAGATCAACCGCGCTTTTTTATCTCGATGTTCGCCAGAGCATGTAGGCCCATCCAGCAGCCTCTGTAGCGTCCGTGTTGCAGAAGATCAAAAGCGCTTTTGAGTGCAAAAGTGCAGGAAGATGGCTACTCCTGGCGCAATGCTCATTGGGGCTTGCAGTTCACTCCAGCAACCCCTGCAGCCTTGTATTCAAATGCATAAAGGGTTGTCTGCCTCCTAAAGTTACAAAATGGATACGTTTGAGGCAATGGGTGATTCTGTCTCATATGCCCATTAACCACATACCGATTATATAAACTATTCAACTACTCTCATGTATGCATCTATTTGTCCACTCCTTTAAATTGATGGTTAATGGGTAATTCAATGGCAGAGTTTTTCTTTTTATTAGGAACTCACTACCCGTACAACTACTAGGCTAGAGGTACACAAAGTCTTCTCATCAAAAGGCCATATTTACAACGGCACATTTCTCACTCACAACAGGCCACAAGAAGGCCCAGTTACACAACAGAGAGCGCGAACGCTCTCGCTTCAAAGTAGATTTCCTGTAAGTGGACCCTAGTCATGGAACTCGCATCGAAAAAGGGAGAGAAAAGCGGAAGGAGACAAAAAGAGGAGAGAGAAAAGGACGAGGCAAGATGGATGAGTAAGAAAAGAGGAAAGAAGAGAAGAGTGCTAGAAAAACGAAGAGGTAGAGAATTAGGGAAAGAGCAAACAGTGGAAAGTAGCAACCGGAAAAAGGGATGAAAGGCGACCGGGTGTCTTGGAAAAGTGTGGAAGAGTAAGGGGAGACAAAGAAATGGAAGCGAGTGAAAAGTGAGCAAGGAGGGAAAACGAGAGCGGCGATTAGAAAACGCGAGCCTGACGGCGATGCACCCACAGAGAGAATCCCGAACGCTTGTAAGCGCGAATTAATGCGAGACGCGGTGGGGGAGGGGCGGAGGCAGGGAGCAAGCGAAAGGAAAGACAGATGGAGCTGAAGGCTGGCGGTTCGTGCGTGCACGCACGCGTGAACGCAAGCGCTAGGCCAGCCAAAGCGTGGGGTAGCACTTAAAAAACCCACCTACTAAATGTCTCGCCTTAGACAGCGCATGCGCTGGCTAAGGCAAGGCCTAAAAAGCAGAAGGCAGGAATGAGGTCCACCTTGATGAAAAAGTTTCCTACGCAACAGTTATCATACTCTTGTTTTAGATCTGCATTCAATATCAATGAAATAGTGTTCAGGACCCCTTTGTTTTGCTCTGCTGCGGCACAGCGTTATGCATGTCGTTATCCAGCTCCCAGGATCACATGTATGACTTTGTTGTCACGTTCAAAAGCAACATAATGTTCATACGATCTGCCAAAGGTTTTGATTCTGGTTATGTGATACATATTTTAATATCCAGTGTGTGAGTAGAGTCCTTTCAACTGGAGTAACAGGATTTTGGAAGCATTCATAGCACAAATTTGAAATCTACCCTACGATTGAATGTGCTCAAATGGAGAAGCCAAAAACCTACCAAGGACAGTATTTAGTTCTCATGTTAAGGAAGAAGCCAAAACCCGTGGCAAATTCAGAATAGGACTGCATGAATTCTTTTACATTGAGCTGGCAAAGATGGAAAAGGTGTTGACTATATTATGAAGTTTAAAAAAAATGAAGTGAGAAGTGGATGTCAGATGGAATCGGGTGGAAGAGTATTTGAGTCCTATTTTTGGCAAATGTGACATGTTGAGGAAGGGTGAGGCTCCACCAACACCGAAATTCTTGATCCTCACCAGGAGTCAGCGGGATTGTGGTGCAACACTGAGATGCAATGCATGGCTGGTGTCCCCGGTCAAACAGAGGTGGGTGCACCTTGAGTATGAATGGTGCTGCAGTCACCATGCTCAGGACTGTGTACCAGTATTGCACTGCCATTGCTGAGGTGATGAGAATGAGGGTTCAGCTCTCTTCAATTGCCGCATGGCTGTGTAATCCAACTATTCAGTTGCACATCCCCACGGGTTATAACAAGCATTTGGAGCTTGCGGACACTGCAAATAAGTTACCCCACAGTTTTGTTCCACTGTCGAAAAATAATATTCAGATCTTTATTGTCCAGCTGCCATTCGAGATAAATGCAAAAAGAACAATTGATGGACAGAATGTAGAACAATGTCAGACATTCACCCCAGTACAGAGATCTGGGCCTAAATCCATTGTTTTTTTGCTCACCATGCCATTCCAGTTTGGACCCAGCCATATGCAAATCAGTCTTGACCCTGCGCCCAATGGGAACAGTCCAGCCCGAAATGCCAGGCCAGGTCCTCCTTGGACTGGAAAAAAAGCATCCAAGGACCGGTTTCGGGCTTTCAGCTCTCATCAGCCAGAATAGCTGAACTCCAGTGGCATGGAGAGCACAGGACCCACGTCTGGGCATACCCATCCCACTCGGGGTGACAAATACAAAAAGAACAATTGATGGACAGAATGCAGAACAATGTCATACATTCACCCAAGTACAGAGATCTGGGCCTAAATCAATCGTTTTTTTTGCTCACCATGCCATTCCAGTTTGGACCCAGCCATATGCAAATTAGTCTTGACCCTGCGCCCAATGGGAACAGTTCAGCCCGAACTGCCAGGCCAGGCCAGGCCCTCCCTGGACTGGAAACAAGCATCCTAGGACCGGTTTCGGGCTTTCAGCCCTCATCAGCCAGGATAGCTTGACTCTAGTGGCATGAAGAGCAAGGGACCCACGTCTGGGCATACCAGTCAAATTCGAGATAAAAGTCCAGAAACAGTACACATCCCAGACTGGCATGGCAAAAGAGTCTATGGGGAATACTTTCCTGCCCAAGTGAAGGGGAAAACTTGCATAACAATAATGAAATCGTATAATTGTACTTGTTTCATAGTGGCAAAACCAGGAGATTCACTTAATCACACTACTCTCACAGAAGATCTCTTAACATACAGCAGTAATTATATATCATACCAGTCTCAATTGCTGAACTTGAGTGCTTGACTCTTTAGGGTATGACTTATTGTCATCTCAGTCTTCACTAAGACAATTTTCAGGTAAGTGCTAGTGTAGGCGAAGCATCCTCTGACTCCCTGCTGCTGTGCTTGCTATTTCATGATTACTGCCATTTATTTGCCTATAATTAATTCCAATCGTGGATCTTGAAATTGATTTTTAAATTGTACCACATGCTCGGCGCTTGAAGCGCGGTTCTGTGCGTTTTATTTTTAGCGCGTTTTAAATGCAAAATTCATTTCTGGCTTGGCTTGGCTGCAATTAGGGGGCTTCTTAGGACATACCCGCATCTAAAATTTGTTGTAATTTGCACCGCTGTTTGGCGGCCCGTTAGCTGGACTGGGGGTTAGGCGCCATCTTGGGAGGGGAAGTGCCGGCAAGAGACGCCATCTTTGTTGGCGCTCTAGCTGCTGCTGCAGACATAGCACGATTGGGTGCTATTTAAACGCCCCCATGATGACGCGCAGCGGTGACGCGCAGCGGGCGCGCCGGAGGCTCGCCAGAGGCGAGCCCATCTTTGCCCATCAGTGACCATCCGGGACCCGGGGCCAGAACCCCTGGTCCAAATTTGCCCTACTCCAGAGGTGAACTATTGGAGCTTAATATGGGTAAGTCCCGTCTTGACCAGGACTGTATACATCTGCTGGCTCGGGAGGGCCTGCTGATTTCACCCAAGAGCACAAGAGCGCGGCAGCGCGACTCTAATACTCATACTCTAAACTATGGCCTGCTGAATACGCGCTCTTTGCAGGGCCATAAGTTGGAGGTCTTTTCACTTCTGGAAGACGGGGAGCTAGATGCCCTTGCGCTCACCGAAACATGGCTGGAGGATTGCTCGGCGCCGGACTTAGTGGCGGCCCTACCAGATAATTATCTGGCACTCCATTTCAATAGGGGGGGGAGCTAAGAAAGGAGGTGGAGTAGCTCTCCTCTATCAGGCACGTCTCCGCGCCGAAAGGTTTCTTTCCGAAACCCTAGTGGGAGCAGAGGTTATGGGGATAAAGCTCAGGCGGGGGGCGGTATGTGTGGTGTTTTTGGTGGTGTACTGACCGCCTTGGGCGTCGCCTGATTTTCCGGTTCTTTTTACTAGATTGGTTCAGGATCTGCGCTCGAGATATGACAAAATGGTTGTTGTTGGGGACTTTAACTACTATTGGGAAAAATCCCCCAAAGAGGGACAAGCACTACAGATCGAGGAGGCTATCTCCTCCTTGGATTTCACCCAACAGGTGAAGGGACCGACACATGAGAAGGGACATATGCTTGATCTAGTCTGGACCACCATGTCAGCCCAGGGTTCTACAGAGATCTTGCCTTGTGCCTGGTCTGACCACTTTTTAATAAAGGGTAGAATTTTATTGAGTGGCCATTTGTCCAAACCTGGGGAAGGTTGGAAAATGGCCCGGAAGTGGAGAAACTTTGATGGGGAAAAAATGGTCTACCTCCTGGAACAGTCTCCTTCAGTAAAGGAGCAGGATGCTAACATTGATGCCCTCTGTGGTCACCTTCAGCATAAACTGGGGAGCGCCATTGATTTGGTGGCACCCCTTCGTAGGGTGAAGAAGGTGGAGAGAGGAGCTGGGGCCCCTTGGTACAATGACTCCCTACGGGATATGAAACGGGGGGTGAGGAAGAAAGAACGGGCATGGCGCAAAGAGTATGACACCATGGCCAAGAAAGAATACATTTCATCCTTAGCGAATTACAAACTAGCCATCCAAACTAGGAAGGCTGCTTTCTTTGAGGAAAGAATAGTTGCAGCTAGAAATCCACAGAAGGAAATCTTCCGGGTCCTGGCGGAGCTCAGGATAAACAAAGAGCAAAGTACTGAGTTCACCCAGGAGGATTGCCAGAGGTTCCAGGATTTCTTCGTAAATAAGATCTCCGATATTCTGGGAGAAATTGCTGCAACTACACCCCTCGAATGTCCTTACCCACCGGACCTCACTGTCCCGCCAGATATTTCACCACTAGTTGAGTTCTCCCCAATTTCAAAACAAGAACTATTTACGATCACGGACCGAGTCAAATCGGGTTCCCTGGTGGATCCATGCCCTCCTGATGTGTTCAAGTTGGCATTGCCAGGAATTGAGGATGAGGTTTTGCATTTGCTGAACACCTCCCTTCACACAGGACAGGTCCCTCTAGCTTTTAAAGAGGCTCGCCTGATTCCTCTACTAAAAAAACCTGGATCGGACACGAAGTGTTTGAAGAACTTTCGACCCATCTCCCAGTTGCCTTTCCTGGCCAAGGTGATTGAGCAGCATGTGTTAACATTACTCTCAGGTCATCTAGAGAGCAACAACCTGCTGGAGTCCAATCAGGCAGGGTTCCGTGCTAACCATAGCACGGAATTAGTCATGCTATCAATCCTGGATGAATTGAGAACTCGGGTTGATGTAAAAACACCGAGCGCCCTGGTACTACTGGATCTCTCCGCGGCTTTTGATACCGCGTGTCATGAACAGCTTTTGTCGCGGTTGAGATCTTTTGGTATCAGGGGTACAGCACATGCATGGCTTACGTCATTCCTGCAGGGCAGGACACAAAGAGTACAGTTGGGGGACTTACTTTCCACCTCTGCTCCCATCACCTGCGGGGTTCCACAGGGATCTGCCCTGTCACCCCATCTCTTTAATATTTACCTGCAGCCATTAATCGCACTCCTGAATAGGATGGACTGCCTAGTATACAACTACGCCGATGATACCCAGATAATCATCCGGCTGGATGATGGCCCGGGAGCGTCCACCAGGTTACAGGACATACTCAAAGCCACGGTTAACTGGATGTCCGAGAATTCCTTAAAAATCAACCCGGATAAGACGGAAGTGTTGCCCATTTCCATCTCGGGCAACCCCTGGAGCGAGAAATTTTGGCCTGTGGAGCTGGGTGTGCCACCGAAACCGGCGACTGCAGTCAAAAGTCTGGGCCTATATGTGGATGTCAAACTATCCATGAAAAAACAAGTCACTACGGTAGTGGGTACTTGTATAGGCCTGATACGACAATTAAGGAAGATCTCTGCATTACTCTCATTCTCTACTTTGAGACACGTGGTCTCAGCCATAATCCTGGCTAGGCTGGACTACGGGAACTCCCTGTATATAGGTTTACCCCAGCGGTTGCTGGATAAACTACAGGGGGTTATGAATGATGCAGCCAGGTTGATCTATAAGAAACCCAGGACTGCCCATTCTTCCCCCCTGATGCAGGAGCTACATTGGCTCCCGATTCGGCAGAGGGTTGTATTTAAAGGATTGTGCATCGTACACAAGGGGCTGTATGGTAAAGCACCAAGATATTTGAAATCCCGCCTACTCCCATATATACCGGGCAGGACTTTGCGCTCGTCGGACGCTACCCTCTTGTCCCAATCCCGTTTCAAACTGGCCACGGTGGGGGGACGTGCTTTCTCCAACACACTCCCAGCTTTGTGGAACAAACTGGCCCCAGAACTTAGGAAGGAATGCAATTTGCTATCCTTCAGGAAAAAGTTAAAAACTGTACTTTTTAAGCAAGCATGGAGCAGACCCTAGGCGCACTGCTGGGATCAAGTGAATGCCATACCTCACTACGTAATCTGGACAAACAGCGCTTAGAGACCCCGGTGGTTATAACGCGCTATATAAGTTAAATAAATAAATAAATAAATAAATAATTCAATCAGTCAGGAAAGACTGTGCCAAAAAGCTGTATGAAAACAAATTACAACATTGCTAATTATCACACCTATGTCCTCGTCTTTAGTCTCATGCCACTGCCATAAGCATGTCTGTCTTTAATTATGACAAATACTGGAAGACAGACAAGTGAAGTGATTTAAGGCCAGAGGAACATTCCCAGTTATTCTTCTTAAGAAGGTGATTCTTAGACTATGGGAGGTGTTCTCAGAGTGAGTTCAGCTGCTCTGTTCCTCCTATAACTGGATTTCATGCTTGGGAATCTTCCTATATATACAACTGAAGGGATGGAAAATTTAATACGTAAATGTTACTCACCATAGAAGCTCCTGTTTCTAAGCTGCACAGCACTTTCAATCACGCAATCTCCTTGCCCATTCCAGGCCAAAAAATAGTTTCCAGTGCCAGCTGAAGAAAAAGACCTCTGAAAGGACAGTACCACAGTCTCTGGTGGTGCTGCTTAGCTTCTTAGCTCTCCTTTTGTGTTAAGGCCATAGCCCATAGCCTTATTTAAACTGAATCCGAATTTCTTGGCAACAATATTGTTTCCTAAGTTTAAATACATCACAAAATGAGGGTCTATTTCTCAAATTTTGACATGGTGCATATGGATACCAGTTTGTAAAAAAAGGGACCACCAATCACCAAACAACTATTGATTTATCACATTGCTTGCTGCTGCTGAAAGCAACTGTTTGCTAAGGTAATTGGATGAAGACTAAATAACTTGCCCCCCACTGGTTATAGGTCTTGTGCAGCCAATGGAAAACATAATTACACTGAAGATAATACTTATTAATTTAACAACAAAAAAGTTGAAGGCTGTACTCCTGCTGTGTAGACTATACAGCAACCTACACTATTTGGAAAATTGCAGGTTTTGGTTACTGACCTGCCTATCCTTTCCTTGATTAATTCCCTGCACTCAAGATACATGGATGAAGATTATAATCAATCGGAATGGATCATGACTTCATAGACAGTAACTCTGAATGGGCTACAACAAGCATGTATTCTCGCCCTCTTTTTAATTTATATGTGGCTAACAGGTCATCACAAATGCATTTCGTTAGATGCTTTCTGCAGAGGTTGGGTGGGCATATTATTATATCAATAAAATGGGCAAGAAGAAGGACATCGATTCCTCTTATATAGGTAATACTAAGATAGAAATTACCATGATCTGGGAGTATCTTGGTATGTTATTTACCGCCACTTAGAACTCATTTCAAAGATCTGGCTATCAAAGTCAAGAGAACTGTAGCAGACATGAAGGTTTTTCTGTTTAAATTTGGCTGGGGTACATGAGCGACATTTCTAAAGGTTTTATTGAGTAAAATAGGGGCAATGCTCTTGTATAGGTGCATCTCCTCAGACAGAAAATGTACAGAACTTTAGATAGGCCTGAATGCAAAGCTATTAGAAAACGATTCTAGTTACAGTTGGCTACATCGCAATGATTGTTAATATCAAAGCTATGTTGGCCCCACAGCCCACACAGTGATGATATGGCACATGACGAACTCCCGCCTGGGTTGGGTGCAAACCCTCACCAAGGCCACGCCCTTGTGGTGTACTCAGAGATTGGGGCTGCTTGGCCGCCATCCCGGGTTTGACAAATGGGACGTCATAGGGATCTCGACGATAGGGGACTTGGTCAAAAAGGGTGCCGGTCTCAAATTTGACAAATTACAGAAGAAGTATGAATTGGCCCAAGGAGAGGTGTTTAGATATTTACAAATCAGGCATGCCCTCACTACAGCTATCCCGGACATGACAGATATCCCAGACTCTTCCCAGCTAGAGGACAGGCTTCTCAACGGACCATTGCTTACCAAGGCCATATCCCTCCATATAGGAAACTATCCAATAACCTACCTGATACCATGCGCAAACTGCGGGAGCGTTGGCAGATGGACGCTGGACCTATTGATGACCACGATTGGCAGGCTAAAATCTTACATAGGTCTTACTTGACGGGCATCACCCTTGCGAGGATAGGCTCGAGGTCAGGTGCACAATGCCTTAGAGGGTGCCAACAAGAGGCATGTTTTTACCACATGATATGGGAATGCCCGGGGGTGCGACCCATATGGGAGGGAGACACGGAACACATTCTCGAGGCCTTGGGGAAACAACAAACCCTTACACCTCGGTTAGGTCTCTTAAATATATGGAAGCCAACAGACCTTATGGAAATTGAACAACAGTTTATGACACTCGGCTACACATTGGTCAAGAGAGAGATAGCGAGGAAGTGGGGAGTGGCGGATAGGCCTTCGCTCCGAGTGTGGGTCAGGAAGTGCGGCAAGTGCATGGTTGCAGAAAAAGAGGTTTTCAAAGCACGGGGGTGCCCGAAGAAATGGGATAAAAAGTGGGGCAAGTGGAACGCCCACCAAGGAGATCTATGTGTGTTCCCGACAGTAGAACTCGAAATGCAACGGACTGGAAGGAGTCGTAACAATGCACTCTGATAGTGCCAATTGTCTAATACACTGGATAGCTTGTCATGATGTAATGTGCCACATGTTTCATGCTCACATACGTGACTTGTTGTTTAAACCAATAAAAATATTTTTACAAATATATATATATATCAAAGCTGGGTCCTGAAACCTGACGTTCTCCCCTGGTTTCCTCCGGGGACTGCTCGATCTACGGGCCTCCCTCAAATGGTGGAGTTCTGCCTGTCCGGAAACGGGTTTCACCCCCCCCCCCTCGGCTGTGACACATTTCAGCATTTATATGATAGCAGCGGTGGGGTTTTCTGGGACCCCCCCCCACCCCGACAAAACGATCTGGCCCTGGAGACTTTGTTCAAAGCTGAAAAAGTCTGTGTAGAGCCCTCTCAGGACAGTGCCTGACCTCAAGATGTCCTCTGGACTTTGCTCAGACTGTGGTTTCTCACCTCTCCAACTTCCCTGCTCTACTACGACATTCTCTGATTACTCCTGACCACTATCAAGACAGCGGAGTCCAAGCATTATGGCCAATTGCCCGGTGGAGCTGCCTTGACAGCTATTGAGGAGATTAGCCCTGGTTAATCCTGCCGGCCGTCACCTACCCAGCTGGACATTGGACACAGTTTCTCCCCGTCTCCCTGTTCTGTCTCTTCCTACATCTCCCTTGACGAATTTTCTTAACATTGTTTTTAAAAAGAAATTGTTATCCTATGTTTGTCTATGCTCTTGTAACAATTGTAACTTGTAACCTGCAACTCTCCGATCCTCATGTAAAGCGCTCTGATACCTCCGGGTCTAGCCAGCGCTATATAGAACTAATTAAATAAATAAATAAATAAATAACTAAATAAAATTAGAAATGGGTCTTCCTGCTGAATCAAAATTAGCAATCTTAGCAAATTTAAATTGCATAAATCGAATCTATTAAACTATTAGTAATCGGGTTGCAGACTGGATATTCCTCCCCCTATCAGCAGAGAATTGCACCACTACTAGAACAAATCAATCTCAAGAGAGCATGGACTTTCAAGATTTTAAACAATGACTCACAAAAAAAGAACTATGAAATGAGCTTTCAGGAGGATTTAACAGACTTGACCAATTAAAAACGGATTGAATTTTGAATAATTATTTTGCTGCTAACCATACCATGCTGAGATATTTAACTCCAGGTTTACGTCCTTAAATCTGAAGAGATTTTATGAGACAAAGATTTAGACAGGTAGATATTTTGGTGGCCAAGAGACACTGGCAAGTAGCTGCAACTACGAATTCAAGGTGTTGTTCATGTAAATTGGCCGGTAGTTTTTATCACAAGTTATAACATTATGTCCCAGTATAAAGATTACCAGGAAGTATTAATTACTTTATATTTTTAAGCTTTTTGGTGCTAGGAGA
Source organism: Triturus cristatus (assembly GCF_964204655.1). Classification (NCBI taxonomy): domain Eukaryota; kingdom Metazoa; phylum Chordata; class Amphibia; order Caudata; family Salamandridae; genus Triturus; species Triturus cristatus. The sequence goes on from NC_140592.1 coordinate 83,920,233, forward strand.
GTAAATGAAGCTGTTAATGTATTCCTACTTTGGGATGACAAAATCTGTTACAGAGTTGTAAAATAATACAGTGTTACAACAAATACTTAGGAAGCGGTTACTAGTAGTGCATAGTTATAGACAATACTAGAAATGCATAATGAACTTTAAATTTTCTGGAAGGAGGGCCCGTATAACATAGTCATGGCTAGTAGAAGGATGAAAGGGAGAACATCCACTAATAGAATAGCATCCTATGATTGGCCCAAACATTTATTTTTTTCGTTTTTTTATTATGTAAATATAATTTCCAGAATAATAGCAACCAATGATAAGGTGAAGGATTTATTGTGACTTTGTATACACACTTGAATACCATACATTATAAGGATATTGCAAGTTGCAGAAGAGTTCTGGTGACCAAATTGAAGAATTTTATTCAGCCATGGAACTTCGAAGTGACTTGATATTTCCTTTTAAAGCATGGTAGAGGGTATTTTATTTCTCATACTATGTGGTTACACCATCACCCTTCCCACAAACCGCTTAACCCCTTGATGTCTTGCTCTTCCTTATGAAAAAATATAGTTGCAGATATAAAGAATAAATTCAGAATCTGTATCGCAAAATTAATTTAACCAAAAATAACTTAGTAGTTTGTTACAAAAAGATATTAGAATCAGTTTAATGTAAATCAGATTAAATAAACATGCAGAGAGGTCCTGTCTTCCCTGTAATAACCAGTAGAATACAAAAATAAACATGTTGCCATTAATGTCTTCTTCCTGCTAATTACTGTTCAATTTAGAAAAACAGATCAGGAGAATGAAAGGCCTGTTATTATTTTTGTTATTGTTTAAATTGCAGTTGTAAATCTGCTCTGTGAGCTGACTTACTCCTTGCTGATGGCTGTAGTAGCAGGCATTAAACATATTACAGGTGACTACAGATGTCACAACCTACCTGTAACAAGGAAAAACAGAATTGTCAGATTCTACGCATTTTACTTGTTTCTGTATATATAGTTTCAAGTGCAGTGCAAATATAGTACCTCGCGTTCCCATCCGGCTCCACCCTAATCAGATGGGATAGCATTTACAGTTTTGGAGAGGCCCATCAAGAGGAAGAACCTCATTTGAGTAGTAGAGGTTTCAGCGTATATATAACGTAGAGGTGGCGTGTTGACAAATGCTGCGAGGAAATCAACCAGGTTAAAATAGTAAAGAAGAACAAAAAGTTAAAGAACCGATTAACCTGGGTATGGGTGAGAAAATTGCGGGGAGACAGTGATTGTTAGGATCAGGAATGGTATTGTCTATTCTACTTAATCTACGATATGCATCCATGTGGGAGGAGGGCCCCAGTTTGGAGAACATCCGGGGTGGAGGGAGGTGAAGGAGGCTGTGCTGAAACACAGTATCAGTCTGGGTCCCCCTCCTCTCTCTCAGGAGTATCAAAGTTGCCAGAGCCATCTGGTTGGGGGCATTCCACCAATATAGCATCCCACACTTGCGCGCATTTAGGTGATCGGAGTCCGATTCGCTTTGCAGAGCTCTGCCTTCACATTCTGCCCATTTAACCACCTCCACGAACCACAGTACGAGGCTAGGTCCCCAAGGGGTTTTCGAGGTAATCACTAATTGACGGCGTGCCAAGAGCAGTGCTAAGTCCATGGACCTGGTTGATTATGTTCACCCAGGGTTTGGGGGAAGGAGGCCCAATAGGCAATAAATGAGGGTTTTCAGGATGTGTCGACCCATAGCTATGGTTATGTAACTTGTTACAGTGTTCCAGTAAATGTGGAGGGACAGGCAATTCCACACCATGAAGTATAATCCTGCACCCTCTGTGTCATACCTGGGGCACGTCGCATGTGCCTCAGGGAATATTGCATGTAACCTTTTTGGGGTGAAGCAGCCTCTGTAAAGGAAGTATTACTGTATATGTTTGAATCTGGAATTTCTGGATATGCGTGGAGCGGCCTCCAGGAAGTTATCTCAGGCTTTTTATGTTATCAGAGTGTCAATATTCTCCGTCCTGCGGTGGTACAGACCCCACAGTTGTATCTTATCGCTGGAGTGCATTGTAGAATGGGGAAATCGTTTTACGGGTTGTAGTGTAGATGACCTGAAGGGAATCATGTTCCGCGTGCCCATCTCCCCGACTCACGCCGCAGCAACATTTCTTAGGGACTGGATGCAGGTGTGGGGACTGTTAGATACTTGGAGGGAGTGTAACCTGCTACCCAGGCAATACTCATACCACTCGTGGTCGTGTGACCTCTCTGTGTGTCTAGGTACATTACCTTACAATGGACTCTAAAGTGACAGGGCAGCCCACTCGGAATACCTCGATAAGACTCACTCAGCAACAACCCCCTTTTATTGACCCTGTGCTGGGATTCTCTTAGACCATTACCTGTGGAAAAAGGGGTTAACAAAAGTATAGCCTCAGTCATATGACTTTGTCAGTCATGCCAGGGAAGGCCTGGTGTCAGAGCTGGTGCGGCTCCCAATGATCACGCTGGTGTCCTCCTCAGAGCCAATCGCCTTCTCTGGGCTCCCCATGGGACATGTGACCCTTGCGGCCACCTCGAGCCTGTTATTGCGTGGCCTGCGTACCTCTCCCTCGGTGTAGACAGGATCTCCTGCGTCGGCAGTATTCTTGAAGGGCAGACTCTAGGTGAAGGCAACATTTCGGGTCGTAGTAATTGAGCCACTGCCATACCTCCTCCAGGGTGAGAAAAATATATACTTCCCGTCCTAGAGAACTCGTTTAGCTGGGAACAGCAGCGGATACGGATCCCAGATCTGTGTCTCTTCTTCACCATCAAGAAGAAAGCTCTCTACTTCTGAACTTCAGCCGTAAAAATAGGTAAAACTGAGTCTCGAGCATTATCCAGCTGGAAGGGACTATTGTTGTATTCCTGTCGTAAGAGAAAGTCTAAATCCCTGTAATGTAACAGCCGGGAACGCGGGGCCACGCTGATACTCTGTGTGCACGCTCCAGGGTATAATACCTGGACAGGCTTCCCTGGGCTACTGCCTCCTGTAGCCAGTCCTCTAGGATCGTGAGCCTTCAAGCCCCCTCAAACTGCTCCGGTAGGCCCACCACGCTGATGTTATTTCACCATGCTATACCCTCCCATCAGTGTACTCAGGTCCTTAGCGTGCAATTTAATTGAAGGGCCTAACACCAAATGTTCTGACTCCACCTGGCAGACACAGTCTGCTATCTTCCTATGATCATCCTGTAGCAACCTAATGTCCATTACTGAGTCTATTTTGCTTACAAGCACGTCTCTAAGACGAAGAGGAGGCAGCACACAGCAGGGCGTCTTTTACCCCAGTCCAATGTGCGGGTTCCAGGGCCCAAAAACAGTGGTCGCACCCCCAGAATAGAAATAGGATCAATACTGTAGCAGATAGATGGCCCTCAGCCAAGAGGCTGCAGGGCAATATCCTTCTCTCCCTAGTGGTGCCGCCATTCAAACCTCAAAAGACACACAATTGATGGATGGAATGCAGAACAAATCAACACATTCGCCCCGAGTCAAGAGATCTGGGTTAAATCCATCATTCTTTTGCTCACCATGCCACCCCAGTTTAGACCTGGAGTCAAGCTATCCTGGCTGATGAGGGCTAAAAGCCCGAAACCGGTCCTAGGATGCTTGATTCCAGTCCAGGGAGGACCTGGCCTGGCAGTTTGGGCTGGACTGTTCCCATTGGGCGCAGGGTCAAGACTAATTTGCATACGGCCGGTCTGGGTATGCCCAGACGTGGGTCCACTGCTCTCCATGCCACCAAGCTATCCTGGCTGATGAGGGCTATAAGCCCAAAACCAGACCTAGGATGCTCGATTCCAGTCCAGGGGGACCTGGCCTGGCAGTTCGGGCTGGACTGTTCCCATTGGGCACAGGGTCAAGACTGATTTGCATTCGGCTGGTGCCAAACTGGAATGGCATGGTGAGCAAAAAAACGATGGATTTAGACCCAGATCTCTGTACTGGGGTGAATGTATGACATTGTTCTGCATTCTGTCCATCAATTGTTCTTTTTGCCATTCAAACTTCGGCAAGGGATCATGTCGAGAGGCAGCTTGGAGTCACCCAGCATTCTTTTGACCTCGCATGCAAACAGAGGGAGAAGTCACAGCGCAAGGCCAGACATCTGAGGGCCACAGCAGCTTAGTCTGTGGCCACAGAGGGTCCTCGGCAAGGTAGACCTCGGCTCCGGTGGCACCTCGAGCACAGATGCTGAGCTGCCCTCACTGGCCACGCTCCTCCAAGTAGCCCCCAGCTTGATCTGCGCTCGGCAGCGTAGCTGGACTGCCCGCTCACCGCCTCACAAGCACTCTGCCAGATCGGCACACTACAGTGTGATCCAGAGGTTCCTGGGGTCATTTGCCAGCTCCCTCGTGGCCAGATGGATGCTCAGGTGGCAGAATTAGGAGGATTCGAGGGGCGAGGAGAGTGCTCGCTCAAACTGCTCCATCCAGCATTGCGGTTAGCCCCACCCCTCCAGATTTCATGCATTAAAATAATTTGCATAGTACTTATTGTATTAACATTCAAGAATGTGAGGTTGAGCTATTTTACAGACTCGTCCCAGAGCTGTGATGTTATTAATTGGGTACTGCATCTCCTTCTCTTGTTTATGGATTGGTTTCAGTGCTTGCCAAAGTGTAAATGGAAATCCAGCAAGGGCCCAAGCCTGGTGGTAGAAGACGGTCACGTATATGCTCAACAACTCTCCAGTGATCTAAGTTACTCTTTAAACTGAGAATGTTAGAGCTCACCATCTAACCCATGTACAGGATTTCACAGGTCAGCGGGGCATGCAATCGCAAGCATGCTCTTGGCAACCATGCAATAGCCCTGCACGCGGGTTTGAGGAAAGCAGATTACCCTGATGTCATAATGATCCTTCAGCCCATCCTCCACGTGGTTTAAGTATTCGTAGATATCCAACCTGTCCATACAGCTCTCAAGCAATGTGTACATACACTCGAAGGCGGCTTTCCGTACATCCAGACCATCGTCCACTGTGTGCTTGAAAGGTCCCATCTCCACCTGTAAAAGAGATAGCAGGTTGTGGTAAGTTCCAAAGTGTGCATCTGGAGTTACTTATGCACACTTTCCGTAATGTTTGGCAGATACACTACACTACTAAATGTTTGTAAGATCTATGCTTTGGGAAAACCTCTGAACAACTTGATCCTCCTCACACACTTTTTTTATTTTATGTGTTCATATGACAGGTTTCTAGCTGATGCAAGCACAGCTTTTGGGACCAAAACAATAAAGCAGTATTAGCTTTTATGATTAATGGTGGAAGTGGAGGAGGGATAAATATTTATTTTCATATGCTTATGAGTGCCATAAAACACTGCATGTGTGGCAGGGTGGAGAAGGTGCAAAGAGAAAACGTTACTTACCTGCAGTAACTGTCTTTCTGGTGGCTACTCTATCTACCCTCATTTTCCTCACCTGAAGTACAATCCAAGGCGTCAGACTAGATCCAGAAAACTTAAAAACTCTCAAGTTGACATGGCTGGCTCTTGCGGCGGGGATTGCCAAGCGTAACATTGCCAGGGGGTGGGGTGCCCCCTTGCCGCCATCAGTGGAGGAATGAGAAAAAGATCTTGACTGGTGCCAGCGAGCAGAGGAAACGGTGCATAGGAGCAGGGGTTTGTTAAAAAATGGGAGAAGATATGGGCACCATGGAAGGGCTACAGGGCTACAGAGCGCCAGAGGATGTGGAGTGATATCTATCAGTCAGGTCGGGATATATGGGGGTTGGCAAGGCAGGCACCCGATTCAAGCTCCTTTCTAGTGATACTGTTTTGCTGTATGGGTATGTATTGGACACTGTCAGTGATTTGCAATCTTTTTCCTCACTCACAGACAATGGTTGTAATATCGAAGCCTTATCATGTATGAACACAAGTGAGGCATGTATGTAATGGACTATTGAGCACTTTAATAAAAATCGTTTTTTAAGAAAAACTCTCAAGTTGGCGGTAAAGGGCCCTAGACTCGGTCGACGCCAGACGTGATGTCAGGCGGCATCACCAAGGACCTGAAGCACCGACCACTGTGCAACATCAGTTTCCCTCTGTTTTTTCCCAGGCTTTGAGGTGAGAGGGTAGATTGACATTGATGAAAGATTGCAAAACCAAAATATATATAGAATGGGATCTTATTAACTTTCCCTATAACTCTTCCATCAAATGGGGAGGCAGCTGGGTCAGTGAGGAATCTGCAGATTGACAGAGTATCCACCGGTAATATCGCTACAGCAGGTAAATAACATTTTCTTCTGATGGATAATTCTTCCTGCAGATTCCTCACCTGTAGAACAGATTTCACAGTATTACCCTGCCAGGAGGAGGATTAATGGATGGTTAAATGAGGAAAGCCAGCAGAATGGACCTGGCAAAGTTTGTGTCCCTGCGTACCTCCGACTCAAAGCAGTAGTGCTTTGCGAAGGTGTGCGTGGAAACCCAGTTACCACACTACCAATGTCTGCAACTGGAAATTCTATGCAAAATGCAGAAGTGGTCAATTAGCCCTGGTGGAATGGGCTCTGATCCCCTCAGGAGGCTCTTACTTGGCTAAGGCGTGACAGATCTTGATGCAGAGGGTGTTCCTACGCAAGGCCCTCTTTTTTACAGCCTTACCTTTTTTGGCACCACAGTATCCGACAAACAGCTGGTCATCCTGACAAAATTCCTTGGTGAGGTCCAGATAGTAATTAACTGTCTAACTAGGATACAACCAATGCAACTGGTTCTCTTCTTTCGTAGGATATGGGGAAGGACAGAAGGTTGGGTGGGTAATGGATTGGTCGAGATGGAAAGGTGTATGGGGGAATGATGCAGAGATCGTTCACGGCATCAATGGCCTTCTTTGGCCCAAGCATAAAGAGCTTGGCCTTCCCATTCCTTTATGGACTTAGGGTGCATGCTAAGGCAGGACGAACAGGTCTTGGAGTCATGATCAATTACCAAGCCCCAAAGGCAAATAGCGTGGGCATCCATAATGGAAATCCGTCTGTTTCAATCCCTGCAGGGTCTCAACCTGATTTCTTGGGAGGAAACATTGTACTGCAAATTCTTTGAATTTGTGAGGAAATCTCATCAGAAAGAGAGAAGCTCCAGATCAATGTTAAAAGTATGGATGTTTTATGGCCTGGGAAACACCACCTAACGTTATCTCTGGCGTCGGCCGTGTCCAGCACCCTATACTGGTGATTTGAGAGCTTTGAGGTTTTCTGGATCCACTCTGATGCCTCAGATTTTTCTACAGGTGGGGAATCTTCAGGTAGAAGTATCCACCAGAATACTAGGATGTAATACGCTTGATTGGTAAATGTCTTGAAAGAGTGACTTCTCTTTGAATGTAGGGATATTTCCTAATGCTTAAATCAGTAACTGGTAATCATAATTATAGTAAATATCTCTTCAAGGGGGCTGCAGTAACATATTCAGCTAAAAGCGAGTGGGAGCCCTATTACCATTCATTTTTGGTCTTTGAAGGTTTGGAATGATGTGGTAAGGCCATGTCAGTCATGCAGAAGTTTGTGTCAAATACAGCATTGATTATTACCAGCATTGGGATGATGCCGACAAATTGATAGCATTACTAAACGTCATTTCCAATAAGATTATGCAATAGTCTAAATATGGGATTATGTCAAAAGACTTTAGATCAGCTCATCGCACATGCACTTCAAAACTCATTGGCATAAAAACTGATTCCTTTTTGAATGTCCATAGTTTTAAAATGTACCAAGTTGTCTAATCTAGATTGGCAAATCCTTTTATTTTGATTCTCTTTGTTCACTGGTGCCTCCTCTTTGCGCCAAAGTTATATAGGAAAACTATCTCATAGTTCCATACCAGTTCAAGAAGGAAATGAGTACCAAGTATATTGAAGAAAATGGCTGACATGACATAGTCTAAGTACAGAAGGGAAGGGACTAACAGCAGATCATCATAGCCAGCCACCTACTGATCAACGCACCACCACTTCCTCTTCCTGTACCATAACTATGGCATTTTCATCTCAGGCTCCCATCGTTCTAAAGCAAAGTGATGGGGAACAGAAGGCTCACTCTAATGATGGTTAGTCAGGACTTCCTCATCACATTGCTTACATTGACAAAATGCTGCTGACAAATGACGTTACTCGCACATTATGATGCTATATGAAAGGATTTATTTCCTTCCATCTCCTAGGTGACATACATTTCATCTCATATTGACCCACAGTTCTTAACCTGCAGTTTGACCTGCTGATGATTTTCTGACATGGAATAAGTAAGGGGCTATGAATGCCAAAAGAGATACCAAGGTTGCTAGTCTGCAAATATCCCACACTCATACACCATTAGCTGCAGGCAAAGAGGCTGCTCTTCCTCCCTGCTGCACTATCGCTATTCAAACTAAATACACTTAGACTGCGCTTCTTGTTCCAAACCTAGGAATTTCACTTCCTCTACACAAATGACCATTTTCTTCCAGGTGCAAGTTTGATGACAACGCTTTAAAATCAATGAAGTAGAGAGTGCATGAGCGTATGCCAGTACGAGACTGGGCATACCAAATTGCCTTAGTGTCTCACGACAAGACTGCTACCAAGGAAATAACCTTGTAGGTCAGTTAATTTGTAGGTAGGCATTCCAACAATTTAGATAGTGACCTCTGTAACGTCTGCAACACCAATGATAAATCACATAGAGAAACCAGAAGACTGCTTAGTGAAATAAATAACAAAAAATCTTTCAGTAACCTCTTTATGAGAGGACACCCCTATGATCAACCAAAACAAGGCAGGCGGCTCGGATGGCAGCACAGTGTATATTAAGGTTAGCAAAGGTCATACCTTTTGAAACCTCATTTAATACAAAATGAAAGATCTTTGGGTGGGGCAAAAAGATTCAAGTACCTACCAGTGTGCCGAGCATCAAACCTTTGGCAGCTGAACCCACCTTTACGATTTAAGGTGACTTTAACTTTCACCTTGAAAATCATTCAGATAAAGACACGAATACACTATTTTCAGAATTGGAAGCGGTGGGCCTGTCACAACGAGTTTCAAACTCTACGTATGTAGCTGGCCACACTTTAGATGGCCTATTTTTCAATTCCCAAGCAATCTCCCTAAAGAGTACTCTCCCCTTGGTTTGGACTGATCATCATGCGGTTACATTTAATATCCGAATTGATAAGAAACCCACTCCCAGCACCCTATCAAATACGCCTGTGGCAATTAAAGCCCAGAAGAGTATAGACCACTAGCTTCTTGAGACACATATATCCTCTACTCAACCATATGCTTCTCCAGACCCTAACCTAGCCTCATCAAACTACTCCAACTGGCTGCATAATGCATTCAACCTGCTGTTGCCAAACAAAATCTTTTCGAAAAATCGCAGCTCCCCATCGGCCCCGTGGTTCTCTGAACCCCTGAGAGCTCAGAAGAAACTGTGCAGAAATTTCGGAAGACAATGGCGAAAAACTTACAATAGTCAGGGAAAAAAACTCTATAAAGAAGCACTTACTAAATATAAACTGCTGATCGCTCAGGAAAAAAGTAAATATTACATAGCACAGATTGAGTCCACGCAAGACTCGAATAAACCGCTCTACCAAGTAGTCGCTAAACTATCAGGACAAACATATGCCTGTACCCCAGCCCCTTCACAGGCACTATGTGACTCCTTAGCTAACTACTTCTTCGAAAAAGTAAATGACATTTATACTAACTTTGCAACCCAGACTAAAACTGATGACCAGCCCTTAACCCCTGGTACCACTGAATACTCCCTATTACAATTTGATAGTACCACACCCGACCAGATTTCTAATCTAATTATCATCATCAAATCGGGCTCCGCCACTGACCCTTGTCCTCCGGCCATACTTAAACCAGCTGCTGATTTGATTGCACCTACCCTATCTAACATTTGTAATGCAATGTTTACATCAGGTATATACCCCATGATTTGGAAGAAAACCATCATTAAACCTTTGCTGAAAAAAACTAATCTGGACTCCAATGAAACAAAGAATTACAGACCAATAGCCAGTTTGCCTTTACCGGCCAAAATTTTCGAAAAAGTGATGAACACAGCTTTCTAAGTATATTGAAGATCATCAATTACTGGATGACACTCAATTTGGCTTCCGTAAGGGCCACGGAACGGAAACTGCGCTTATTAAAGCATCTAAAGATATCAGGATCATCCTAGATCAGGGAGGGACGGCTGTCCTTATACTGCTGGATCTCTCAGCAGCTTTTCTCTCCAACCGTATACAGTCGGTAAACTTCGGCACTTTTAAATCTGCCCAATTGGCCCTCCCGTGTGGTGTCCCGTAAGGGTCATCCCTAAGCACGACACTTTTTAACATCTATGTGTCGGACTTAGCTTAAGTCATCAAAGCACACGGGATGGGCCTTACATTTTATGCCGACGACACTCAACTAGTGCTTACTGTACATAATGATGGTGAAAAGTAGCAGCTAATTTTCAAAAGGGTATGCTGGCCATCAGTAGTTGGATGACCAACAATTGCCGTAAGTTAAACTCTGAGAAAACAGAGGTTATGACATTTGGCAAATTGTCACCCATCTGGTCCTCCTCCTGGTGACCCTCCTCATTGGGTCCTCCTCTGCGCCCAGTGACCAAGGTTAGGAATCTGGGCGTCATATATGATGACAGGCTGACCTTTGCTCCTCACGCCAACTCTGTGGTTTCAACATCATTCCACAAGTTGCGAATGATAAAAAGAATTCTACCATTTCTCCCCTTGAATGCAGGAAAAACACTGGTAAGTACTCTTGTCATGTCCACCATTGACTACTGTAATGGGCTTCTCATGAATGCCCAAAGCAAGGTCATTCATAAACTTCAATCAGTCCAGAATGCAGCAGCTAGAATGCTATCAGGAACACCCAAATACATGCCCATCTCCCATGCCATTCATCAGTACCATTGGCTCCCTGTGAGAAACCGCTTAAAGTTTAAGGCCTTGCGCATTGCTTACGAAGCCTCTCGTAATTCTGGACCTCTGTTTTTAAACAAGGAGCTAGCGGCATATACCCCGAACCGAGCTTTACGCTCATCTACTGCACATCTGCTTAAGGCCCCAAGGACTAAAACCGTATCATGGGGTGACAAGCGTTTTATCGTTGCCACAGCAAAACCTAGGAATTCCCTTCCAATTAAGATCAGATCCAGCCAGTCCTTACTAGCTTTTAGACAAATGACAAAAACATGGATGTTTAATCAATAACTCCCTCTGTCATCTGGTATAAACCTGCTGTCCTTAGCGCCGAGACACCCACGGGTATTTGAGCGCTTTACAAATCTTAAAAATAAATAAATAAATAAATCAAAGGTGATCAAGTGGTGTGTATATTCCTGCAGTGTAGTGTGTTGTAGATAGTTGAATCACCTATGTCACTTCTCTACACATTCCTAACTTTTTGAAATCCTAATTTTTCAGTCTTCAAACTGAAAGTCATAGAAGAACAAGTTACTTACGTTTGTCTACCAGAGGTAGCATTACCAATCTATCTACCTGCATATTCCTCACCTCTGAAGACCGTGGCGCCAGACTGGAAAGGGAAACTTTTTACAGCAGTGCTACTGCATACCACTAGGTGGTGCAGTGCAGTTCTACGCTGGTTACATACAGGCCTGGAGTGACAGAGTGGAGCTGCACTTAAGAGTCATCCCTAAATGCTGATATCAGCTCTTTGCTTCCTGCACCTCTGACGCCGATCCAGCACTCTGCAGGACAGGTTTTAAGCAATGCTGTGACTGCAAGAAGCACATTTTGATCAAAAATCCGCACAAGGTGTGTCTCTGGCGCCTGGGCTCATGCCATGACTAAGTTGTGTGATAAGTGTAGCCTCATGCATCCGAAGGTGATTTAATAACCTGCAAAAAAACAGTTTTTAGACCTCCTTGCACAATCCCTGACCCACCCAGACCCCCTACTGCCACCCTGCTGGCATCAGTGCGGCCCTCGGTCACACTACAGAATGGGCCAATGTTTGTGAGTACCCATGATGTAGAGAATACTGCCAGTTCCAAACATGCAGACGCCAAATGAAATATGCCTGAAACTGAGCTATCAGACTCTGTGCGTCATTAGAATAGAAAGACTTCTTACCTGATACCTAAATAATTCACTGACATTTCTTTTAGTATCGGGTCAAACAGCAACCCTCTATAAAAGGAAAATGTTATGTGTTTTTGGGGGCTGGTCACCTGTCCGTCTACTTATCTGCATTGATATGCTTGAAATGAAAGCAGCTACCCTTATGCTATTAAAAGCCACGGTAGACACTAATGTATTATTGTAACTAAGATAACAGATCAGTACAATCTGCATCTTCTTGTGTGGTAATGTTAGATTTCTTGAGGTCCTTTAGGAAAGACAAAGCAAAATGTGCTAAGTAGACATTGCCTATAATGATGTCAGCCTTCACATATGTCTTTTCAACAAAGGTGGCACTCTTTAGATAAACATCTTCAGCCACAATGGATGCGTGACCTGTAAAGTTAGAGTATGACATCCGCATGCATGACATATTACAGGTTCACATCTGCCCTAAATTTCACGATACATCGGCAACATTAATTTCACGATATTGTTGCAGGGATTCTGCTTATACACAGAACTATGCGAAGAACCCCAGGACCTCAGTGAATTGTGGTGTACCAGAAACTCACCTCAGAACCCAGAACCCAGTATCCGGCTAGCATAAGTGTCCCATTCGTTATCCGAGATTTAGCTCGGCGGTCCCAATGAAAAGACAACCCAGAACACGCGACTCAGTGTACTCTCAGGAATGGTGGGAATCGGAAATACCTGTTCATATATTATTCTCACATCAGTCCACAACAAGAATCAACAGAGACACGGAGTAAATAAAAAGAGTTTATTTTTATAGACCACGTGTCCTAAGATGCAGTACTTTGGCTAATACAAGCAGACAAATGATTAAAATCAAAACCATCAGCATCGTTACAATACCATAGAATATAAAAGGGGTGATCATGTTATAATGACAGTGGATACTACCACCTTCCCTTTACTAAGAAGCTAATATTATTATTATGCTAATAGAAGGTCTCTTAGGCTTGAATAGGGGACCCCATACCTCAAAGATCAGCTTAGTGAAATCACATCACAGGAGCATCAGGAGTCTTCTCGCAGGAAGGCTCGTCTTCAGTCTGAATATTAAATATGATGTCTGCAATATTAAAAGCACCAACTTTCAGGTATTTGCAGCTGCCCGTGTGTTATGGCTAAATAGTGGGTCGATCAACCTAGAGAAGAAAACATGCATTGTGTAACAACCCAGACTGTTTGTCACATCATGTACAGACCAAGGTCGCTGCGCAGAGCTCGGGATGGTAACAACAGATTGCTCTCGTGTGAGGCAAGGCTCGAGTCAGCAGTTTGTTTAAGGAATAACATGTAAACGTAGTGTCGTGCGCAAAAGCAGCAAGATGGCTTTCTAACATCTAACGTGGTTATGCTAACTTAACAATGTATGTACTTATTAAGAGAGTCCTTACTACATGCCCCCTTGATCGAAGCACTATCCAATAGGCAAGAAAAATAAAGAACGCAGAGTTCAGTATCGACAGAGCAGAACAAGGCGTACTCAATTAAAAGTTTCAGGCCAGGGCAAAGCCGCAAAAACGAAAAATGAAAAAGGGGAGAAAAACTCTAAAAAAAAACTCAAACATATAAGGGGTAGAGAAAAAAATTAAAATTAAAAAGAAAGGTAGCAGTCCAGAGGCACAGGAAATGGAATAAAAACAAAGCGGACGACAGTACACTTAATCCATGAACGTATATGCCGCATATGTGGCAACTGCTTCCAACAAGAAATCGTTTGCAGAGCCACAAAAAGTCTCAGCCATCCAATCAAGTAAAGAAAAGGAACAAACATGTTCTTCAATAAGCGGAGCCTCTAGCACAATCAGAGGGCAACCAAACTGATCCTCCAGATAGCTCATAGCTAAGAAGTCATAGGCAGCCCTTGCGATGTCCCAATTACCCAGGATACCATGCGCCGCACCACAGGCCATAATCCGGACACCAGAACAGGCAAACTCGTGAGACACTAAGGGCCTCATTAGTCGATCGAAATCCGGCACCGGAGACACCGTGTTGGTCAAGCACAAATCCAGAGGCCATTCAAAGGGACAATCTAGGCAGTGAAAGACAGGTTGCACGCAGGTGAAGTAAGAATACCGGAAGGATAATCCATATGCCAGGCTCAAAGTCGCCAACGGCAGCGTACCATAATAGTCAAGCATCCTGTCACGAAGAAGATGCAGACGGGACAGGCTGTCGTGTGGCACAGAAAGAGCAGCCATTCCGTAGTATGAAAAGTAAAAGCAGCACACCTGCCACCAGCGCCAGAATCAGCGGAACACCTCCAAAGACGCTCGAGAAAATGGAATAAAAAAATGCCGGGATCACACCAAAAATAGTTTGGAAAGAGGTCACGAGGCCTGAGCCCACAAGTTTAAAAAAATGAGCCAGGCCGGTTGTGGACGAGGCATTGAAAATGGTTTGGATCAAAGCTCCAAAATGCAGGGGGAGGTCAGTATTTAAAAGCGCCTGTACCTCAGTGCGCGTATTTGCTACGTGAAGGACAAATGTTTCACGGGAGGAAGTTAATGGCACCTCCTTTTGGGACAATAGCGCCCTTATTCTGCTCATCTTGTTGAACTCTGCTTTCAAGGTCGGAATCGAAGGCCAGATGGAAACATCCAGCCGCCCATGCGGGGGTGGAAATAGAACATTATTGCAGCAGACAACCCTCTGCGTTACCGTTACTATATATGGGATTCCCACTAACATCCCGCAGCAAGCTTCATTATTTAAAATTAAATAACTACCGTTTGCAAGCAGCGTGAAAGAAGGCGTAATCACTGGCACTGGGACACCTTTTAGGACACAGGCCAAATTTGGGGCTTGTACATTGCAAGCACCGTGCAACTGAATGTGCCTACATACCAAGGAATGATCTGGTGTCGTGGTACATTCCTCACCCTTCAGATAAACCTCAGTATCGTCTCTAGTACATCTGTACGTAAAGGGGAGGGACCAAACCTCATGTATGAAAGCGGTACCCAGCTGTTCATATCTACCCAGAGCATAATGTTTCATACAGGACGTAAACTTAAAAAGCGCAAAAGGTAAAGTGATCAACCCGTGGATTAACCACGTGGCCGAATTGAGTTCCGCTACAGAGAAAGGTAACGGCTCCAATTTTTCAATATGTAACAAGGAATATGTAGCATCTTTCATGGACATGAACCGCTGCTTCTCAGTAAGGTTAAAGGGAAGGAATAAAGCTGTAGTATTCAAATAGTCCGAAGGGACCCTCCCTGCCTTTAACGTTTGCAATGTCCATGCAAACTGCATAACAGAACGCAACTGGTTTTGACCATGATACAACACAGACATATCATCATGCACAATATCAACAACTGAAGAAACAATATTATCTAACATATAAATTCGTGAAGAGAGAGTGTTAATGCTGTTATCTATAACGGCTAAAACCTTTTCCATATTTGCTTGGTCAATAGCCCTCAATCTAGAGGCCGCCTCAATTTGCGACAATTTCCATACTTCGTTATAAATAGCATACGCCCACCTTTTGGTTCTGCCACCCACAGGACCTTTAACAAAATCATTCAAATCTATTTTGTCATGTAATTTTGATAAATGAACTTTGACAGATGCCAAGGTGGAATGTCGCAGCCAGGACTGACGTAATTTCCCCACAGAATATGTAGTTACTGTGTGTGACGACTCAAACCTAGGGTCAACGCGTTCCTGGGTATACCCTGGTTTTAGTCCCAGAAAACGACGTTGACAGGTATCAGAACTGCTTTGCCAGATTAACCATCCCTCACTACTAAATTTCGAAATATTGAAAGATGTATTTGAAACCCATGACTGCAATGCAGGAAGGGACAGATCCGTGTGGTTATCCCAATTGGGTTAAGCGCCCAGATCCGGCACAGAAGGTGAATTTAGTTTTTTAGAGGTAGCCAATCCGAAACAGGTGGTTTGGAAGATGGTTGAATTCAAAAACAACATATGATTTGGTATGAGACAGGCACGGTGTAAAGCTTCAGTTCCCTGAACCTGCCATGGTTTGGAACCCCAAACCGACTTAAGATCAATAGTAGCCTTCCATAGATCATAACCCTTGATTGACAACTCATCCATAAAGGAGTTAGAATAAAGTAATTTGGTGTGTGTCAGTCTAACCTTTGCGGCAGACTCAGGCATAACCTTAAAATAAAAGGATGCCGGGTCGGAAACACTGAAATCAGTAAAATAAGTATACTTCTCAACTAATGTAGGTGAACTTCCAAAAGAGGGTGTGGGACAGTGTTCCCATTGGGTAAAATTTACAAAATTCCTAAATGTATTCGCTTTATGCAGGAAGTGATTTCCATAATGCTGAAAACAATACTGTTCCGCATAATTAGCCGCATTTTCATATAAATCTTCAGCATCAAAAGCGGCATAATATTTCAAATCTGAAAACAGAGCTTCAATGGCGTGAACATCCCAATCATCAGAACGTATGTTCTGCTTAACCACATCACCCATAGAAACACGAAATACATTAGGTACATTAATGACCTCTGTAGGCCCATGAATTTGAAATTTAACCGCATCCCACGCGATTCCATCCAAGACGGGCCAGGCAGTAATATTCACAAAAGTCTGGTCCCTTTTCATGATGTGGGACGAGGAGTGGGGAGCCAAAGTTCCATTGATAAGTCTAATTGTAGATCTCTCTTTGAGGTAGTGGCCATCCACGAGACGGAAAAACACTATCACGAACCCAATTGACATAAACAAAAAAACACTGAAAAGCAACAGCCAGATATATGTCCAAGGGGCAACCAAAAAGTGTCTTTTAAACCAACTAGCAAAAACAGCAATGTTCGAAGGGGGAGTGGCGGGCAATGAATTAGTGTCAAAGGAGAAACTGGACTGGTCAAGCGCCGTAGATTGTAAAACGGGAGAGTGATCATTTGTAGGATAAGCATACTCAGTCTCGTCTGGCAGACCACCAGCCGGTGGTATTAACAGGGGATCAGTAGCTGACTGCATCTCGATGGCAACATCAGACAAGGTGTTAGAAGCAGGAACCAACACTGAATTTCTTTGCATCGTCTGGCATGAAACTGCTGGAGTCAGACTAAGAAGTATCGGCCACTCGCTGAAGTTTGACATTGTCAATAGAGATGTACCTGTTTTCTTTTCGACCAGGAAGTGGAGGTAAAATGACTGTTCTTGTACCCTGCACTCCAAGCACTGGAACTGGTGCACGATAAGAGGGGCCGAACTCCTTCTTGTTCTCCACCTTCTCACGGACCAGGTCTCCAACTCGGGGTAGCCAGCCGACTACCGGAATCTGAACCTCAGCTTCAGATGTGGAGGGCAAATGTTCCTTCGAAAGAGTGTCTCTGGCTTCTTGTAAAGTCTGCAAAACAGCACAGTGATCATCTACGTCAAAGGGTGCGGTCGACGCCGCCATGTCTAGACCATCAAGGTCTGGAACAAACATTCTGATTCCGAAGAGCATCATGTACGGGGTCCGCCCACCCAGAGACCTTCTAGGGAGATTATTAAGTGCACGTTGGACGTTATACAAATGGGCTAGCCAGTTCCGGCCTGTGCCTAAAACACGTGCTGTCAATGATTGCTTTAAGTCACGGTTCATTCGCTCCACCACACTATTACCCTCAGGTCGGTAGGGGGACGAAAATTTGACTTGGACCCCCAAATTTCTCATAGCCTCCTTGTAAGCCTTAGAGGCGAACGCAGGGCCCTGATCAGAATGGAAGGTACCACACGCAAAAGTTCCCACAAAGACACGCAAATCCCTGAT
The DNA here is from genome assembly GCF_964204655.1 of Triturus cristatus. Lineage (NCBI taxonomy): Eukaryota > Metazoa > Chordata > Amphibia > Caudata > Salamandridae > Triturus > Triturus cristatus. Next base: position 83,938,177 of record NC_140592.1, read on the forward strand.
GACAGTCCGTGAGTCAGCACTCCTTTGTGGCCATACCCAGAGAAAACGTGTGCACGAATCCACTGCAACCAAGACGTACTTGTACGCAGTATCAGAAGAAAAAGGACCGCAGTGATCTAAATAAACACAACCAAATGGTTTATTAGATATGTACAACTGTGTCTGTGGTGGGCGCGTAACAGAGGAAGGTTTAATCTGCTGGCAAATGTCACAATCAAGTACATAAGCGCGCGCTTGTTTATATAAACCAAACCACCAGTAACGTTGTTGTAACAGAGATATAGTAGCGGATACGCCGGCGTGGGCTGACGCCAACCCCTCGTGCGCTGCCAATATCAGAGCTGGTCTGCAGTCCGCGTTGGGAATAATTCTGTCACCAACGCCGTTAATCCTCACTAACGGGACGTTATCAGGACTTAAATGATAAAAATAACGAGAAGGAAAACCCTTCGGGTAATCACTTCCCTTCTCTGTAGCAGCAATAGCTGCCAAGATGTCATCATCAATCTTACTTTTGGATCTTGTAACTGCTGCCACTAAGTATGTAGCCACTGCGGTTTTTGCTGCCTCGTCAGCCAAGCTGTTACCGACAGCATGGACACCAAGTCGTTGGTGACCAAGAGTGTGAATAACATTCACAAGAGGGAGACGTTCTTTAAAGTCTGCCACTCGAACCCAAAGCGTTTTATGCTTAATTGTGCTACCTTTGGTATCTCGATAATCATTTTGAGACCAGAAGTGTAAGTTGTCATTGTAGGACTGGACACAATAAAAAGAGTCACTGACTATAAGAGTCGTGACTTGGGGATCAGCAAACTCCAGTGCAAGCACCAGAGCCCGAAGCTCCGCCAATTGCGCGGTACAATCACCCAATGACTGCGTATGCACTGCATCAGATTGGAATTCACCATTTACGAAGGTACCTACGACAATTGCGCAAGCCGCAGAATAAGCGTGCTTCGATCCAATCGCGGGCTGCGCCGAGCCGTCAGTGTATATGACACAATGGTAGTCTTCGAGCGGGCGCAAAGACAGAGGAGCCGGAAGAATGAATTCATACTGCAAGAACTCTTGAGTCTGTAATGAGGCGTCAAAGATATAAGTGACATCTGGCGACGTCAGAGTTGTGGCCCATTGTATCCACCGTGGATGCAAAGCTTTAGAATTAGGTACACTTGCTTTAGTCACTGCCTCCAGGGCAGGATACGGTGTTACAACCAGAATCTGTTTCCCATGCGACAGTGCGCGTTCCTTAAGGATCGCCATCTGTACAGCAGTCAGAACTTTCTCGACTGTGGAAAAACGTAATTCAGCAGAGGTGTACAAGTGTGATTTATACGCAATGGGGACTGTATCGCCCTCATTAAACGTCAAGTACGTGAAACCCACGGCGCCCGGTACTATTCTTATTACCAGGTTAGTGCGGTTATCACGCGTCAGCAAGTACTGTGAAGCAAGAAGATCAGCCTGTAAAGACTGTAAAATAGCAGAGTGTTCTAGCTGCCAGCTAGACTTCGAAAAAGAAGGTTGTACCAAGGCGTATAACGGCTCGATACGCTGAGCATAATCAGGAATATACGTACGTCCGAAATTCAGAAAGCCCAGCAGAGATTGTAATTTTTTCAGCGTTGTAGGAGCACGCAAGCATGCGCACTTCTCCAGAAAGTGGGGAGCAAGTCCTTTACCTTCATTGTTGAGCTCGTAGCCCAAAAACAACACTGTATATTCCGCGATGTGTGACTTCGCAAAATTGAATTTGTAGCCATAGTCAGCAAAACTCACTATAATATTGTCGACTCGAGACAGATGTGGCATCAGCTCATCATCCGTGAGGTAGATATCGTCAACATAGGAGTATGCGTTGGGGTCTATTCTTTCTAAGAGAGAAACCACTCGAGCGGAGAAGACGCCAGGGCTATTGTTGTAGCCCATGGCCAATCTCGTAAACTGTTTTTGTTTGCCGCCCGAAGTAAACGCCGTCCACTGGCTTCTTAGTGTGGACAGGTTGTGGCTAAAAAAGCCATTGGAAATGTCAAGTGTCGTTTTAAATCTTTTACGCACGAGACTGTCGACAAGAGCCGAGCTGTGTGTATTTTGTACCGCGCAGGTCCGGCAATGGGAGTTTAGGTGCCGGTAATCCAAAACTAAACGGTACGAGCCGTCAGGCTTCATTACAGTGAATAAAGGGTTATTCATAGGGGACACACAAGTTTCAATAACACCCTGATATTCCAATTGTTCAAGGATCGCCGCGACGTGTGGCCTAGCTTCACGACGCATGGGATATTGGGGTTGAGGCTGGGGCATAGACCGCAATGGAATCTCATGGCAGGGGGACAACCGGTCCCATCCCACCTGAGTACGATACACCGCCGGCGCAAGCGCCAGCGCCCACTCCTCAGCGTACACTTCAGCCTGGTCCTTAGGCACTGTGTGCGCAAAGGACGGGAGGATTACTTCCTCCCCTCTAGGAGCTTCCAAAATGAAGGCTGGGGGCCAATCTGCCTCCGCTAGGAGGATATCATAGGTGGTAGTCAGATTATCCCAAAAAATCCCCTTTATTGTACGTTGTATGTCACCCTCAATTAATAAGACTATTTCATAAAGTCTGTCAGGGGGAGCCACTCTGGTGTCAGCTGTTTCAACAGTAACCATTATATCAGTTGCTGTCGCCGCCAGAAATGGACGCAGAGCTTGACGGACTATGGTAATTTCCGCCACGCTGTCCAGTAGCATCAGCGCCCATGTCCGGTTCCGAAGCTGTGTCCGCACTATCTGAGGCATACCTCGCCGTCAGAGCAGCCACTTTCTTCTTCTGAAACGGGGGTCTTTGTCGTGCAAATTCGTCCTGCTTGCCTTTTCCCTCAGTCTGTCGGGGCGGGTCACGTGTTTGTGGAGCACCCCGACCTTTGCCACCGCCTCCGCCACCGGATTGTGAAGCCGATGTTTCCTGTGAAGAACGAGGAGAACGTTGTTCAGAAACCTGAAATCTATCAGGAGACTTAATAGTAGCACGATCACGTAGATCATAAGTGCGTTCACTACTTGACTGAACGGGAGAGGCAGGCCGAGAGCCCTGTTTCTGCTGCTGCTTTCCCTGTTGTTTCGACCGCCAATTCTGTTTCTGAAAGATTGGACGGTCATCCTTACCAGAGGCTTCCGCCTTACCCAGCTGCTTAATATCGGGAATTTTGACCACAGGCTTAACTCCTAAAGAGCTACAACCCAAATCTCTGTACGCACACGAGATTATTTTCGCAAATTCCAGCGGCTTATCCTCCTCAGCAACTTTCTTCAGTTCATTACGAACTTGGAACTGCAACGCATCACCCTTAAGGTTACCCATTATCATGGTAGCCACCAGGTCAAACTGTCCGAGGAGCCGCATTCCTAATTCTATCGCAGACTCCGCACCGTGGTTCTCTTGAACACGTTTAATAACGGAGGGCAGCATCATCATAGACGGAGTGCCAAAGCACTGCGCGTACGTCGCTGCAAAGACCTTGCCCCAGTTTACACAATCATCCACGTCGGGGACCAAGTCTTTAGGCAAACTAATGGTAAGGATCCTGTGTTTCTCCACAGGAGATGTATTCGGGTATACCGCTTCTATTTGGTCAAATTTTTCAGCAAGCCAAAAGGGGAAATCATCCCTAGTTTGGGGGCGCTTGCCCATAACAGAATTAACCATAACAGGACTAATGACCACCGCGTGGTGGTCAGTAGGTTGTCCCGCAACAGCAGGTGCCCCCGCCTGCATATTGCGCGACACGTACTGTACTAACGCCCTATAGACCGTAATAAGGGCAGTGTGCAGTACACGCAACTCAGCCACCGGCACCGTGAGGTAACGGGGATGAGGCGTAAATCCGGCTAGTACCGGCCAAGTGGCCCCGGCAATTGATAAAGGGCCCATTCTCGGCGGTATAACCACATGGGGAAGGGCGCCATTAAACCAAATAAGATGTTGCCAAGCAGATATTGGTATTTCCTGTGTCCTATACGGTACATAGTTCGCTGGCACGGCAGTCGCAGTGTAAGAATGAAAGGTATTATCATCCGCACTCACCGCCGGAATCGTCACCCAAGAGTAGAACAACTCATATGGATATGCCGCATCGGCTCCCACCACAAAGATGACGTTCATGCCAGTGTCCGGCACCCCATACTGCGTCAAATGACGTTTCAGAGCTGCACGGCTATGCGCCGCAATATCTACCGCCATAAGGACAAGCTACACTTAAAGTAATCAGTAGCACAAGGGTTCAATAACCTTTTTAATGATCAAGCTTGAAGGAACCTATATCAAAAGAACTAGGTAGGTATTAAATCCGTCAGACTTGTTATCCGGAAACAAGACTGAGGGTGTTGTGGACTAATGTAAGCACTACTAAGGCGTTTCAACTCATAGACCAAACGTTAGGTGCGCCATGTTGCAGGGATTCTGCTTATACACAGAACTATGCGAAGAACCCCAGGACCTCAGTGAATTGTGGTGTACCAGAAACTCACCTCAGAACCCAGAACCCAGTATCCGGCTAGCATAAGTGGCCCATTCGTTATCCGAGATTTAGCTCGGCGGTCCCAATGAAAAGACAACCCAGAACACGCGACTCAGTGTACTCTCAGGAATGGTGGGAATCGGAAATACCTGTTCATATATTATTCTCACATCAGTCCACAACAAGAATCAACAGAGACACGGTGTAAATAAAAAGAGTTTATTTTTATAGACCACGTGTCCTAAGATGCAGTACTTTGGCTAATACAAGCAGACAAATGATTAAAATCAAAACCATCAGCATCGTTACAATACCATAGGGGTAACTTCACTGACCTTGCTGGGAGTGCTGCTCCTGTTTGCCTGTCCGTTTTCTGGCCACTTCGCCACGCCTCGCGGCCCCCGCTTCGCGGGAGCCGCTCGCAGGCAAGAGACCTTGTTGGGGATCCAGCCCTTAGTTTTCACTCGTGCATTGGAGCACCAACGCACCTTCAGGGACATTACAGCTGACACCAAGGACAGAGGCGGGACTGCGAGGACCAGCGTGCTCAGCGGCGCTGATCGGCCGCAGCTGGTCCTCTCCCCGCCCCCTCCACCTGTTAAAATCACCGCGGAGTGGGAGCTGCTTGGGTAACTTCACTGACCTTGCTGGGAGTGCTGCTCCTGTTTGCCTGTCCGTTTTCTGGCCACTTCGCCACGCCTCGCGGCCCCGCTTCGCGGGAGCCGCTCGCAGGCAAGAGACCTTGTTGGGGATCCAGCCCTTGGTTTTCACTCGTGCATTGGAGCACCAACGCGCCTTCAGGGACATTACAGCTGACACCAAGGACAGAGGCGGGACTGCGAGGACCAGCGTGCTCAGCGGCGCTGATCGGCCGCAGCTGGTCCTCTTCCCGCCCCCTCCACCTGTTAAAATCACCGCGGAGTGGGAGCTGCTTGGGTAACTTCACTGACCTTGCTGGGAGTGCTGCTCCTGTTTGCCTGTCCGTTTTCTGGCCACTTCGCCACGCCTCGCGGCCCCCGCTTCGCGGGAGCCGCTCGCAGGCGAGAGACCTTGTTGGGGATCCAGCCCTTGGTTTTCACTCGTGCATTGGAGCACCAACGCGCCTTCAGGGACATTACAGCTGACACCAAGGACAGAGGCGGGACTGCGAGGACCAGCGTGCTCAGCGGCGCTGATCGGCCGCAGCTGGTCCTCTTCCCGCCCCCTCCACCTGTTCTTCTCCCTGATAATCAGTGATAGCAACGCGCACGCGGGACGCGCGCGGGGCTAAGACCGGGGCTAAGACTGGGCAAAGACAGGGCCGTTTTAGGCCGTTATAGACCGATTAAGACCGGACCGGGCCATCCCTCTTGGTTATATATATATATTTTTTTTATTTGCGTTATTTAGTTGCGCTTGTGTTTTAATTTTAAACAACCTATAGTTTAAATAATGTCTGTCCGTGAAACTAGGAGTAAGTCTACCAAATCCGTGAAAAAGGCTACAGGGACCCTGGATGATTTTATCACAAGGACTACCCTTTCAATTGATAATGAGATTACTAAACTCCAGCACAGAGTATCCTTGGAGCTGGAGTCTGCAAGGAGGCTCTCTACCGAACTAGTATTAGGGAAAAAATCCTCTCTAGGTAGTATTGCCTCCTCAAAAACGCCTGAGCGCACTACTGGCCCCACACCAATTATCACCTTGGTCGAGGTTCACTCTACTGCTGAGGAAACAACTCCCTCTATTAATCAAGACTTTGTTCCCTCGGGCCCCTCTGTCAGTGTTGTGTCTGAAAGCTTTCCATCTTCGGACCCACTGATAGGGAATATCGTGGGTAGTAAAAATGGTGAGAAGCAAAAGGTATTGGTGGAAACAGACCCGATTAAAAGCCAGGTGCCTGTTAAGACATCATTAAAACATAAGAGAAAACGGAAACATATATCTGCGTATGCTAGAAAAAAGGCGAAGGTAGCCTTTAGCCAAAATATTATAGGGGGGGCCCCGCAAACACTCAATGTAAGTATTGCTAATAATATGTCTGACCAAGCGCCTCTAATTGTTCAAAGCGTCAATGCTAGTACAGATGAGCAAAACTCGGTCATAATGACTGACCACTCTGTCAATGAGGGCCAGAGAAATTCTTTGAACATGGTAGGACAGGAAGAGGGAAGGGAAGAGTTTTTAAAACTGGTATGGGATACGCTTAAGAAACTACTCAGGCCATTAGAAGTGAGGTTAACTGGCATTGAGAATCAGTTGCTTGAGGTAGAAAAAAGTGTTATTACACTATCTAGCTTAAGTCTCAATTGCACTGATGTACCCATAGTGTCTATGCAAGCACCAGCTACTGCTCCTGTGATACCTCTGAATAAAAATCCAACTAGCATACAGCAGCAAAAAGAGGAAATAGTTAAAAGAACAAATAAAACATCGATAACAAATACATTAGTTACATCAAATATAATTCCCTCGACCTCGTCATCTGCAAATACCTCTAACAAATCTCTGCTGAAGGGTCATGTTCAAAGCAAAACGCCTCAATTACCAAATGTTGCTACTACCCATTCTGCTATCCCCAACACCCCTGTTCCACAGAAATCCACATCTAATCTACCTGTCAGCAATAAATCCTTGACTGATAGATCTTTTGCCAATGTTCCTAATAAGCCAAACAATCAATCTGGCCATGCTTATAACAACTTTAAAGGAGGGTATATAGATTTACCACCTGACGCAAGCCCATTTGTAATTGTTCTTACAGGGGTACCTGAATTAGAAAACCAATATGAGGAGAACTTTCAATCTCTAAAAAATAAAGTGATCTATTGGTTAAATTCGAATAAACCCATTCCGAATCATATGAAAAGTAAAATCCTCATGGTTCGTAGGGTGCCGTGGGTAGGACCCATGGCTAAATCAATTATGGGTGACTGCATAGTCATTTCTTTTGAGGAACCCCATAGTGTTGAACAGATTTGCAAATGGAAATCATATGGAGATACACCACCCATTGAAGCCAGGCCTCTATCGTTTTTTTACCCCCCACCTAGGCCCATACAATATGGGTCCAATTGGAACACTGTCAAACAGTGTCACGGCTATGTACCCAACTTGGCTAGACAGGCAGATCGAAATATGTGGTCTGGTATTCCCACCTTTAACAGGTTCAGTTGTCTAGATGCTGTCGATTGACTTGGGACTATGCCAGATTGTATTCCCAAGTTATATGACACCTACTGTATACTAGGTAATAAGTCTTATTACCACCAGAGCAAGGAAAGGTCTCTAGCAGCTGATAAAGTATGTCACGATCTGGATGTGGGTTGCCTAGATGGGGGAACCAATACTATAGTAAGAGATGTGGTCATTGAGACAGAGAATCAAACTGCCGATATACAGTTAGGTAATGTTCATCATCAGCCGGTACTTATGCCGGCTTTTGATGATCAAACCTGTTCCAGTAATAGACTGACCCCACGTTTTCTCATTTTGTCTTGGAACATTGCTGGTGTTGGTAAAAATCTTAAGGATCCTGAATGGGCTGATTATGTTGATACTAGTGACCTTTGTTTATTGCAAGAAACATGGGCAATAGATGTTCCTCATAGAGTCGGATACAAAACCTATGGCACTGAGGCAGTTCAGTCTGATAGGGGGAGACCGTCAGGGGGGTTGATCATATGGCTTAAAATCACCTTGGTTATGAGGGTTGAAATTATAGAGACAGGAACACCCGATATTCTGGCCCTAAAAATTGTACCCCCAAATGGAAATGAATGTTACATTGTCAACGTCTATAATAGACCACTTGCCCATTCCAAGGTCTCACCTACTTTGGAAACACTGGATCTCTTTTTGAAAAAGGTAGTTGGAGATACCCCGGTAATTTTGGGAGGCGACCTAAACTGTAATTTCGAACCGGTTTCTGGTATTAATGACGTCTTTGAGGATGAGGACCAGGTGTACAAAATTCCCCAGCTTGAAACCTCAAACTTTGTTAAGTGTTCCACTTTGGCCGTTCAATTGCTTAGGCTAACGGCAGATCATGGTCTAAGAGCATGTAACGGCCGCCTTCCTTCGGACCTGACAAAACAACCAACTTTTGCGAAATCCAATAGTAATCTAGATTTCATACTTGTTTCACTTAACCTTTGGCATTATTTGATTGATTTAAAAGTGGCAAGTAGGGAGGAAAGTGATCACTACCCTTTAGAACTTTACATTGATGTGCAAATGTTTAGTGATATTACTACCAACCTAGCTACTCTATCATCTGAGACCACCAATGGCAAAATGTGTGAGGATGTACACATAAATAATAATACGACGTGCAGTAAAATGGCCCTATATTTTGTCTGATGGCAAGGCCCTAGCATCGGTGTACTCTCTCTTTGGGGAAATGTTTGGACCTATAGCTGGACAATCTTTTCTACCTGTCCACTTTGATCACTTTATCGAACTACACAATGTTTTCTTCAGTGAACTAAAAACTTGCTTGTCAAAAATGCCAAGGAAAAAGCAACAAAATATAAGAGTGGAAAGTCACGGAAAACTATGGTACGATCATTCATGCAGGTTGGCCAAGAGAAACCTCTTGCTTGCTATTAAAAGCAAATCAAAAGAAGGAGTCAAACTTGCAAGGGAGGCATATAAGTGTGCCCAAAAAACATCAAAAAAACTATGGGAAGAGTCGATTTGGTCAGAAATGCTAGTTGCTGCAAAAACTAATGATAATGTTGGGTTTTGGAGGTTGGTGGCAAATGAGGGGCATGCAGGCAGAGCTGTAAAAGACAGGTTTTTGGATGAAATGACATGGGTGACCCATTTCACATCCCTTTATAAACAATATGATGGTGATGACAACAAGATATTATGGTGCCCCCCTCCTATTGAACCCCTTGACTTCACACTGGAGGAAACAATAAGGGCGATTAATGAACTAAAAAATAGCAAAGCACCAGGCCCTGACAAAATACCGGGGGATCTTTATAAACACGACATCGAAGTATGGGCTCCTTATGTAAATCGTTTATTTAATGTTCTGTCTACAAGCTGTTGCTTTCCAGATAGTTGGCGTGCAGCGGAAGTTGTGTTAATCTTTAAAAAGGGGAACAGATCGGTACCTTCAAACTATAGACCAATTAGTCTAATGGACACCTTGCAAAAACTCTATGCCAAACACTTACTGTTTCGGATTAATGATTGGCTGGAGGACTCAAAAATAATCTCTAAATTTCAAGCCGGCTTTAGGAGCAAGACTAGTACCATAGATCAAATATTCAGATTCTGTTGTTTGATCTGGAAGTACGTGCATATTAGGAAAGGTCATTTGTATGTAGCTTTCGTAGATCTGAGAGCCGCATTCGACCTTGTCCCTCGCAACTTGCTCTGGAGGACCTTAAGTGAAGTAGGCTTGCCAGGGTGTCTTTTGGCTCAAATAGTTGAGCTGCATGCTGGAAATTATGCAAACATCAGGTGGGGTCCAAATGGTGAACTGACACGTAACATCCCGATTGAACGTGGGGTTCGCCAAGGGTGTGTCTTGGCCCCTACCTTGTTTTCCTTGTTTGTTAATGATGCTCCCAACTATTTGAATGGTTGTACTAATGATTCCCCGCAGCTTAATGGAGAGAGGGTGCCTGCGTTGCTCTTTGCGGACGACACCATTCTTATATCCCAGACCAAGAAAGGACTCCAGGCACTCTTAAACTCCTTTAGCTGTTATTGCATGACCAAGGGTCTGGAAATAAACGCTGATAAAACGAAATGTATGGCATTAAACCCCAGCAAACCGGATAGAGGGTTTTTGACTTTGAATGGCCAGAAATTAGGAACTGTGGAAAACTTTTCCTATTTGGGCGTTGCACTTGATTCAAAACTAAGTTGGAAGGCCCAAGTTGAGAAAAGTAAGGTATCATATGCCCACAACGTTAAACCTATTATACGTAGACTGAACGCTAGCACAAGCAAGAGTGTAACCCCTGTCTTAGAGCTTTTTAAATTTAAAATTCAATCTGCTATGTTGTATGGAGCAGAGATATGGGGACCTTGGGCTAGAGACAGCTTTCAGGGCTTGGATAATAAATTCATGAGAGCTATTGTTAGGGTCCCGAATAGTACACCTTTAATACCCCTCCAGCTCGATTTGAATTTTAAAAGAACAGATTACTTTGCCATTATAAGACCATTAATGTTTTGGGTTAGGTTATGGTCTACCCCAGAACTGCTCGAATACAGAAATGGCCTTCAAGAATTGTTGATTCTTGATTCTTTTAACTCTATTCAGTGGCTTGTGCATATTAAAAAATGGTTCATGCTTCTGGGATTGTACTCAATGTGGGAGAATCCTGACAATTTACCGGCCTTTTCTAAATCTATAGTAAAACGAGCCTTTTGGTCCTACATGAGTGACAGGCTCGTACATGAAAGTAGAGTTGGGTCTCTAATTCAAGGTTTTTTATCCTTTAAGGACGAACCCCGTTTCGAATCCTTTTTGGATGAAATTGAGCCACCTATTGCAAAGTCCCTTTACTTGAAGTTTAGATATGGGATCCTTATGCTGAACTATAATACAGAACGCTGGTCACAGAAAAGACTGGGAGGCCTGAATGACAAAAGCGGGTGTTGTCCTATGTGCTTAAACTCCTGTACGGAGAATGAGGTTCACATGTTGTTTGGTTGTAGTGCCTACCTGAAGGCTCGAAAGAAATGGCTAAAACCCATGTGTACTCTCCTAGGAACCAGATCCTGTTCTACAGCATACAGGATTATAAAAAGCAATACAACCCAGTTTATTGTATTTAGCATAAGCAGGTTCCTTTACTCTGTGTATATTATTCGCAGGAAACTTGGTCAGATACTCTGAGTAGGACCTCCGTATATGCTTATAAAAATCTGTTCCTAAAATGAAATGTGTTTTAAATTGAGGAGATGAAAATTTATTCCTGTATTACATTTTTAAACTTATTATTTTAAAGTGTTGCTGCATGTATGCTATTATGATTCTGTTTTTTTGTTTTTTTTTATATATACATGTGTCTTTTATGGCCAAATTGGCCGAAATAAAGAAATAAATAAATAAATAAAATACCATAGAATATAAAAGGGGTGATCATGTTATAATGACAGTGGATACTACCACCTTCCCTTTACTATGCTAATAGAAGGTCTCTTAGGCTTGAATAGGGGACCCCATACCTCAAAGATCAGCTTAGTGAAATCACATCACAGGAGCATCAGGAGTCTTCTCGCAGGAAGGCTCGTCTTCAGTCTGAATATTAAATATGATGTCTGCAATATTAAAAGCACCAACTTTCAGGTATTTGCAGCTGCCCGTGTGTTATGGCTAAATAGTGGGTCGATCAACCTAGAGAAGAAAACATGCATTGTGTAACAACCCAGACTGTTTGTCACATCATGTACAGACCAAGGTCGCTGCGCAGAGCTCGGGATGGTAACAACAGATTGCTCTCGTGTGAGGCAAGGCTCGAGTCAGCAGTTTGTTTAAGGAATAACATGTAAACGTAGTGTCGTGCGCAAAAGCAGTAAGATGGCTTTCTAACATCTAACGTGGTTATGCTAACTTAACAATGTATGTACTTATTAAGAGAGTCCTTACTACAATATCTTGCCCCTCTTTGCAAATTGAGTTCTTTAATGATTTATGAAATGGCATTTGTGGTACAGGTCTAACCCCACGTGCTTAACAACTCATAATCTCAGCATCTGATTTCTTGACAGGAAATGGCATGCACTTCCAAGTACTTGGCTAAAATGTCCTGCAATCTGTCCTTGGACAAACAGTGATTTTTGACTTAAGTGACTTCACCTCTGAGTCTAATAAAAGGTCTGCTAGACAGCATTAATTTCAAACTATATTTTCTCACCCAGCTACTGCAGACAGTTCAGTCCACCTCACACTAGTGTTGTTGGGGAGCAATTGATACACAGTGACATCATTTTAGCACTCACTGGCTCTGCTGGCCCTGCCGCTACATATCAAGGCAGTAGAGACAGTAATATGCACAACTTTGTGGAAGGATCTTTTCCATTCTGCTCTTAACACCCCAATGTCTAGAGGAATGTAGATGGACACCTGGGGTTTCAACAAGCCACATGTCAGCCACTGCTTCACAATGAATACAGTGTCTGTTGCTGGTCCTATCCGTGCCAGCACACCATGTTAGAGGTGCTTTAATATACCATGTCTGCCCAGCCTGCTTCCTTGTAGGGTAAGCGATGTGTTGATTTACAGAAAAAAAAATGAGAGAAATGGGAGGTGTAATTCGTTATAGGTGGACCCAAAGAAAAGAAAAAAAAACAATGTGATGAGGCTCAGTCATTAGGAGGTAATTGCTGTTTCTCCATGCTGTGAAGCATTAACTTTTTACCTATAAGACTTTCTCTTACATTGATGGCAGGTTGACTGAACATCTCCAAGCACGTGTGAGACCCGAGAACACTTTCCTCAGACAAAGTGATGCTTTTCAGATTAAGTAAAATAATTAGAAAACATGCTCATTTAGACAACTTTTACCTTTCCCTTAACCAATGAGCACATTTGGCGGAAAAAGCCACTGTAAAATTAATACGGAGTACAAATTAAGCAGAAAATGATGCGCTAGTGTAAACCAACACAAACTGATACTGCCTCTTTAAGAACTTCTAAGACTAAACCATCCCATCAATCCCAACATGAATTTGGGTAGTATGCTTTGTTTCCACCCAGTGATGAATATTTCAGCGTGTGTTTAGTTAAAATGCTATTTTTGTTTCAGTTTACATATTTAGATATCGTCCTCCTTTTTTGAATATTTTTTCTTGGAGAAAGAGTTTTTTCCTGGCTTTATCAGACAGTATTTCTAGTCTTTTCCATATCTTCACTTTTTGACAGGATCTGTGGTGGAAAGATGGGCATGATCTCTGTGTGGTTTCTTTTTCTGACTCGTTCCATCAAAAATCTGCAACATTTACAGAAAGAGATTGTAAAGGAGTCTTATGGATACGAAAGGAGAAATATGGAAAAACAGGGTCTTATCAACAGCTTATACCTAGATTTCAGGGGCAAAATGATTTAATGTTCAGGCATTACCAAGGTTCAATGTCAAGGGGTTCCGAAAACTCTAGGCAAACATTGAGCCATCTCTTAACTCGGAAACACTTTGCTGCCAGGTGGGCTTCCTGTTCCTTGGGGATGCTACCTCCTCAACCAAAGATAGGTTACTTGCATCTTGAATGTCTACGTACTTCTCTGTATTACCAGTCTACCCTACTGCAGATGGTATTTTGCTCATTCCATCTTCTGAAGATGAGACATCGCAACTATCAGCTACTTCGGTTTTACCTCAGAGAATAATCTAGTTCCATTTGAGTGTCCAGTCACTAAACTGGTTTGAGTTCAGAGGTGTCGAGCATTTCAGAGGTGGTTTGCTCAAAGCATTCTCAACATAACAGACAAACAGAGTGCATTAGCTAGAGAACAGAGAGACACAGAAGTGCTTCCCACACATATGGACTGCAACTCTCTGATGGACTGGTGTGCCTGCTCTCCAGATTCCACCCAGTAAGAATCTCTCCAATTGATGACCTGATTGTCTTTTAAAGGTTAACTAGCAGAGCCACAAAGAAATGTGATCTACAAACAACAGATCTAGAAGTTCACACTTATTTCTTCTTTGAATCTATCCTGATGAAACCACAGGTTCATCTTATAGTTTCTCTAGCTCTTTGACTCTCGGAGCATACAATGGACACATTCATAAAGGTATTTGCTGTATGGCTTCTCTTGAAGTATCTAGAGAAGGAATTTAGACTTCTTAGTCAGTCCCTAAGTTCCTCAAAGAAAATCTTAAGTATGAATCACCATGCTATGTGTTGTACAACAAATAGTCCCCCAGACGCATGACTGTGTTGTGCTGTTATCCTTCAAACATTAATACACAGTGTGTTTCTTCTCTTTCAAAATACTACTTTTATTAATGATATGAATTTCCACGTTTCCATTTAATTTTGAGCCAGAAAGATTCTAAACTGTAAATCATATATCCATCTTATGACTGAACTTTTCAAAACATTCAGTGCATTATAATTCGATAAATTCATAATGCATTTCAGATCAGGTGTCTGATCCAAAATGCAAGTGATATCATAATTAAACCTTGTTCTGGATTCTAGCATGACGATGCTCAGATTTTCTCAGCCGACACCATACCAGTGGAGTAATGTAAAATGATGAGGTATCCTTGCAGAATGTTAAGTCTCACAAATACTCATTGGCCTTGGACAGAACAGGCCCCTCTGGATGGTTTGTGCATCCTCCGAGCTGCAGGGGCTCCAGAGTCATGCGTTAAGCAGCCCTACACAGAACAACAGCAGATCAATATGCTGTTCGAAAGTTGGGAAGGAACCGCTAACCTTTAAACTCCTGAACCAGGTTTGTGGTCCAGTTAGGGGTTACTTGGGTACTTTTTAAACTGATGGATTTCCCTTGTGAGGCTAGGTTTATGGCTGATTTGCAACAATTCTGTTGAAAGGCTGCTTTGTTGGAGACCATCAGAAGGGTGACTGGGGTTCAGGCATCATGTTCAGAGAAAACATAGTTTTCCATTAAAGTAATATCATCCTCCTTTTCTTCCTAAAGTTACTTCTGATTAATGTGGAGATCAAATCATTTTGCTGACCTTTTTTTCCCAAATCCTACTTTTCTGTTGGTAAGGTTGTTGCATACCATCGAGGTCAAGAGGGCTTTCCATACTATCTAGAGAAGACTAAAAAACATCTTAAGGACAAGTGGCTTACTTAAAGCTTTGGAGCTGTTCATACAAGCGTAGTCTTGTTTATAGCCAGATAAGATAGTCTAATCTATTGACATTCCTATGAGAAAGCTAATGGACCTTTTCATGGTAAGGCAATATCACACACTACAAGAGGGAAAGCAGATGCTCTGCCTCTGATGAGAAATGTCCCCAATACCAACTCTTGTCTTTGTCCGTACTTTGCTAAGCACTTTTGTTTGAGCTCTCAGAACAAAACACTGATCGGACAGGCTTCACTTCACATTTGATATTGTGGCCATGATTGCCACTTTAAGGTTGTGGTGGGTTAGTCTGTGACTCTACACTACATTTTATACATTTGAGAGAGAATACCGCGCTAAGAAAAGAAACGTTCCTTACTTGAAAGTCTAGGTCTTCACCACTGTATTCATTCTGAATTCATAAAAAGTTATGCTGGTAGGTGTCTCTTTCCCAAATGCCTACTCTTGTATGGGAGAAACAGCAGAATAAGAACTCTAGAGTCTGCCTCCTATAACCAGATAAGCTATCCTACCTCTCGTATGAGGTCCTTCCGGATCTTGGTCTCGCTGTACAAGTGGGGCAGGACCATGCCCAGCAGATCTCGAACTAAAGTTGGCTTGTTGTGAGCAGCAGAGTTAAACATCACCAGTGCAACACGTCGAACGTTGAGATCAGAATCCTGAAGGGTCTTAAGGAAATCGCCTGCAGAATTGGAAGAGAAAAATGTAATGGCAATTGTTAAATGGAAACATGTAAAGCTACAATTATGGTGACTTTGTTACTCCTAGCCTGTTAACTGTCTCACATTAATGGCATATGGGTAGGGTGCTGCTTAGTAAGGGGCCTGGGAACTGCTTCTATAGCTGGTTTTGTTTGCCTGGTGGCACCAAAGCTGGAGTGTACATACAAACACTTGCGTCTTCCCTACTTTAAAAATGTAGCTATTTGGTGATTGTTTTTGACCTCTGACTTATAGGTTGGCAGAGGGTATTGATAAAAGGGAATGATCCTGTAAGCATTCTAAAAACAACTTTATAATACTCCTATGACTGGGGTGGGGGGGGGGGGGGTGCGTGACTTGGCCGGCTGCAAGATGGCCGCACTCTAAGTGGGCTCTGCCGGCCGAGCACAAGATCCGCAATCATCCTGCAGACAACTGCTTTCCCATCAGCCACAACCGGTGTCCCCTGACTTCTCCTCACCTGTGGCACCGCTTGGAGTGGTTTTCGTCTTCCGGAGCTGCCCGGTTGCTGTTCGGCCACTGAGCTGGGCCTACACCTTGCGGGCCTGCGGGAGCCTGGCTGCTCTGATTCTGCCGCTGGCGGGGCACCCTGGGACTATGTGCGGCCGGAGGGACGCTGGAGGCGACTACTGACTCCCGGCGAGTGTCTCTTGCCGCCTGGGCTTTCCGCGGTGGGGCTGGGGGCGTTAGCGCTGGACTGCCCGGCCGAGCCTAAGGAGCGCCTGCGCCATTTTCTACCCCCGTTCCCGACTGGTGAAGCCTCCGCCCGCACTCGGCGCCCGGCAACGCAAGCGGTGCGCCCCCGTGCTTCCTCGTCACGGCTGCCCAGGGCTGGTGTGCGCTCTCTATCGCCTGGAAGTGGTGCGGCATGTTGAGCTCCGGACCGCCAGATCGCTGCGGCCTCTCCCGGCAGATCGCAGCGCCGCGGCCCCTGGCGCACAGGACATCCGGGGCCTGGCCTTACTGAGGCCTCTTAATTTTCCCCACGACCTGTCTGCTGCCTGCGCTGCACGCCAGACATGCTCTCCTGTTGGCTCACTAATTAAAGAAGGCTGAAGCGGAAGACAAGTCTTCAACAGAGCAGGTATTAATTCATACCCCTGAATGTCATAACACACGGGTTGTGTGCATCCTGTGGCCGGTCCTCCCCCCTCTGTCATGTCTGCTGCTACCGCTTGAAGCGGGGAGTTCTCGCCCTCCTCAACACTGGCCCTGGAAAGTTTGTATTGCCCTGGCTGTTGGCCGAACCGGGCCCCGCTGCTCCACCGCTATCAGTTGGTCTGCCTCCTCGCCAGTTACCTCAACGCTTCAGTACAGTAGCGGAGCCACCATCAATAAACCTCCCGATCCTGCTTCACCATACACCAGCTGCAGAGCTGCATTTGGATCAGCAGTTTTGCGGAGGTGGCACTCCATCGTGGTCTTCCTCGGGGGAAAGTTCTCCTATTTGGCACTGTGTGGTGTGTGCTTTACTTTGCGGGACTCCCCCCCCCACCCCCCCTCCTGGGCTGGTTGACTGAGCCCTCTCTTCAGTATCTCGCGGGCTTCTCCAGTCTTCCATCCGCTCTCTGCCTACACATTCGCCTTCTTCTCTGAACATTGCTTGCTTTGGGGTCGCTCAGACGGAGCCTCTCCCGGTGATCTCTTCCAACTGGATGCCCTCTGCTCCTGTCGCTGTGAATAATTGCAGGCGGCCTTGTGGTATTTCCTTGCGGTAAATCTGTTTGCCCGGGGTGATCTGTTGCTCCCCTACATCTTGGCGGCGCATGCTGTGAGATTCCTTTGCAATGGGAAGGTCCGATCCAAAACAGCCCAAAATCACATTCGATCAACGCAGGTCGACTCGCCAGGACGGCACCAGCTCAGACAGTGGTGACCGCGCTACCACCATGGACTTGCCTCCAACTCGTGACGACGACCTAAAAACGATCATGTTAAGATGTCAAATCGACAGTTACAGGAATAGCGACCCAACTGGATCAGCTCTCTGCCTGACTAGACTCTGTGAAGGCTCGCGTTGACTCCCACGATAATCGCCTCCTCCACGTTGAGTCCAGGGTCTCGGACGCGGCCACTCAGGACCACCAGAAACTACTACAGATGGACAAAATCCTTGCTTTGATTCGGGAGAAAAATCAGGACTTGGAGGCGCAACCTCCGCATAATTGGTGTCCCAGGATCCACCAACATAGCCCGCATGGAAAACTATGTGGAACAACTGGTCAAGGAACTCTCTGTGATGTACTCTCCACAGTCTTCATTGTCGAACGAGCACACCGCTCCCTTGGTCCACGCCCCGACTCCGGATTACCTCCTCGCCCTATCATCGCAAAAATTTTAAATTTCCGAGATCGAGATGCTATCCTTCGTGCGGCGAGGGACATGGGCAAAATAAACCATCAAGGAAATTCGCTCTCGTTCTTCCCGGACTATACTCTCACTGTACAGGCCACCAGACGCGAATTCCTTCCTGCAAAGCGAATTTTGCAAAAACACGAGGGATCTTACTCTTTGGCATACCCAACAAAATTGAGAGTTCGACAGGACGCTAAAACACTGGTATTCCCTGATCCCAAGGAGGCCCTCGCCTTTGCAAAGAAACTCGACTAATCATCACGCTCCTCACCATACAGCTCTCTGCCGGTGGATGCTGATCGTCTTAGTGACAATGATTGACTGGTTGTAATGTTTGGGGCTATTACTCGCTGAACGTTGTCTGAAGTTCCGGTTGCTTGGCCACCCTGCTTAACTGCAGGGGTGTCCGCCGAGCCTTGCCATGCCCTATCGGGATAATTCCCAATCTTCAAATGGTTTCCCCTCCTCCAAGTTGTGGGTTCCTGTGGTGGGAAGGGGCGGTCTCTCAGCCTGATTGGGGGGTTGGAGTGGGTGTTCCGGGGTCTGTTTTGGGGGTAGGGATGGGTGTCAGGTTCGGTGTCATCTTGTCGCTACTGTTTGTTTTGTCGGGGTGGGATAGCTGGGTTGAGGTTGCGACACTGACATGCTTCTGGGATTGGTTTTTGAACTGTGCTCAAGGGGGGGGGGGGGTATGCCGGGTGGGGGGGTTATGAGATGTTAACTTTCGATTGCTCCTTATTGGTTCTCTTAGGTCAGATTGCGTCACTGCACTGTACTTCTTGTCCTCCTTTGCAGCTTTTACTTGTACGACATTATCCCCTGTCCAAACTGTACAGCTCCTTCCCCCTCCCTCTGGTGTGGGTTGCACACCGGGTCTCTGCGCACGGGGAGCCTCCTCTAATGCTCGTCCTGCCCGGGCGTCATGCTCCCAATTTATCATACCATCCGCAGAGGGCGGTTCCCTTGCGTCTCTTTCTGTGGGGATACTGTGCTGCTGCATGTCATCTGGGACTACCTGTGGATTTTATAATTTGCACTATTCCACAGTCCACTTGGGTATAATACAACATGACTGATACCATTTGTTGGACCTGGAATATATGTGGTCTTAATGATCACCGAAAAGCCAGGGTGGACATATGTCTCTTGCAGGAGACGCACCTATTGCCAGGGTCTGCCTCCAGACTCCAG
Organism: Triturus cristatus; assembly: GCF_964204655.1. Classification (NCBI taxonomy): domain Eukaryota; kingdom Metazoa; phylum Chordata; class Amphibia; order Caudata; family Salamandridae; genus Triturus; species Triturus cristatus. The sequence goes on from NC_140592.1 coordinate 83,957,748, forward strand.
TCGCGCCACTGGGGAGAAGCGCACTTCTCGTTCTATTCCTCTTACGCAAGGGGGGTTTCCATCCGGATACGTAGGGGTCTTCCCTGGCAGACTACTCGGGCGCTCACGGATCCAGATGGTAGATATGTCATTCTGCATGGCTCCATGCTGTCTCAGCCTATGACGATCGCCGCGGTCTACGACCCCAATTCGAACGATCCCGACTTCTTCAACCACGTATGGCATCTTATTTCTTCCTTTGGCCAGGCGGCGGTTCTCTGGGGGGGGGATTTTAACGTTACACTTTCAGCGGCACTGGACCACTCTGATCCTCGCTCTTCACATCCGCACGCCACCGCATCACTTCAGTCCATACTCACTGACAACTTGCTTTCGGATGCCTGGCGTCATTTGTGGCCTGATGCCCGGGAGGGCACTTGCGTCACTGGTGCTCGGGGATGCTGGTCACGTATTGATCTATGGCTTGCTTCCCCGGACATCCTCACTTGGCTCACCACTGCAGCACATAAAGCGCGCACCTTTTCGGACCATGCACCGGTCCAAATTAGCCTTCGCCTCCCTGCCTCCCCAAAGCGAGCGTTCACATGGCGACTCCCTCCGAACGCACTCCATGACACAGTATTCTGCGACGAAATTCAAACAGCAATCATCTTCTTTTGATCTAAATGTGGGTTCCGTAGAATCTGCTTCCACTCGTTGGGAAGGCTTTAAAACAGTAATACGAGGCGAGTGCATTTCGAAACAGGCCGGCGTTCTCCGTTCTATTGGTACCACTCTGGCTAAGTTGGAAACTGAGATTCGGGATTTGGATGCCTCCCAGGCAGCACATCCCAGTCCTGAGACCCTCGCGCTTCTAAGGCAAAAGCACATTGACTTTTCTGAAGAGGCTGAGAGAGAGCTTGCCTTTTTTGGGCAGAGAGGCCCGAGCTCGCCGCTTTGGGGAGGGCGATTGGCCTGGAAAGACCTTAGCCAACCTCCTATTCCCTCCACGTGCTGCGTCGTATATTACGGCTCTCAGCGATGGGGACCCTGCCAGAACCACCTCTCCGGAAGAAATTGAGAGTTGTTTCATGGATTTCTACTCGCAGCTATATTCCGCTGGCCCCCCCACCCTCACTAGGCCTTCGAACAATACTTCGAGACTATTGCGTTGGTATGGCTGGAAGATTACCATCGGAAATTCTTGGATGAGCCCTTCACTTGGGGGGAGATACTTGCCGCAATCAGCAGTTTGCCAGCCAGCTGACTGTCGCGATTCTTATCGTCCCCTCTCTCTTATAAACATTGACAATAAAATCTTTGCTAAATTAATCGCCTCTCGCCTTCTTCTACTCATGCCTACCATTGCCCTCCCTGACCAGTCTGGTTTTATTCCTGGGCGGGCCACCTTGCATAATCTCCGGACCATTTTTTCAGTCCGTCACCAGATCAACCCCAGCCTCCCAATTGCCGCTCTTCTAGACGCCACTAAGGCGTTCGACAGGCTCGAATGGCCCTTTTTATTTTTTATTTTACCCCTCATTGGCTGCAGCACTATGTTTATACGAAAGGTATCTCTTCTCTACACCCGCCCTTCAGCTAGTCTCTGGATCAATGGGCAAATAACGGAGCCCATCTTTATTAGATGTGGCACTCGGCAGGGATGCCCTTTGTCACCTATGCTCTTCGCCATTGCCATTGGAGCCCCTTGCTGCTAGACTCCGGCAACATCACACCCATGGGGGTATAGGTTTCTCGGCCCGTTCCCTCCTGGTTTCTATGTATGCAGACGACATCACTTTGTACGTGCGCCACACCCAGGAAACTCGTAGCCCTCTTGTATGTGAGATAATACGCTTTGGTGGACTGTCGGGCATTCAGGTCAACTGGAGTAAGTCCGTGTTATTCCCCCTTACGGATGCCACCAGACCATTTACGCCGGATTTCCCCTTTATATGGGCCTCTGGCCCCACCCGTTACCTGGTATCTGGCTGAGTAGGGACCTTGATGACCTCTGGAGATCTAACTTCGGGCGTGTGGTGGATTGGCTGGAATCCAAAATTCCGAATTGGAGTCGGATTCCATTGTCTCTGGCAGGCCGCATCGCCATTGCTAAGATGGTGATTTTGCCGAAATTCCTCTACCTTATTTTGAACATTCTGATCCTCCTTACTGCTCATTTCTTTCGCAAACTCCGTTCCTTGATCATTTCTTTAGTCTGGGCGGGTAAACAACCCAGAATCGCATATGACATCCTCACTCTCCATATGTTGGCGGGGGGCATGAGAGCTCCTAATTTCAAGCTTTACGCCTTATGCGCTCAGGCCAGCTTTATGCACTTTTGGATTCACCCCTCCCCATATCAACCACATGTGGCTGTGGAAACTAATATTGCATCCCCCTGGCCGCTGACCACCACCCTTTTTGCCCCGGCGTGTCGTCCGCGGACGGAGGTGGACACGGTTGAGACATTGCGGTGGGCCTGGTCCGGTCTGCGCCGTGTTTCCTATCTTCCATTGTTGTCGGCAAATGACATGCCTATCGTGCGTCATCTTGCCTTTCCCCCTATTCAGCCTTCCGGCATGTCCAAACATGCATCACGTCTGGGCCTGTCGACATTGGCAGATTTATACCCCGGCAACACATGCTATGCTCTCCCCGCCTCTTCTGGTCCTCTGGACACTCTCTTATTTTATCAGCTGCGTGCTATATGCCGGGAGATCCATTCTATGTTCCCCCAGCCTCCGCCCACGATGCCAGCTCTTGATTTCATATACACATCCTCGACACCACACAAAATTGTAACTAAACTATATGCCCTCACGTTGGCATCCATTTCCATCTCCACTGATCGGGTGCGCGTGGCGTGGACCTGGGCATGGACATAGCCCAGGCCGACTGGCTTTACTGCTGCAATCAGACGAAGAAACTGCCACCTAACTACCGAAACCCGTCTCATTCATTTCAAGTATCTACTTAGGCTATACCGCACTCCTGCCCAGCTTCACAAACTAGGACTCATACCCAGTGATGGTTGCATGCGCTGCGCTGCTCCTGCTGCAGATTTTGCCCATCTAGCATGGCTATGCCCCAAGGTGTCAGACTTTTGGAGGGAAGTATGCACCGCTATCTCCGAGATTACCTCCGCGACGGTGCAGCCCGACCCTCCGCTCTGTCTGCTAGGCTTTGTAAAGTTCTGCCCAGATGCTTCCCGCCGCTTGATCGCAATGCTGCTTGTGTTGGCTAGGCGTAGGGTGGCCATGTGCTGGGGTCGTAGGCCAGCGCCTAAATTTGCTCATTGGCTTGAGGGCGCCTTGAGATGTCAGTCCTTGCTTTCGGAATTCTGGGACTTGCTGCCTGCGAGGTCTCGCCCATTAGACATATGGGGTCCCTTGGTGACATATCTCCGTTTCCGAAGTCCCTCGAGCCGTGCTGCCTCTCCCGCGCTCCCCGCCGGCACTCCGCCCGCGGAGGCCGCCAGTGCTGGACAGTAATGGCTTCCCATATCCCTCCGTCCCCCCCTGTTCGCTGCACTTGCCATCCTCATAGCCGTGGTGCCTACACCCCCTCCTGTGAGACGATATTCATGTTCCTTTTATTGTCACAACAATAGTACTAGGTCTTTGTTTGCTGCATTTGGGGAATGTCTTTACATATGCGACAATGGACTCGGAATTCACTGTGTATGTTGATCTGATCTGATGCAAACTGTATTCTGACTTGTGAACTTGTCAATAAAGGTTTTGAAAATCAAAAAAAGGGAGGAGAAAACGAAACCGGGCAGTATAGCCTTGGGCAAATAGGTCGAATCTCCTGGCAAGCATGAACACTAATTTGAATGGAAGCACTGGCAGTTTAATAGCTGCAGAACCTGCACCCCACATATTTCTTTGTAATAGAATATGATTAGTAAAAGTACACTGAATTTGCCTTTTCTATAATGGTGTATTCACAGAAATCAGATAGATGGCCCATGCGATGCAGCAAGTAGCAGTGATATAGACAGGATGAAATTCACCTAGAACCTGTGGCATTACTCCTTTGCCCTCAAAAGTCACAAAACAGCAGGCCTGTGGATTGTACAACCCTGGATCTGTTCAGCTGACATTGAGATTCTGTAGTGTTTCTCTGACTGAGAAAGCCTGTAAAAAGGTTCAGGGAAACAAAGGTGGTGTGAGCCCTCATTATTTCCATGAGCATGTAGGTACAGCACACAGGACACATAGGGAAACTATACATTTTCCAGGAGAGGAGATTCATGTTGTAGGCTACCATGGGTTGAAAGGGCTTGTACGTGACTAAACTGGTTACCAATGTATGAGGTTTGGCCCATTAGAGTCTGCTGAAAGTGGGGCCTCATACTAAATAATAAGTCTAAATCATTTCCAGTCAGCCACCAATTCCTAATAATTTTATACAGAAATGTTCACGCACCTGGTTTTTATTCTGGTGCCAGGGATTGGTATTATCCAAGTATTCCATTATTTTAAAATATAACTGTTCATTTTATTAATTGATCTCATATCGAAACCACACACCACTAGTGTGTAAATAAGCTAAACATATACCACAAGAATCAATTAAAAGCACCACAAATGAAACAATAAATCATATCCAAATGTTATCACCATTTGTGTGAAACACAACACTTAAGAGGGAACTCAAGGGATCAGAAACTCTTTTTTGTTTAGGAATTCTATTGAAATGGGAGTTATTTTGTCCCACTGAGAACACAGGACCTTGTATTCTTTATATAGAGTTCAAGCCTTTCTTAGTCAAGTCTTTCTTAGTGTGGTCCCATGAGGGATCGTTGTCCAGGCATCCTGTGAAGTGTTCCTCAGTTAATGGCGACTACGAGGTGCGGTTTTAATGCTTAGGTGGAACTGAGGTTTTTGGAGGTCTTCCTCAAAAGTGCGATCCTAGCAGTGTTACCAGTCACTTTTTCAGTTTCTTTTTTATTTGTCAGTATTTTTTAAGTTTGTTAATTAGGTAACCATTCTTCCACTATAAGTACTATAACTGTGAACTTGTTGTGAACCTGGACAGTATCGCAATGATCATTTTCCTTGATGAAAGCAGTTGCCTCATCGCCGGGTTCAACAAGAATATGGTTAGCCTCTGAAAATTACTATATCTCTTTTAGACATTGCTAGTTGAGTTCCCAAGAAAAGAGATTTTATGCCTACAATAGGAACTTCAAAATTTTACATGGGAAGGAGGGAGTTTATGGGTGAGCAGGAAGCTCCCTTCTGGATCCTTGGGAAAGGGGAGGATCTGCATGCCCTGACCTAGGCAGGTACTGCCAAGCTGCAGGTGATGACGGGATAGATACCCTGATCTTCTGAGAAGCCTTAGGTTTTAGTCAATCAGGCAAATCGCATGTGAGCCCTTTTGAGTAGAGTTGTGGCTACGTGAGGAGCACAGACCAAGATCTCTTTACTCAAGCCTGTTATTAGGATATTCCTGAACTCAAGAAGTAAACGGCTGGGCTCCTCAATCTTGACATTCTGCCCCAACACATGATACGGACCTCACCTCAGCACTAGATGAGATTGCCTTCACAAACTTGAGGAAGGCGTGATGTAGGATGGCAAGAGAGATGTCTGAAGGTGAAGTCCTTTGAAACATTCAAACACAAATTTAGTGTATCTGAGACATAAAGTATGCAATACTCTGGTGATTCAACCTAGCCTTTGTTAACCACATGCTTTTGATAAGTACACACTTGTTTCCCACCTTATACACAATGTGCTGTCAGCACTGTGTCATCTATTGTGTTCCTTGGATAAACATGTAATTGTATATAACCGCTTGCAGCTAAAGGCTTGCTTTTGAAGTACAATACGTCATGTGGTCTATGCTGATCTAATGAACTCATTTCCATCTTTACCACTATATTACTGAAAACGGATACATTTCCCTTGAGTATTTTTCTTATATAGGATTTTAGTAATATGTATTTTCTGAAGTATCGATTTAATATCAATCAATAACCCCACATAAACCATTAATTTATGATTATCATTTCAGCTGAGGTATTGGGTTATGAGCCCTGAAGTTATGTCAGGGGCAATTAAGAATCTGACAAAATGATCGAAAAACGTATGCTATATTTGTGGATTACAGATGTAAGCTTTCAAGTTTATAAAGTTATTACGGTTGCCTGACCTGCAGTCATTAACACACCATAAAGTATGTGAAACCAAAGTGCAAATGTGGCTTTCAGTAGAAGACTGACAAAATGAGTCCATACAACCCACAGAGGTCAACATTAACTTGATATGTAGAGGGCATCCTAATTTCCTCATGATGAAGACAGACCCAGGGGCAACATATGATTGCTGGAGGAAAGAAAGAACATTAGGCTGCCAAGGGTTGAATGGTTTCCTGGCTAAAGACACCTTTAAGGGAATCCTTAAAGACTGAAATAATTAAGAACAATGCCTCTTTCTGTCAATGTGAGGGAATCTTAAAAATTGAGAAAGGTGGTATAGGAGTTGGGAAGAACAGAAGTGACCCCCCCCCCCAAGTGCTCTGCAAAATACTGCACTGGAGGAGTCTCTGGTAATGACCTGAGCTATGACGTGTCCTACAGAGGGGAATTAAAGCTGGGGATGCAAACCATTGTGAATCTGGGTGGAGTAGAGAAATAAACAGTGATTGGACTGCCTCTTGTAACACACCACATCAAACATCAACAGGGAGGAGGCATACACTCAAGTGACCATGCACAAACAACCCTTACAAAGGGGATGGCAGAGGGAATGAGAGACAGGTTTGGGTCATGCATTTTTGCACTCTCCCTGCTAAATATCACTATCACATTAGAGCAAACGTGTCCTATATGGGGTATAAATGAAAAAGCCCCTGTATCTTCTAAGTGGGATAATACCCTTTCAACAAATATACTTCTGTATCTATTATCAATAGACAGGACCTAAGGGATATTTAGGAAAATATACAGGTTGGACTCACTCCTGCCCCACCCCTCCTCTTGGGTGTCATGCTTTATTATCAGTCATTCCGCGCTTGCTAGAGAGATTATCCTCTAATGGGAGTGGGTCCTCGGTGTGTCGAGGGTACTTAGAGGGAAAAATGGCTAAGGATCCAGATAAAGTGTAAACATCCTGATCACTTCCCCTATGGATATTACACTTTAGTAGGCAGGTTGTGAGGAGACAATAAAAAAAAAGATGGGATGTGCAAGACACCATTATGAGTCTTACATCTATTCGGGTCAACATGCTTCAGCCCTCTTGGTGGCCCAAAGAAGGAGTCCAGGGCTTTTTTCAGGACCGGAATCCTACTTTCCCCACGGTGTGTCCCTGTCTCTACATACACATACATCTCCAGCACACATATATAAAATACCAATGGTAAGTCTCTGCTGGGAGTGAAAATTTGCCTATCAATTGAAATTCATAAGGTCCTGTAATATAAGACGTAGAACAGAGAAACAGATATTGAATTACAGACATTAAAACAAAAAAAGTAATGATACATGACAATATGGGACATGCAAAAACCCACAAGGAGTCCATCTGGGTTGATTCCCCTAGTAAACATGCTTTGCCACTCCTGTGTGCACTGCAGCTACGTGTGAACACTGCAAATATTAACACACTCCAACACGCAGATCATGGTAAACACTTGCGGGTGTGTGAAGAAACACCATGCAATTCAATCTACACACTCCCTTACCCTAACTATTGGATATTCAGACACTATGGAGGGGGTTCTTTGGCGAGCGCAGGATGACTGATGATGCAGCATAACACCCGGGGAGATGAGGAGAGGGGGGGATGGGGGAGGGTGAGTGAGGATCAGGTTGTAATTTATTTATACTCCTTCAATGCTCGGATACAATTACAACTAACTTTTAGGAGCACTGGCCTGTGATGTGGAAGAGGTTAAGATGACATACTATATAATGTAGCAGAAGTAAACTCCCTGGATTGATATGTATTGCTTCATTTGAATGCACATACATTCAGGTTATATGCCTAATTTCTAAAGACTACCTTTAATTAGAGCGCAGGTGATTCTTTGGCACTTACCTATATTTCCCTTGAGAAGTGGGTCAATTGGTTGTGGCTGGTCTGAAATGGTGAATTTGATGGCAGTCACCACAGTGCTGCGTGCATATGGAGAGCCTAAAATTGCACAAAAACACAAAACAAAATGTCATGGAAAGAAGAGAAATCAAATATTTGCACTAGACTTGAATCAATAGTGCATTATCTCCAAGCAACCACTGTAGTAACCCCAGAAATTTAAAGTAGGTTGGAATTACACTGGCACTACAATGAAAGAGTGCATTGAAAGATGTTAGACTTTGCACCTTGGCGTGGGTCTCCCTTCCATTTTTAGGTCTCGCCTGACCCAGCGCTTGCGCTGATCTGGCGAGACTTATTGAGAGGGCTCCAAAAAGTGCTACCAGGCCAGCCTAGAGCTACAGTGCATGTGCGCGGGCGCCGCGCTTGCCACAATTACTTTCACTTTCGCGGCCACACGGCCGCTTTGATGTTTGATCGCGATCACTTTCACAGCCCTTGGTATAGCCAATAGGTCTCGCTTTTGGGACATTATAAGTATTTAGTTATGCAACTGTTGCATGGCTAAACACTTATAAGGTCCCAAAGGCGAGACCTATTGGCTATGCCAATGCTTGTTTGCTGTTGCCTCATGTATTTTTGCTGGTGTTAGATGCTTTGGACACTGTGCCACTGCTGTCCACTGCTACAGTGCAAGTGCTCCCTATTGTAAATTGATGTATGAATTAGTGATTCCATGATTGGCTGGTTTGGGTTACCTGTCAAACTCTAGAACAGTGCACCAGGAGTGCCAAGGGCTGGTAATCCAAATGCTGCTGGATTAACTCAGGGAACATGGTAGAAATTTGAGTTTAGTATGCCTGAACTCAGAATGATAAAATACATCTTTTAGTGAAGTTGGTTTTAACATTCTGTGTTTGAAAATACCACTTTAAGAAAGTAGGTATTTTCTTGTCTAACCATCCAAACCTGCCTCTGCTAGGCTGTGTATTACTTGTCTGGAGTTTGAGTGACAAGGGCTGGGGGATTCCAGGAGACAGGGTGAGTTAGCACAAGGCTTAATGGAGAGATCTGCATCTAGATGGGTGGGAGGAGTTGCACCTGCGACCTGAATAGGGCTGTGCCTTCCCTTCACAATGCTGGCCAGTGGCGGCTGGTATTAAGGGGCGTAGGAGGCGTTGCCTCACCTACCAGCGTCGGGGAAAACTAAAGGGAGAGTCTGAACACCAATTGAGCAGTTTAAAGAAGTGCTCACTGCTTGGTGGTCCGCCGTGAAACTTGAAAGTTAAACTATGTAAAGTAAAATAAATATATATATTTTTTTTTACTTACTTACTTATACTTTCTGCAATGTGCGCATCTGCAAAAGCTGGGCGAGAACTATCCGTCGCCCTCGAGGCACAAGCGAGCAGGCGGGTGACATCAGCCTTGTGGGAGTGGCTGAAAAAAGCGGCAGTGCATGGTTTTCAAATGGGGCGATAATGAATTGGCCCAGGGCGCGGTCAGTGGAGCGCCATTCAGGGTAATGGGACGGGGCAGGGCTGGCTCACAGTGCACTGAGTGCAGGGGGCGGTAACATTTACAGCACTCCTTTCGCCTCCGTAAGGAATATGCTACTTACCAGTATGCATCTGTTCTTGGCATGTAGAGCTGCAGAGTCACACACTGAGGATAAGATCGCCATCTGGTGTTGGGCTCGGATGACTGCAGGTTGTTGTTGTCTTCGGAAGAAGCCTTTGGTCACGAGATTGGTGACTCCTCCCCTGGACAACAGTGCGCATGGGCATCCACTCCATGGTCAGATTGTTTTTTCGCCATGATGGGAAAAGATGGAGTGTATAGGAATGAAAAGAAATGATGTCCATGTGCAATGTCTAAGTAAGACAGATGCTGGAACAGATACAGGTCCCGGGGAGGCGGGTGGGCGTGTGTGACTCTGCAGCTCTACATGCCAAGAACAGATGCATACTGGTAAGTAGCATATTCCGTTCGAGGCATATGAGCTGCAGATCACACACTGAGGATAGATTATATAGCAGTGCCTCCCCTTAGCGGTGGTCGCCTGTATCCGTTGCAGCGGTTTGAAATAAAGTTTTTAGGACAGCCTGGCCCACTGAGGCCTGTTGTTTGGCTTGCACATCAACACAGTAGTGTTTAGTGAAGGTATGCGTGGTAGACCACGTGGCTGCCTTGCAAATGTCTTCTAAGGGAATGTTACCTAAGAAGGCCATAGAAGCCCCTATTTTACGCGTGGAGTGAGCCCTAGGGGGAACTGTAAGTGTACGTTTAGCCTTTTGGTAGCATATTTGGATGCACTTAACTATCCACCGGGCTATACCGGATTTGGAGATGGGATTGCCTTTATGTGGTGGTGCGAAAGCAACAAAGAGTTGTTTTGTCTTTCGAAAAGGTTTTGTCCTGTCGATGTAATAAAGCAAGGCTCTTTTGACATCTAAGGTATGTAGGGCCCTTTCAGCTACGGAGTCTGGGTTAGGGAAAAAGACCGGTAGCTCTACTGATTGGTTAAGGTGGAAAGGGGAAATCACTTTTGGAAGAAATTTAGGGTTTGTCCTAAGAACCACTTTGTTACGGTGTAGTTGTAAGAAAGGTTCCTCTAGCGTAAGGGCTTGTATTTCACTTACTCTTCGTAGGGAAGTGATTGCGATAAGGAAAGCTACCTTCCATGTTAGGAACTGTAATTCACATTTGTGCATAGGTTCAAATGGGGGACCCATAAGTCTTGTTAGAACCACATTGAGATTCCACACTGGGGAGGGTGGTAATGTTGGGGGAAGAATTCTTTTGAGACCTTCCATAAACACTTTGATGGCTGGTACCTTAAAAAGGGACAGGTGTTGCCTATTTTGCAAGTAGGCTGCCAAGGCTGCTAGGTGTAAACGTATAGATGAATACGCTAGATTGCATCTTTGTAAGTGTAGTAGATAGCAAATGATGTTTTGGATGGATGCATCCAATGGATGTATGTCATTATTAGCGCAGTAGATGGCAAATCGTTTCCATTTTGCGGCATAACATGCTCTAGTAGTAGGTCGTCTGGCTTCCTTTATGATATTTATACAGTCTGGAGGGAGGTTGAGGTACCCGAACTCTAAGACTTCAGGAGCCAGATCGCTAGGTTCAGTGTTTGAGGATCTGGGTGTCTGATATCTCCATGGTTCTGGGTTAATAGATCCGGGGAGAGGCGTAGCCTTTGATGTGGAACTAAAGATAGTTCCAGAAGTGTGGTGAACCACGGTTGACGTGCCCAAGTGGGAGCTACCAGTATTAGTGTTAGCGACTGTTGTTTCAGTTTGCGTACCACAAATGGAACGAGTGGGAGAGGCGGAAAAGCGTACGCAAATCTGCCTGACCAGTTCATCCATAGGGCATTGCCCTTCGACTGTGGGTGTGGAAACCTGGCGGCGAAGGTTGGGCATTTTGTGTTTTCGGGAGTGGCGAACAGGTCTATGTCTGGTTGTCCCCATTTTGGAAGAATGGGAGTAGAACCTTGGGGTGTAATTCCCATTCGTGGATTTGCTGTGTGTGGCGACTTAGGAGGTCGGCCACCTGATTGTGGATTCCTGGGAGATGTTCTGCTAACAGGTAGATGTTTTGGGGAATTGCCCATCTCCAGATTTGCTGTGCCAGTTGGGACAGTTGGAGAGAATGTGTCCCTCCTTGCTTCTGTATATAATACATTGTCGTCATGTTGTCTGTGCGTATGAGGACAGTTTTGTTCTTTAGGTGTACCTGAAAGGATTTTAGTGCCAGGAACACTGCTAAGAGTTCCAGGTGGTTGATGTGGAGCAGTTTTTGTTGACTGGTCCATCTGCCCTGAGTGGTATGGTGAAGGAGGTGGGCTCCCCACCCCGTGAGAGATGCGTCGGTAGTTAGCACAACTTGTGGAAGAGGCTCTAAGAACGGCCGCCCTTTGGACAGGTGGATGGTGTTCCATTTCAGTGAGCGAAGTGAGCGACTGTCCACCAACACCAGATCGATAAGTTGTCCGTGAGCTTGGTTCCACTATTGTGCTAGACATTCCTGTAAGGGACGCATTTGAAGTCGTGCGTGTGGGACTATGGAGATGCATGACGCCATCATGCCTAGGAGCTGCATGAACACTCTTGCTGGAAGAGATTGATGAGTTTGAAATTGAGAGATGAGATTTTGTATACTGGCTATCCTGGCAGTGCTGGGATAAGCTATGGCTTTGGATGTATCTATGGTTGCTCCTAGATACTGATGTAAGTGGGAAGGCTGTAGATGGGATTTGGGGTAGTTGATAGTGAATCCCAAATTGTGGAGGGTTTGAATAGTGCGATGAGTGTGGAGAACGCATTTTTGGTGAGTATTGGCTTTTATGAGCCAATCGTCCAGATAGGGGAAGACATGGATCTGTTGTCTTCTGAGGTGCGCTGCCACGTCTGCTAAGCACTTGGTGAACACTCTGGGTGCTGTTGTTACTCCGAATGGGAGAACTGTAAATTGATAGTGTTGCCCATCTACCACAAATCGTAGATATTTTCTGTGAGCGGGATGCATAGGGATGTGAAAGTACGCGTCCTTGAGGTCCAATGTGGCAAGGAAGTCTCCCTGTTGTAATAGTGGGAGGACTTGTTGGAGGGTGGTCATATGAAAATGATCTGATTGTATATACTGGTTCAGTAGTCTGAGATCCAGTATGGGCCTTAATGTTTTGTCCTTTTTGGGAATGAGGAAGTATAGGGAATATACCCCTGTTCCCTGATGTTGAAGAGGGACTGGTTCTATCGCATGTTTTTGTAACAGGGATTGAACTTCTTGTTTGAGGAGAGAGAGATGATGTGAGGACATTGGACGTTGTTTGGGTGGTATGTTTGGGGGGGATTGTATTAGTTCGAGGCAGTAGCCAGACTGGATAATTTGTCTTACCCACCTGTCTGTGGTGATGGAAGTCCAGACAGGTAGGAATTGTTGGAGCCGCCCCCCGACCGGAGTGGAATGGTCTGGGAGGAGTGGTGGCAAGTCACTGTTTAGTGGCTGGGGAGGTGCGGGTGTTGTTGTTGTTGCCCCGCCCTCGACCTTTGTTATTGTTTCCCCTATAACCTCCTCGAAAATATCCTCTGTTAGGGGATGTTTGTCCAGAATTTTTAAAGGTGGACGTGGTCTCAGTTCCCACATTTTTGGAGCCTCCTCTATAAAAGGAGCGACAAAAGGAACCCCGGGTTTGAGGAGACTGCAGTGCTCCCATAGATTTGGCAGTCTCATTATCCTTCTTCATTTTTTCTAATGCAGTGTCTACTGCAGGGCCAAATAGCTGCTCTTGGTTGAAAGGTTGAGCTAGAATTGTGGTTTGAACCTCCGGTTTAAAACCGGAAATACGGAGCCAGGCATGTCGTCTGAGTAAGACGCTAGTATTGACCGCCCTAGAAGCAGTGTCTGCCGCATCTAAGGCGCATTTAATGGAGGCATTAGATATTAATTTGCCTTCTTGAATGAGGTCAGTAGCCTGGGATTTAAAGGGCTCAGGCAGATGTTGCATAAGGTCCTCAAGTTGGTCATAATGCGCCCTATCATACTGGGCTAACAGGGCCTGGGTATTGGCAATACGCCAGTGGTTTTCCGCCTGTGCGGCAACTCGTTTGCCTGAGGCCTCTAAAAGCTTAGACTCCTTGTCCGGGGGAGGCGTTTCTCCAGTTGTCTGTGAGTTAACACGCTTCCTGGCATTTGAGACGACCAAGGAGTCTAAAGGGAGCTGGGCTTTAATGTATGCAGGGTCCTGCGGGGCTGGTCGGTACTTTTTTTCGATGCGTGGGTTGAGAACCCTAGCTCTAACAGGGTCTTTAAAGACTTCAGTGGCATGCTTTATAACCCCTTTAATCATGGGCAGTATGTGAACAGTTTTTTGTGACTGCTCAAAAGTATCGAGGAGAAAGTCCTCTTCAAGGGCGTCCGTGTGCATTGTGACGCCATGGAATGTTGCTGCCCTATTTATCAGTTGGCCAAACCCCAAATGGTCATCAGGAGGGGAGGGCTTGGAGGGGTAGGTAGTGGGGTCAGGCATGTCAGGCATTGGATAAGACCAGTCATCTACTGGTGCTGTGTCTGGGAACGTAAAAGGGTCGTTTGGATCAAGAGGATCATTAAATAAATCAGGGTCCGCCCCTCCCCCTAAGTCATCATTATCATCCTGTGGAGGAGGTGAATGAGAGGGAGAAGGTAAAGGTAAAGGAGAAGGAGGAGGAGGAGGGGGGGACAGGTTAGGAGGTAACACAGGAGAGGAAGGACGAATTGGCGAAGTAGCACAGTCCTTCTTCCGTATGGGAGCTGGAGGTGGTGTGATGTCCAGCTTCCGTTTCTTGTATGGGACGGCAGTCACATGTCCTGTTTTGGGATTGATGTAGATCCGCTTTTGAGTAGGATCTGGGCGAAAAAGTTCACCCGGCTCCGAAAGTGGTGGTGGCGATGGCCGTTTCGGGTCTTTGTGAACTTTTTTCGGTGTGGACGTAGTTTTTGGTGCCGATGGATTTTTCGGTGCCGACGGAGTTTTTGGTGCCGATGGAGTTTTCGGCGCCGATGGAATTTTCGGTGCCGATGGAATCTTCGGTGCCGAGGGACTTTTAGGCATCGATGTCGAAGAACGTTTCGGCGCCGGTGGAGACTTCGGTGCCGAGGAACGTTTTGGTGCCGAAGGAGATGTCGGTCTTGAAGCCTGTTTCGGTGCCGACAGTGGAGTTTTCGGTGCCGAAGGTGTTATAGGTACAATAGCATGAGGTTTGCTCGAGCCCGAGCCACCTACAGGCTTAGATGTTTTCGGAGCCGGGCCCGAGGGCGGGGCTTCTGAAGAGGATTTTCGGTCGCGACTGGGCCCAGCTGGCGGAGTCTTGACCAATGTCTTTTTGGATGGGGTAGGGGCAGGGGGGGTGGTACTCACACGCTGCCCTGGAGTGATGAGGTCATCGGAATCGTCGGCCTCGGACACGATCTCGAGATCTTCGGTGTCATCTTCAGGAACATCCTGAGCAAAGATGTCCTCCGGTTCTGGAGCTGGTTTGGCCATAATATGGCGTCGAGCTCTTCGGTCCCGGAGGGTCTTCTTGGAACGGAAAGCGGCACAAGCTGGACAGTTCGATTCGTTGTGTCCCGGCGACAGGCAGAGGTTACAAACCTCGTGGTGATCACTGTGGGGGAACTTCGCTCCACACTGGGGGCATTTTTTAAAGGGTGTCCTGTCCATCAGCCGCTTCCGGAACCGGTCCGAGTTGATTTCGATGTCGATGGAATGAAGATTGAAGAGTTAATTCGATTGCTGGAAGTTTTCTGCTGGAGCGGAAAAAAGTTCATCCGAACCCAATGGCGGAAAAAAACAATCTGACGATGGAGTGGATGCCCATGCGCACTGTTGTCCAGGGGAGGAGTCACCAATCTCGTGACCAAAGGCTTCTTCCGAAGACAACAACAACCTGCAATCATCCGAGCCCAACACCAGATGGCGATCTTATCCTCAGTGTGTGATCTGCAGCTCATATGCCTCGAACATTAGGCTTTCTCATTGGGTGAGGCCGAGGCGCGCGGAAGTGGCAATCCATTTATTTTCAGTTTGGCAGGCAGTTCCTATTTCCGGGAGGGGTGTGTTTGTTGCTGGAAAAAGGCGCCTGCAGCCGTGATTTCAAACGACACGACACTTGTGCAGGTAAGCCTTTTCCCTTTTTTTTGAACCCCAGGACTCGGCAGACCTGCTGTTAAATGTCGGATCCTGAGTCCGGAGCCCCTCACTGCACACACGATCTATTCAGGAGCCCATCACTGCACACATGATCTACTCCAGAATCGGAGCCCTTCCCTGTGCTATAACGCACTCTCTCACTGCACGGAGTGCACGCACTGGCTACTCCTCAACTTCTACCAATGCACTGCCTACTTCTAAGCCGCACACTGCACTCCTGCTGCGGCTCTCACTGCATACATCGTCATCGTTTTGTGGTAAATAATTTAATTACCGGGACTTAATTTGATACAGAAACATAATAAAAATAGCTCAGTAAATAAGAGGCAGAATCCGTGGTATTAGAGGTTCGGAATGGGCTTTATTCCAATGGGCGATTCGAATCGGTTGCTCCAAGTTCCATCACCACGAAGGTTCAGGAAGTGAAGTACATACATTATTGATAATTAATCACTTTTATACAATAGGCATTACAGTGAAGCAAATGCAAGAGGCGTAACAATTGATAGCAAAGATAACATTTCACATGCGTAGCTGAAAGAGGCGTAATTGGGAGTAACAAGGAAACGTCATTGGTTGTGATGTCACATATGGGTGGACCTATGAAATGATTTCGCAATGTCAGCAGAAATACTTGGCAGAGATGCGCGCACAGCAGCATGACGTGTGATTGACGTGCAACTAGGGGGTGAAGGGGACTTGACATTTAGCTCTACATGTGGCGACAGAAGTCTGGAGGGTCAAGTCAACCTAATCCCAAATCATATCTAACATCCTATGTTTAAAGAACTACGTTATCCAAAGGAAAGGTCTCTTAGAGTAGAATCTTATTCTATACTGACTATACTGACTGTTAGTGCGTGTACAAGCGTCTAAGTGTCTACACTAGATGCGAGGGCAGAAGTCTTCCATAATAATAAGGCTATGAATTACTTGCATAAAGACAGAGAAGCCGGGCCTTTGCTCGGTAGCTGGAAGAATGTTTACTGAAACTACTAGGCAGGAATGCATTGGGCAGGGAGCGGAGCAGATAATTTCGAAGGTGAAATACAGTTTCTTGGCAGGCAACAGGCTGATGTCAGGCTTCGTGAGCCGCGCAGGGAATGAGACAAAGTTCATGGTCACAGATGCAGGCTCAGACTGGAGCTTCAGAGGCAGAAAGCAAGAAAAGCTTGATGACAGAATCAGGGCCTACTTGCCTGGACTGTAAAATGGCATAAGTGAACCATATAAAGCCGGTGGCCTTTCATACTTAGGAATGGAATATCCGGCCTATTCATGGCGGATCTGAAAGAGGACATGTTGACGGTGGACGCACATGTGTTTGCGTCTTCATAACTGGAACTGGAGGGAACATACATGTACTTGTGATTCATACATGAAACCGTTGGGGTCCAAGATAGGGGACATAACTGATCAGAAAAATCCATATTTCCACATTCCCTCCTTGTCCCCTACTTGCCCGTCAAGAGATATCAATCTTCATTAATCCATTGATCTGTTCATATAGCATCATTTGTTCTTCTCTTTTCTTCTGGGACGAACGAGATCTTGGTGGTGGAATACACGATGTGGCACACAGACCACAGATCGCTGGTCCACATTGTAGGCATAGACAGCAACTGAATAGTATGAGAAAGCCAATACCTAGGAAGGATAGGACCTTCCATCCAAAGGTAGATAATACACTCCAAAACCAACCGGACCAAGTCCAGGTGCCTGGATTCTGGTGTATCTGGCTTACAATCTTATGAAGGCGAGTTATGGCTTTATATACAGATGGCGAATTTTCTGGTATGAAAATGCAACAACTTGATCCGATGACCCTACAAGCTCCGCCCCTATCGGCCAGGATGACGTCAAGGACAAGACGATTCTGAAGCACAACAATCCGCATAGCAGACTGTTCTTCTGTTAAATTGCCTAAGGCGGAAATAGTTTCGTTCACTACTGCTTCAAGGGTTCTAGTTAATCTACGTATCAGCTTACTATTAGTAACGGTACCTATATAGGGAAAGAGACCTTTATTGAAATCTGTGTATTTTTCCCATGCTGTTTCAGTGTAATCGACAATTGGGAGATCTCTCCTTTCTCTATTGTGTACTAAATGAGTATTTCTGTGATAATCAGGAGGAGCTAGGAAAACAGGTGGCAAAAGAAATCCAATGTAGCAGGTACCATCCCAATCTAGAGGTAGGCGTACATATGCCGTCTGACCACATATGAAATAGGAATGGCGGGAAGCTCTAAATGTCGACTTGCCTTGATCACTGAATTCTATTACAGTGATGCATCTACTATGGCCCATATGTATGGAACCATTCTTTCTTACACATAATTCACCTTTTACTGGAAATATTGACATAGCGGGCAAAATTGGAGTAGCTTCGGATTCGACATTTAGGATCATAAGATTAAGCGTAAAATTACCTAATCCATATACTTCATTTTCTAGATCAGTTCCTGTTCTCTTGGGAAGTCCCTCCTTGTTAGGGTAGCAGACTTTAAGTAAAACTAAGTTTAAATTTCCCCATACCCAGTTGTCTTGATAAACTGCAGAATTTGAATCTAGGGGATTAATTAAACTAAACCATGCTCCACAGGAGCCGTTGTGTGTGAATGGGTATGGAAAGAGAGGTAGAATTCCTTTATAATTCTGATAGGGAGGGAGTCGGCCACATATCCAACAATTTGTAGCATTGTTAACCTGATGGGAATGATGTAACATACTAATAAACGTGTTATTGCGCAGCGCAAATCTATAAGACAACTCATGCGGAGGTAATTCACTAAAAGAATGTTCAGCAGTAACATTATAAACATGTCTAGAAATAGGATAATATATGTGCAACAATATACTTGCAGTAATTATTAAAAGACTTAGGAAAAACAAAATTAATAACGTCACTGCGCAATGACTACGCAGTGATTTACAGCATGCATGTCGTTTCAACATTTTTCGGGTGTTTTCTCTATTCAGATCTAAGGGATACATGTCAGAGACGAATTCAACCGCTTCACCTTGGAGAGGACTTAAACAATCAAATTTCCCGACCGGTTAGATCTGAGTTTTAGTTTATATTGTTCGTGACTACTGGTTTCAACAAAAGGAAGTTTTGAGTCAATGGGTGAAGACACACGAGGTGTGGTGTTTACATCCGATGGTAGTCCATGAAATTTCTTGATATGACTTGAATGTATCCAGCCTTTTCTGCCTTCGATCTTCACGGCTGTCCTTGTGGTGAGCAAGACCAATTGCGGCGACTTCCACCTAGGATCCAGCTGAGTCTTTCGATCAAAGTTCCTCACTAAAACGAGATCCCCTGGAATTACGTCATGGGGTTTCACCTCAGTGTTGTCAGGAAAAGCTGCAGCTACCTGTGAACGACAAGATTGTAGTGCAGACATCAAGGAAGCCAAATAATCTGTAAGCATATTACAGTCAATATCAGTTATTTTACGAGGTATAGGCGTCCCCCACATATTTGGTGGTCTGCCAAAGATCACCTCATACGGGGATAGCCCTGTTCGAGAGTGTGCTACCATTCTCATGTAAAAGAGTGCAACTGGTAAGGCTACTACCCAGTCGACACCTTTCTCTCTGCATATTTTGGACAATCGGATTTTCAGGATCTGATTATGTCTTTCTACGAGACCTGCTGCCTCGGGGTGTCGGACACAGTGGAATTTCCACTGATAGCCTAACAAAAGTGAAACGTGTTTCATTAGTTCGGATGAGAACGGCTGGCCGTTATCTGAGTAGACAGCACGTGGTAAACCGTATCGTGGGAAGAATTCTCGAACTAACTGTTTGGCAGTAGTCGGGGCAGTGTAATCTGAAACCGGGTATGCCTCTGTCCAACGGGAAAGAGCACAGACAACTACGAGAACATATTTGAATCCTCGACATCGTTCCATCTGGATATAATCCATCTGGAGCACTTCAAAAGGGTGATCAGGAGACTGAAATCCACCCTGTTCTACGGGAACGCTTTTTCCTGGGTTAAACTGACAGCAGATCATACAGGTACGAACTTTTTGCTTGGCTGCTGCTCGTAAATGTTTATTGAACCAAATGTGTTGAATGCTGTCTAGCATAGCTTTTTCTCCTAGATGCGCTGGACTATGTATAGTGTTAATAATAACTTGGACCATTGAATCAGGAAGGAACCACACAGATTTTTCCTTCGTCATCCATCCTTGGTCCGTTTGAATCCCTCCTAATTCAGTCCATTTCTTTATTTCGTCTGGTGTAGCATGCGTCTGTATGTCAATTACATCAAGAGTGGGATCTTTAATCGTCATACAATGTGTTGGCGTCGGGACTATTGTCTTTGTCATGTCGGATGTTTGAGTTTGAGCCGTCTGTTTAGCTGTTCTGTCAGCTAGATCATTGCCTTGAGAAATGATATCAGTAACTTTCGTATGAGCTTTACATTTCATAATTGATATTGCAGTGGGTAGATGTATTGCATCTAATAAGGCATGAATGAGGGGTCCGTGCTGAATGTGGGCACCGTGAGAAGTTAAATAACCTCTCTCTCGCCACAGCACGCCGAAGTCATGTACAACTCCGAATGCATAACGTGAATCAGTGTATATGTTGACTCTTTTATTTGTGGCTTGAATACAGGCTTGTGTCAGAGCGACGAGCTCTGCGGCTTGAGCTGACAAGGTATTTATGCAATTTGTTTCAATGATTTCAGTGTC
This sequence comes from Triturus cristatus, assembly GCF_964204655.1. Lineage (NCBI taxonomy): Eukaryota > Metazoa > Chordata > Amphibia > Caudata > Salamandridae > Triturus > Triturus cristatus. Next base: position 83,978,196 of record NC_140592.1, read on the forward strand.
TGTTGTGACTGCGTAAGCGGCCACTAACTCTCCTGTACTTGTTCTCATACATGAACCATCTACATACAACGTTAGGTCTGGGTCTGACAATGGGACATCTGTCAAGTCTTGTCTGGGTTTCGTCGTGATTGTAATAACATCAATACAGTCATGAGCTAGTGGGTCTGTTCCAATTACGGGTAAAAGTGTGGCAGGATTCAATGTGTTACAACGTCTGATTTCTATATGTGGCTGAAACAATGTTAATTCATACCCTGTAAGTCGCGCTATAGTCAAGTGTTGTGTTTGCGTTCGATTCACGAGAACCTCTACTGCATGTGGTACTTGAACTGTCAATGGATGTCCTAACACTATGGCATCGCTTTGTCTTATTGCTAAAGCTGTTGCTGCCACCGATTTCAGGCATGCAGGCAAAGCCTGAGCTACGGGATCTAATGTACTAGAAAAATAAGCACATGGTTTGTGGGATCCTGCCTGTTCCTGTGTGAGTACTGACAAAGCAGTACCTTCGCGTTCTGTAACAAAGAGTGTAAACTGTTTATTGTAACATGGTGTTGCTAAAACCGGTGCTTGACATAAAGCTTTCTTTAAGCTTTCAAAAGCTTGTGTATGTTCCTGAGTCCAAGGGAGAACAGTCGATGTGGCTGCCTCCTGTGTTGTCAACTGAATGAGTGGTTTTGCTAGAAATGCATACTGAGGGATCCACTGCCTACAATATGAAGTGAGGCCTATGAAAGCCCGCACCTCCTTTTGTGTCTTGGGTATTGGCATGTTAGCTATTAACTGAATGCGGTCGGGTGTAAGCTGCCTTCCCTCCTTGGACAGCGAGTGTCCAAGATAAACAACTCGCTGGACACAGAATTGCAGCTTAGAAGGGGACACCTTGTGCCCCTTTTCGGCTAGAAATTGTAAAACTGTCAGTGATGCTTTTTCACATTCAGGTTCGCTTCTAGCGGTGATCAGCAGATCATCGACATATTGAAGCAGGGCAGTGTTTACTGGCATGTGGATACTGTCGAGTTCTCGTTTCAGTGCTTGGCTATAGATGCTGGGGCTTTCTGTAAATCCTTGAGGTGCGCGTGAGAATTTAAAGCTACGTCCATTTAAACTAAATCCGAACAAGTATTGGCTTTCCGGATCTATAGGGACGCTGAAAAAGGCATTCTTGAGATCAATTACAGTAAAGAATGTTGCTTCAGAATCAATAGCTGTCAGTAATGACGAGATATCTGGGACCACAGGGAATTGTGGCACAATGCACTTGTTTAATTCGCGCAGATCAATAACCAATCGATATACTGGCGGGGCCTTCGGATCTGTTCGTTTAAGAATCGGAATTATCGGTGAATTACATACATTGGAGTCTGTTTCTACAACCACTCCTTGGGCAATGAGCTCGTCAATGATTTGTAGTAAAGCCACTACAGCATCTGGTGGTAACTTGTATTGTCGCATTCGTGGTAGTACCACTCCTGCCTTTAGTGTAACTCGATATGGTGTAATATTCATGCAACCAACATCAGTAGGGCCTTGTGCCCATAGATGTGTAGGTAAAGTCTGCAGTCGGGGATCCATGTCTCGAGACACATAGTGACCTTTGAAATCACGTAAAAACAATCTTACTCCTTCCGGAGAACAACATATTATAGCTCCTAGAGCTTTCAGTGTTTTTATACCTAACAAGTTTTCTGGACATGATTTAGTAAGCAATAAATCTGTAGTTCTGGTCAAGGGTCCTATCGTAAGTGGAAGAGGCTGTGATACTTCATTAACAATAGGTTTTCCTGAAAAACCAAGGGAAATATTCTGTGAGCCTGAGAGGGGTGCCCCTGGAACTTCACTACGTTTTATGGTTGTTCGACTTGCCCCTGTATCGAGTAAAAATTTTCTATCTTGGCCTAATAATTCACTATGTACATAAGGTCCTTCTTGGTCTACTGGGACCTCGATAAGGGGTAAGTCAACTTCCCTCTCTAGGCTTGTTCATGCGTATCGTTGATAATCAGGATAGTCGTACTGTGCGGTCTGGTACAGCTGTCGTGTCGTGGTTTGTGTGGCAGCAACAGGCAGCGCTGGTGCAGCTGGCACAAACTGTATAGACTGTTGTGGAGCTGGCATGGACTGTGCATGCTGCGGGGCTCCTTGTTCATTCTGATCCTGTCTAAGTGGCCGTGGTCTTTCTTTTGTAATACCTGTGGCGATATTACGCTTCAGGACTGGGCAATCGTGTATATAATGACCTGGTTGTTTACAGTAGTTGCATGTCCCTTTTACAGGTCCTGCTGAATCACCGGAATGTGTCGTGCCCTTTTTATGTCCTTCAGCTGGAACTGTCTGGGAGACTAGCATTTTCATTTTCGTGTCTTTCATGCGTCTTTGTTCATGTTCTTGTTCCTCTCTAATTCTATTGTAATGGTACTGTAACATTTGTAACATTTGTGATGGGGTGTTACCTTGCCAGGTACTCTCGAATTTTAATACTCTATTCTTCACTTGGGGCAAGGAATTTTCAACTAATTTTGTCACAAACAGATGTGGGTATGATTCGCTACTTGCTTTTATGCCACTATTTATACCAAAACATTTTTCAAATCGTGCATAGAAATCACTAGTGTCCTCATCTTGCTTTTGTTTACAGGCTGAAATTGCACCCCAGTCTTCCTTTTTCGTAGTTAATAAACGTGGCAGTACTTGTACTAGTAAACCAGGTAGTGCTTTAGTTTTGTCCCCAAGCCCCGAACCTGGACCTCGGGCCTTTTCTTCATTTTCTAATGCTGTCCAGTCTATCTTTTGGTCTCCCACCTCCCACTCTTTTTCCTTGAGTTTTTCATAAATGCCAGCAGGCATCAATACCTTTAATATTGTCATAATGTCGGGATAGGTATACTCTCCCATGAGTAACATGTCTTTAATTTCTCGGTGGAAACCCGCTGGGTCTTTGTCATGACTGGGTACCACTTTCTTCATTTCTAACAATTCTATTTTCGATATGGGCGTATATACAAATACACGTTTAAACTGATTGTCCTCGCCCTTTATTGGGTGTACTTCTCGTAAGGGATTCTGTCTGTCCATGTAATACATCGGTCTTTCCTTGATGGGCAGTGAGACATGTTCTGGACATACAAAAAGAATGTACTGCTTTCTTGATTCTAGTATTTCTTTAATTAGCTTAGTACCTGAACCTCTCCATCTATTCGTGAGTAATTCAGTCAATATATCAGGTAAGGGACCAGGATCTGAATGTTGGCTTTTATATAGTATAAGAAGTTGTTGAATCATATAAATCCCAGCTAAACGCTGTTCATCTGGGGTGAGATTCAAAAATGTGTGGGCTACGGTATCATCATCATACTTTCCGGGACTGTCAACCCAATGAACGGCTGACCTGGCTAATTCTTGTTCATCCATAGAATCGAGAAAATGATAACCCCTTCGTTCTCGGAGTAATTTGTCAGCGGCTTGGAACGAATGCTCGGGGGACCTTATATTTATTATAGGTGTTTGGAAATTCCTGTTATTATCTGGACATATCGGACGTATCGGGTCAGTAAAACATCTAGTACTATTACAAGAACTTCCTCTACCTATATAGGCTATGGTTTCTGACTGTCCTGTGGGCAGTCCTGATCCTTCCTCCTCCTCGTTTTGTTCGAACTGGTCTACCGCTAATCTCTCTTCGTGTAGGCGTTCTATTTCTTTACGGATCTTTCGGCACATGGCTATTATGCAGTTTTGCTTATCATGTCTCCCTTCTGATATATTCTGGCTCCATCTGGTAAGAGTTTGCATTGCTTCCGGGTCTACCCCCGGTCGGTCTTGATTTCTGATCACACAATTTATAAGGAAACGTAACAGTTCCCCTTGTATCTCCACTTTCTGGTATTCCATAGCTCTGTTAATACATTCAGAATCTCGCCCTGTTTGGACAAAATGGTATATATTATCTAGATGCATAGTCATTCCTGGTAACTTCCCTAAATACACCGCGGCTCGTCGGATACGTAATGATGCCAGGATCATTTCGTCCTCTTTGCCGGGCACAGGGTCATATCTACAATCTATAAGAAGTTCCTTAAGCGTACGGGCATTTATGAGTTTGGGGGTACGTGGATGTGCTGATTCTTGAAAGGTCAGTTTATTTATTCTGGGTGGCGTAGAAAAAATATTGGTAGCACCTCCGGTAGCCCCGTCTGGGGTATCGGGCGTGAAAGGATTCGTTGAACGCGATACAGCAACTATAGGTGTGGACACAGCTATAGAAGTAGCTGTAGGAACAGATGTAGAAACAGATGTGCTTGCCGGAACTTGTGTCAGGATTTGTTGTTGTAGAGATACAGATACAGGATCTTGGCGTTGAACCTCCCCGGCCGACGGTCTATGTGGGGCGGGGTTAGCATACTCGGGAGCTGCGTCATCTAAATATGAGGAAAGAAAAACATCTTCTGCGGTTCTAGGATGCCCCTTAGGATGTACTTTTATTGGAAATAATGGGGGTGGCAAGTCTTTTGGTATCCCCGGGGTAGCCTTAGGTAATCCCTCGGCCAGAAGGGGATACATACCCTTCATAAGGGCATTTCTTTGTCGGTCTACTTGTTCTGATTTCACTCGTATACCTTCTTCAATTAAAATATTTTCTTGGACTTTATTTGAATTCTCCTTATTTTTCTCTTCCTGTCGGAGTGCTTTTTCTGTACGTCTATGAGATTCTTTACGCCATAACTCAACGGCGTCTTTCTGTGACTGTCTGACTTTCCTTTTCCATAACTCTTCTTCTACTTTCATGATGCACTCTGCATCCCAGGTCCCAGCTGCGGGCCACCTCTGACTTTCTGGTAACTCCTTGGTGTAGTCTACCCATAAGTCAAGAAATAATATAGCGTCTAAGCCGTGTTTATGATACATGAAGTACCTTGGAGTGTCCCTAGGAGGAATAGGAACAGCTTCTTCGAGTACCCCTTTTCTAGTTGTGATCTGTCTTAATTTCGAAAAGAGCGGCATATTGAGAACTGATCTGATACTTGATCTTGAACAAACTTAATACAATAAACACGATAATGAACAGTCATTCATACCACAATATGCAGAACGTATTAACACATTTAACATTTAACATTTAAATGAGCGAACAATGATGATGACGATCTAAGGAAAACTTAATCACTAAACATAATACTCGGCATTATCTGGATTATTCTGAATTTATATACTTGATATACTAGATATACTGCTAAACAGTACAGATACACTGCTGAAACAGTGCAGACCGGATTTGTGTACCCAAACCCGTCTGGACCGGCACAACTTATGTGCACGCCAGAACGCCTCCCCAGTAATGGTACTCACCGGGTAGCTCGGAACGGAAGGCCTCGGAACAGAACTGAACTGAACTGGACCGGACTGGACTCGACTCGACAACTTCGGACACTTCTGAGCTTCGGAAACCTGGTGGGCCTCTGTATACCTCGGATCTTGCTCTCTCAGCTAGGCTCTGGTCGGGATACTTCGCACTTCTCACCGCCTCGTCTGGGTGTTGATCGCAGCCTCAGTCGCCCCCGCTTGACCGGAGGGAGATACAGGAAATCCTGCTGGTACGCGTTGTTGTCCGTCCAGCTGTGGCAGGAGACCGGGCCTGCAACGCACCGCCGGCGCGTGAGATGAGAAAGTGTCCCTATTCGGGCGCCATTCATGTGGTAAATAATTTAATTACCGGGACTTAATTTGATACAGAAACATAATAAAAATAGCTCAGTAAATAAGAGGCAGAATCCGTGGTATTAGAGGTTCGGAATGGGCTTTATTCCAATGGGCGATTCGAATCGGTTGCTCCAAGTTCCATCACCACGAAGGTTCAGGAAGTGAAGTACATACATTATTGATAATTAATCACTTTTATACAATAGGCATTACAGTGAAGCAAATGCAAGAGGCGTAACAATTGATAGCAAAGATAACATTTCACATGCGTAGCTGAAAGAGGCGTAATTGGGAGTAACAAGGAAACGTCATTGGTTGTGATGTCACATATGGGTGGACCTATGAAATGATTTCGCAATGTCAGCAGAAATACTTGGCAGAGATGCGCGCACAGCAGCATGACGTGTGATTGACGTGCAACTAGGGGGTGAAGGGGACTTGACATTTAGCTCTACATGTGGCGACAGAAGTCTGGAGGGTCAAGTCAACCTAATCCCAAATCATATCTAACATCCTATGTTTAAAGAACTACGTTATCCAAAGGAAAGGTCTCTTAGAGTAGAATCTTATTCTATACTGACTATACTGACTGTTAGTGCGTGTACAAGCGTCTAAGTGTCTACACTAGATGCGAGGGCAGAAGTCTTCCATAATAATAAGGCTATGAATTACTTGCATAAAGACAGAGAAGCCGGGCCTTTGCTCGGTAGCTGGAAGAATGTTTACTGAAACTACTAGGCAGGAATGCATTGGGCAGGGAGCGGAGCAGATAATTTCGAAGGTGAAATACAGTTTCTTGGCAGGCAACAGGCTGATGTCAGGCTTCGTGAGCCGCGCAGGGAATGAGACAAAGTTCATGGTCACAGATGCATGCTCAGACTGGAGCTTCAGAGGCAGAAAGCAAGAAAAGCTTGATGACAGAATCAGGGCCTACTTGCCTGGACTGTAAAATGGCATAAGTGAACCATATAAAGCCGGTGGCCTTTCATACTTAGGAATGGAATATCCGGCCTATTCATGGCGGATCTGAAAGAGGACATGTTGACGGTGGACGCACATGTGTTTGCGTCTTCATAACTGGAACTGGAGGGAACATACATGTACTTGTGATTCATACATGAAACCGTTGGGGTCCAAGATAGGGGACATAACTGATCAGAAAAATCCATATTTCCACAGTTTAATCCCGAGAACCTCACTGCACACACAGTCTACTGCGGATCCTCTCTCACTGGACACGTCTTCTAGACTTCTACCCTAGCGCACTGGCTGATCTGAAGCCTTTCACTGCACACACTGTCTATCGAGTCCCGAGCCTCCCACTGTATCTACCTGCTACTACTCCTTCCTCCAGGTCTCACTGCATACATGTTTTACTCCCCAAGTCCCTCACTGCACACAGCGTCTACTCCGGTCCACTCACTGCACATACCTACCCTCTGGACTTCTACTTGCACAGCTAACTCCCAAAGCGCACCTCTGCCCCTCTCCCTGCCCATACAAACTGTGGCACCACCCTGCCAGTGCCACAGCCACCTCAGCATGAACTGGCATCCCTCCCTGCACACCCCGTCATAACTCCCTGCGCATGCAGTGCCCCTCCCTTCCTTTAAACGCCAGCGGGTTGATGCTGGCGTGTAGAGGAAGGGAGAGGCACCGACCTGTACGGAGGGGTCAGCCCCACAGGGCCCGCACTGGTGATGGGGTCACTGGGGGGTGCCCCTGTTGGCAAAGCTCCGGGACCGTTCCTGCAGCCCGTTAGACTGTTTGGGCCGGGCACTTCCTGCAGCTCGAACTGCAGCCCCTGGTGTCTCAGCAGGCCCTGCTGGGAAGGCTCACAATCTCTAATGAATAAGTTTTTGGCCGTTGGCAGCTTTCGGCGAGAGCAGTCTTTGTAATTAAATACTCTCTCAGCAAATACAGCCAATTCTCTTCTGTTTGCAGCTTATTAATAACCGTGAGGTGTGAGTAAACAGAAATTAACTAAAAGGAAAACAAATATACAGTTCTGAATTCATTCGCCAGATGGGAGCCTTTGATCCACACTCCCAACTCTGTTATAGTTTCGAGACTCTTCCTCCCATCGTTAATGGTTCTTAAAATCTACTCAGTGTGGTATTCTCAGTCATATTCTGTAAGAAAATAATGGGGATTTTTCTGTCTTGCTCTGTATTCACCGAGCCCAGAACATCGCTTATTTAGTACTGCTTATTAGACGCTCAGAACTGCACCAGCCTCCATTAGACTCTAACTGAACCCTATAAACAGTCGTAATCAGTCACAGAAGGTTAGAAAACGTCATTAGTGAATAGACCTGTTAAGTGCAAAAGGGAATAATTAGGTTTGATGGGCACTCAGCCAGCTCACACGGGTAATGAAGGCTTAGAAAAGAGAAAATCCTAAGCAAACCGTTCCTTCTGACACACACGCCACCCCCCCCCCCCCAAAAAAAAAATTAAGATGCACTGTGTAAAATGTCACATTCAGATTCTACAGTAAAAGGCAGCAAGGCATGGCACTGTAAAAAATAGCCAGACATCTTGGTTACATGAATGGTTCTATAAATGTAATTGTAGGGTACAAGAGTGACTGTTCCTGTGGTGTGTTAGTGCTCTGATAGGCATGCAGTTGTAGGGTAGTTGTCTGGTGATGTTGGGGGTTGAACTGTTCTGGGGCTATAGGATGGTGATGTGGCATTAGTAGTTGGGCAGTATGAGTGTTAGCACACTGATGACGTAGGTAGGGTGGTGCTGGATGTGAGTTTGCCATACTGGTGAAGCTAATCTAGGGTTGAGGCCATAGTGCGCTACTGTGGTATATAGTGTGAGTGTGAGAATGATGGATGGGGGTGCTATAAAGGTGATTGTGCACTGGTGGTTGCAGTTCAGTAGTGTGGTTCTAAGATGGTTTTGCATTGTTGTTGGGTGGTAGTGCGGCTCAGAGATGGAACATGGTCCCAGGGGTGGTGATGTACTTCCGGTCAGTGATGTTGCAGTGGTGTGGAAGTAATGGTGGGGTGGACCGTAGTGAGGCAGTGAAAAATGAATGTCCTTTAATGTGCTTTTGTGGGATTAGGGGCGGTAGTGTGTAGTGATGAGGTTGGATTTCTGGTGTCGTGTGTTGACATTCCAGTGTTTTGGGTTAATAATGCAGTGCCCTGGGTAGGGTGTTGCCTGGGATCGCCACCAAAGTGAGAATATTACACATTCTGACAAATGTTAGTTTTACAAACACAACCCTATACTACAATTTATGCTATAAACTTAATAAAATGAACAGCTGACAGAAAGAGGAATTCATGCAAAATGCATGCAGTGCTGGCTCCTTCATAGAGGCATGGGGGCATCAAAAATTTCTCGGGGGGGACAACACCCCCCCCTCCCGAACCCCTCGTAGGTGGTTCAGGCTCGCTTGCTATGCAGTGAAGTACAACAATTGTCTTACGCCTCACCACTTTCAAATGTCACCAGCCGCCCCTGATGCTGGCTCCACCTCCTGTGGTGCGTCTGAGGTCTCTGCCCTGCACTCTGAAAGGAAAGAAGGAGTCTTGTCAACAAAGTGCTCAAGGACTGACCAGAACTGGTTTGGACTAGGAAAAGGCATCTCTGCCTTCAGAGAACAAACTGGGTATAAATATTGGGACCCAAACTCAAGATCACTTTGGGAAACAAGAAGAAACCTTTGCTGAGGAGAGGAACCAGAAGAAACCGAGGAGAGACTATCCCTAAGCTGAAGTGCTGCTTGGGGAATTGGCCTGCAGTGGTTGCCTGACTGCCAAAAAGAGGAGAAAAGGAACTTTGTGTACTTTATTCAACTTGTGAAGGATCTCCAATGGCTTGAGAAAAGAGCGTGCCTCCTGCTGAAGTCTCAGGGACAACAGACTTCAACCACCAGCTCCCCAGAGTTCTTTGGAAGTGCCTGCAGCTGTATTGGGGCCTTCTGAGGAACTGCGTGTCACTAGGAGCTGGAAGTGCGACTCACGAAGAAGAAGCGTGTCGCCGCCGCAGCTGTCGCATCACTGAACAAGGGTGTAACCGCTGTAGCTGTCGCATCGCAAAGAAATGTCTCGCAACATCGAAGAAGCGTGCCGCCGCCGCAGCCGTCACATCACTGAACAAGGGTATCGCCGCTGCAGCTGTCGCATCGAGCCGAAGCGCCTCGCACCACCGGAGAAGCATGCCGCCGCCGCAGCCGCTGTCGTCACATCACTGAACAAGGGTGTCGCAGCTGCAGCTGTCGCATCGAGCCGAAGCGTCTCGCATTATCGAAGAAGAGTATTGCCGCCATAGCCGCTGTCGTTGCATCACTGAACAAGGGTGTCGCTGCTGCAAACGTCGCATCGAGTCAAGACATCTCGCATCATCGTAGAAGCGCGTTGCAGGGCCTGACGCGGCTCAGAAGAATCGTTGAGTCGCCGCACGGCCATTGGGCGTGCACGCATCGTGTCACAACAAGAAGAAAACGCCATCTTTGTTTCATTGCACCAGATCTTCATCGCATCACAGCGTTGCGGGCCGCATCGCCACAGAAGCGCAGTAAGAAACCGACGCATCACGTTCCTGCGTGTCAGGAACCGATGCATGACATTCCCAGCAACACTTTCGTTGTATAGCGTTACACATCCAAAGGTACATTGACTCAAAGTGTCGCATTTTAACATCTAAAGAGAACTAAGCTAATTCTACCATTTTAAGTACAGTATTGTGGATTTTTGTCGGTTGTGGTCTTGTGTTAAATCTATATAAAGAATACTTATTTTTTATATAAAACTTGTGTGGTGTCCATCTGTGGTGTTGTCATTTGATTACTGTATGTGGTCACAAATGCTTTACACGCTGCCTCTGAGATAAGCCTGTCTGCTCGTGCCAAGCTACCAAGGGGGTGAGCAGGGATTATTTTAGGAGTGTACCCCCTTACCCTGACTAGACGCAAGGGTCCCAATTTGTCAAAGGTACCTACCTCTGCCAACTAGAGACCCCCAAATCTAACATTGGTGGTCAGCGGTGATGATTCTGGACTTGCATTTGTGACTCATAAACAGTGATTGGTGAACACTACTAGTGAGTGCAGACCAAAACGCGACCACATACTTTTGGTAGATTTCTTTTTCCTGGGATATTCTATTTTTGCCAAGTTTAACCATAATGGAGAAAGCAGCATCTATAGCATCTGTTGATTTTGATTGGGAAAAGGAGAAACTGGAATGCTACAATGTGAGACAGCTGAAGTACTTCTGCTAGAAATTTAAAGTTGTAATTACCGGGCTCACCAAGAGGGATGAGTTCTACAAGGCGCTGAGGGCCTGGAAAGAAGCAAGGAAGAGCCCTGAGAATGAGGAAGGGGATCAGAATGCAGATGGGCAGCTGGAGGGGAAGGAGAGCAATTTCCCCAGCCGGTAGCAGTGTTTCTGCCAAGAGCCTGTCCCCAGAGGAGCTGGAGGACAGGGAGAGAAATAAGATGCATGAGTTGGAGCTGGCCAAAATGAATGGGCAATTGGAAATTGGCCCTGGAAGAGAAGAGAATGCAGTTGGATCATGAGAAAAGTTTGAGGGAGTTGGATTTGAAAGCTAGGAGCTTGGAGATTACCATCAATGCCTGATGAATCTAGGGGGTATATTCCTAAGGATGTGGTCAGAGAGTTTTATAAGAATGATGACTTTGGGCAGTGGTTCAAGGCCTATGAAGTAGCCATGTCTTCCCACCAGGTCCCTGAGAAGGATTGGGGAGCGGGGTTGTGGGGGCGGTTCATGAGTGAGGGGTGGGACACACTGTTAGACTTGCCTTCTGATGGCCATAATTCTTATAGCCACATGAAAGATGCATTAATGTCCAGGTATGGTTTGACTCCTGAATTGTATAGACAGAGGTTCAGGGGTTGCAAGAAGATAGAGAGCAGTACCTAAGTGGAATATGTCACTTTTTTCTGCAGAGCATTGGATGGTTTGGTGAAGGGTAGCAAGGTTGATGATTTTCAGAGGCTCCTTGATTTGATTGCATGGGAGCACTTGTCAAGTAATTGTTTTCCAGAGCTACACCAGCACCTGATTGATAGCAGGCTGACTAACCCTAGGAAGCTTGCTGAGGAGGCGGACCGCTGGGTGAGCACCCGGGTCCACAAGGGTCACGTGGGAGATTCAGCCAAGAGTGGGCAGGGTCCCCAGCAGAAGAGTGGGGGGGACAAGGGTAAACAGAGGGAGTTCCAAAGAAGGCCCCAAAGTAGTCCCCAAGGGAACCATGGGAAAGGTTCCCAGCCTCCCCCCCAGAAACCGTCAGGGGCCCGACAGGTCCTCCTGTTCAAGGGGGACCCCTGAAGTGCTACAAGTGTGGAGACCTGAGTCATAAGGCGAATGATCCCAGGTGCTGCCAGTTTGGAAAGACAGCACCCCCTGGTGCAGCCCCCCGGCAGATGGCGAGTATAGCCCTGGGTGAGGAGATGGGTGCCCAAGGTGGGTGGGGTCCCGCAGAGATGTCCCTTGTCTCTATAGGAGCCTGTGAGGTGGTCCCCAGGACCCAACTGCCTGACAACACTAAGAAATACTGACAGCGGGTGACCATAGAGTGGAAGCTCTTAGAGATACAGGAGACAGCGTGACAGCTGTCAAGTGTCACCTGGTATCTCAACAGCAAGTTGTCCCTAATGCATTCTATCCAGTTGTTGCCGCTGACAACACAGAGAGCCAGCAAGGTGACTCAGGTTCCCTTTGAGTGGGGGGGGGGTCTCTGGTACTCTTCAGGTAGCTGTGAGGCCCGCCATGCCTGTTGACTGTTTGTTATGGAACAATCTGGAGAGCTCACCTTGGGCGAAGGTGGAGCGAAGTGCTCATTTAGAAATGTTGGGTCTGCCTGACTGGGCGTGTCACCACACGGTCCAGGGCAGCCAGTAGGGGTTCTCAAGAGGACCTGGAGACTGAGAGGGGGCCCAGGTACCTGCCTTAGAGAGAGGAGGCGGGCGTGGGAAGCCGGCCCCCGAAGTTCCCACGGTCCAGGAGGAGGCATACTCTGAGGGGGATGCCCTGGAGCCTACAGGGGAACAGGTAGCTGAACTGGGGGACCTGCCTGAGCTGACCCATTGGCAGCAAGAAAGAGGACCCTCCAGGGAAGAGTTCTGCCAGGAGCAGAAAGAATGCCCTTCTCTCGTGGGTCTGCAGTGGCAGGCTGCAGACCAGGCAGCAGGTGATCAGTCTGGGTCACATTGGGTCTACTGGGAGAATGGTCTCCTGTATAGTGAGCCTAAGGTTGCTGAGCCTGGGTCAGCCCGTGTGCTGGTGGTACCCCAGCTCTTCACAGCCTTCCTACTGGGGCTGGCTCATGATGTGCCATTGGCAGGACATTTGGGGCAGGACAAGACCTTTGAGAGGCTTGTCACCCACTCTTATTGGCCCCAAATGCGCAGGAGTTCAAACACTCACTGCAGGGCATGCCAGACTTGCCAGGCAAGTGGAAAGAGTGGGAGGAAGCAAAAGGCTCCTCTCCAGCCATTCCCTGTGGTCAGCACCCCCTTTGAACGGGTGGGTATTGACATTGTGGGGCCACTGGACCCCAAGACAGCCATGGGCAACAGGTTCATATTGGTCTTGGTGGACCATGCCACCCGGAAGCCATACCTCTGAGGACAGCGACGGCCCCTGTGGTGGGACGAGCACTGATGGGAATTTTCTCACGAGTAAGATTCCCTAGAGGTAGTGTCTGACCGGGGGACCAACTTAATTTCCACGTATATGAAGTCCCTGTGGCAGGAGTGTGGGGACCCTACAAGTTTACCACTCCTTACCACCCTCAAGGTAATGGGTTGGTTGAAAGATTCAACCGAACCCTGAAGGGCATGATTATGGGTCTTGAGGAACCTATGAGGCGTAAGTGGGACGTCCTCTTACCATGCCTACTCTTTGCATACCGTGAGGTGTCACAGAAATCTCTAGGGTTCAGTCCCTTTGAGCTTCTCTTTGGTCACCCAGTGAAAGGACCTCTGAGTCTGGTGAAGGAAGGCTGGGAGCAATCTCCCAGGAAACCTCCCCAGGATGTATATAGCTACATGCTGACCTTCAGACACCAGACTAGGCATTTCAGGCAACTCGCTGAGGCGAATCTGGAAGCCAGTCAGGAGGAGATGAAGCGGTGGTACGACCAGAATGCCACTCTGGTAGAGCTTCAGCCTGGCCAGAAAGTGTGGGTCATGGCCCCAGTGGAGCCCGGCGTGCTCCAGGATAAGTGGACCGGACCATTTGAGGTTGTGGAGCGCAAAAGTCCTGTTACCTACTTGGTGGACTTGCGGTCTCCCAGGAACCCCTTGAGGGTCCTGCATGTCAACCGCCTGAAGCCCCACTTGGAGAGGTCCCAAGTGGACATGCTCTTAGCAACAGATGCTGGAATGGAGGAGGAGACTGACCTCCTGTCGGCGACAGAGCAAGATGGGTCAGTGGAGGGTGTCAACCGCTCTCCACCCTGACCCCTGAGCAACAGAATGACTGCCGCCAGTTGCTGGGACAGTTTACTGATCTGTTCTCCCTGATTCCCAGTGTCACCGATTGGTGCGTTCATGATGTGGACATTGGGGATGGTACACCTGTGAAGCACAAAACTATCAAGGAGGAGGTCTCCAAGATGCTTGCGTTAGGGGTGACTGAGTCCTCGAACAGTTCTTGGGCCAGCCCAGTGGTTTTGGTCCCAAAGGCTGCCGCACCGGGTGCCACTCCAGTTCTGTGTGGACTACCGAGGGCTCAATTCAGTCCCCAGGACTGACGCGCACCCCATCCCCAGAGCTGATGAGCTCATAGATCGGTTAGTGGCTGCACGGTACCTCAGCACGTTTGACTTAACGTCTGGATACTGGCAGATTGCCTTGACTGATGGGGCAAGAGAGAGGTCAGCATTCTCCACACCAGATGGGCACTACCAGTTCCGGGTTATGCTCTTTGAGATGAAGAATGCCTCTGCCACCTGTCAGAGGTTGGTCAACCAGGTGTTGGCTGGACTGGAAGAGTTCAGTGCCGCATACCTGGATGACATTATAGTGTTCAGCGCCAGTTGGGAAGAACATCTGCGCCACCTCTGGGAAGGGTTGTTGGCACTGCGGAGGGCATGCCTCACGATCAAGGCGAGTAAGTGCCAGATTGTGCAGGGTTCCGTGGTGTACTTGGGACACCAGGTTGGGAGCAGCCAGGTGGCATCCCTACAGCCCAAGATTGAAACCATCCTGGCTTGGGAACCCCCAAAACCCAGACAGAGGTGAGAGCCTTTTTAGGACTCACAGGGTATTACAGGAGGTTTGTCAAGGGGTACGGCAGCATTGTTGCACCCTTGACTAAGCTGACTTCCAGGAAGCAGCCCAAGAAAGTGATTTGGACTCGCACCTGTCAGAAAGCTTTTGAGGCCCTGAAAACTGCTATGTGCACAGCGCCCGTGCTCCTGGCACCAAACTTCTCCAGAGAGTTCATAGTACAAAAAGACGCTTCAGAGCATGGTGTGGGGGCTGTTTTGCCACAGATGAATGAGGAGGGCCTAGATCAACCCGTAGCCTTCATCAGTATGAGGTTACTTCCACGGGAACAGAGGTGGAGTGCGATTGAGCGTGAGGTATTTGCTGTGGTCTGGGCACTAAAAAAGCTGAGACCATACCTGTTTGGGACTCACTTCCGGGTTCAGACAGACCACAGGCCCCTCAGATGGTTGATGCAGATGAGGGGTGAGAATCCAAAGCTGTTGAGGTGGTCCATTTCCCTACAGGGGATGGATTTCATGGTGGAACACCGCCCTAGTACAGAACACGCCAACGCTGATGGTCTGTCCAGATTTTTCCGCCTCATTGATGAGAACTCCCAAGAGGTAGGGCAGTTCTCCCCACATTTCAGCTGGAGGGGACACGTATTAGAAGTGGCACGTTGGCGTGGGTCTCCCTTCCATTTTTTGCTGTTGCCTCATGTATTTTTGCTGGTGTTAGATGCTTTGGGCACTGTGCCACTGCTGTCCAGTGCCACAGTGCAAGTGCTCCCTATTGTAAATTGATGTAAAGTGATTCCATAATTGGCTGGTTTGGGTGACCTGTCAGACCCTAGTACAGTGCACCAGGAGTGCCCAGGGCTGGTAATCCAAATGCTGCTGGAGGGCTTGCAGCACTGGTTGTGCCACCCACAGAAGCAGCCTGTAAAAGTGTGTCTAAGGCTTGCCATTGCAGAGCCTGTGTGCAGTCTGGTACTGCCATGCTGACGGGGCAAGTGCACCCACTTGCCAGGCCCTAAACCTTCCCTTTTCTTCATATCAGTCACCCCTATGGTAGGCCCAAGGGCAGGGTGCATTGTAAGTATAAGGTAGGAAAAGCCCTGGTGTGTGTGGCATGTCCTAATAGTGAATTACAGCCATTTTAGTTTTTCACTATTGCAAGGCTACCTGTTCCCCATAGGCCAGAATGTGCAGTTTGATTATTACATCTTATAATGCTAACTGACTCAGGGGACAAGGTAGAACTTCGAGTATGCCTGAACTCAGAATGATAAAATACATATTTTAGTATAGTTGGTTTTAACATTCTGTGTTTCAAAATACCACTTTTAGAAAGTAGGTATTTTCTTGTCTAACCATCTAAACCTGCCTCTGCTAGGCTGTGTATTCCTTGTCTGGAGTTTGAGTGACACGGGCTGTGGGATTCCAGGAGACAGGGTGAGTCAGCACAAGGCTGAATAGAGAGATCTGCATCAGATGGGTGGGAGGTGTTGCACCTGGGACCGGAATAGGGCTGTGCCTTCCCTCCACAATGCTGGCTCCACCTCCTGTGGTGCGTCTGATGTCTCTGCCCTGCACTCTGAAATCAAAGAAGGAGTCTTGTCAACAAAGTGCTCCAGGACTGACCAGAACTGGTTTGGACTAGGCAAAGGCCTCTCTGCCTTCAGAGTACAAAGAGAAACTGGGTATAAATATTGGGACCCAAACCCAAGAACCTTAGATCACTTTGGGAAACAAGAAGAAACCATTGCTGAGGAGAGGAAACAGAAGAAACTGAGGAGAGACTATCTCTAAGCTGAAGTACTGCTTGGGGGATTGGCCTGCAGTGGTTGCCTGATTGCCAAAGAGAGGAGAAAAGGAACTTTGTGTACTTTATTCAACTTGTGAAGGATCTCCAAGGGCTTGAGAAAAGAGCTTGCCTCCTGCTGAAGTCTCAGGGACAACAGACTTCAACCACCAGCTCCCCAGAGTTCTTTGGAAGTGCCTGCAGCGGTATTGGGGCCTTCTGAGGAACTGCGTGTCACAAGGAGCTGGAAGCGCGACTCACGAAGAAGAAGCGTGTCGCCGCCGCAGCCGTCGCATCACTGAACAAGGGTGTCGCTGCTGTAGCTGTCGCATCGCAACGTAAAGAAACGTCTCGCAACATCGAAGAAGAGTGTCGCCGCCATAGCAGCTGTCGTCGCTTCACTGAACAAGGGTGTCGCCGCTGCAGCTGTCGCATCGAGTCGAGACGTCTCGCATCATCAGAGAAGCGTGTCGCGGCTCAGAAGAATCGTCAGGCGTGCACGCATTGTGTCGCAACAAGAAGACGACAACGCCATCTTTGCTTCATTGCACCGGATCTTCATCGCATCATGGCGTTGCGGGCCGCAACGCCACGGAAGCGCAGTAAGAAACCGACGTATCACCGTTCCTGCGTGTCAGGAACCGACGCATCACCTTCCCTGCAACACTTTCGTTGTATAGCGTTACGCATACAAAGATACATTGGCTCAAAGTGTCGCATTTTAACATCCAAAGAGAACTAAGCGAATTCTACCATTTTAAGTACAGTATTGTGGATTTTTGTCGGTTGTGGTCTTGTGTTAGATCTATATAAAGAATACTTATTTTTGATATAAAACTTGTGTGGTGTCCATATGTAGTGTTGTCACTTGATTACTGTATGTGGTCACAAATGCTTTACACGCTGCCTCTGAGATAAGCCTGTCTGCTCATGCCAAGCTACCAAGGGGGTGAGCAGGGGTTATTTTAGGAGTGTACCCCCTTACCCTGACTAGACACAAGGGTCCCTATTTCTCAAAGGTACCTACCTCTGCCAACTAGAGACCCCCAAATCTAACAGAAGACATAACTTGTACTACCTATACCTAGTTGGAAAGATGTGAATGACAATGACCTGACATATATAATGTGTAAATAAGGGAAGCGAAGCAAAGCATGAAAAAAGTCTGGAAATGTTTCATCAATCAAATATTCTAATAGGTTGAAGCACTTATCTGCACTGCATGAGCACTTTGTTTGTCACTCTGCACCAGAAAATTCTGTTGGAATTTCTGTTCTATGTTGTAGCTAAATAATATAACTTTGAAAAATAATTGACACTGCATACACTTTGAAACAAATTTAGAGCCTTGCACCTATCATTTATGAAAAGAAACATTTGTGGTACACAGTCTCTCTAGAAATGTATAAATGATGTTGAATTAAATCCGCTAGAACCACGTGTGCCTGTGGGTATTTATGGTAGAAGTATTAATGCAGATCCTGTTCTTTCTCCCTCACCTCACCCCATCTCAGCCTATCTAACGGGGTTGCTGCAGGTGAAAAGGAAGATCCTATCCTATCTGTACTCCTCCCTGTGACATGCAGCTGTTCCTCCACCAGCACCTTTGAGAAATGCACACATATGTTGTGCAGTTGCAAGAAAGCGTGCATCTTAGCTGCTCCACAGAACCGAAAGCCAGTCAGGACTGTACTTAATGCACACAGGCATGCAGTCATTTTTAACATCTCTTCTTGCACCATTTGTTTACAAACTAATGTACAAATGTGCGAGGGGTGCTTTTGGAGCAGCAGTTTTGTAAGTAACCTTTTCTCCATTTATATTTCAATTGCAATCATTAATCTGCTAAAGAAGTGAAAATGATCTTCCCCATATCAAACATATACCACAATGAATTTGGTACTACTTTAAAAACACTTTTTTTGTAGAGTGGAGAGGATGAGTAAATATTTAATATTAAAATTGTTTATTTCTTCGCCAACACGCATGCCCGAGATGTCGCTCCCCAGAGGCAGACTTGGCACATTTTACCTGGACTTGTATCAAGATAGAGTGCTATTGGAAGGTAGTCCTTGGGGAAATTTCTCGTATGATTGAGATGTAAATTGCGCCCATGCCGCTGATGGCACTACTGGGGTACACACAAGGCCTTCCTAAATCCAAGTGACGATTTGGCGCTATTGCACTACTCATCGCTAAGCGTGAAGTAGCCATCAATTGGGGTTGTAAGCACGCCCCCACATTGCACGCATGGCTACGTAGTATGACATACTGCAACACTAATAGTGGCACACATGCACAACTACAGCCGCCCACAGCTAGGCCCGTGGATATCTGGCAAACATTTCAATCGTACCTGCTGACTACGCGGGATATAAATTCCACTACAACACAGCTTCAACACATCTCCATGGGGCCCAGGGTAAATAGAAAAAAGCCTGGGGTTTCTGTATCATCGCAGAGTTTGCAGTGAATGTTATTGAATGCTATACCTGGCCCTAAGTAGAACAGAATTTCTGAACTTACTGTTCACCTGGTCAAAGTAAGCCTGTAAATGGAACATGTACCTATGTTTCTTAATTGTTTATTTCGGTAGTGCTTTTATGCAAAGCACATTTTGAAAATTATTATTAGTTAAACAAACACAGTAGGCGCTCCTTGCTCACCGCTGTCAGTGGCAGGAAAAGTAGCCTTTCATCTGCACTGTGTGCCACAGCTCCTTATAATACACATGTTTGTAAAATGTTCTATTATAACTGTCATTTTTGCAATAAACAGTTTTGAAACAACAAAAAGTATTTCCTCAAGAACAGGATCAGAGTACCTCTAGATGAAGTGGGAAAGGACATACTCAGAGGAGGCCGCCTGAAAGCAGTTATAGGTGGAACCCAGGAAAGATACTTGTTTAAACCAGAAGGTTCAGGAACACTTACAACCGAAATGCAAAACTGGTTGGGCAAATGGACTGGTCAGACATTTGGCAGGCACAACACTCGGGTGGACAAGACTTCACTTATTCACATGCGCATAAGATAAGCACGAGACAACCACTTTTGGGTCTACTCATAACTCCAGAAAGATGTCCCTAACACAGAAATAGGTAGCATTACCCTCACAGACCATCACCATAGCACCTGGATACCCTCAAGGGTGATTAGCGCACTCTACAAATAAACATAAGATGTTAATCTCAATAAAAATCCAAACACCAGCTCTCCAAAGTACTAACAGACAGTGGAGGCTCAGAGAAAGCATGTTACAAGAGAAACAATTCAGAGACTCCCTAGCAGAAATATTAAGATTGTACTTATCAGAAAATAGGCGGTAGCTAGAGTGACACACAAAGCTGCTTCCATCGCATTCAACAGAGATAGAAAACCCATTGCTCTCTTAGGAGACAACTAACATGCCAGTATCCTATTTAAATGGGCAAAACATACTATTGACTATTAAGGCATTAAAGCGACCCTGTCTCTGAACAGCCTTGTTGAAGTCCAACCTCTCACCATTATTACAGGAAACCAGTAGGGACATAGAAAAGCGACACATATAGGGCCTGTCATGGATTGGACGTATAGCTGTCATCAAAGCAAACAACATTTCCCAGAATGCGGTAGTTATGCACTCCATACTAGTCCAGATACCAAATGATAATAATTACGAAACTACAAAGAGAAAATGGTGAATTCATATGGGGGTGGGAGGGGGTTACATTTCTTGACAAAGGCTGTCCAGACCTACATGGCAAGAGAGGCTGAAGTCCCAGACTTAAAAAAATATTATCAGGCCCCCTAACTGTGCTACATGATAGACTGGGGAAGCAAGGGGCAGGAGGCAATGGTGTTTCTTTGAAAGTAATCTCAGCAACCCACATGAAGAAAGTACCTTGGCTGGAAAAAAGCATGGGGATAATATTTATCACCAGTTTCTAGATCTAAACTCACATAGTGGAAGGGAGTTGCAGTAAAGAAGGGGGTAAACATCTTTCTGTCACACTTTCACCACAATGACTATACAATGTGTTCCTTGGGACAGGACACACAGGCATTTCAAGCAAGTACAGATGCAAGACATACCAGAATAGGCGACTTGTTTGACAAGGCAGGGATGAAAGATTTTGAGACAGTGAAACCAGACTTCAGGATCCCAGAGAGAGTGCATTATCACTACTGGCAATCAGGCATTGGACAATATAAACAGAGATTAGACAGGCAGCAAGCCGTGGCTTGACAAGCTTCAAAAGATAGATCCTACTGAATGGTGGTGACAAGAGATTACTCTCAGAAAATGATAAAATATTAACAGAGTACCATGGATGAGAACTGACCCAAAAGCAACTGAGATAAGAAAATGAGCTGGGGCGAGAATTGACCAACGATGACTGGGCACAATAACATATCAGAGCGTACAAAAATCCCAGGACACAGCATTAAAAAGATAGCAGTGAAGCAATCAGGCTACTGTTATTGTACAAAAATGAGACCCAAGAAATATGAACAACTGTTGAAAGGGATGTGACATGGATGAGCCTCATCGCAGTTTTAAAACCGACAGCATCATTACAATGGAGGAAGTCAGTTTTGAAACTGGTCGAACATTCCGGCTGGCTTCCGACAGGCTCAAGCAGCCCGTCTGCGAATCGGATCTGGCACGTAATCCCTATGGACAGCGTGTTACGCCGTCCGGATTACGATGCTCGGTTTCCGACAGGCTTTTCATGCTGGGCTTTCCGACATGGAAAGCCTGTCGGAAAGCTAGCTTGGGGACCCCTAGCAGGGACCCTTTCTTCCTGCAGCCTCCAGTTAGTGACCGAGTGACACTTATGGTGCCCCCCCCGTTGATCCCTGCACCGTGTGGCAGGCACCTTGAAGCACCTGCCATGTGGTGTAGGGTTGAACACAAACTCCCTATTCTGTATGGGAGCTTGCGACCGCACCATGTGCGGTCGCATCAAAATTAAGCGGTCAGGACCACCGACCAGAGGTCGGTCGGACTCGTATCCGCGAAGGTGTCGGGCTGATACAAGTCTGCCCAACATAGTAATAAGCTCCTATTATGCATTTACTCTAGCATTTCCATATGCTCTAAATAAATGTAAATGTATGTGTCTTGTAAAGCGCACTGCTGCCCTGAGGCGTCCTGGCGCTGTAGACCGCTGGGGAACCCGTCCTGGCTATCCCTGTGAGATGGTCCCTCCAGGGTATCTCCAAGGTGAAACCAGGCATCCCCAGCGAATGTGGGGGGCCGTTGTGGAGATGAGGCAAGCTAATGCCCAGAGTTGCCGAGTGTGATCCCTGGTTAGAGTAGGCACCGAAGCGAGAATTATCGAGTCCGCTGGCCCTGGTCCACAACCCTGCCGCGTCGGGGATTGAACCCTGGTCCCAGGCCGTCCTCTGCTTCTGGGTCTGCTTCCTCTAACCAGTGAGCCACACCTCTCCACTAAATGCATTGGTGATCTCTCCAGGTTATGGATGTTGAATAGTAAGCGTTTAAAAGATAAACATCTTCTTCAAGTATTTTATCAACAGTGAGTAAAAGTTAAACAGTTTGGTGTGAAAGTGACACATTTTACAATGTGCCAATGAACATTCTTAGACAATGTGACGAGTTGAAAAGGGGAGACCATTCTACACTTCAGAAGTAAATTCTAAAATTCCAGGTTGCTGCTTTAATCTCTGTGACCCGGACAGGATAATAAGAAAGCAGACATATGGCAAAGTGGGGGACAGTATAGATCAGTCGTTTAAACAATAGTGTGTTCAATAGTAAAATAGTATAGTATAAAAGATTGTTAATTAAAGAAAACTTAAATTCCTCTTCAGGCTAACAGTAACACTATTAGTAAATGGAATACCACAACTAAAATGCCAGTTTAGACTTCAAGATGTGAGTTTATCATATGGTCAGTAGTGTTTGTACTCTTACCTGCAGTCAGCTGCTTTTTTAGCCTCGGAAGCAGCTGGGAAGGGTTGACAAGCGTTAGCTTCCCCAGGCATTCTGCCACCACATTGCGGGTTCCTTCTTCTGAGCACTCACAGTGTCTGAAAAACAAAACCCAGATGTCCTCTAGAAAGGGTTTCAGGTCATTGGCAGGCGTGGCACTGATCACCTCCTTGAGGGAGTGCAGCAGTAGGTACTGCCTCTTGGGCTGGCTCCCGATCTCCTTCAGGATGAAGGGAAGGTACTCTTTTAGGCTGCCAATGCTGACGCTTCCTAGGGTGTAAGAGGCTGCAGATTTCACCTCCTCACTAGGGGACGAGAAGGCCTCTAGGATGACTGATTTGAGATCCCTTTGTGAGCCGAGGTTCATGGTGCGCCCCATTTCAGCCAAGGAAAGCAAAGCCAGCATCTGCACAGCATCATTGGACTTGGGATTCTTCACATCTTGGATAAACTGAGTCACCATCCCAGAAGCCTCTTTGGGACACATGGAGGAAAGGGCAGCCACACATTTGGCTACAGAGTAATATGCCTGCTTGTGAACAGACACAGGAGCAGTGGCATGGCTGGATGAGTACACAGGACCTGTTAGTTGTTTCATCAAATCTGCATACCCTAGGCCACGTGTATTGGAGAGAACCAGAGCCTGAAAGAAGTCTAATATGGCATTGAGGACCCCTCCCTGCAGCAGAGGAGAGTGCACAAGGCGGAAAAGTTCCAGCAGGATGGAACCACTTATCTTGGACACAGATGATGGATGGACTGTAGCCAGGGATGTAAGCATCACGATGGACACTTGAGAAATATGCATATCGCTCTCCCCAATCAGAGGTGGCAGCTCAGTCAGAACTGCCTCAATCATGGCTGGTTTTAGGCTGTCACTATAGTTTTTAATCAGGATGTCCAAAGCAGTTAGGGTGCTCAACTTCAGGGCCCGTTGGTTCTTGCGTAGGAAGGAGGCCAGGATGGGAAACCCATCAGCGAGGATGGGCCGCAGGTCAATCTTCAATGGGGAGCACGCGATGAGTGTAAGCGCCTTGACAGTGGCCAACCTGGTTATTTCATTTTTGAGCCTCTCCAAGAATATCTGCAGGGTGGGCTGGAGTTCATCACCCAAGTGATCCCCAAGGTTGCAGACTATCTGCCCCATACAGGCAATAGCACGCTCTTTTACTTCCTGATCAATATCTGCAGCTTTGAGCCTCTTCAATGTGCTGGCAAACAGCTCATGGACATATGGCTTGCAGTCAAAGTTCAAGGGTGTGTCCAATGGACGGATAACCTTCACCAGTTGCTGGGTGACTAGAAGGGCCTCAGATATGATCTTGTAAAATGGATCCGTGATGCAGGCCACAAGAGGTGGAAGGAGAGCCCCAATATGTGGATGGAACACCTCAGGTGGGTGGTTACACAGGATCACATGAAGGAAGACCAGAGTATCAATTCTCATGTTGGAAGAGCTAGATTTATCAGTCAAGGAGAATAGAATCCCTGTAAAAGGAAAACAAGTATTTATTATACTCCAAGATCGAAAGGTAAACAGTAGAATAAAATATGTCTTCCCTCAAAACCATATTTATTTGTAATGTTATGATTCACTTTAGTCACTTGGCAAAGCAGTTATCCAAAAACATTCTATTATGTATGGGAACTTGTCACATTTATTTCATTTTTCTAGGCTCCGCATATGTTTAAAATTAATTTTGAGTGTTTGGACGCAGTGTGCATCATGATACTTCCTGAAGACTACAATGTGTGGCTCTTGGAACCGGGATCACTCTGCCCCACAGTTACAAAGGAACAGGAATGGGGCAGGATGATTACAGAGATGAGAGTCACATTGCTGTAGTAAGATACACAACTCTTGGGGAGGAGCTACATCCAACTTAGCAAGAGACAAACACTTTTTACCTAAGATAAAGCTCCCTGGATATAATGAGTTTTAGATTACTAATGGTACTTTTCAAATTACCCCTACAAAAAGGAAATATCAATAATCCAACTTGACAAAGGCTGTGAATAAATGTGTCCTTGGGGGGGGGAGGGGGGTCGATATTCATTTCACCTAGTATAACCTGACAGGATGTCTCCTAAAATGGAGAATCACATGAAAAATTAAGTTACGTCTGTACTAATATTTCAGCTGATATCTATATCTTCCTGGATATTGCTCACCTGAAGGAAAATCCCCAGGTGCCAGACCTGGATCTGTAAAACCTTCCCTTAATAGCTCTCCAGAGTCACCAGGAACTACCATTTGAATTCAATTGTGACAGACACATTTAGGAAGTGAAGACATATTTAGGCAGTGAAGGCACTGGCCTATAATTGTGCTGTCATTCATTCATTACTTTTTTCCAGCATCCAAACAAAGTGCGCAGAGAGGAATGTAAAGAACTTAATGACAGCAGACAATAAAACAAGAGTAACAATTTTCATACTTCGATACTTATTAGGAAAGGCACCAACTCAGAAGAGGAGAAGGGAGGGCGGTGAGCAATCTATGGGAAAAGATGGTATCTATCAAAAATATCATTAATGAAGGTCAGTACCATTTTTGTCTGTTTGATACTCTTTCCAGCAGATTCCTCATCATATGAACAAGTCCATAGTCATACCCACCAGAAGGTAGAATTGAGCTGAAATCATGGATAGTATGTCAGGAACTCATGTAACATGCCACTGCGAAGTATCCATCTCTTTGCGCCCGAGTTGCCAGGCAGTAATGTTTGGCATAAGAATAAAAGGAAGAGCAGGCGGCCACCTGGCAAATAGCAGCCTTTGGGAAACCGCTGGTGAGGTGAGTAGAAGCTACCACTTCAGGGCCCATTTTGCAGTAAGGCAAGACATTCCAACGCCTTGATCAAAGCAAGGTCTGGGATGCACTTTCTAGTGGAAGGTGGGCAATCTTGAGAAGTGGTTAGAAAGTGGAAGGCCTTTTCCTTGCCGACCAGCTGAAGCACTAAGCGATGCATTATGATGGACCTCCAACGGACCAGACGCTGATGGTGTAGGTAGAGCAAATCAAAGTGGCTTCGAAGCTGGTGAAGATGGAAAGTGTTTCTCTTGTTGCTGGAGTCTCTTAGATTCACGACACAGAAAAAGAAGGCGAAGAACTTTTGTGGGGTCTGAACCAGCCAAGAGGGTGAACACTGCCATCATTGTTGGCACCAAGAAAATCCACAAAAGTAAAATTATTGTTCATGCAACTGCTTGACTGGGGGACAAGCGTGCCGCAGGGCGGCTGTTTTAGAAACACTCCAAAAACGGTCTACATTTTCCACAAACCATTTCCCCATTAAAAGCCCTGTCTGTTAGGGCAGCCTGGACCACCCCACAAAGATCTCCATGGAGCACTTTCAGGCATGCCTCCTAAGGGTAACAGCTGTAACCATAGAAAGGGGCATCGAGTCTGCAGAGTCCAGGTCACATATTTGCTTTGAGGCATTAGGTCATATTTGACCAGTTTGAAAAAGGGTCCTCTCATGTGTTTCAGGAAGCTAATGAAAGCCAGCTTCACAATTTCCAGTGCGGCTTGGATGTACTATCCGAGGGGGCAAATGGCATTAGCAATGCACAGAGTCAGACTGCACAAAGAAAAGACGTTGTGCCACAGACTCAAGATGTTAAGACTCAAGGTCCGGTGATGCCATAGAGAAAAAGCAGGGGCTTAAATGTACA
This sequence comes from Triturus cristatus, assembly GCF_964204655.1. Taxonomy (NCBI): domain Eukaryota; kingdom Metazoa; phylum Chordata; class Amphibia; order Caudata; family Salamandridae; genus Triturus; species Triturus cristatus. Next base: position 84,004,516 of record NC_140592.1, read on the forward strand.
GAAGATGCTTGAACAACTGTACTCTCCAAATAAGGATAGGTGAATAGGAATTCTGAATCAGATGTGCTGGGACAAGCAGTCTTCTACATGGCTCTGGAGAGTGTGCTTCCCTGCCCTATGTTGATCTCCTGGCAAGTCACTGGAAAGTTGCCATAGATTTTCTAGATCTCTCCCTCAGTATACATGACAATCACTCATGCCCACTGAGGGTCTCACTGTTTACATAGATTGAGACACTAGAGCTTGGCTCTGAGGTCGAGAGGCATGCATAGTGCATCCCTCTTTTCCAGACAGTGGCTACTACCCTCTCTACCCAGGCTGTGGTAGATTGACACTGGTGACAGCATTAATATATTGTCAGGGGTATCAGTATCCCTCTGCCCTCTGGACGAGGTGGCCTACCAGCTCCAACCTAGTAAAGTCTGTGCAGTCTCCCTTACTTGGGTTCTTTTTGCCTCTGTCATATGTGTGATATGTGTATTGAGAGCCAGTGGGTTCACTGAGAGAGGACGGGGAGCCATTGTGTTTAATGTGAGCCGAACTGGTATCTGTTCTGCTGGAAATTCCAGCTACCCTGTGCCCCTCCCCATTCCTTGTAGAAGCTTGGTGAGTTGGAGTAGGTACTAGCTCTTTTCTGTATTAAGAAAATACTTCCTCTGCTAGGACAATTCCCTTCCTTTCTTCAGGGTGATGGTCAGGGCCTCCAGGTCTGGAGTTAATTAAAAGTCCTCTCTGGGGGATAGACAGGACAGGTACCAGAAGAATGGGAGGGAGCTTTCCTCACATGGGCTAATCAACAGTGAACATGCCAGAATCATGCCCCATTATTAGAGAAGCACCCTGGATGCAAAAGTAGCAGATCCCCTGAATGGCCTAGACTATCAATCAGGGAATGATAAAAGTCTGGCCTCATCAGCCATGTGGTTGTTCAAGGCTGTTCTCTTTGTTTTGACAAGGCACTTATAAGGGATCGTTGAGGAAGCTGAGATCCAGGGTCTCCTTTCAGGCCCGGAATAGGGTTTGAATTTGAGAAGGTGTCTCTGTGACAGATTGCTGCTGAAGAGAATTTGCAAGTCTGACAGAAGGACCTGGGCTTCAGCTCATCAGGCAACAACAACAAGGTGATGGATGGAATGCCTGAATTCGTTTCAGCCACTGGCAATCGCTTGGAGTAGCATCCTATCCGTAGTTTTTCACCCACCATGCCACCTCAGCTTGGACCCAACCATATGCAAATCAGTCTTGACCCTGCTCCAGTGGGAGCAGTCCAGCCAGAACTGCCAAGCCAGGTCCTCTCTGAACCAGAACACAAGCAACCCAGGCCCGGTTTCACCCTGATTAGGGCTCATCAGCCTGCTATAGCTTGGTTCCAGTGGCACAGTCGTTGCTTGTATTCAAGTTGAGGGAGGACCTGGTTTGCCCTGATTAGGGGTCATCAGCCAGGTACAGCTTGGTTTCAGTGGCACAGTGAGCATGTGACCCACACATGGGCATACCTGTCGCACTTAGGGCATCAACTGCAACAACAAGAAGGTGATAAATGGAATGCTTGAGTTAATCTCATCCACTGGCGATTAAATGCATATGCTAGATGTATGTGTGTCTATGAGTGGTACAGTACATGAAGTATACAGCGCTGGACAGTGCATATGTTAAATGCAAGTAACATTCAACCACTATGAGTGAAGCATTCTGTGTGCTCCTCCTGGTGCAACAAGACTGCAATCCATGGGACAGGTTTATGTCATGCTGCACACGCATGATTCCCGTATGCCTATGACAACAAAAAGTAGCATTAGGGATCCAGACATGTGACAGTTGGGTTCTCAGGGCAAGGGTGCACGTCTATTATCATGAAGAGGACTCTTCTGACCCAACAATCGCGTGGGTAAATATGTGTAGTAAGGTATAGAAAATCTATACTTATCTGTCAATATTTTGGAATTGATATTCTACGTAAAGGAATGCGTGGATTTTTTAAGGTACTTAATAAAGCACACTCAAACATCTTTCCACAATCAATTTTAAAGCTGACTCGCAACTTTGTGTATTTTCTAAACTGTTCAGGATATATATATATATATATCAGCTTAGAGCCCCCCTTCCCACTCCTTTTACCCGAGGTGGTGGATGACAGGCCTCCACACTCAGTAACAAACTACAGGAGGATATCCACAGACCCAGTTGAGAGCTGGGTAGGATATTATACAACATACTACAATCTCTCAACAGGTATTATTTGGTTGACAATTCAAGAAAAAAGATATGCACATAACATGTTGCAAGGAAAAGGGCGAGAGAAGAAGGGGAGCTGGGCAAAAAAACCACAGTGGAGACAAGAATGCAGGACACAATAAATGTGAAAAAAACTTTTACATGTATTTTGATTGAAGTTCAAAACAAAAGCACTATGTTACATTAAATGTAATGTAACCTTTGTGAAGCTGTGCACAAGTGCTCGTGAAACGGTGAACGGTGCAAGTGACAAGTGAAGGGAAATAAACATCAAACCGTACTGCCGTTTCCGCAGCGGTGTGCTTGCGGTAAGCCGAGAATGAATCGGGATGGCGAGGAACGGAAGCCCACCTGAAGTCCAGACCACGTCTGCATGCGTCCGGGGCTGGCGTGCCGGATGGAGGCCCAGGCCTGCGTAAACGGCAATGCGGTTCATCGGATATGATTCTCTCTCCATAAATGTGGTTTGCCAGGCTATTACCCCGCCTCATCCTTAGTCTCACAAGGCCCACTCCCCATTCTCTTTGAACCCTCCAGTGGTCGCGATTAACCCACAGCACTACCGCAGTGCTACACCCTGCCTGCTGTATTCATCTACAATTACAAGATAGCACTTGCATAAATATTGTAACCTGGTCCTGATGATGGCCTGAAATCTTCACAGGCCAAAACGCCGTCGACTTTGCAGTGCAATTCAAGGCGCCACTCATGTGGTCTTCCCCAAAAAAACAGTTTTTGTTTGTTAATGTATTATTGCATGGGCACCAACAAGAGTTCACTGTATATATTGTTCTACGCAATTTCCTGCGGTTTATTTCCCTTCACTTGTCACTTGTGCCGTTCATCGTTTCACGAGCACTTGTGCACAGCTTTACAAAGGTTACAAGACATTTAACGTAACATAGTGCTTTTGTTTAATCAAAATATATGTAAAAGTGTTTGTTTGCCGCTGCATGAGTCTGTCTTCCTATTCCTGCCTCTCCTGCTTTTAGTATTTACTCTCCTTTATCTCATTCTGCCCTCCTTTTATAGAACATCTTTTCTCTATCTTCTCTTTACTTATAAATATTTTATATTCTCTCCTTAGACCTGTTCTCTATAAACCATGTATAGCAACTGAAAGTTTTTCTTGGCTGTGAATGGGCATGAGCAGAGGCTACCACCTTTCTTTGGCCACTGAGCTTTTCACTGTTCCCCAGTCTCAGAAGCCTACCATCCTAGGGCCTTTCTAAAACTGGAAAAGTCCCCTATGACCATGTCACAAAGAAGTTAGTGCATTGTGGTCATCATATCCCTGCAGCTTGTTGTTCATTCTTGCTGGCTGGACACCAGGCTTCATGATGGGTATTACTTGCTTTAGGGCAGAGGAGATAACACATTGAATTCCAGTTCACTGCCTTCACAGTGTGGTAAACTTCCACGGGTTGTCTACAGTACTGGAAAAGAAAATGTTTCTGGTAAACGCACCAAAAACATTTTCTTTTCCAAAATCAAAGTTGGACACGAGGAAAAGGCTTACCTCGAGTTTGATTTTTTGTTTGATGTATTGCGTATCAAACTGTGCGTGCTGATGTCACAGCAAACCAAAGGTAAAAACCAGTAATGCTAATGGAATCTGCGTGGATCCACAAAAGTCCTACCACACAAAGTTCAGACATTTCCCCCAATAACAATTGTACCCAACTTGTGTGACTGGGTACGCCCATGAAAGGAAAGGTTTCAAACGCAGCACGGAAACAGCAAAAATGTACCTTACAAATCGACCCATTCAGGCCTTGTATGCAACTATAGTATTTAGGCCAGGGCTCTGCCAGCTCCCAGGAAAGCCTGCCAGACCCAGCCATTTCTGACAAAGGTAAAGAAAGGAAATTTCCAGGATCTATAAAATTCATGCCACCTGGCGTTCCCACGCTTCTCCCAATAAAAACAGCACCCCAAATATTCATTAAGTATTATGGTGCACATGCATCAAAATAGACAATAGGGATTCTTTAATTGCGATTTTTAAAGAATCACAATTAAAGAATCGCTATTGCCTATGCATGTAGGAATCGGAATAAAATTGCGATTCCTACACATTCCTTAATTGTGACTCGCAAATTGCGAGTCGCAATTAAGGAATTGATTCCCATTCATTCCCATGGGCCTAGAGGCCAATAGGAATGAATGGGAATTGCATGCGCAATTTGCGAGTACCCAATAGGTACTCGCAAATTGCGCATTCAATTTCAAGGGTGCCAAAAGGACACCCTGTTGCACCCCTGAAATTACAATGTATCCACATGTTGCGCACACACATGCCCCAAGGGCATGTGTGGGTGTAACATGGGACTTTGAAAAATGCACGTTAGTGCATTTTTCAAAGAAATCGCAAATTACCATCAACTTTAGATTGACGGTAATTTGCGATTCATATTTGCGAATTCGCAATTTTTTTTGTTTAATGCATTGCATTTAAGGAATCGCAATTTCTTAAATGCAATCGCAATTTAAGTAATCGTAATAACAAATTTTGCGATTCCTTAAATTACAATTTTGCCATTTGGGATGACGCATCCCAAATGGAAAAATACCGGTCGCAAAGGGGCAGATTCTGTGAATCTGCCCGTTTGCGACCGGTTTTTATGTTGATGCATGTGGCCCTATATTTAGTACATTCATTACATAAGACCTCATAACAGCAATTTATTTGCTATGACCATCAATTAGATAAAGCTGAATTTCAAAGGAGTTAATACATTTGAAAAAGCAGATTTAGAATACACAGTTCTGAGATTACAATATGTAAAAAACAGGAAATATTAGTTGATGCAGTGCCGAGATGTCTAGAGAGGTCAATGATAATACAAATGCTGTCAGCCTCAGATGCCCGGATTATGCTAGCCACAATATTTGGTTCACGGAGATGAATCCTCAGCGTGTCAAGTCTAGCAGGGCTATCTATAAGTTAAACCATTTTTAGGTCTCGCCTGACCCAGCGCATGCGATCACTTTCACTTTCGCGGCCGCTTGGCATAGCCAATAGGTCTCGCTTTTGGGACCTTATAAGTATTTAGTTATGCAACTGTTGCATGGCTACACACTTATAAGGTCCCAAAGGCAAGACCTATTGGCTATGCCAATGCTTGTTGAAAATTAGATAGTCTGTTATATCAGGCCCTTCTGACATGACAGGCTATATTGGGTCATTTCAGATTCACACTACTGCTGGTTCGGGTACTTGCAGCCCTCAGCAGCAGGCACATTAACCAAACTATCTGGCTCCAACAAACAAAATAAAGATCCATAGAGCAGATACATTATCTCACCAGGTTCAATTTGACAACAGGCCTGTGCCCCTACAAAAGCTGTAGGCTGGAGCAATGTCAGTCAAATATAAGTCATACCGGACTTGTGAGAACTCTGTCCTAGCCAATAAGCTAATCAAACACCATGTCTAATTGGAATCTGGAGATTTCCTGATTGGACATTGCTTATGAATGGCATGTAGTTTTAAACAGCAAATTCCTATTCGACATACTATAGGTGAAAGTGAGAAGGGAGTTCTGCTAATGCCCACTACATTCTTGGTCTCTGACCTGGGACTGCAAGTAGTGTTGATAATACCTTTCCAAGCTCCTCACACAAAACACTCTGGCGTCCCGCAGGGGTCCATCATATTCTCTCTATTATTCAACATCTACCAAAGCCCCTATCAAACCCGGATTAAATTCTTCAGCCTCAGCTGCTACAGCTATGCAAATGACATCCAAATAATATTTTTTTTAAAACAGATTTTACTTTTTTTTTTATTGAACATATCAAGTTACATACAGTTTCCCTGTTGGGACTCTGCCATTCTTCCGCAATTACATTTTCAGGTTGGTTTATCCCCTTGCTGCATAGCATGCATCTGTTCCATGAATAATGGTCCCCAACAACTTCCCCCCTCCCATACTCCCACTGCAGGTCGCTATTAGTGTTCTGTTGTGTGTGTATGGGGCGCCCTTTGTCAATTTAAGTGTTAATGCCAGTCTCTCCTGTTACTAGTCTTCTCTTTTGAGCCTCCCGAGATCTTCCCGGTTTATCTAAATTTAAATTGACTCAGCTGGTGGCGCCTGCGCTAAGTCTCGTTCCGGACTTTGTCATATTGGGCTTCCCTGCCGGGACTGTGTCTCCGGTGTTGAATTGCCAGACCCCAAATCAGCGTGTCACATACTCTCCACCAGAGCCTCCCAAGCCCTGGCATTTTCAATTTTGCCTAACCTCCTTCGTGCATTCCTAAGCAGGATCCTACCCTCACAGCCCTCCCATTTCTCCAGTTGACAGCCAAATCTTTTTAAAAATGGATGCCCTGGAAGACCTCTACAATTTTAAACTTGATAAGGGCCTTCGGGCCATAAACACATGGATGATGAATAATCATCTAAAGCTCAATACTGCAGACTGAGATTATGGCCTGCGGACAATGACAAAAATGCCAGTCTACCACCACAGGCCTAAGGAAAATGAAGCCCCTCCAACAATATCAATCAAGGTCAGAAATCTAGGGGTAACCATGCATTCATACCTATACTTGATACCACATCTTAACGTCACATAGAGTGCCTTCTACTCAATGGAAAACACTACATTGAATCTTCCCATACCTTGTATACCATCAGAAACAGCAAGCCATATTCACATTCATAATCTCCAAGCTAGACTATGTCAACAGCCTATATCTTGGCACACCCGCTTTCATCATACCCAAATACAACTCATTGAAAATGTTGCTTCAAGACTTTTTCTCTGCCTTCATCCAAAAGAACATGACTCCTGTCTTGCAATTACTCTAGTGGCTACTTATAGCTAGAAGAGCAATGTTCAAAGCACTTTGCATTGCCCACAGATCCTCCCAAGGTAAAGGACCTCTACAACTACAAGTTAACCCCTTCTGTGCCCATGACGAGTGTTAGAAAAACCCCACTCCCACACCGGAAGGGTGGTGGTCATGGGATCTTTCCAGACATACACTGTGGTAGCTTGGCTCGAGTGGTCAGGGGTCAGGCACCGTGTTAAGCCTACGACATACCCACACAATAACCATGCGTGCATCCGTTCCAAAAACGACACTACACCTTAAAAATTATACTGAAAATATATCTCTTTATCTTCTTTTCTCTTAGTTGCTGATTAAATAAATAATAATACAATCACAGTACACAAGGCTTTTTCTTAAAAAGTGCAGGTCAAATAAATAGTAACACTTTACAGGTGCGATAAATAGGTTCAGGTCAAATAAATACTGTGAGGCAATAAATACTGTGCAGGAATAAGTTAGCTCAGGACAATAAATACATCACAGGAATAACTTAGATAAATACAATAAATACAGTACCCTCAATAAATAATATCAGCCAACAATGACATTTGTAAAATCAGATCACATTTAAAATACTATGGGCTGATTTGGCCCAGTCACAGCTTGTGGTTAGGTGGATGGCCTGAGGGGTATACTCCCTGGCTTGGACAAGGCTGAGGCCTACACTGAGGTAGATCAAGGGGGAATCTAGAGATCTGGCTCTCCCACACTACACAACCCCTCTGTATTAGTCTCAGCTCACCCCTGGCACAATCAAGCTGGATCCAGCACCTCTCTAGCCCCTAGGATAGTCTCTTAGGGCTTCACAGGGCCTTAGGCGCCCTCTATTCCACTTACTGCCCTTTTTATGAAGCTCCGACGCCGCTGGAGTCGTGTCGACGCCGTGAGGCGGTTCCGGTTCGATTTCGGCGGCCTCGGCGCTGTGTCAGTTCTTGACGACGCCGGTAGGCGGTTCCGGTTCGATGTCGGCGGCCTCGGCTCGATGTCGACCTCCGGTTCGATGACGTCGGGCAGTCTTGGCTCGATGTCGACTTCGGGCGGCTCCGGTTCGATGACGTCGGGCGGCCTTGGCTCGATGTCGACTTCCGGCGGCTCCGGAGTGCGATCCCCACTCCCGACCTCCGGTGCTCCTTTCTTCAGGTTCCGGCGACTCCGGAGTGCGACCTCCACTCCCGACCTCCGGCACGATTCTCTTCAGGTTCCGGCGACTCCGGAGTGCGATCTCCACTCCCGACCTCCGGCACGCTTCACCTCGGTCTCCGGCGACTCCGGAGGGCGGACTTCACTCCCCCGTCGACGCCGCACACTCGACCTCGGGTGACTTCCTCCTCGACCTCTGGTACTCTCCACGACCTCCGTCGGCGCCCTCTCTCGACCTCTGGCGGCTCCGGGTACGACGTCTGCTTTCCAGTCAGCGCCGCTTCTCCACCTCGGGCTCCAGGTCTCTAGGCTTCTCGACGTCGGACTTCAGGTAGTTACCAGTAACCAGGTCAGGTACTTGCTGTTCTTTACTTTTAAGGCCTGTTCCTGCTGTCCAGGTCCTTAAGATGGTTTTTCTTGCTTTCTCCCACACAGGGCTCCAGGCTGGGCTCAGTCAGTAGGGACTAGTATCAAGGGTGGGTTTATGGACCCCACTCCAGGCACAAGTTTCCACCCCTGCTGCCTCACTCCTTCCTCCTTCAGGTTTCTGCTGCTCTCTCTTCACCAGTCAGGTGCCAACTGCCAGCTCCAACTGTCAACTCTGACTTAGCTTCCCAACATTCCAAACCGCCTCCAACTGTCACAGGGTTCCAGAATGTTGCAGAAGGTTCTAGTAGGTTCCAGTGGGTTCTGATGATGTCACAGGTGGCCACCATTTTGTGCTCCAGGCCCTCAGACAGAAGTTCCAGGGGTAGATAAAATGGCTCCCTGAATCTGCATCAATACTAAAAAGTCTGGTGGTTCCCAAAAAGGAAAAAAATACTAACAGGGTTTGAGGCAAAAGTGGGACAAAATAAATAATGATGAGGAGGGACCACCCAAAGGGCTGACAGGTCTAACAACGAGATAGTGTCGTCATGGAGCGCGGTTGCGCTGTGCCCATGACGAGACTATCTCGTCATGGACCCCGCCCGCTAATGAAACGGCCGGCACAGGAGGGGGAATGGGCGGGGCACTCAAGGGGTTAAATTCAATTCAAGCTAAATAAACAAAACAGGACACTGAGCTCCAGGCTTGCACCACTTATCATCATAACACCTTACTATACGCAATCTAGAGGAGGCATTACTTTCTCAGTACAAGCCGGCAAGCTCTGAAGCACACCCTCAGCCACCACCATTTGAAGCACCCAGGAGCATATACACTTCACAAGACAATTAAAATCATAGCTACTTCCAAGACAACTACACCACACCATATCCCAACAGAACCCAGGAAGACAGTTGCACCCTCAAACTCAGTTTTCAGCTTACAACCTGCAGATTGGAAAGAAATCAACCAGCAAACTACTTTTGATCAAGAGATAGGTTAAGGAAGGCTGAACTATGGTTTGCCGGGGTATTATGTAGTGATGTAATTTCATATGTAGCATTTCTGGCCCACAGTAATACTTACACCATTGTACTCAATGCTCAGTAGCTAACTATAACTTACATCACTTACATTCACATAAGACATATCTGCTACAAGGGTTGTCCATCGCCAGTACTGTGCAGTCAATAAACTGGCCATCACCAAATGAACAGGCATGGAATAACTGAAGAGATCTGTCATACACTGATGGTCAATCAGAGGACCAGAATCTAGTCTACTGCTGCAGGTCCCAAATATGTATACACTAAGGCTGTTTCTTCACAGCTCACAATGACACTCAGATATGGGATGATAATAACAATGCCCATTTTAGCAGATCTCTCCACTTCTCGCTCCCTACAACTTTGCAGCAACCAGCTAGGCAGGTTATATTTATAAGACTTACAGAGTGGTTCAAAGCTGCCAGATAACTGAAAAACCATACACTACACATACTACACCTCACCATCCAGCACAATGCTACGTGCTGTGTCCCATATCACGATGACCGCACATCTCCGGTCATAACCCACGACATGGAAACTCTTCCCACAGGACCACAAAACAAAGTCAAGCCCCTTCCAACCACACACCCTATATGTTGTCACTTGCTGCCCATGTAGGTAAGCACTTCAGTGGCCCACCCAGGAACAGTAAGCGCTAGGTGAAAGATGCAATACAGTATAGTACAATACAATATTTATCATTTATGTATCACCAAGATCTGTTTTGATCCGATCTGTTTCCATCACACGTCAGAATTACAAAAGAAAATGAGCTTCATTTGTGCTTTCATAACTTCTGATATATTTTGAAAGATTTGCACAGTTCATTTTTCTGGGATTTACATTTTGTTGTGTACTACAACAATGATGACCATATTGAAGTGTCAATCAACACCAGGAGGAATTCGGTAAGTACCAAAGTGCTCCAGATCTGCACTTGAAGGGTAAGTAACAAAAGGAAATGATGCCAGTACACAAGGTAGCACCATATATATGGCAATGTTGTCATTTCCTGGATTCCTGGACAGGTGGAGCCACAACTGGAGTCATGTGGCACCAACTGGCATGTCTGGAGAGCTGTAGCTTGAAGAACATTTTCTGGATCTAGTCTGATGCCTAGTGATATTCTTAAGGTGAAAATGATGTAGGAAGGAGTAGCCACCATAAGATGGTGCTGCCGGCACCAAGCTCAGCATGTGCTAGGCTTTTCACCCGCTTTAAATTTCAGCAGGTATCACACAACAAAACCTATTGGGGTGCAGATTTCAATGTACTTTGTATCGACAGCTTAACCTTTTAAAATGTATTAACTCCTATGCCTTCCAGAATGAGGAGTTGGAGAAAATAATAATGTTCCCCAGGCTTAACTACATTTTCAGAAAACAGATATACCAATTTGTCTCAGGACTGTTTAATTTTTATCACCTCCTAGTGGCAACCTTACATTTAAGTGTGGGAAAGAGATTGTCTTTAAAGTAACTTTAAAAATGCAAGAGAATGATTGAGGGTAGAAAAACAGTCTAAATATATAAGCCTTAAAAATCAAGAAAGTAATGAATACTGGGATTAAACTGCATTTGCAATAATAAACTAGAGGCTATCAAAGAATATTATACTCTGTAAGCCAAGTGCAACATCTGTATTTGATTAGGTTATGGGAGCAAAATGCTAAACATGGAACACTTCAAACATACAGTTGATTTGAATTCCAGACCTTTGATGCAGATTTCTTGATCTACAAATTTTTAGAACCTAGACACACCAGACATTTCTGAAAAGTACCACAAAGTGATTCCCAAGTACACACTTTCAAATCAATAATATATACAATATGCAATATTTTGGACAATCTTTGTCTTTTGTTCTTTATTTTATTTTTGTCTTTTCATACCCAGCCAACACGTTTCGTCGTATCGGATATTTCCCACGACTTCCTCAGGGCTGTCTTCTTCTTCTTGGTGTATACGCAATAAACCTTGTCCCCAGTTCTACTTCCATCCCGGTGGTTTCAAAGGTGTTTCTCAGTCAAACGTTATCATATATGTTCAATATGATGTGTACTACTTCTTGTCAGCCCTAAATTGTTTGTTTCCATAAAGGGCAGTATCCAGAATCAATATTCAATCATGTTCGGGTTCCCATAATCTGTAGCCCAGACGTTCACACGGCGTTCTGGCTGCTGCCTTGCATTTTCTTTTTTGCAGCTCTTCATCTCTATTTTGCTGGCATCCTTGCTGCTGGTGTGCCGAGAGCTATCAGAGGTAGTGAGCATGTGAGCAATATAAGCGAGGTGCCTGTTGTGATGTCTTGGTAGATGATGCTCCTGGTCTTGAAGATGGTGCAGGTCAGTGAAATTTCATCAGGTGGGAGTGATGTTGTAGGATGCCCTTATGGGGCGATGGGGAGCACTATGGAGTTTGGGAGACCATAGAGAAGGGTGTTGCCATCAATCAATCAGGTAAGTGCACTACTCACCCGTGAGGGTCTCAAGGTGCTGAGAGGGAGGGGAAGGGTTATGCAGCTCCGTTCAGCCGAAGAGCCAAGTCTTGAGGGTCTTCCTGAAGGTGTTCAGGGAGTGGGCGTGTCTGATGTCTGCCAGTAGCTCGTTCCAGGTCTTGGCTGCGATGTAAGAGGCGTGAGTGAGGATTTTCAAAGTGACTTTCTTCTCTACGGGGAGCCAGTGGAGTCGCCGCAGGTGTTGGCTGATGTGTTCGTGCCGGGGGATGCTGAGGACGAGTCTGGCTGCGGTGTTCTGTATTGTTTGCAGTTTGCGGAGTAGGGACTTGTTGATGCCGGCGTAGAGTGCGTTGCCATAGTCGAGTTTGCTGGTGATGAGTGCGTGGGTGACTGTTTTCCTCGATTCAGGGGGGGGATCCATTTGAAGGTCTTACAGAGGATGCGGAGGGTGTTGAAACAGCTGGAGGTGACGGCGTTGACCTGTCGGTTCATGGTGAGCGATAAACTGAGTACGATGCCGAGGTTCTTGGCGTGGTCTGAGGGGTTAGGTGGGCTTCCGAGGGCAGTTGGCCACCAGGTGTTATCCCATGCTGAAGGGGTGGTTCCAAGGACGAGGACTTCTGTCTTCTCGGCACTGAGTTTTAGGCAGCTGTTGGTCATCCAGACTGCCACTTCTTGCATTCCTCTCTGGTAGTTGAGTTTTGCGGTGGTGGGGTCTTTGGTGAGGGAGAGGATGAGTTGGGTGTCGTCGGCGTAGGATACGATGTTGAGGCCGTGTTGTCGGACGATGTCTGTGAGGGGAGCCATGTAGATGTTGAAGAGGGTCGGGCTCAGCGATGACCCCTGTGGGACTCCGCAGGTGATGTCCGTAGGAGAGGAGAGGAAGGGCGGTAGTCTGATCCTTTGGCTTCTTCCGGTGAGGAACGAGCGGATCCAGTCTAGGGCAGCTCCTTGTATGCCGGCGTCGTGAAGTCTGGTGATTAGTGTGCGGTGAGAGACGGTGCCGAAGGCTGCAGACAGACCGAGGAGGATGAGGGCCGCAGAGTGACCCTGGTCCAGGAGGGTGCGTATGTCGTCTGTGACCGCAAGTAGAGCGGTCTCGGTGGTGTGGTTGGCTCGGAATCCGGATTGGGAAGGGTCGAGGAAGGCGTGCTCTTCGATGAATCGTGTCAGTTCCCTGTTGATTGCTTTCTCTGCCACTTTGGCTGGGAAGAGGCGAAGCGAGATGGGCCGGTAGTCTTTGATGTCGGTGGGGTCGGCCGGGAGCTTCTTGAGCAGGGGCCTGACTTCAGCGTGCGTCCAGTCATCTGTGAAGGGGCCCGTTTTGAAGGTGGTGGTGATGGTGTGTTGCAGTTGGGGCGCGATGGTGTCTGCGGCTCTGTGGTAGATGTGTGGGGAGAAGTGGTCGGTGGGGGCCCCCGAGTGGATGCCTTTCATGGCCGCTGCGTCCAAGGTCGTGATAGGTGTCCAGTTGGAGATGGTGGGTTGGCTGGTGTCTTGGGGAGACGGGTGGCTGGCTGAGGCGTCTTGTGGGTGGTCGGTGAAGTTGTCGTAGAGTGTTCTGATCTTGAGGTGGAAGTAGGTCCCGAGCTTTTCGCAGAGGTTTTGGGACAGGGTGATGTCTGTGGCTTTGCTGCGTGGGTTGGTGAATTCCTTGATGACGTTGAAGAGTTCCTTGGAGTTGGTGAGGATTTTGTTGTGGATGAAATTCCTCTTGGTTGTTCTGATTTGGTTGTGGTAGTCCGTCATGGCATTCTTTTTTTTTTTTAAATTTTATTGTGCAGAGAAAAAGGGTACAAGCACGGGCCTACAACCTCCTGGGCCGGCCGCTAGTATTCAGAAATGATCAAGCAGTTCAAAAAACAATGACTGGCCCACAGGGGCTCCGCTAAATTACAGGAGATCAGACTGCACATAAGGGACGTCAGGATATACCCTTTTTACATAAATATCAACAAAAGTAAAGAAAAACAAAAAGCAAGGCGAAAAACATTGAAAGGGCGTCTAACCACAGTCGAGGAACTCCACACCCAACCACCCTAGGGTGGTCAATAAAAAGGGGGGGGTCTGAGAGGGAGGGGGGGGGCCACGGGAAAACCAAATCTATACACAGATGCACAAATTAAGCAAGGAACCCTCAAGGATCAGGGGGACAAGGCAACCTCAGACGTATCCACCAGGGGGGGAGAACAGATAGTTCCTCGATACACATTCCACTGACCCCAGATTCTACCCCACGCCCCCGGTTTACCACGAGCCACATACACCGTCTTCTCCCTGAACATGCACCAGTCCATGTTCTCCTTCCATACGGACACGGTGGGAGGCCGTTGGGAACCCCAAAGCTGCGCAATATCCCTCTTTGCGATCATGTTCCCAAGGGCCGTCCACCGAGCCTGGGCCGCATTATAGTCATTGGGCTCCCACACATTCAGAACACATCGGCGCACCTCCGGCAGCAGAGCGATCCCAGTGATTCGTTTCATAACATCATGCACCTGGTGCCAATATTCCGCCACCTCGCGGCACTCCCAGAGGATGTGGAGAAAGGTGGCACTGAGCCCGCAGCCACGCTTACAGAGCCCGTCGTCAGAAAACCCCATCGAGACCAAACGGGGACCCGTCACATAGACACGATGGAGAATCTTAAGCTGGACCAGACGGAGACGGGCCGGGATGGCAACCTCCTTAGGGGATGACAGCGCAGACTGCCAGTCCTCGTCGTCCAACTCAACCCCATCACCCGTCCACGCCTCCCGAAGACGCACCAAGAGATCAGCCCGATTATTTATTAGTTTTTTATAAATCAAGGAGATAGTACTGTCGGGGACGTGTCCGTCGAGTATACGGTCCTCGAGAGGCGAAGAAACAGGGACCGTGGTCCCCTCCCCAAAGACCGAGAGTAGGGCGTGCCGAACCTGGGCATAGCGGAAGAACTCCCTTTCACTAAGCTCGTACTCGCTCTGAAGCGCCGCGAAGGATTTAACCGCGCCTTTAACCCATAGGTCCCCCACTCTGCTAATGCCGATCGTATCCCAGTGCTCAAAGCCTTTCGTTGTCCAGAGGCTTCCCAAGCGCTCTGAGGCGAATAAAGGAGTAGCACACGTTAAACGCTCACTCCAGCCCACAGCTACATTCGCTGCCTTCCACACACGTACCGCAATCCTAGTAGGGCCCGTGAGGGTCCTTCCGGCAGATCGAGAGTAAAGCGCTCTGTTATAGTTACCGCCGGGAAGCAGGAATTTATCCATCTCATATGCCGGGTTCGAACCAGGAGCGTACGTAGCATGGTTAATGGCAGCCAGCTGGGAGGCCCAATAGTACCTTCTAATGTCAGGAAGCGCGATGCCCCCGTCATACCAGGGAAGAGTCAGCTTTGCCAAAGCGATACGCGCACGACCGTCCCAAACCAGTCTCCTCTGCAAACTCTCCACTTCCCTAAAGTAGGCCGCCGGAATGATATCGAAGGAGTTCTGGAGTGCGTAAAGAAATCTGGGAAGGGACATCATTTTAAACAGTGCTGCGCGACCAAGTGGAGACAAGGGCAACTTACACCACCGAGCCGTATCCACCCTCAAACGCCGGAGGGGAGACAGGAGATTCTGCTCGTAGCGGACCGCCGGATCCAACGAAACGTACACCCCCAAGTATTTAAAGCCGGATTGAGATGTTTGGATCGGAAGCCGAGGCGGCAAGAGAGGAAGGCCACCGGAGATAGGATACACGCAAGATTTGGACCAGTTAATTATCAAACCCGAATTTCTCCCGAAGGAAGTAAGAACATCAAAAAGCACAGTGAGCGACTTCCGCGGCGAGGTGAGGTACAAAAGAATGTCACCCGCGTACAACGAGACCCGATCCTCGAAGTCCGGGGCCCACCGGATCCCTCTGATCGAGGGCTCCCAGCGGAGCCAGGCAGCGAGCGGTTCCAAGGCGAGAGCAAAGAGCAGAGGGGACAACGGGCACCCCTGCCTAGTACCCCTCCCGAGAGCGAAGGGCCGAGAAACCCGCCCATTGACAACAACCTGAGCCATTGGTCCAGCATAGAGGAGCTTAACCCAACTAATAAATCCCTCCCCAAAGCCAAACTTCGCCAAGACGGCCCAAAGGAATGGCCACTCGATGGTATCAAAGGCCATCGTGGCGTCTAAGGAAACCAATATGGCCGGTTCAGAGAAGTACTCCGCCCTAGCGAGGACGCCATGGAGACGCCGCAAGTTGAGAGCGGTATTACGATGCGGGATAAAGCCGCATTGATCCGGATGTATCAAATCACATATAACTCTCAGCAAGCGATTAGCGAGGACCTTGGCAAGGATTTTCGGTTCGGCATTTAGTAGGGAAATAGGCCTATATGAGGCACAGCGTTCTCGTGGCTTACCGTCCTTGGGAATCACAACTATGGTAGCCAGACGCTGGTCGTCGGGAAGGGAACCCCGCTCGAGCGACTCCAGAAACATACGACGGAGGAAGGGCGCGATTTTATCCGGGCGTAGTTTATACAGTTCAATCGGCAGTCCGTTGGGGCCCATAGCCTTGCCCGAGCGAAGGGAACGAATCGCGGTAGCAATCTAGTCGACAGACAGGGAGGCCTCCATCTGCTCACGGTCCTCGACGGATAAGCCGGGCAAGGCAATATCCCGCAGCAAGAGACGAGAGTCATCCTCATCTCTATCAGACACCGGGGAGTACACCGCCCGGAGGTGGTCAGCAAAACACTCCACAATCTCACCAGGGTCAGTCACACACACTCCATCCGAAACCCGAAGCTCCGGGACCACACGATTCACTCTCTCCTTCTTATCCAACCAAGCAATCAGTTTACCCGCCTTGTCCCCGGCATCATACAACCTACCCTGCTGCTCCCTATACATGGTCTTGGCAGCGTCAGTAACAAGAGACTTATATTCAAACTGCTTCAAGCTGAGGGCGTGAAGCCCATCCTGAGTGACACCCGTCTCCAAAGCTGCCTCCAGCCCCGATATTTCAGTCTCCAGCTTCACCACCGCCTCATTCTTAACCCTCTTAGCCTCCACTATCTGGGATAGGGCGTGCCCGCGGAGCACTGCTTTGAAGGCTTCCCACAGGGACACTGAGGACAACACCGACCCCTCATTCTCGAGAAAATACTGATCAATCGACTTAACAAGGCTATCACGAATCTTGGGGTCTCGCAAGTACCAAGGGTTAATAGGGGCGATCCGCCCAGCGGACCGCGTCCCGGTGTCAAAAAGCAACCACAGTGGGGAATGATCAGAGATACCCCGGGCCAGGTGCTTAACCTCTCGAATCCGGGCAGTCTGGGCCGCGGGCATAAGAAAATAATCCAATCTGGGGAGACTCCCATGGGCCCCAGAGTGAAATGTGTACTGACACTGTGTCGGATGCATTAACCTCCAACAATCCACCAGACCGAGGGTATCCAAGAGCCCGCCGAGCCACGCCTGGGCAGCAGGGAGGGCCCTGGGTGGGTGGCGATCCAGATCTCCCGAAACAACCGAATTAAAATCCCCACCCATAAGCAAAAGACTGTCAGGAAGCTCAAGCAGCATACGACCCAAGTCTGAGAAAGTGGAGTTCTGGAGGCCCGGGGGAACATAAACCGAAACCAAGGAAAGGGACTGTCCCTCCCACCTCCCAGTCAGGGCCGCATAGCGCCCTCTATCGTCTAGGACAACCCTGGTGATCTCTAGCGGAAGTGAAGATCGTAGGAGAATGCCCACCCCTCTAGAGCCGGTGGTGAAACCGGAATGGGCCACGAGTCGGTAGCCCCCCCTGTTCATGGCATGACAAACATTACCAACCAAATGCGTCTCCTGTAAGAATACCACATCAGGAGTCAAACGACGCAAATATTGCAGCACAACACCCCGTTTGATACGATCCCCCAATCCATTGACGTCCCAAGACATCAATCTCAACCCGTCCCCCCCCATCCCCTCCAGTAGGTCAAGGGTCCCCCAGCAAATAGCGCGACACCTGAAACTGAAACAGAGCCAATACCTCGCCTTGAAAACAAAAAACACAAATCCAAACAACCCCTCCCACCCACCAACCCCCCCCCCGAATTCAACTCCCCCCACCCTGCACCCCTGCGGTCCAAAAAACCACCCCAACTTGCAGTGTGCCTGTCGCCCTAGAAACCCCATTCTACGAAAAGACCCCGGAGGAGGAAAGGGACCCGTCCCTGCCCGCCCCCAACACAGATCATAATTAAACAAAATGTACAAAAGAAGTAGAACTCAGCCGAACAAAACAAACTGTCAAAGTCAAGGACCAAAAGTCACTCCGAAAGAGGCCCGCCACCCTCGGCACCACCAGAAGGCCCAGGCCGGTCACCCCGGTCCGGTAGAGAATCCAGCCAGTCACTCACAGTCGCAGGACAGTCAAAAAAGGTAGTCCGGTCTTCGTATTCCACTCGGAGCCTAGCAGGAAAAAGCATAGAGTACTTAAGACCCAGGTCCCGGAGACGGCGCTTCACCCCCTGGAAGCCCATCCGCTGCTTCTGGACAAGTTGGGTGAAGTCCGGGAAAAAGTTAACGGATGAGTTCTCATATCGGACCGGGCCATGTACCCATGAGGCCTGCAGAATCGCATCTCGGTCTCTGTAGTGAAAAAGTTTTGCAACAATAGGCCTCAGGGGAGCCCCCGGTCGCGGCCGACCGCCTGGGACTCGATGGGCCCGCTCCACGGCAAAGAACTTACTCAGGCCAGTGGGGGCAAGCTGGTTGAGGGTGAGATCCTCAACCACAAGATCAACCGGGCGATTGTCGGAGGTCTCTGGAACACCTATGACGCGGATGCGTCATGGCATTCTTGTAGGTGGAGTAGCTGTTGGTAGTCTTGGTGTTCCTCCAGTTCTTTTCCAGGCATCTGCAGGTGCGTCTGGCTTCTTGGAGGTCGGTGGTGAACCAGGCGTCTTTTCTGGGGCACTGTTTGTCGGGGTTGTGTAGCATGGCGAGCTCGTCTGTGCAGTTGGAGATCCAATTGTGGAGTTCTCTGACTGTGGTGTTTGCATCGGAAGCCCAGGTGTGGTTGCCTCATGAGATGGTGGAGTTTAGTTGCACGTCGGTGACCTTGCACCAGTTTCTTCATGGCGGGCGTGGGGCTGGTTTGGGTGCTTTGGGTTTATTGATGGTGAAGTGGACGCAGTGGTAGTCAGTCCAAGGTGGTTGCATTGTGTGGCTGAAGTGGATGCTGTTTCCTGCCACGAAGATGGGGTCGAGGGTGTGTCCTGCCCTGTGTGTCGGTGTGTTTACGAGTTGGTTGAGTCCGATGTTGGCGAGGTTGTCACGGAGGATGGTGGAGTTGGGGTCGCTGGGGTTGTCGAGGTGGAAGTTGATGTCTCCAATGAGTATGTAGTTTGTTGATGGGAATCTATAAACAGCCTCTTCTGGGTAACCAAGTATTTAATCTTCACATCACTCAATAAAAACTGTACCCCAAGTGTGTTATTTGGCATGAAGCACATTAACAAAGGCAAACAGCCTCGTAAAAGAATTGTGTTTTCAATATAGTACTCAAGAGGCTGGTCAGCATATCTTTGCAGGGACACATTGATCATGCTTTCTGAAATAAATATGTACACATTTTGTTAAAAAAACACCCACCTTCTGCTCCAAGGTTTCATTCCCCAGGACAAAATTGGAGCAGCAGGGATACTCAATACACAGCAATTCAGAATAAGGAAAACCTCAATGAACCAACTTAAAACAAGGGACAGGAGAAAAACTCCGATCTATCCATCTTTGGCGTTTATCAATAAGCATGCCTTTTCCTATAACAGCATTTACTATTTGAGCAGACACTAGTAAGAAACACAGGCTAGTGTTTGAGGGCAAAATTGAGACCCTCACAAAAACAGTGAATAATTGTGAAGTCGGATAGTCTGCTCAGCCACATATATACTGTACTTGTGGAGAATTCAAGGATGAGGAGAAATGCCACTTACCTTCCCAAATATACCTTGCTCTAGACACCTAGTGACTGAATGCTGCAGCATACCAAAATGGACATATTAATACTACTGCACTTTTGTATGTCAGTCAAAATTCACTATTTATTTCGCCCAATCTTAACCATATTGAATATATATATTCACTTTTATCCCCTTTGTGACTACCTTAAGGCTTTGTGCCATGTTCTGTTTTTAACAAATGAGATTTTCTCCCTGGTTGATAATAGATGTGCACATTTGTCTGAGAAACCCAGACTTCAAAACACATCTGCTCAAAGGTAATTGGTCAGGCTAGTTATTCACAACCTTATTGTTTCACAATAAAGTAGGTGACATCTGTTTTCTGAACGGAAAAGGCAAAGCAGTGAGAGCTAAGTTTGTAATACATATTTGACTAGAAAGCTCACCTAGTAACTAAATACACTATTGAAAGAATGAGCTGCATGTTGTTATGGATGATGATTTGAGAGCATTTAGGAAACACTACATACTTTTTATCAAACAAGAAGAAAGGAAAACAAGGAATTTAATTGAGAGTAGTAACATAATAAAGGAAACCGGTTATTCAACAATCGAGATTTCTTACCAGGCACTAGTACAGGTATATGGTCAGCCAGACAGCCAGGTAAAACATTAGCTAACTCAGTGAGCAGGCTGAAGCATCCTTGTCTGGATTTAATCCTCTTGTCTTTGAACTGTTTATACAAGGCCTTGACTATGCTTGGAACCTGCAATCAAAGCACAGCATGTATGAGCAGGTGATCCCATTCAGTGTTTCACACAGGAATGTCACCCACCCACAGTCCATTCCCCCTATCAATTCTGAGCCAATGAAACAAGGTCAGTTCAGAATGGAAAGAATTAGCAATAACAGCTGGTAAAGAAATAACAACGCTTAAGAAAAAGATTTAACTTACATGTCAGTGTAGTAACCTTTTGCAGTTCAACTGAAACCTGGCTCTGTCACTGAATCAAAAATACTCCATGATGATGGGTAAAGGCGTAAGCTATACTTATACTTAAAATGCCTACACCTATACTTATACTATACCTGCACGTGAAACAGGGGAGTGGAATTTAATAAAATATCTACTTGTCCATGGGGCAGGTTGCTTCATAAATCTACTTGTCCTGTAACAAAATCCACTTGTCCCTTTTGTGCCATGTAATGCGGCGATAAATTATGGCAGCAATCTCATTATATAATAGCTCTGAAATAGCCTCTCTGATTATGCCAGGCTCCTTCCATAGTAGGGTCTTAATACTAGCAATTCCCTTATGTTGCCACGTTTCCGCAGATCAACAGTTCCAGGGATGGAAAGCCCTTTTGTGTATGTGCAAGCCTACTAACTTGCATGTGTTAGGGGTTTTCACCAACTCTTCTCTAATCTTTTCCCATACTGATAAAGGTTGGAAATTTACTCCTGACAATGGCAGACAAAACTTCTTCCAGGGTGGGAAAAAAGTGGTTTGAGGGAAAGTGAACTTGCAAAGACTCAGATTTTTGCATAAGCAAATCTACACCTGCATATTTGCTCATGCTAAAATGCAGTTCCCAGATATTTTTTCAGGAGTACTATTTCTTGGCCTACTTCTGTAAAGTCTTGCGAATTCTCTAAAGCTGTATATTTGCACTTAATGCAAGGACATGGGTGCACTTTTGAGATTTTTATAAATAATTGGTCCCCTAGTTAGGTCTGGCATTAACTATGACCTGTTGTGTTTCTTACAATTCTGTCTCTCTGTCTATCGATGAGCTTCACTGTGAGTGACAGCATTCTGTTCTTTCACAAGGAGCAAATCGACACAATCGTTTATTTCAGTGCCAGGAATTACTGTGGCAATGTGTGCTTTTTGAGACCAAAACATTGCTTTTGCCAATCTTTGTTATGATGGTGAGGGCTCGGCAGCTTCCATACTAATAAGGTTTTACAAAAACCCAAACATTATGTCCCGGGCGTCGGGCTATAGAAATTCCACATCCCTGTTGAAATCTTAACTATGGACAATATCAAGTAAATAGGTCTAATGTATAATTGTCTAAATGCTTATAAACAGAAGTTTTAGATTCCCCTGTTAACACAAAATGTTCTCTGAAAATAGTTTTGGTACTCGCTGGACCCCAGTCTGTGCTGTGGCGAATATTTCATATAAAACAGAGCTCCACATTTTATTCACATCAACTGATCATGCAATACCAAGAGGAGTTATAAATCACTTGAGGACAGGTTGTCCGAGGCAAATAAATAGTTTTTACAAGTTTACACATATCAGATATGGTCTCAGAACAGCATAAAAGTCATAAGTGTCATTTTTTAAATCATGTGGGAAAAGGTATGCTACACAGTAATGACTGGAATCCAAAGAAACGTCCTTGCAGTACTTACATAAAAACTACACCTATGCCAGTATTTTGCAAAACACAACCCCCACTTGCATAGAGGTGCCATATAATAGAGGTGTACACCGCTGGAACCCCATATTCTAGCAAATGCTAAAGCCACCATGGCCATAAGCTCCATGTCCTAGGGACATACTATGAGAAGTTCCTGAGAATCAATTTTCTGTAATTGCTGTGAAAGATCTAAATCCTAGCAGTGTCTAGGTCTGACAACTCATATTTTAGCAGCATCCGGCACTGATGACACAAATCACAGCAGTTTCTGCATCTGAAAGACAATACCTACAACCCTTCTGGCCTAACAGTGCCCAGTCGTGAAGACCGCTATGCTAGCAGTGTCAAGTCATTGAAGACCCATATCCTAACAGAGGTCATCACTGAGTACCCCCATCCTAACAGTATTAGCACTCAGAACGAATATCTGACCAGTGTGCAGTATGTAACTGAATGTAATGTTCTTTTAACAGTTACTCTGGGATGGCTGGGGTTTATAGCAGTATGGCATAAGATCCACAGTTTGGTTTTACATTCTGCACAGCTTCAGGTATAGAATAAGGATGTTTGCAATAACTGGCAACTTTTAGCAGCACACCCACCTGATTGCGCAACATGGTGACAGACGCATCTCCTTTGTCAGAGGCAGTGTGTCGGCTCTGGGCAGGTCGTGTTTGCTTCAACAGGGCAATGTAGGCACAGAAGACATCAGCTTTTACATTCTCCTCTCGTTCTTTGAACCTGCTGATCAAGACTGGGGACACATTCTGGTAGAACTCCTGAAGCATGTCGTGCCTGGTGCTCAGTAGGGCCTCCAGGCATCGAACAGCTGAGCGGCGCACTTTCCAGCTCATGTCATCATCGTCGCTGTACTCATCATCACTATCTAACAGGACAAACCGAACTAGTCAAAGGAGGCCGGGCGAGTGTGAACATCTAGGTTACACACTGTGGAAAACATACAAACACATACATACTACCCTGCTCCACACTAGCAAAATGGGTTTGTGTTTCAAAAGAATAGTTGAATGAAGAAAACAATGTAAGAATCTTAAACCGAGGGCACAATCTGGCATAGTCACCAGAGAGGATAACAGTTCACAAGTTTTTAAAACACTGCAGCTACATGTACAATACAGCACAGCACATCACGTCACAACTGACTGCACCAAGTTTTCCCTAGTTCTTCTCTAGGTTCATATGTTTAGCTGTTCACTTGCAATTAGTGTACAGAATCAACTTTATGGACTTTGAATATCATTAGCAGCAAGTCACTTCAGGTAAGAACGGATGACGAAACTTTTGCAAAAGGACCTGTTCTGACTGTCTTTCACCTTTCGGTAACCTGCATGTAAGACTTTCCCTCTCCCCACACATTCTCCTACTTACTGGGGGACAAAAAGCATAGCTCTCAGCGCCTTATGCTATGGCATGTACTATTTTAGCTCATGTTTTCCTACGTAGGTGGTCATCCATTCAATGGTGGCATCGGCCACAATCCAGAGCTCATCCTTAAATTGTGTATTTTTTATAGGTGTGTCTTTTTCAATGAGGCAGATTAACACATATGTTCTCTTAATGTGCAGTGAGCAGGGGTGGTAAAGAAGGTGGGTCATCTTTCCTTTTTTTCTATTCACTTTCGTGTACCAGGGTTGGTGGCAAAGCACATGGAGAAAACTCTCTTCATTGTATTTCTTTTTGTAAAATACATTTTATATAGTTGCACAGATGTAATACCATCATATAAAGCACAGAATTTGTAAATCATTTCTTAAAGAGAAGACACAAAAGTATAGCAATGGAATTTTTACACATCATTACATCAAGTGCAGGATCAATTGATAGATTATCTTTAAATGCATTGTTAATACATGGTTATCACTTTACCCTCTAAAACAGGAATAACATAAAATCAGTTCACATAATAGAATATAGAATAACTCATCACCGAACCCAACCACGCCGCCGGCCGCACGCTCCACCCCGTCCACAAGCCCCCACGTCGCCTTCAACAACACCACCGAACTCCACTGGACCGACCACCGCTGCATCCACTTCACCTTCAAGAAACCAACCACGCACCACCGCACCCAACAGCTGCCTCGCCGCTGCTGGAGCAAAGTCACCGAGGACCAGCTGACCTCCACCCTCGCCCAGAACCCACCCACCGACCCAGACGCTGCCACCCGTAACCTCAGACAGTGGATCGAAGCCTGCGCCAACACCCTCGCACCGCTAAAGAAACCCTCCATCAACCACCCAGCAAGAAAGCCGCCTGGTTCACCGAAGAACTCCAGACCTCCAAACGTACATGCCGGAAGCCGGAGAAAAAATGGCTCCTCGACCGCACACCAGACAGCCACGCAGCCCACAGGGACGCCATCCGCAGACATCACCACCTCATAAGAACAGCCAAGAGATCTTCCTTCAAAACACGCCTGGACAACAACGCACACGACAGCAAAGAGCTTTTTAACATAGTGAAGGAACTCTCCAACCCCAGCGCCAACACCAACGACATCCCGCCCTTGCAAGATCTGTGCGACTCACTGGCCACCTTCTTCCATCGCAAGATCGCCGACATCCACGACAGCTTCAACACCCCGTCCGCTCCGACCACGACAGACCCCACCCCGAACGCCACCTGCACCAACCAACTGACCTCCTGGCCCCACGTCAACGACGACGAGACACGCAAGGTCATGAACTCCATCCACTCAGGATCTCCGTCAGACCCTTGCCCGCACCATGTTTTCAACAAAGCAGACACAACCATCGAACCCCAACTACGGAAGAGCATCAACATCTCCTTCGACACAGCGACATTCCTGGAAAGCTGGAAGCACGCCGAAATCAACGCCCTCCTCAAGAAGCCCAAGGCGGACCCCAAGGACCTCAAGAACTTCCGGCCCATCTCCCTGCTCCCCTTCCCGGCGAAGGTCATTGAGAAAATCGCCAACTTACAGCTGACCTGCCACCTCGAGGACAACAACATCCTAGACCCATCCCAGTCCGGATTCAGACGAAACCACAGCACCGAGACAGCCCTCATCGCCGCCACAGATGACATCCGGCACCGACTAGACAACGGCAAAACTTCAGCCCTCATCCTCCTCGACCTGTCAGCCGCCTTCGACACGGTCTGCCACCGCACACTAAGAACACGCCTCCAAGAAGCCTGAATCCAGGAGAAGGCCCTGGACTGGACCACGTCCTTCCTCTCCGACAGAACCCAGAGAGTCCGCCTCCCACCCGTCCGATCCGAAGCCAATGACCTAATCTGCGGCGTACCACAGGGCTCATCCCTCAGCCCGACCCTGTTCAACGTCTACATGGCCCCCCTCGCACAAGTGGCCCGCCAGCACGACCTGAACATCATCTCCTACGTCGACGACACCCAGCTCCTCCTCTCCCTCACCAAGGACCCGCACACCGCCAAAACCAACCTCCACGACGGAATGAAAGCCGTCGCCGAGTAGATGAGGAGCAGCCGCCTGAAACTGAACTCGGACAAAACGGAAGTCCTCATCCTTGGCCCCACCCCCTCTGCCTGGGACGACTCCTGGTGGCCGACCGCACTGGGAACAGCACCGACACCCACGGACCACGCACTCATCCTCGACTCCTCCCTCTCTATGTCGAAGCAGGTCAACACCGTCTCCTCCTTCTGCTTCGCAGGATCTACAAGTGGATTCCGACCGAAACAAGAAGAACGGTGACCCAAGCCCTCGTCAGCAGCAGGCTGAACTATGGCAACGCACT
Source organism: Triturus cristatus (assembly GCF_964204655.1). Classification (NCBI taxonomy): domain Eukaryota; kingdom Metazoa; phylum Chordata; class Amphibia; order Caudata; family Salamandridae; genus Triturus; species Triturus cristatus. The sequence continues at coordinate 84,030,723 of NC_140592.1, forward strand.
CTACGCAGGAATCCCGGCAAAACACCTACAACGGCTGCAACGCATATAGAACGCCTCCGCCCGCCTGATCCTCAACATCCCTCGACGCAGCCGCACCACTTCCCACCTAAGAGACCTGCACTGGCTCCCCGTCAACAAGAGGATCACCTTCAAGCTCCTCACCAACACATACAAAGCACTCGCAACACCGGACCAGCATACCTGAACAACAGACTCAACTTCTACACCCCCACCCGCCAGGTCCGCTCCGCCAGCCTCGCCCTCGCCGCCGTCCCACGCATCCAACGAACAACCTCCGGCGGCAGATCCTTCTCCTTCCTCGCCGCTAAGACCTGGAACACCCTCCCCACCCACCTGCGGCAGACCCAGGACCTGCTCACTTTCAGGCAGCTCCTCAAGACCTGGCTCTTCGAGCAGTAACAGCACCCCCTCCGCTCAGCGCCTTGAGACCCTCACGGGTAAGTAGTGCACTCTATAAATTCACTGATTGATTGATTGATTGATTAGAATAAGAATGAAAAACGTACTTATCTGCAACTACAGTTCTCCATTGTCGCTATCTTTCATAGATTCACATGCTGCATTATTCCCCATTGTCGTGCAATGTTAAATAGTACTGACTAACATTGAAAAGAGCCATAGACATTATATAGCCTGGACTCTAACCAATGAGGTGGAGAGAAGAGTGACCCTTATTGCTCCCCTTTGGCTCCAACTGCCAGATCTTTTTAGCTCGTCAAGGTACAAAACTAAGCCTCATAAGACAAGGGGAGGAGGGTGGGTCAAACATGAATCTATGAAAGATGCCAATGCTGGAGAAATAAATTTACTGGTAAGTAACTAATTTTTCTCCAGCATTGGATCTTTCAGAGTCACATGCTTCACTATAGATAAGCAAATCAGTTTAGCAGCTATAGTGGATGACGAGAATGAGGCTTACCTTAATCAAACAGGTTTTGGGACACCACATGTCACACTGACATCTCTGGCTTGCAATGCAAATCGAGACAGTGTTTAGAAAAGGAGTGAGTAGAACTCCACATAGAGCCTCTGCAAATGTATTTATTAGATACTCAAGTTAGCAGGGTCTGGTTGCCACTACTCTACTGCTGGAATGACCTCTGCTACTGCCTGGCACCTGTTGTTCTCTTTGTGCAAAAGCATTAGAAATGCATGAGACAATTCATCTCAAGATGTCTTGGTTTGACAAAGCTCTTCTCTTGAATTGGCCAAAGGACCCAAAAATATGGTCAGATCGGCAGAAAGTTTCTGTACTATCCAAACAGAATTTGAGGCATTAATTGATGCAATGTCCTTTCTGCTGCTGATGCTGCTTGTGAAAGTAGGCAAACCTCCTTATTCATTCAAATTAAACATTGATAGAACCTTAGTCATGAATCTAGGGTTAGTCCTCAGAAACCCGCATAAGGCTCTTGGAAAGAACATTTCTGTATCTCACTAACTATTGTGGCTGACATTATTGCCAACGGAAAACAGTCATTCAGGATAGGTGCTGAATAGTAGACCTGTGTAAAATCAAATGGATCCTTTATCAAGGTACCAAGCTGGTGTTACTTTTTAATAGTTGGGAATATTAATAAAAAGACTCCTCATAAATTCCTTTATAATCCTAGGTGAGAAGGACTCCCTCTCTCTGGTTTTCTAAAACAATCTAGCAATAGCAGATAAATGTGCTTTGAAGGAAGCATACTTGAGGTCAGAAGTAACTCGCAGCAATAGATAAAGACAAAATGATGGCAGTCCATAGATGTTTGATATAGATTGTTAGATCATGCTCAATTACAGAACAAAATTCATTTGCAAACGTGTTTTCAGAGTGGCAGTAGCCCTAGAAAATGCACACAAGGTTTTCCTAGAATCATCAGGAACTTGCAATGTGCAAAACTCTAGGTAATGAGCAACCAGCCTGTCACATGCAGTACTCCTGCCCAATGATGAAGTACTCGCATCTCTGGTCTCTATAAAGTAGACACTTGTCCAGTTTGATGTGAATTGGTCTCTCCACTACCACTTCCACAGCTCTGAGTAGCAATGTTGCTTGGCAATGCTTGTGCTATCAATATCATCATTCACAGCCCCCTATTAATCTAGGAAAGTGGTCTGGAGATTACCATAATTAGTGGAAATACATAAAGGGATTTCCCAAACTAACTCATGGAGAATGCTTCCCTCTGGGAGCCTGGGCATCTTTACCTACATATGAACAGGAGATATTTGTTGTGATTGATCACAAAAAGACCCAATGTGGTTTCCTCATCGACGAAAACAGTCATTCAGTTCTCATCATGACTTCCTCTTCAAAGCCTGATTAGAATGTTGGCACATACGTTGGCCACTTTGAATTCCAACAACATCCAAAGACACTCAGGATCTTATTACGATACGGCTCGGAAAGCCTTATGAGCCTCATCACGGTTTCAAAACCGACAGCCTCATTACAATGGAGGCTGTCGGTTTTGAAACCGGCCGGACATTCCAGCTGGCTTCCGACGGGTTTAAGGAGCCCGTCTGCCAGTCGGGACCGGCACGTAATGCCTATGGACGTCGTCTTACGCCGTCCAGATTACGATGTCAGTTTCTGGCAAGGTTTCCATGCCGGGCTTTCTGACATGGAATCCCTGTCGGAAAGCCACTTTGGGCGCCCCTAGCAGGGCACCCTTCAGCCAGCGGCCTCTGGTTGGGGGCTAAGGGGGCAAATATGGTGCCCCCCTGTGTATCCCTGCACCATGTGGTAGGCACCTTGAGGTGCCTGCCACACCGTGCAGGGATGAACACGAACTCCCTTTTCTGTATGGGAGCTTGTGCTGCGGCCGTTTTTTGACCACAGCACAAGCTCCCATACAGGAAAGGGAGCTTGCGACTGCACCATGTGCGGTCGCATCAAAATTCCGCGGTTGAGACCGCCGACTGGAGGTCGGTCGGACCCATATCCGCAACGGTGTCTAAAGATAGAGGAAGCAACCTCGTTCCATCTATATGTCAAGGACTGGACACTGAGAAAGTCTGCTGAGTTCTCTTTTTCACCTCCTGAGGAAAGGTGGACTCCTACCAGTTGCCACAATGCCATCTTGCATTTAATAGTACATGTAAAAAGTGTCATGTGTCTCTTTTTAAGAGAGTCCCAGTTAAGAGGAAAAAACAACAAGCATTGGCATAGCCAATAGGTCTCGCCTTTGGGACCTTATAAGTGTTTAGCCATAACTATTGGCATATGTGGAGGATGGTTGCACTTGAGGCAAAGGCGCACGTAAAGCATCAGGCACGGGAAGCTGGGTACTTGTGGAGCAGTGTTACACATAATTTCACGTAAGACAAGCTTTATAGATCTCATTGACAGACACTCTTGTGCAGACAGAAAGGGTGTTATGCAGCTGCAGCAAGGAGTTCCAGAAACAGTGTGTTTTCATAAGATAATTGTAGGACAGAAAAGAGGCGTGTTCCTGAAGAGTTTCCCGAGAAATGTCTGTGCAAGGTGCACTTTATGAAAAGTGTGGTGCAGGGCTTTTTTTCTTTTTTTTTAGGATTACGTGTTTTGAGAACTTTCAGTCATGGATCACTACTGAGGACAGTAACTAGGAGTGTTAACATGTATCTAGAACAGTAACAGAACAGTAACGCAAACCCTGCGCAATGCCTTAGTGAATCTGGGCCACAATTTAGGAGGCACCAAGACCTCCAATAGTGCTGAGAAAGTACACCATTGGCAGCATGGATGCTGTACAAATAGCTCTAACGCATCATAACGTAATATCTAAAGGGGGGGGGGGAATAATAATGTCGAAACAAAGAAATTATGCGTTTCAGAAAGATCAATACAATACTGAAAGAGGCCCTTTCAGAAGAACAACTATATACTCTGCTCCCTATATGAAAATGAGTAACCTGTGCATGCATTTCATTAATACTGATCTTTGGAGAAATGTGTACACAGATTGAAGGGTCCTGATTAAAATTCTGGGAGAAGCCGCGCCTTCTGGCTAATTTACTAGCAGCTGGCTGGGGCTGGAGTCAGTAGTTGACAAGGCTCTGCATCTTGATATATTCCATAGCCACCTCTAGTGCGGGACTAAATTTCTGAGTTTCAATTAACGCTGCTGAATGCTGCAAGTTTACCGCGTGCAGGATCCGGCTAGTGAAAAGAGCGAAGCTTTCAGCCTGAAAAGAGCGCTGTGATGAATAGATGAAGTGCGTGCTTGCCTTAGACTTGAAGTGCGTGCTTGCCGTGGACTCACTTGTAGTACCTACACAGCGGGGTAGAATGGGTGAATATTCCTCTACGCTCCCTAATTAGGATTACGTCACCCACCCCGAGGTCACCTTTGCCCTCCCATCAGGTCACATCCATCCATGTACCTTGAGTGACCATCCTGCTAGAAGAACACAATTAATGCCCCTGCGCTTAACTTCAATGGTGTCGTTTTCAAAACACTTCAAAGCACCAGCCGTTTGAGAGGAATTAGGACCTTAAAAAATTGGAAGTAACCTTTGGGAAGTCACAACCTTTCCACTCAGATTCCATATATTGTATACACACCGTATTGCACTGAGAAGAGCTTTCATGCCATATCTTTCGATAGGGATGCAGAACCAGGGGAGCAGGTATCATCAGTGCAGCAGGTGCAGTGGCACAGGGTCCTAGGGTGAAAGAAGCTCAGTGCACCCAAATCATTGATGTCGTCCACCACTGTCGCTGTGGGTAGGGTGGCCATTTACCTTCTTGCACTGGGGCCCGTGAAAACCTTGCTACGACACAGCGCGCAATACCACGTCCTTTCCTGCTCCCACATGCGAGAGGCTGGAGTTGATGCCTCGGAATGCAGATGAGCGACCGAGCTCTGCGCCCGGGAAGAGCCGGCCAGGGCTCCGTGGCTGCGGAAGACCCCGCCGGCCCCGCTGCCTGCCTGCCTAAATGTGGAGGGAGGGCTGCGTGCCGCGGGCTCGCACTGCGCAGCTGACAGGCAGCAGCTGAGGCACGCAGCCCGCTTCGTGTGACTCTGGCAGCGCCTGCCTGCCTCACTCCCCGCCCCGCTCCGGATAGGAAATCCTCCCAGTGCAGTGCAATGAACCTCAGAGGGCCCTGCTCATTCTGCCCTCCCCCGTCGCAGCCAGGGTGGGACAGGCCCACACCAGGGTGGAAAGAGAGCGAGCAGTCATGATCCGGAGCTCGGCAGGTCACCCCGCTCAATAGGACACTTACCTGCGCATGCAGGAATTCGGATTGATGCTAACTGTAAAAATGCAAGTAATTACTGGCTTTTTTTTTTACTTTGGGATGTTTGCCAGTGCTGTTTGCTTCAGCGAGAGCGGAAACTGCAAATCACAGCGAGCAGCGGTTTGTTTTAGTTGGCAGTGTTTGTGGTCAGGAAGGCAGCATGGATCAGGGGTGCCTTGTGAATGTTTAGCTAAGGGTTTTCTGTCAGGGCGCTAAGACTAGAGTGAGCCAGGCATGTCAGTAAGTGTCATTGTCCAGGGCGCGCATCTTTCGCTTGTGCCCGTTCCCATCCTTGCAGATAAGTTTTGAGCTCGCATGTCCATCCGGTGTACAAACATCCAAGTTATTTGTCTCCCAGTTGTAAGGAAATGACCTTCAAGGCAGCCTTGATGTGTACTACGGATGTGGCCTCTTTGGGACCTGAAGCGGTAGACGCGTGCCAGAGAGGAACGGGCAGTCGAAGTGCAAAGCATTCAGAGGAATGTCATATTAAAAGCTTGGTTTCGCAACAAGAAAGTACTGCTTTTGGCCTTTGGTTCGAGCAAAATCTACGCTGCAAAATCCATGTTTAACCAGCGGCGTTGCTAGTGCAAGGAAGGTAACCCCAACTGTTGAAACACTAAAATAAACAAGCCCGGGAGTTGTGTGCGCACGCTAAAAGGAAATAAAAAAAAGGCCCACGAGTAGTGCGCGTGCGTGCGCATGACAAAGAATGTCAGGAATGCAGCTGGCACAGTGCGGGCCGCTGCTCGCTCCCGAGCACCCTAGGCCAGGGAACAAAGAAGGCAGGACAATCACCCGCCTTGGACCAATTGTGTGCTGTCTTTCTAAGAAAGACGTATGCACAGGCCAATCGCGGGTTAATAAATAAAAAAGCACATGCACGAGCGTGTGTTCGGAGTACAAAAGCCCTTACTAAATGCCTCGCAGAGCAGCGCATGCGCGCTGGTTCAGGCGAGACCTAGAAAAAGGGTTAAAAAAAAAAAAAGACTCCTTGGCAATTTTGTGCCTCTTGATTGAAGAATTAAAACACAAGTCATTAGCAAGGCACTATACTCCTCCCTGGCATAGGGATAGAGGAAAGAGTCAAGCAAGAACATCCAGAAGTAGATCCAATACAAGTATCAACTGCAAGAAGCAAAAATCTGGGAAACATTAGTAGCAAAAGGGTAAACACTGCGAAGAAAAATAAGGGAACAAATGTGGTGCGACACATCCATTTGGAAATGCCTCCTTATATATGATTCAAACAGGAATTGACAACAAAAGAAAATCTACTCCATCTTGGATTGGGAATCTTAGATAGAATTCTCAGAACAGACCATAATTTATTTTTATTTAGTGATGTTATGCACACAAATACTCCAGTGGGACATGGCAGTGAAGGGAAGGTAAGGGTAATACACCAAAGATTTTTTTTTTTTTGTATACAACAGACTTTTATTATCACCACATGTTTTAAGCAAAGGTTTTTCAACTATACCGGATGCTTGCTGGACATGTCTATCTCCAAATGCTGATTTATACCACATGCTGTTCTCCTGTGACTTTGTTTGCAAATTCTGGAAGCAAGTATGGACTCAAGTCAACTTAACTTTTGGTGTCAATTTTCCCTTTTCTTTCACTAATATCTTTCTGGGAAGTCTCTCACCTGTTTGGGAGGATATGACGCTAAATGTTAAAATTCTCGATCTATTATTAGCTGTTGCCTTTCAACAAATGACTACTAATTGGAAAGACTTTACACAAATTTCTTATAGAGCCTGGTGGTACACCATTTGCCACAATCATAGATTGGATACTGCTTTTGTTTACCCTGTTAATTTGGCAACAAAACGTTTGGATTTATGGTCCCCTGTTACGACATTTCTTGACGTGAATGCCAAAAAATGTTCCCAACCACAACCCTCACAGCAAGAAGTTCTTAAACCCCCATGACCCCTTCCTACGTTCTTACCTGTTTTTATAACTTATCAATTTTTAGATTATATATGTACTAGTTATTTTTGTTGGTTTTACATATTGTTACTTATATGTCTGATTCGTTTAACCGCAAATGTGTATATCTTGGATATTTGGTTATGAGGCTTTTTACTTTGGCTTTTTTTTGAAAATTTTATTGAACAATAAATCAATTACAAACATGGGCCTACAACCACCAGGGCCGGCCGCTAGATTCAGAAAGGATCATACAGATGTTAAGGCAGTAGTCGACTCCCGGGGTCCAGCCCCGTACATGGCTCCGGATAGTCCTAGGGAAGCAGGATACATAGGTTTAACATAAATAACAAATAAAAACAAAAGGCGAGGCATAAGGGCAAAAAATGTGGGTCAGGCTACATCCGGGGGATTCTACTTCAGACCTTCAAATAGCTATCAAGAGGAAGGAGTACTGATAGGTCGGGGGGGGGGGGTCACGGGAGAGGAACGTCTATATTCGGTTATTCCAAAGTCGCAAGGAACCATCAAGGGTCAGGGGGACAAAGCAATATCGGTGTCCACTAGGGGGGGAATACAGATACCCCCACGATACGCGTTCCATTGCCCCCAGATTCTACTCCATGCCCCCGGTTTACCACGAGCCACATACACAGTCTTCTCCCTGAACATGCACCAGTCCATGTTCTCCTTCCATACGGACACGGTGGGAGGCCGCTGGGAACCCCAAAGCTGCGCTATGTCTCTCTTGGCAATCATGTTCCCCAGGGCCGCCCACCGAGTCTGAGCCGCGTTATAATCATTGGGCTCCCACACATTCAGGACACAGCGACGCACCTCCGGCAGCAGCGCAACCCCGGTGACTTGTCCCATGACCACATGAACCCGGCGCCAGTATTCCGCCACCTCGCGACACTCCCAAAGGATATGGAGAAAGGTGGCACTGAGTCCACATCCCCGCTTACAGAGCCCTTCTTCAGAAAATCCCATCGAGACCAAACGGGGACCCGTCACATACACCCGGTGGAGAATCTTAAGCTGGACCAGGCGTAGACGGGCTGGAATGGCCACTTCCTTGGGGGACGACAGTGCGGACTGCCAGTCCTCGTCGTCCAGTTCCACCCCATCCCCCGTCCACGCCTCCCGGAGGCGCACCAAGAGGTCAGCCCGACTATTGATAAGTTTTTTATAAATTAAAGAGATAGTACTGTCGGGGACATGACCATCGAGTATGCGGTCCTCGAGGGGCGAAGAAGCCGGGATCTTGGTCCCCTCCCCAAAAACAGAGAGCAGGGCATGCCGAATCTGGGCGTAGCGGAAGAACTCCCTTTCCGTAAGTTCGTATTCGCTCTGGAGCGCCGCGAATGTTTTAACCGCACCCTTAATCCATAAGTCTCCCACTCTACTAATACCAATCGTGTCCCAACGTTCAAACCCCTTCGTTGTCCAGAGGCTTCCCAGGCGGTCGGAGGCAAACAGAGGAGTAGCACATGTTAATCGCTCACTCCAGCCCATGGCTACATTGGCCGCCTTCCAGATCCGTACCGCAATCTTAGTAGGGCCCGTGAGGGTCCGTCCAGCCGAGCTGGAGTAAAGTGCCCTGTTATAGTTTCCGCCGGGAAGCAGGAATTTATCCATCTCATACGCCGGATTCAAGCCAGGCGCATACGTGGCATGGTTAATGGCCGAGAGCTGTGAGGCCCAATAATACCTGCGAATGTCGGGAAGCGCGATGCCCCCGTCGTACCAGGGGAGAGTAAGCTTTGCCAGAGCGATACGCGCCCGCCCGTCCCACACCAGTCTCCTCTGCAGGCTCTCCACCTCCCGAAAGTAGGACACAGGAATGACATCGAAGGAGTTCTGAAGTGCATAGAGGAATCTGGGAAGGGACATCATTTTAAACAGTGCTGCCCGACCCAGCGGGGACAAGGGCAGCCTACTCCACCGAGCCGTGTCCTCCCTCAAACGCCGAAGTGGAAGCAGGAGATTCTGCTCATAGCGAGCCACCGGGTCCATCGAGACGTATATTCCCAAGTATTTAAAGCCGGACAGAGATAATTGGATCGGAAGCCGAGGCGGCAAGAGAGGAAGGTCACCGGAGATAGGATAGACACAGGATTTAGACCAGTTGATCGTCAGACCCGAATTTCTCCCAAAGGAAGTCAGAACATCAAAGAGAACATCAAGCGACTGCCGCGGCGAGGTGAGATACAGGAGAATATCGTCCGCATACAACGAGACCCGATCCTCGAAGCCCGGGGCCCACCGGATCCCTCTGATCGAGGGCTCCCAGCGGAGCCAAGCAGCGAGCGGCTCCAAGGCAAGAGCAAAGGGGACAACGGGCACCCCTGCCTCGTACCCCTACCGAGAGCGAAGGGCCGAGAGACCCGCCCATTAACCACCACCTGAGCCATGGGTCCCGTGTAAAGAAGCTTCACCCAGCCAAGAAATCCCTCCCCAAAGCCGAATTTGGTCAAGACAGCCCAGAGGAATGGCCACTCGATGGTGTCAAAGGCCATCGTGGCGTCTAAAGAAACCAGCACGGCTGGTTCGGAGAGGTACTCCGCCCTGGCGAGGGCGCCGTGAAGACGCCGCAAGTTAAGAGCGGTGTTACGGTGAGGGATGAAGCCGCATTGATCAGGATGAATCAAATCGCAGATGACGCTCAACAAACGATTGGCAAGGACTTTAGCCAGGATTTTAGGCTCTGCATTTAGCAGTGAAATAGGCCTGTAGGAGGCACAGCGGTCTCGTGGCTTACCGTCCTTGGGGATCACGACTATCGTAGCCAGACGCTGGTCGTCAGGAAGGGAGCCTGCCTCAAGGGATTCCTGAAACATACAACGGAGGAAGGGCGCGAGTTTATCCGGGCGCAGCTTATATAATTCAATAGGCAGCCCGTTAGGACCCATCGCCTTGCCCGAACGAAGGGACCGAATCGCAGTTGCAATTTCATCTACAGACAAGGGGGCGTCCAGCTGCTCACGGTCTTCGACGGACAGGCCGGGCAAAGCAATATCCCTCAGCAGAAGGCAAGAGTCTTCTTCATCCCTATCAGTCACCGGGGAGTACACGGCCCGGAGGTGGTCAGCGAAACATTCCACAATCTCACCAGGCTCAGTCACACACACTCCATCCGAGACACGCAGCTCCGGGACCACACGATTCACTCTCTCCTTCTTATCCAGCCACGCAATCAACTTTCCCGCCTTGTCCCCGGCATCATACAATCGACCCTGCTGCTCCCTATACATCGTTTTGGCAGCGTCAGTGACAAGAGACCTGTATTCAAACTGTTTCAGGCTGAGGGCATGGAGCCCGTCCGGAGTGACACCCGTCTCCAAGGCCGACTCCAGCCCCGAGATGTCAGTCTCCAGCTTCACCACTGCCTCACTCTTGAGCTTCTTAGCCACCACTATCTGGGAGAGGGCGTGTCCGCGGATTACGGTTTTAAAGGCTTCCCACAGGGACATTGCGGACGACACCGACCCCTCATTTTCAAGGAAGTATTGGTCCATAGCCTTAACCAGGCTGTCGCGAGTCGTAGGGTCTCGCAGGTACCACGGGTTAATGGGAGCGATCCGCCCTGCAGACCGCGACTCAGTGTCAAAGAGCAGCCACAGCGGGGAATGATCGGAAATACCCCGCGCCAGGTGCCTAACCTCTCGAATCCGACCAGTCTGTGCCGCGGGCATAAGGAAGTAGTCTAACCAAGAAAGACTCCCATGCGCCCCAGAGTGAAAGGTGTACTGACATTGGGTCGGATGCATTAATCTCCAACTATCCACCAGGCCGAAGGTCTCCAGCAGTCCACCAAGCCATGCCTGGGCAGCGGGAAGGGCCCTGGGTGGGTGACGATCCAGGTCACCCGAAACCACCGAATTAAAGTCCCCGCCCATAAGCAAAAGACCATCCGGAAGTTCAAGCAGCATTCGACCCAAGTCCGCGAAGGTGGAGTTCTGGAGGCCCGGGGGGACGTAAACTGAGACCAGGGAAAGGGGCTGCCCCTCCCACCTCCCAGTCAGACACACATAGCGCCCTCTGTCATCCGAGACTACCCTAGTGATATCCAACGGAAGTGAGGATCGCAGGAGAATGCCCGCCCCCCTGGAACCAGTTGTGAAACCAGAATGGGCCACGAGGCGGTATCCCCCCCTGTTCATTGCATGACAAACATTGCCAACCAGATGCGTCTCCTGGATAAACACCACATCAGGAGTCAGACGACGCAAATACTGCAGTACTACACCCCGTTTGATACGATCCCCCAACCCATTGACGTTCCATGACATCAGTCTCAACCCGTCCCCCCCCATCCCCTCCAATAGATCAAAGGCCCCCCAGTCAGTAGCACAGTTCCCGAATCTGGACAAAAATCAATACCTCGCCCTGCGAACAAAAAACACACAGCAAAACAACCCCTCCCTCCCCCCAACCCCCCCCAAATCCAACTCCCCCCACCCTGCACCCCTGCGGGCCAGAAAACCCCCCCAACTTGCAGTGTGCCTGTCGCCCTACTAACCCCATTCTACGAAAAGACCCCGGAGGAGGAAAGGGACCCGTCCCCGCCCGCCCCCCACACAGGTCCTAGTGAGACTAAATGAACAAAAGAAGTAAAACCCAGCTGAACAATGCAAACTGGCAAAATCAAGGACCAAAAGTCACTCCAAAGGGGACCCGTCACCTTCGGCGCCTGCAGAGGGCCCGGGACGGCCCCCTCTGTCCGGCAGCGAGTCCAGCCAGTCACTCACGGCCACAGGAGAGTCAAAAAAGGCAGTCCGATCCTCATGTTCCACTCGGAGTTTTGCAGGGTAGAGCATAGAGTACTTTAGGCCCAGTTCACGGAGACGACGCTTCACCCCCTGGAATCCCATCCGCTGTTTCTGGATAAGTTGGGTAAAGTCCGGATAAAAGTTAATGGATGAGTTCTCATGACGAACCGGGCCGTGGACCCGTGAGGCCTGCAGAATCGCATCTCGGTCTCTATAGTGGAACAGTTTGGCCACGATAGGCCTCGGGGGGGCCCCCGGCCGTGGCCGACCGCCCGGAACTCGATGGGCCCGCTCCACGGCAAAGAACTTACTTAGGCCTGCAGGGGCCAACTGTTGGAGGATGAGTTCCTCGACCAGGAGGTCAACCGGGCGGTTGTCGGAGGACTCCGGTACGCCTATGACACGGATGTTGTTGCGTCGGGCCCGTCCCTCGAAGTCCTCCAGCCGCCGGGCCATCTGATCGTTGACCGCCTTAATGTCACCAAGCGCGGCCTGCAGGTCCGACACATCCGCACCAAGGGTGGAGGTCCGCACATCGAGAGCCTGAACCCTCTCGTTAGTTTTGGAGAGATCTGCCCGAATTAAGGTGACATCGATTGCCACCGTGTCGATTTTACGGGCCAGGGCCTCGTATTGCGTGGCGATGGTTTCCCTGATGCCATCGATGGCGCCCATGATGTCCTGCAGGGAAAGCTCCGGAGAGACGGTCGTGCCACCACCGGCGGCATCCGGGGGGGGGGGGGCGGTCGCTCCAGGGGACCCTCTGCCCTGAGTGTAGCGGTCCATGTTGTTGGCCTGGACCGGTCCCCCGCGGAGGGAGGCCTTAGTCTTACGCCCCTCGGGGCCCCCCTTGCCCCCCATGTGGTCACGGACACCGAAGGGGACCGCCGATCAAGAGTCGTAGGGGCACCGGCACCGCAGACCAGCGCCTCACCAAGGACCACAATATAGCAGCGCGGGGGGACCCAAGGCGATGGGCACACTAGTGGCAGGTGGAGACAAGGCCTCGCGCAGAGGCCAAGGAAACACCCCGCCACATCAAATGCGTGCGCAGGCCAGCCCCCTGAAGTCCGAAAGTGAAACCGAAAGTAGTAGAGCGGCCACTGGCACCGCACTGCAGCCGCTGTTGTTCAATTACGACACGGCTCCACGGTTCACCCTCGCCCCGGGCACCTCCGTCGGGTGGGTCCCAAAAGTTCGAACAACGACAACTCAGGATTCCCAGGTCCGATTCGGGTTCTGAAAAGAGATACCTGCTCAGCCGGTCTTCATCTGCCAGATTCCATAAACCACATCAGGATATTCTCAGGATAAATTCCGAGGAGCAGCAAGGGTCCGGGGAGCCCTGTGCTCACGCGACCATCTTGGATGCGCGCTAGGCTCCTCCCCCTTCCACCAAAGATTTTTGATGAGGCGGACTAAGAAAAGAAAAGTTTCAAATTTTTTGCAGCCGTGTGGAATACTGTAAGGATGATGTTACTTACCCAGTAAGCATCTGTTGTTGGCATGTAGAGCTGTAGATTCACATGCTTTGCATACTCCTGCCATCTAGTGTTGGGTCTGGATGTTTTCAAGTTGTTTTTCTTTGAAGAAGTCTTTCCAGTCACAAGGTGAGGTGACCCCTCCTTTCGGTGATTGTGCCCATGGGCATCAACTCCATTATTAGATTGTTTTTCCGCAGAGGTTGAGAATGAAGTTAGTAGGTGACATGTTTGCATAATTATACAGAAGTATACTCCCAAAGCGGTGGGTAACCAGTAACCATTGCCGTTGTCTGAAACAGTGTTTCAAGTACTACCTGGCCTACATTAGCTTGTTGACTCGCTAACACATCTACACAATAGCGCTTGGTAAAGCGGTGTAGACCACGTTTCTGCCTTTCAAATATCAGCTAAGGGAATATTCCATAAGAAGGCCATAGTAGCCCCTATCTTGCGAGAGGAATGCGCTCTAGGGGGTATTATTAAAGTTCTTTTCGCTTTTCCATAACATGTTTGGATACATTTCACAATCCATCTTGCAATGCCTGATTTAGATGTCAGATTGCCTTTGTGTGGTAGTGAAAAAGCAACAAAAAGCTGCTTTGTTTTGCGAAATTCTTTTGTTCTTTCCACGTAATATAGTAGAGCTCTTCTAACGTCAAGTGTGTGTAGAGCTCGTTCTGCTACAGAATCAGGTTGAAGAAAGAACACAGGTAACTCAACTGATTGATTGATATAAAAGGCGGAAACTACTTTAGGAAGAATTTGCGGGTTGGTTCAGAGTACCACTCTGCCTTTATGAAGTTGAAAGAAGGGCTCTTGTATAGTTAATGCCTGGAGTTCACCAACTCTCCTGAGTGAAGTTATTGCTATGAGGGAAGCAACTTTCCATGAGAGGAATTGTAATTGACACCTGTGCATTGGTTCAAATAGTGGACCCATAAGTCTTGTAAGGACTATGTTTAAGTTCCACACTGGTGCATGTTGGACTCTTGGTGGTATCACTATTTTTAATCCTTCCATATAGGCTTTAAACACTGGTAGGCTGAACAGAGATAAGTGTTGTCTGTTGTGTAAGTATACAGCTACTGCTGCTAGATGGAATTGAATGGATGTGTAGGCTAGTCCAGATTGCTGTAAGTATAACAAGTAATTGATGATGTTATGTACAGAAGCATCAAGAGGATTGTTATTGTTACAATAGATAACAAACCGTTTCCATTTTGCTACATAACATGCCCTATTAGTAGGCTTTCTAGTCTCTTTTAGGATATTCATACAGTCTGGTGGTAATAGTAAATAACCGAACTCTATGACTTCAGGAGCCAGATCGCTAGGTTGGGTTCTTTGGGATTTGGATGCCTGCTTTCTCCATGGCTCTGACTGGGGAGATTGGAGGTGAGATGCAGCTTTTGGTGTAGAACTACTGACAGCTCCAGCAGCGTGGTGAACCATGGTTGATGTGCCCATGTGGGAGCTATGAGAATCAGTGTGAGGGATGTTTGCCTGAGATTCCGAACTACCAACGGAACGAGTGGGAGAGGTGGAAAAGCGTAAGCAAATATCCCTGACCAGTTCATCCATAGGGCATTGCCTTTTGAAAGCGGGTGTGGGAACCTGGAGGCGAAGCTTGGGCATTTTGCTTTGTGGCGAACAGGTCTATGTGAGGAAAACCCCATTCCTGAAAGTATGGGAGAAGAACCTGAGGATGAAGTTCCCACTCGTTTATTTGCTGCTTCTGTCTGATGAGAAGGTCTGCAATCTAATTGTTTATTCCTGGAAGGTGCTTTGCCAGGAGATAAATCTTGTGGTGTATAGTCCATTTCCAAATGGCTTGTGCTAGGCGTGACACTTGGTGAGAGTGTGTCCCCCCCCCCCCTTTTGTATGTAGTACATAGCTGCATTGTTGTCTGTACGCACTAGGGCAGCTTTGTCTATGGGATGAGTTTGAAAGGCTCTGAGCGCTAGAAACACAGCCAGTAGTTCTAGGTGATTTATATGAAGGCAATTGTGCTGTAGACTCCACAATCCTTGGATTGTGTGATTAAGCAAGTGAGCAATCCAACCAGTGAGCGATGTGTCTGCTGTTAGCACGGTTTGTGGAACAGGGTCAGTGAAGGGCCACCCTTTGGATACATTTTGTGGGTTCCACCACTGCATAGAGCGATGGGTGCGGCCATCTACCAACACTAGATCTGTCATTTGACCCTGCGACTGGTTCCACTAACTTGCTAAGCAATCTTGGAGGGGACGCATGTGAAGTCTTGCATGGGGAACAATTACTATGCAAGACTCCATAATTCCCAGCAGTTGCATGAATACTTTTGTTGGTAAAGGTTGGTTGGGCTGAAACTGAGAATTCTGGCTGCATTGTGAGAGGCTAGAGCTTTTTGAGTGTCTATGGTGGCTCCCAGGTTAGTCTGTATGTTGGAAGGCTGCAAATGGGACTTCAGGGCATTCACTGTAAACCCTAGTTGGTGTAGCAACTGTATTGCGGCTTGAGTGTGTTGGAGGCACTTCTGGTAAGTGCTGGCTTTGATGAGCCAGTCGTCCAGGTCTGGGGAAGACATGGACGTGTTGTCTTCTCAGATGAGATGCGACTACTGCTAGGCATTTGGTAAACACTCTGGGAGCAGTGGTGACTCCAAACGGTTGAACTTTGAACTGGTAATGTTGGCCCGATATCACAAATCTGAGATATATACGATAAGCAGGGTGAATTGGAATGTGGAAATATGCGTCTTTTAAGTCTAGAGTAGACATGAAGTCGCCCTGCTGTAGAAGTGGGAGCACTTGCTGAAGTGTCACCATGTGGAAATGTTCTGACAGGATGTATAGGCTTAGTTCTCTGAGATCCAGAATAGGTCTCAAGGAGCCATTCTTTTTGGGAATTAGAAAAAACAGGGAGTGTAGGAAAGTGGCTCTGTATATACTGTTCCCAAATAGGTACAATGTGTACAGAGTCCACAGCCCCCAGAGGCTAAAGTTAGATATAACCTTACTCTCTAAAGTGGTAGCTTGGTCGAGCAGTAAGGCAATATCAGAGGACAGTGTAAAGCATTTGTTGTACACACTCAGTCAGCAAATGGTCTCACACACTAGAGAACTGAACTCTAGGCCAATGGTTTGTATATAAAAATATATGGTTGTTTTATTTTAGAACCAACAATAGGTATCAAAATATACTTTCTCAGAATGAGATGCTTTAGTTAAATACTTTGCAATAAGCAATTGACTTTTGAATGCAATAGTTACAGTTTGCTGCAATAGGCAACACAATTTCAAACACAATAATACATTGAGCTCAATGGGAATTTTAAGATATATGCAATTGATTACGTTCAGGATTACTTTCCTAATTCCAGGACTGGATCCTAGATTCAGACCTGGGACAGTTCTTGGAAACAAATGAGTAAATACGTTTTAGTTACTGTTGTGATTTTTAAGCAATATTTTGCTATTTTAAAAGTTGACACTTAGAAACTTTTTCTAATCAAATTACCAATGTTATCCTATGGGAGGAAATTCACTTAGCAGGTAAGTGGGGTTATGGTTACTTTTTCTAGGTCAGTGTTGGATCCTGGATCCAGCACTAGTGTACCACCTGTAAGCAGTTGAGAAACTGCATTTAAGTTATACAGGCGATTTTTAACCAATATTTATAAGTTTGCAAAATCGACACAAGAAATTTCACAGAAAAACAGTCAATGGTTTCCTATGGAAGAAAATTCAAGTTACTGGTAAAGTATGTTCTCGTTCCTTTTGTAATCCAGTGCTGGGCTCCTAGGCTCAGTACTGGGACATCTATCTAAAACAGGTAAGTAATTAAGTTTTCACAGTTGGTACGATTTTTAAAGAATATTTGTAGTTTGCAAAAATCGACACTTAGAAGAAATTTCACAGAAAAACAGTCAATGGTTTCCTATGGAAGAAAATTGAGTTAGTGGAAAGTACGGTTGTGAGTACTTTTCAGGGTCAGTGCTGGGCACCAAGATCCAGTACTGGGATCTCTCCTAATAGCAGGTGAGTATTTCCGTTTTCGTTACTCGGTTGATTTTAGGTGAATATTTTAAAGTTTAGAAACTCCACACTTAAAAGAAATTTCAAGTGAAACCAGTCAATGTTACCCTATGGAAGAAAACTGAGTTATCGGCTTTTGGGTAAGTACTCGACTGGCAGAGTTAAGGTTCTGGGAATGAACTCAGGGGTCTCCCAGGGTCAGGTAAGTACACTTGTTACACCCTCAGCGGCACAGGGGCAGACGGGTGCAGAGTGAGTTAGGCCCAATGTTATCCTATGGAAGGCAGGGGGCTCTTGGTTGGTGGCTGCTGACTAGCAGGCCACGCGGCTGTGGGAGCTGGGCTCCTGGTCACTTGCTCAGGGCAAATGGGGAAGTAGGTAGGAGTAGAAATTGCACTGCCAGGACCACTCGGGCGGCTGGGTGCAGGGTGCTTTTGAGCCGTCGGGCGCTCAATGGATTGCAATGGAAAAGCTCAAGGACGAACAAAGGCTGCAAGCTCGGGGACAGAGATTCTTCAGGTGTGACCACCACTTCGAGAGGTAAGTTGGGTAGTTGGAGGATAGGTTGGTACCCAGGAGTTGGGCACAGGGCGCCGGGAGCAAGGGTGCCTTTTGATGTTGGGAAATCTTACCCTCTGTTGATCGCGGTTGGGGGGGGTCCCTGGTTCTGAGGCTGCAGGCGTCATCAGGAGCGTTGAGGTGGATCCTTGGGTGCCGGATTCGGGGTCACAGTCGCCGGGCGGACGTCCTCGGGGTCTTTATCCACTCCAGCACAGGCCAGGCTTGGCGGGTGCAGAGTGTGCAGGGTTCGCGGTTCCTGGCTGGTGCCAGGGGTCAGTTACTTGCTTTGAGCAGTGCCACTGCCCGTGGGAGTCCCAGACGCTCAAAGTCACAAGGTAGCCAGGTCCTCCGGGGTTTGTGAGGTTGCTGGCCACGGTAGGTGCCGGGATTTAGCAGGAGCAGTTTTGAGGGTCGACAGGCCGGTAGGGCTGGGGCCAAAGCAGTTGGTGTCTTCCTCTTGTTAGCAGCTGCACGGCAGGTCTTCTTTCTTCTTGATCTTCTTTGCTGTTTTCGGATTCTGGAATCTAAGGAAGGAAGGTTCAGGGTGCCCCTAAATACTAAATTTAGGGGCGTTACACGTAGGTAAAGGGCAGGGACCACTGGGTCCCTGCCCTGGGGTGGGTACACCTCCTATCCTGCCACTCTCCTGTGGGAGGGTGGCAGTGGCCTAGTCCTGATTGGGCAGGGCATCCCATCTTCAAGATGGCGAAAGCCCGGGGATGTGCTTCACCTCGCCTCCCCCACCTGAGGGGTGGGGTTGGCAGAGGCTGGCACACCCCCTGTCCTTCCTTGGGGTTTCCGGCCAGTCTTCCCACCAGAGAGGGGGTTTAGAACCGGTAGGGGCCAGTTGCTGGGTACAGCAAGTGTCCTGGAGTAGCTCACAAAGGCGGCATGCCTTTGAATCTTCCCCTGCCCATCCTGGGGGAGGAGACCTAGCACCTCACCCAGGATGTTTATTGTTGCAGGCCCAGGAGAGCGGATGGCTCTCTACCCAGGGGTCCAGCAACATGTCTGCTGAGTGGCAGCCTAGGGAGCCCCTCAGACCAGATGTGGATTGTAGGTTAGGTTCAGGGGGCATCTCTAAAATGCCCTCTGTCATGCATTGTACATTTAATCCTGCACTGGCATCAGTGCGGGTTTAATGTGCCGAGAAGTTTGATACCAAACTTCTCAGTCTTCAGTGAAGCCATCATGGTGCTGTGGAGTTCGTGTTGACGATCTCCCAGCACCATATACTCTTAAATGGCAGCACTGCACTTACAGTGCCCAGGAATGGACCTGGGTACTGTAGCGGCACAGGGCTCATGCTCCTATACCCACACCACTGGCATAGGGCACCCAGTTAGAGGGGTGGCTGATGTATGCCAGGGCAGTGTAGGTTGTGGGCATGGCACACAGGGATGTGTGCCATGTCGATTCCCTGTTTTGTTCTATACCCAGACACTCAGCCTGCAAGGGCAGTGTGTTTGTGTCAGGGTACAGGGCCTCTAAGGGTGGCACAATAAGTGCTGCAGCCCTTAGGGGCCTTCCCTGGTCACAAGGCCCTGGGTACCTAGTGTACCATTTACCAGGGGCTGACATGTGGCCAGGGTTTGCCAATTGGGGTTTTAGCTTTCAGCATAGTTTTTAGGGAAGGAACATAGGCCCTGGGCACCTGATTGGCAAGAGCCCAGGGCACACTCAGTCAAAGTACATTCAGCAATTCAGCAAAAAGTGGAGGCAATTCATGCAAGAAAGATGGCACTTTCTCACAGGGATTATACGCCTGAACCTTGATATTGTAACGGTACAGGCTCTATGGCTCTTTTTAATAAAGGAGACTGTGCATCTTGTTTGAGTAGATGTAAATGTTCTGGTGACATCTTGTGAGAACAAGGTGGAATGTTTGGAGGACTGGTGGTAAGTTTCAGGCAATAACCATGCTGGATAATTCATAACACCCATTTGTCTGTAGTTATAAACCGCCAAATGGAGAGGAATTGTTGCAGTCTTTCCCCGACAGGTGTAGTATAGTCGGAGGGAAATGTGGGGAAGTCACTGTTCATTTGGGGAAGAGGAATTACGGGGCGTGCTGCCTTTTCCTCTACCCTTAGAATTGTTCCCTCTGTAACCTTCCTGAAAGAATCCTCTTGAAAGGAACGACTGGTATTTGCCCTTATAGGTGGATGTATTTTGGTCTGAGGGTGTGGTCTTAGACCCTCCTCGGTAAAAGGACCACCGAAAGGAACCTCTATTGGAAGGGAATTGGAGAGCTCCCATAGATTTGGCGACCTCTGTCTGTTTCTAAAGCCTGATCAATATAAGGTCCAAAAAGATGTTTTTTGTCAAAGGGTGTGTTCAGAATGAATTGTTGGACCTCAGTCTTAAATCCTGAGATCCTTAACAAAGCATGTCTTCTAAGAAGAATGTTGGTGTTGACCTCTCTAGCTGCGGTATCAGCAGCATCCAACGCACACCTTATTGACGAACTGAAAACTAGTTTCCCTTTGTTTACTAAGTCCTGGGCTCTGGTTCCATGCTCATCTGGAAGATACTGAAGCAGCTGCTCCATTTCATCCCAGTGGGCCCGGTCATATCTGGCTAAAAGGCCTTGCGTATTTGCAATGCACCAGTGATTGGTCGCCTGTGCTGCTACGGATTTGCCAGAAGCATTAATTAATTTGGACTCTTTATCCGGTGGAGGCGCATCCCCGGATGTTTGGGAATTAGATCTTTTACGAGCATTAGATACAACTAGTGAATCTAATGGTAATTGTCCCTTGATAAAAAATGTATCAGTGGGGGAAGCCTTATATTTTTCATCAACTTTAAGAGTTAATATGCGAGCACGTACAGGATCCTTAAAAATGTTGTCTGCGTGCCTCATCATGCCCTTAAGCATGGGAAGTGTCTGTGAGGACCTGTGTGTGGACCCCAAGGTTTCAAACAAAACATCTTCCTCTAATGCTTCTTTATGTAGTGCCACTCCATGATATTGTGCTGCCCTGGCAATGAGTTCTTGGTTGGCTACATCATCTGGGGCGATCGCTTGGCAGGGTAAAGGTCTGGGTCGTTATCTATTGGGGGATCAATAGTATAGTCAGACCATGGGTCTACTGGTAAACGTGTACCCTCTTCATCAATATCATCATTCTAACCACTCCTGAGGCGAGATAGCCGGGAGACGAAACTGATTTTAAAGATTACTTTTAAAATTTTCGTGTTTAGATAAATTGTTGCACTGTTTTTAAAAAAAAAATTGCTTTTAACTGAAAATTGCACTTTAAAACTGTTGCACGATACCCAAGAGCACTCCCCCACCTCACCTGTTGAGAACTCCCCGCGCTGCCGATTTCAGGGCTGCAGCGGGTCGGAGTTCTTGGCGCCAAAATCGGAGCGAGCACAAGCCACGCCCACCGACGCAGGACACACCCCCTCCCATCCCACTAGAAAATGTGCCCTCCACAAACGCGCAGCGGGCGCAACGATGGCGCACCGAAGGCGCGCCTAAAGCAAGCCCGTCTGCGCCCGTCCGGGCCAAGACCGGGCCCAGGGCCATATCCCCTGTCCAAAATAACCCGGATAAAATACTGTGGAAATACTCCAGCCAGGAACTTCGAGGGCTGAGACCAAACATCACATGTGCTCAAATAGAGCCACACAAAGAAGGTAAGAAATGTCTGTCATGCCCACTTACATTCGACTTTCTTCCCGTTAAAAACATGGATAAATCCGAGATTCCAAGATATAGAAACCATATTTTGAAAACAGGTTTGATTAATGCCAGGTCATTGGTCAAACATAATATTCAGACATCCGAACTAATAGATGAACAAAATATTGATATATTATTCATTACCGAAACATGGGCAGACGAGGCATCAGATGCTGATCTGGCCTTAGCGATTCCGGAGGGATACTCTTTCTCCAGAGTTGACAGAAAAATAAAACGGGGAGGAGGATTAGCAATCATAGCAAAGGAAGGTCTTAGAATTAAAACCTCATATAAAGGTAGTACCCCAGACTGCGAAACATTAACCTTCCAAATAAAAATTACAAACAATTACACGTTTAATGGAATACTAATATACAGACCACCTAGTGCAAAAACTCCCTTAATAGACTTGCTAAGTCCATTTCTTGAATCTAGTGTGTCATGTCCAGACTATACCATCCTAGATGATTTCAATCTGCATCTAGAGAAACATTCAGACCCTAAGATAGCAGCATTCATTGATGCAATGGCAAACTTCGACCTGAAACAGAAAGTACACTTAGATACCCACAATGCCGGACATACGCTAGACGGTATTTTCACATCATGTCAGAGCCTAAATATAATTGACACTCTCCCAATCCCATGGTCAGACCACAAACTAGTAAGATTCACTCTGGAAGTTAAAGAGGACACCGGAAGACCGGTGGAACATATTAAGCAAGTAACCTATCGTGACTGGTCTAAAATTGACAACCAGGCATTTTTAGAAAAACTCCAAACATCCCACCCCACATTTGACGACAATAGCAATATAGCCTGCAAACAATTCAATGAATGGATAGATAAGGCAGTCAATCTGACAGTCCCACAAAAAAAGGCTACTCTAAAAAGAAAAACCCCCTCACAACCATGGTTCTCAGAAGCTCTAAAAACACAAAAACAAACGTGTAGAAGAGCAGAGAAAAAATGGAGAACTAACTACGATACCCGATTCAGACAAGAATACAAAGATACCCTAAACAGCTACAAAAAACTAATAATAGTAGAAAAAAGTAAATACTTCGTTAAGAAGATCAACGAGTCAAAAAACTCTAGCAAAACCCTTTTTGATACTGTCAAAAAACTATCAAAGTTCGAAAACAACAACCCAGAAGCACTGTCATCAGACTTCTGCAATATACTAGGAGACTTCTTCGTGAATAAAGTCTCATCAGTATACGAATCCTTCAAAAATCAGAGCACTGAGACAATAGAAAGGGACACATCAGAGCCACTAATTCAACAAGATCAATCAGCTTTTAGATTTACACCCCCTACAGCTGAGCAGATTGAGAAAGAGATCCACACTACCAACTCAGGCAGCCCAATGGACCCTTGTCCACCCAAAATAATGCAGGTTTGTTCCATACAACTAAGCCTAGTACTGGAAAAATTATTCTCCAAAATTATCAACACCAATATCTTCCCAGACGACTGGAAGATGATATCTATCAGGCCACTGCTGAAAAAACCTAACCTAGATTGCGAAAATCCCAGCAATTATAGACCCATAGCCAGGATCCCTTTTGCCGCAAAAATCTTGGAGAAACTGTTAAATAAACAGCTATCTCAACATCTGATGGACGGAGATTGGCTGGATCACTCCCAGTTTGGTTTCCGGGTAGAACATGGGACGGAGACGGCCCTGATTACAGCAGTGGAGGAACTTAGGCAAATAATGGACAGTGGATCAAAGGCCGCCTTGATACTACTCGACTTATCGGCGGCCTTCGACACGGTCAGCCACGAAATCCTTATAACACGGTTAAAAACAGCATACATACATGACTCAGCATGCGCTCTCACAGCCTCCTACTTAGAGAACAGAACCTTCGCAGTAGAATTAGGAGAAGCGAAATCCAAGCTGTTCAATCTACCATGCGGAGTCCCGCAGGGCTCATCGATGAGCCCCACTCTTTTTAATTTATATGTAGCTCCACTCGCACAGATAATAAGGAACAACGGCTTCACTCCTATATCCTACGCCGACGACACCCAAATTGTGGTGTCTATAAGTAAGGAGGTACAAGACACAGCAGAAAAATTCCAAATCTGCATGACAAAAATCAGTCAATGGATGAGAATGAATTGCTTAAAGTTAAACGGGGACAAGAGTGAGGTCATGATATTAGGAGGAGACACAAACATATGGTCCCCCTTATGGTGGCCTAAAGATATGGGAAGATGCCCAGAGTCGTCAGAAAAGGTAAAAAACCTAGGGATCATGTTAGACACCAACCTTTCTTTCGACGCTCAAGCCAGCAAACTAGCTTCATCACTCTGGTACATCCTAAAAATGATCAAAAAGATTCTACCGTACTTACCGTATGATTCACGCAAGACAGTGGTGACAGCACTGGCCTTGTCCAGACTGGACTACGGGAACGGCTTATATGCCGGAGCAAGGAAGAAAATCCTACTTAAGCTACAACGCCTGCAGAATGCGGCAGCCAGGTTGATACTAAGAATACCAAAGTTCGAACAAGTAAGCCATAAACTAAAAAGCCTGCACTGGCTACCAATTGTAAGTAGGATACATTTTAAATCACTATGCTTGGCATACAAAGCACTAAACGGAACTGGATCACAATTTCTAAAATCACATCTGCAACTATATGAGCCAAACAGACTGCTCAGATCCAGCCAAATGAAACTCATCAGGGTCCCTAGATTTAGGAAAACTAACTGGGGCGGAAGAAGCTTCCTGGTACACGCAGCAAGAATATGGAACCAACTACCACTAGACATAAAAACCAGTCCATCCCTGAAATCCTTCAGAAAGGAAGTTAAAACATGGCTTTTCTCCACACAGCTCTAGTCAACATCATCAGACCCAGTGGTATATCTCAGCGCCAAGACGCCCTCGGGCAATCGCGCGCTATACAAATAGATAAATCAAATCAAATCCAATTAAATCAAATCATTATAATAATAATAATAATAATAATCTACATTTGTAAAGCGCGAACAATCACCCGTAAGGGTCTCTAGGTGCTGGGGGCCGTCGGGAAGATTAAGCAAGCTATTGCCCAGAGTCACATGGTGCTGGGCTAATCTGCCGCCGGCGCCGTGGATCGAACCGTGATCCCCAGATTCTGGAGTCAGTCACCCTGGCCGCTGCGCCACACCTCTTCCCTATCATGGTGAGATTTTGGAGAATCCTGAGGTGGAATCTGTAAAGGATCATAAGTAGGAGAGGGTGATGGTGGAGTGGATGACTGTGGTATATGAAAAGGACTGGTGGCCACAGATTTCTTCTTTAAAGGAATTTTGTAAGGAGTGTCCTCATCAGTTTGTGTTTTTGAGGGAGTTAAGTGTGTATACGACCTGTATCCGGGTTAATACAGAGTTCTTCCCCCCCCCCCCCCCCCCGATTCTTTTTTGGTGGGACAACATCTAAATTCGGATCGGACGAGGCATGTTTTGTTTTCGGCACCGGTGTTTTCGGTGCCGACCTATGATGTTCTTTACAAGTGGAAGATTTCGTTTCCGAAGGCTGTTTCGCTTTTGGCGTGGAAGGTTTCGGTTCCGAGCCAGATTTTTGCTTCGATCCAGATGGTTTTGGATCCGAAGAGGGCTTTTGGTGAGTATGTACGGAACCGGAAGACTTGACAGTGTGTTTCGGAGCTGAGCCTGCAAGCTGGACATCGGAAACGTCGTCTCATTGCCCACCTTGGCCAGATGGCAGAGGTGCCTTGTCTTTTTTCAGGGGAAGTTGGGGGTCTTTGGTACTCATGTGACCCTGTCCTTGCGACAATTCCTCGATGTTGAGGTCTATCTCAAGGTCCGAGCCAGAGTCCTGGCCGGGGAAGGTTTCTTCTTCCTCCACTGCTGATGCCCCCACATCTTCTTGATCGGAATGTTTACTGAAGATGTCCGGTGTATCTTTTGTGATTTGACGCTGCATTTCTCGACATCGTGCCCGACGATCGCGAAGAGTTGTCTTCGATCTAAACGATTTGCAGGCGTCACAGTCTTCCTCTTTGTGCTCTGGAGACAAGCACAAATTACACACTTTGTGTGAATCAGTGCGTGGATGCTTCACGTGGCACTGAGGGCAAAATTTGAACGCTGTCCATTCCATTGATGGAGAGCTGACCTGACGCGGTTAGGCCCAAAAGCCATGCACAAAGCTTTCTGATTGAAAGTAGTTTTCAGTGACCAAAATGATACACGGAGAAGTGGGAACGCATACGAGAACAATATTGTCGAGGTAGAGAGGGTTGCACGTCGAGGGGAACTGAAGAACAGTTTCGAACCAGAGCGCAGCAACACACGTCCGAAACCGATGGCAGAAAAAACAATATAACATGGAGTTGATGCCCATGCGCACTATCAACGAAAGGAGAAGTCACCTCACCTCGTCACTGGAAAGACTTCTTTGAAGAAAAACAACTGCCAAACATCTGGACCCAACACTAGAAGGCAGGAGTATGCAAAGCATGTGATCTACAGCTCACATGCCTCGAAACTGCATTGTTCCTCAGTTCAGCCTTGTATCTTGTATGCTATGTTGCAACATATTCAAAACATGGGAGCTAAATTAGCCCTCCAATTGCCTAAAAGAGCTTCTGGATCTGCTGCACTTAGCAAACTTCATAGGCTCCCTGTGTATTCATGCATTTTGTTTATGGGAGCATGTTTAATTTGTCATGCCTATCACAAGTCAGGCATAGTTTATCTCCGATATAAAATCAAGCACTATCTTCCATTCCGACAACTGTCAACGCCTAAGTAATGGTGGTTCCAAAGCTGCAATGGGCTAGATTGGACAGTTGGTTTTTTTCTGTTTCTTGGCACCTATATTGTGGAGCAGGATACCTTGAGGGCTTAACTCCATCTCAAAATTGCTACCATTTAGAAATGCACGTAAAATCTGGCATTAAGTAAACTGGCTTCTGCATCTATCATTGCACCAGGACACTCTTGGGTAACAGTGTGCCTAAGAAGTTTCTTAAGATTAACACTGTCCAGGTCCGGAGGGGCATGGCTTAAGTGCTGTGGAAGGCGGACGTGTGAGCTGAGAGCTCCGCGTCAGCCAAGCTAATTATCCGGGTAAAACAGTGAATCTACCCGTGCCTGGGAGTGCACACGAGGGGCTTGCCCGCGAGAGAGTCTGGGGCCCCTGGTAGTCCCCCCCAGCGACCTGCAGAAACAGCGGAAAACCGGCAAATCGGACGCAGTGGCTCCAAGATGGTGGCCTAAGAGGGAGCGACGACTCGGGGACCGAGTGATAGAGGAGATCTGACTCGGCTGGTGCTGCGCGATCTGGCCCACGTTCCGGGACCGGACACCGTGTGCCACAGAGATACTACCTGGGTCCTGATGGCCCGCCTTGAGGAGGTCGGGGCAGGGGAGCCGGTTCCGGTGCTCGGCGGCCGGAGCCGCCTTGGTGGAGGACGCTGTGCCGTTGGTGTGCGAAGAGTGCTGCTGCCGGCTGATGACCAACCGAGAGGTGGAAATTGTGGATGCGGTGCAACAGTGAGTTGAGTGGCGCCCTGTGGTGGCCCTGGGGCTTTAGACTTGTTCCTTGTGTCGGCCACGGGGGCGGAGATACGCCGGAGGGAGCGCCGACTGGCAGGCGTGTGGTGCCCACGGTGGTCAGTGGACCTGCAGAGGTTACCTGGTGACCCCGGGTTGAGACTGGGCGTATTGACTATCCTGCTGCCTCCGCGCTGTCTGGTCGTGGGCCAGTGGCTGTGACGGTGTATGGGAGTGCCCCGGTCTGCCGGGGGGGGCTGTCGACTCTTGGAGTGGGCTTCCTGCTCAGAGCGCTGGAGTGGCGGGGACTACCCGGCTCTTGAGACCCCTACACGGCCTGTGACAATCTTGTGGTTTCAGCTACTTACTCCGGGAGCAGCCTTTGTGGACTGCGGACCGGCCGGTGGCCCGGGTGCGCCTTCACCCGACGGACTAGCGGGGATCGCCCCCGGACTGAACCACTTCACTGCCCCCACTTTCAATCCCACACATTCTGCAGCAGTAGTCCAGTGTGCCAGACGAAGAGGGGTCACCTCTGGCCTTTCACCTTGTCCAGGGACTCCTTCTGATGGCTGGGCTGGCGGTCTTGAGGCATGGGTGCCGCCGGGCGAAACTCCTATGACCTTCCCACTGGGGGAGCACCCTGCAGTGGAGACGTGTCCGGTCTCGGATACTGAGTGGAGACGTTCAAAATCGACGGCTCACAATTCCTTACCGGTGGCCCCTGGCTGGTCAGCCCCAGACCGACGCCGGGAACAGCGGGACCAGCACCGGAGTATCCAGGAGGAGGCCTGCTGGGTGTGGTTCGGGTACCGGAGTGGTGGGAATTGAGGACTCTGGTGGGCGCCCAGACATCAGTACGGTGGCGGTGGGCCTGGGCCTGTTGCGAGCTGAGCATGCTAAACTGTCGGACAGAGTAAAACAATCGGAATCGAGCCGGGAGGTGCTAGCCCCTGCGTATCAAGCTCTAAGGGCTCAAGTCGGAGAACTGGCCAGCAGGGTCACCATACTGGAGAGGAGAGCTGAAGATGCAGAGGGCTGCAATCGGATGAACAATGTGAGGGTTATTGGTCTTCTGGAAGGAGTGAAAGGTCGAGACATGGTTACCTACTGGGAGGCATGGCTCAGGGAGGTAGTAGCACCTGAGGGCCTTTCACAGTTTTATACCTTGGAAAGGGCCCATCGTGTGCCTGCCCGGCCACCGGCACCAGGGCACCCACCGCGGGCTGTGGTGGCCAGACTGCTCCATTTGCGAGACAGGGTTCTGCTATTACACAAGGCGCGCTCGGCTGGGCCGTACACGGTGGAGAACAAAAAAGTTTCCTTATTTCCGGATTACACGTTGGAGGTCCGGAGACGACGCACCTCCTTTTTGGAGGTCAAGAGAGCCTTACGTGAGGAGGGAGTGCAATATTCCTTGATGTTTCCAGCCCTGCTTAAAATCATGTTAGACGAGAAAACCTGCTTCTGTGAAGATCCTAAATCTGCCTGGGACTGGATTGAGGCATACAAAGCAGAAGGTTGCTCCAGGCCCCACGCTGAGCGACAAACAACGGGAGCCGGACCACTGTGGAAACGGCTGCGAAGGGGCCAAAAGCGGAGGTAGGGGGGAAAAAACGAGTCCGTCCCAGACGGCGGCGGAGAGCAGACGTGCTGGAAGCTGTGACAGTCATGACACGAGGTAGAAGTACATCTTCGGAGAGAGATTCCGAGGCAAAATATGTTGTTGAAGAAACAGACTCTGATGCATCCCAGGCTGCAAGTGCCACCATGCCGACAGTGACTCCTCAAACTGCAGACGAGATACTGGGCGGGATTTCTTTTTCTTTCTCTCCCTGCCCCCTCTGCACTTTTCTTATTTGCTTTACTGGGACAGTTGGCCCTGGTTATACTTATGTGCACCTGATTTGCCTTCTTGGTGGTGGGTGTGGGGAGAGGGGGGGGAGTTGCGGGGGGGGGAGTTGCGGGGTGGACTCACCTGGGCACGGGTTGGCATAGCCAACCAAGGCTGTGATGGCACGGTAGTTCAAATCCGTCTCAGGAAGTCTCTTCTAATGGACTGCGCTCCCTGGTTGGTCCTGGTGCAGTTAGCCTCGGACCTTAGCGACCTGGTGTAAGCTAGCACCATGTGGTATCTTTGAGTGTTTGGGCAGCTGACCGTTGTCAGTCCGCTCGTGGGATGGGGAGTTAGAATGTTGGGTTTGTTGTTACATGCCAGGAGGTCCGGGTTAGTACTTCAATTGGACGCTGGGGTGGGGAAATGGGGGGGGGACATGACAGGCGAGTTGATGGCAGGGAAGGATAGTCATATCGAGGAGTTTAAACTCCTAACTTGGAACATCCGGGGTATGGGTTCCCCCTCCAAACGCTACAGTATATTGAATTATATTAAACATAGGGGGGGGCGCTTGTGGTTTTATTACAAGAGATCCACCTCACAGAGCAAGAAGTTGCTAGGCTGCAGCGCAGATGGAGGGGGCAACTTTAGGCAACCGCCTATTTGGCCTTCTCTAGGGGAGTGCTTGTGTGGATCAGACCGGGGGTTCCTTTTCAACTTACTCGGAAAGTAATAGATGCTGATGGGAGGAATGTAGTGCTTAGTGGTACTTTGAAAGGTAAGGAGATCACAGTAGGCAGTGTGTACGCTCCTAATCGCGAGCAGATACCCTTCCTGGAACGATTCTTAGGGACGTTGGCAAGATTGCCCCATGAAAATCTGATACTGTGTGGGGACTTATCTACCCTTCCATTGCGGGGCACATTGGCAGCTACCACAGCTAGAGGTCTCAGGAGTTGGGCCACGGGATGGGGCCTCCTCGAAATCTGGAGGCTGCACAACACCCACTGTAGGGAATATTCCTATTACTCCCATCTTTACGATCTACACACACGCCTAGGTGTAGGGGATATTCCTATTACTCCCATCTTTACGATCTGCACACACGCCTAGATATGTTCTTTTGCTCTGCTGCACTATCCCCCATGATGTCTGGTGCCGAATACTTAGGCAGATCCTTATCTGATCATAGTCCTCTGCTTATGAGGCTTGCCCCCGTACCCGAGAGGGCTCCGATTCCGCGGTGGAGGTTAGACCTGACCCTGTTGGAAGACGATGGTTTTCGACAGCTCCTCTCCACAGCCTAAGTCAACTATTTCACTGAGAATCAGGGGACCGCCAGCTCCCCTTTGATGGAATGGGATGCGTTTAAAGTGGTGACTCGGAGTCACTGTTTGGGGCAGACGGTAGGCTCTCGACGACTGGTGACTGAGGAATTAGACGATCCAGAAGCACAAATTTTGACCCTAGACAGGGAGATTGCAAAAGGGGCCAAAGAGCAAGGGAAACTGGCAGAGGTAAAGAGTCTATATAACACTACTTGGGACAGACTAATGGCATTAGACCCTAAAACCTATCAAGCAACACAACACATGGAGGGGTTAAGGCCGGGAGACTATTGGCTTGGCTAATCAAATCAGACGATAGGGGCACACCAATTTCCAGCATCACTGATGCAGGGGGTCAGATACTTTCCTCTCCGAGGGCCATTAATAATGTGTTTCGGGAGTATTACGTGACACTCTACGGGTTACCAAGGCCTTGCCCGGGGGAAGAACTAATATATCATATATATATCATATATATATATATATATATATATATATATATATATATATATATATATACACATATATATATATATATATATATACACATATATATATATATATATATATACACACACACACACACACGCACACACACACACACACACACACACACACACACACACACACACACACACACAGCAATTGCCACAATTAGACCAGGATTCCAGGGACTCACTAGCTTTGCCGATTAGAGCGGGTGAAATCAGAGTAGCAATCAGGGACATGGCTCGAGGGAAAACGCCTGGGCCAGACGGCCTCCCGGCGGAATTCTATGGTACATATGTGGACATCTTGGCCCCGACGCTAGAACAAATGTATGCCTCTGCGCTTCAGGACCGGCAGTTGCCGCCCTCACTTAGAGAAGCGTTGGTGATCCCTTTGCCCAAAACCAAGAAGAGCCACGCTAAACTGACTGAATTTCGACCCCTATCCATGTAAAACATGGATTTTAAAATACTAAGCAAGGCCTTGGCCCTCAGGCTCTTTCCTTACATGCAACGGCTGGTCCATGTTGACCAGAATGGTTTCATTCCCTCGCGCTCCACGTCTAGTAACCTCAGGAGACTGTACCATGTCCTGTTTCACCTGGACCTGCAAAACTATCCAGACGCAGTGGTAGTTGCTGGGATTTTTTATTGGCTGTAATGGAGAAAATGCAGATGGGGGATGGGTGGCTACGTTGGGTCCGCCTTTTGTACGAAAACCCAAAAGCCCGGGTGCGTACAGGCAGCATGGTGTCGGCACCCTATCCCATTCATAGAGGCACCAGGCAGGGTTGCCCCTTGTCGCCACTGATTTTCACCCTAGCGATGGAACCACTGGCGGAACGAGTCAGGGGAGAGAGTGGGCGACTAGGGGTGTCCCTTGATGGGACTGACCATATCATATTGCTATACGCGGATGATGTGTTACTATACCTGTGGGACGGGACTAACGGGATCCGCATAGTATTAGATATATTGGAGGAATTCGCTGAATTCTCCGGTCTCCGAGTGAATGGGAAGAAAACCTTTGTGTTCCCATTACCCCTCACCATTGCTAGGCCTCTGACCCTCCCGGCTATTCTGGAATGGGCACCAATTTCCTTTATATATCTAGGGATTCAGATCTACCACACTCAGCTTGATTTGTTTGAAGGTAATCTCGTTGGGGCCCTGAGGGGGCTTCGGTCGCAGGTGGCCTTTTGGCGCACTCTAAAACTACCAATTATGGCTAGAGTGGCGCTGTCCAAAATGTAGCCTGTTGTATTATTTCGTCAACTTACCAGTGGTGATCCCTAAAAGTTGGTTCAAAGCTCTGGACGAGCTTTTGATGGACTTAGTATGGAATGGCGGCCGTAATAGAGTGTCATTACAGACCTTACGACTTCCGCTCGCAGGAGTGGAGTGGGGTCTCCCGATTTTGAAGCTTACTATTTGGCGGCCCAACTTCAGTGGCTGGCAAGGTGGCTTGACAGGAGGGAACTGGGCACATTATCGCTCCCCGCTGGCGCAGTCCGCACAAGGTTACTCCCTAGGATACTAAATCGGCGTTAGAAGATTCCACACATGGGGGTGTTACTATCCGTAGCAGTGAAATGCTGGGACAGATGCAAGGTCTGCACAAGGGGACGACCACTCTATGCGCCAAGCCTCCCTCTCGTGGGCATCCCCCAAGCGGGAATGCCCCCCCCCCCCTCACACTGCGACAACTGATGGGTTGGGATGATGCGGGGATACTGAAGATCGGTGACTGTTATAGAGATAACAAATGACTGCCACTAGACAACTTCCTGGAATATCATGAGCTACCTCCAGGACAGTTTTTAAACTATCATAAAATACGGGGAGCTGTGGCGGAACTACGGGGGACAGGCGTTAGGGAACCAGATGTCCATTCGGCTCCGGAGGCACTGGTGATCTTGGGCTCGGCAGGACATCTGATACTATGGCTTTACCTAGCGATAATGGACGCGACGTCACAAACACTACCTCACCTCCTGGAGAGATGAGAAGGGACGCTAAATAGACATCTGACTGAAAAGGAATGGCAGAAAGTTCTGCGTGGTCCGAAAAAAGTATCGAGAAACACAGCTTTTAAGCTCATACAATTCAATATACTCCATAGGACATACCTCACCCCGCATCGACTAAATGTGGTGTATAACAGGGATGACCAAGTCTGTGCCAGATACTTGCAGAGATACGCAGACTTTGACCATATGGTTTGGTCTTGTCCACGGCTCACGGACTACTGGACCAAGATAGTGGGCTCTGTCAATAGAGTGTTGTCTCGCGACTTGCCATGCACACCGGGGGTTTGTCTTCTGGGTCTCTTTCCGAGGCCCAAATCTCAAAGAATAGAGCATAGATTCACAGATCTAGCTCTTCTTTTGGTCAAGAGGAGGATAGCACTTAGTTGGAAGTCGCAACACTCACCACTGGTGGTTACCTGAGAGGCGGATGTCTCTTTCTGAATTAGGGCTGAGGAACAGGCGTTGATTAAAGAAGATAGGATCACTGACCGTTGCAAACCGTTAGCAGAACCAGACATATATCAGACCAAAAGTCGCCAACTGACTTGACAGACTCTGAGGAATAGGGAGAAACAATTGTACATGCTTCCTTGCTCCCTTCCCCCCATCCTCCCTCCGATGCTCCCCCACCCTAAGATAGCATAGATCTGTAGCCTATTAAGACTTTCGCATCAGACAGACCCCTGGCAGTATGTATTTAGGTGTTGTAGTATGTTTATTGTAGGTTATTATGGATATGAGATTTTCCTTACTTTTAGTTTTGTTCTTTTTCTTTTATTTTTGTTTCTTTGTTTTCTTTTTCTGGTCAATGGCTTATTCATTCTCGTCGCATTGAATGTATGTTGCATAATAGAGCAAGACTGAATTCAATGGACATACACACAACTATGCCAAGCAGTGATGTATATGTGCCTGATCACTCCCTTATTGATGTTAAGACTGCAGAGAGAGATTACATCAGTGAAACTGTATAGTACGATGAGAAGCCTGTCTGGGGCAACACTCAATGTGGGCAATAGACCGGATGAAGTTAGAAGTCCCTTGTTCTCATTGAAGATGGCTGTTGTAGCTCGCTGAAAACGAAATATTTGCATAGAAAGAGGTGCTCCTCTTGTACTGATACTATAATTCTATTGGATGTATTCATGTAATATATATAAATGCCAATAAAAAGATGTTTTTAAAAAAAACAAAAACACTGTCCAGGTCCGTTTTAAAGAGACTCATGGTGTTGGTCTGTATCACGAAATAACCCAAGTTTGACATCCTCTAGCTAGCGTTGATCTCGCTATAACCTTTCTCATCAGATGCTCAGCATAGCTCGTAAACCACCTCTCCAGATGACTGAAAGCACTGAAACACCATTACAATCTCAAAGGTGATGGTTCTTAATTGTGTGCCGAGCGGAACGTCCAACAACATGCTACCTAATTGTGAAAGGAGCACATTACCTTCTCCTGAACAATCAAATACCTCTGGTAAGCGCTCTCAACAGAAATGTAACACTTACTTGCTTTTGTAGTATGTTGTGGTTATAATGTTGTACCCCTAGCTCAGTCTGGAGGGAGATGGTTTAGTGCAATTACATGTATGCCTTTTCAGTGACAAGACAATAGAGATAAACCAAGAGCTGATCGAGAGTCTAGTACTTATATCACTATCTGATCAAGATGGGATTCCAGAGCCAATGGGAATCTGCAACATTCTGATGTTCTGTGTGCTCCTTCAGTGCTGAAGGAGCACCTGTCCCTGTTACTGACCACATATTGCACGCTTCCGAGTCCACCGTCAGACCGGTCCTTATTGGTCAGACCAGTCCTCAGTGATCAAGGTCTGATGTGTTTTAGCCTCTGGAACAGAGCCATGCATTTGCTCCAGTTGCCCTGGGAGATCACCATGACACAGCAATAGAGGGACTGGTGAATTTCACCCAG
Source organism: Triturus cristatus (assembly GCF_964204655.1). Classification (NCBI taxonomy): domain Eukaryota; kingdom Metazoa; phylum Chordata; class Amphibia; order Caudata; family Salamandridae; genus Triturus; species Triturus cristatus. The sequence continues at coordinate 84,065,562 of NC_140592.1, forward strand.
AGCAGGAGAAACAAACTGGAATAGGGGCATGGAATGAAAGGAAAATGCTACGTACCCAGTATGCATCTGTTCTTGGCATATAGAGCTGTAGAGTCATATGCTTAAGCATAAATCGCCATCTGGTGTTGGGTCCGGATGTTTGAACTTTGTTTTTGTTCGAAGACGTCTTTGCAGTCACGAGGTAGGTGAAGGTGACCCCTCCTTTCGGTGATAGTGTACATGGGCATCGACTCCATCCCCAGATTGTTTGCCGTGCAGGTGATGATGGAGTTAGTAAGAGTATAAAGAGATGTCCATGTATAATGTATCTAAGTAAGATGATACTGCAACAGATAAAGGTACCTGGGGAGGTGGGTGGGTGCATATGGCTCTACAGCGCTATATACCAAGAACAGATGCATACTGGGTAAGTAGCATTTTTATTTCGAGGCATATGAGCTTTATATCACATGCTTTAGCATAGACTATTCAGCAGTTATCTCCCAAGCGGTGGCTAACCTGTATTTGTTGCAGTGGTTTGAAATAGTTTTCTTAAAACAGCCTGGCCCACACTAGCTTGTTTTGCTAACACATCTACACAATAGTGCTTTGTGAATGTGTGTGGTGTAGCCCATGTTGCAGCTTTGCAGATGTCATCTAAGGGTATGTTCCCTAAGAATGCCATAGAAGCCCCTAGCTTGCGTGTAGAGTGCACCCTAGGGGGAATTGTTAATGTGCGTTTAGCTTTAATGTAGCATATTTGTATGCACTTAACTATCCACCGTGCAATACCTGCTTTTGATAAGGGATTGCCTTTATGCGGTGGTGAGAAAGCAACAAAGAGTTGTTTAGTTTTCCTAAAAGATTTAGTTCTTTCAATGTAATATAGTATTGCTCTCTTTACATCTAATATGTGAAGAGCACGTTCTGCAACTGAGTCTAGTTCAGGGAAAAACACGGGTAACTCAACAGACTGGTTGAGATGAAAGGCAGAAACGACTTTGGGTAAGAGTTTTGGATTAGTCCTAAGAACCACTTTGTTTTGATGAATTTGTAAAAATGGTTCTTGTATTGATATTGCCTGGAGCTCACCAACTCTTCTAAGAGATGTGATGGCTATAAGGAAGGCTACTTTCCAAGTGAGAGATTGTAATTCACATTTGTGCAGAGGTTCAAATGGTGGGCCCATGAGTCTTGTGCGGACTATGTTAAGATTCCACACTGGAGAAGGTGGAAGTCTAGGAGGAATGATTCTTTTGAGTCCTTCCATAAAGGCTTTGATAGCGGGCACTCGAAACAAAGACAAGTGTTGTCTGTTTTATAGGTAAGCATCATATAGATGTATATGCTAAGCTACAACGCTATAGGTGTAACAGATAGCAAATTATGTTTTGGATTGAAACATCTAGTGGAATGATTTGATTGTTTGTACAGTAAATTACAAATCGTTTCCACTTTGCTGCGTAGCACGCTCTAATGGTAGGACGTCTAGCCTCTTTAATGACGTTCTTGCAGTCTGGCGGGAGATTAAGGTATCCAAACTCTATGATTTCAGTTGCCAGATCGTAAGGTTGAGTTGATTGGGATCTGAATGTCTTATCTCTCCATGGTTCTGAGTACGAAGCTTGGGGGAGAGGTGTAGTTTTTGATGAGGAACTACTGATAGTTCCAATAGGGTTGTGTACCAGGGTTGTCAAGCCCATGTGGGAGCAACTAGGATCATTGTGAGGGAGTGTTGCTTGAGCTTCCAAACCACTAATGGAATTAGCGGGAGAGGTGGAAAAGCGTAAGCAAATTTCCCTGCCCAATTCATCCATAGCGCATTGCCTTTGGACAATGGTTGTGGATACCTGGACGCAAAGTTTGGGCATTTTGTGTTGAGGTGTGTGGCAAACAGATCTATCTCTGGATAGCCCCTCATCTGAAAGAATGGGAGGAGAACTTGAGGATGTAGTTCCCATTCGTGAATCTGCGATCTGATTGTTTACTCCTGGGAGGGGTTCTGCAAGGAGATATATCTTTTGAGGTATAGCCTATCTCCATATGCTTTGAGCTAGGTGTGAAAGCTGTAGAGTGTGTGTCCCCCCTGTTTTTGTATGTAGTACATTGCTGTCATGTTGTCTGTACGAACTAAGACAGCTTTGCCTACTAGATGTACGTGAAATGCATTCAATGCCAGAAAAATTGCTAGTAGTTCTTGGTGGTTTATGTGGAGTTGTTTTTGTTGTAAGAGCCACATGTCCTGAATGGTATGTTTTTGAAGATGTGCTCCCCAGCCAGTGAGGAATGCATCTGCTGTTAGCACTACCTGTGGAACCGGGTCGACGAATGGCCGCCCCTTGGAAATGTTTTGTATGTTTCACCACTGCAGAGAGCGATGGGTGCGGCCGTCCACCAACACCAGATCTGTTAACTGATCTTGAGCCTGGTTTCACTGACATGCTAAGCATTCCTGTAGGGGACGCATTTGTAGTCTTGCATAACGGACGATTAGAATGCAAGAAGCCATCATTCCTATCAACTGCATGAACACTCTTGCTGGTAGTGAGTGTTGAGGCAGAAACTGTGATATTGGAATTTGCATGTTGCGTATCCTGACTGGGTTGAGATATGCTAGAGCTTTGCAAGTATCTATTGTAGCTCTTAGATACGCTTGCGTGTTGGATGGCTGGAGGTAAGACTTTGAGATTTACAGTGAATCCCAAGTTGCAAAGCAGGTGAACAGTTTTGTGGGTGTGGTGTACGCAGCTGTGTTGTGATCTGGCTTTTATTAGCTAGTCGTCCAGGTATGGGGAGACGTGAACGTGTTGTCTTCTTAAATGAGCTGTGACTACTGCAAGGCACTTGGTGAAGACTCTGGGTGCTGTAGTTACCCCGAAGGGGAGAACTTTGAATTGATAGTGGTGTCAGTCCACCACGAACCTTAGATATTTTCTGTGATCTGAGTGAATGGGAATATGGAAGTAGGCGTCCTTTAAATCCAGGGTGGATAGAAAGTCGCCTTGCTGAAGCAATGGGAGCACCTGTTGGAGGGTGACCATGTGGAAGTGATCTGATTGAACGTACAGATTTAGTTGTCCGAGGTCTAGTATAGGCCTGGGAGAGTCGTCCTTTTTTAGAATTAAAAAATATACCCAGGTCCTTTGATGATGCAATGGGACTGGTTCTATCGCATGTTTTTGTAACAGAGAAAGAACGTCTTGTTTCAAAAGAGTGAGATGTTCTGGCGACATTACACGTTGTTTTGGAAGAATATTTGGGGGAGTGCTGGTAAGTTCCAGGCAGTAACCATACTGGATAATTTGTCTCACCCACTTGTTGGGGGTGATTCAATTCCAGACAGTTAGGAACTGTGAGAGACGTCCCCCGACAGGAGTGGAATGGTCAGGAGTAGTGGAGAGAAGTCACTGTTTGTTGGCAGGGGAAGTGCGGGTGGAGTTACCTCTGCCTCTTAACTGATTATTATTGCCTCTGTAGTTTCCTCGAAAATATCCCCTGGAAGAGGGGGATTGGCCCTTATAAGAGGAGGAGGGATTATCTGTGGACAGTGCTTTTGAGCCACCCCTATAAAAGGAGCAGCGTAAGGAGCCTCTGGTGGAAGTCAATTGTAGAGCCCCAATGGACTTTGCAGTTTCAGTATCTTTTTCATCGTTTCCAGGGACGTGTCGACATCTGGCCTGCAAAGATGTTGTTTATCGAAAGGCTGACTAAGTATGGAAGATTGTACCTCCTGCTTGAATCCGAAGATTCGAAGCCAAGCGTGTCTGCGTAACAGTATGCTAGTGTTGATGGCACGGGATGCTGTCTCTGCCGCATCTAGTGCCCATTTAATAGAAGTGTTGATAATGAGCTTACCTTCCTGAATGAGGTAATTGGCCTTACTTTTATATTCATCTGGCAAGTGTTGCATGAGGTTTTCCAACTCTTCGTAGTGAGCCCTATCGTAACGTGCTAGCAGTGCCTGAGCGTTGGCAATACGCCAGTGGTTAGAAGCTTGAGAGCCACTCTTTTGCCTGAGGCATCAATTAGTTTTGACTCCTTGTCAGGAGGAGGGGCGTCGCCTGTGGTCTGGGAGTTAGCTCTCTTGCGGGCGTTTGACACTACCAGAGAATCTAAGGGTAATTGACCTTTTATATATATGTGGTCTGTAGGAGCGGCTTTGTATTTCTTGTCTACTCTAGGTGTAAGTATTCTTGATCTGACTGGGTCTTTAAATACCTCATCTGCATGTTTTAGCTTGCCCTTAAGCATTGGCAAAGTATGAGTAGACCTTTGAGAGTGTGTTAATGTCTCAAGTAGAAAATCCTCTTCTAGAGGGTCTGAATGAAGCTCCACGCCATGGTATTGTAATGCCCTATTGATAAGCTGGACGTAGCCCATGTTGTCATCAGGTGGGGAGGGTCTAGAGGGATACAGGTCGGGGTCGTTATCTTGATCTGGCTTCCTATCATAATTCTCCCAAGGATCAGTGTCATGTGGTATATCCTGATCTACTAGCACATCATGTTCTTCATCCTCATCCCCATACTCTTCATCCTGTTGGTCAGGTGATAGTAGAGGTGGTGGCGAATTTGATGGTGTAATGATCAGATTTGGATTAGGTGGAGGGGATGGAGTCACGTAAGGGGGAGAAGGGTTAGTACCTATGTCCTTTTTCTTTAGAGGTATAGAATGATCCTCTGTGAGATCCAGCTTCCGTTTTTTTAGGAAGAATGGCCTGGAGGTGTCCAGTTTTAGGGACAAAGCTTAGTCTCTTTAGTGTGGGATCCGAAGAGAGGTCTTCGGGTGGAGGTTCTTTAGGCAGGGGTGATTTAGTCGTGGAAGATTTTGGCTGAGAGTCTTTTGGAGCCGAGTGTTTGGAGTCTGAGTGCTTGGTTTTAGCTTGTTTGGGCTCTAAACCTTTGGGAGTATCAGGTTTCGGCTCCAAATTTTTCGGCGCGGAGGGTTTTGGCTCCGAGCTTTTAGGTGTTGATTTCGGCTTCGAGGCCTTAGGTTTGGAGGGTTTCGGCTCTGAGGCTTTGTCTTTGGAGGCTTTCGGCTCTGGGTTTTTTTGTTTGGATGATTTCGACTCCGAGGGCTTCGGTGTCAAAGGTGTCTTCGGTGCCGGTGTTGTGGAGACTGGCAAAGTCTTGGGTTTGTGTTTGGGTGCCGAGGGTGTTGGTTCGGCACCGGAATGGGTTTGGCTCGAGCCCGAAGGCTTGTATTTCTATTTCATACCCGAGCTGGAGGGCGGGGCATCTGAAACAATTCATGGTGTCGACCTGAGCCCGAGGGCGAAGGTGATAACGGAGCCTTAGATTTTGGGTGACTGGATACAAGGGGATCAGTACTCACAGTATGTTGACCCGGAGTGACGTCCATTTCTTCTTCCATGTCGGAATCAGCTTCGGACATGAAGACCAGTTCTTCTTCCTCTGCTTCGAGATCTGGGCAGTGGGAGTCTGGATCTTTGTTGAAGATGTCTGTTACGGAGCTGCTGCCGCGTTGCATCTCGTGGCGCCGAGCCTGACGATCACGAATGGTCTTCTTCGATCGGAATGATCGACACGCTTCACAGTAATTTTCTTTGTGTACCGGGGATAAGCAGAAGTTGCAAACCTCGTGCAGGTCGGTGCGTGGAAACTTAGCATGACACCCGGGACATAAATTGAATGGAGTCAGTTCCATTGACTGCTGGCGTGGTCGGCACGAGTAGGCCCGACAGCCCGCCCCGAAGATCCCGATTGAGGGTTTTCTCAGTTTGAACGATACACGTGGAATGGGAAACCGCGATCAAAATACAATATCGTCGAGGGTAGAGGAATCAGGTCGACGGGGTTTGAAACGATACCGAACCGGAATGCAGCAATACACATCGGAACCCGATGGCGGAAAAAAAACAATCTGGGGATTGAGTCGATGCCCATGCGCACTATCACTGAAAGGAGGAGTCACCTACCTCGTGACTGCAAAGACTTCTTCGAACAAAAACAAAGTGCAACACCAAATGGCGATCTATGCTAAAGCATATGATCTACAGCTCATATGCCTCGAACACTGCTTACCCACAAGTTACAATACATTTCAGAGAGGTGTGCATCAATGGGCCATGGGCAGGCTCGGATGTCTGGGATGGGCATCACTAAGTGAAGGCAAAGTAGACAGCTTATGAGACTGGACCAATCATTACTAGGGGGGATAGTAAAATTGTCTCCACAGAAGGATGCTGGTAATAAGGAATGTGCCCCTGGACTTTAATCATGCTGCCCCAACCACCAGTTATTATGTAAACTGGACTGAGGAGGCAGTATCCAACCACATTCAGTCAGTCAGTCAGTCAAAAAAAGCTTTATTATCGGTTAAAAACCATAAAAGCGAAGGATACATAATTACATAAGACAACCAATTGATCACCAGTGAGCAGCAATATAAAGTGCACATGATTAAACAATACACCTAGAACAATAAATAGTATTTAAAATAATAAAAACAGATAAAAACAGGCCACTCAGAGTGGTATTAAAATTCCCTAGTAAATGCAGAGGGGTACTGACAGTTAGACAGTTAAAGCAGCTTTCTCCTTAAGTTTGGCTCGTCTAGAGCACCACATAGCAAACAAGTATCTGGAGGTCGCAAACACAGTCAACGGGGTAGAGTCATATTTCAGCAATCTAAACACAACCCTGTAATCCCTGAAGCCCCTGGACTTGCATAACTGTAGGATCCATTTGGCTCTAGCCGTGGAGTATGAGGGGCAGAAGAGCAGAACGTGCAGATCTGTCTCTTCGGCGTGTTCACACCCCGGACATAGGCTAGATGCATAATGAGCCATTGACCACTTGTTTGTTACTGCCCTCACTGGGAGAGATCCATGTCTGAATTGGACATACAATTTATTCGCCAGTGGGGGCTGAATGTCGTCCAAGAGTTTCTCAAATTGGTACCTGTTCTTGACTTCGAGGAAGCTGCTAGACAACCTGCCCAACGATGGTCTTAATGCCATCTGTTCCAATCGGAAATAGTTGAGTGCTTTGACCAGCGCCCTCTTGGGAGTCGTAGCAGAGGAGAGTGCGGGGGCGAGCCACAGATCTCCCTTCCCCAAGGCCAGGCAATTTTTCCCACACCCCTTAGCGTCAATAGGTGACTAAGTTCAGGTGTGGACCAGAGTCTCCTCCAGTACAATAGAGGACGGTTAGGGATAACTTCATGTATGGGGACCAGACCCAAGTCAAGGCGTAGCGGGATCAGCGGTGTGCTCTGTGGGAGTCTCAGCAGACGCCTGATGAAACTATTCTCAGAAATAGAAAGCGAGGAGGCATTGGCGTGGCCCCATAGCTCTACACCGTAGAGCGCCCCACCTCTTGCTTGTGCTTTATAGATTTCTACTGGAGGTCCCACAATTTTGGATGTGCACTCATTATGTACCTTAAGAATACCTCCCGCTGCTTGGGCCAGCTTCATATTTGCCTTGGCTATATGGGTCCCCCATTCCATCTTGTCATTCAGTGTTACCCCTAAATATTCAAAAGTAGAGACTCTTTCAAGGACCGTGCCATCCATGTGGGGAAGGGGACAGTTGGGCAATTTAGAGTTAAAGACCATAAATTTGGTTTTGGACAGGTTGATCTCCAGGTTTCTTAGTCTGCAAAAGGAGCAGAAAGCCTCCAATGTTCGCTGAATACCCGTTGAAGATTTTGATAGCAGAAGGGTATCGTCAGCAAACATCAGGGCTGGTATCTTTCGGGCTGCCAAGCTGGGAGAGTCTAAGTCCCGCGCGTCCCAAAGATGTTTGATCAACCAATTAAGAAAAAGCGAGAAGAGCGTGGGGGCCAACACGCACCCCTGCCTCACTCCCTTTTCCACCGGAAAGGCGGCCGAAAGCTCCCCATTCCTCCCGTACGTCACTCTTGCAAAAGTGCCCTGATGTAGACGTTTAAATAATTGGCACAAATAGGCTGGAACACCCATCTCCAACAAAATGGCCCATAGCTTCTCCCTCTGGACCAGGTCAAATGCAGATCGAAGATCAACAAAGATCAAATACAAACTGCCGGCCCCCAAAGTCACCGTCTTCCAGAATACCATCTGTAATCTAAACAGTTGGTCGATGGTGGAAACTTTGGCACGAAAACCCGCTTGTAGGGAGGTCAGGATGTGTTGGTCGTCCATCCAACACTGCAACCTTGATAGAAGAATGCGGGCCATTAATTTCTGGAAGACGTCAATAAGACTAATGGGGCGGTAGTTGGGTCCAACCACATTCAGAATGGGGGTACAGTCTGGTAATTCACCTGACATCAGAGCACAGCTCCAATGTCAACAAAAATTACCAATTACATGAAGCATCATCTTCAGTGGGTTTGCATGACTGTTGAGGCCAGTGAATGCAAAACACAGGGTAAGCCAGAAAAACAAACGGGGAAGGGCATCACAGCTTTACAAAGTCATGCAGAGAACTTTTGTCCCAACAGCAAACACTGTAATTTACTTTAAAAGTATAGAGAGCTTCAGGTGAAAACACAACTCGAAAAGGCTATTGATGGTAAAAAAAAAAATAATACCTTGTAGTTAAACATTTTCTGAATATCAAAGCCCCTTGCAATGCTGTACTGCCTTGGAGTAGCAAATGAACTTTCTATTTTGTTGGTGGGATTAGTGCTCAGGGGATGTAAGGCACAGCATGTGCTGAAGGGAAGATTTGGCTTTTTCCTGGAAAACTGCTCATCATCGAAGGGCATGTCCATATGTGTAGCTTCTGAGAAGCTGTTGGAACACGTCCAAGCATGGTGGCACAGCATGACACATGCACATATATCAGGCCACAGTGTTCGTAAAGTCCAGGCCACACATCTAGATCTGTTTGGATACATCTAATATATCACTGACAAGGTCTGTAAATGGATTTTCCATGTGGTCTGGCGATCTGATCACTGCAAGTTTTGCCAATTCTCACAAGGCATAAACATTTCATCCCAGGAGGTAAGTCGCATTAGCAATGTTGAGGGGCATGCTGCCTGAGGCAAATACATTTATCGCCATAGAGCCAAGCTTCTGGAACTCTGTCGGGAGGTGTCGTGGAGAAGGCACTCAGGATCTGCTTTGAGGAGGACATTTCGACAACCGGACTCTCTGATGATAGGGAAAAAAGAGGGGTCACCTGGAGCAGGCCTATGGCACCTGGTGGTCTGTAAACTGCTGGGAATGAAACATATTTCTTCCATGCAGCCATGACAGGATCCAAGAGGGCCTCACTGATTGGAATCATGGGCTCCGCCACTGAGGACAACGACTGTAAGATCTCAGTCAAAAGATTATACTTCATCTGATCCGAGAACAAGGGCCATTACAAAACTTCAGGTGCTTTTCACACCACAGTTGTAAATAAGGAAACTTCCAGTGAACAGTCCAGGCCACTGGCATTTTGTAAGTCCAGATATAAACCAGGAGCTGTATTATGATTGGGAAGGAGGTTCTCAGCATCCGAATAATCACCATCCTCCGTATAGCCATAATCTTTATGAGGTACTATTGTTAGAGCTGGAAATCTATTCCATCCAGGTCCATCTCTGAGCCCAATAGAGATGCTCTGCCAAGAGACTCTTTAAAATCATCTTTAAAGTTTGCTTTAACTTTTTACTTCAACACATGGACATGTTTTCTGACGTTGATGGTATCGAGAGGGTCATCGTAGTATACTCCATGAGCAACGTCTGTGTCACCAAGGAACACTTTGACCGAACACACCATGACAGGCTACGACTTTTTTTCACCATGGGAGCCCATCGAGGGTCATCATTGCAACACAATGGGGTGGCAGTCGCAAGAGTCACAAGCCACAGAAACGTGATACTCCATGAGTGGCACCTCAGGGGTTCAGAATCTATAGTACACAACTCCAGCATAATAAACAGGAAGGCCTTGGAATGTGAGGGTTTGACTGATGAACTTGGAAACTTGAGGATCCTTCGTTTCAGCGCCGGGATCTTCTCCAATGGCGAGGAAGAGTTCAGCATCAAAAAACAGCATCTAGACAATGAACGATTCCAGGAACTTGTCCTCAATGAAGAGGACGACTACTTTCAATGGCACACTGTGTGGTTTTTGGTGGGTAGAGCTTTTCAGAGATTGCCTAATGGCCATATCCGAGAACAATTTGACCTCTCACACCCTGAAGGCCTTCAAGTGCCTAGAAGCACAAGAATAACAGACTGTAGCACCATACTCCTACCCAAAACTCTGCATGCAGTTCTCATGTCACTCCAAAGCATTTGCGATAAAACCTGACACTTGAACGATTTGGAGGAGACATCTGAACTCATGGCTGTCTAATGCTGAGAAATGTCATCAGTGAGAGAATGGGAGCTCCGGGACCTGTGCCAATGAGGTGAGGAGAACAGAAATTGACCACAGGGCCCCTGTTGGTGCCTAATATACTCTGCTGTCCGGAAGCGCAGCTACGGCTGGAGCAGCATTACGCAACCTTGAGGCGCTGGAGACTTTCTGTTGGGGAAAAAGCTTTCCAGACCATTCTGAAGCCTGGAAGATAATTCATAAGGTGAGGAATAGGTGGTAAGCGGTATCCATCAAGGTAAGTCAGTCAAGTTCTTGTAAAGCATGGTATCCAATGTCTAAACAAATGTTTATTGAGGAGTGGTTGAGAAATACGGAGACCACCCATTTGTCACGAAAGGAAGGTGTAGCGTTACATTTATAGGCTCTTTGGCATAGCCTGCATACAAGGTATTTGCCGATCAAATCTGGCCTATTGATGCAGCCTTCCGAGTAATCCACGTTGGACGTCATGATACAACTGACAGGCAGCAAAATGTGCAGCACATGCTGCAAAAGAACCCCCAACAAATGTCGCCACCACTTCCATCTAGTTATTAAAATCCTGAAGACTTGAACTGTAGGACATAGCTCACCAGCTTTCAACACTGCTTGCAAACAATCCTGCTACTTCTGTCTCCCTGCAGAGGAAGGAAGACACTAGTCTATTGGGCATATGGAGCAGCAGGTATTTTTCTCAATTTCTGTTTTTTGGGGGGCCTTGGGTGCCCTTTTCAGGCCATAGTCAATATGCTCTGGGAGAGAAATTTTAGCAAGCAGCTGATGCTGAAGGTGGGAAAGTTAAGGCAGTGAACCAGTGCGTTCTTAACTCTGGTGTATTCCAGTGCTCTGCAACCTGTTTGAGGGACATTATGGTCCACTGAGGAAACCATGTGAAAGGATAAAGGGGACAAGTGGCACTTCAAATACTGGATTCAAAAGGGCACACGCATCACCATGTGGCAACTTCCTCCTCTAGGAGAGGAAGTCATAGCAGGGCTCTACTGACGTAAGTGAAATGTTTGTAAAAAATAAACTGGGCCTAGATATCTGAACTCGATTGCCTGGGACAAAATTTGTAGGGCCGGACATCTTCATCTGATAAGACAGATAATGGTGGGGAATGGCGTGTTTCGTCTGTTTTGATCAACTTTATGTATTTCTATAAACTATATGTTTTTAATGGTTTTGTACACAAGCAAATGTTAAACAAAATGTGGCTGAAAAACAGGTTATCCTTTTAGTTTAGTACAATAGGGCCATTATGGACTCCATAACAACTGAAGGATGCTCTTCTTGCCTGAAACACAGGCCTAGACCTTACAGGTGAAGCGAACAGAGCTGCACGGTCAGGCAACAATTAAAATTTGATTCTAAATACTTTCATGGAGTCATGTTATCAATTGTCTAGGTGAAGAACAGAAACCTCTGGAGAGAGACGCAGAGTAGTGGTTCCAAAAGAGCTGAATACTGGAACCCCACATATTTCCATGTTGATCCACAAGAATTATCATAACACAGACAGCCAAGCATTAATCAAACAGGCACTAACCTGGAGAGAATCGTTAAGCTACACAAGGCACCAGCAGCATCATGACAAATCTAGAAGATGTTCGAAATGGGACAATGGCTGATACTAAAAAAGAGAAAATATGATGGGGATTGTGTACAGTATGAAAAAAAGATACCAAGGTCAGAGTTGAAATTCCTATCTCAGGTGCGTGGGAGGTATCTTTCAAGGGGTCCTAACGTTATCACTGAGGCATACCAGACTTCTGTAAACTACAGCTCACCTCTCACAATGTAAGAATGCGGTGGAGAGCAGTGCCTGAATGAAAATGCGATTAGACATATAGGAATGTGACGTACTTGTTACAAGTTTTAATGCTTATTAATGTTCTTATGCTAATGATCTCAGCAAAAAGATTTGAAACATAGTAATTAAAAAAAATATTGCTTCCTAGCCTGGAGTTATTTTCCACTATTTTGATATCCTGTGGAGAAAATAAATATCTTGGTATCAGTCAGTAGAAGTACAACCAACTTGCAGCCATGATTAAAGAAGACAGGAATTCACTAGGACTTACAAGCAACATTTTTTGCTGTATGTACTCACTCATTTACTGCAAGAGAAGCATGTGGCAGTATCGCAAAAGTGCCGACGGGTAACAAGCAACAAGTGCTATCATCAATCTATTCAAAATCAGTAGAAGGCACACTGGAGCCCAAAAGAAGGACACGAAAGTTTAAAGAATAATAACTGATTTCTGATCTTTATCTTCTACACTCAACAATGACTCAGCAGTGGCTGTTACCTTGATCTTCATCCTCTCCTTCATCAGTTTCCATTGCCTCCGCCTCTTCATCATCCTCACTGTCATAGTTGTAGTTTGGATCGTAGGCGATAAACCTCAGGCACAAAGACGTCACCGTAGAGATATGAGGTGAGATTTCCTTAGGGCATCTTGAAAACAGAACAAACTGGTGGTCCAGTCAATGTGCCTGATCTACATCCATACATTATAAGCAATGTAATTTACTCTACTATTACACTGCACAAAAACGATGTTAACAGCGTGTACTCTGGGGACACACTGCATTCCGACAACAACTCTTTGAGCTACCGCTGCTCCCCAGAAATATCTAAACTTTTGCTCTGAATAGGACAATGCAGCTCAACTGTATCCATTAAATTACATCATTGGGGCAAGAAAAAGTTCTTAGGAATACATAATTGAATATATAAATCGAGGGAATTTAATGTGTTTTTTTTGTGTAACACACTGCAACCAATGTGTAAGAGTAAATGAGAGCAAAGATATATCTATTGGGGAGATGTGGGGAGGGTCATAGTGTACCCTTATAATGTATGTTAATGGCATTACCTCTCGGTGGCCGATCCAGCAAAGCACAGTGGACCAAACACACACACGTGCACAGATACATAAACACACAAATACAAACACACAGCCACACACACACACCTCCTTATGAAAGCCTCGAATGCCTGGAAGCAGTACTCCCGAAGCTCATCGTCCTCCACATTACAGTATTTCACTATGAGTGGAATCATCTTCTCCAGGTGATCACCTGCCCAGCATAGAGAAAAACACAGAAAGAAAGAGCAAGAACGGTTGTTTGAGAATGCAAGAGGAAGTGGACAGAGGCAGAAAAAGGTCTGTTACTGCTCCCAAACTAACAGGCAGTGACCTAAAGAGCCCAAAGCCCAGGAGTGATAAAACATTTTATTTGAATGAGCAAATGTCTGAGGTATGTGTTGTTTGTATGAGTCCGTCAGAAGATTTCTAAGACACAAAACATCACTGCTTTATGGTCATCTAAAATAAAATTCATACTAAATGTCTGCTCTCTAAGTTCTATTTTTTCCTTCTGAGTAACAATCCTGGGTTGGTGATGATGTGTCCCATAATTCATTGGCTCCACCCAACTAGTAGCCCGAATGGTTTCCTGCAGATGCAAGATCCTAAAACTCGCCCTTCTAGGAGGCATCCTAGAACTCAATTCCTTAAGGTGGCAGTAAACCTGTGTGACTCAAAAGCATGTACCAAAAATGATTCAAGTTTCCTCTCCAGTTTATTTCCTTTTCTGCACCCTCCAAATGCTTCTGTGGGTTTAGATTTAGAAATTATACTACTCAGGACAAAAACCCCGAAGGATGCTCTATCTTGGGAACTCCAATAATAAAGACAGAGGTGGAGGCAGAATTATAACCTAAAAATCCACTTAAGTAAAAGGGAACAACAACTTAAACACTACCACAGAAAAGAAAGAAGAGCACTATGGCACACATGAAAGGAGAGCCCTGAAAACTAAAGAATCTGAATAACAAGAATGGAGTGCCCTACAAGATAAATAAAACTATAAAGGGAGAACAATGCAATTAAACACAATCACAGATGTGAAACAGGCACCTGCACATTAAAATCACAGCTAAACATGAAAGAACCATGCAAGCTTTATAAAGCAGCAGACAAGAAGGCATAGTCCTGCAAGTTAAACAAAGTCCTTAACAAGAAACGATGGTCCTGCAAGTACCACTCCAAACTCAAAGGATGCTCTTTAAACTATACAAAACTACAAAGGGGAAACAAGAACTTTGCAGAGTAAATAAGGCCCAAAGGAGAGAGAAGTGCTCTCCGGGCAATCAAGACAACAAGAAAGATGTGGAGACCATGTAACCTAAATTAAGTTCGAGCGGCATATTAAACAATGGGAATAAGGTAGTGCTTTGTGTGTGAAAAATGCCACAAAATAGGAATGTCATCTAAGCAAAATAAACGGGGAAGGCGTGGCATAAGCTTCTTGATTTTGCAGAAATGTGCGAGCAAATAAAGCCACAAGGAAAATAAACAGCCAATGTGGGCTGCATAGCCCCACAAAGATTTATGAGAGCAACGTGAGCTAATGAAGCCATGAGAAGGAGATGTATCAGTTAAGTAAGCCGCAACTAGAGCTATGTAAGCGAAGTAAAATCACAATGAGAATCTGGAATCATCTGAGCTAAATAACCACGTAAAGAGAAGGAAGAAAGCTGAATGTCAAAGATGCAATGAGGTGGATGGAAAGCCTCAGGAGCAAACGTAGACAAAGGACAAAAGGGTGACACCAGCGAGCTCAACAATGAAATGAGGCTGAGGGAAGAGGTCCTGTGAGCTAATGAAGCGACATCAAGATGGGAAACGTGTGTCAAAGAAAGTGGGCGCATATGAAAGAGCCTTCTGATGTGAATAGTAGAAGGAAAGATCACTGAAGTAGTGAAACAAATGAAGCCCCAAGAAGGATGGAGAGCCATGTGAACTAAAGTGAAGCAAAAGTAAAAGAAGGAGCCCTGTGAAATACGAAAATCATGAGAAGTGGGAGCATGACAACTACAACAAGCCACAAAGTTGAAGATCCTGTAAACTGAACGATAAAAAAAGGAGCAGAGGGAAGACTGTAAATTAAAAGTCAGGAGTGGAAGTGTGAGAACTACAAGTCATTAAGAAAAAAAGTGGAACCCTGACAGGAGAAGGGAAACATTGAGATGTGACAACTAAAAAGTGAGAGAAGATCCATGTGCTATATAATATGGAAGCTTCAGGTTAGGGAGTTGAGCTAAAAATCCATGAAGGGAATGGAGCATTCTGGGAGCTAAAGGAGTCATGAAAGATATGATAGCCATGGCTAATGACTGAAAGCATGGGAAAGAAAATAAAAGGAGATGGTGGGCCTTGTGAACGGAGACACAGGGAGATAGCAGACAAGACATCCACAATGTGAAGGGAAGCCTTGTCTGGTAAGAGCCATAAGGATGCTGAGGAAACCTAAGAGATAAAGAGGTCATGAGAAGACAGAGGCCTGTGAACCTAGACATGAGAAGAGTCCTGTGAGATCAAAAATATGCAAGATAAAGATATACATAATAAGACAGGTTTCTGTAGTTTTGAAGGCTCTATCATGAGAAAGAGGAGCAGTATTAGTAAACAGACATGGAGAGCAAAGAGCAGCCCGCAAACATTTTACCAATTCGGTGTCCAGCTTGCCGGTTGATGCTAGCCACGCACTGGATGTATGTTCTGGTGACCGAGGTAGACTCATTCCTCTTCAGCTCAGCTATGAGGTGGTCCATGAGCTCTGCAAAGATGTTCCCATTGCAAGTCAGAACCAGGTGGCCCAAGGCAATGATGGTTCTCTTGCGGACAGCCAGCCGAGGGCTTTTCAACTGAGGGAGGAGGCAGTTCAAGATGGATGAGTGAAATGAAAAAAGGACCCCTCCAAGCCTGTAACCAGAGACAAAAAAAACATTATTTTCTGCTCTGTTCTGCAATTTACTACAAACATAGAGTTCTTACTACCCAACATACTCAATACACACCGATCTGCTATGAGTACGTATAGCTAAACAACGTGCAGTTTCTCCTCTCATGATATCCTAAAATACTGTATACATGTCTTCATATGAATCTCTAGAACAGAAGAAACATGCAAATAAAGTCAGTTGTTTACATTAGGACAGAAGCTTTCTCATACTTCCGAGAGAGCTGCGAAAGGAGGGCAAAATGAACAGGTAATAGTCATTTTTAATGTAGATTGAATTCATAATTAACTGTTGATGTGGTCATCTCTAAATTAGCTAGACAATGCCACCTAGTGACAGACTGTCCCAAGCATCGGTGTTGACAATTAAGTGCCAGTGATGAGCAGAAGAAACCACGGCTCAAATTAAGCACTGTTGGAGCAGCAAAATTTGTGATATAATAAGAACAAGATGTATAGCCCTGTTTACAGAAACGGAGTAACAGAGCTCAGAGCAATCATTTGCACGCTCAAAATTGAAAGATAGGAGAAGCAGCTGTGCGAAGAGAAAGATACCTTCCTGAAACACATGCAGAAACAAAAGAAAAAAGTGTGAGCAGAAACAAGCCTAAATGCACAACAGCGAAAGGCTACAAGTAATAGTGCCATGCTCCGTGGGAGGGAGCAGCAAACGAGAAGGAGGGACTTAAAGGGAAGATTAACCACTTGAAAGCAAACCATTTGAAATGACACTCGAAGAATCAAATGAAAATCAATGGGCAGGCTGTATGCCCACAATGTATATACAACATGTCTCAAAGAGACCGTGCAAGCAAGGTCTAGGCTCGACCTAAAAAGAATGAGGCCCAGTTGCAGCAAGCAAAGCGGATTAAGAAGTTATACACACAGGCAGCTGAGAGGGGTTATAGTTTACAGCAATGTCAGAAGGGCAGAGTTAAAAGTGAAGCTAGGTAGTCAGTACCTGCAAAGCAAGTCAGTGCTGGAAAACTACATGGCCAAGTTAATGTTATGTGTATCTAGCACTCTCTCATAAGCACTCAAAAATGTGTGAAAAAACTAATACAGTGAGTAAAGTATAATGTTGCACATTTGCATTTGTCATTTTGTTGAGAAATATTGCTATTCATTCATTGCCATGCAGAGTTTCAGGTTTTTCCTGCATTTTTTACCCATTTTCCAACAAAAAAAGCCCCAAGCATTTCCATATATTATTCCACAATTTTGAACTGATCAATCTATGCAGCATGTGATATTGTGGTATGGACCCTGTGATGAAGTTAGTCATTCTGGCCTAACTACTGTCATTTTGAGCAAACCACTCGGTCATCTACTTGCATCTTTGTTTTAAATATGGGCACCAAGAAGCTCAAGTATGGTGCCTGCAACTGACTCCCGATTAGACCACCTTACCTGCTTAGCATGTCTGACAAGATGTCCAGAGCCTCCAGCTGCACAGCTGCATCGTCCTGCTTCCCGATTGCCCCGGTCAACTGTGCAGTGATTTTCTTACACACATTCGCAGTCATTGCTGATCCTGCACCAAAGAAACACAAGTCAAATTGAGAGGCAACTATGATCTGTGGTTGAACCGCTGACAAACAAAGTGAGAAAAGTATGTCCAAGTATAGATAAGGAGCTAGAGTGTATTTTAGACAGCATGTTCAAAAAGATGGTTACACAACTTATAGAATCATCATTCACTCCCCAGAAACCCTTACAAGAGGGAACAAGCATTTGCAATGCAAATTGGTCTCACATTTGTGAGAGTTAGAGGTACTGGGGTTGTAAATTATAATATATTTTACCTATGTGTTGTGGAGTGGATGTATGTGGTGTGGAGTGGAATTATGTGGGTTGGATTGGACTTATTAGTTGTGGAATTGTGTGTGGTGTTGAGTGGATTTGTGTAGCTGAATTATGTGACATGATGTGCAGTGGAAATATGTCGATAGTAATTATGTTGTACTGAGTGTACTGGAATAATGTGGAGTGGGATTGTATGTCAGACTGTAATTATGTGAAATGGCATTTTGTGTTGTGGAGTGGTATGTTGTGGAATTAAATTATGTGGTGTGCTGTTGAATTTTGTGGCATAATGTGAAATTCTGTGGTGTGGATTGGATGTATATGGTGTGTTGTGTAATTGTGTTGTTGAGTTGAAATATGTGGCTTGTTGAATTATGTTGTATAAAATGGAAATGTAGAGTTGAATTGTGTGGCGGAGAAGTGTGTGGGGTTAAGTGAAATTACGCTGACTGGAATTATGTGGCATGGTGCGGAGTGTACTTTTGTGGATTGTGTTACCAAGTTTAACAAGCATTGAAAATGCAATAGGTCTCGCCTTTGATTAAGATAAAGCCATCTGCTTTGCTAATGGTATTCTATAGCAAAGCAAATGGCTTTAACTTAATGAAAGGCGAGACCTATTGCATTTTTAATGCTTGTTCCGGACGGCAGTGACAGCAGGCACATCATGTGCGCGTGCTCACACTGCCCACTTCTCACTAGTGGAGAAGTTACGGCATCACGTCATGCCAGGTGAGCATTGTAGGGGGAAGGGGAATCCTTTAAAGAGTCATTTTCTCTCTGGATTTCCCTTCTCTTTTTGAAACTCAGGAGCAGCAACACTGTTGTGGTGTCACCAGGGCTTTAAGTGGAAGCTTTTTTCAATATTATATACACAAGCCATAGTTGTTGCTTATTTATCGTATGCAACTGACAACCATTGATAAAGCCAATAGTCCTGACTTGTTGTAGGTATGGTGTTACTTGTTGTATCATACATCTGGATGCAATGACAAACAGCAAAATACAATTCGGGGGGCACGCTATGCTAAGCATAGATTTATAGCTTACGCATTTTTAAGCCATGCCCTTTATTACATTGGCCACCCCCCTTTGAGAGGACCCCCCCCAGTTTTTTCATCCCACTTAAAGACCTGAGTAACTCCTATGATTCTGGGCAAATCACTTAATATCCTCGTGCCTAACAAAATTAATGTGTCCTTCTGTAACACAACTGGTGCTCATGTAAAGCGCCCTGATACCTTTGTGTAAAGTTCGCGCTATATAAAACTCAAATACAGCTTTGTACAGGTGCATCGTGAATGTGAGAGAGCATCTGACGCATGAGCTCACTTCCGGGGAGGAGCATGTGAATATACTGCATTACAAGCTATAAACCATACGTAGATGATAAGTACAATTTCTCGTCGGTAGCACGTGCTGCTGTGGACCCCTTGCAATGTAGAGGTTATACAGCAGTGTACTCCCCCCTAAGGTGGTGGTTGGCCGTTGGAGAGCAGCTGAATCAGAAGTTTGAAATAAAGCGTTAAGCACGCGAGCCTCCTGCCGAGCTTGAACATCCACACAATAAGACCCAGTCAATGTGTGGAGTTGAACATGTTGCACGCAGCCTCACAAATATGTGCTAATGGTATGTTGCCATTTAGCCTCCTTTTTCCGCGTAGTATGAGCTTAAAAAACAGAATTCAGAGTTTATTTTATCTTCACCTAACTAACCTCACAAGGCCCAACTTGGAAGATAGATTTACCACGTGGGGTTCATGAACACACCACAGAGCGGCTTTGTCTTGTGAATGGGTTTAGTTCTGTCAATCTAAAACCCCAGAGCTCTTTTAATATCTAATACATGTAATACAAATTATCAGCGGAGTTGTTTATAACAATTATGTTCTGATACACAATTTGTGAAAAATTTGGCAAAATAAATAATCATATTATAGTAAAACACCAATCACAGTGATAGATCACTGATTTGGAGGCACAAAGGGGGAGGCACTTACCACCACCTGTAGAAAACAGAATCCCAGTCCCAACTTTGTCCGACTCTTCACACTCCTTATCTAAAGGTGCGTAACTTGGTAGAAGAGGAGTAAGAGAGACCTGCCAGTTCTCCTTTCCCGCAAAAGCGGTACATTTCCTTTACGTTAAAAGATGACCTACTGGGATGCTCCAAACTTACTCCTTTAATTGTTCCGACCGAACTTCTTTGAACGCTGTCTGCAAGCACCTCACCGGCGAACTCACTCGCTAAAGTCTAATCTTGAAGTTACACTGTGACGGCCGATCACCCAACCGCACATTGACTGTATCTTTCAGTTCGCCATATAGTTTTGGCACTCATATGGCGTTCCAGTTTCTCTCACCGTGGGTATTTTTTATTTATTTTTTTGGGCAGATTTATATAGCGCGAACTTGACTTGAAGGTATTGGAGCGCTTTACAATGAGCACCAGTTACGTTACACGAAGACACAGTAATTTTTGTTTTGTTTTGGTAGGCGCGGGGAGATTAAGGATCTGGAGTCGACCCCAAGGCTCGAACCTTGGTTTCCCACCTCCAAAGTCGGCAGTCTAGCCGTAAGACCACATCTCTCCATGTCCGGTGTAGGTGTCTGCCATCTATTTTCATGTTGCTATATGGATCTCACAGCCACAGAGAGAGACCAGCTCTGTAGGTGAAGTATTACAGAAATCATGAGAAATATTGTATAACATCGTAATAAGTCGCACATTGCCAATATGCCAGCAGATAGGCCTATGGGATAAGTTACTATTTTGGTTAAATTTTAGTTAGATCAACAAGACCTAGTGGGAGGCCAACCAGGGCCGGCTTTTAGCTTAATGTGCAAACTGCTACCTTGGAGAATTGTAACCCACATTTACTTCCGTGTCCCACGTTTGTTCATCAACAATAATGAACACACTCTGAAGCAGCCTAGATCTCCGAATATACAAAAACACGAGGGAGCATTAGTAAAAGTAATTTTATGATTAAATGGCAAACTCCACGGCGCCTTTGCCATTCTTTTAATTACCAAGTAAGAACAGGTGTACTTTCTTAAAACATATATATGAACTTTTTAAAAACAAATTCATGAGATTAGTACTTCAAATTATCCTAGTAGATTTTATGCTTGGACTGGGATGCTGTGAGATGTTTATCTCTAGGCTTTACAGTATAAACAACAGTAGTTTATGTGACTGTGAATTCAAACCACTATGGATTCTGGGATGATATTGATAATAGTTTTTAAACTTTTTTATTTGGGCTAGAACCCTTCTATTGGGCTGCTCCTCTCCCCCTCAGCCAACCACGTGCACGTGCAAAGAGGCCGACAATACATTTCAAACTTTTAAAATGCAATTAAGTCTATGTAAAGAACGTACAACTGTGTAACAAAAAAGACGTGAGGAGGGACCCGGGTGGCAGGAGAATGAGACACAACTGAGCACACTAAGTAGCGAAGCATAGAGTAAAGAATAGGGGTGGGCAGGACTTCAAATGCAAACAGCTTTGCACGCAGAGGCCTTCTTTTCATCTCTCGGAAGACTGACAGCGGCTGATGATCCCCGACTGAGCAGCGATGTCACCCCTTACCATTGATCTCCACCCCTCACCATGACCCCTGACCCCCCACTTTCGGACCCCTCTGTTTGACTGTCTGGCCCAAGGCGCTCTTCGGACGGATTGCATGAAGGAAAGTAAATATGAATAAACATGCATTTATTGTAAAACAAATTAACATGTCCGTGGATAGTCAGGAAACAACGAATGGGCAAAGAAGGCCGCAGTGAATGGAGGCAAAGGAGAGGACCAACACGTGCAAGATTGCATTGCCGACTTTGGAGCTAATAGTCTTGGCATCGGCTCAACAGCCTGTGATTCTGGGCAAATCACTTAATCTCTCCAGGCCTATTAAAAATGAAAGTGTCCTGTAACCAACTGGTGCTCGTGTAAAGCGCTTCAATACCTTCGGGTCGAATTCCAGCTACATAAATCTGCAAAGAAGAAAAAAACATTGATTTTCAGTGCTAGAGGAGCTTCTGCCCCTAGGGTGCGTAGACACACATCACCCGGCCGCGGTGCTGGGGCTAGTAATAAGAAGCTCTCGAGGCGAGCGAACACACTTTAGGATACTGCGCTGTTAATGGTAGAAAAGCTCCCGAGGCGTGAGCACACACTGTAGGATAGTATGGTGTTAATCGGTAGAGAAGCTCTGGAAGTGTGCACACACATTGTAAGAAGCTAAATTTGATGGGGTGCGGTTAGAGCGACCCATCCAGTATTGTGGCTAATGATCAGGGAATCCTGTTTGTTGCAAAACGAAAAGCGCGCGTTCCCTTGAACGCAGTGCGGAAGCTGGAGACGGCTCGAGAGCGTGTCAGACTCGGAGCACTGCAGCAGCACTGGAGATGTTAAGAGCTAGGGCAGGGACTGGTTGGCGAACATCAACATGTTATGTTAACAGGATTTGTAGAGCGCACAGCTGCCCCAGCAAAGGGGCGTCCCGGCGCTATAATGAACAGGAAATCCAGACAACAAAACAGTATCAGAAGGCACGACACAGCTACTCTAGAAGACCGACGGAAAAAGGAAGGTTTTGATAGCCTTCCTAAAGGCTGTCAGTTCCTCAATAGCACGGATATGAACAGGAAGAGAATTCCAAAGCTTAGCAGCGAGTACTTTAAAAGAGCGGCCACCGGCCCTAGCCCTCTTAAAACGCGGGACTGTAACCAAGTGGAGCCCTGAGGATCTTAGAGACCGCGCTGGTATGTACAGTGAGATAAAATGTTCCAAAATCTGAGGAGAAGAGTGCTTCAGAATTTTAAATGAAAGACAAAGAGATTTAAACTGGATCCTCTGAGCAACAGGGAGCCAATGGAGTTTATGGATAGTTTTTTTGGCCGAACAGAATCTCGGCAAGCCAACCAGAGCCCTGGCGGCTGCGTTTTGAACACGTTGAAATCTTGATATTTCGGCCAGATTGGCTCCCAGCAAAAGAGAACTGGCGTAATCCAGCCTAGACAAGATTGTGGCTTGTACAATAAGCTGTCTGGTAGGGGCATCAAAGAATTTAAAAGTAGGTCTGAGTCTACGAAGAGTCCCAAAGCAAATGGCAGCAGCTTTCTTAGTATGAGAGACAAAACTAAGTTTTGAGTCCAACCAGTCCCCTAGGTTTTTAACCTCGGTGACAGGAAGAGGGGCTGGACCAAGCTCAGACGGCCACCAGTAGTCACCCCAGAGGTGACTTTGACTGCCGACAATGAGAACCTCAGTTTTTTTGGCATTCAATTGTAGGCAGTGATCTGTCATCCAACGGGCCACTGAGCTAATACCCTCACGAAACTTAGCAGCCTCAAGGTCGGAAGCCCCACTTATTGCAACCGCCAACTGCGTGTCGTCGGCGTAGGACACCATAGTCAGGTTCCAGCGCTTGGCGACAGCAGCCAGCGGCTGCACATAGAGATTGAAAAGAGTGGGGCTGAGAGCCGACCCCTGTGGAACGCCATGAGCAATAGGGTAGGGTTTAGATTGAAATGGAGGAGTGACAACCCTGAATGTACGACCAGATAGAAATGATCGAAACCATTCAAGTGCTATATTGTCGACACCAGCCTCCACCAAACGCTTCAATAGAATAGCGTGGGAGACGGTGTCGAACGCGGCACTGAGATCTAGAAGCAACAGTACCGACGTTTGGCCCGAGTCACTCAAAGTTCGTAAGTGATCAACCATTGAAAGCAACGCAGTCTCAGTGCTATGGCCAGATCGAAATCCATTCTGTGAGGGATCTAAGATATTAGCCAAATGGAGATGGTTGGATAAAATAGCATTAACGTGAGCCTCGGTCAGTTTTGCCACCCACGGAAGAAGAGATATAGGACGGTAGTTCTCTAATTTTAAAGGATCCAGAGCAGGTTTTTTTTAAATAGGCATCACCTGGGCTTGTTTCCAGCTGCCAGGGACAGAGCCTGACGTCAAGGATAGGTTAACAAGATCACGTAAAGGAGGGAGACAAAGCAAAGCAGATTCTCTGAATTGGGCCGGTCGAAGAGGGTCAGCAGGCGAGCCTGATTTGACTTTCACCACAATTTTATTAAATTCCTCCATAGAAAGCTCAGGGAGAGAGCACAAGGACATAGATGTCTTTGGGCCAGATTCCAGCTTCTCTGGAGATGCGGGTGAGCCCAAAAAAGAACGATAGATAGCCTCCACCTTTTCTACAAAGAAGGCGGCCAAGTCCTCACAATGCGAGGCAGAGCGGATCTCAGCGACTGGAGCTCTACTGGCTGTAAGATCCTTGAGCACCTTAAATATTAATTTGGTAGGATTGGCGCTAATGTTGAATTCGTGAGAGTAATAGGCAGCCCGGGCTTGACATACCGCTCTATGATATGTCTTAGTCCTAGCAAGATACAGCTTTTTCCTAGCAGGCAGATATGACTTACGCCAGGCTCTTTCAGCTTGTTTACAGGATTTTCTTAGCAGGCGAAGCGAGTCATCATACCATGGACTAGGTTCAGCACGGCGACATTTACTCTCAGCAATTGGGATCAAACAGTCTAAGGCTCCAGTCAGCCAGCTGCAAAAAAGATCATAGCCCGACTCTACATCGGAATAAGGGCCTGGAGGGTATAAACCAAGAAGCCGATGAAAATCGGCAAGCTTCAGTTTTTTCCATGGGTGTCTAAAGGACACGGGTACAGTTGTTCTATGGGGAGAATTTACAATTATGAGATACAACTCTATAAGATAGTGATCGGTCCAGGCCATAGGTCTGGGAGGTAGCACTTTAGCAGAGGAGAGGTTGGTAAAAATGGAGTCCAAAATGTGCCCACCAACATGGGTGCTATGATTGACCAGCTGAAATAGCTGGAGAGCCTCCAGATCGGCAATAGTACTGCTGACCGCAGGAGAAAGGGGAGCATCAAAATGGAGATTTAAGTCGCCAATAATAATAAAAATGGCAGCCCCTAAGGCTAATGCACTCACAGCTTCAGGAAGAGCTAACCTGAAGGCAGCATCTGGGCCCGGAGGTCGATAAATGAGCAGCCCAGAAAGAGTCAAGTGAGGGCTAACCGAGATGCGAAAATGAGCACTCCCGTCCTGCAGCCTGTCTACAATACCTGTGCTCCCATATATTACTTGTAAACTAGTAAATAACTCCAATTATTGGCAGCCCTGTCCCAGAAGCAACTATTCAATTAACAAGCTGGCGACGTTGTGTAAAAAACATAGTGCGTCCCAGCTAATGAAGGCGAGTGTTTGATGCCGCAAGTGAGAGATCCAATCCTGGTGGGTGGGGCTAAAAGGAGACAACAAGGAGGAACTAAGAAGCCTCCTTTTCAATGGTGAGCCCGCGTTTTGCATGTAGGATGACGCCAGCGAATGAGAAAGATGGGCGGGACTTCAAATCCGCCTCCGAGAGCTTTGGAATCTGTATTGCTTCTAAGAAGCTCTTGTATGGTGAGAGCAGCGCATGCGCGCTACGTTCGCCAGCCGAGACCTAAAAAATGATGAAACCCAAGTACAAAAAAGCAGCCTTTCATTGCGCATACATTTACAAAACCTTATAATATGCAAAGACTTGTCCAAATATCAAAATGAAAACATGCAGTCAACCCCCAGTGACATTTGTGTTCATGAAATGACGGGATACTGTATGGAACCTTATAAAATGGTAGCCCTTACGTACTGGTGGTCCCTGGTCTACTGTGATTTCAAAATCCAAACTCAGGGGGGCTTCCTTGAGCTTGCAAAGGTAGAGGGCAGATTATGAGGAGAGGGCTCTGCCCAGAGAGGATTCTTTAGATACTTTGAGTATGAATAGATGGAGTCTAAGCACAAAGTGTGGGCCCTAATCTGAAAAGCAGGCCTACTTGCCAAATAAAGGTGACAACGAATTGCAGACATTGGACCGGCAAGCAAGATGGCGGCCAGTCTTCTGGCCGAGTGAGCCGGTACTAGCGTTTACTCCCCCCATCAGGAGCAGGTAACCCTTATGCTCCATAGCGCGGGGCCCCAGCCGGCGGCGGAAGTTCTTACCTGTAACCGCTGACGAATAATGCTTTGGCGGCTCTGTTGTTCACGCCGCAACCTCCATTACTGGATTTCGGCAGCACGGCACTTTCCTGGAAGCAACTTGTTCGCGCTCCACTTCGCGCAGCGCCCTCAGCCTTGTCGGCCCGGTCAGTCTTCTGTCGGCCGAGCGATGCCTCCGAAAAACCAATCAAAGATCCTTCCTCGGGCCGCAGTGAAGTCCACTGTAGTAACTCTGGCGCCAGCTCCAGCCCAGCCCACACCGCCAGTAGCACTGCCAGCTGCAGACGCTTCCAAAAAGACCCAGGCACCTACAATAGCCAGTAAGACGTCTAAGCCGGTTTTGGTTCCGGTACCGGCAATGTTTAAACCGCGGGTGAGCTCTACCGGTAAGGGCACTCAGAGCCCTGCTGTTGGGAAAGCCTCTCGTCTTCCTCCTGCTCCCCTCACGGCCATTACAGATTCTGCACCTGCAGCTGGTAAGAAAAATGCTGTTTCTCCGTCTCCTTCTTCTGTTGCAATGTTTAAAAATATTGACGGGGGCACATCTTTAGCCGTAACTCTACAAACTGAGGTGGAGCAGCCTGGTGACAATCTGATGGGGGTGGCTCCATGTACTGAGGCTGCTCTGGATCTGGGCTCACCATCAAGGGGGACGCTGGGAGACGTAGTCTCATTAGGCCTCGCACTCAGTTCACAAATGGCAGCATCCCATGTCCCTCACACTGAATTGCTGCAGATTCCTGTACCCTCCGTAGGCGCTGATGTTGACATAGATGGAGATAACTTTTTTTCTCTGTCTGAACATACGGGCTCTTCGGTTGAGGACAAAGGGTTGGACAAAGACTGGACTGATGACGAGGACAGTGATGTAAATGTGCAGATATTTATATAGCGCAAATCCACAACGCGCTTGCTTAGGGAACCCGTCCTGGTATTCCCCTGTGAGATAACCCAGCAGGGCATCCACAAGGTGAAAGCCAGGCATCCCGCCGCAAGGGGCCATTGTGGAGATTAAGCAAGCTATTGCCCAGAGTCGCAGAGTGTGAACCCATGAATCGAGTATGCACTGGAGCGAGAATTATCGAGTCCATGGACAATTTATGGACTCAAGACCCAGTCGAGCCGGGAATTGAACCCCGGTCCCGGGCTGGCCTCTGCTTCCAGGTCTGCCTACTCTAACCAGTGAGCCACACTTCTCCACAGTGAAATGGGAGACTGGCGAACCAACGATGCCTTGAATTCTATTGGCATCTCTAGAGGTCTCCCTACAGTTCGTAAGGCATCTCAAGATCCTGGCTCAAATATTGGTTCGTTGGCCTGGGACTATTCATTTTCCGCTCAGTCAGTACCCCATGGCACTTCTCAAGACCTAGCGCCCCATGCTCTGGAATCTAATACTGGCTCGCCTCCTGGTGAAATGACACTGGCTATAATCTATCAAACAATAATGGCCCACCGAGAGGAGACGCGTCAGGAAAGTGCCCACGCACAAGGGGCGTGCCGTAGGGTCCAAAACTCTCTGCGTAGAGTAATTAAGACCTGTACTGATATTGCATCTAGGGTCACGGAGGCAGAAACTCGGATTTCTACGCTTGAAGATGATCTAGTGACTCAAAAGTCCACCATAGATAAAATCCAGTCACAGAGGGTTGACATTCAAGGAAAACTGGACGACATGGAGAACCGGGCACGGAGGAACAACTTAAGAATTTTGGGGGTTCCCGAGGGCACGGAAGGATCGGACACCCGTCAGTTTGTGATTGACTTATTCACAGAAGCGTTTCCAGAGGTGAAGGAATGGGACTGGTGGTTGGAGATCCAACGTGCCCATCGTTTCCCCTTCAAACCAAAGCAGCGTTCGGGTCAAACAGACAACAGACCCCGTGCCATTTTAATATGCCTACACAATTTTTTAGCTAGAGAAAGGATCTATGATGTAGCCAGGCCTGATAGGCAAAGGTCTGGAAAAGGCTGTCAGTTTTTTGTTAGGCCAGACTTTTGTCCAGCCACGGTAGAGCGGAGGTGGCAGCTCCGCCAGCTGATTGCCCCTTTTCAGTCTAATGGGGCGCAAGTCTTTTTGCTTTTTCCATCTAAACTTAAAATTATCCATCAAGGCCAGACTAGATTTTTTGAATCTGAATTTCAGGCAAAAGCATTTTTGGATTCATTGTAATAAATGTAACTGTATGTAATTATGTGTTCATAACGATATATTTTTTCCTCTTTTCTCTTTAGCTATTAGAAGGGTTAATGCTCTCTTAAGGGATGTATTCCAGTTCTTTTTTTTTGCTAGAAAGTTTATTTGGTCTCTGGAGGGCATATGCCCTTTTCTGGGGGGGGGGGGGGGGGGATATTTTTATGAAATTAGCAGCGACTCTTGGTGGGGGGGTCCTTGCTCATACCAGCTTCTCCATCACTGGGACTACGGTCCCTGCCTTGCTTGGGAGGTAGTGCGGGCATGGGGGGGGGGGGGTCATGCAGGGGTGGGGGGGTTGGGAGGGGGGGGTTGGGGCGCATTCAAAAAAATAAGCTTGAAAAATATTCTTTTTATCATGGTAATCATGGATTATCATAATTGTGATGTTTATTCTTAAAATCCTCAATGGCATCGGGTAAAATATCTATTGCTTCATGGAATGTTTGTGGCCTGAATAATGGGAAGAAGCAAGCCTTATTTGCACAGGTTATCCAAGCTCTTCACTTAGAGATACTGTGTTTGCAGGAAACTCACGTTCCCTGGAATAATAGAGAATGTCTTAAAATTCCTGGGTTTGACCTAATAGTATGTTCTCACCAGACCTCTATGATAAGGGGGGTGGCTATTTTATTGAAACGTGGGGTAGGCTCATGCTTAAGAACCAGCCAAGATACCGGGGGGAGATGGGCAATTGCGGAGCTCCTGATTAACGGCTCATCCCTGACGGTTTGCACAGTGTATAGTTCAAATCTGGATGACCCTGTACTGGGGGTTATTCGTGATACCCCTGATGGGGTTTTGACAGTTTTCTCTGAATTTTATCGCTCTTTATATATTGAGGAAGTCACCGCTAACACTGTAGATTTTGAATTTAGTTCTTTTATTGATGAACTTAATACATTAAAAATTTCGGATAATCAAAATGCGGTTCTTGCCACACCCATTGTGTGGGATGAAGTAGAAATAGCATTAAACTCATTGGCCAGCGGCAAGGCAGCAGGTCCTGATT
This sequence comes from Triturus cristatus, assembly GCF_964204655.1. NCBI lineage: Eukaryota > Metazoa > Chordata > Amphibia > Caudata > Salamandridae > Triturus > Triturus cristatus. The sequence continues at coordinate 84,094,720 of NC_140592.1, forward strand.
CTATCCCTTTGGAATTTTACAGCAGATTCCGGCCGGAGATTCAGGAGGACCTTTTAATGACCCTCAGAGACGCCCAGCTTGGTAGGATTCCAGACTCCTGGCATCTCACAAGTATCATTATGTTTAAAAAAAAGAAGGCAAACCTGAGCTGGATCCCGCCTCGTTTCGTCCGATCTCATTGATCAATACGGACGGCAAAATCTTTTTAAAAATCCTGGCGGCTAGACTAGCATCGGTGATATCCCCATTAGTTTCCATCCGGCAACACGGATTCATCCCCGGAAGGGACATGGCGGACCATGTTCTGGATTGGGCCCAAGCCACGCGATCTCCCCTTGGAGCAATCCTGTTGGACGCCGAAAAGGCGTTCGACAGGGTTGCTTGGGGTTTTTTGTGGAAGGTTCTCCATTGGAAGGGGTTTTGTCCAAATTTCATACATGCTTTACAATCACTTTATATCGCCCCTGAAGCAACTTTGTCAATTTCAGGGTTGTTCTCAAGGCCGTTTGATATTAACAGGGGCACTAGACAGGGCTGCCCCTGTTCGCCCCTGTTATTTGTGCTCTATATCGATCCTTTCATAAATAAAATAGAGCTTTCTTGTAATATTTTGCCTGTTAAGATCAATGCGGTCGACTTTAAAGTTTTGGCATAAGCCGATGATATTATTGACGCGCTCTGAAGCCCACCGTGCCTACCGTGAGGGGAACGGTTCCATCAGGAAGCATTTGCCACATCCGTGAGGGGAACGGAACAGCGCGTACGGGGAAGGATAACTACATCCCCCAGAATGCCCTGCGCTGCCAGCGCGCACGTCGACAGCTGAGGCGTGGGAGCTCTCAAAAGACCGAGGTGTCTCCCGCAGCGCGGGACGCGCTCTGAAGCCCACCGTGCCTACCGTGAGGGGATCGGTTCCGTCAGGAAGCATTTGCCACATCCGTGAGGGGAACGGAACAGCGCGTACGGGAAAGGATAACTACATCCCCCAGAAGGCCCTGTGCTGCCAGCGCCAGCGCGCACGTCGACAGCTGAGGCGTGGGAGCCCTCAAAAGACCGAGGTGTCTCCCGCAGCACGGGACGTGCTCTGAAGCCCACCGTGCCTACCGTGAGGGGAACGGTTCCATCAGGAAGCATTTGCCACATCCGTGAGGGGAACGGAACAGCGCGTACGGGGAAGGATAACTACATCCCCCAGAAGGCCCTGCGCTGCCAGCGCGCACGTCGACAGCTGAGGCGTGGGAGCCCTCAAAAGACCGAGGTGTCTCCCGCAGCGCGGGACGCGCTCTGAAGCCCACCGTGCCTACCGTGAGGGGAACGGTTCCATCAGGAAGCATTTGCCACATCCATGAGGGGAACGGAACAGCGCGTACGGGGAAGGATAACTGCATCCCCCAGAAAGCCCTGCGCTGCCAGCACGCACGTCGCCAGCTGAGGCGTGGGAGCCCTCAAAAGACCGAGGTGTCTCCCGCAGCGCGGGACGCGCGCGGGCGAAGCCCGGGCCAAGGGCGGACCCGTCCTTGCCCATCAAGGTCCGTACAAGGCCAGGCTGGGCCTACCGTCTGACTTTTGCCGCTGGACTTCCGAACTGTAAGTGTTGCTAGTGGCCATTTGGCTATGCTATTTGTTCTCCGTGTAATTGCTCATCATCGAAATAGCATTGTTCACCTCACTGGCACTAATCTGCAGGCTTACCTGTATTATTTTTGCCTCTGTGTTACGTGACCTATTTAGATCCGGTCACACCTTCTGGCATCGCCCCTTAGGATATAAGTTGTTAGTAATTGTGGGCTGCCGGGGGATGTAGAGTGGGTCCTTTGGTACTATATTTTATAATATTATATAATCGTGTTTTTAATGTCATTTCATATTAAGTGCTTTTCTTATGTGGTAACTTTTGTGTTGGTTATTTTATTCCTTAGTACCTTTGTTCCCTTTTCTAAGGCAATATGCCTAAGTCAATCGGGAATCCCCGTCCCATTGTCTCCACACTTGATAACTACTTAGTGAAGGTAGTAGACAAGATTAACAAGGAACGAAGACTATCCCTGGGTCTGGGAAGTATACCTGACCCTACAACTCAACCAACCCTTGATGAGATTTCTGTCCCTTTGTCCACCCACCCGTCGATTTCCACCATTGACTTTCTTCCCGTTAAAAATATGGATAAAACCGAGATTCCAAGATATAGAAACCATATTTTGAAAACAGGTTTGATTAATGCTAGGTCATTGGTCAAACATAATATTCAGACAGCCAAACTAATAGATGAACAAAATATTGATATATTATTCATTACCGAAACATGGGCAGATGAGGCATCAGATGCTGATCTGGCCTTAGCGATCCCGGAGGGATACTCTTTCTACAGAGTTGACAGAAAAATAAAACGGGGAGGAGGGTTAGCAATCATAGCGAAGGAAGGTCTTACAATTAAAACCTCACATAAAGGTAGCACCCCAGACTGCGAAACATTAACCTTCCAAATAAAAATTACAAACAATTACACGTTTAATGGAATACTAATATATAGACCACCTAGTGCAAAAACTCCCTTAATAGACTTGTTAAGTCCATTTCTTGAATCTAGTGTGTCATGTCCAGACTATACCATCTTAGGTGATTTCAATCTGCATCTAGAGAAAAATTCAGATCCTAAGATAGCAGCATTCATTGATGCAATGGCAAACTTCGACCTGAAACAGAAAGCACAATTAGGTACCCACAATGCCGGACATACGATAGATGGTATCTTCACATCATGTCAGAGCTTAAACAAAATTGACACTCTCCCAATCCCATGGTCAGACCACAAACTAGTAAGATTCACTCTGGAAGTTAAAGAGGACACTGGAAGACCGGTGGAGCATATTAAACAAGTAACCTACCGTGACTGGTCTAAAATTGACAACCAAGCATTTATAGAAAAACTCCAAATATCCCAGCCCACATTAGACGATAACAGTAATATAGCCTGCAAACAATTTAATGAATGTATAGAGAAGGCAGTCGATCTGACAGTCCCACAAAAAAAGGCTACTCTTAAAAGAAACACCCCCTCACAACCCTGGTTCTCAGAAGCTCTAAAAACACAAAAACAAACATGTAGAAGAGCCGAGAAAAAATGGAGAACTAATTACGATACCCAACTCAGACAAGAATACAAAGATACCCTAAACAGCTACAAAAAACTAATAATAGTAGAAAAAAGTAAATACTTCGTTAAAAAGATCAACGAGTCAAAAAACTCCAGCAAAACCCTTTTTGATACTGTCAAAAAACTATCAAAGTTCGAAAACAACAACCCAGAAGCACTGTCATCAGACTTCTGCAACATACTAGGAGAATACTTCGTGAATAAAGTCTCATCAGTATACGAATCCTTCAAAAATCAGAACACTGAGACAATAGAAGGGGACACATCACAGCCACCAATTCAACAAGATCAATCAGTTTTTAGATTTACACCACCTACAGCCGAACAGATTGAGAAAGAGATCCACACTACCAACTCAGGCAGCCCAATGGACCCTTGTCCACCCAAAATAATGCAGGTTTGTTCCATACAACTAAGCCTAGTACTGGAAAAATTATTCTCCAAAATTATCAACACCAATATCTTCCCAGATGACTGGAAGATGATATCTATTAGGCCACTACTGAAAAAACCCAACCTAGATTGCGAAAATCCCAGCAATTATAGACCCATAGCCAGGATCCCTTTTGCCGCAAAAATCTTGGAGAAACTGCTAAATAAACAGCTATCCCAACATCTGACGGACGGAGATTGGCTGGATCACTCCCAGTTCGGTTTCCGGGTAGAACATGGGACGGAGACGGCCCTGATCACAGCAGTGGAGGAGCTTAGGCAAATAATGGACAATGGATCGAAGGCCGCCTTGATATTACTCAACTTATCGGCGGCCTTCGACACGGTCAGCCACGAAATCCTTATTACACGGTTAAAAACAGCATACATACATGACACAGCATGCGCTCTCACAGCCTCCTACCTAGAGAACAGAACTTTCTCAGTAGAATTAGGAGAAGCGAAATCCAAGCTGTTCAATCTACCATGCGGAGTCCCGCAGGGCTCATCGATGAGCCCTACTCTTTTTAATTTATATGTAGCTCCACTTGCACAAATGATAAGGAACAACGGCTTCACTCCTATATCCTACGCCGACGACACCCAAATTGTGGTGTCAATAAGCAAGGAGGTACAGGACACAGCAGAAAAATTTCAAATCTGCATGACAAAAATCAGTCAATGGATGAGAATGAATTGCTTAAAGTTAAAGAGTGAGGTCATGATACTAGGAAGAGACACAAACATATGGTCCCCCATATGGTGGCCTAAAGATATGGGAAGATGCCCAGAGTCGTCAGAAAAGGTAAAAAACCTAGGGATCATGTTAGACACTAACCTTTCTTTCGACGCTCAAGCCAGCAAACTAGCTTCGTCACTCTGGTACATTCTAAAAATGATCCAAAAGATTCTACCGTACTTACCGTATGATTCACGCAAGACAGTGGTGACAGCACTAGCCTTGTCCAGACTGGATTACGGGAACGGCTTATACGCCGGAGCAAGGAAGAAAATCCTACTTAAGCTACAACGCCTGCAGAATGCAGCAGCCAGGTTGATACTAGGAATACCAAAGTTCGAACAAGTAAGCCATAAACTAAAAAACCTGCACTGGCTACCAATTGTAAGTAGGATACATTTTAAATCATTATGCTTGGCATACAAGGCACTAAACGGAAATGGATCACAATTTCTAAAATCACATCTGCAACTATATGAGCCAAACAGATTACTCAGATCCAGCCAAATGAAATGCATCAGGGTCCCTAGATTTCGGAAAACTAACTGGGGCGGAAGAAGCTTCCTGGTACAGCAAGAATATTGAACCAACTACCACTAGACATAAAAACTAGTCCATCCCTGAAATCCTTCAGAAAGGAAGTCAAAACATGGCTTTTCTCCACACATCTTTAGTCAACATCATCAGACCCAGTGGTATATCTCAGCGCCAAGACGCCCTCGGGCAATCGCGCGCTATACAAATAGATAAATCAAAATCAAATCAAAATCAGATGTCTAGAGGTCTACCCAGACTGTCCAATCAGGGAGGGTACCAACGACACAGAGCCAGCACAGGTTATTCTCGACTCTGAGGACTCTCACAAGGAATCTGATGCAAATGAGTCCCATTGTGACTCTGATGCCCCGGGCTCTGTGGCCCCTAAACCTCATAGAGTGTTGAGGTCTGGGAGACATCTAAGTAGACCTGTATTGCTTAAGAAGGGGGGTCGTAAAAAAAAAAAAAACAGTGTTTCCGTATCAAATGGGGGTCCCATTGAGCCAAATAGTTTACATAATGACGTTAATCCCACCCATTTGAAACTAGCTCCGGACCAGCTTGAGCTGCTTATCGGTATGATCGATACCAAGCTAGACAAAATTGTTCTTCCACTCCTTGACAAACTTGAGGCTGTTTCTAGGGAGGTAATCAGATTGGGTGTGTTGGTGCAATCCGGCATGAAATCAAACAATAGTCCGCAACCAGCTGTTGCTGTGGCCTCTATGGCTGGGGACAGGACAAGCTTGCCCGTGCAATCTAACAAAGGCGCATCCAGCGCTGGAGTGACCTGGGCAGGCCCTAGTATTCCTGCACAGACAAACAGCAACCCCATTATAGCTATTGAGCAGCAGGGTAACTTAAGTCTATTTTCTACAGGGGATACTATAAATGCCATCACAGCATTACCTTTATGCCCTAATGACGTCCCTTTGAACCCCCCCACTACCCGGGTCCTGGGGAACCAGCCGAAGATCACCAAAAGGGGGAAGTCTAATACTTGTGGCCTCCCTCAACCAAACCTCCCACCGGACTGCGCACCATATGTAGCAGTCCTGACTAACGTTGCACCAATTAGGGAGGATGGGCTTTATCGCCCTATGGAATCACATGAGTCCCTTAAAAATAAAACTGTGGCATGGCTTAATCGGGAGTGTGGTTTTCCAGTAGCTATGGCGGATCAAATCTTGGCCACTACCAGAGCTAACTGGATTGGCACGTCCCCGAAGCACATCTCCGGGGATTGTGTCATTGTTAATTTCAGTAACCCTCACCTTGCCACGACAGCTCTGATCCGAGCTACCTCCCGTTCATGCAATGAGCAGGGCATCTCACTTCGTCCTTTGGGCTTTTTTTATAGACAACATATTAGCCATCATTCTAGTAACCACGGGGGGGTGAGAATGAGGGGAGAATCTTTGGATAGACCTGCAAATAGTTTCCATGTGAATATTGCTAATCGCTTCCAGTGTCTTAGCGGACTGGATCAAAACGACTGACTGGAGTGTAAGGTACCCCCTGAGACTCTGGAGAGACAGGCTCTGCCTGATACGGGACAAAGTGTTTGTATATCAGGGCCTATGATTAACATCCCTGGGATAATCATAGATTGTACGCCTATGGGCATGGAGGGTGACACTGTAGGTCGCTCGGAGTCTTCGATGGAGTTGGGTATGGCATCCTCAGAAATGGTGGTGGAACAGCTCTTGTTTGGTACGGGTCAAAGTGCTCATACTCCAGGGCCTACGGATAATTCTTCGGGGACAATTGTAGATTGTACGCCTATGGGCAGGGAGGGCGACCCATTAGATTGCCCGGAGCTATTATCGGATACTTCAAATGCTGCTACCTCCCAGCAGGGTAGTAACTGTTCTCCTATGGGGCCCGGTGCTTCTGGTTTTACCAGCTGTTATATTGCCAGTTGGAATATTGTGGGTATCAGGTCCAAATCAGATTGTTTGGGTTGGACCGAATTTTTAGCTCTCTTTGATATTATCTGCTTACAGGAAACCTGGTGTAGGGACTTTAAAGGATATAATGGTTTTGTCTCTTACCAGCTACCTGCTACAGGTTCCCTATTAGGTAGAGCTAAGGGGGGCCTTTTGATTTTGATTTCTGTCCAAACCCCTTTGCTGGTTAAAAAATACATACAAGTTGGGGTTCATTCCCAGATCTTATGGCTGCACAAAACAGGAGGCAGGAACATTCTCTTAATAAACTTTTATAATAATGTTTTTGATGATACCAGGGATCAGGTGGTTAGTGCACTATCTAGTGCATTGGATGATATCCTTAAGGATTCCAACGTAATTTTTGATCTGTTTATGGCAGGAGATTTTAATGCCACTACCTGCCCATTCTCAAATGCCAATGTATGTGGGGTGGTGGACTGTCATGGAGATGGAATCCCTCATTTTCAACATAACCATTATGGAGATGCCCTAAACAGTCTCCTTGATTCACATAATATGTCTATTTTGGTTAATGAGAAAAATGAACAGGAGCAGATTTGCCCAACTTTCACAGGCCGGGGAGCGAATTCTGTTATTGATTTTATCTGTATCTCCTCGAGTCTCGAGGCCTGGACCATGGCACCTAAAGTCATAGATATCCAGCTTAGTGACCATAATTGCCTGATAGTTGAGGCCATGTTATGGGAAAAAATGGGACATACATTTCGGGGTGTATTAATAATATAGAGGCTGTGCGCCCCAACGGCACCAGACTCAGGTGGAGGGGGGACAAAGCCGAAATCATGTCTGATTCAATTATTACTAGCTGCCTGGCAGGTATCATAGGGATTTTAGAAGATAATCAATGTACTATTGGCTCTATTGAGTATTTTATTGGTATTAATGCGGTCATTGACTCTAAGCTTACCAGTACATTTAAGTTCAAGGAGGAACGCTTGCGGGGGTGGTTCAATACAGCTTGTACCCAGGCCTTAAAGGAACTAAAGTTAGCCTTATCTGCTACGCCAAGAGATAAGGGCTTGGTTGTAGATCTCAGAAACAGATATAAGGATACCCTCAAACGGAGGAAACTGGAACTCCAACAGGAGGCGTGGGACAATTTGACCTTGGCTGCTGAATCTAACAATAGTACCTTGTTCTGGAAAACAGTTAATTCCCCATTCCTCAAAGATGATAAAATCCCTGAATTAACCTCCAACGTCATGAAGGAAGAGTGGGTTTCCCATTTTTCTAAAATCTTTGAGTCTGACACTGTATCTAGGGATATTGGGGATAGGTGGCCGTATATGCCATTGAATATTACCGTCCAAGAGGTTCTAGATAGCATAAGGGTTAGTAAAGGAGGAAAAGCACAGGGTCCAGATGAGGTCCCAATCGATGTGTACAAACTGGTCCCTGAAGTTTGGGGGCCTTTGTTAACTAATATCTTTAACGCAGCTGTCCGTAATGAGGTGCCCCCTACTTGGGAAGAATCCATTTTAATACCAATATTTAAGAAAGGCAATCGAGGGGACGTAAAGAAATATCGCCAAATCTCCTTGTTAGATTCTTCCGTAAAAATAATGAGTAGAGTGCTTCTAGTAAGATTGGAAGAATGGGCGGAGAAAAATGGCATTTTAGCAGAGAGTCAGTTTGGGTTCAGGAAGGGTCGTGGTACGATTGAGCAGTGTCTAAACTTAGACCTACTCATCGGTAAATATACCCTGGCAAAGACCGGCACTATTTACCTCTGCTTTGCAGATCTGAGTAGTGCCTTCGACCTGGTGGACCATGGCATTCTCTGGGCAAAACTAATTGAAATTGGGGCACCCGAGGGTATTGTGTTCTTCTTAGCGCGTCTTTACGCTAAATTACGCGCATGTGTTCGCTATGGCTCCAACGGGGAATGCACCACTAACTTTGAGATTGGTCGTGGAATTAGACAGGGATGTGTGTTGGCCCCACTGCTTTTTACTCTTTTCATTAACGAGATTGATTCTTTTCTTAAATCTCTGGCTGTGGACGCTCCTAAAATTAACAAGGACACCGTCCCTGTGTTATTATACGCGGATGACGCGGTTCTAATTTCACGCACCCCAAACGGCCTTCAACGATTGATGGACGGCTTTTCCCAATTTATTAAAAGCAGAAAGCTAGTGTTAAACAAATCCAAAACCTATGTTTTGGAATGTGGGCGTAGGAACAGAAAGAAACAGTTCTCATTTTTTCTAGAGGGACAGAAGGTCCAGGCTGTTGATAACTTTTCATACTTGGGGGTCACTTTTTCAAATAAAAATATCTGGGTCAATGAACATAAGAATGTCAGGGCAAAGATGGCGAGGAGCGCTCATGGTATTTTCACCATGGCCACGAAACTGGGAGACAGACGAGTCCATGACATGCTCAAAATTTATCAGTCCCGTTGTGTCTCGATTGCCTTATACGGAGCGGGCATTTGGGGCCACGCCCCGGCAGGGTCTCTTCAGGTTGAGGAGAATTTATTCTTGAAGAGACTTTTGTGTTTGCCAAGCTCTGTCTCTAATGTTTTAGTGCATAATGAACTGGGCATTCATCACCTTGCCAATTCGATCCTCCTTAGGCCACTGTTGTTATGGCGTTCCATCTGGATAAAAGAAGAGACCTCACTGTGCAGAGCCATTATTTCTGACTGCCTCTCTTTGGACCATCATCTAAAGATCCCATGGTTAAAGTATATCGTGGACAATTTTCGAGAGATCTTTAACATTAACATTATGGTGGATCACTGTGGGGCTATCGAGTTGTCTAAAACAGAACTTAAGCACTGCTTTTTACAACAGCTTTCCACTAGGAGGCTTCAAAATAGCTCTGAACTTTCAACTTGTGTTCTTTATTATGATCTAAATGAATTGGTAGGTTTTCAACCGTATTTGTCACAAGTGAGCTGGAAGGCACATCGGTTTGTGTTGGCTAGACTTAGAACTGGAGTAGTCCACAACCTTGTTGCCTTCCCCTCTCAGTATTTACATCCAGCTGGCCCTTGTCCGTGTGGCAATATTACCCCCCAAAGCACTGTGCACTTTCTTTTGCTATGTCAGCTGTATAAACACTTGAGGATTGCTTATTTGAAACCCTTATTTGTTAAATTTGGAGTCAGGTCAATACGTGACTGCATGAGTTTGCTTTTTAACCTACATCACCCTGATGTCTGTTTTTATACAGCTACTTTTCTCCTTAAATCAATTAATGTAAGGAAAAGTATGCTTTTTTAACTCTTTTTATATTCTGCTGTATATCCTGCCCATGACTGTTGTTTTATATTGTTGTCTTTTTTAATGTCATGCTTTTATGGACTTGTCTTTCGTTCCGAATAAAGCCTTATGAAATGAATGATGTTATTGTCTTAACCAGCAATGTGTGATCTTCATTTTTGGCTATCAAGAACCTGTCGGAACATTTTGGCCGACTTTCAGGGTACAAACTTAATGTTCAGAAAACCCAGGTTATCCAATCGTCCGCTATGGGTGTGTCGGAGGCACCAGTCGTGCAAAGTGCAATGTATTTGGGGGTTAAAATCACGGCTGCAGTAGAGCAGCTACCTGAAATGAATATTTGACCTATTATAGATATTGCTACCTCTACTCTGCGTAGTCTGGATAATCTACATCTTTCTTTATTTGGTAGGAGGAATGTATTAAAGATGTTGATTTTGCCAACATTTTTGTACATTTTTAGGACTATCCCCCTGGAATTTGCTCAATCTAGTCTTATTAGTGCAGAAAGATGTTGTAATAGGTTTTTGTGGATTTATCGTCTTCCCCGTAGGGCTGCTAAATGGATGCACTTACCATTGGACAGGGGTGGGTGGTCAGTCCCTAATCTGTTGCTGTATAATTGGGCCGCTTTACTGCAATATCTGGCTTTCCCACTTTTTGGCTTGCGAGCCTCACTCCCACCATCATGTAGTCCCTCTATCTATGAGATCGGCTTAGGAGAAGAGGCTAAGGGGTCTCTTTTGTCAGTCTTAGAACCCAGTTACTATGAAAAAAACTAAGTTTAAGGTCATTTCAGCTATGCATTCAGTCTGGAGGAAGGTGCGTAGGAAATGGTTAATCCCCAATATTAACTTTAATACACCCTTGGCTGCCGCTAGGCTATTACCCTCCATTTTTCAAGACTCTGTTACAATTAGGTGGAGATCCCATGGTATTTTTACATTGGGGGACTTAGTTTATGAGGGCAATATGGCCTCTTTTGCATTTCTAAAAGATAAGTATGGATTGGATTCACATGAATTCTTCAAGTATTTGCAGATACGCAGCTATATAGACCATCTTCTCCATAAAACCCCTACCGCGCTTACTAAAAATACACTCATGGATCTGATTTTAAGGAAGGCTCGAATAGAGGCCCTCTATCAAAATTTATTATCGGGTCTTCCCGATGATCTCTCCTCTCAGAATGCGAAATTAGAAGTTAAGCTAGGTAAGGTTGGCATAGATATTATTCAGGCATTGGACCTTTCTAATGCTGTGTTAATCTCCAGGAGTTTACGTTCCCAAAGCTATATGGCTTTGTTCGATTTGTATTTTACTCCCGCCAAAATATCTAAATGGGGAGGCAGTGGTGTTCAGGGCTGTCCAAGATGTGGCCTGCCGGCAGCCAATGATATACACATGTTTTTTTCTTGTGTTAAATTATAGGTATTTCTTCAAGATGTCCAATCATTTATTAATAGCTCCCTTAACATTCAGGTGGTATTTTCTTCCGAGTTAGTAATAACGGGGTGTGAAACTGACTTATGCTTTGACAGAACATCTTACGAGTCTGCTTTTCTCTGCATTGCAATGTCTCTAATTCGATTGTATATAACTTCTGAATGGATTAACCCGGTACCTCCTACCTTCGTGAATTGGAGAGCAAGAATTCTTGCTCTCCACAACTTGGAATCAGCTGTGTTCTTAAGAGGAGGTAAGAGGAGGCGTGAGAAGGGGTTGAAAATATGGGCGCCCTTTATGCATTGGTTGAGTAATTAACTTTTTTTTTGTATTCTCCCCCTCTCATGGTATCTTCCGATATGTGTGATTCACCTGACCTTGTGTTCTTGCTTATTTCATTATGATTCTCATGTTAAACTACATAATGTATTTACTTTCTGTATTGATTGCCATGATTAATTACTTGCCATTTTGTTTTCTATTATGTTATCAAGCTGACTAATAAAAAAAAGTTTACAAAAAATAAAAAACGAATTGCAGACATTGTCGTGAGACGTCTATTATGACTCATATAATTAGGGGAGTAAGTGCCTATTTACATTTGCTGAGAAAATGTAGATTGTTTTTTTTGTAAAGTGAACAGATGACTGGTTTAACCAAGCAAGCACATGAACCACTCAAGAAAGCGGGCAGAGAATTAAAGAAAATAATCTGAAGGACATCAACAGATGGGAGCAGAGCCCCTAAGAGAAAGAAAAAGTCAAATCGTTGATGTTAAACAATAATAATCATACCAAAAGTAACATATATTGAAAGTTATTCGGACCAGGTACCATGTTTGACACCACATCATGTATCCAACTTATGATGTGGACCACCTTTCCAGAAGCAAATGAGTATATGGACATGGGTGCAAAAGCGTAAAAACTTTCCAACTGAAAGCACACTTCTCAAACTCCTCACCATCACGTTTAAGCAACAGGGCACTTGCCTTGTATTTACAAAGTGATCACTGTCCAATGCAGATGCTTTGGCAGAATGTAAAGTTATAATCAGAATATGCAAAGGTGCTTTGCGATTTGTCATTCTGAGTTGCACTGAACACATTGGGGGCCCTTGCAATCTTCAAGATGAGGGTAAGTGCAGCCCTCTCTTTTTGTGGCTCACAATGCATCACACACTTTGTGAATGTTCCTACAGTTGTGAAGCATCGAGTGGCTAGTCAATGAAGAGTACCAGAAATACTTCAGGATTGTAAAAAGGACTGCCTTCACAAGGCCGCTAATACTTATGGAAACGTAGTGCTCCACCACCAGGTGGCCAGTTAAAACACAATGCGACTGCAGTCTGTGTACTAGACAGAGGTAGCTGACCATCATTCACACATGCCATAACGGTAAAAGAATTGTGCTAAAATATGTTGGAAACCAGTGTCACGTGGCTCAAGTGGGCCAAATGGATGCGTGTGCTTGACAATGCCAAGTAGCCTGTTTAAATCACTGAGAGAATGAATGGGTCCCAAAATAGAGGAACATAGTGACCTATGGATGGAAGGCACAAAGGAAAGAGGCAAGACTACATGAGCTCAGCCAAACAAAAAAGTGTTTAACATCCAAACCAAAGATTCGAGGACCACAGTATTTCCACTTGTGCACCACTGCTCCCATTGCCGTGGGCATACATGAAAGTACACGTGTTCTATGAAACCAGCGACAAGCATGAGCATTAAATGAACAACATCTAATAAAACCCCTATTCTGACTGCAGTGGAATTCCCAGGGGAATAATAACGCACTAGAAATTTAACCAGCTAGAACCTGATGACATTTGCCAGTGCGTAACCAGCTGAAAATGGGGAACTACAGCATTAAATCGGCAGTAGTAACACTTATTCCACTAATTCCTCTATTGTATGGGGCTCCCTTGGGTGCCACTCAGAATGCCACGGTACTTCCAGATCCAGAAATTACCAATGTCTGTGGTTATCAGTACTTCCGAACCTAACTAACGGTGCAGTATTCTGGGACTTCTCAGAATGGGGACCCAAGTGATGTCATTAAAGAGAACGTGATTTGAGCCTTAGCGGAAGAGTAACCACCCAAGTACATCCCCTGAAGGCAGCAGCAATAGCTCTGGGACATATGCCAAGCAATCCCAGCCCATGAAACGTGTGCCCACAACCCGAAGAAAATACACTCTGGCACTGCCCGACAGCGAGCAGCTTTGCCCAGGGTAATATGTTTCAGACAACTTTTATTTAGAGACGGTGCTTAATCTGCAGCCCCAGACTAGCGGGTCGAAGACACAGCGCTGGCTGAAGGCGAGACAGGTGTGGGTGCTGGAGTGAGTTTAAAGGTGTGGGCTGGGACCTTCTCCCGTACAGCACCCCGTAGCCTATGTACACAGTCCCAGCCGGTGAAACGTGTGTTCACAAACCAGAGGAAATGCACTCTGCCCCTGCCCAAAAGTGATGAGAGAGCAGCTTTCACCCCCCCCCCCGAGTATGTTTGAGATAGCTTTTATTTAGAGGCGGAAATTAAAATTAAGCAAGCATTTTTAAATGCACTGTCTTTGATAAAGTGACGCAGATCCTACCAGCCAAGCATTCCCTCCAGGTTTTATGAAACGGACAGAGCCGCAGAAGGAGGAATTGAACTAATCTTGGTGTGTCTGACTGATTTGTAAATTGCGCTCTTCTGGCTGCTAACGTGAGGATCAGTTGATCCAGTGTTACCACGCAGCCTACTGCTGTCTCCTGAGCCCCAGCCCCCTCCTTTGTGATCCTTGCTGCAGCACCAGTATATTACACCAACAACACCAGGGCTCACTGAAAATGCCTGCATGCACTGGAATGGTGGTGATATCAAAGCACGGTCAGAAACTGCTTGGCATGATGGGATATGTAGTCACTTTAACTCGTGCTATTCGGGCACTTAGTGCAGTTTAAAGGGAAAAAATAACTACATGGCCCGGGTTTCATTGAAACGGTATTTTATTTCTGTGACTGATGAAAAGAAAAGGAGCCGCAGGGAGACCAGGACAACGGGGAGATAAATAAGAATTTTATGGAATAGCCACACAGGGGTAGGTGGGGATGGGCATGGAGACGTGGCAGGAGGGGAGTGGGCATGTAGCACATGCAAGGAAGTGGGAGACCTGGAAGGAGGGGTAAGGGACATGAGAGCAGGAAACAAAAATAAAATAGTCCCCCAAATGAGCGTAACTATACAGTAGTTGGTCCCTACTCCTATGGGAGGAAACCAAAGACAAAAGGAGGGACAAGAGATAGGATTGACCACTAGCAAGCAAGAATTTTTAAAGGACACTGATAAAGACAAATGAAAGAAGTGGATGGACTAAGCCCACATATAAGTAAATATATATGTATATATATATATATATCTATATATATATTCACAGAAAAAACCATAGGTTTCAGGCACGTTATAGTTAGGAATTAGCATTTAAAAAACCTCAGAAATTCACTGAAAAAACCATAGGTTTCAGGGGTGTTATAGTTAGCTGGACTTTTCACTTGTACAAAACCATTGAAATTCCCCCGTTATAGTTAGTTCAGCTAACTATAACTCGCGCGCCCGCAATGCACTGCTGATGACGTCACATATTACATCACTCATGACATGGTCAGTGACATCACTCATGACATCACTGATGACATCTCAAATGACATCACTGATGACATCACTGATGACATCATCCAGTGAATGTGTGTTTTTCTGAAAATTAAACATGTTTTATATATGTATATCTCAAGGTCGATGGAAGAATAAATGGGTATATAAGTGTCTAAATGGATGATTTGTTTTTGAAAAATAGATTGTGTAACTGACTGATTAAGTGTATCATAGTGAATACATGGCTTAGTGAGTAATGTTTAAATATGTAAATATCTGTATCAGTCTCTCACTTTGTGTATAAGTGGCTGCATGGGTTGGTGAGTAGCTACATGGGTGTCTATATAGGTTATTAGTTGGTTTTTTGAGTATCAGTCTGAGTGTCTGCATGGTTCGGTGGGGTGTATTACGTAGTGCATAGTTGCATGAATGAGTGACTCACTGTTTGTATGTGTTGAAGACAGCATGTGTGCAGGACTGTATGGGTGGATGAGTGTGTGTATGGGTGTGTTAGTGAGTGAATGACTGTCTCAATAGTGTCTTTATGAGTAACTACATATGTTTAAACTAGTATATGTGACTATTGGTGTATATAAGTGAGTATATGTGAGAGTGAGAGATTGAAAGAGTTCCTGTATGAATAAGTATGTGTTTCTATAAGTGATTGTTTAAAAGACTAAGTATGTGTAAGTTTCCGTAGAAGTAAGTGTGGTGGTGTGTGTATAACTGTATATGCAAGTAAATGTATGTTTGATTCTTTATTAGCATGAGTGACTATGTGTGTGAGTAACTCTATGGATGAGTGGCATTGTGTAACAGTATGTATAGGTGTATGAGTACATATGATGAGTGAGTACATGTATGAGTGACTGTATAGGACTGTTGGTGAATGAGTGGATGTGTATGTGGATCTTAGAATTACTGAAGAGGTTGTTGTAACTGGTATTGGTATGTCCATTGTTTTGAAAATTGTAGTCTCTATTTTTGAATGTGTGTATCAAAGGTTATATTAGGGTGAGAGGAGGTCTGCCACTCTATCACAAGGATGATGTCATCAGTGATGTCATCAGTGATGTAATCTGAGATGTCATCAGTGATGTCATGAGTGATGTCACTGACCGTCATGAGTGATGTAATATGTGACGTCATCAGCAGTGCATTGCGGGCGCGCGAGTTATATTTAGCTGAAATAACTATAACGGGGGAATTTCAATGGTTTTGTAGAAGTGAAAAGTCCAGCTAACTATAACACCCCTGAAACCTATGGTTTTTTCAGTGAATTTCTGAGGTTTTTGTTTTTTTTGTTGAAAATTTTTTATTGTGCAGAGAAAAGGTTACAAGCACGGGCCTACAACCGCCAGGGCCGGCCGCTAGTAGTTAAAGTGGTCAAGCAGTTCAAAAACAATGACTGGCCCACAGGGGCTCCGCTATATTACAGTAGCTCAGACTGCACGTAAGGGAAGTCAGGATACGCACTTTTAATATAAATAACAACAAAAATAAAGAAAAACAAAAAGCAAGGCGAAACGACTTGAAATGGGCGTCGAACCACAGCCGGGGGACTCCACACCCGACCACCCGAGGGCGGTCAATAAAAGGAGGCCTGAGTGGGAGGGGGGGGCCACGGGAGAACCAAATCTGTACTCCGAAGTACGAGATAAGCAAGGAACCCTCAAGGATCAGGGGGACGAGGCAACCCCAGACGTATCCACCAGGGGGGGAGCACAGATAGACCCGCGATACACGTTCCACTGCCCCCAAATTCTACCCAATGCCCCCGGTTTACCACGAGCCACATACACAGTTTTCTCCCTGAACATGCACCAGTCCATGTTCTCCTTCCATACAGACACGGTGGGAGGCCGTTGGGAACCCCAAAGCTGCGCTATATCTCTCTTTGCGATCATGTTCCCCAAGGCCGCCCACCGAGCCTGAGCCGCATTATAGTCATTAGGCTCCCATACATTCAGAACACAGCGACGCACCTCCGGCAGCAGAGCGACCCCGGTGACTCGTCTCATAACATCATGCACCTGGCGCCAATATTCCGCCACCTCGCGGCATTCCCATAGGATGTGGAGAAAGGTGGCACTGAGCCCGCAACCACGCTTACAGAGCCCGTCGTCAGAGAACCCCATCGAGACCAAGCGGGGACCCGTCACATAAACACGATGGAGAATCTTAAGCTGGACCAGACGGAGACGGGCCGGGATGGCCACCTCCTTAGGGGATGACAGTGCAGTCTGCCAGTCCTCGTCGTCCAACTCCACCCCATCTCCCGTCCATGCCTCCCGAAGACGCACCAAGAGGTCAGCCCGATTATTTATCAGTTTTTTGTAAATCAAGGAGATAGTACTGTCGGGGACGTGACCGTCGAGTATGCGGTCCTCGAGAGGCGAAGAAGCAGGGACCGTGGTCCCCTCCCCAAAGACCGAGAGCAGGGCATGCCGAACCTGTGCATAACGGAAGAACTCTCTTTCACTAAGCTCGTGCTCGCTCTGGAGCGCCGCGAAGGATTTAACCGCACCTTTAACCCATAGGTCCCCCACTCTGCTGATGCCGATCGTGTCCCAGTGCTCGAAGCCTTTCGTTGTCCAGAGGCTTCCCAAGCGTTCTGAGGCGAATAAAGGAGTGGCACACGTTAAACGCTCACTCCAGCCCATCGCTACGTTCGCCGCCTTCCACACACGTACCGCAATCCTAGTAGGGCCCGTGAGGGTCCTACCAGCGGATCGAGAGTAAAGCGCTCTGTTATAGTTACCGCCGGGAAGCAGGAATTTATCCATCTCATATGACGGGTTCAAACCAGGAGCGTACGTAGCATGGTTAATGGCAGACAGCTGGGAGGCCCAATAGTACCGTCTAATATCAGGAAGCGCAATGCCCCCATCATACCAGGGGAGAGTCAGCTTTGCCAAAGCGATACGCGCCCGCCCGTCCCAAACCAGTCTCCTCTGCAAACTCTCCACCTCCCTAAAGTAGGCCGTCGGAATGACATCGAAGGAGTTCTGGAGTGCATAAAGAAATCTGGGAAGGGACATCATTTTAAACAGCGCCGCGCGACCAAGTGGAGACAAGGGCAACTTACACCACCGAGCCGTATCCGCCCTCAAACGCCGGAGTGGAGACAGGAGATTCTGCTCATAGCGGACCGCCGGATCCAACGAAACGTACACCCCCAGGTATTTAAACCCGGACTGAGATATTTGGAGCGGAAGCCGAGGCGGTAAGAGAGGAAGGCCACCAGAGATAGGATACACGCAAGATTTGGACCAATTAATTATCAGACCCGAATTTCTCCCGAAGGAAGTAAGGACATCAAAGAGAACATTGAGCGACTTCCGCGGCGAGGTGAGGTACAAGAGAATATCATCCGCGTACAACGAGACCCGATCCTCGAAGCCCGGGGCCCACCGGAGCCCCCTGAGCGAGGGCTCCCAACGGAGCCAGGCAGCGAGCGGTTCCAAGGCGAGAGCAAAGAGCAGAGGGGACAACGGGCACCCCTGCCTAGTTCCCCTCCCGAGAGCGAAAGGCCGAGAAACCCGCCCATTGACGACAACCTGAGCCATTGGTCCAGCATAAAGAAGCTTCACCCAGCTAAGAAATCCCTCCCCAAAGCCAAACTTCGCCAAGACGGCCCAAAGGAATGGCCACTCAATGGTGTCAAAGGCCATCGTGGCATCTAAGGAAACCAATATGGCCGGTTCAGAGAGGTACTCCGCCCTAGCGAGGACGCCGTGCAGACGCCGTAAGTTGAGAGCGGTATTACGATGAGGGATGAAGCCGCATTGATCCGGATGTATCAAGTCACATATAACGCTCAGCAAGCGATTAGCGAGGACCTTAGCAAGGATTTTGGGTTCGGCATTTAGTAAGGAAATAGGCCTATATGAGGCACAGCGGTCCCGTGGCTTACCATCCTTGGGAATCACCACTATAGTAGCCAAACGCTGGTCGTCGGGAAGGGAACCCCTCTCGAGCGACTCCTGAAACATACGACGGAGGAAAGGCGCGATTTTATCCGGGCGTAATTTATATAGTTCAATCGGCAGGCCGTTGGGGCCCATAGCCTTGCCCGAGCGAAGGGAGCGAATCGCAGTAGCAATCTCGTCGACAGACAAAGGGGCATCCATCAGCTCGCGGTCCTCGACGGATAAGCCGGGCAGGGCAATATCCCGCAGCAGAAGACGAGAGTCGTCCTCATCTCTATCAGACACCGGGGAATACACAGCCCGGAGGTGGTCAGCAAAACACTCCACAATCTCACCAGGCTCAGTCACACACACTCCATCCGAAGCCCGAAGCTCCGGGACCACACGATTCACTCTCTCCTTCTTGTCCAACCAGGCAATCAGCTTACCCGCCTTGTCTCCGGCATCATACAACCTACCCTGCTGCTCCCTATACATGGTCTTGGCAGCGTCAGTAACAAGAGACTTATATTCAAACTGCTTCAGGCTGAGGGCATGCAGCCCATCCGGAGTGACACCCGCCTCCAAGGCTGCCTCCAGCCCCGATATTTCAGTCTCCAGCGTCACCACCGCCTCACTCTTAACCCTCTTAGCCTCCACTATCTGGGACAGGGCATGCCCGCGGAGCACTGCTTTAAAAGCTTCCCACAGGGACACTGAGGACAACACCGACCCCTCATTCTCAAGAAAATATTGATCAATCGACTTAATCAGGCTATCACGGATCTTGGGGTCTCGCAGGTACCAAGGGTTAATAGGAGCGATCCGCCCAGCGGACCGCGTCCCAGTGTCAAAAAGCAACCACAGTGGGGAATGATCAGAGATACCCCGGGCCAGGTGTTTAACCTCTCGAATCCGGGCAGTCTGGGCCGCGGGCATAAGAAAATAATCCAATCTGGAGAGACTCCCATGGGCCCCAGAGTGAAATGTGTACTGACACTGTGTCGGATGCATTAACCTCCAACAATCCACCAGACCGAAGGTCTCCAGGAGTCCGCCGAGCCACGCCTGGGCAGCAGGGAGGGCCCTGGGCGGGTGGCGATCCAGGTCACCCGAGACAACCGAATTAAAATCCCCACCCATAAGCAAAAGACTGTCAGGAAGCCCAAGCAGCATACGACCCAAGTCTGAGAAGGTGGAGTTCTGGAGGCCCGGGGGAACATAGACCGAGATCAAGGAAAGGGACTGCCCCTCCCACCTCCCTGTCAGAGCCACATAGCGCCCTCTATCGTCTAGGACTACCCTGGTGATCTCTAACGGAAGTGAAGATCGTAGGAGAATGCCTACCCCTCTAGAACCAGTGGTGAAACCAGAATGGGCCACGAGTCGGTATCCCCCCCTGTTCATGGCATGACAAACATTACCAACCAGATGCGTCTCCTGTAAGAACACCACATCAGGAGTCAGACGACGCAAATATTGCAGCACAACACCCCGTTTGATACGGTCCCCCAATCCGTTGACGTTCCAAGACATCAATCTCAACCCGTCCCCCCCCATCACCTCCAGTAGATCAAAAGTCCCCTAGCAAATAGCGCAACACCCGAAACTGAACCATAGCCAATACCTCGCCTTGAAAACAAAAAACACAAATCCAAACAACCCCACCCACCCACCAACCCCCCCCCCCCCCGAATCCAACACCCCCCACCCTGCACCCCTGCGGTCCAAAAAACCACCCCAACTTGCAGTGTGCCTGTCGCCCTACAAACCCCATTCTACGAAAAGACCCCGGAGGAGGAAAGGGACCCGTCCCCGCCCGCCCCCCACACAGATCAGAATGAAACAAAATGCACAAAAGAAGTAGAACCCAGCCGAACAATACAAAATGGCAAAGTCAAGGACCAAAAGTCACTCCGAAGGAGACCCGCCACCCTCGGTACCGGCAGAGGGCCCAGTCCGGTCACCCCGGTCCGGCAGCGAATCCAGCCAGTCACTCACAGTCGCAGGAGAGTCAAAAAAGGTAGTCCGATCTTCATATTCCACTCGGAGCCTAGCAGGAAAAAGCATAGAGTACTTGAGACCCAGGTCCCGGAGACGACGCTTCACCCCCTGGAAGCCCATCCGCTGTTTCTGGACAAGTTGGGTGAAGTCCAGGAAAAAGTTAATGGACGAGTTCTCATATCAGACCGGGCCATGGACCCGTGAGGCATGCAGAATCGCATCTCGGTCTCTGTAATGAAAAAGTTTCGCAACAATAGGCCTCGGGGGGGCCCCCGGTCGCGGCCGACCACCTGGAACTCGATGGGCCCGCTCCACGGCGAAGAACTTACTCAGGCCAGCGGGGGCAAGCTGTTCGAGGATGAGCTCCTCAACCATGAGATCAACCGGGCGGTTGTCGGAGGTCTCCGGAACGCCTATGACGCGGATGTTATTGCGTCGAGTCCGTCCCTCGAAGTCCTCCAGCCGCCGGGCCATCAGATCGTTGGCCGACTTGAGATCGCCGAGAGTAGTCTGCAGGTCCGACACGTCCGTACCAAGGGAGGACGTCCGCACATCCAGCGATTGAACCCTCTCGTTGGTCTTCGAGAGATCCGCCCGAATTAGCGTAACATCAATGGCCACTGTGTCGATTTTACGGGCCAAGGCCTCGTACTGCATAGCGATGGTCTCCCTGATGCCATTAATGGCGCCCATGATGTCCTGCAGGGACAGATCCGGAGAGACGGACGGGCCACCACTGGCATCATCCGGGGGGACACTGGCCGTCCCGGGGGACCCTTTACCTTGAGTGTAGCGGTCCATGTTGTTCGTCTGGACCGGTCCCCCACGTAGGGATGTCTTGGTCTTACGCCTCTCGGGGTCTCCCCTGCCTCCCATGAGAACCACGCTCGCCGAAGGGGACCACCGAGGAAGCGTCGAGGGGGCACAGGCCAAGCAGACGCGGGCCGCACCAGAGGCCGCAATGTGGCGGAGCGAAGGGACCACCGTCGATGGGCACACTGGTAGCAGGCGGAGACACAGGCATCAAGCGAAGGCAAAGTAAAAGCCCAGTCGCACCAAGCAATTCCACTGTCCAGCCCCTCAGAGATCCAAAAGTGAAACCGAAAGTGATGAGACGGCCACTGGCACAGCCCCGCTGCCGTTGTTGTTCAACTACGCCCCGGCTCCACAGATCACCTTCGCATCGGGCACAGCCATCGGTTGGGCCTCAAAAGTTCAAACCACCATAATTCAGGATTGCCAGGTCCGATTTGGTTTCCGAAAGGAGTTTAGTGTTCAGCCAACATTCGTCTTCCAGATTCCATCAACCAAGTCAGGATAAAGTCAGGATAAATTCCGAGGAGCAGCGAGGGTCCGGGGAGCCCTGTGCTCACGCGACCATCTTGGATGCGCGCTAGGCTCCTCCTCTGAGGTTTTTTAAATGCTAATTCCTAACTATAACGTGCCTGAAACCTATGGTTTTTTCTGTGAATTTCAAAGGTTTTTAAATGCTAATTTCTAACTATGCCTACAGAGATAGGACATGTGAAGAAAGAAGAAAAAATGCACAGAAAGAAAAAAAAGAAGTGCAGAAAGAAGCAACAGAAGTCCTCAAAAACGAAGAAAGGTGCAGGAAGAAGGATAACATGCAGAAAGAACAAAAAGAAGAGCAGAAAGAAGCCTTGTTGCAAAATCATCCTGTACCCTCAACTTTTTCAGACGGATACTGAGTCTGACAAACCAGTCCTAGAGCCAGTGCTATGTTAAAAGACACTTAGAATACAGTGAAAAGACCTACATACACTAGGTAACATTATGCGTTGGGGTCCCCCTGTGATTAGCATGACCTCCTCTGTAAGCCCCTAGTGTATAATAGGGCAGGGGGATTAAAACTACCTCTTAAAACAGGCCTCAGGGCGTTTTAGCACACGTTAACTCAGGCCCCGTCCCCTCCCTTCACCACTGTGTAAACACGCCCTGTGTCCGTTTTTAGTTGAGAGATTAGGTTCATTTGAATCGTGAGGGTCCCTAGGGTCCAACTAGCCCACTAGGTACCTCCAGTAAGTGCCACAGAGCTGCGTTGTAGAGAGGTGTAAAAAGTGGCACGGCCTGGACCACCTCTCTGCAATGCAGCTCAGTGGCGCTTACTGGAAGCACTTGGTGGGCTAGTTAGCCCCCAGGGGCCCTCAGTATTGAAGGGAAATTATATCCCCAATTTAAAACGTGCCATAGTGCGTGTTTGCACACGTCACCTCAGGCCCCGTCCCCTCCCTTCACCACTGTGTAAACGCGCCCTGTGGCTGTTCTAAGTTGAGAGATTAAGTCCCCTTGAATCCTAAGGGTCCCTAGGGTCAAACTAGACCACTAGGTACCTCCAGTAAGCGCCACAGAGCTGCGTTGCAGAGAGGTGTAAAAAGGGGCTTGGCCTCAGAACACCTGTCTGCAGCGCAGCTCCCTGGCGCATACTGGAGATGCCTGTTGGGCTAGTTGGCCCTCAGGGACCCTCAGTATTGAAGAGGAATTAATTCCCCAACTTACAACTCGCCAGGGGGCGCGTTTGCAGAGTGCTGCAAGGAGGGGCGTCGCATCCGGCACGATGCCAGTCTTTTGTTTATTTTAATTTTTTAAGAAGGGGGGCTGTGTGGTTCCCCTTCTTATTCTAATTTATTGGCCCTGATGACCCCATCCCCCAGGGCCTGTCTCCTAATTATATTTTTTTGACCCCAATCCCCAGGGCCGGCCACTGTTTTTTATTATTTTTTAAAAATATATATTTATAGACACACCTAGGACATGCTGGACAAACCGTACGTACCTATCACCATGACGATATGCGTGATATTCATTAAAGGGCGACTATGCATACAATGAATCCACGTGGAATGTATTTACACCACTAGTGAAGCTCTGACATGTCTGATGCCCTACCGTGCCTAATCCCGGTAGACACCCTTGTCGTTTATTTATACAAACATGGGTAGCTATTGACGGGCACATTTAATACACATGCACAGCAAGCCATTCAAAGGGGATTCGACAAAAATTCGACCAAAACTATGCAAGAAACCCCCCTCACGATTAATAAAACACACATCCACTGCCGGATGTGTAATACTTTTTATTTTACTCTCTGGAAAGGGGACGAACATCACTTGAGAGTCACAGCGCGCTCCTGGCAGAGCCCAATGCTGTGTTACACCCACCATTGCCTGCTGAGTGCCACACACCTCTGTGTTGTATTCCACTAGCTAGTGCATATGCTATGACACTCTCTAGCCCATGTGCACTGTAACACCACCCCGTGAATATGTCATGCCACACTTGTCTTCGCACGGGTTATATTGCCCCATCTAACGTGCCTTCCTCGATGCCTATGTTATAACGCACAGTGCTATGCCATACATATTACAATCTTGGATCCATATCTTTGTCACAGTGCATATGCAACGTTACACTCCCCAGCACATATTTTATATTACAACTTTAGAGACTAGTTAGGTTACACAACACTGCCCTGTGCATATTACACTCCAAGGCGCATATCGCATAGCACGCGCTAGTGCCTGTGCTATCTCGCGCTCTCCAATGAATCTGTCATTGCGCACAATGTATTGCATATTATATTTCATGCCCGGTTCATCTTATATCACACTTTTTTAGTGCATAGTTTATACCATACATTATATCTAGTTTTCATTTTCAATCATGCTCTCAGGACTATGTTCTATATAACACTGTGTTCACCTACCCTTTTCATGGGCATTACATTTTGCGATAGGGGGTGGAGGGTCAGGGGGTGTTTCTGCCAAGTGAGCCCGGAGTCAGTCACAAACGTCCTCTTCTTCCTGAATAAAAGTGAGATTATGCTGCATACTTGTTCATATTTTAAGTAGTTCGCACAGACACACGTTTTAAAAACAATAAAGTTCCTAATACCCGCCTTCTCTGAACAGTTAGCTTGCTGCCCCATCCCCCTCCTCCCTATCCTCTGTTGTGTGAATCCATGGACTAGCCTCCTCCCTCCTGCCATGCATGGTCTGATGTGCTGCCACTGCCCTCAATTTAGTATGATGTACCAGTCCACTCCTCCTGCCCTCCATTGCCCAATTCTATGTCCCATCATTGACCTCCTGCTTAAACTCTGTGCTTAGCTTGCTGCCCCTATTCTCCTTCCCCCTGCCCTCCGATGTCTTTGTGCATGCCCCTGCTCCATCCTTTTTGCCCACCATGTTCCATGGACCTGCCACTCCTATCTACTCTGAGTGTTCTGTTGAGCTGCCACTCCCCTCCCACCTGCCTAGCATTGTCAGATGACTGTAACCTGTCCCTGCCACCTCCACTCTGCCTGTCCACATGCCATGCCCCTATCCTCTTCCTCCTGTCCACATGGTCCATTGTACTGCCACACCCTTCTGCCCTCCCTGGTCTGTTGTGCTGCAACTGCTCCTCCTGCCTGCCCCGTGCGGTCTGTTGTGAGGCCCCTTCCCCTGAACTTTCTTGTCTGTGCACAGGTCCTGACCCTCCCTGCTATCCTCCATCGTCCTTTGTGCATGCCCCTGCACCCTCCTTCTTGCCCATCATAGCCATTGTGCTGCCACTAACCCTCCCACTTGCCATGCATGGTCTTCTGTGCTGCCATGGCCCCTCCCACCTTCCCTGTGTGGTCAGTTAGCTGCCTCTGACCCCCTCCCACCTTCCCTCCATGGTCTGTGTGTATGCCATCACAGTCTCACTGTTGCTCTTCATGGTGACCTCCATGGCTATCTTGCTGCTCCTGCCCTGCCCCCTTGCCCCCAGCCCTCTGTTTACATGTGCAGACCCCTACTCCCGCCCTCCTGGCTTGTCTGTTCCATTGTAATGCCCCTGATCCGTCCCTCCTGCCCTTTATGGTCTGTTATGCTGCAGCTTTCTCTCCTGTCTGTCCATTATGGTCAGTTAGCTACCATTGCCTCTTGCCCCTCTGTTCTCTGTTGTCCATGTGCATGGTCCTGTCCCCTCCCTCTTGCTTTCTATGGATTGTTGTGCTGCACTCCCGTCCCGCATGCCCTGTGTGGTGTATTGTGCTGCTGCAAACCCTGATGCCTGCCCTGCAGGGTCAGTTTGGTGCACCTCTCCATGTCCCTCCTGTCCTCTGTTATCCAAGTCCATGTCCCTACCCCATTTCCTTCCATGATCCAATGTACCATACTTGCGAACATTTTGAACTTGGTAAGAGGGAGATTTTGAAAAAAAACTGGGGTATTGATTTTCCCCTTTGAGTTACATTGAAAAAGAGGAGATTGTAGACAGGAGACAGATCAAATAAAGCCAATTTGAGCTTAAAAACATTGGACGTTTCCTGGCTGAATCAGGTCTGTTGGCATGTATGGTTGTACTACCATTGCCTCTTCCTTCTGCCCACAATGGTCTATTACATTGCCACAGCCTCTCTTGCAAGTCCTGTATTGTTGGTTTGTTGCCCCTGCCCCCCTTTCCACTGCCCTCCATAGTCTGTTGTGCGGCCATTGCCCTTCCTGCCTGCTCAGTGTGGTTAAATTGTTGCCTTTGCACCCTCCTACCTGCCTTCAATTTTCAGAGTCCGTGCCCCTGGCCTCTGCCTCTCAACAGTATCCTAATGAACAACTAGATTGCTAACATTCTATATTTATTACAAAAGTGTGGAACGCCTGACGTCATCTTGATGTAATCAAAACTGTTATACCTAGAGCATTTCCTTTAGAAATTACATATATGAGAGGTTCTTATTGGCATCAAAATTATGGTTAGTGCTCTAAAAGACTAAAATAAGGACATATTTTCTGAGTTTTCAAATAGCGACAAAGCACTTTTAAATTATTTGTTATCTTTATGTTTTTTTATCCAGTTGACCACTTGATTAAATGTTGCACTTAGGGGAGAGGATGTGGTGTTACTTCCAGAGCTGCAGACTTTGCAACTGGGGACCAGGTTGGAGTTTCTGCTTCAGCTCGACATTCTGTGATTCTGGTCAAATCACTTAGTCTCCCCATGTCTACAACCAAAATGAATTTGTTCTTGTGTGATGTAACCAATGCTCATGTAAAGCACTCCAATACCTGACAAGTCTGCACTATATAACACTGCAAAAACACAAAATAATAAGTGTTTTGCACACTTCTGTCATTGGGCTATATTTGGGCTACATCTGGGTGATTTTGGGCTACATTTGGGCTCTTTTGTCTCCGGTGGCCATTTTGGGAGATTTATTTGTTATGAAGTTTCCTAGTTTCCTCATGTACTGCAGTCTCCTCAGTAGGAAATGCTTTCAGTTTTTTACTTTGATTCCATCATGAAGGTATTCAGATATGTCACACTGTAAACGGGACACAGCGTCTCAGGAGGAGGTACGGGATAACCAGGACTGGTGGTTACCTACACCCCCACTATCTTATTCTTTTGCCCACCCGCAGGACGATTGGGGCATGTGCGAGAATACGGAAGTGGATACAGATTACGAGACGGGTCCCTTTAAGCAGCACTGCCTGTTCGCGGAAGCCACGCCCCCGTCATCACGTGGTTACACAGGATTGGATATTGGGGCGGAAGACCAGACCACGGCGTGTGACATCACCGAAGAGTGGATTCCGGGAGGCGAGGAGCGGAGACAGAGATCGGAGAGCGGAGGAGACGACCCAGCGGAGCTACCAGACGGGGACTCCACGACGGAGCCTAGAGGAAAGCCAGGAGGCCAACGTACTCACGCAGCGCCGCGCCACTCTCCTGGAGGAGGGTGGCTACCCCAGGTACGGGAGCGGGTCAGGGGCTTGATGGGGTGGCGAAAGAGCCTTTAGACCGCCGTATTCCCCTTTTCTTTTCCCCTACCCCTGCACTACTCCCACGTGACACTGAGTTCGTTGTACAGCACTAAAACACAAGAGTAGGTGTGTCCTCACTCCCGGTCCCGGTGTTAGGGTGTATACGCGTCGCACAGTAGAGTCCTAACGGTCCTTTTCTCCCTTCCTTCACATACGTCCTGAGGGTCCTGGAGTCCCGGAGTACCAGCGGAGAACGCCCCCATAGCCGGAGAGAGGACCAACACCAACGTTGCAACCACGGAGCCAGCAAAGAAGGAGGAGAGACTGCCTAGCAGATTTAGACGTGTGACTTCCACAATAAAACCTTACGTTAAACGACCTGGTCTGCGTGCTGTTAATCCCACACCTCTACACACACATTTGCCATAAATTCTGAATGTTAGCACTCTTGTTGCTCATTAGATCACTGTAGTAAAACTACTGTTCACCATGGAAGTCTGCTCCTGGTATTAAAAGTGCATGTTTCAGTCTGCATGTCAGAATTTTTTAATGAAATAGAAGAGGATTTGAGAAGTCACTCAAAATGTGCCCTCATTTTCTTTCTTCAGCATTAATCATAATTTCTATGGCAAAATGAACCCCCTCATTGTGTTCCTTTTTAAATTAAATGTTTTAAGTGTTACCAGTTTATTCCAATCAAGATGGCTTCAGGTGTGCCATACTTTTGTCATAATGAAGACAGTAAGCGCTCTAGTTGTTTTTAAGAACACTCTGGGACATTAGGTCATTGGGCTATACTTGGGCTACATCTGGGTGATATTTGGCCTACATTTGGGCTCTTTTGTCTCTGGTGGCCATCTTGAGAGACTTATTTGTTATGAAGTTTCCTAATTTCCTCATTTACTGCAGTCTCCTCAGTAGGAAATACTTTCAGTTTTTTACTTTGATTCCATCAAGAAGGCATTCAGATGTGTCACACATTTGCCATAAATTCAGAATGTTAGCACTCTTTTTGCTCATTAGATCACTGTAGTAAAGCTACTGCTCACCAGGGAAAACTGCTGCTGGTATTGAAAGTGCATGTTTCAGTCTGCATGTCAGAATTTTTTAATGAAATAGAAGAGGATTAGAGAAGTCACTCAAAATGTGCCTTAATTTTTCTTTCTGCAGCACTAATCATACTTTTTATGGAAACATGAACCCCCTCATTTTTCTCCTTTTTAAATTAAATGTTTTAAGAGTTACCACTTTAATCCAAACAAGATGGCTTCAGGTGTGACATACGTTTATCATAAGTAGG
The DNA here is from genome assembly GCF_964204655.1 of Triturus cristatus. NCBI lineage: Eukaryota > Metazoa > Chordata > Amphibia > Caudata > Salamandridae > Triturus > Triturus cristatus. The sequence continues at coordinate 84,123,833 of NC_140592.1, forward strand.
ACTGTTAGCGCTCTAGTTGTTCTTTGGAACACTCTGGGAAGCTGCAGTAGAACACAAAGGAATCAACTGACAGTCTCTGCCCTTGTTGGATGTATATGTTTTACTGAGAATGCCAGACTTCATTCTCACATGACTGAGAAAGATAATGTGAATTTACAGAAAATATGCTCTCAGTTTAGCTTATAGATCACCTTCCAAACCTCTGTGGGAAAAGCATGAGAAAATATTTTTCTCTCAATCATGATATCCCAGCAGAAGGCTTTTTCACATGGTGAAATCACCTTAGAACATACCACAATTCCTAAAATGAGTATGGTACCATCAACAAATGATTTATAATGTAACTAAAGTCTTAAAACCTTCTATTAACTGCAATGCTTTTTAATGAGGTGCTATCATGTATATTGGTCCCAAGATGGCTGCCAACACTTCTTGGATGAAGTGCTGACAGCCAACCAGATCTCAGGATGAGATGAGTGGTTAGGCTCCGCCCACATATATATATGATTTTACTTTTGATTTTCTCAGGAACTACTGAACAGATTGACACCAGACCTGCAAAAGGCACTTCCCTGACCTGAGGACTACCTCTCTGCAAAATTTCAAGTAATTCTGTTCAGCCGTTCGGGCTGTACCTTGGACTAAAGGTCCCTATGGAAAAATGCATGGGGAAAACGCGTTTTGGGACCCTCCTTTTTTCTCCGTCCCCGCTTGACGAATCACCCCGAGACTTTCAGGGTAGGAGCGAAGCGGAGCGCCCCACCTATTTTCAAAATTTTGCGAGGATTCGTCAACCGGCGCCAAAGTTATTCCAAATAGAATGTTGCGGATTTCCTATGGAAACACGGTCCTAACTATAACTATCTACTGGCGACCGCCAGTAGATTATATATATATATATATATATATATATATATGTATGTATGTATATATATACATATATATACTAAAGTATATACAAGAGGTCTTGAATGCTCGACCTAAAAAAAGAATGCTTTTATTGTGTTTGCATTCACACAGCAGTAAAACGTTCATCTTGGCAGACTACACCAACTGTTGCAGGGATCCTGCACATATACAGAACTATGCACAGGAAAACGGAACCTCAGTTAATAGGGGTGTGCCAACCTACCACATTAGTATCCAAAATCCCAAACCGACTAGCTATAGTGTCTCATTCGTTCTCCATCTACAGCGAAGCTACCAATGATTAGACAACCCAGAACACGTCACTCTATCTTTGGGAATCGCGGGAGCCAGACAACTCTTTTGCTCACTCACTCATACTTGTCCACAATGCAAATAAACAGAGACACGGTTTAGTTTAAAATGTTTATTTTAACTAACGCGCTCTATGGTACAGTGCACGTGCTGTTACTAGCAGCAAAATGCATAAACACAATATAGACAGCATTGTCCATAGAATACAAACGGGGATATCATTTTATAAAGACAGTGGAAAAGGGAGTAGGAAACCTAACTACCCTCCCCGTTGTAAGAAATAGTTTATTATAAAAAGGAAGACCTCTGGGCTTTGTCAGCAGACACCATACCTCAAGGCCTAGATGATAGGTTCACATCACAGGACAAGCCCAGCTCTTCTCTCTGGAAACGGGTCTCTCCAAGTGTCTCAAAACATGTTTCGGTTGTGATATTAAAGCACATGATTCCAAGTAGTGCAGCTGTGAGTAGTATGTTATGTCTAGGTGCAAGGGACTGACCAGAACAAAATAACAAGGGGCATTGTTGATCGACCTTGTACATCGTGTGCAGACTAAACCTCAGAACACAGCAGAGAACGCGAAAAGCAGACAGTTCTCAGGTGAACGGGGCACAAACAGAGTCTTGTGAAATATATGCTTGCAGTGTCGTGCACAAAAGTAGCCTCAGGGCAGCGAAGCTCATGCTAAGTTAGCAAATGTCGACAATGGGACCCTAAGCTCTACTACGCAACCACCGAAAATACCAAAGTTCACATTAAAGCTTTTTAGAGCAGAATTATTCGCAGCACTCGACTGTAAAATCAGCATACTACCAAAGTTCTTTGCACCCTTAATCACATCTATTCACAGCATTTGTGACAAAGAAGTGTCCAAGAAGATGGCTTTTGCACTGGTAGCAGACTCTTTATTGTTTCGGCGACTGGGTAATGTGCTATTCAGAGGAATCACATGTTTGAAGTCAGGGGGATGTTTCGTGGCCAGTGCGTAGCAGATTTTAAAACAGAGAACGACCCAGCGCAAAATGGTTAGTTTCTGCACCGCCCGACCCTTCTTTGCTCCATCATACCCAACGAAGAGTTGGTCATTCACCGGAAACTCTTGTGTGGGTTAAAGGTAGAACGACAACGCTCTTTTTGGGCCCAGATGTTCAGTCGCTCCTCTTCTAAGATGTGGAGGAGCTTAGAAAGTGGGCAAGAGGACGGATTGGCCACATGGAATGGTGTTACCACATGCGGCAAGAAAGAGGCCCTAGTGAGCACAACCAGTTTGTCTAGAAAGACAGTCAGGAATAAAGGCTTGGATGATAAAGCCTACAGCTCACTCACCCATTGGCCAGATGTTATTGCCATGAGAAAGGCTGTTTTGATGGCAAGCAGCCTGAGGGGACAATTATGTAAAGGCTCAAAAGCAGCCGTGATTTGCAGCTTCAGGAATTAAAGGTTTTTGATAAACTTACCTTCCGATGGTGTTGCATTCTTGAGCCAGAGGCAAATTTGGGTGAAAAAAATGCGCGGCGGCCTCAGCCGCGGAGAATGCGCTGCCTACTTGAAATGTGGTAGTAGGACTGCTCGGTTGTGATTTCACAATCGATATAGCGGCGAAGGAAGGATTCGACATTGAGAAGCATCACATCACGTCTGGGTCCCACTGGAGGGCTGTAAATTGGAAGAAAAGCATTGAATAAACTGTTTGGCAATATAACACGGACCCGATTTACGGGTAAGATTGTGACTATATCTACCAGCATGCTTCACTGGAGAACGCATGCATTTTGGGTGAATTATAGGTGTGGTTGTTTCCGGACTTTTGCCAAACAATTGCCCCATGAGGAAGGAGTTTGTGGCTCCGAAACGCGTCGGGGATATTGAAAAAAGCAGCCGTGATTTGCAGCTTCAGGAATGAAAGGTTTTTGATAAACTTACCTTCCGATGGTGTTGCATTCTTGAGCCAGAGGCAAATTTGGGTGAATATATATATATATATATATACTAAAGTATATACAAGAGGTCTTGAATGCTCGACCTAAAAAAAGAATGCTTTTATTGTGTTTGCATTCACACAGCAGTAAAACGTTCATCTTGGCAGACTACACCAACTGTTGCAGGGATCCTGCACATATACAGAACTATGCACAGGAAAACAGAACCTCAGTGAATAGGGGTGTGCCAACCTACCACATTAGTATCCAAAATCCCAAACCGACTAGCTATAGTGTCTCATTCGTTCTCCATCTACAGCGAAGCTACCAATGATTAGACAACCCAGAACACGTCACTCTATCTTTGGGAATCGCGGAGCCAGACAACTCTTTTGCTCACTCACTCATACTTGTCCACAATGCGAATAAACAGAGACACGGTTTAGTTTAAAATGTTTATTTTAACTAACGCGCTCTATGGTACAGTACACGTGCTGTTACTAGCAGCAAAATGCATAAACACAATATAGACAGCATTGTCCATAGAATACAAACGGGGATATCATTTTATAAAGACAGTGGAAAGGGGATTAGGAAACCTAACTACCCTCCCCGTTGTAAGAAATAGTTTATTATAAAAAGGAAGACCTCTGGGCTTTGTCAGCAGACCCCATACCTCAAGGCCTAGATGATAGTTTCACTTCACAGGACAAGCACAGCTCTTCTCTCTGGAAAGGGGTCTCTCCAAGTGTCTCAAAACATGTTTCGGTTGTGATATTAAAGCACATGATTCCAAGTAGTGCAGCTGTGAGTAGTATGTTATGTCTAGGTGCAAGGGACTGACCAGAACAAAATAACAAGGGGCATTGTAGTATGTTATGTCTAGGTGCAAGGGACTGACCAGAACAAAATAACAAGGGGCATTGTTGATCGACCTTGTACATCGTGTGCAGACTAAACCTCAGAACACAGCAGAGAACGCGAAAAGCAGACAGTTCTCAGGTGAACGGGGCACAAACAGAGTCTTGTGAAATATATGCTTGCAGTGTCGTGCGCAAAAGTAGCCTCAGGGCAGCGAAGCTCATGCTAAGTTAGCAAATGTCGACAATTGGCCCCTAAGCTCTACTACACAACCACCGAAAATACCAAAGTTCACATTAAAGCTTTTTAGAGCAGAATTATTCACAGCACTCGACTGTAAAATCAGCATACTACCAAAGTTCTTTGCACCCTTAATCACATCTATTCACAGCATTTGTGACAAAGAAGTGTCCAAGAAGATGGCTTTTGCACTGGTAGCAGACTCTTTATTGTTTCGGCGACTGGGTAATGTGTTATTCAGAGGAATCACATGTTTGAAGTCAGGGGGATGTTTCGTGGCCAGTGCGTAGCAGATTTTAAAACAGAGAACGACCCAGCGCAAAATGGTTAGTTTCTGCACCGCCCGACCCTTCTTTGCTCCATCATACCCAACGAAGAGTTGGTCATTCATCGGAAACTCTTGTGTGGGTTAAAGGTAGAACAACAACGCTCTTTTTGGGCCCAGATGTTCAGTCGCTCCTCTTCTAAGATGTGGAGGAGCTTAGAAAGTGGGCAAGAGGACGGATTGGCCACATGGAATGGTGTTACCACATGCGGCAAGAAAGAGGTCCTAGTGAGCACAACCAGTTTGTCTAGAAAGACAGTCAGGAATAAAGGCTTGGATGATAAAGCCTACAGCTCACTCACCCATTGGCCAGATGTTATTGCCATGAGAAAGGCTGTTTTGATGGCAAGCAGCCTGAGGGGACAATTATGTAAAGGCTCAAAAGGAGCACACATCAGGAATGTGAGAACCAGATTAAGGTCCCACGGAGGCATAATGAAAGGGGAAGGTGGGAACATATGTACAAGACCTTAAAAAAATCTATTTACAATGGGAGATTTAAATAAAGAGGGTTGGTCAGGCAGCTGCAAGAAGGCAGACAAGGGAGAAAGATACTGTTTCAGAGTGCCCAGAGCAGAGCCCTTCTGGGCACGGGTCAAAATAAAAAGTAAAATATCAGAAAGGGAAGCATAAAGAGGGTCAATAGACCTTTCTGTACAATATAATACAAATTTCTTCTACCAGCAGGTGTATATCGTCCTAGTGGAGGGACGCCTAGCTGCCAAGATAACATTGCAAACTTCAGGAGGAAGGTCGAAAACTGTCAAATGTCGCCACTCAATCTCCACGCAAGAAGGCGTAGAGTTGACAGGTTCAGGTGGAGGACCCTCAACTGCTGCTGCAACGGAGATCCTCCCGAAGGGGCAGCCTGTTTGGAGGATCGATGCTCATGCTGAGAAGCTCAGATACTAGACTCTCCGTGCTCAGACCAGTGCCACAAGGATGACTTGGGCCTGGCAGTTCCTGATCTTTTTGAGAACATTGAGCAGAAGGGGTATGGGTGGATAAGTGTACAGGAGGCCTGAGCTCCACTCGAGATGAAAAGTGTCTCAGAGCGAGAGCTGGCTTGGAAATTCCAACACGCAAACTGCTGACATTGAGCACTCTCGACGGAGGCAAACAGATCTAACCAAGGCTCGCCCCACTGTTGAAAGAGACCCTGCGCAACGTCCAGTTGGAGATTCCATTTGTGATCTGCCAGACATCGTTGGCTCAGTTTGTCTGCCCTGGCATTTAGGGAACCTGCCAGGTGTTGAACCACCAGGTACCAGCCATTTCCAGGGATGCAGGGCCTCTTGACCAAGGGTCCATGACCCCTCCCCGCCCTGTTTGTTGCAGTACAACATGGCGGTAGTGTTGTCCCTGAACACCTGCACCAGCCTTCCCTAGATGGAGGGTAGAAAGGCTTAAAATGGCAGTTCACTCGGAGCTCAAGCATGCTTATGTGGAGGCCGGATTCTGCTGGAGATCATAGTCCTCTGATCCCCACCTTTCCCAGATGGCCGCCCCATCCCAGGAATGACACATCTGTCACTACTGTGAAATCTGGTTGGGGAAGGTAGAGAGTTCTGTCTCTGACCCAGTCGTTGAGATGGGGGAAGACTATCACTCCTGATCTGCGCAGATGAGATGCGAGCACTGCAGTCACCTTGGTGAACACTCGAGGGACGCTGGTAAGGCCAAAAGGGAGCACCATGAATTAAAAATGCTCGTGGCCTACCGTAAACCGCAGATAACGCCGATGTGCAGGCAGGACGGGAATATGGAAATAGGTGTCCTGCAAGTCCAACACTACTATCCAGTCTACCTGGTCCAGGGCAGACAAAACCTGAACCAATGTGAGCATCCTGAACTTCTCCTTTTTGAGGAAGAGGTAGAGGGTTCTCAGATCTAAGATAGGGCGAAACCTTCTTTTCTTTGTGGGGATCAGAAAGTAGCGGGAATAGCAACCACTGCCTACTTCAGACACTGGAACCATCTTTATGGCTCCCTTGGCTAAAAGAACTGTGACTTCCTCACGGAGTAAGAACAAATGATCCTCCGTCAGCCTGTTGTGAGATGGAGGCAAGGGGGGGATTCGAAGAGAAGGGAGAAGACCCTCCAAATAATCAGTTAAACTTATCTGTCCGATGTTATGGACTGCCAATGGTGGAGAAGATGGCTGATTCTGCCACAAACTGGACACCAATGACCTTGTAGGGCAAGATTAGGAGGGCTTAGAGGCTGCGGCTGCAGCGAGATCGGTAGTTGTGGCAGACCTCTGGCATCCTCACCCCTGCTCAGTCTGGGAAGTCTGCATGGGGCGGTGGCTGGAATATGCTTGGCGCGGTGAAAAGCCCCTTCCGTAGCCACAAAAGGGGCAGTAGGCAGAGTGGGGATTAAGCGTGGCAGCTGCGAGGCACAAGACTTGCCCGTAGCCCATGAAACCTCAAAGTGATCCAGCGTCGAGCCTGCCTTGTCTGCAAAGAGACGGTTGCCATCAAAAGGAATGTCCATGACGGAGGCCTGGACATCTGAAAGGTCAGATGTTCTCAGCCAGGCATGGCGTCTAAGTGCCACGTCGATAAAAACGTTCTGCACAGCGAGTCGGTCGTATCCAAACCACTCATAATGGTGAACTTTGCTGTGTCTCTCCAGTCTTTGACCGCTTGGGAGAACGGTCCGGGTCTCATCCGGGTCTTGTGGCAGCACTTGCGCAACCGTGTCCCACAGAGTATGAGAGTAGTGGCCCAATAAGCATGCGGTTTTCACTGACTGCAATGCAAGTCTGGTGGAAGAAAACATCTTCTTACTGAAGCTATCCAGCCTTTTGGATTCCCTGTCCATGGGTGCGGCAGGGAATGCGACATGGGATGTAGCGGCTTGAACCACAATGCCCTCAGGGGTGAGGTGTTGGGTGAGGACGTTCAGGTCCCCAGGTGCGGGCGGTGGCAGCAGGCAACAGTCTTGTTCACAGGAGGCCCTGTGCTGGGCTTGGTCTAGGTTCCAAGTAGGAAATCTGTTACTGCTTCATTAAAATGGAGCAGGGGTGAATGGTTACCCCCCACGTTTTGCCTGACATCTGATGCAACCTGACTTGATGTGCCCTGGGTCCCTGCCATTCAGGTTCCCAGGGCCTGTGTTCTTTCCCCCAAACTGTACCTTTGTACCCACAATTGGCACATCTCTGGCCACCGGTAAGCCCCTTGTAAAAGGTACCATGGGTACCAAGGGAACTGTGACCAGGGAAGGCCTCTAACGGCTGCAGCACCTACTGTGCCACCCTTAGAGACCATTTACCTTAACACCCACACACTGCCATTGCAGGCTGCATGTTCTGGTGCAGAGATAAGTGAAGAGTTGACATGCCAGCAACCCACTGCCTAAGGCATAGGTAGGTCACCCCTCTAGCACGGTTACTAGCCCTCAGGTGAGGGTACAGTGGCAAGAGCCCTGTATCCCTACACTGTCTAAGTCCATTCTTAGATATTGTAAGTGTAGTAAAGCCATAAAGAGTATATGGTCTGGGAGTTGGTCATTACGAACTCCACAGCTCCATTATGGCTTTACTAAAACCTGGGACGTTTGGTAGCAAACTTCTCAGCACATTAAGTCCACAGTAATGCCAGTGTGGGATTTAATTTAAAAAGCACTCAGAGGGTATCTTAGAGATGCCCCCTGAAAAACGACCAGCCCGGTATGGTTCCTGAATGGCTACCCACCATTTGCCACCACCAGACAGCTTTCTGGGCCCCTAGGTAGAGAGCCTCCGCTCTCTGGGTCCAGAAACAAAGCCCATCCTGGGCAGAGGTGTCATGCCTCCTCCCTCGAGATGGGCTGGGTCCAAGAAGGGGAAGCTTTAAAGACCTTCTGTCTTTGTAAGCTGTTCCTGCCTTTTGCTGCCCCCAGCAACTGGCTCCCACCGGTTCTGTCCCCCACTTTAGTCATGAGAATCTGCGGGAAAACCAAGCTAGAAGGTGTGCCCACTATTGCCAACCCCACCCCTCAGGTGGGGGAGGCAAGGTGAAGTACGCATCTCAGTCCCTTCCATCTTGAAGATGAAGGGACTCAACCAATTCGGAAGAGGCTCATGCTCCCCTCCTACTGGAGGATGGCATAATAGGGAGTGTACCCACCCCAAAGAAGGGACCCATTGGTCCGGGACCACACACATCCCTATTAACGCCCCTAAATGTAATATTTAGGGGTGACCCTAAACCTTGCCTCCGCAAATACTACGAAGAAAGAAGAAGGACCGAAGAGCCGTGCTGACCTAGTAAGAAGAGGAGACCTACTGCTTTGGCCCCAGCCCTACTGGCCTGTCCCGCCTTTAACTTGCCTACAGCGAGAACCCCCGGCGAGTCCAGCAGCCAGGAACCCCAGATCCCAGAGGACCTGCCATGCATCATCTAACAAACGTTGTCTCCCGTGAGCACTGGATTTGCTCCAGCCAAGACTCACTCACAGAATCCGAATCCAGGCGGCCCAGCGATTCTGCACCACTCTGCACCTGACCCCAGCGGCCCGAGTTCAAGTGGCCCAACACCACAAGGAGGTCTTCCAGCGATCCAGACCGGGATCTGGTGATCCCGACCTCCCTCAAGCCAACGCCTGAAGCCTCAACCTGAAGGGTTGCCCCCGACCACGACCAGAGATGGTAAAGAAACCCTACGCCAAAAGACACCCCTGCACCGGACGCCCCACGGCCTCGGGTGGCCCAACCGACGGTGTCCTGACATCCCACAAGAACCCAACTTATCCCTCCAGCCAGTGGTCGCATTCAGGAAGTCTCCCTGCCCGAGCATGCAGCAACTTTGCCGAACCAAAGGTCTCCATTGGAAACCACAGGGTCCCCGACCTCTTCTTGGCACCCTGCACCCAGCCGTCCCTGTGCCGCTGGTGGTGCAGCTCCTGTGCCGATCATTGGCCCCGGCAGTGCTGACCTTAACCCTAGGAGTTTGCCCCCACAGCCAAGTGACCTGTTCGCAAGCAGTCCCTAACCAAAGGCCCCCTTAGCCCTGTTGGCTAACATTGGGCCCCTGCACTCTGCACCCAGCCGCGCCAGTGCCCCTGGTGTTGCAGTTTGAGTGCATACGTAGACCTTGGGGAACCTTGGTCCTAACCCCCAAAATTCTCACTCGTAGGTCCAGTACTTACCAGTAAAACCAATAACCTTCTTTCTCTCTTAGGAACCAATGTTATTTTAAGTGTTGAACTGCTGTTTTGTATGGAAGAAAAGTAACTGTATCTTAAACCCTAAAAAGTCTTACTTACTTTGTCTTGTGAGATCTCCGGTGTGGTATCTAGGCATACCACCCTGAGTAGTCGATATAATCTGAAAGAAATCAAAAAGGTATTCCAAAAGTAATTACAGTATAATTTAAACTGCTTTTTGAACCGATACCAACCTGTAACAATTGCAAATTCAACCACAACTGCATTTCCTTGTGAAGTCTTGCATATGAGAGGATATTTTACTTACCTGTGCCAAATCCTGCTTGGTTCTAAAAATAAAACATAAGTATAACTTTTTTATACTTACCTAATTGGTCTAGATTCAGTCTCTGAGTGTGTGCAATCAGTCTTGATTGAGTGAATACAATAAATGCTTAACACATTTTCTGGATAAACCTAACTGCTCACCCACACTACCACAAAGAGACCTGTCAGTACTTACTTAATTTAGCCTCTGCTATACCTATGGGGACTCCCAAGACTCTGTGCACACTATACCTTACTTATAGTATATACAGAGCCAGCTTCCTACAAGGGGTTCGAAAGAGGAAGCTCCCAGTTGCAGCACTTCCATCAATATGTTCGACTTAACTGCCACCGATGGCAACTCGAGGTCCAGGACCTCAGCTATCCTCTTCACCACCATGGAATATGATGCTCCCTCCTCCATACCCATGGAGCCATTTGAGCTCTTTTTATGTTTATGCACGGTCAGCAAATTTTTATTTGAGTGTGGCAGAGTGCACAAGTTATGGTATAGAATGTGTGCGTTACTAACCCTAACCGTACAATTTCTGTGTTTTTTTAAACTTTTGAGCCAAGACCATACCTCATTTTTTAGCGTATTTTTCAGTCAATTTGATTCATTATGATGTACTTTATTTTCAAACGCTGCTGCAGCCATGCATTGTGGCCGGCCCTGCACACAACCCGCTGAAGTTGGCCAACACACAGCCAAAGGCAAATAAGGGTTGGCCACAGGTCCTGGACTTTGTCAAGGGCCTGCACCCAACTCGCTTTGTTCAGGCAACCCCCACTTTGGAGAGCCAAAGGGTTGCCAAAGTGTCTCACCCAATGTGAGCAGGCATCGACCGCCATGTGCTTAATCAGCTGCAGGTAGACGCCACTGTGCACTAAAACAAAGGGGTCAGTTGTCACCTTTTCCACTGCATAGGCATTTTATGCCTATACCTTTGACCCTCAGAGCCCCATCTATAAACTTATACCAAATTTGGCATTCGCTGACCTTAGTCAACAACGTTTATTTTGTGCAGTTTTGTGCAGGGAAAAATAAAAAGTTGTGAGGGAGGTAAAATATGTGTTTTCCCATTTTAGTTTCCATAAGAAAATTCTCTCGCATCTACAGCCAAAACCACTGAACGTATTTACTTCAATCGGAGCATAAAAGTAGAACTTTACTCAGAAAGTCCGCTTTAGTTGTTTTAGTATCAACCTCTTTCAGTAGTTTTTTAAATATTAGTGTTTGAGATAGATGTTGGTGGGTTTGAAAGGGTTAACGTTTGCTAATAAGTTCGTCTCTTTGTGATACATCTGCACAAAGTTTGACAGAGGTTTGAAGGATTAGTTTTCTATTGATATGTCAGGCTTTGTCCCAATATAACAAGGGGCAAAACTTCAAAGGGATGGGGGGTTTCAATAAAAATGCCCTATGCGTATAACTTTGTTGCTGTTTAGTATGTTGGGATGTGGCAAGAACTTAGCAAGTTACATCAAGTGCACGTTTTTTCAGGAAGATCAAAGCCAGGAGAAGGGGGTATGGTCAATGTTTGGGGGGTGGGGGTAGTCAAACAATATCTTAATTCACTACTAAGTTTGGAAATGTTTGCTGCAACGTGGCAATGTTTGATGAATCTGCAGTATATTTAGCAGAGCCTAAGCATTTAGTAACCTTCTTTTGGAATGTTTAAGTTTGTGCTCATCAACGAAGGGGAGCAGAGTTAAAAAGGAGGGGGCAGACAAAAAAAGAGTTTACTTGCTAATGACATTGGCACTATGTGAAGAATCTGCACAAAATTTGGCAGCAGCTTTGAAGGATTGGTTTTCTATAGGTACGTCAAATTGTATGCCATTCCATCTGCCCGGGGGCCCTAAAGGGGAAGGCAATGCAATGTTCAATTGTTTATAAGTTTAAAGCTGTTTAATGAATCTGCCTAAAATATGGCAAGCAGTTATAACCAGTGCAAGTATTTTAGGTTTCATTCAGATTAAAAAAGGCAGGGAGGGGGGCAACACATTTTTGATTCACTAATAACTCTGGCACCGTTTGAGGGATCTGCAAAACATTTAGCAAAGTCTTAGCATTTTTTGCCTACTCTTGGTTTTGTCAGTTTCACACAGGTCCATTAGGGGAGATAGGGAGGTATATTTTAAACAAGGGTGGGGTCAAAGAAGTGTTTATCTGCTAACAAAATTGCATCGTTTGATGAATGTGCACAAAATCTGGCAGATGTTTAGCAGGTTTTTCTTTATGTTGATTATCCTATGTTTTCAAGCCAATGCATCAAAGGAGAGGGCGAAGATTAAGGGGGAAATAAAAGTTTCATTCAATAACACCTTTGGTGCTGTTCAATGAATCTGCATGAAATTTAGCAGCTACCAAACTAAGTTCAGTGAAAGGCCAAGAAGGCCTTGCGACCAACCCTCCCTGAGCATGGTCTAAGTGGGTTAGGCGACTGGCCTGGCGAAAGCCCTACACAGCATAGAATGGGGACACAATTGATAAATACAGTACATCGCAAAAAAACAAATCATGAAATGCACTACAAAAAAATCATAGTTAAAGGTCAGTTATGGTTCAGAAAATACAAAAACAAAGAAGCCCTGTGCCCGAAGTGCACTGCACAGTGCACATCATAACTCGTAAATTTCAGGGCTTTTTTAATTTTGTGTTCGCTGAACCATAATTGAGCCTTAACAATGAATTTTTTCAGTGAATGTATACTGATATTTAAAACAATATCAATAGTGTAGGGAACAGCGCATTTATCGCACTTACCCCTCCCACATACACTTTTTACCCCTTCTTTAGCTACTGGATGCTGATTTCCAACTCTGACAGTGCACTGAGGGCTGCTAACTAGTGCTAGTGCTCCTTCCCTAAAACAAGGTAAAGTCTAATTGTGCTACAATTGGCTAAGGACTTTAGCACACCTGTAAGTCCCTAGTAAATGATAATCCAGGTACCTAGGGCAAGGGTACTAAAGAGGATCCCTAAGGGCTGCAGCAAGTCTTGTTTCACCTTAAGGGACCCACATACAAATTCCACACAGACTGTCAATGCAGGCTACTTGATGATATGGTGCAATCCATGAGTGAAAACACGACACAAAGCTGTGTGTCATGCCAAAGTCACTGAATCTAATATATGTATGTCACCCCTACAGCAGGTCTTGAGCCCTATGGCAGGGTGCATTATATTTTATGTGAGGTCATATCTGCATTAGCAGATACGCTACTGTGATGTCTAGTTCTATTACTAGATATTGCAACTGAGCAGGGAAACCATCTTAAGGTATGTTCTGGGCACTGGTCAGAACGAGTTCCACAGCTACACAATGGCTTCACTGAAACATATGGTGTTTGGTAACAAACACCTCATATTAATAAACCCACACTGATTCCAGTGATACATGAACACAGAGGGTACCTTGGAGCTACCCTCTGAAACATACCAGCTGTTAAGTGTACTAGCTGACCGGTCTGGTCCAGTCTGCCGCCGCAGACAAGTTTCTGACCACCCTAGGAGGTGAGAGCCCCGCTCTGAGGACAGAAACAAGGCCTGCTGAGGGGAGAGTTATCACCTCCTCCCCCAGGGAAGGCTGGTAAATTAGCATTCCAAGGCAGGGTGCTTCAGAGAGCCGATCGCCTTTTGGTATGCAAGTTGGGCTTCTCTCACAGGAGAGGATGTCAACCATGCTCTTCCCTCGCCCTGAACCATCTACCACAGGACAGAATGATTTATGCAGGAGCCGTGTTGCACTGCTAGGCTGGGCACACCTCTAGGGTGAACAAGTCTGACATGAACATGACTTTAGAAATTCCACCATATTGAGAGTGGTGGAATTAGAGATTTTGGAACAGGGCGATGCCCACTCCCCACAGGAAGTGGTCATCTAGGGGGAGTAGTGATCCCAGGGGTAAGTAGCCTATTGGCTACCACCCCTCACTACCCTTGATACCCCTCAATTGAGTTTTTAGGGGACCCCCCTCCCCGATACCAAGACTTCAGATTTTGATGGTTAAAGAGAAGGAGTGGACAAAGAAGAGTCCTGTCACGAGAACAGAGGAACGACGACTGACTTGGCGCCAACCCTGCCAGCCTGACTGCTGCCCCCCACAATTGTGGAAAAAGCAGACTCGTCCTGCCGCTGTGCAGTCTCCCAGAAACTTTGAGGGATGCCAGTGCTTCACAAATAGCACTCTTCCTGGAGTAGAGGAGCTACTTGCCTGCAGCCGCCGGCACCAAAGGCGCAAGGTGCGTTCCACCGAGTCGCCACTCCCCGGCCAGCCAGACGCAGCAGCTCCCCAGGAAGAGGACCCTGTGCTCCTGAATGTCAGATCAGTCTCTCGACCAACCGGAGCTTTACAGGACCAATACTAAGGTACCGGCCCCCTTGCAGCAGCCATGGCTTGTTGTGCCCAGTCCAGACACGAACGCAGAGGAAGACCGACCTGCACATCGAGGGACTTCAGGGACAGTGAGACCCACTTCGTGAGTGGGCCAGCTGTTCTGTTTGTCCCTCTTCTGCAAAATGAAGACCAAGATGTGAGTCTTTGACCACCGCCTCAAAGCACCTATACACCTGCGCTCCAGAGCCTGAGTTCAAGTGAGGTGATGGTGCCCAGACCCACAAGAGCTAAGCCCACGCTTGGGTTTGACCAGACTGGACTTCCAGTCACCACCTGAAGCCGCTTTCTGCAGGCCTCCTCCGACTGTGAAAGACTCCTGCACCGGAATCCGACTCCAAAAAACACCACTGTACCCGAGCCCCACAAGCTCAGTGTACTCATGTGTGCCCAAGGATCTCAAGGGTCGAACCCCCCTGGGGGTTCCTCCGGACTGGTCCCCCTGTCCCAGCTTGCAGCATCTTTGTAACCGGACCAACCTCCCACTGAATTGAATGGGACACCAGACGCCGTGACACACCTCTGTATCTGGGTGCGCCAGAGCTTCCTGATGTTACCTGTTGGTGTGGCCTTGGAGCTTTCCCCATACTCACCTTAAGTCCAGAAGAAAAGTCTTGTAAGTCACTGACAATTGCCCGAATGCAATACATGTTTTCCTCCATAGGATGACATTACTGATACAGAAAATGCAGTGTCCATTTTTTAAAACTGTATAAATTCATAACTCGAAAAGTACTTACCCGATTCCGATGATCTTGGTATCTAAATTTATATAAAAATACGAATTATTTTTATAAATTGGTGTTGGATTTCTTTATCGAGTTTGGTCTCACTTATTGCCATTGTGTGTGTAATAAATACTAAACACTCACCCACACTACCACAAAAGCGAGCATTTGGGGTGTAATTTGTGCCTCTCTAATTCCTCTGGGGTTTGCCTGGATTCTTCACACTGTGTACTTTTTCTGGCCCACAATATAAAGAGCCAGCTTCCTACAAATAGCATATGACACTCTGCTCATCTGCATGTAAGGTTTATGCCATTATGTTTTGTTCATATGCAACAGCTGTAAACAAATGATGCAGTTATAAACACTATTCAGAGCACACATAGTAAAACCTGTGCAGTGAGATAGCATCTCAATAACAAGCTTTGTACAGCCCCAGTTGTCAACTGATTCTAGAATGGAGTCTTTGAGAAAATAAGCAGTGTTTTCTAAAATCAGTTCCACTGTACTGAGGAATAATAAGGAATGTGTAAGGCTCATCAAAGCTGCATGTGGGCTAACGTTGTGCATATCGGGGCCTGCCAGGAGGATCTGGCCACAGACCAGGCCCTGTAGTCTATTCCCACTGTGCCCCGTCCAAGGCCTTTCACTCCAGATGGTGCCCCATGAGGGGGGGTTGGGCAGACCATGCACTACATAGCTCATGTCTGCCATGCTCCAAACAACAAATTGTCAATGATACAGAAACAAGCCTATCTAGCAAAAGTAAAACAAGTGACGTAAGTAATAGCATATTTTTGTGCACCGAAAAAACGTACTGGGGAATTTCAGAGGTTTTACATGTTGGAGCTAGAATCATAACACATTTCCTGCTATTTAAATGGTCAATATATGTAGAAAGATACTTTTATTTGTATGTATACATAGATTATGTCAATTATTACTGCAGTACAGAGGCCAAATCCCATGATTTTGCCATACTGGATCTGCATCTTCTGGGTATTCTGGAATGAGACGTGGTCATATCCTACTTCATTGCTAACTAATGCACAGGAAAGAACAGTATAGCAAAATGAGGGGCAGCATGACTTGTGAAAGCCTTCGCCTCTTTTGAAACATGGTCTCTATCCACACTCACCGATGGTAATAGTATATAAAACCCTGTGAATCTGATATTTCTAGCTTAAATGGATGAGATTAATACTGCCAAAGAATGTGCAGCACGATTTGCTGCATAATTTGGTCCTGCATACTGTATAATCCTAATGGCCATGACAATGATAAAGCCCTGTAGATCGGTGTAGGACAGGCGTTCTCCAACAAGTAGCTTGTGAGCTACCAGTAGCTTTCCAGCTACCTGGGAGTAGCTCTCCTGTGTCCAGCCCAGCCTATTAATATGGCAGTTTTTGCTTGGTTGGATTATTATTTAAATACCAAATTTAAAAAGCATGTATTTGAGACGAAAATGTGTGTATTTTCAGAACTCACATGTTGATGTCTGGAGAAAAATTGTTACATTTTCAAAATAAATTCAAAACTATTATTTGATTTGGAGAGATTTATTACTCATTGTTACCTTACTGCCACAGGTGTTGGCAGCTACGGCTATCATGTATTTCCCATGTAGATGCAGTCCAAATTGATAGTGCTTTTTTACTTTACTGCTGGCAATACTGCCTAATGCACTGATGTGATCACTGCTGAGAATATTGGATGGGGTGGTCACTGTCAGAACACTAACATTAGTAGCGCTGGATGATTTTCAGTGAACATAAGAAGCTTTTCTAACAGAAACAGTTGTAGACCTCTGGTGAAGGGGCTCTCTACGTGATGATGAAATCTGTATTTCCCAGAAAACCATGAAAATTGGTCATATTTCATGTTTCCCTATGAAATATGGGTTTTATCCCAAATGTTTTATCAAATAAGAGCACTCAAACATGTAATCTACTCAGCTGTATATATAATAATGAGAATAAAGCACCCCTTGACTTACACTATAAAGAGATTGCAAGTCACAGAGGGAAACCTTAACTAGATCACGTAACTCTGAGGTGACATTTTATTCTATATGGTCTTCTTGCAAACTGCTTGAATCCTTGATGACTTGCTGTTTCATTTGAAAAGCGAGAGTATGGTTGCAGGCATAAAGACGATACTAGAAACAGTCTAATATAAGTCAGACTAAAAAATGGTGAGGTTCATAATGTGTAGGTAAAACATTCAAGTTTTCCTGTAATGAACTTCAGTTTGCAAAAATTTGACATGTCATAAATATGTCCTTTCTGCTTATCATTGTTCGTTTTAGAAAAACAGATCAGAAGACGAAAATGCACCTTCACTTTTATCTTTAAACCGCATGTGTTAGGATGCTTTGTGGCCTGGCTTTTCCCTTGGCTGTTTGCTCTGAAAGAAGACATTATCACATCACAGCTCACTTGTAATAAGGAAATTAGAGACAGGCTTTTATACAGGGATTGCAGGCTCCCATGTATTTTATTGAGACACACTCAATACAGAGTTGGTGATCGCAACTCTGTAATTATAGTTAGAGAAGAGTCTCCAGGGAAAATGAACTTTATCTTTCTTAACATCTTTTGACGCTGTTAGACAAATCTACATTAACTTTTCTGAAAAAAATGCACAAAATCTGGGCTCAGAATTGCAGGTTTTGAGCATGTTTATCAGGAGAATGGAAGAAGGGGGTAAGGCAGGGTAAAAACAAAATACTTTTCCCATTTTAACTTCCATGGTATTCTGTTCTCTCCTCTAAAGAAAAAAAGAGTTGAACGGAACTGCATTATATCTGGCAGTGTACATCTTTAATCAATTAGCGCTTTGGTTGGTTTGGCATAAATCTTTTGAGAAATTAGCGTTTGAAAAATGTTCTGGAGTGGGTTTAAAAAGTGATAAAAAGTTAGAGATTTTTAAACTGTTAGTCATAGATGGTCCAAATCTGTTGCAGGCCCCCATTTCAGGATGCAAGGTTTCAGTACTGCATCCTGAAAAGTGAAAAATCCCTTATGGCTCAGGTTGTATGGCGGTGGAATTGACCCTCCACATTAGACTTTTTTTAAAAAATGTAAGTAAAGTTGGCCAAGTGGTTCGTGGACCCTCAGACAGGGTTCACAGTCCTCAGTGTGACTCAAATATTTGTGAAGCCTGCCTTTAATTCTGCAAACCCTGACAAGGGCTCTTGGACCCACGTTGGGTCCCCATACCACCCCATCCGATCCTCCACATTGTGAACCCTTGCTCTGGGCCTACAAACCCACACAGAATTGGGACCCTTGTTGGGCCTCCTGCAGTGTTTCAAAAGGACCGAGTATTAGTTCTGTGGACACAGTGGGAGGTTCAACAAGGGCCCATAAGTGTATGTGGGTTCATTAACTCCTTCTCCTGCCCTCTCCCAAAAAAAAAATAGAAGAAAAGAAAAGGAGGCCTGCATCTGTTTGACTACATGAAGGCCATGCACAGAGGGAGTTGGGCGCCTGAAAAAACATGTGGATGCAGGACCTGGCCCAGTGGGTGTTGACTGCACACAGGAGTTGTTGTGACCCTGTGCCCAACCCCATGCAGCTATGCACAGCATACTAAGTGCAATGCTTACAACTTCTCAATATTAATACTAATAAGTACCAAAACCTGAACGCATTTTATTTAACACATACTGAAACCATTAAATAATACAATGTTTATAGACCTTCTTTTCATACAGGTAAAATGATATATGAACTCAACTTCAAGATTGTTTACATTTGTAACTCCATCTGTAATTTCACGGGTAAGGCCATTTGACATCCAATATCTCCCAACGGAAAATTTTTCCAGAGGTAGTGCGGGTGGTACACAACCTCTGCATTTTCCAGCTAAAATATTACTTGAACTACAGAACGGAGATGAGTTCTGTTCGTTCTCTGGTACACTTGAACTTATCCACTCACTTCTATGATTAACCTATTGCTGCAGCACCAGAGCGCTCAGGTTTCCCAGCTGTATGAAAGAGTAGTTCTACTATATACTCTAGTGCTAATCTTTGCATTTTGGGACTAGTAGTATTTGCTTGTGGTAGTATAAACAGGATTACAAATCCTACAATGAAAACCTCGACTTGATGAGTTACATACAAATGGAACTGGGAATACCGAGACCGCTCAGTTCCTAATACCTTGGGGGACTTCAGGCACTAAAGAGGTCTATATAGTAGTGCTTGATGGACTACGAAATTCATTGATCTTAGATTTAAAGCAGAATAACCGTTCACCTGTACAAAAAATAGGTCCGACCTAGAATTTGTCTCTGCAAGTTTAAACAGCTGTGTCAAAGGCAGCTGGCCTAGAATAGTGGAACACTTGGTGTCAACTGAAGCTGTTGAGGGACTTTCCGGAAAATACTAGTGTTAAGCAATCACAACTTTCAAGTATTAATGAATCACTATGATTCATCATTTGAAGGAGCCAGGTGAAAATGTAATCTCTGAAAGAAAAAGCTATGTATTTGCCAAGTCAATTACTACAAAAAAAGGAAGTTATTCCCAAAAAGATTTTTCAGTCTAACATTTTTTATTGAGAAATTTAGTAAACATTACCAAGGAATACAAAATGGGACAAAACAGAGACAGAACATCTCTATGACAGAAGTGAGGATGGTAGAGGCACGATAATACTCATGCCCCCATTGCTACGGGGTTACTTATTAGGTCAAGAGGATTGATGGACATGCTAGAAAAATGTAATGTTGGGAGGAATGTCTGTAAGACCAACCACAGATCTTTCAAATGATGTTCTTGAGATGGATATGAATTTGATAGGTAAGATTCCATTCTGTGTCTTCAGCAGACTGCATTCCACCATTGTTTATAGTAGAGTGGTGAAGGGTTTTTCTAGTGACTTGTGAATTGTTGAATGTCAATCAGACACAGAGGGTCTAAAATCTGATATAGAATTCCTTTTGGGGTTATTCTTTAGATTTGCCCCTAGAACAGAGCCAACCACACAACACACTTGCAGAAAAAACTGAATAAAGCCATTGCCCAAGAAAACAACTGTGCACTGTTAGTTTCCTTGATTAAAGAAGTGTCAAAGAAAATCTCCTGGAAAAAGTCAACAGGCCTATGAAGTTTTTACATTATCCATGTGCTCATAAGGTTGCAGTTCAAGACTTAGCTTGGTTCTTGTGAGACAAAAAGCAGCTGAGTAAATGCCTGTCCTATTATGGTAGTAGCTGTGCTATAGAAATGCTAAAGGATGTGCAAAACCTCAACCGGCCAGTACGAGACATCTTTAAAATTCAGGGGCATTTATTTTCCATAAGAGTACTATTGCGCCCCAACATTCATCTCTGTACTAAAGAGGTAAGAGCATCATAACATATCCCAGATGACTTCAGAATCTATTTTACCAGAAGGGCCAATATTTGGTTAGTATGCGGATACGGGAAAAAAGTACAGAGAGACAGAAACAAAAGTGTTTCCCTTAGTTAAGCCTGGCCACGGCTCTCGCCAGGAAAAAGTCTGGAAATAAGGTATCAAGTAACCAAAGACTCAAGAAGTAATATCTAGTCCTGGAATAATTTTTGATTATATGATAAAGACATCTAGATAAGAAGCGACTATCCCTCTGGATTAACCAGAGGTACTAGATCAAACATCTGGGCATGCGTCACTCCTGGGGCTGATGCAGCTCTAACTACACAGAAAATTGTTTAAAAACCGGAGTTTTGTGAAGCTGAAAAGTGTAGGAGCAGGTTAACTGCTCAAAGGGAATTGGAGGAGAGGTTTTGGCGAGGAGTTGAAAGTATGTTTCCCTATTGCTCTGCAACGAACAACAACATGGCAACTACATGAGTCTGGAACAAATAAACCAGACTAAGTTCATTACAAACATGGATAATGAACTAGCGTTCAATGAGGAGAACTATGCAGAAATACTTAGGACACCGTCTTTACTAGCAGAAACGGTGGTAGCACAATTAGTCCAAAACTCGGACGAATGGGAAGCACTGACTTCGAAGAAGAAAGAACAGATCCGAACGGCCCTGCATGGAGCATTTATGACGGAATATCTGCGTAATAACAGTGCCCCTAGGGCCCTCGTGGTTACAAATGAACCGAGACTTTTCCTTAACAATAAAGAATTCCGGACCAACTGGTGAAGGATCGCATGGAAATGCACTAAGGATTGGCTAGTCCTTATCATCAATACAGCCAGGAAATTGGCTGACGCACTTCTGATAGAGATCCAACAAAGTGAAAGTAGACTTAAAACCATGGTGCATATAAACGTATTTAAGAAAAACTGGATGAAATAAATAAGGATCACACTGACTATAAAGAGTATCTCACCAGTTAAAACTCACGAAACTTAAGAAAGACGTGCAAAAATTCAGCTGTGAGATCGTATATCCAAACACTACTGATGAATACTATGAAAAAGCCCCCCCAACAACAACAAAATAGGAAACAACAACGCTTCAGGCCAACTCTTCAGAACTGGACCTTCAGCTCAGGAGAAGAGAGAAGCAAGAGCGGAAGTAGTAGTGATGAGAGCACTGAGGGTCACCAAGGAAGATGACAGCAGAATTACCATCACCCAATGATGCAGCCACCAATGACACAGTTTGGTTCTGGCAGCAACCTTACTACTCGCCAGGTTTTGGCTTTCCACAGGGCCCACAGCCTTTTTTATACAGAGGCCGTGGCAGGGGAAAAAGAAAAAAAAATAGAACACAAGAGTACAATGGGAAGACCAAACATCAGTCGCAATGGGAACAAGAAGCAGGGGGAGAGGGAACGGCCCATCGACGAGCACAGAATAACAAACATTGTTAACCTCAGTGACCATGTCCTTTCTAAGGATGAAGAGACGGTTCTCTCTAAAGGCCTAGGTTTCGTTCCCACATCCATGAATGATTCTTTCACCATGAATACCGAATTGGCACAATTCTTCAGAAATATCAAACTTCGTAACCACTTTAGGGACACAAGAGACGAGCAAACTGAGATAATCAGTACAGGTCTCAAGAAAAAATCCGCATTCGTACCTCCAACTCAAACTATCCCCTGCCACATATTAGCCTTTGAACAAGTAGTTCTCAAGGAAGTAGAGAAGATCAACTTCAGACAAGACAAGAGCTTCCAGAATCTCACAAAACCAGAACGTACAGTACTTGAAGGACTTAAGAATAACACGGACCTTACAATCAAACCAGCTGACAAGGGAGGCGCGATTGTCTTGATGAATAAAACCATGTACCGGGAAGAATGCAATCGGCTACTCTCCGACGGCACCAGCTATGAGATACACTTGGAAGACCCAACACCACGTCTCGTCAGGAAAATCCAAAGTATGGTGGACGAAGCACTATGCCACAACTGGATTATGAAGCATGAAGCAGATTTCCTCGCCAGTGAAAACCCAAGAACACCGGGGTTCTACACCCTCCCTAAAATTCACAAAGGGAAGCTGCCCCCGCAGGCAGGCCGATAGTTTCTGCCATCGGATCTATCCTTGAACCCCTTTCGCAGTTTTGCGATTGGTTCCTCAAACCAATTGTACAGAAGTCTCCATCCTACCTAGGAGACATGAAAGATGTACTGTGCCTCCTACGAGATCTAGAAATCAACACCGCTGAGGATATCTTCATTACCATGGACATAGAAGCCCTGTACGCCAGTGTCCCACAGAGACGGACACTGGCAGTCGTAGAAGAGATCTTGTTGAACCTGGAATGGAATTTCCTCACTCCCCGACATTTCATTATGGAATGTGCGGAGGTTGCCCTCACAGAGAATTTTTTCGAATTTGAAGTGATTTACCATCAAATCACGGGTACATCGATGAGAAGTACCTTCGCCCAGAGTCTAGCATGTCTATACGGACATCAATTTGAGGAGGACTACATCTTCAATGAAAGCAATCCTTTCACTGAACAACTGAAGACCTGGAAACGCTATATCGACGTGTTGTTGATTGTGTGGCAAGGGGATGAGAACACAGCTAAAATCTTTGTAGACTGGGTGAATACAACGGACCATCACATTAAATTTACACACTCCATCAGTAAAGATCATGCCATCTTTTTGGATCTAGATATCAGCATGACAGTAGATGGAATCAGTACAAAAGTACATATTAAACCAACAGACAAGAATAGTCTGCTATTATATGAAAACTACCACCCAAAAGCACTGCGTGACTACTTATCAGTTGGTCAATTTTTACGTGTGCGCAGAAATTGCTCAGAAACAGAGAACTTCACAAAACAGGCGGAAGAACTTGAAAAGAAGCTACTGGACCGACACTACCCTAAAAAAATTATAAAGAAAGCTAAGAAGAGAGTCAGAAATAATAACCGTGAGTCACTACTAGAGAATATCAACAGAGAGAAACCAGACCGGATTGTGTGTGTAACTACATATACACCTGTTTCAAATACTGTACAAAAGATCATAAAGAAGAATTGGCACATTCTTGACGGAGCCGAACAACACTGGGAACCTCCACTGTTCGCATTCAAAAGGAGCAAGGGACGAATTAGTGCATGCCAAAGATCCCCCAACACTGAAGGAAGACCAGGTCACCCTCTGGAATATATCAAGACCTACTGGACACTATGCTTTTGGAGGAAGCGTTGCATGCCCTTTCACTATAACTACAAAAGAAGTAGACATTGGGACTGGGAATCCTTGAAAACTCAGCAACTTTAGCAATTGTAACACTGAAAATGTGGTATACCTCCTCACGTGCCCCTGTGGTCTCATGTATGTGAGCATGACCACCAGAAAGATAAAAATCCGCATTAACGAACATCGTAGCACTATACGATGTAAAAAAACAAACACCAAACTAACAAGGCATTTCTTGGAACTTAACTACAAAGACAGTGACCTGAAATGGGTGGTACTGGAAGTGATGAAAAAACACAAGACGGACCTTACCAGACCACTCCATATCAGAGAGCAGAGTTGGGTATATCGGCTCCGGACATGGGAAAAGGGACTCAATGACGAAATCCCTTGGTTTCAACTGGTACAGTAGTCTGAGACGCACAGCCTCACCACCCCTGTTCTGTTTGAGATCAGAACAAGGTGATACCTGGCTGCTATTCATTAAGAAACTCTAAACCAGAGCAACGGCTCACACATTCTTTCTTATCCAATGGGCTAGTTGCCCGCGTTTATTCTTACGCTGATCACCTGATTCTATAAACATCTTCTCAACAAATATGATAAACAGGGTATCTGTAGTGTGAAGTTGCCATCCACCTGTGATACAATTCCATCTTGCAGCCACTGTTGGGTGCTATATGAACTATCTGTCATTTATCCCAGATGTTTTAAGTGCACAGATGAGTGACACGTTTGCTGCACTTATAGCCACTCACTATGTATTTCACGTGTATGTGGCTGACTGGACATTCTTCATCAAAACTGTGACCATGATGCTATTTTGGATTTCACTTTGTTTGTTTTCTTGTTTACAGGCTTGAATATATTAGCCGCGTAACAGTGGAGCATGATATAGATCACCCCACTCAGTGGAAACCTCTCACCACAGTACGGTAAAGGTGGAGCCCGATTTTGTTTATTAAAGGTACTGATGAATGCCACGGACTGGGCCAACTGGCAGAAACATGTCGACCACTCACATAACGGTGGTGGGACAATAGAATCCTCAACACACCGACCATTTATTTTAATTACCATACAGATGCCAGTTACATTAAAATGAGTTGGACATCTGTAATGGCTTTTTAAATTTCACTTTTTTGTAAGGGCCCCCACATAGATTTAGAAGTGCATCCCTGTCTTCAGGTGTATGCCCGCCCTCTATCAAACCAAGTTTTTAGAGGGCGAGGACTGGTCAATGATGAAGCATGACACCAGGTGGTGTGTGAGACCAGTCTTTCACGCGGCTCTTTTTGTGTTAAACATGCTATGTGGACACCTGGCTTCCACTCCCATAAGAGACAGCTGAAAATGATAATACCAGGAGAAATGTGTGTAAAACTCAACTGTCAAACTGGTGTAAACAAGCCTGCTGGCAGAGAACTGGCGTGGGTGTGGGTGCTGAGGCAAAAAAGGCAAGGCAGGGGATATGGATCTCAAATCTAGCTGGTTGGAGAATTCTTGCTTCTGCACTGGTGTTGTGACATCGCAGGTGGAAGCCTCTTGGCCAATCCACCATTTAGAAGAGAGCTGACTTGATTGCAAGAGGTGCTGATATGGGGCACAATGTTCCCTTTCATCAACAGAGAAAGAGACATTTTAAATCGCCATCTTCAGGTAATAAGAGGAGCCCGTGCTTCAGTATTGAAAAATAGAGAGCACCCGAAAGAAGTATATTCAATGGGCAGGACCTGAATAGTGAAAGAAAGAATCCCGTTGCTATTCTTTGCAGAACACACAAGGCAAGCTTTATTGAAGGACAGGTACTGGGTGGCTTAAAATATTGGTAGAGCCAGATAGTCAGCTGGAATAGCCTCACTTTGCGACTGTGCCAGTTAGATAGAGAAAGATGGGTATGGACGCTTCCAGGTCATCGAGACTAAAACTTTATCATTAGCAGGCTGCGGCTGGAAGTAGAGTCATATGTGAAATAAGCTATGAGATGTTTCCCTGAAAAGTGGGGTAAGAAATGTATTGAATTCAGTGTTATCTGTGAGCAGAAGACACAACATTTGCTTTCAAATTATTACGGTCTTGAAATGATCTCTTTATACTGTGCTTCCTCAAACCATTTACACATTAAATAAAGACTCTATAAAAGGTTGAGGAGTAAACACCTTTCCAAAGCAGAAAGCACTCCCCTGAACCCAGCGGTTTATGCTGCAGGCCCTCCTTCCATGCAGGTGAGTTATGTGGTTATAGAATACAATAAGTTACCTTTCTTAGTCACTCTGAAGTCTTCAAAGAGTCAGTGTCCAAAAAAAGCTGTGGCAGTTGTACAGGACAGATGACTCCCTTTGTGAACTGGCACTCCAGTGATTCATTTCCCCATTCAGAGTATATATTTGGAACTTTCAAACCTTGCACTAGACACACAATGTGAAAATGCTGGATACTGTTGGACTTAGAGGATCTTCAAGGGAGTTGTTATGCCCTGGATCTCCTAGAGTCCTAAAGTCTGAGACTCAAGGCCAAGAACCACCTTGCCAATATGAGCTTTATTGATATTATGGCATCTGAGGAATAGAAGACCTTAATGCATGGTTCTTCAGTACATACAGCCTAGCAGAGCATCGTACTTGCATGTAATAGCATTGCCTCTCTCAACATCCTAACCAGTGAAGTAGCAGTGCCCTTGACATCAGAGCCCTCAAAACCACATTACCTCCACCAAAACTTACCCAAGTTAAGTTACTGCTCTACCAGTGGAAGTCTAACTGTGAGTATGTCATAGTTATGGTGGTACATCCAACAATACCTGACCAATAACAATAACATTTAAATTTTTTCCAGTAAAGTTTTGCCATTTTGTGATCTTACTTGCAAAAAAATGCATTAATTGATACTCTGCTGACAATTTGTGTTGCCGATCAATACAGTTGTGAGAAGTTGCCAAAGATCTCATGCAGTATCATGGATGATATCTGTGGAGTCAACAGGACATTCTAGGTTCCTGTGTGGTTGCAGTCACTGCATGGGTGCTACATACTAACCACGGTTTTCTGCCCTTGAAATTTACATTTGTTCTGGCGAGTGAGAGGATTTTCCATCCCTCTGGAATGTCCTTATCCCCCCAAAAGTCCATGAGTGTTTGTACCGCGGCTCAACTGGGTCCATGGGAACATTTTTCAGCAACAAGGATCAGCGGATAATTTTTGAGACTCACAAATCCATCATGGAATCTACAGCAAAAAATGCCCAACACTCACAGTCAGTCTATCAAATAGATTCCTAATAATTGTTGTGTCTACTGTGTCATGCCAATTAAAATGATACCTATTTTTTTCACCTCATATGCACAGGCCTATGTGCAGATATTAACAGTTCAGACATACAAATGTGGGAGCAGGTTGAATCCTTTGTTGTGCGATTTATTAAATTGATTTGTTCATTTATTTTTACACAAAATGTCTCTCACGCTACAGAAATGATTGACATCAAGCTACGAAAAAAAGTATTATGGCAAATGTAACAGTGCCTCTAGGAATTGGATCTGTGTCACTTTTGCGTTTACTAAATATAACATACTTTACTCCCTGTTGGACTACACCTATCCACTTCTCAAATTTAGGATACTAAACAATTTAACAGAATGGTGGAATGTAACAGCATCCTCAGAGATTGCATTCTAATTGCATTGATACCGTGCTTGCTACCCTTGACGAGTCTGTAAAACACTTTAAGGCAAGTAAAATGCTACTCTGCCACTCAAGGTTATTGTTTAATCTGTTATTGGTTCTTGGGTTTAGTCATATGCTCTCAAGAAACCATTCCATGTATTTACTCCTGTTTCTGTTTGATACATTAAATTAATAGGAGTTAGTAGTGATCATTAGAGGGGTTATGTGAGTTCATGCAAATGGAAATTGCGTATATTAGGTTTGTTAGCTTTAAAGAAGGAGAGGTTGTAATGTAACAGAGATTAAGGCAGACAGGCATGCAACTGCAAGATGACTACACTCAGAAAGAGATGTCATACAGAGGATGGAAAGTAAGGAGAGAGTCACTCTGTGGAAAGTAAGAAAAGCATTCAATTGAGTTTTGTAGGTCAAAGTCAACTTTTCAAGCAAGGTTTTAAGAATATAGCAGAAGATGGCTTTTTGAGTTGGTATGCAATCTGAGGATATAAACCTGTTGAAAAAAACAACATTAAGTTGTGCTCTATGTAAAGAGAACATTGTTTAAACGAGCGTGTGTGAATGTGCCAAGCTTAGAGCAGCCTTTTTAAACACAGTCTGAAGCATCGCAAGCATGGAATATGTTCTTGATACTCCACAAGGAGAGGCGGTGCAGACTTCCGTAGGGAAAAGTCTGATTTAATAAGCTTCCCTCACTAGTCTAGCATCAGTGCACCAAAAGGTTGCTTCACTCACTGAAAAATAAGTTGTCACTAGCTAAGAGCATCTGGTCAATACACTGACAGATTTACACTCTGTGTTACCTAATCCCATTCTGGGTTGTTTCTACAGCAAAGGAACCTAAAATACCAAAGGTACCTAGCGCTGACATCCCACATGTATATTGTACATTTTGGTATGTGTAGTCTGTGTAGTACATGTATTGTCTATATGAGTGACACAGAGTACTGTAAGATTATTTGTGTTATTGTGATCCTCAGTTTAGGGTAAATCATTAGCATATTCAACAGGAAAGGTATTTTTTGTCCTTTCGTTTCTCCATCGGGGAATGGTGTCTCATGCTTTGTGTGGAGCTAGTGCATCACTTGGAATGGAATGCCTATGGCAGGTCTCTACTTACCACACTTAACAGACAGATTCAGTTCCTAAAATGCTGCATGATTGCCTGCGTTTATGCTTCTCTTCGCTGGCAGCAGGAGAAAGAAATAGTTGCCTGGGAATTGCTTTCCTTTGACTCACAAGGCATTAAATAAGTATAAACATAGTGAAAGTAATAAATGAACAAATTAACCTGCGTGGGCCAGCTCTGCTGATTGTGGTGTTGCCAGAGGGCATACCAGTGTGCAAGTGATCTAGGTGCCCCTAGTAGCATTAAACACCATAAGTCACAAAATGTATTCCCAGATGTAGGTGCCTTGCTCGCTGTGCCATTGCAACAAAGCTGCAGAGGCCCAATCGGGCCAAAACCAGTCTTGGGTTACTTGTGC
This sequence comes from Triturus cristatus, assembly GCF_964204655.1. NCBI lineage: Eukaryota > Metazoa > Chordata > Amphibia > Caudata > Salamandridae > Triturus > Triturus cristatus. The sequence continues at coordinate 84,152,782 of NC_140592.1, forward strand.
TCCTGTTCAGAGAGGACCTGGCTTTGCAGGTCGGGCTGGACTGTTCCTATTGGAGCAGGACAAAGACTGATTTGCATATGGCTGGGTCTAGCCAGAGGCAGCTAAAGAACAATGGGTTGGAATGCTACCCCGAGCGATTGCCAGTGGTTAGACCAGGGGTCTCCAACCTTTTCTGTAGTAAGAGCTACTTATGTTCAATGAGAACCATCATGAGCTACTAATAGTATTTGTGTTGTAATAATGACCACATCAGATAAGATTGCATTAGCGCCCTCATAAGCATGTTTATTACTAGCAGTGATCACCTCAGTGCATTAGGCATGGTTACCAGCAATAAAGTGAAAAATGTTTTAAAAATGTGGACTTCCTCTACCTGGATAATACATAACAGCCTTAACTGCAAGGCCCTGGTACCAAGTTAATAATATTAGTAATAGTTCTTCACACCACATGATTTATCACTCAATATCAGATTTATACATATTTTAGAAATTCAAGCATTTATCTCCAGACATCAGGTAATTCGTTCTGAAAACACACAGTGTTTTTTCTCAAATACACAGTTTTTAATTTTGGTATACATATATTAATTCCAACAAGCAAAAGCTTCTAATTTAGCAGGCTGGGCTGCACACAGGAGAGCTACTTTAAAGTAGGCAGTAGTCTGGGTTAGACAAATTGCAAGCATTCCTCCTATCACCTTTGTGTGTTTGATAATTAATCATCATAATTAAGCCCAAGATTGTTGAAAGAGAATCTCACTTTCTGAAATTTAAGACGCATGACTTTTTAGCTCTAGAAATATGCTAGCTGTTACCTGGACATTAGAAAATGATTATAAAACATTTTGAGTGTCAGAGTGTCAATAGTAAAGAAGTTGGTTGAAGTGTTATTGGATCTATAATTGTAATAAAGCCCATCACCGGAGATGGGTAATGTTATACTATGGCCCTGTAATACTGGCGGCACTGTACTATCACTGCACTATCTATGCCAGACTGTAAGTGCCCAAAGTCAAAGTTACTTATTAGATGTGTCTTTTGTGTATCTCCTGAAGAAATCATTACTGAATCAGGATCTTGATCTCTGAAACCGCACTGAAAAATAATGCAAATACATTTACAATATGATCTGGGCTTCAATTTTTTAGACATTCACACTGTTATACTATTACCTGTGGATGTTGGAGGCAGCTCGGAAATGACGGTCTTCAGGCCAATGTTAGAAATGTCCCTCAGCTGTTCTTTGTCGGACAGCATGTTTGTGCACAGTGTATCTACAATTGTCTCCACCTGGTACTCCTTCACCTTCCCTACCAACGGGCCCAAGCTGTAAGAGAGAAATTGAACCATGGAAACAGGTATCTTGTGATTTGCACATAGACAGCTGTTGTCTGCCAGTTATAAACCCCCTATGGATCTACATAAAGGAAAGCAAATCCCCCGCATTTCACTTATTTAAGAGAACCATTTAAAACAGTAGTAGTCAGCAACAAAGTACAGATGTAGGAGGATTTTCCACCAGGGTATGTGTACTATGACCTTTTGTAAAGAGCACTATCACAGTCAGCAGGGTTACTGTACCTGTAAGTGTGAGCACAGACACCTCCCAAGAGGCATTCTGTCTTCCAAAAACATGACTTCATAAACCCTATCACTTAAAGTTGCACTCCGAACTTTGCTCATTCCCCTCCTGCTACACATCGCTAAAAGTCTGTGCTCTACCAGCCCCGACCCTGCACAGAACTTTGGCCCTACCATTCAAACGTACTCCCTGAAGACATCACAAAACCCCACTCTTCATAACAGTCCAGATGACCCAACATCTACAGTACATCACCAGAGTGCACTGCTCCCAATGTCATACCCTCACACCATTTTAACCCATCACGGCACAAGGCAAAAACATGATGTATAAAATGTAAATAATGCAATATTTCCGTAAATCCTAGTACAAATGCTCAATTGAAGTGAATAAATACAAATGCTAAATACTGACCTCTCTTAGCGTGTTTGTTGGAGTTTTAAGGGAAAAAAAGGCTATTATTCCTGAAAACTGCTGCTATACTAGCGACTTGATCACACCAAAACAACTTAGCAAGGCCTGCTAAATATTTAAACCCTCTTAATTTTACAAGCCCTTCAATTCTCACAAGGAAGAATACAGTATAAAATAGGGAGTGCTTGAAACAAATTCTACGTGGTGGCTAGATTCCAGATTATGGATCCAGATGGCACTGGATTTAATCCAGGCTTCCCCACTTGCCCAAATTGTGTCATGCTGGATAGATAACTGTTCCCTGCACCAGAGATCCCATAACTGTTAAAACAGGAGCACTTCGGAATATGACTTAATGCTGGTATTAAGCACTGTACACAAACCAAACTGAACTACACTTCTTCAATCTCAAAACCGAGAACATGTATTTCTTTAAAAGTATTTGAAGAAACTGAGTGGGATTTTTAAAAATATGCATGAAAATAACACTGCACAGTTTCTAGGTGGAAACAGGGAGTCTGTGACTGTGGAAAAGCCTGCCTGCGAGCACCATGCACACTGGCATGTGTCACGCAAATGTATTATACAAGTGAGGCAGCAGGGACTACAGCATTCTTTAAAACTGGACAAATTAAGCATGGAGAGGACTTCTGAATGTCTAGGATTGCCTCCCAAGAGTTTTCTGTTTTCCTAACATCACTAGCAGCTGCATAGTGAAAGACTGAGGACTACAATGAAGGGGTAATTCTCTTTTACAAAGAGGACGTGTCTTGCTCTTGGATTCCATAATTGGCCAGCGGGACATGCTTGTAGATCTGGAGCGGCTACTAGATGAATAGCTGATACTTGGGATCTCTGGTGCTCACACTGTGTCTCCGCCCCAAAAAGGCAAAGGGAATGAAGGAGAACAAAAATATAATTGCACATAATCATGTACTTAAAGCTTCCACAACTACAGAGAACAGGCTACTGCCAGCACAGGGCAACCTCTTACCACTTTACTGCCAGGTTCTGCACCTCGCCGTTCTTATCCTCCAACAACTTCAGGAGCATCTTCACAACTTTCTTCTCACTGTCTTCGTCCAGCTTCATGGAATCTTTCTGTAGTTCGACCATCAGGTCATTGGTGGCCATAAACCTGCAGAGAAATCAAAGGTAGCTTTGTGATTAGAGGACTGCCTATTATCATAGGGTAAGAGCACTGGGAAGAATAGTTAAAGCAGAGAGAAGAGACATTGTTATGGCAAAGCCTGCCTCTCCAAACTCGAAATGCTCAGGGTTCAGTTGCTAAAGGTGAGGAGGGAAAATGGTCATATGACAATATTACAACCCTCTGTTTCAGGCACACCTTTTAACTTCATGTAGCTTCCGCTTGGGAAATACCAGCTATCTCCATTCATGTGCGAGATTCAAGAAACCCTAAATTATAAGCAAAATCTCTGTACAATAAATATTTTGTGTTTAATAATTTAATTAATCATAAATGACATGAGCAAGAAACTGCTGCTACAGTATATATTTACATTATACCTAACCACAATATGCTTATCATATACCTAAATATTCTACCAATATGTACACGAAGAAAATGAATACTATAACAATTAGCATACAATAAACATAAACAGAAAGGAAAGAGGGAAAAGAGAACAGGAGTTAAATTGATAGCGCATAGGCTATTGATCACACTATATTCGCAAAGTAAAAAAATCAATTGCACTTCGGTACAATTAATGAGTTTACTAATATAAGCACCAATACAAGTTTCATATAAATTTGACCTCATTCCATTTATACTTGAATAATCCTGCAGTACTTTCTACGTTCACTGAAAGTCAAAAATTTTGTCAGCCAACTAAGTTGCCAATTTTTTCCAGCTTGTGAATACATTCTGTGACTTTACAAAATACAATGCATAATATGCATTTGAAAAACTTCTGGCTACATAAAATACAGACCCATATTCTAACATTTATCAGTTTATGAGTGTTAATAACATTTCCAAACCCACTACTAAAACCATACTGTTACTGAGCCACATAAAAGTGGAAGAGGGATATCAACTTGGGAAACTGCATGATTCAAAGGCCAATCTCTCTTCCAGACGGTCTGATATCGGTACTTCACATGCCACATATCAGGAGCCATTACGTCATAGGTACAGTTTTCAACCGTTATTTTTACGGATCACTGAAAATAAATATTGCGTGGACAGAATATCATGTCAAAAATACTGAGGACCAAAATATCGAGAAGGTAAGTGCAAATATGCAAATACAGATTTACTATTCTTATATATATATCGTCATGGTACATAGATGTGAAGTTATATATTGTAAAAGTTTGCTTACCTATAGAAACTCTCGATATATTTGTCCTCAATATTCTGTATCTTGTATTTTGTTTCACAATATTTTGTTTCTGATATTCTGTCTAAACACCTCATTTCATAGGAAAGTGACTTATCAAACACTTAAATCACGTAACCCTATATAAGTATTTTATATATATGCATATTTTCACTGAAAAAACAATTAAAGTGATATTATAGTTGTGTGTTGGAAGGAGATACGAGCCAATGTTATAAAACCCAAAAACCACTCCAATATGCCAGCTATACTTTAGTGAACTAGCTATAACTTGTGCCCCATCATGCAGCGCTTATTTGACCTCACATACTACATCACTCATGACATCCCAGTCATAATCTTCATGGAAAGTTCTGTGCATATGCAGTGAAAAGGCACCAAAGCTATTAAGAAAACATCACTGTCAGTGTATTATAGACATAACAAAAGTTTTGGTGCGTTTATTGCACAAAATGCAGTGGTTTATAAACCCATATTTTACAGGGAACCATAAAATATGGGAAAAATGTCACGGTTACCTGAGAAATACAGATTTCATCACCATAATGACAGCCCCCAATCCGCTCTGTTTTTACACTGTCGGAGCAACTAGGACTGTGTGGAATGAAAGACCAAATTAGGCAGCCAGGTAATTTAAATTATGCACCAAGAAATGTTAATTATGTGGCACCTGGTTCGTTTTTTGGTGTGGTATGGAGTTTTTGCTGTTTACGGATGGTTAGAGTTTTAGGATGTGAAGAGGTTTTAGGGTTCAAAGTTAGTTTTTGGGGATGGTAAGGACTTTTTAGGGTTCATAGATGGGTAGTTTTACAGTGTGGTAAAGAGTTTTTAGGATTCAGGGATGAGTAGCTTTTTAGGACGGTAAGAGATTTTAGAGTTCAAGGATGGGTTTCTTGGGGTGACAATGAGTTTTTGGGGTGGTATTTAATGTTTAGGGTTAAGAAATGGGTAGTTTTGTGTGGTGGGAAGGACTTTTTAGGGTTCAGGGATGGTAGGTGTTTGGGGCTGTACGTTGTGTTTAGGGTTGGAACCGTGGTTACAGGACATAAGGGAAGCGACAACGGATCACTTACACTATATTGGACACACATATTACAGTACAATTTGCAGATCTAGCGATGGTATATGTCAACAGGCAAATTTTGATGATTAGAAAAAGTAACTTCCCTCCTTTGAATGTATAGGAAAGAGATCTGCATAAATGATGCTCTGGGTAAATTTAAAGGAAGAGAATGGATAAAAACATAAATAACTGAGTGGGACGTATTCGTGGTATAACTAACTGAGAAAGAGAACAACAGACCCTTATGAGGGAGTTATACATTAGGTACAAAATAAGAAGAAGAAACTTTACCATGAAATGCACCGCATAAACACAGGTCTCTTCCCCTCATCACAAAAAACATTGCAACTAAAACACCTGAATATAAAGAAATTGGTAAATGAACAGGGTGTATGGCAATTCAGGTTCTGAAATGCTACACCTCTCACTCCCGTAGTATCAGAATAATAAAATTAATTAAAATGCCTGTATTGTTGACAATAATAAAGATGCAGCCAAGAATGTTCTTGCACTCACTTTGCCGATCACTTGCTGGGTCTGATTTTTTCAAATCTCAGCAATATCCAGACAGACCAACCACTTCCTTTACCAGGGTCTGACCACTTTGCAGTCCCGTTTTTATTCCCTGTCCCCCCAGGAGCTCACACTCTGAATTTCCAGCCAAGATTTTCTGGCAGGAATTTGTCGAAGTTAGATCTTCCTGCGCTCAATTCAGCATTGGAAGCCAATTGTCCAGTACAGAGCCACTCAGTAGAAGAAGACTTAGGCAACGTAGGTGTATGGCTCAGATCCCCTTTGGATGTGTTAGCTCCTATTATATGTAAGAAACATTATAGAAGCCTTCCTCCTACCTGTGGTGCAATGAGTCACTGCATCAGTTGAAGATACTTTGTAAAGGTTTGGAAAGAGCGTGGTGAAAAAAATATAACAATGAGGGTAAAGAAAGTTTTAGGAGGGTTCTAAAGGATTATCAGAAACAGTGCCGCATTGCCAGAGCTAAATACTATGCGAATGAAATTGCTGCGGCCAACAACTGGCCAAAACCCCTATTTAGGGTGGTAGGAAATCTCTCTGCTCAGGCTCTGACCTTACTTTCACAGGACCAATGTGATATAATTGCTGATTTCTTTAGGAAAAAAAGGAGGATATTCAAATCACACTCTCTAAGACATTGACAGCTTGTTCAGTCAAATCCCATCTTTGTTCATCGGGTGGTTCATCTGATGGTTTGCATACTTCTTGTCCATTAGAGGTGACTACTTTTATTTCATTATTGGCCTTGACCAGGTCAGAATCTCTATTGGATCCTTGCACCCCATCTGTATTAGCTAAGTTAGACAAGCCAATTATGGAGCATCTTACCCAGCTCCTAAATGTCTCTCTGACCGAAGGGTGCTTTCCTGTGGCGTGAAAGCAGGCCTTGGCTTATCCTCTACTTAAGAAACTTAACCAGAACTCTCTCAGATGGTCAAATTATAGGCCCATCTCGCTTTTACCAACACTAGCCAAGGTTTTGGAGAAATAAGTTAATCAACAACTTACATCCTATGTTGAGCACAATGAGATATTGCTTCCATCACAATCAGGGTTCAGGACTGGTTACAGTACCGAGTCAACCCTTCTCGGTATTACGGAATATCTACAAGGTCAAGTGGATGCAGGTAGCACTGTAGCACTGATTCTTTTAGATCTCAGTGCCGCATCTTATACTGTGAATCACTCCACTTTGCTTTGTAAGCTAGAAGGAATGGGTATCCAGGGCAGAGCCTTGCTGTGGCTCAGTTCATTCCTGTCTAACTGCACCTTTTAGGAGCACTCACATCAGCATTAGTCCAAACCATGTCACCTAGCCTCGGGAGTGCCGCAGGGTTCTACCCTTAGCCCACTTCAGTTTAATCTATATGCAAGGCCTCTTGCTGAGATTGTGGAATTCCATGGGCTTACACTTTTTTCTTACGCCAATGACACCCAAATTGTGGTATCAGCATGGATGAAGATAAATTCGTTGAAACTTAATGGGGACAAGACAGGGGTTCTGCTTGTGGGCAATCATTCCCACCTCTGGGGTCCTCACCTTTGGCCTTGCAGTGTATTCCGGATCCTGCTCAACGGACTGTGGTCCAGGCTCTGGTGGTTTCCAGGCTGGATTACGGTAACATACTATATCTGAGTGATGCAAAAGCCCTGTTAAAACGGCTTCAAACAGTTCAAAATGTGGCAGCTAATTATTCATCCAACCAGATTCACTTCCTCAGCCAACCTGCTACAAACCTTACATTGGCTACCCTATTGAGCGTCGAGTCCACTTCAAGACACTTTGGTACACGTACAAGTGCCTTGCTAACACAGGGCCTGTGTATTTGAGACAGCTGGTGGCTAGACACTGTCCACATCATACACTTCCATCTAGACATCAGGATCTGGCCATAGTTCCTAGGATCAGGAAGTCTCGTCAGGGTGGACGGGCTTTTTCGTTTCTTGGCCATAAGCTTTGGAACAAGTTGCCACTTTCACTGAAAGCCTGTAATTTGTTCACAGTTTATCGGAAGCAGCTAAAAACCTGGCCGTTTCCATCTTCCCTATAATTGGTTAGGTTATGGCTTTACTTTCCCAGGCTTAGGAGGAAGGTAGTGCTGCGAAAACTATTAGATAGCCATGAGCTTTATAAGTCAAAATAAAATAACAATCAGAATGGTGGGAAAATGGGACTAAGAATGATGGAGACCGATGTCGAGTGATTTGACTAAATCGGCCTCTTCCATATTAATTGTATATGGAAGAAAAATAATAAAGTACAAGTAAAGGTGTTTTTAGGGTTCTATGATGAGTAATGTTTTAGGGTGGTATGGAGTTTAAGGTTCAGGGATATGTAGTGTGGCCCGCTCGACATTTAATTCTGGTTTTCAGAAACAAACCCCCGGAGGAGTGAAAAAACAAAATGACCATAGCCCGACTGAAATTGTTCTTCCTGTATATGGAGGTCATTGTTTTCCCTGACGTGGTCCACCATGCACTGAACGGAGGACCAGGGCAGGGAATGTGTGCATTAGGAGGACAGATCCAAATGGCGAGGACCTCCTAATGCATGAACGGTGGTTGTGCTTTGGTGGATGGGCCACTGCCTTTGACTGGCCATCAGTTCCACCAGCAGTGACTCCACCAGTGGTCAATCAGCAGTCCCGTCCTCTCCAAATGAGGCCAAAAGACTGTACAGGTTTGGGAGGGTGGGTCCTTTGTAGTTCGAACTGGGTGTCTGAGAAGATGCCTCTTACTGGTAAATATGAGTTGTACTTCTATCTTGATCCTGATTATTCAAAACATATGTATATGCTTTGCTACATGAAGGCAATACAATAAAAATGGTTTTACAAAAACACTTGGGTGGTGTGGTTCTACTATCCCACGAAACTCTAAATGATTTTCAAAGTGAGAAATGCATGTATGCACCCATGATCACTTCAGTTTTACGCATGGGAAGAATGTTTAAGGTGTATTTACCTTGCATAACGGAGATTCAGCCTAAAGCCGTGCACCTGCAAGACATGTGATCTTCCACTGAGATATATCTTCTGGTCAATTTTAGAAGCAAATATGTTTGAGTGTCCGAGTGAAAGATTTAAGCCACTGTAAAAATGAACTTTCAGAGGAGGACTACAAAGCCAGCTAAAAAGCATGGGTGCAATCAGCAGCAAGCAGGAAAGATGGGAAATGTGTGCTACCCTGTCCCTGTTTCAGCTTTCTGTCCGGCCTGCTATTCTCTACCTATGGAATTGGCAATCTGTAAATCGATTGAAAGTGCTCTATGACATTGCTGACATTCACAGGCAGACCATAAAGCTCCACTGGTCTGGGGAATGGATCCAAAGTGTTCCCTCTTTCAAAGTCAATGACAACTACTTCACGCACATGCCAGACTTGGGGAGGTTTGCGGTTAGCGACGTCGGAGTCTCCTGGAGGGGAGAAAATATACTGTTTCGTCCCTGGAGGGAATGGAAAGTCACAATAACATGAGTCCTCATTCGCTCCTTGCACCCTACCCCCATTGTCTGAGCTCCCCTTCCACCCTTAAAGGAGCAGTCTGTTGCAGAGAAGCCAGATGGTTTCGGCTGAGGGACTTGGTGCCTAGCCGTTGCTCTCCAAGTGCTTAGTAAACCAGGAGAAAGTTCAGGAAGATATACTCGTGTAAGACTGAAATATTGTTTCAAATTTAAAAGTGCCTTAACTGTGGCTAGCCAAGATTCCCCACAGTGCACCAATGTACAATAAATAATGGATTTCTTGCCCAACGTTTTTGTATCACATCTGGACATGGAAGAAGACACTACCAGCCCAGAGGAATGTTTTCCAGGAGCACGACTGTTTACTGCTGCTTCGCCCTCAAGACCACAGCAGACCAAGTAACTCGAGAACACTCTGCTGTTGTTACCAGAAAGGCAAAGGGAGATGTGTTGCCTGGAGTGGAGAGAAGCTAGTCCACCAACCTGGAAGAATCAGTAGTAGTGCCCAAGCCTGCATGGAGGCAACCTTGAAGAAGGAAACTACCCAGTAGCCATAAGGCCCTTGCATTGCAAATGGTCACAATCACGCAAGAACATTTGGGCCATTAGGAGGTCGAAGATTTTCAGAGTGTATTTTGGGTCTGCACTGTGGTGAACCAGCTTGCCCTCGGCATTCCGGGAACCTGTAAGAGTCGCCTTTCAACTCAAGAGGGATACAGAAGATTTCCTCTTTATCCTTGGCTCTTTGGTTGTCCTGATTCTGGAACCTTCCAAGCAATTCCAATTGTGGAGCTCTCACTTCCTTTTAGTAACCACTGAAGTCTAACCATAGATCCAAGTTTCTCAGTCCCAACTGTGGTTCTACAGTGGGCAGCCAGGTCCCATGGATGCACCAGCCAAATGAACTGCATGACTGTAACTAGCCTGTTCAGAGAGAGTGCAACTGAGTCCGGTATCCACATACAGGCGCCAAAGGAAGCAGGTAGAAAACATACAGGGGCTAAAAAGTGCAGATTAAAAGCACAATAGACCCTGAAGATTACAGACTGAGAGGAGACAAGACGGGAAATCAAGAGACTCTCCGAGGAAGAAGGAAAAGGTTGAGGAGCATAACCAGCCGCCAGAGGATTTAAACACAACAAAACAACAAGAAGACAATGTCTAAAGCCTCTACAGGGGGGCTGGGGTCACAGTAATGAAACAAACATAAGCTAAGCGGTGAAGATAACAAGCAGCCAAAAACAAACAAATTCAGCCAAGAACAAAGGAACAAAGAAGCAGCCATAGAATGGACTCATGGGGCACATAGGGACCAGGGCAACTTGAATAGGAAGCAGATGGCTCAAGATGCACATATAAGAAGCAGACAGCGCCCCAGAAGTGATGCATAGTGGGCCAAGGAGAACAAATAGGAAGCAGGCAGACTGGGGTTGAATTGTATACAGAGCACAGAAGAGAGTAAACAGGGGACAAAAAACACAGGCAGAAGACAAGGGGCAAAAATAAGACACATATCAGTGCCCAGAGAGCCAATGTGGTAGGGATGCATAGAAAAGAAGAATAAATAGCCATAATGTGCAAATATGAGGAAGGCTGGAGACGAAGGAACTGTCAGGAATAGGATAGGGTCGCAGTGGAAAGCAAAAGGGATCATAAAGGAAGGTCTGCAGAGGAAAACACAGGCAGGCTGACGATGCTGGCCAAGTGGGGCAGACAAAGGCTAAAGGGTGTATGTAGTCAGTAGAAGATATGTGCCACACGGTGCAGACTGGAATCATTGTGTGTAGACAGGGGCAAAAAAAGAGCTAGAAAGAGGCAGAACGGATCAGACAGTGGCTAGGAGTGAGGCAATGTATAATGAGGAAGAAGTCTGGGAAAGAGGGAAACAGACCAGTGCGGGGAGCCGACCCGTGCAGAGCGCAACTGAAATATGTAAACAGCAGGTAGAGCGAGACTGGGAGACTGTCAGAATGAAGGTGGGTGTAAACAGAAGGCACATAGAAGCTGAAGGTTTCAGACAGGTGCTTACGGATGCAGGCTGACGTAAACAAGCTACAGACAGGAAGCAGTGGCTAGATAGGAAGAACACGTCCTGATGAGTAGAGATTTAGCAAATGGTTTCGACAAGAAGCCAATCTGAAGGTTGCAAACAGGAAGAGAAATTGGCTCATTGTGTAGACAGAACCAAGGGATGCAAACAGAAAGCAGATAGCCATGGGCAAGAGAAAACCAGTTAGGGGCTGCATAGGAATACCAAAGAAACATTCAGGAAACAAAAAGGCGAGGCTACAGAAAATAAGTATTCAAGCAGATAGATAGTTGAGCAGGAGTGATCCACTCAATAATAAACAATACACACAACAGACATCAGCAACAGATTTATACATTATTTGAAAAAGTGTATACAAATAGGAATAAGCAGGACAGTGGGGCGAAGACAACCACCCTAAGCTCTAAGTAAAATAAGAACCCTCAGGAGGGAGTTACATTTCTAGTTACCTTTCTCTTGGACCTGCAGTGTAAGAAAGCACCTATGTGCTGTGCTGAATCAAAATGTGGAGTTTTAAAAGTCCGTCACTCTCAGAAGTGGGAATTCACTGCCATAATGGCACAACATTATTTGGAGGAAACCAACAAAATTCACGTGTAAAGCCATACCAAATGGTCTATGGAGCAAGACAGCTGTGGAACTGAAAAGAGGACCACTGGATGAAATAACCACCTTTTGAAGACGACACTTCAGCTCCTGCTTGGAAGTAGTTACCGCCATCCCTGCGATAGACAGAAAGGAGGTGAGTACTGGAGAGTTGGGATGAGTATGAGAAACAGGTGTGTGCTTATCTTACTGCACTATCCTAAAAAGACAGAACCACACCAGAGGCCGCTTTAGGAGGGCTGCATTGGGGGCATGGGATTAATACTGGGAGGCGGAGTACATCCTAACTTATAGCCTCAGGCAACATGAATTTACAGATAAAATGGCATATACAAATGGTCTAGGTACATCCAGTGCACATACATTTGGGTAATGAAAGTAGAGGAGAATCAAAGGAAAAATAGCTTTACAAACATGAAAAAGTCTATCAAGTTGCAATTTCACACAAGTATGTTCCTTATCAGAAGAAGCATAAACAAATCAGAGGTAAATACTACTTAAATTAATGTGCAGGCTGATGAATGGTGCTAGTGTTGCAAAGGGAATGAATCTCCAGTGATTTATGAACAGGTTATGCACCCTGAGGTGTGATAGCATGGCAGCTTCTGGCCAGCGGATGCTTGGATGGACTCCCAGACCACAGGGGAACACACTTGCAAATGTGAACGGCTTTTCAGTCCTCTTGCAGCTGTCCCCCTGCATCACAGCACACTCCATGAAGTCTACAAATATAGGACAGCTACACTGAAACTCTATACAGTGGATCCTCGAATGACCACAGCCTGGGTATCCCAACAGCGGTCACTGTTCTCGCTGCCTCTCAGTATGTCACAAACAGAGATGCCCATCAGGCAGCTTCACAATAAAGAGAGAAATCCAGAAATTCTGCAGTTCTGCAACACATACAATTAGTAAAACACAAAAATAAAAAAAACACAAGATGAAGCCTCAGCTCTCGTCTTAAGAGTATTGTCAGGGGACGTGAGTGGCATAAATCTCAGCCTAGTAAATCTGCAGTTGACCTAATTTCACCTATAAACGTTTTGGTACCCAATCAACTTGCTGTTGCTAATGCAAGTGCAGAAAGTTGCAATTTCAAGAGATTTCTAGCAATTCTGTGAAAGTTGTTCATATAGCAAAATCTTGTTTTTCTGTGTTCATACATCAACGAGGAACATTGTGATGGAACATATTGACTGATGCAAGAGCTTTAAAGAAAGTTTTAAAATGAAAATTAATGGATCGTTCGTCACATGCCTCCAAGAGCTAGGCTGCAAACCAGCAAAAGTCACAATAGATGCCAACTGACAGTGAGGGACCAATATGAACCTCACCTAGATAGAACACTGGCACAGCATACTGACCATCTCAGTGGATAGTACCACCACAAGATCTAGAGGAAAAAAGCTGCAACATTCAAAAAAATGGGAGTAGAAAATGTAAGGCTGAAAATGAGCGAAAGAAGATATTAAGGGTCCCGATCATGATGTCGGTCGGAGTTGCCTCCGACCGACGTCATCGCGGAATCGGGACCGACTGACCTGTGGTTGGCAGTCCCGACTGCTTAATTACGATGCAACGACACATGGTGCGGTCGCACACTCCCATTTCCTAAACAGGCCGAAACACAACTCTCATAGGGAAATGGGAGATTGTGTTCACCCCTGCAATGTGTGGTAGGCCCCTCAAGGTGCCTGTCACACGGTGCAGGGATCAACATGGGGGCACCATAGGTGGCCCCTAACCGGAGTCCGCAAAGAGAAGGGGACCCTGCAAGGGGCCCCCAAACTCGATTTCCGACAGGCTTTCCATGCAGGAAAGCCCAGCATGGAAAGTCCGTGAGAAACCGAGGATCGTAATCCCAACGGCAGAAACGCAGTCCATTGGAATTATGGCCGGTCTCCAATTGGCCGATGGGCTCCTTGAGCCCATCGGAATCCAGCTGGAATGACAAGCCAGTTTCAATTCTGACCGCCCATATTGTAATTAGGCGGTCGGAATTTAAACCGACACTCTCAATAGGAAAGCCTCTGACCTTCGGTCTTTCGTAATAGCCCCCTAAGTGTTAGACTAACATTTCGGATAAGAAATCTTAAAATTTAGCACAGGGCTAAAATGCTGGGGTTTCGCACAAATCAATACTTTCTCACTACTGGAATCAAAGGTACGCCAGCTCACTCAATGCAAGCAGCCAAGGAGGCCTGCCAGCAGCAGCAAATCCTTCACCATCTCCCACTGATCTGTTTTAATTAGAGCTTTTAACCGCACAGGTTCAGGTTCTCCATCTCCCGTTTGCAGCCAATTAACATGGGGATTAAATAAAAAGCACATTTTACATAAATCGTCATAACAAATTTGAAAGGTCGACGTTCAAACTGCACACTGTAAGCAAGTGTTGGGGCTATTTTATACCGCAAACACTGTTTACAGCATGGTTTTAAATTCAATAAATTTCCCCTGCCTCTGGAAACAAAGTTTAACATAACATGTATTTGTAATGTGCACGTTCACCCAGAAGGGTATCTTGGCTATCTTGCTGCTGAATAACAGATGTTTATTGTTACCTGACTCAATGGTACTCAAGTTATCGACCTCAGAAGGGTGAAAGGCTGAGTGGATCCGCCTGAGTTGAACCTGTGACCATGAGATCAAACAGGCCCCTACATTGGACATGAGTCCACTAAGCCACAAGACCCAGCCTGGTTTGGTTTAGTCTTGGTTAAGTTCTGTGGTGCCAACCTAAAGAGTGGAATCTAAAATATTTACAAACAGCAAACATGTCGATTGTTTTTTTCACCACATGGACTAATTCTGGAATGCTCTCCCATTGCACCTTAAACTTTGTCCTTCACTGGTGCATTTCAGGAGCAAGCTAAAAACCCACCTCATTAAAATCTTCCTACTTTAGATTCTATTCCTTCTACTCCTACAAAAAATCACTTTGTAAAGTAAGTAAAATATTTATAAAGCGCACGAATGCCGAGGCGTCTTGGCACTAAAAAGGAGAAGTTATGCTTTCTTCTATACATAACACATTAACATAGGTTAAAAACATCTGATATACTCTTAAATCAGTTAAACATAAAGTCTTATTACGAAACAAAACCCCAAATCCCTGAAATTAGCCAGTTATAGTTAACTACACACACATAACTTGCGCTGCCACAATTAAAACCATAACTCACCCACAAAATGAACTACTTGTGACCTCAAAATATAGCTAAACATAACTGGTTAATTTCAGTTTTTCTGTTTTTATTTCGTAATCCTAACTTCACTTTACCATTTTATTTTAATGGAATATATGCTCCTCCACCCATACAGGAACAATCACATGTCAACACACCTACCTTCATACATCCATGCACAAACAACAGTACATGTTAACAACCATAAAACACTAGAGAGCCAGTGTCATATGCAAACACAATAACTACTATACACCCACACAAGCACCATTTAACAATGATAATCAATGTTTACACAACGCCTTAGCCACGTAATATTCTTTAAGCACTCCAAATGAAACATTTTCTCAAACACATCATGTTTTAAGTTTGGGGCCTGATATAGAGTTTGGACAAACCCTCAGTCTGCCCGCCTCATTTAGAGTTTGACAGACCACAAGGATTCAGTTAACGGATCCTCTGTTGGCACCACTGACTGAGTACTTCCTCCCACAGCCCAACGGAGTAGGGGCCGTCGGATGAAGGACTTTACACCATCGCCCTATTTTGGGTGGATGGTGTAAAGTGTTTTTTGTCCTGTCCATCACTGCCAGGCAAACCTGGCAATAAGGGACAAAAAAACAAAACAATAATGAACTTCCTACGCACTGGGAGAAAACACCCAGGATGTTGGGACTAGTAGGAGTTTGTTAAAAAAAATAACTGAAAACGTTTGAAATGTTTGACGGACAGCCATCAGGGCTTAAGTATCATTCATTAACTTTTCCAACACTGACAGGAGCCATTGATGGAGGTTCTTGTAAATTCAGAAAGTTGTCCACAAAACCAGCAGACAACTCTACATTTGGCGACAGAAGTCCCTGGAAATAGTTGAAGTATTGTCCTCCTCTGCAATCTCCGCCACCAAACTCTAAATCAGACTCTTAGTCAAGTAATAACAAGGAGTGCCACAGGCATCATAGTATACACAATACCAAATTATACTACAATAAACTACCATCACAAATACAAACACTCACTACCGTACACATCCACCAGCATACACTTGTATTCCAATAATTTTATGTCAATACAACAACCATCAACACCCACTATTTAAATTGTCACACCATCATGCAAATTTTAAAAACGCCTATAAAAAACAAACAAGAATTAGTGTGTAAAACAAATGGCTTTTCAAGTTGTGTCAAGTAATAATAACTAGGTGGTGATTAATGTTAACCAAGTATGGTGGGGTTGGGACATGAGGTGAAGGCAGCACCATAATTTAAGATTTTCTTTACTGCGAAGTGACTGTCAACATATTAGTCAACTGTAACTTCCCTTAAAGATTATTTTTGTAGTAAATATAAACATATATATATATATATATATAAACATATATTTGCATATAAATATTACACTGGCATCTGTAGGAAATGATTTTTTTTTTTTTTACTTTGATCCCATTTAACAAATCTGCGCAAAACGTTTAGCGTTGGGGTAATTTTAAGAAAAAGTACGCCAAAGCTGTGTCCTTCAATTGCTGTGTGAGTTATCGTTTGCATGGCAGCTGTGCAAGTTATGGATAGTGTGTCTAACCAAAACTTGCACATTTCAGTTGATTTTCCATTTTAAATTTGATAATCCTTGTTAAATCTATTAGGGGGAGAGGACATATTATTTTGACAACTGCAATTATTAAATATTCTTAATTTTAAGACTGTAAGCTTCATGGCTGCCTTGTGGGAAAGTTTATGTGCAATATAGTAAGCCAAAAATAAAAGCAATAGGCCCGAAAAGGTAACTGAGATGGCATAGATCTCATCTGTTTATTAACAAGAGTTACAAAAGCAGTAGATTTTACATTCTTATTATTAAAAGCCTAGGTTAACGCCAATATTCCTTTAAGTGTGGATTATTACACTGTATTAAAACCTGCAGGCAGGTATTTTGATACATGAGTTATCATATTACAGTAGCAGGCAAGAGGTTTAGAGTGGGTTAGCCCTTTGAAAAATCCTGGGTGGTGTAGAAGACTTCTATCATGATAATCCTTAAGAGGCCCTCTTAGGAGGGGTACATTGTTTTGCCAACTGTACATTTGTGCATGTTTTTAATTTTAAGACTGCATATTTGATACTTGCTCGTGGTAATGGTTATGCTAAATATAGTATGCCTGAGCTGGTTACTGTGACAAGTCAATGATAAATCTACAGGCCTCATTTGTTACTAGGAGAAAGTTTACTATGAAATATTATGAAAAAGGCAGCAGGTTTCGCTCATTTTGATAACCATATGCTAAAGCCAGAAGGCATTTATAGGTGGATTGTTACTACACTGTGCTAAAGACTGTAGACATGTATTTTACTACACGTAATCTTGCAATTTACCATAGTAGGCAAGGGTTTTTATGCTTGTTGCCCCCCTCTGAGAAACCCTGGGAAAAATGCTTTGCACTGTTAGAATCCTTCTAGCCCCCCATTTCCAAATTTAATTCCTAGAACATTTAGAATTTTATGACTGTATGCCTGATGGGTGCTTCGAGGGAAAGCTGATGTTCAGTACAGTAGACCTGAGTTGGTTATGGTGTGAAGCCTATTTTAAATAGTATAAACCTGGCTAGTTCATTTGGAAAAGGTACGTCAAATACTATAGGTCTGGTTTGTTTATTATAAATAGTTACAACTAAGCCATGCCTGATTTACTTATTGTTAAAAGTATATGCTTTGTTGGAAATTTGCCCTCTGTGTCGGGTCACTTCAGATTTTTGCCTTCTGCTACTGAAACCATGTTATGTTGCCCAAAGGACTCTGTGCACTTTGCCCCTGCTAACCAGGGTTAAGATTTTTGAATGCCTATTCTCACCAGTTACCAAAGAGGCACTTTCATTTAAAAGCCACACCTACTAGCATGGATGATGCTTATTTTTCATTAACATCCTAAAATGTGAGTCCACGCAACCAACTGCATATGTTTCTAATCAATGCAAAGTGTGGAATAGGGACAGGGTAAGTGAATGGGTATGGAGGGCAGGGCTCTTTAGCCACGCTGCACTCTGCCTCCATGCCTTCAAAGTTTCGGTACTGCGATGTATCTGATCTCATCTGTGGTCATAATGTTACTCGAAATGTCATCGATTATGTTATTTGATATGACATAAATCCTAACATATGGGAGATCCCAGCAGTACATGGTAGAGGCAGGAGTTACCATTGTCAGCTTAATATTATCAGTTTGAAAGCATTCTGGTGCTTGTAATTGTAAATGGTGTTTATATAGCGCTTGCTCCTATAATTCCATTTTAAATTCAAACCTACATGTCCCCGAATGTAAATGATAAACAAGCCTCAGCCTCTGCACCACGGTTTTACTTGGACAAACTGTCACTAAGAGTCACACGTGAGTATCAGGCGTCACATGCAGGCAGACTGCACACTGAGACCTGTCACACACATGCCAACAGCAGACTTGGCCGCTCTGCTGGTGACGTTCAGGGGGCCCCCACCCTCGGTACTGCCCTCACTCTCAGCGGCCCGGCCTCCCCCAGCCCCCTGCCCCGTACCTGAAGTCCTTGTCGCTGGAGCCCATCTTCTCCAGGAGCCCACAGAGCTGGTAGGACGTGCCGCTCATGTTGAGGCCGGAACGGGGAACCGAGGCGCGGGCCTGGGGGCTGGGACGTAGCGGCCGCTTCAATCGGAGCCTCGCACCGCCGGGTTACATGTAGGGCAGGCGCCCGTCACCAGCGACCCTGTCCTGCAGGAAGATGCGCATGCGCGCCGCAGACACCGGCGCCACCACGCGGCGGCCCCGACCGCGCGCACCCAGGAGGCCTGCC
Organism: Triturus cristatus; assembly: GCF_964204655.1. NCBI lineage: Eukaryota > Metazoa > Chordata > Amphibia > Caudata > Salamandridae > Triturus > Triturus cristatus. The sequence goes on from NC_140592.1 coordinate 84,171,871, forward strand.
AAGCGCCGTTAATTAACATTTTTAGATGATTCGTTAGTGAGAGTTTATGTCCTTGTATAGGGCAAGCTAGCTGCAGCTGTCACTAGCGCACATCTGGTTCTGTCATGCATGATGTGCGTTACAATACGATACTTCTTCGTTGGCATGACTAATAAGGTAGTGTTCCGCTATGTTATTTAGTTAATACATAGCGAGGCATTCACCGGAGAAAAACGACGTTATACAAAATAATCTAATTACACCATGCTTGTAACCGGAAAGGGTCGACACATGCTAGGTGGTAGAAAAACACGAATTCACACATTCGTCTCTATAATACTGTTTTTAAAGTAGCATTAACGCTTTAATATTTAGATAAAAAAAGAAAATGTACCTACTACTCAGAAAATATCAATAGGCTGGTCTCGCACAAAAAGTTACAAGGGTTTCTTACAACTCCGAATGCTATAAGGTTATAATGTTTTAAAATATTCCTCGGTACTAAAATGCAGGGCACAAGTCCCCCACAAAAAGTGGGCGGACTAACCACGTTAGACAGTATGCAAATCATGGTGCGTAACATCAGAGCGCATGACATCATGTCTGTGACATTGGACGGGACATCACATGATATGACATCACCGAAAGCAGCATCACGACCCTTTAACTCGCAGGAAATGACATCACAAGCAGTGAGATCAGATCTTAAGACCCAACACATATGTTTAGCAGGTCTATTATGAGTCCATTTGAGAGCATTACAAGATTTAATATATTAGATTTTGCATCTGGGTTGTGCCAAAAAAGTGACGCAACCCTGACACAAAATCTGGACCTCAACATATACATTTATTTTTTTAAACTCTGCCACAAAGAAATTGGCTACAATGAGAAACATGGCAGTAATCTGCTCTACTTAATTGATTGTAAGGTCTGCATTTTAAAATATCTTATAGGGTTAAGGCACCTGCCGTAGTAGATTTTTGTGTGCCCATTAAATCCTGAGGTTGACACGATTTCTGGAGAGATCTGTGTTTTGTCTAGTCCCAGTTTTTAATCAAAGTAGCATAGAGGGTTAATGTCTCCTGCAAAGCACATCATGTAACATGCAGATGACAGATTAATATTTTATGTAGATGGTAAATTGGTTTCCTAATTTTAACATAGTGATCCTTTTGCTACTTCCACTTCATAAATTGTAATCCTTCTAATATAGCACAGTGAGCTATGAAGGACATGTGACTCCTCCACCTTGTTACCCTCACTGTTTTATGTAACACATCCAGTTCATTGATTTACACACTTGTATGATTAATTGCCAATGTATAACGTATACCTGTAATGTAAAGCGCTCTGACACTCTGCTTTGAGACGAGTAGCACTATAAAAGAAATAAAACAAAATAGTGGTGACAATCATTTCAAATCTTTATTTTCGATCATTTAGATCATCAAAGATATAAATACATAACAATTTGTAAAATTATAAAGTTTTCGATATTTTAAACATTCACAAGTAAACAATGACTTTCGAAAATTTCATAATACAAGCGTTAAAAACATAAAAAAAAGATATTCTAAAATCTTTTGGCGTTATATAGCCCCCTCCTCTTTTAAAAGACGGGTTCGAACATGCCACATTGCCATTAAGTACTTTGCCACTGCAAAAACAATCGGAGGTGACAGATCAGTTTTTAGGATTCTGAACGCAGACAAATATTTCCTAAATCCCATGTTTTTAAGAATGGGTACAAGCCAGTACTTCCTCGCTCTTTGGTAGGCTTTGCAAAAAAGGGCCACATGTAAATCGCTTTCCTGTGGATATGCACAGGCTGGGCATTGCTCAATTGTTGAGGGCTGGCACCAACAACTCGTAAAGGCCCTCAGAGGGAGAGAACCATATCTCCACTGTAAGTAGAGCTTTCTTGCCATCACAGGAGCCATGCCATCCAAAACACTTTCCATTAGGTAAGAGTCTTTCAATTGTATGAATGTATTAGTCAATGAACCCACCCGTGTACTGTCTAAAGCGGTAGTCAGCTTTGACTGGTAATAGAGTTGTGAGAGTGCCTTTCGAGGGGTCCTCCTGCTTGAGTTTACAGGGTCGGTCCACAAATCCGCTAGACCTAGACTCTCACATGAACTTTTTATGTATCTTAACCATGGGATGTTACTGATGTTCGGTAAGGTTAGGAACTCCTGCAGCTCGCTTCTGTAATCACTAAGTTCCTGACTACTCCATAGTCGTTGCCAAAAGGTTAAAGGTTTTAAACCGAGTTCCTCGGAGATTGGCCTGAGACCTAGGTCCAATCTCAGGGGAAGCAGTGGCGTACTCGGGGGGAGGGCCACTAACTGCCTGAGAAATTTGTTCTCTGTGCTTGTTAGGTTTTTGGCAGGAGTATGACCCCATAGTTCGCCCCCATATATAACTGAGCCCCGAGCTTGAGATTTATAAATCTGTATCTTGGGGCCCAGTGGGCGATATGTAGATTTGCCCACCATTCTAGTGATACCACCCACTTTCTGTGAAAGTTTCATATTTGCCTTAATCATATGTGTCCCCCATGTCATTTTCTCATTCAGGGTTACCCCCAAATATTCGAATGTGGAAACCCTCTCCAATCGCTCTGTACCTAACAAAGGGTTAGGGCGTGTTGAGGGGGTAGGGTTCAAAATCATATATTTTGTCTTGGAGGCGTTAATTTCGAGGCCCCTCTCAGTGCAAAATTGCAAGAACCCATCCACTATCCGTTGAATTCCCATGGGGGATTTAGACAGCAGCAGGGTGTCATCTGCAAACATTATGGCAGGCACCCTGCTGCCATTTAATTTAGGAGCGTCGATGTCTTCTATCCTGGACAGGTGGGCGATTACCCCGTTGACAAAGAGGCAAAACAGGGTGGGTGCAAGCACTCATCCCTGCCTCACCCCCCTGTCAACGGGGAATCTTTCTGTTAAACCCCCCATCCTGCCACACCTAACCCGCGCAAAGTTGTCCTGGTGTAATTTAATCAAGATGGCCAGAATGTCTGGCGGGGCACCTAGGTCATCAAGGACACTCCAAAGTTTGGATCTCGGCACCAAATCGAAGGCGGCGCGCAAGTCCACGAACACCGTGTACAAGCTGCCCCCCTCGACAAGTGCCGTCCTCCAATAGATAAGATTGAGGCGAAAAATTTGGTCCATAGTAGATACCCCCTTTCTGAACCCTGCCTGGAATGGGCTCATGATGGCAGTTTCCTCTATCCAGTTCTGGAGACGATCTAAGATGAGCCTAGCAAAAAGGTTTTGCGACACCTCTATCAGGCTGATGGGCCTGTAGTTGGATGGGAGCAGAGGCGAGCCTTTCTTATAAATCGGAACCACCTCTGCGCCCAGCCAAGTACAGGGCACCTCCATACCCTTTAGAACCGCATTAAAAAGTACCAGGAAGTAGGGGGCCCATATGTCTGGCTCTTGTTTGAAAAGATCACCCGGGAGACCATCCAAGCCGGGTGCCTTGCCAGTTGACAGGTCTGATATAGCAGCCCGAACCTCCTTTTCCGTAAATGGGTCCCCTTCCAAATAGTTATATACAGGTGGGGTTGTACTGCCTCCATGCCCTGCTTCCACTGTGTAAAGGGACTGGAAGTGCTCCTGCCATATCTTGGGAGAAATGTTTGGTTCTATTGCCGAGACAAGTTCTTCGGAGCCTGTATTGACAATTCGCCAGAACTTACGGGAGTCCATGGAGGCTAGGGAGCTAGTAAGTTCTTCCCATTTATTCTGGTCCCACTCAATCTTGGCATTAGCAACCAGCTTCTTATATTCACGTCTCCTGGCTTGGATCTCAGGCCTACTTTTGCGATTGTTAATGCTCGACAAAAGATCCCTCCTTGCCCTACGGCACGCTGCGTTATACCATGTGCACTGGTTCTTACCACCCCCCCTCCTTGGTGCATTGTTAAATAAGTCTGCAGTCAAAGTCTTAACGACTTCTTCATGCGTCAACCAAATTTGTTTGTTTTTTTCCCCTGAACTGGGTTCAGCACTTAGAGTACCCATTTTTTCCAATATGGGAATAAGATTATTATAAAACCGAGGGAGCTTAACTGTACTTGCGACTAGTTTCTCCCACTTAATTCTCCTCCTATTGCTTTCTAGGGCTAAACCCGAGTTTGTCTTAGGCGATTCTACTTCCCCATGATCCCGACCAGGAAGGAGAAAGTCCAATTCCAGGGCATTATGGTCGCTGTCTTCTCTATCTATTACCCTAAAGTCGATAACATGCGACCACGAGGATAATTGCACTAAAATATAATCTAGTCTTGACTCCCTTCCATTCCGGTTGAACGTGGGTTTACTCGGGATATCAGATTTAACACGCCCGTTGCAGGCCCTCACCCCATGTTTCAAAGTTAGGGCGGTAATCTGGAGTGCTAGTGGGGTCCAAGCTCTAGGCGATATGGATACTGTCGGTGGTACTAGCCATCTTGCATCTTCCTCTAAGAGAGCCCCATCTAAAAGACCAGCTAAGGGCTCAAAATGTGAGTTCAGGTCCCCGCCCACTATAAAAGGGGTCCCCTTAGGGAGTTCGCCGAGAAGATCCGACAGCTCATCAATGGTGGGGGACTCCTGCGAAATAGTAACCGGCCTTGAGTATACATTTACCACTGCCAATCTGCAGCAATTGGACCATTCCAGTAAAACCACAAGTATGTCCTCTGATGCCACTGGGAGACGCGTGGCCTGGCATCCCAAGTGAACTGCGACCCAGGTTTCAAGGCCTCCCGATGGGCGCCCCCTGCCCCCCCATTTCGCGGGAATGGAGAATACTGCAAAGCCCTGCCTCGAATGTTCCTCCCTCTCCCATGTTTCCTGAAACATATATAAATCTTTAGAATCAATATATTCAATCCATTCCTGACATTCAGACTTATTTCCCAGGCCTGCCACATTCCATGACAGTATTTTTAGTGGCAGGGGCCTATTGTTCGAGATAGTAGTGTGGGTGGTGACATTCCCTTTTTCGGTAGCCATAGTCTCTGAATATATTAGGGGGTGGCTTATTTCTTCCCCCACATTGTTTCGTGGCTCACCAATAGAATTACCCAGATCTCCATGATGTAATAGGGCATCGGGCAATTCAATCTTTAAGCTGTTTCCATTCACACCCTCCCGTGATACAGAATTACACTTCCTACTTGTACGTATGAACAGTCAATCTACCATGTCTAGCTGACTATACCTGTTCGACGTTTGAAGGTAAAATGGCTGGAGAGGTCTCCGGGGATAGTAGTCTTGCTCACTAGCGCCCCAGTTGCCTCCCCTCCTATGGCAAATTTCCCATCCCTCATCATCCATATTTGTGGTGTAATGGGCTTTCTGCTGTCTGGTAAAGTTGGGGAATTCTCTCCATCCTCTTGCCAACCCCCCACCCACTCTCTCTGGATAGGTGCCCTGTGCGTTAGTTTCGGGGTACCCTTGGTATTGGCTTCTGGGATAATAAAAATCTCCCCTTCTTCTACTGTCTCCCCACCCGCCCGGTCTTTGTGTCCGAGCCCCCCAAGTCTCATCCTCTCTATCATATACCAAAGGGGGATAGAAGAAGGAAAGGGGTAAAGATTGAATGGTAGTCCCTTCATCCTCTGGGAACCATCCGCATATATGCGGGACGGTCCTATGGTCTTTAAAACTAACTATAACACAATCACCATTGATGGATTTGGTTGAGCTACCCAGCCAAGGCACCCTTCGTACCACAAGGACTGTGCTCAATATACCTTCCGGGAGCGGTCTATATGTGCATAGCCAATTTATCACCCTATTCTTAAGCGAGGTGGTGGATTCGTTAGAGGTAACGTTCAGTTCTGGTACCCCTGCTAAAACTACAGTATATGGAGCTGCCTCTCGAGGGAGGTGTACTGGTCTAGGCTTCTTCCTCTTATTAACAGCCTCGGTCATTAGTTCTCCGGTGTTCGATGGTTTAATAGGAGCAGGATCGTTTTCCCTGGCTTGTTTTACACTAGTTGGAGGGGAGGATGGATGATTATGCTGTTCTACAGGGTTTTTGGGAGCATTTGCCTTCGGGTGTGTATTATTGCTTATAGACGGAATAGGTTTTGCCTGCTACACTATGTGTGTAGCGCTTTTAACCTGATTGGTAGCCTGGGATAATCCCTTTTTTGTCTCTCTATCAGGAACCTTGGTCCCACCATTGCTAGTTACTCTAAAACTGTCAGCTAATTGGACTGTCGACTTTTCTATGGCCACTAGCCTAGCTTCGATTTTAATTAACCTTGCTTCCAGAGGGCTTAAAAGGTTTCTTATAAGGGCACCTATATCAGCGAGGGTGGCATCCTCCTCGGTGGACTCGAGTGGATTCAAATTGGCGTGGGTACTTGTCTCCCCCGGTAAATTGGAGGGCATGGCCTCAGCTCTGTCAGTTTGCGTGTTTTCCCTAGTGTTTAAACAGGGACTGTTTAGTGGCAGGTACGGGGGAGATTTTGAGGTGTTCGGCTTTCGTCTACCCTTGTTCTTAGGCCCTCCTCTCTTTTTCGGGATTGCTCCTTCTCTAATCCCCTTTGGCTTGTTCGCTTTAGGGCCTGTGGGGTTAACATTGTCGGGATCAGGGTTAAAGGTGGTAGTAAGTATAGGGTAGGGTTGAGCAGGCGGGAGAGTTAACATACTAAGGTCTACAGAATCGCTAAGGTCCTTCATGCTTAACTGGGAGGTACAGTTTGAAATATCCAAAGTCCCAGAGGGGTCACTTGTGCCGGCTTCCCCCGTGTCCAGCACAATGAGTTCTGGGCTTACCTCAGGAGACTTAGCCTGAGCCAAGGGACCCATAGACGATCTCCTCACCCAGTCTAGTTCCTGGGAAATTCGTCTCTCAAGGAGCGTAATATCCTCTATTAATAGGGACCCAGCTTTCACAAAGTAATTGTCCAATGTTCCCTTTGTTGCAGCAACGGCGGCCGATGCGCTTTTACTCCTTGTTTCCTTTGTCATCATCTCTGGTGGCAAACAACGTCGGGTACCCTATTAATCCGATGGAATTCCCGGGATGGGCCAAGGGGGGTGGCCCAGGCCCAGCCTCTCCCGTCCTCTAACGGCCTCAAATGGCCCGCCCTTTGCCCGGGCATCACGCCGCGCTTCGTTCCGCGCGCGTTCCGCTAGCGCGATAGAAGTGGGCAGTATTTGTCTGGAAGAGGTCAGCAAGGGGGAGGGCCAGGGAAGAGGACCCAGCTGCACCGATGTTGCTCCAGGCGCTCGGGAAGCTGGTCCTCGCAGTCCCGCCCTCCTCTGCTGCCAGTGATTGTGTGGGGCGTGAAGGCACAAACTGCAGTCAGGACACACAGAGTTCTTGCAAAGGTGGGAGTTTTTAACTCCGAGCGGCTCCCGCGAAGCGGGGGCCGCGAGGCGCTGCGTCGGTCAAGGGGGAGGGCCAGGGAAGAGGACCCAGCTGCGCCGATGTTGCTCCAGGCGCTCGGGAAGCTGGTCCTCCCAGTCCCGTCCTCCTCTGCTGCCGGTGATTGTGTGGGGCGTGAAGGCACAAACTGCAGTCAGGACACACAGAGTTCTTGCAAAGGTGGGAGTTTTTAACTCCGAGCGGCGCCCGCGAAGCGGGGGCCGCGAGGCGCTGCGTCGGTCAAGGGGGAGGGCCAGGGAAGAGGACCCAGCTGCGCCGATGTTGCTCCAGGCGCTCGGGAAGCTGGTCCTCGCAGTCCCGCCCTCCTCTGCTGCCGGTGATTGTGTGGGGCGTGAAGGCACAAACTGCAGTCAGGACACACAGAGTTCTTGCAAAGGTGGGAGTTTTTAACTCCGAGCGGCGCCCGCGAAGCGGGGGCCGCGAGGCGCTGCGTCGGTCAAGGGGGAGGGCCAGGGAAGAGGACCCAGCTGCGCCGATGTTGCCCCAGGCGCTCGGGAAGCTGGTCCTCGCAGTCCCGCCCTCCTCTGCTGCCGGTGATTGTGTGGGGCGTGAAGGCACAAACTGCAGTCAGGACACACATAGTGGTATTTAAATTGTTATTTGTGTAAATAATGAAACAGACCAACACATCTGACATTCTTAGAGTGCATGCACATCTCTTCTATACAGGGACTAAACAAAGTCAAAAGCATGCCTCTCTGGACTAACTGTGAAGTTATAACAAGCTGTGTGCCTTTGTTTCCACGCCATTGAATTTGCATCTAAGTGTGACTCTCCAGATAGCCACCAGTCAGGATACTCGAACAAAAGGAGGCCTGATGGACCCTTAACTTCAGTCTTTGCTTTGGACTCAATTGGAATTAAAAATAACAAAGCCCTCTCACCACCTGCACATTGCAGCTCAGGACAAAAGCAGACAATGTGCAGGTGCTGCTAAATGTGTACTGGTGTCTGAAACTTACACCGGGATGAGTTCAGCATATTTCAGTGGGTCCACCTTTTTGGCAAAGTGAATGGCATCCACCCTGTGAAAATAGTGGGTGGACGCCGACTTCCTACATGTACTCCTGACTTGTGCCCTGCTAAAATGGATGTCAAAGTAAACTAGCATTGACAAAGTTAATAGGTCCGGTGTTGGTCGCCAGCCTTCTGGCAAATCTTGTTTTGTCATGGTTTTTGCAAAATGTTATTCTTTGGGAATATGCTGGGACTTTATCAATCTAAAAAAATAATAATTCTACAGCCAAAAGAAGTTTTTGGGGTCTCAAAAACACATTATCCTTGTACTGTCTGACACTGAAGGGGACTTCTTAAAAAGTCTATCAGTCTGAAATTGGCTGCAAGCCTCTTCAGTTTGAGAAAGAAAGAAAGAAAATAAGAAAACACAGTTGAGAAAGAGAAATTAAGAAGCCAAGCAAGAAAGAAAGAAGGCAGGCATGAAAGATGGCAAGGAAACAGGCAAGCAAGATGGAAGGTGAAAGAAAGGAAAAGGAAAGAAAGCTAACAGAATGAAAGAAAGAAAGAAGAAAGAAAGGAAGGAAGAAGGAAGAGCAAAAGAAAGAGATAAGGAAAGAAAGAAAGAAGGAAGCAGAAAGAAGGAAATAGAAAAAGAAGATGAAGGAAAGAAAGAAGGAAAGAGAGGGGGAAAAGGAGAGCAGGAAATAGAAAAGGGAAGAAAGAAAGAGACAGAAAGAGAGAAGGAAATAATTAAAGAAAAATGGAGAGAAAAGGAAAGAGAAGAAAAGAAAGAGTGAAGGAAAGAAGAAAAGAAATAGAGGAGGAAAAAGAAAGAAAAAGAAGGCAAAAGAAGGAAAGAAAGATGGAAACTGAAAGAAGGAAAGAGAAAAGGAAGAAAAAGGAAAGAAAGAAGGAAATAAAGAGAGTTGGAAAGTGAAAAGGAGCGAAAGAAAGAGAAAAAGGAATGAGAAGTCAAAGAAAGAAAGAGATATAGAGAACGGAAGAGACAAGGAGAGAAAGAAGGAAACAGAATGAAAGAAAGATGGAAATGAAAGAAGTAGAAAAGGAAGAAGAAGGAACTGAGGAAGGAACGGTGTGGAAGGAAGAAGAGAAGAAACGAAAGAGAAAAGGAAAGAAAGAGACAAAACAGAGAAGGAAAGAAGGACAGGTAAAGGGAAAGAGAAGGAAATAAAGAGAGCTGGAAATAGAAAGAAATAGAGAGAAGGAAAGAAAAAAGAAATAAATAAAAGGAAATAGAGAAGGAATGAAAGAAGGTACAAGAAATAAAGAAATAGAGAGAAAGAAAGAGAGAAGAAAAGAAAGAAGGGATTAAAGAAGAAAAAGAAAAAAGAAAGAAGGAAAGGAAAAGAAAGGAAGAAGAAAAAAGAAAGAAAAGAAGGAAAAGGAGTGAGTGAGAGAAAAAAAGAAAAAAGAGAGAAGGAAAGAGGAAGAAAAAAGAATAAAAGAAGGCAAGAATGACAGAAGGAAATAGAAAGTAAGAAAGAGAAAGAGGTAAGAAATATAGATGGAAAGAAAGATGGAAGGATCAAAAGCAAAAAAGAAAGAAAGAAAGTAAGAAAGAAAAAAAAAATAAAAGCAGGAAAGAAAGAAAGGAGTGAAATAAAATAGTCAAAAGAGGATAACCTAAAACAGAACAGTTTCAAATGGACAAAACATTTCAAAAGGAATTTACAACAACATTGGCAGGAGGTGAGATCTGATAAAGATAGAATGTGTATCAGAAGTGTCCTGCTATCACATCAGGTTCTAAACACAAAGGCGACACTAAAGTAATTATACAGTAAAAACTAAAGCACTGGCACTGAAGGGAGCTAGCTTGTGTGCGGATGTGCTCCTTGTGAGAAAGCAATATGCAGTCACTCAAAATGTAGTTAACTAGGGCCAGATGTAGGTAATCCACAAATACCGAATTCTTAATACCGAATTTTACCGATTCGGTATTAAGAAATCGGTATTTCTTATGTAGGTAATGAATCGGTAAAAAATACAGATTCCTTAATATTCCTTATTACCGAATCGGTAATACCGATTCAGTAATAAGGAATACCTACCCATTCATTCCTATGGGCTTGGAGGCACATAGGAATGAATCTAAAGCCATTCTGTATTAGCGATTTGGTATTACCGAATCGGTAATACCGGGAGGTATTTTAAGGGTGCCAGGGTGTCCAAAGCATTGTAACAATCTACTACTATATGGTAGTCACCACCCTAGAGCACTAAGGAACAATCTACCTTTTGACCAATTTCTGCGTCTTCGCAGGAACTGCGAGTCAACCACGGATTACAAAAAAGAAGCAACAGTACTGAGTACAAATCTAGCGGCACGGTACTATCCACTGAACATAATCAAGCAATCAAGGAAAAGAGCACTAAACAACAATAGAGAGGCACTTTTGGAAGTTCGACACAGGAATACCGAAGAGGTAGTTACCTGTGTTACGACATTTACTCCAGAATCCAATACCATCCAAAAGATTATCCGAAAACATTGGAAAATCCTCTCCGCAGGGACATTATCGTTACCCCTACCAAGGTTTGCCAACAAACGAACGAACAACCTGCGAGACATCCTAATCCACACTCGCCCAAGAACTGTACATAAAATTACCCAAGGTACTCTTTGGAATACTACACCAGTGCAGAGACACTACCCCTGTGGACAATGTGGAGTATGCACTCTTACGAGGACCACCAAGGAACTCAAGCTTGAAGAAGGAAAGACGTGGGTTCAAAGATCACAGACGAATTGCAACACAAAGAACTGCATATATCTTATTAGATGTCCCTGTAATCTACAGTATGTGGGGATGACCACACGCCCCGCTAAAATCAGGATCATGGAACAACGCAGCAACACACGTTGTGGTAGATCAGCAACTAAAATGAGCACCCATTTCCTGTCCCACCCACATGGGGCAGATGAGCTGGTATGGACAATAATTGAAAGTAATACCAACTGGTCAATACAGAAGTTGTTTGAGACAGAACAAAGATGGATTTTCCGCCTGTCCACCCAGAAGAAGGGTCTGAACGATGCCATCCCGTGGTCCGAAATTCGGACTGGACATTAAATTATAAGAGGATTAATCAGTCTGGCTCCACTAAAGCATGGAACCATGCATCATCTATGTATTAACCTTGTCTGTCATGTACTAATCTATCTACACTACATGACACATGAACTATCTCTATAGCCTACGACTCATAACCATCATATACACCCTTCCATACACGTATGCGCATATATGATGCATACTGTTATCTCAATTCCTTTTATTTCTGCCTCCATATTTACCCGTCTGAGTCGAATTTGTAAACAATGTTTCACGTATAGCCACATCCCTCTTCATTTAATACATTTTTTACATGTCTTCATTTAATTAAAAATTTCTTTCACCACACATAGACCCACGAATCGTGTATTTGCCACCTCCCCGGGTCAACTTCACTCTTTACAGAGTCAGGCAGTGATCCGAGGACAAGATGGCGTCCGTTGACGCCCACTACCACGCCAGCACGTTCGCTGACGCTGGGCCGCTTCCCGGTTGTCTCCCTACACTTAAGGCAGCGCCCTTAGTCCACACCACGTCCGGAAGCGGGGGAGATCAGTAAAGAGGATACTTTGACCTCCGTCCACTCGGTGAGTTTTAATTTTTAATTTTTATTTTTGGCTGCCGAATTCTGGCACGCATCACGGGCTCCCCGTGCCCCCCCCAGGCCCACCGTGCTTAATCTCGATCTTGTGATACACACGCCGGGCTTATTTCCAGCTCCGCATCTCCAACATGCCGGGTCCAGTCTTGCCCTTCCGGTTTTAGTAACCGGCATGCTTCATGGACTCTCCGTGATATGCACGAAGGGCTCAATTCCAGCACCCAACTTTCGGAATGCTGGGTCCAGCCCCTTCCCTTCTGGACTTTAGTAACACTTAGGACTCCTTTTACCTCTTAGCTCTATTCGTATGAGTTGGCCTCCTAATGCCAATTGGGGAGGGCTAACACTCCTGAGAATACGTGCCTGCACGGACTATAGAACCTCTATAATTGGACATATGTTCGACACTCTGTGTCACCAGAGGCTCGAATTCGGGTCGATTGAACCACAATTATGAGTTTTTTGGATTACATGTACCAACACGAGGACTGCACCTAGTATCATTTAACACATTGAGAGTCTTACAGCCTCTATCGTACTGTCTATTCCAGTATAGGACATTCGATCTCTAGCAGGTCACAGAATATATTCCACCATGGGATCGGGCTTTACACTTAACTCTCCCGTTACTTTCATTTTTGCTTTTCACTTGTGGCGCACTACTACTCTAAATTAATGTGTGCCCTTTAATTTTCTTTTAATTTTCTCTTATTACTGTAGTTGGTAACCCTGTTAATATATTGGGCCGACTCCCCTTCCTCCATGATGTATAACCTTCTGCCACATTAAGGTAAGACCAGCACATCACCATCAGTCCATCTGTTGTGTTGTTGCACATCCCGGGAAAAGTTTAACTATTATGGTTTAACAATTATGATTGGGCGGTTTTTGTTATTTTGCTAGTCTATGCGTAAGTTCTCACCTACAATCGGTTTTTCGAAACTATTGTATTTTAATCTTCTAGCAATTCCCCGTCCAGAATTTTTTCTGTCTATGAGGGTGGCTATAATCTTAGATCTATTTCTATTTCCTTTTCACTAAACCGTTAAGATTTGATTTCAGATATCTAATGTTGACGGTATACTTCTTTGAAACTTGTGTCTTTGTTTGAAGTATATCACCTCATGTCGCTTTCCTGTGTCCTCCCCTCCCTCCCATTCCCCTTTTGTCTCCCAATTGACTTAGGTGGAAAGGTTGGGTGATGCCCTCTATAGGGATTCCCCTGTGAATCTATAACGTCCTCCGACTGAGGAGGCTTAGATCTATTTGACGTATTCCACTGGGATCCGTCACTACCTACCAAAGGTCCTGAAGAAGTTTTGCACGAGTTTGGAGCCTCTATGACACGAAACATGTCGACCTAATACACTCCACTTGCCACCTAGGTACCTTAAATCCTGCTGTTGGCACCAATGTTTTTACTGAGACCCAGTTCTAGTAACGAATAAAGAATCTCTATAGACCTGGAATCTTTTTTAATATCACTCATTCACGTTAATACACACATAGCACTGATTGCCCGAAAAACACACTTCACATGCGGCATTTCACAGATCAAAAGAACTCCGCCAAAGTAGCCACCAGGCCCGTTGGACATTGCAGCGCCGGTCCGACGAGGAGCGCCCTATGATGAAGCATGACACCCCTAAAAAGGTGTGTGAGGGCATTAAAGATCTGAAAATAAGATCTTCTAGCGACAGAGATTTCTAGGCATGCAGTGACATCTTACACGTATATGCCACTGATACTAAGAGAGGAACTGATGACCCTTAATGTTTTTTACATGTAAACTGAGGAGCACGGGTACAGGACCTCTATAAATATTAGCTCTTTAGTCCCCCTTTTGATTATATGTCCAAAGGACACCCTGTTGCACCCCTGAAATGTGCCTGTGTGCACATGTGGCGCACATACATACCCCAAGGGCATGGATGTGTGCCACATGGCACTTAAAAAAAAATCAAAAGTGAATTTTTAAAGGAATTCGTTAAATACCACCAACTTGAAGTTGGTGGTAATTAACGAATTCTTAAAGCACTTAAGCACTCTTTTATGTGCTTTCTACATTGCATTTACCGAATCGGTAAATACCGATTCGGTAAATACCGAATCATCACCTACATTAGGAATGGCTAAATACCGGTCGGTAACCCTGAAATTTACAGAATTTCGGGGTTACCGACTGGTATTTAGCCACCTACATCTGGCCCCTAGTGGTTTAAGTAGGCTGACCCACTTCCCCATGCTGTAGGCCTCAGTGGGTGGAAGCAAAATGTGAATGACACAGACCAATGGATGAAGAGAGGTAACTAAAAGCCCCCTATATGTAAGTATAATATACATTTTTTTGTAAAAACAAAAGGTCTTTGCTAAACCCAAACCCAAAGAGGTGTTTTACATTGTTTCAAATTTTTATTAAAGAATCTACACTTTTGATACTCTTAGGAAATACCACACCAGACTCATTTAAATGTAAAAAGCAGTAACTAACTCTGTGTTTCCCAAACTGCAGGTCCCGACCTACTGGTGGGTTGTAAGCCGATTTTTGGTGGGTCACAAAAAATCCGAGCACTGACTTTAAATTCTGAATTTATCTTGTCACATTGCAGCGTTTCAAAGACATAGGTCAAATGGCAGACAGACTATGTCTTCTGACAAATTACTGCTTATTTTGTAGCATGAGCATTTGTGTTTACAAACTTCTCTCACTTTGCAGTCAGAAAAAGAAAAGAAAAGTGAATTGTGTGACAATTTTGTTGGGGTACTGGGAGTGTGAAAGGAAAGGCTGTAGGATGTAATCTATTATAACACACAACATAATGTATATGAAGTGTTCTCATTTAACAGTTAGGAAAGCAAAAATGAAGCACTCTTTTTATAATGGCTACTTTAATACCATCAAAACCAATCAACACACTTTAGTTGGTGATGCACAAATGAAAAAATATTCACTGAAACATTATTTACACACATTGTCATTTGTCCACAGCATAGTTTTATCAGTAAAACTGTATGTCTGTGCAAATTTAGTGGCCATTTCAGTTGAAAATGTGCTGTCTGTAAATAACAGCTCGCTACCACACAATGCTTTAGCTATATTAAAAAATCACCCGCCTCGTGTCCATTAAAGCTAGGTTGGTCAGGAAAGTTTGTCATTCTAAAAATTGGGTTTTGGTTCTAAAAAGGTTGAGAAGCACTGACAAAGCTATTCGAAACTGAAAAAAGCCATTCGGTAAAATTTTGGTAGCAGGGTTGAAGCATGGCTAATTCTGAATATTGTAGAAGTCGGATCCGCAATCCGGGTGTTTTCAGTGAGTTGACATCTTCTACAAAACTCTGTTCTTTAAGGAGCAATTTCAAGAGATTTTTTGCTTTGATTTACTTTAAATTGTTATTAGAAATATTGGGCGTGATTCACAAACTGGACTTTTGTAGTGACCTACACTTTTGTAGTAATTTACACTTTTGTAGAAAGTCTAGCATTACACATGGTCATCCACTAGTACTGAAACACCCTCTTAAAGAAAATAATGGAAGTGGGGAATTAAAGTAAAACCCCATAGGAAATAATTTTGAATTAAATGATTTAAAATAGTTAGAAATATAAATAAATAAGGGCATTTGTTCAGGATGTCCTGATGAAAACCCTTCACCCTTTCAGGGGTCGAAACACCGTTGGCTAATTGTGTAACAGGCAAAAAATCATGTGTGTATATTTTCCTGCGAAATATATCAAGAATTTCATAGAAGTTGTCTGTTACTTAACAAAAGCCTCATGCATTTGTTATTTTTATGTTTATGAAGGCTGTTATAGCTTTGACACTGGGAACACATTGCACTTTCTTTATTTTATAACAATTTTGTGTTTAGGGGCAGTCTAGTCCTTTTGACCAGGTTGTTATGGTTGCATATTTATAAAATAATGTTTTTATCTTAATAGTGTTGTTTGTTGTTATTTTTTTTGTTTTATCTCTGCACCGGTACCAACCTGGTCAGGGTAGTGGTATAATCGTTCAGACTCGGTTGTACCAATACCTTTTTTTCAAATAAAATACCTATGTGAACCATTGTTGCACGCTATAATTGTATACCCAGGTTCTCAATGGTCTACAGGTTGCTCTTGTAGCCTAGTTTTAGCTGGCTCGGACTTTTAGGGTTATTTAGGGAAGTAATAGGGCATCAGGCTGAGAAAGACAGTAATGGGGCTGTAGGCTGAGAAAGAAATCGACCCTCTAAGGAAGAAGATGATAAGAATTGAAAAAGGACTAAAAACACCAACGGAGCTACAGAAATGGAAATAGGACTACTCCTGGCTCAGCCCAGTTAATGGAAAGAGACACAGGACTATCTTGCTGACTATGATGTCCACTCCAAATGAGGTGGCCATCTTGGACTGACTCCCTCACAGTAAACCAGCTCTTGTACGTTGCCAGTTTACGCCCATTGATCTCCCTATCTACTTATACAGGTCAGAATCTCAATTTCAACTTTAATTAATTTAGCTTTATTTTTCTCTGTCTCATTCCTTACTTCTCCTGCCTCACCCCAACCCTTCATTCGCCTACTACGGTGCATCTACTATGTTACTTGAACCAACCCCTACTCCTCACTCCGCCTTCTTTTCCTCTACCCAAACCCAAGCCACCACCACAGTCGCTCCATCACCCCCTTCATGTCCCGCCCTCCCTCCCAAGCCCATCACCCCCTCACAGCACCGACCCCCCTTACGGGCGACATACACACATATCACCCCATAGCGACCTATCCCATACTAACAGTGCCTGCCCCATTATGGAGCTCACAGGCACACATACCTACACCATCAACTACACCCCCAACCTCTCAAGAAAAGCATTCAAACATTTTAAACACAATATGATAAAACTACACCCTGAAACACTCTTCTCTGATCCCTACTTCTTAACATAAAAAGGGCATATAACCAAGAACGAAGAGCACAATGGAGGAAAGCATTCCTAGCTATATTTGCGATCTCCTCCACTAGGAAAACCGCACATGGTCTCTTTATCTCTATCTCCCCCTCCCAAATTTTCAAAGCGGCAGCAACCATCACCATCTATAATAACGGAACCATTCTCATGCAATCAACAGACCGCAGCTTAAACCTGTTGGATAACATCTTCCCCATTATCAAAGAACAAGTGATAAAACCCCTAACCCCTCCCTAGGCAGCTCCCACCACCAGCTCACAACCTATCACACCGCCAAATTCTACCTCTAGCCACGCTCCTCTATTATCTCGACCAATATCTACATCCGAGCTCTATGCTACCCCCCTCCCGCCAGACTCATCCATAAGACACCCTTCCTACTGCTCTAGTATTTACACCCATCACAGACTCACTCTCCACCACATTGATATCACGACCATTAGTTACAATTAAGCTCCCATCCCCACTAGATTCCTCCATAAGACACTCCCCCCTTACTACTGCACCAGCATTTACATCCCCAACAAATTCAGCATCCTCCCCTGAAACAAACATATCTCCCCCCATTGTCAACAATACCAAAACCATCACTCCCACGACCACATCCCCACCACATACCTCTACGCCTCCTACGTCCACTCCCCATTCCAGTCCACCCCTCCCCGATTTGGAGAGGGAACCAGATAGGATGCCCCACAATAACTTAGAAGACGTGCCTCCCTCTTACCACCCACTGGACGTAAGCTCACCCCCCACACCCATAATACATCCACCAATTTTGCTCCCACCCTCACCAGACCCTAGACTTGATGAGATCATACTCTTGTTACGACAAATCAAAGAAGAACTACATGCTTTATCTGAGGTTCTTCTGAGCCAACCCTGGAACACTAGATTTGCACGAAAGACTAAATCAAATTTTCAATTGACCCACTCAGTAGTCACTTTGAAATTTTCGACCCCCACGTGGAAATCAGTTCCCTTTCACAATAAATCAAGCTGCCCAATCCGCGGGACTAATCCGCTATTGGAGAAAGATTTACTCTCTCTACTCCATTCCTATGAACCCTCACACCGGAATCACAACACGTCTCCAGATAACCCGCCCAAAATGGCTCTAATGCCAACTATTCCCCCCACCACTCACAGGCCCATTAAACACAACCCTAGAGGCATCATCGAAAACAACCTTAGACAAGTTCCCCTCATTCATGAACCCAATACATCCCACATCACGCCCCGTCTTAAGTGTATACTACTAAATTGTAGATCGGCCTCAAGACACGCAGCCAACATAGCTGACCTCATTCTCTCACAAGAACCGGATTTGCTAATTTCAACTGAAACTTGGTTAAAGGATTCCTCTACACCCATCATTGACATACTAGTACCCCCAAACTATGACATCATCAGATTGGATAGAATTGATAAGACAGGGGATGGTATCGCTTGCATACACCGTAATAATATCTCATTAAACCGATCCATATCCCCTGTATTCCTGTCTTGTGAATACATATGACTCGACATCACTAGCAATGGCAAACCAATATGCTCTCTACACACCCTCTATCATCCACCAGGTGATAATCTCACCTTTACCGAACATTTCATGGACATAGTCTCTACCAATGCCGGACATCAAAATACCCAAATATTTCTCAGAGACCTCAACCTCCACTGGAACGACCCCAACGATGCAGTGGTCAATAGTCTCAAAAATCGTCCTTTTTGACTTCGACCTCACCCAAATTTTCAACAGCTCTACGCACGATAAAGGATCAATCCTTGATTTAGTAATCTCTAAATTTGATTCCATCCAGCTAGATATGATCCTTCCATGTTATTGGTCACCTTCTTCATCAATGAAACAATTAAACTTAATTCGAGTCAACCCACAAGACCTAAAGTATGGAAGAGGGATCTGAAAAACATTGACCCTAACATAATCACAACTTCCAGCTACAACCTACTTCTTACCCCTGAAGGGATATCCGATGTTCATGATCTCACCAACCACTACTTCAAATCCATGAACATGATACTAAATGAGGTAGCCCCCCTTCAACTAAAGAGAGTCTCCACAAAAGATTCTAAGCCTTGGTACGATGGAAGACTCAACGAAGACAGACGATCCCTGAGAATAACTGAACACACATGGAGATCAGCTCCATCCGCCAATCATCTCGAGATACTAAGAAAGAAGAGAAACGCATACTCCAGAAAGATCAAGCGCACTAAAACAGACTTTTTCAGTCACCAATTAGACCAGGCAAAAAACAGCCCCAAAAAACGTTTCGAGTTAATCAAAACTCAATCTAAGGATGCACCTCACCGCCCCCAAGATAAATTAGGCCCATGACCCAACTGTGAAGAATTTGCTTCCTTCTTCACTCAGAAGACCGATTGCATAAAGAAGGACCTTCCTTCTCAATGATCTAATCACAGACTCTGTCTCACATACAAACCCCCCACCATACTTTCTAAATGCACCACATCGAATCTCATCAAAGTTCGACCTAAAAAATAATGCATCTTGGTCATCCTTCAATACCTACAATGAAGAATCTATTCTCAAAATGCTTATTGCCCTGAACCCTGCCAATCACTTCCCTGACACCCTCCCAGCAAACTTCGTAAAAGACTTCACCCCGCTGTTTCTGCCTCTCTAGACCAAGATCATAAATAACTCTTTATGCCAAGGTTGCATCCCTAACACCCTCAAAGCCGGGCAGGTATCCCCCACTCTAAAGAAACCTAAGGCTGACCCTGCGGACTTAAACAATTACAGCCCTATATGTAACATCCCTACCTTGGCCAAACTCTTAGAAAAATGTGTACACCTTCAGTTGGTAAGACATATTGAAAATGTTAACCTACTCTACAAATACCAATCAGGTTTCCGTGCAGGTCACAGCACTGAATCAGCCATGACCCATATAATTGACGATGCTCTACAAATCCTAGATCAGAACGGAGCCTGCTTACTCATCTTGCTAGACCTTTCCTCGGCCTTTGATACGTCAAACACGATAACATGATAGACCTTCTGAAACACAGAATGGGATTATCTGGTTCAGTTCTAAATTGGTTTACTTCATTCCTCCAAAACAGATCACAACGATTCAAGGTCAACCACTCCCTGTCCAAACCCGTCCCAGTCACTTTAGGAGTCCCACAAGGGTCTTCACTATCTCCGACACTGTTCAATCTATTCATGGAACCACTCACTGAAATCCTCTACTCGTCTAACGTGCAATATCACATGTACGCTGATGACACACAACTATACCTTAAGATCCATACCCTAGAAGACATCAAATCGCTCAACACAACTCTCGGAAAAACTCAGACCTGGCTGGCAGAAAACCATCTAAAACTAAATGCCCTCAAAACCGAATTCCTCCTAATCACTCCTCCCGCCCAAGTACCCATAATGCAAGGCTGGATCAAACACCTCACTGCACTCAATTGCCAACCTCTCATCATTGATTCAGCGAAATCGCTGGGAATAGCACTAGACAGAAACCTCAATATGCAAAAACACATCAGCAACGCAACAAAAGGAGCAAACTTTCAGATAAATACTTTGAGAAAACTGAAACCTTTCCTGCTGGAAAAGGACTTCAAGCTGGCAGTACAAGCTCTAGTCATCCCAAGAGTAGATCATGGGAGTGTCTCTCTGTAGGAGAGTAGGATCTGCACTTATGTTGCCCCCACTTTTTTTCTGATGTTAACACTGGTTTTTGGCTATAGTCTGGCTGGGTCCCTGCTAATCAGGGCCCCAGTCTCTCTGTTCTCTCTAAACAACTTGGAGTGCATATTAGATGCACTAGTGATTGGATACTGTGGTACCTTATGAGCCCCTAGTATATGGTACCTTAGGTACCAAGGGCATAGGTACTTCACAGGCCTACCAGGGGCTGAAGCATGTATGCCACCCCTGGGAAGCAGACTAAATCTGATACCACAGGCCTGCTACTGCAGCCTGGGTGAGGTAGTGTTAGCACTCCTCACTGAGGTATAGGTTCCTATATCTCACCATACACACACATATAAACCTATCAGTCACCCTTAAGGCAGGCCCTATCAATCCTGAGGGCAGGGTGCTTGGTTTACAATGTGAGGGGTGCCTCTGCCAGAGCAGGACCCCTCTGCAGCTGGCAGGGTCTATTCTCTGTGGCTGTTTGTGGATGCGGTTAAACCATATACTCTTAAGTGCATAATAACCTACCGGTAAATGCTAACTTTGGAATGACTGCATCAAAACATGACGTGTTTGGTGTCAAACAACTAGGAATCATATCCCCACACCAGTAACTGGTGTGGGAGTATGATCCCACCTTTCTAGAGGGGATGACATGTACCCACTGTGGAAACACGGTAGAAATCTGAAAGAGCCCTGGCATCACAAAATGGATGCCACCAGCACAGACACTGGGCTGCCCTCCTGCTGCTGACTGAAACTCACAGTGGAGGAGGCCCAACAATAGGCATCCTGTCACAGGGAGGTGTCACGGCCTTCCAGACAGGATTTAGTGTATTGGGGCTGGGTGGGTGCACTCCTAGAGTGCTTTGAAGTCCTGCACTGGGGGAGCAGTAGGCTCCTCTGTGCATATGCCAGCTCAAACCGCTTCAGGGGCTACCTGTTCCTGCTCTGGCGTGAAACTGGACAAAGGGAAGTGGGTGTAACCACCCCCTACCCTGACCCTCCCAGAGGAGTGGTCATAAAGCTAGTCCCTCCCTTTCTTTTAGTATAAGATAGGGAACCCTTGCCATTGCAAACTAGATATCCCTGGACAATGCTTTACAAGAAGAATCCTGGTCCTTCGACGTTCCACTACCTTTGGAAGACGGAAGAATCTCCCTTAGAGTCAAGGAGTGACTCCCCTGCTTGGCAGGCACCAAAAACTTGAATTACCGGTTGCAAACTTTCCCGCACCCGCCGGAGTCCGAAGTCCCTGCAGCCCCAGAAGTAGATTTCCTGACTTCTCGATAGCCATTGTGAGTCCCCAGCAAAGCTGAGGCGAGTGGACCTCACGAGTGACGAGGAACCGCAATACCTGGATACCGTGCACTATTGTCGAGTACAACCCCTTCACGATGTTCTACAAAGTTGTGCTTTGGACATTTGTGGCCCAAGCCTCCAGCAGGTTGTGCACTGAAAATCAGAGGCCTACCCTGTCCCGAGTGACCGTGGGCTCCTGTAAAGCATTTCCTCACGAGGCATCTTCGCGATTCTTTGCCTGTTGGCTTCTGGGTCCCCTGAAGACTTTCTGATCAAACCAAAGGGCTCCCCTAGTTGCTCCAGGCCTGCCCTCACTTACCTTCACTGGGTGAGTCCCTCAGACCTTGCTGGTCTGCACCATTGACTTAATTCACTTTTCACGAGACTTGCTGTTGCCAAGGCTTGTTGGCTCCAATCCGGTTGCCGACACCTCATTCAGCTGCAGACGTTGTGGGACACTCCGGATCCATCTGCTGATCATCGTTGATCCCTCCTGGTCTTCGTGAGCAAAGAGTCAAAACACCCTTGATCACCCGAAATCACCCGACATCCGTGGGCATCCATCTTCCTGGCCCCGGGTCACTGGCAAGTGACTGTGAACACTGTCCCTTCTGCTTTCAGGTCACAAGACACCTATGCACCCAGCTTACCTGGGTGAGGTAACTTGTGCACTCCGGTGCCCTAGTGTGTGTTGGCCCTCGAATTACTTACCTTGTAAGTGGCTTGCTTGTAGACTTCCTCGAAGTACCCTGAAACTTTAAATATCCAACCGCGACTTGCTCCATTGAAATCAATAGGGAACCCACGGCTGTGTTCTCACACTGCACGCGTCTCCCGTGGGTCTTTTACTTACCTGCCTTGGGTGGATTAGTGAAACCCCAGTGATTCTACAGGCCCTAGGCCTGGTCCCCTTGCAAGTCGACTTTCCTAAACCTCTTTTTTAGTATATGGTCTGGTATGCCCCTATGGCCCCAGCCATATTTGTGCTTAACATATTGTGAAACGTTGATATTTGAATGAGTTCCTGACTTCTAATCTCATAAAGAGATTAGTAGAGTGTGTCTAGAAATAAATGCATATATATTTGATATATATACCTGTGTGGTGTCCTTTCATTTGGTAATTCAAGAGATTATAAGGTAAAACAAGCTGCTTTATATTCCTCTGAGACTTAGCCTGAAGGCTGCTCTCCACAAGTACCACTGGGATAGCTTTCTTTAAAAGGTTGTCTTAAACCTATCTACCATAAGAGTCGAATTGGACTGCTGAAAGATGGCCACTATAACTAGTGACCAGCATATGCCAGGTCAACTTCTCACATTGGTGGGCAGCGCGTGGAATTCCAGCTTGCCATTGTTTTACCAGAAAATCTCTATTTGAATTGCTAACTGAAAACCACTTCAGGTACTCAAGGTACATATAAAGTCAAGCTTAGTATCAATAAGTTCTACTGAACTTAGAGTTGTTTGTGAAGGGATAGCACACCCTTCCTACAGCTCAAGCTAGGATCAGTAGGCCACAAACTAGTGTAGGTAGTACAACACTGCACAACACTAGAATGTCCTCAAGGGATGGAGCCAGTGTATCCACCAAACCCCAGTATAAGGATATGACCTTCTTTGACTTGAAGGCCATGTGTGTTGCAAGACACCTGGGGTTAGGACAGAGTCCCTCTACACAACACCTGATAAATCTACTGATAGCAGATGATCTTAGACTAGCTCTAGGAGCTAGTATATCTGGATCAGGGGGTGGGTCAGCCATAGTCTCTGGGTCAGATGATGAAATCAAGATGACCTGGAGTCTGTGATTGAAGGACCAGACCCACAAGGGTCTGAACAGGTCAGAGGAATTCTCCCTAAGAGAGCTGACAGAGTGGAAGAAAGGCCTAGGTCCCCTTCAAGGGAATCTGACCACTCATATCACTCTGACAGAGGATCTGTCCACCAGAGGAACTCATACTCTAATAGAAGAGAGACCTCCTCTGAAAGAAGGCACAAAATGCTCCAGTATGAGGAAGCAAGACTTGCCCTCAGAACCAAGCAGTTGGCCTTAGATAGAGAAGCCTTTGAGCTCCAGAGAGCTTCTAAAAAAGAGGGGTTAGAACCCCCTGGTGGCAGCAACAGTGTCCCTACAGGCAGAGATTACATTCCAGACCATAGGAACCTGTCCAAGATTGTTCCTCCCTACCAGAGTGGGGATGATATCCACAAGTGGATAACTGCTATGGAGAGGGCCTGTAAAGTACAACAGGTCCCCCAGAAACAGTGGGCAGCAATCTTGTGGCTCCCCTTTTCTGATAAAGGAAGAGACAAGCTCCTCACTGTTAGAGAAGAGGATGCTGATGATTATGGAGTCCTGAGGAGTGCACTGATAGATGGGTTTGGCTTAACCACTGAACAGTACAGGTTGAAGTTCAAAGATACCCAGAAAGCACAGACTCAGGACTGGACTGACTTTGTTGATTGTGCAACCAAGGCTCTGGAGGGTTGGCTGGTTGGTAGTAGAGTTACTGATTGTAAGGGATTGTATAATCTTATAATGAGAGAACAGATCCTTAATAATTGCCAAAACCAGTTGTTGCATCAGTACCTGGTGGACTCTGATCTGACCTCTCCCCAAGAATTGGGAAAGAAGGCAGACAAATGGGTCAGAACCAGGGTGAGGCAGAAAACCCAGAACCAAGGGGGTGACACCAAGAAGCAAGATCCTAAAGGCTCTGAGAAAGGTGGGGATAAGGCAAAAGACCAGAAGTCTTCACAAGGGCCCCAAAAATCTGCATCTGGTGGGGATTCACAGTCTACAAAGGGAAAAGGCCAAAAGAAGCCCTGGTGCAAATTCTGTAAACAGAAAGGGCACTGGACTTCTGATTGTACCACGTCCAAAGACCAAACCACCACCACTCCTGCCCCTAAGGCAATTGTTCCCCCTAGTGCAGCTACTGGTGGAGGTGGTAATCAGAATAAGGGTGTAGTAGGGTTGACCCTGGGTTCTGATGTGGTCTCTGGTCTAGTCAGAGTACCCACTCTGGCATTGTTGGTTTGTGAGGGAGACCTTGACATGTCCTTCCTAGTGAGCCCCAGTAATCTGGGCAAATACAAACAGCAGCCTGTAATAAATGGCAAACAGGCTTTGGCATTCAGGGACACAGGTGCTAGTGTCACAATGGTGGCAGAGGATCTAGTGGACCCTGCACAGATCATCCTGGGTGAAATGTACCAGGTTACCAATGCAAGCAATGTCAGGATCAACCATAGTCTGGCAGTTGTGAATTTCCCCTGGGGAGGGGTAACTGGCCTCAAGAAAGTAGTAGTCAGTACAGACCTCCCTGTCGAATATCTATTGGGCAATGATCTAGAAACTTCAGCCTGGTCTGAAGTGGAGTTATGGACTCATGCTGAGATGTTGGGCATACCTGAGGAATTTGCTGTGACCAGGTCACAGGCCAAAATGCATAAAGCTGAACCAGCTCTGGATCCTGAAACTATGGACCAGATGCTACCCAAGAGGAGGAGCAGCAGGGTTAAGGCAGTGCCTTCCCCTCTGTCTCGGATCTCAGATTCCCCTCCTGAGGGAGGAAAAGCAGAGCCTGAAGAAAGAACTGCCCCAGAGGAACTTGAGCCTGGTCAGGTTGAGTTCTTGGGGGCAGGGGGACCTTCCAGGGAAGATCTGAGTAAGGAGCAACAGTGCTGCCCCTCTCTTGAACCCCTCAGACAGCAGGCTGCTGCTGAGGCTGCGGGGAGTGCTAGTGGGTCCCATAAAGTTTATTGGGATGAGGGACTCCTATATTCTGAGGCTAGAGATCCTACCCCTGGAGCCACCAGGAGGTTGGTAATACCTCAGAAGTTTAGGGGGTTCCTCTTGAACCAAGCACATGAAATCCCATTGGCAGGACACTTGGGCCAAAACAAGACCTGGGATAGGCTTGTTCCACATTTTCATTGGCCACACATGTCAGAGGACACCAAGGAGTTTTGTCGCTCCTGTGTCACTTGCCAAGCCAGTGGCAAGTCAGGTGGCACAACAAAGGCCCCCCTGATACCACTACCTGTGGTGGGGGTTCCCTTTGAAAGGGTAGGGATTGACATTGTTGGTCCCCTTGACCCTCCAACAGCATCTGGGCACAGGTGTATCCTGGTGGTAGTGGATCATGCCACCAGGTACCCAGAAGCCATTCTTCTCAGGACCACCACAGCCCCTGTGGTGGAAAGAGCCCTCATTGGAGTTTTCTCCAGAGTGTGTTTCCCTAAGGAGGTTATATCTGACAGAGGTACAAACTTCATGTCAGGGTATCTAACTGCAATGTAGAAGGAGTGTGGTGTAAACTACAAGTTCACTACTACCTATCACCCACAATGCAATGGGTTAGTTGAAAGGTTCAACAAAACCCTAAAGGGAATGATTAAAGGCCTCCCAGAAAAGCGTAGGCGAAAATGGGACCTTTTACTTCCCTGCCTTCTGTTTGCATACCGGGAGGTCCCACAGAAGGGGGTTGGCTACTGCCCTTTTGAACTTCTGTTTGGGCACCCTGTCAGAGGTCCATTATGTTTGGTGAAGGAGGGCTGGGAGTTACCTCTCAAACCTCCCAAACAGGATGTGATGGACTATGTACTTGGTCTCCGCTCCCGGATGTCTGAGTACATGAAGAAGGCAACCAGAAATCTGGAGGCAAGCCAAGAACTACAAAAAGCTTGGCATGACCAAAAGGCTGTACTGACTGTCTATCAGCCAGGACAGAAAGTGTGGGTGTTGGAGCCTGTGGCCCCAGCAGCTCTCCAAGATAAATGGAGTGGCCCCCATACCATTGTTGAGAAAAAGGGAGAAGTCACCTATCTGGTGGATCTTGGAACTCCCAGGAGCCCCCTTAGGGTGCTCCATGTCAACAGATTGAAACCATATGTTGACAGGGCTGACATGGGCTTGCTCATGGCAACTGATGAGGAACAGGAGGAGGAGAGTGACCCTCTCCCTGACCTGCTCCCACAGAACCCTGATGATGGGTCAGTAGATGGTGTTGCTTTGGCAAGCAGCCTCACTGACCATCAGCAAACTGAATGCAGACAAGTTCTGCAGCAGTTCAGACATATGTTTAGCCTGGCCCCTAGTCAGACTTCCTGGTGCACCCATGAGGTGGACACTGGAGACAGTCTGCCTGTCAAGAGTAAAATCTACAGGCAACCTGACCATGTCAGGGACTGTATCAGGACTGGTACAGAAAATGTTGGAACTAGGTGTGGTTGAGCCTTCAGATAGCCCTTGGGCTAGTCCAGTAGTCCTTGTGCCTAAACCCCATACCCAGGGTGGTAAGAAAGAAATGAGGTTTGGTGTTGACTACAGAGGCCTCAATGCAGTCACCAGGACTGATGCCTATCCAGTTCCCAGGGCAGATGAGCTCATTGCTACTTTGGCCTCAGCCAAATATCTGAGTACATTTGACCTAATAGCTGGCTACTGGCAAATCAAGTTAGCTGATGATGCCATGGCCAAAACAGCATTTTCAACCCCTGGTGGGCACTACCACTTTGTGGTGATGCCCTTTGGTTTGAAAAATGCACCTGCCACTTTTCAGAGGTTGGTGAATAAAGTTCTGACAGGTATGGAAACTTATTGCTCAGCTTATCTAGATGATATTGCTGTCTTTAGTTCCACCTGGCAGGATCACCTGGTCCACCTCAGAAATGTTTTGGAGGCCCTGAAAAAAGCAGGCCTCACTATCAAGGCCACTAAGTGCCAGATAGGGCAGAGTCAGGTTGTGTACCTGGGCCACCTTGTAGGTGGAGGCCAGGTTCAACCATTGCAGAGCAAAATCCAGACCATAATGGAATGGGTAGCTCCAACCACCCAGACACAAGTGAGAGCCTTTTTAGGCCTGACTGGGTACTATAGGAGGTTTGTTAAGGGATATGGATCTATAGTGACCCCTAAGATCTTACCTCTAAGAAAATGCCAAAAAAGGTTCAGCTAGCTGTCAAAAGGCATTTGATGACCTGAAGCAGGCCATGTGCACTGCTCCCATCCTACAGAGTCCAGACTACACAAACAATTTCATTGTACAAACAGATGCTTCTGAGCTGGGTGTGGGAGCTGTACTGTCTCAACTGAATGATGATGGTAAAGTCCAGCCAGTAGCTTTTATAAGCAGACGGCTGACCCCTAGAGAGAAACGTTGGTCAGCTATAGAGAGGGAGGCCTTTGCTGTGATGTGGGCCCTGAAGAAGCTGAGGTCATACTTGTTTGGCACTCACTTCATAGTTCAGACTGACCACAAGCCCCTCCTATGGCTCAAACAGATGAAAAGTGAAAATCCTAAACTGCTAAGGTGGTCCATTTCCCTACAGGGGATGGACTATAGAGTGGAACATAGACCTGGGACCCAACATGCCAATGCAGATGGACTCTCAAGGTATTTCCACTTAGAACACGAAGACTCAACTGGTCAAGCTTAGTTTAGTGTCCCTGCGTTTGGGGGGGGGGGTTGTGTAGGAGAGTAGGATCTGCACTTATGTTGCCCTCACTTTTTTTCTGATGTTAACACTGGTTTCTGGCTATAGTCTGGCTGGATCCCTGCTAATCAGGGCCCCAGTCTCTCTGTTCTCTCTAAACAACTTGGAGTGCATATTAGATGCGCTAGTTATTGGATATTGTGGTACCTTACGAGCCCCTAGTATATGGTACCTTAGGTACCAAGGGCATAGGTACTTCACAGGCCTACCAGGGGCTGAAGCATGTATTATGCCACCCCTGGGAAGCAGACTAAATCTGACATGACAGGCCTGCTACTGAAGCCTGGGTGAGGTAGTGTTAGCACTCCTCACTGAGGTATAGGTTCCTATATCTCACCATACACACACATATAAACCTATCAGTCACCCCTAAGGCAGGCCCTATCAATCCTGAGGGCAGGGTGCTTGGTTTACAATGTTAGGGGGTGCCTCTGCCTGAGCAGGACCCCTCTGCAGCTGGCAGGGTCTATTCCCTGTGGCTGTTTGTGGATGCGGTTAAACCATATACTCTTAAGTGCATTATAACCTACCGGTAAATGCTAACTTTGGAATGACTGCATCAAAACATGTCGTGTTTGGTGTCAAACAACTTGGAATCATACCTCCACACCAGTAACTGGTGTGGGAGTATGATCCCACCCTTTTAGAGGGGACGACATGTACCCACTGTGGAAAGATGGTAGAAATCTCAAAGAGCCCTGGCATCACAAAATGGATGCCACCAGCACAGACACTGGGCTGCCCTCCTGTTACTGACTGAAACTCGCAGTGGAGGAGGCCCAACAATAGGCATCCTGTCACAGGGAGGTGTCACCACCTTCCAGACAGGATTTAGTGTATTGGGGCTGGGTGGGTGCACTCCTAGTGTGCTTTGAAGTCCTGCACTGGGGAAGCAGTAGGCTCCTCTGTGCATATGCCAGCTCAAACCAGTTCAGGGGCTACCTGTCCCTGCTCTGGCACGAAACTGGACAAAGGGAAGTGGGTGTAACCGCCCCCTACCCTGACCCTCCGAGAGGAGTGGTCAAAAAAGCTAGTCCCTCCCTTTCTTTTAGTATAAGATAGGGAACCCTTGCCATTGCAAACTAGATATCGCTGGATGACGCTTTACAAGAAGGATCCTGGTCCTTCGACATTCCACTACCGTTGGAAGACAGACGAATCTCCCTTGGTGTCAAGGAGTGACTCCCCTGCTTGGCAGGCACCAAAAACTTGAATCAACGGTCGCAAACTTTCCCGCTCCCGCCGGAGTCCGAAGTCCCTGCAGCCCCAGAAGTGGATTTCCTGACTTCTTGATGGCCATTGTGAGTCCCCAGCAGAGCTGAGGCGAGTGGACCCCACGAGTGACGAGGAACAGCAATACCTGGGTACCATGCACTATTGTCGACTGCAACCCCTTCACGACGCTCTACAAACTTGTGCTTTGGACCATTTGTGGCCCAAGCCTCCAGCAGGTGGTGCACTGAAAATCAGAGGCCTACCCCATCCCGAGTGACCGTGGACTCTTGTAAAGCATTTCCTCACAAGGCATCTTTGCGATCCCTTGCCCATTGGCTTATGGGTCTCCTGAAGACTTTCTGATCAAACCAAAGGGCTCCTCTGATTACTCCAGGCCTGCCCTCACTTACCCTCGCTGGGTGAGTCCCTCAGACCTTGCTGCTTTGCACCATTGACTTAATTCTTTTTTCACAAGACTTGCTGTTGCCAAGGCTTGTTGGCTTCAATCCGGTTGCCAACACCTCAGTCAGCTGCAGACATTGTGGGACACTCCGAATCCAGCTGCTGGTCATCATCGATCCCTCCTAGTCCTCGTGAGCGAAGAGTCAAAACACTCTTGATCACCTGAAATCACCCGACATCCGTGGGCATCCATCTACCTGGCCCCGGGTCACTGGCAAGTGACTGTGAACACTGTCCCTTCTGCTTTCAGGTCATCTTCATCTTGAATCCAGCCTTGGATTCCACCGGACGCTTCTCCAGCCTTCGCAAGCAGCAAATCTTCTTTGGCTTCCATAGAAAACAGCGATGCGACCCGACACCAAAAGACACCTATGCACCCGGCTTCCCTGGGTGAGGTATCTCGTGCACTCCGGTGCCCTAGTGTGTGTTGGCCCTCGAATTACTTACCTTGTAAGTGGCTTGCTTGTATACTTCCTCAAAGTACCCTAAAACTTAAAAAATCCTACCGCGACTTGCTCCATTGAAATCAATAGGGAACCCGCGGCTGTGTTCTCACACTGCACGCGTCTTCCGTGGGTCTTTTACTTACCTGCCTTGGGTGGATTAGTGAATCCCCAGCGATTCTACAGGCCCTAGGCCTGGTCCCCTTGCAAGTTGACTTTCCTAAACCTCTTTTTTAGTATATGGTCTGGTACGCCCCTAGGGCCCCAGCCATATTTGTGCTTAACTTATTGTGAAACGTTGATATTTGAATGTGTTCCTGACTTCTAATCTCATAAAGAGATTAGTAGAGTGTGTCTAGAAATAAATACATATATATTTGATATATATACCTGTGTGGTGTCCTTTCATTTGGTAATTCAAGAGATTATAAGGTAAATCAAGTTGCTTTACATTCCTCTGAGACTTAGCCTGAAGGCTGCTCTCCCCCAGCTAACACTAGGATAGCTTTCTTTAAAAGGTTGTCATAAACCTATCTACCATAAGAGTCAAATTGGACTGGTGCGTGGTGGCCACTATAACTAGTGACCAGCATATGCCAGGCCAACTTCTCACACTCTCTTTGCGGTCTGCCCAGAGCTGCAACGGCTTCCCTAAGAGCCTCAATCAACGCTGCAGCGAGACTTATCACTGGCTCGAAAAGAAGCTCCCACATATCCCCTGACCTAAAATCCCTTAATTGGCTACCTTTTGAAGCCAGAATTTATTTCAAAATAGCATGTATGACACATAAAGCCTTTCATCACAACGCACCCAGCTATCCTCATGTGGGGTCAGATCGTCAAGAAGTGCTAAAAACCTACTGAAACTGCAAAGATTCAACAAGAAGAAAACATATAACCAAACCTTTTCAGGGATGACACCCAGAATTTGGAATGCTATACCCCAGAAATTATTTATAGAAAACAAGAGCCACCTATATGTCCCTGTGAACTGGGTATTACTGTTAAGTAAGAAAATGTTCACAAGGAACTTATTCAGAATAGTACATTTGTAATATGGAGTAGAAATTATACTCACAGCTGATTTAATCAAAAGACAAAAGAGTATACCAAGAATTATTTCACTTTGCCAAGGAAAACAATTACTTAATTAGCCTGGAGAGCTTATTTACTTCAGCCAAAGTAAATATAATTTATTACATAATCGTGTCTGATGCAGCTTGGGGCATCTAGTGTCTCCGCTGTGTCTGTGATCCCAAACAAGACATGTAGGTAGAGGCAGACGAGTAAATAGTCTGTATAAAGGGTATGACAGCCGCAATGGACCGTCGTATCTGTAGTCTTGGGGAATCGCTGTCCAAGTCAAACCCGCAACCGATAGACTTGTGTATAATGTTCCCGCTGTAATTATATTATTTTTCAGGAGACGAACGAGTGAAGCATCCGATCCCGCGGCGCAAGTCGGTAACTTGCAACCTGTATGGTCCATTGGGGCTGTCATACCCTTTATACAGACTATTTACTCGTCTGCCTCTACCTACATGTCTTGAATTCTACTCAATACTTGGTGATTTTAACTATCACTTGGAACTGGGCACCAACCCGGACACGGACAGACTTCTAGATGTTATGGCAGCTTATGGCCTACAGTTAGTATCTGAACCCACACATGAAGGAGGCCAAATTTTAGATGGATTGTTTTCCAATCATCCTGATATCGCCTACTGTGGGGTCGACGCGCTTCCTTGGACTGACCACAAAGCAGTATTTTTTTAGGTCAGGGCTAGGTTAACTGGGATGGGCACGCCTCACAAACCCACAAAGTTTATGTTTCGGAGATGGAACAGGATCACTAGTACCGGCCTAGCGGCCGCTCTTGATCCTTCCCCTCCCACCCTAGATGGAAATAATGAGGTGGCAGCAGCCCAGTTTAACGAATAGATTCAGGGAGCAGTCAACTGTGTCGCTCCCGAGCAGACTGCCACACTCAACAGGCGTCCCGCCGGGGCACCGTGGTACGGCCCGGAGCTTAAACAACTAAAAGTTGAATGCAGAAGGTACAAGCGTCTTTGGAGAGTGGATTATAGTAGGGTCAGTAAAGACGTCTACAATGGGGCCCTCAATTAATATAAAGAGGCCAATCTGTTAGCCAAAAAAGCATATTTTACTGTGAAAATCCAGGCCGCGGGTAACTCCGCTAAAGAGCTTTTTGAATCCGTGTCCTTTTTGGCCAAACCTCAGCAGGGTAGTCTTTTCAACCCCGGCCAGGATTTTTGTAACCAGCTGGCGACCTTTTTTCATGATAAGGTCCAGACAATGTATGATGACCTGTCCAACTTACCAACTCTACACTCTGTACTAGGCACACAGCAACCTCTCCGGGGCGAGGAGAATCTGCAATGTAGCCTTATGAGTTTTGGGTCCCAATCGGTTGAGGCAGTAACCGACATTTTAAAATCCACCAAATCGGGCTCAGCTTTTGATCCCTGTCCCCCGTCGGTCATGCATCTGGCGGCAGAGAGGATTACTCATACTCTCACGCTCCTGATTAACCAAGTCCTGGCATCAGGGATTTATCCTATCGCCTGGAAAACTGCTAGTGTCAGACCGATTCTTAAGAAAGTCACGCTTGAGCCCACTGATTTTAAAAATTATCGACCAATCTCGGGCCTGCCATTAGTAGCCAAGGTCATGGAAAGACACATGAACACAACATTAACCGAGTATTTGGATTGTAACAGCTTTCTTGACTCATCTCAGCATGGCTTTCCTCCGAAAGACTCTACTGAGTCTGCTCTAATCACTGCAGCGGAGGGAATCCGGGCTGCAGTCGATGGGGGAGGGAGGGCAATCCTTGTCCTCCTTGATTTGTCGGCTGCATTCGACACCGTTAATCATACGGTGTTGGTGCGGCGACTAAAGGTGGTAGGGATTAGTGAGCGGGCTTTAGTCCTCCTCTCATCTTTTATGGAAGACAGAAAGCAAACACTGAACTGGGAGGGTCTACAATCAGGTAATTTCAATCTGCCCTGCGGTGTCCCACAGGGCTCAGCCTTGTCCCCTACCCTGTTTAATGTCTATGTGAGGCCGTTGGCCAGTGTAGTGAGGAAACACGGCTTTACCTTTGTGTCCTATGCGGATGATTCGCAATTGGTTATTTCCCTATCCGACAGACCAGAGTTAACAGCGGTAAAGTTCCATTCCTGTCTCAAGGACATCATGGACTGGATGAGCCATAGATTTTTTTAAAGATTAACACGGAGAAAACAGAAGTTATCGAATTTAGGAATTGCCCACCAATATGGAGCAACCGGTGGTGGCCACCAGAGGCGGGGGAATGTCCCCTACCTGTGGGAAAGGTGAGGAATCTCGGAGTGATCTTTGATAACAAACTGAACATGTCGGCTCAGGTTAACAGCATAACCTCAGCCTGTTTTTTTCTGCTTAAGACCCTTCGCAAAATCTTCCCTTTCATCCCCAGGGCACTCCAGAAGATGGAAATGGCTGCCCTCTTCATGTCCAGACTTGATTATTGTAATGCGATGTTTCTGGGCATTGATAAGTATCAGATTAGCAAAATTCAATCACTGCAGAATGCTGCTGTCCATGTTGTTTTACAACTTCCGAAGGGTCACCACCCCTCTAACGGAAGAAGGTCACTACATTGGCTTCCTGTTCAACAGAGAATTGAGTTTAAGGCACTTTGCCAGGTACACAAGGCACATTATGGTGGGGGTTCTGTGGACTGTCAAAACAGGTTCAGGCTCTACATTCCCCCGCAAGATCTACGATCGGCCAACCTTGGCCTTATCTGCACTTCCAGATATAGACGTGCTAGATGGGGCGGCCGTTTATTCTCTAATTGGGCAACTCAGCTATGGAACAAACTACCTGTGGCCTTACGTCTTCAGCCAAATTTCTCCTCTTTCAGGAAAGCTCTGAAGTTCCGGTTGTTCAATCTCCAGTAGCTATCTGCCCCCACTCTGTTCATTTTCCCACACTCTAGTGCCAAGACGCCATTGGCATGCGAGCGCTTAATAAGCTTCTTTATACTTATACTGTCCAGCCAGGCATCCTAGATATTTTATCTACATTAGGCTTGATATACAGGGAACTTTTTGTTATGTACCATATACCTATGTATCTACGAGACGATGTTTATGCTATCATTGACTTGCATTGAACTTTATGTTATTTACCTTGTACTATATAGCTAAGACACTGACCCTGTAAAGCGCTTTGATACCCGCAACGGTCTGGTTCGCGCTTTATAAAACTTTCAAAATGAAAATAAATAAAAAAAGTAAAATCAGTCTAAAACTGGTGAATGGCAAGTCCACCCACCTAGGGGTTCCCCGGTCTTATGATGAATGTCAGGAACTGCTTAGTTCCAGCTGCAGGTCTCTGCCATCAGTAATATTGTGCTGTTGGGCCAGCTGCCACAGGTCTGCAATTGTCACCTCATCGGAATCTGTCCTATATAGGCTGGACCTTATGGTGCAGGTTTTCCCATTTTTGACCAGAATAAAAGGCATGGCACTTGCGAACAGGACTAAAGCAACAGTATCGCCCCAGAGGAAACCAAACCAGTAATGGGTGGAATGCTAGAACTAATCTCAGCCACTGATAATTACTCTGTGTGGCATTCTAGTCCATTGTTTTTAGCCCACTAGTATTCTAAAATCAGCCAATGCACTTCAGCTTATCCAGCCTCTGGTTAAAAAAGCAAAATATGGCTCTAAGGTCCTTAAAGTTATTGGGTCTTGAATTCTGGAATTATCTGAACCCTGCAAAAAAAACTGCACTTTCAGAGAAGAATGCAAATGACCTCCTAAATCCAGCATACTTCTATATGCCGAATATCCCTTATGCCTTCATTTTATCTTGGGTCTTAAACATACTCTTTTATAGACTGACCAAGATCTTCAAAATGATTCCCTTGCTGTTCACCTTTTCTGTCTTTCTGATCACCTTCCTTCTATGATTATCCTTGTTCTATCCCTCGCCATACTTAGGGATTTATATTTCAACAGAGGTAGCTCAATCCTGGCTACACAAAACAACCTAGTTTCTCAGCTGGATAGGCTACATAATGATATCTCCTCCGATCCCCCTTTGCCCTGTTGGTGATGGGTCGTGAAACGATCCTCTAAATGGTTTCACTCCTGGGACTTCTATATCATCTTCAAAACTGCCCATACAGTTTATCCTGCAGTTTTTTTGTCCACCTCAACTCCCTCCCTCAAGGGTTCTACTGGAGTAGTGGCTTCACTTAGATGCCAGTGTCTAACTGGCACATGCATCAAAGCTTTTTGCGATCGCAAACGGTGCGATTCGCAAAAATCGGCCGTTTGCAATCGCAAAATTAGCTTTTGCGATGCATCAAGGGTCAAGGCCCTCGCAATTTGAGAATCCGCAATTAATTGCGAGTTCTCAAATTGCGATTGCATTTAAGGAATCGCATTTTGCGATTCCTTAAATGCAAGAACCACTTTAACATAGCGATTTCGCTACTAGGAGGCGCAAATTACCATGAAGTTGAACTTCATGGTAATTTGTAAAAACTTTGAAAAATGCACTAAAAGTGCATTTTTCAAAGTTGTAGGTTGCACACACACATGTCCTTGGGACATGTGTGTGCGCAACATTTGTGCACAGATCACAATTTCAGGGGGTGCAACAGGGTGTCCTTTTGACACCCTTGCACCCTTGAAATTGCATGAGCAATTTGCGAGTACCAATTGGTACTCGCAAATTGCGCTTGCAATTTCCCATTCATTCCTTTGGGCCTACAGGCCCATAGGAATGAATGGGAAGCTATTCCTTATGTGCGACTCGCTATTTGCGAGTCGCAAATAAGGAATGTGTAGGAATCGCTATTATTATAGCGATTCCTACATGCATAGGATTTTGCAAGTCCTTAATTGCGAATCCTTAATATTTGCAATTAAGGATTCGCAAAATCCTAGCTTGATGCATGTGCCTGTATGTCCTTTAAATCTCATTTTGGTTTCCGCTCTGTAGCACCCAATATTGTTTCATGTTATTGCACTTCACATTAACCTCTTCAGCGCGGCGCGGATTTCCGCGCCACGCTGAAGATTCCGTGCGCGGGCGGGGCCATGACGGAACGGTTCCGTCATGCGCACAGCGCAACCGACGTGCATGACGGAACCGTTCCGTCATGTGCGTCGAAGGGTTTAATAATGGTGAATGAATGGATGAGTGGTTCATGTTCAGACCTCGCTCATGTGACTAAGAGATGGGCAAAGGGGAACTGCACCCAACACACTTTCTGTATGAGAGCTGTGTCCGGGCAGATCTCTTCCTGCTACTGCTCCCGTGTTGAGGCATGGCATGAAACCTTGAAGACTGTGTGATGGAAGGTGAAACTGAATAGGCAAACCACAATATAGATGGGTGGCAGACTGAACGAGGTAAACGATTTACAAGGTTTTGAGGGAAGTGACAACAGAAGACTATCCAAGCTAAGTCATGCCCTGCAATGCCCTCCTCTCGTTTGACACATTTGAGTTCTACTTTTATATAAAGATACCAATTCTTTAGATGTTAGACTTTAATCTGCATGAAGTTAAGCTGTTGATAAGTGACTTACAGGCACATGCATCAAAGGAAAAACCGGTCGCAAACAGGCAGATTCTCAGAATATGCCCCTTTGCGACCGGTATTTTTGCATTTGGGATGCATTATCCCAAATGACAAAATCGCAATTTAAGGAATCTCTAAATTGCGATTACTTAAATTGTGATTGCATTTAAGAAATCCCAAATTAAGATTCCTTAAATGCAATGCATTAAAGTAAAAAAAATTGCGATTTCGCTAATAGGGGGAGCAAATTACCATGAAGTTGAACTTCATGGTAATTTGCAAAAACTTTGGAAAATGCCATTTTGTGCATTTTTCAAAGTTTCATGTTGCGCTCACACATGCCCTTAGGGCATGTGTCTGTGCAACATATGTGCACGGATCAATTTCAAGGGTGCAATAGGGTGTCATTTTGATACCCTTGCACGCTTGAAATTGCATGAGTAATTTGCGAGTACCTACTGGTACTCGCAAATTGCTAATGCAATCTCCAATTCATTCCTATGGGCCTGGAGGCCCATAGGAATGAATGGGACGGCATTCCTTAATTGCGACTCGCAATTTGCGAGTCGCAATTAAGGAATGTGTAGGAATCGCTATTTTTATAGCGATTCCTACATGCATAGGCTTTTGCAATTCCTTAATTATGATTCCTTAATAATCGCAATTAAGGAATCGCAAAAGCCTACGTTGATGCATGTGCCAGTTAGAGTGAAAAAAATCTCCTTGCTCTATCGGTCTCTGGAATTGAATACACTGGATGCATTCTGTGCTCTCAGACAGGCACTGGAAATGCATATAGGATCACTCGAGGATGAAGAATGGTGAATTGCCTTATGGCGCTCCCAGAGGTGGCTACTGTGATTCAATTTCCCATGATCCGGTTCAAATCTCTGAACAAAGTGTAACTCACAAGGGAAAAACTCTGGCGCTTTGACTGGGGGAGCATTCCGCAAGCTGCCTGAGATGTGGGAGTCATGTGGATAACTTTCTCCACAAAGTGTGGTTGTGTCATTGACTTCAGACCTTTTGACAGCAAGTGTTTTAAAGCTTAGAGGGTGTTCCAGTTTGGTAAATTGAGATTACCCTTAAATTGTCCCTCCTCTACCTTGTGTCTGACCTAGAGGCCAGTAGGTAGGCACATGCAGGTACATGCATCAACCATTTTTGCGAGCGCAAACAGTGCGATTCGCAAAAATCGGCCGTTTGCGCCAAAAAAAAGGGCATTTGTGATGCATCAAGGTTGAAGGCACTCGCAATTTGAGAATTCGCAATTAATTGCGATTTCTCACATTGCGATTGCATTTAAGGAATCACATTTTGCGATTCCTTAAATGCAATGCAAGAACCACTTTAACATAGCGATTTCGCTACTGGGGGGCGCAAATTACCATGAAGCGGAACTTGATGGTAATTTGCAAAAAGTTTGAAAAATGCACTAAAGTGCATTTTTCAAAGTTGTAGGTTACACACCCACATGCCCTTGGGCCATATGTGCATGCAACATGTGTGCACAAGGCAATTTCAGGGGTGCAACAGGGTGTCCTTTGGACACCCTTGCACCCTTGAAATTGCATGCGCAATTTGCGAGTACCTATTGGTACTCGCAAATTGTGCATGCAATCTCCCATTCATTTCTATGGGCCTGTAGGCCCATAGGAATGTATAGGAAGGCATTCCTTAATTGTAACTCGCAATTTGCGAGTCACAATTAAGGAATGTTTAGGAATCACTATTTTAATAGCAATTCCTACATGCATATTCTTTTGAGAGTCCTTAATTGTGATTCCTTAATAATCGCAATTAAGGACTCGCAAAAGCTTTTCTTGATGCATGTGCCTGTTGCTGTCTATACATGGAGGACTGAGTATTGGGAAATGGAGCGTGGCTAGGGTGACCAGGCAATCAGTATTTTGGGATTATCCTGGTTTTTCACTGTCTATCCTGGCAAATTTCAATAAATTTAGGACACATGCCAGTTTTCGGAATGGGTTTCCTGAACATGTAGCAATGCAAGTTTTTATGTCTTCCACCCCAGGCTTAGTTAGCAACCCTTATCAGAATGCAAGGTAATGAACACAGGTAATAATGTCTGTAAACATGCATTTAATTCCACCTTAGCGCCTCATTGTTATGTATTTTTTATGTCGGTGAATGTAACAAAAATCATTCTATGCCCTTCGATTGATGAAAAATTGTAGCCTCTCTTATTTGTTTGTAGAATGTCCTGTTTTTAATGTAAACATCTGGTCATCCTAAGCATAGGATGAAATTGGCTGGTTGATGATCAGCCTGAACTCGCTGGGGGGGGGGAAGGGGAGCAATGGACCATTGAATGGCGTTTGAGCTTCCAATCTATAAATACAGGCACTGTCCCCAGAAACAACACATGTTGTGGGGTGAAGGGCAACAACACTGGGATCTTGAGATGTGATGTTGGAAGGAGTAGTGGTGTGAATGGGATTGATGCACTGTAAAATAATCCATGGATGAAGATGTGGAATGGAATTATTAATGGTATAACCATGGCTTAATCAAGGAATGATGGCTATATCCACTCTGTCTTCCTCGGGTGGCTCGATGCTGTTTGCTGAAATGCAAACTATAAGTGGTTATCGTCATATATCTAATGACAATAACATTGATAAACAAGCATTGGCATAGCCAATAAGTCTCGCCTTTGGTGCCTTATAAGTGTTTAGCCGTGCAACAGTTGCATAACTAAAAAGCGAGACCTATTGGCTATGCCAAGCGGCCGTGCGGCCGCGAAAGTGAAAGTAATTGCGGTCAAGCGCGGCGCGCGCGCCAGCGCACATGCACTGTAACTCTAGGCTGGCCTGGTAACACTTTTTGGAGCCCTCTCAATAAGTCTCGCCAGACCAGCGCATGCGCTGGGTCAGGCGAGACCTAAAAACAAGAAGTATGAACTTAATGCAGGGGTATTAACCTTAAAAAGAACTTGATTAAGTGGCGCGTTCACATGATGAGTCAGACTGGTGGGCTCAGCATGATGTGCGCCTCCTTCCATCATAGCCCTCAGCGGGTGACACTCTGAACAAGCATTGGCATAGCCAATAGGTCTCGCTTTTGGGACCTTATAAGTATTTAGTTATGTAGCACAATATCCTTTGTGTAACAACATCAACCATTGCATGGCTAAACACTTATAAGGTCCCAACTGGTGCTCATGTAAAGCGCTCTAATACCTTTGGGTCGAGTTCGCGCTATATAAAACTAAAAAAATATATACATATAAGTACCTTTGGGCCACACACCTAAGGAGCAGGGTCAAGACTGTTTTGCATACGGCTGGGTCCAAACTGGGGTGGCATAATGAGCAAATGAACAATGGATTAAACCCAGATCTGTTGACTGTGTGCGAGTGGTTGAAAAGTTTCAGCCCTCCGTCCATCATCTTGTTGTATTTGCTATGCTCGCCCTAGGTGGCCAAAGGTATGCCCAGACGTGGCTCCCTTGCTCGCTTAGCCACTGGATTCAAGCTAGCTTGGCTGATGATGGATGATGCCCCGAAACTGGTCCTAGAATGCTTGTTTCCGGTCCAGCAAGGACCTGCCCTGGCAATTCGGGCTGGACTGTTCCCATAAGGTGCAGGGTCAAGACTGATTTGCATATGACTGGGTCCAAACTGGTGTGGCATGGTGAGCAAAAGAACGATGTATTAAACCCAGATCTGTTGACTGGGGGTGAGTGGTTAAAAAGTTTCAGCACTTCCCCCATCATCTTGTGTATGCCACACACCTATAAACCTTGCTCAAGCACCTGGATACCCTCTAGGGTGGTACAAATCAACATAACACCGCGCACCAACGTGCACGCCCCCCACTGAATACAGCATACAATGGCACAGCACTTCACAGTTGCAGGCAGAGACAGTCAGTAGAAAGAAGTGCCTGGATGGGAACTTCACCCCGCATCAAAAGGTCGTGTGTTAGGCTCAGGGATGCCAGCATCACACAGCAATACTGAGTACAGCATAACAGAGCGAGTGCTTCACAGCACCAGCTGCAGGCAAAGCAGAGAGATGAGGCTGACTAGGAACTGTCTCCCGGGGCAATAACCGGAGCACGGCAACCAAAGAGTACTTGAGATTTTGGAGTGGGTGACGCAGGGGACACCACCCACATTTTGAAGCGGAAACTGAAGATGAATTAAAAGGGTGACAGAGAGCACTGCTTTCTGAAGTCACTGCTGCCGTGTGAAGCGGTGCACCCTGGGAAGGCAGCGGATGTTATTTCAAGTTATTGTTACTGTTGGCTCACCAGGCTTGACACACTTGCTCAAGCATGTGTTTGACCACAATTAAATCACTAGAAAAAAACAAACGGTTTTGGAGCCGCCTAGAGTTTGCACCTAATTTACATCTCTTCGAGGAGAGACAAGTGAAGTGCAGCGCGGCTTCAGACGGACTTGTAAAAGGGGGTAAGATGTAACCCCCAGACACGTAGACTGACTCCATTCTGGGCTTTTCCACTTGAACAAACTGTGTGATCCTTGCCCATTTACTTCACTATTATTTTTCTGAACCGACTAGTTTATGAGCGAATTGAAGTAATTTAGTCCAGGTCTGCGCTCTACAAAGCACCATCTGTGTATGGTTAGTATACAATCATCCCCCCTTATATTTATGAATCACAATATAGGCCACATACATAAAGAACATGACCAACTGAGACGTTTTGGGTAACTCGTTGCAACATCAAGGCATGGGGGATTTTATTTAATACTACTTTCAATTAATGTCACTCAATTCAATTCAATAGTTCTTTATTCGGTGGTTAAAAACCATCATAAAAGAGTACACATATATACAAATAAAACAGTATTAGATGATTATACAGAACATTGACTGAATCTATGTGCATACAAATCGTTCATTCTTCACAGAAAATCTATCTTAAAAACTTAGTCAAAATGACGAGTAGGGGGTCTACAGTGTTCGTGCTTAATACTGGCCTCTAGTTACCCTGAGTCTAAGTGCAAATTTCAGGAAGCTTATCACCGAACACAATGTTAGCGGGTCACTATCCCTTTGTAGGAAGGTCAATGCCTCTTTGGCTCGAGTGAGCCTAGCCTTTTTTAAAATATCTTTTAAAAATCTGCGTCTTGGGATTGCATATATGGGACATAAAAGTACAAAATGAAGGGTGTCCTGCGGAGACCTATTGTCGCAGCCGCAGGCACCCTTCTGCTCAATTGAGTGACTAAAACCAGCTGGGTCAGCTAACAAATAAGGTAAAAATTTGAGCCTAAAACGTGACATTAAAAACCTTTCTTGAGCATTATACATGACCCAAAGATATGGTTCCATCCCTTCAGTAGTTTCAAGCCTGCTATAAGTACTCACTGTTGGTTTGCTCCCTTCTATTGTAATTCTGCCCGATACTCTTAATTCCATAAAAATTCTCTTCAGGTTAAGCTTATCCTGAGCAATAATCAATGAGGGGTTTGAGTACAGCTCTTGGCGACCCATATTTTCCAGGCTAGTCTTAACATAATTAAGCCATGAGATATTCAGGCTTTTGTCTCTACCAAGGCAATCTTGTATGATCAACCTGCTCAACGCGGCTTCCGGGTTCGTCCATATTTTGAGCCAGGCCAGGATTGGTCTAAACTTAATCAAATCCTCTAGGTAAGGTCTTCCTAGTTCTTTGTGGACTATTACAGCTGGTGTGCAGTTAGAGACTTTCAATACTGAGCAAAATATTTTATTTTCCTCCCTTTGTAGACCATCAAGGTTTATAAATCCCCATACTTCTGAGCCGTACATGGTTTTGGGACAACACATTGAGCCATAAAGGTTCATTGTTTGTTCCGGACACCATCGGCCAACTCTCCTCCCATAACCTGAAATGGCCCCAAATGATGCCACCAATTTGCCACACCTTTCCTTGGGCAGAGGTGCGAATTTCAGTGACTCATCAAAGAGCACACCTAAATACGAGAACGATTGCACCCTTTCTAATGTGTGGCTGCCAATTCTATAAGTAAAACTGGTCCGTGGCTTGTGGCCTGCTGTCATTACATATGATTTTTTTAAATTGACAGACAAATCTAACACCTCCATAAATTTTACGAACCCATCAATTGGGATCTGCAGGCTTTTGGGGGTTCGCGCCAGGAGAACCGCATCATCTGCGTACAATAGCACCGGGATATTACGTGTCCCCGCCCTTGGGCAGTCTGT
This sequence comes from Triturus cristatus, assembly GCF_964204655.1. Classification (NCBI taxonomy): domain Eukaryota; kingdom Metazoa; phylum Chordata; class Amphibia; order Caudata; family Salamandridae; genus Triturus; species Triturus cristatus. Next base: position 84,215,289 of record NC_140592.1, read on the forward strand.
TTTTAGGTTATTAAGGGATTGTTCCAAATTATTAATATATAACGAAAATAAGAAAGGAGCTAAAATACATCCCTGCCTCACGCCACTAGTACAACTGAAGGAATCAGTCAGCCCCCGTCCTTGTTATAACGTACCCTGGCGGAGGTCTCTCTGTGCAATTCCCTCAGTGTGCAAATTATACCTGGGTCAATTCCAAGTTGGTTCATCATTGCCCAGAGCTTGTTCCTGTTGACATGGTCGAATGCAGCGGCCAAGTCCATGAACACCAAATACATGGCTTCGTTGCTAGTTTTGGTGTACTTTGCAACCAGCATGTATAGGTTCAGGCATTGGTCGCTGGTAGACCTGCCGGTCCGAAAACCGTACTGGGCGTCTGAGATGATGTTATTATCCTCAGCCCACTCGGTCAATCGATTCAGGATTACTCTTCCCAGGATTTTAGCTGTAACATCTATCAAAGAAATAGGGCGGTAGCATTGGGGGTTATCTCTGTTACCTTTTTTAAAAATGGGTACTATAATGGCCGATGACCAAGACCGAGGCAGACCGACCATAATGGCCGCGTTTATTACTTTAGTTAAAATAGGGGCCCATAATTCCACGTTACTCAGGAACAAGTCCGGGGGGGTCCCATCTGGGCCCGGGGCTTTATTTTTGGTGAGTCCCTCAATACCCAGTCTCATTTCATCTAGGGAGAATTCCAACATCTTTCCCTGCGTGTTCACCCCCTTCCCCCCCCATCTCTATCCTATCTTCCTCCCCATGGTTGTACATGCCCTCAAAATGAGCTATCCACTGTTCCGGGAGGACGTTTGTTGGGACCTCAGGGTCATTATTTCATTATTATCTTGAAAACAAGGGGAATTTATTAATCTCCAAAATTCTGTAATATCCCTTTTTTCAGAGGCCTCCCTCAGGGCCGCCCATGCTTCCCCCTGCAGTGTTACTTTCCTTCTTTTTAGCTCCTTCCTATATGTAGATCTGTATGTATTAACTTTTACTGGGTCCCTAGGTTTGCTGCTCAGGGCATTTTTTAAGTCCTTCAAAGCTTGTGTACATCCCCCGTCGAACCATCTCGGCAAGTTAGGGTGGGTTATCTTTGGGGCCTTGGTCAACAATAACCCTTCCACCAAGCTGGTTATTTGTCCAAATGCATTTATTAAACGCGCCCCTGCCACAGAGAGGTCTAAACACTCATCAAGGGACCGATAAAATCTGTCCCCATCTAATTTCGCCCACTTGAGTCTTCTGCCTTGGGCCGTCACACTTTCAAGGATGCCCTCAACTGGCTTGTTCTTTTGTTTAGCCTGAAGCAAAAACTCCATAACCAAGGGGTTATGGTCGCTAAATGGGCTCCACTCAATTCCTACTTCGATGATCCGGTTTTTTAAACATCTAGAGGCGAGAATGTAATCTATATAGGAAGAGCACCCTCTCCCTTTAAAGGTAGGGGGGAGTGTGCCATCCAGTCCCAGTGGGATCATATCGACTGTGTGTTCCAGATCGTGAGAGTGGATGAGCTTACCCAATTCTATACCACTTAATGAGTGGCTGAAATGGAGACCTTTTTCTATTGGGCATTTTGACCAGTCCATATTGATCGGTAACAACCGCGGGCATAAGTGGCAGTTCAAATCACCCATTACTAGTGTCGATAGTGCCAGGGCACCATAGGCAGGTGCGAGTTCTTGATTCAACTTAGCATCTAGTTCCCTCAGAATGGAGATATCATTATCAGGGAGGCCGGTGTTATACACATTGAACAACACAAGCCCAAACCCTTTGTTCCTAAACCTCAGGGCCTGGATGTTCCATGCGAACCAGTCCACATTAGACCATTTGCCTTCTTTGTTCAGATCTACATATATTATCAAACCACCCTTAGCTCTACCTGAGGGTTTTTTTTGTGCTGGTGTAAAGAAACATTTATAGCCAGCCATATGGAGGTGGGTGTTGTCCGTTGCCCAGGTTTCTTGTAGGCAGATTATATGAAAGTGGGCCATGTATTGACGCCAGTCCTTATTGTCGAATTTTCCTGCGATGCCTGTAATATTCCAAGAGATAATTTTCAGGCTCGCTTTCGCAATATTAACGGGCCCTACCCCTGACATACCTTGAGTGATATTAACCCGCCCCCCTTTATTCCTGGGAGATAGTTTCTGCAGATCCCTATCCTGCTGTACTGGATCTGGGGCTATAGTTCCCGTCCCTAGGGGTGTTTATAAGCAACCCCTAGCGATGGGGTCTGACGCTTCTGAGATCCTTGCTGAAGTCCTACACCTGCCCAACCCTGATGATAACTGTCCATTCTCTTTGGTCAAGCGATGTATGGATAGGGTTCCTCCTATCAATTCGTTCAGATCGGGTTTATTGTGATCCGTGTCAGCCTGCACTACAGGGGAATGTGGGATGAGTAGTCAGTCAATCTCCTCTAGCGACCTTAATGGAGTAAACCTATTTGCCCAACATGGGTGTCCTCCTTCCCAAATCCCTGTCACTTGTCGTATGCGATTTGGGGCCCAGTTTAAGCTGGGGTTTCGTCCCTCCACGCATCTCCATATATTGTGCTGTCCCTCATTTGATACCTGCTGCTTCAAATAGAAGTAGCTGAGTGACAAAGGCCTTATGCCGCTCGTGCGTCCAGATGGTCCCTGTCTTAAAATGTGCTCAACCCCCCCCCAGTCCCTGAAGTTAGCAATAATGCAATTTCCTTCAATGTTTTTAGGTCTAGTCCCTATCCAATTCACTCTTCTGACCAGGAGGATTTCCCCATCCTGATTATTAGCTAATGGTCTATTTTGTGTCAGCCAATAGATGAGTTTATTTTTTAGCTCCTGGTGTGATTCTCTCTGATCGTCTTTTAATTCCGGAACCCCAGCAAACACTACGACCAACGGGCACGACTCTGGGGGAAGATTTATGGTAGGGAATCTCTTGGTGTCGTGTGTTAAAATAGACCTATCTTCATGATTTGCTGCTTTTACTTTGGGGTCAACAGGGGGTTGGGATTGCTTGTCCAATTGTTGTATACCTAGGCCATTATTAGAGTGCAGGCCACTCTCGCTAGGGTTGTGATTCCTGAGCACTTGTCTGTGTGAAGCTGGGGCGTCGTGGATCTGTGCAGATGTTATTTGTGCGTCCCTTGTGTTACTGGTGGGTAAATTAGTATCTCGGGTACTAGTGGAGTTACTTGGCACCCCTAATAAACTACCTTTTATCTCCCTGTTCTTAAGTTCGCTTAAGATCTTGTCCAACCTACTTGTCACCGGCTTCAACTGATTTATAATGAATGTTTCTATATGAGCCTGTAAGTCTAACATGATTTTAGTTAACCAAATTGGGGTATCTGCTTGAGAGGTTGTCTGTATAGCTCGCTCTACCCCGCTATTGTTTCTACTCACAGAATTGGGGGAGGTAATTGAGCTATTTGTAATCTTACGCTTTTTTTGACCGCATTTCTTTTTTTTTTGTGGGATGGCACGTTTAGTAGGGCCTAAATCCTCCTTGTGCCTGGTAGTAATTAGTTGGGCACTTGAAGTATCCTTCTCACTGATCTCTGCGGGACTAGGGGGTAGGATTAACACAACCTCCTGGTCCTGATCTTGAGTGGCTAAAAAAAGATCAGGATCTGGAGTGAAAGACAAGCGCCTCTCTGTGCGCTTAATTTCGCTCGACACAGCCCCTAACGCTCTTTGGAGCATACGATCAATGGCTGTGGGCTGCGTAATGACGGGGAAAACAGAACTGATGTCATCTTTGTGCGCCAGAGAAGCCTCGGTAGTACTGCGCTTTGCTCTTATCGAGCGTGTAACCGTTTCGCCTGTCATACTTCCCACCGCTACTGATCAGTACCTATACAAATATCTTGGGGATATTTAATCACCCCCACCAAGCCACACAATCACTACACCCCACGTGGGCCAGGAGCGTTTTTGACCCCTTCACCCCTTATCACGGCTTTCACAAGAAACAAACCCAGCATGAGTGTCTTGTCAGATGGTAAAGTCTCAAGTGGTTGGAGTATACTATAGCCTTTATAAGCCCTGAGTCACAACCAACATTACTCACATACGGGTGTCCTGATGATACTGGCCAGAGGGGTGGCCCGGCTCGGCCTCCGTCGGCCCCGGACGGCCCGCCCTTTGCCCGGGCTTGGTCCTGGGCGTCCCGCGGCGCGTCCCGCGCTGAGGGAACTAGTGATGTTTATTGTGTGCAGGAGCCAATAGGCGGGTGGGGCGGGCCGCTACGGCCGTCACGGGCTCCTTGGGACCTGGAGTTCCTTCCAGCAGCTCCTCCCAGCTTCAGCGGCAACTCGGCGTCTCCAGTGACAGCGAGCACAGAGGGTGATTTGTCCCCACAGGCGATGCGGGACTCAATTCAGTGACACGATCGTATGTACTTAATTGAGACAGACATATCCAAAAATACATTTCAAAGAGCTTTTGGCATATTTTTCGAGATGTTTGTCCATCGATTCACATCTTTTGATGCTTTGGCTCATATGTTGGCTCTCAGAGCTTTGCTCATCTCTGACCCCCTAAGCCCTGGAATGTAATATCTCCTGCAGTCGTCACTTTTTATTTTTGGTTGTTGCATATTTATAGCGCGAACTCGACCCGAAGGTATTGGAGCGCTTTACATAGAACCGTATTTACATTACACATTCAGCCACGGGGAGATTACGTGATTTGCCCAGAATCACAGGATGTGGACGCGACCACGAGGCTCGAACCCTGGTTTCCAGCACCAGAGGCGGCAGCGCAGCCGACGGACCACATCCTCTCACTACAGACTCCTTTCAACTACCGCACCATATACTGGACGGCCTGTACTATTCACGTAACACGGAAACAAACATTTTCATTACCTGGAACACTCGAGAATGAAAAAAACACACAACAATCATTCCGAACAAGGCAGGTTCACTGGGGAACCGTATACAACGACATGCCTCTGAAGGTAGCCAGTTCTGAGCGCCCACTTTGCAGTAAGGCCCCCACAGCCCCTCAAATATGGGAAGCCGTTCATGTCAAAATTACAGATCCCCATATAAGCCACCTCCTGAAATGCATAGCATGCTACAAAATGAATATGACACACACCAGAATAAATGTAATATGTGTCGAAATAATTATGATACCTAGCAGAGTGAATCTGACTTGAATCAAAACAAATATGAAACCTGGCAGAGTGAATATGCTACTTTGTGATTAATATGAATAACACACACTCCAAATTAAATAAGAGATATACCTAAATATATATCAATCATACTGAAATGAATATGGCCCTCACTATAAACAATATAGCAATCACTGACACGAATACAATATGCTTCAAACAGAATGGGACATTTCTTGAAATGACTCACATATGCCAAGAGGTATATGACATACATTGAAATGAATATAACAGATTTAAATAAATATATTATATTCTGAAAAGAATGCAATGCACATTGAAAATATTATAACTTGCACTAAAATGAACATTAGACATGTTGCAATGAACATGAATTGCGTTGAAATTATTGTTACCCAGATTGCAATGAATATGAGAATTTCAGAAATGAATAGAAGTTGATTTAAAATGAATATGGCTTGTGTTGAAATTAATATAAGCCCCATAGAACTGAATTTGACATGTCTTAAAATAGGTATGACCAAAGCTGAAATTCTCACGACATTTGTCAAAATTAATATAGCATGCATTGAAATGAATATGATACATATTCAAATGAATATGATACATGTTAAAATAGATACGTTGCATCTTAAAATTAATAAGACTAGTATTAATATGAATATGACATCCATTGAAATAAATATAACATTGATTGAAAGGAATATATAATATGTAAAAAGGAATATGACATGCATTGAAATTAATATGACATTTATCAAAGTGAATACGGGTTGCATTTAAAGTAATATGGTACACATTGACATGATTATGATACGTGTTGAAATGGTTATGATTCATGTTAAAATGAATATAAGATGTGTTAATGTGAATGAGACATCTATTGAAAGGAATATGGCATGTGCTAAGATGAATACGACATGCTTTGAAATGAATATGATACATATTCAAATGAATATGATACATGTTAAAATAGATACGTTGCATCTTAAAATTAATAAGACTAGTATTAATATGAATATGACATCCATTGAAATAAATATAACATTGATTGAAAGGAATATGTAATATGTAAAAAGGAATATGACATGCATTGAAATGAATATGACATTTATCAAAGTTAATACGGTTTGCATTTAAAGTAATATGATACACATTGACATGATTATGATACGTGTTGAAATGGTTATGATTCATGTTAAAATGAATATAAGATGTGTTAATGTGAATGAGACATCTATTGAAATGAATATGGCTTGTGCTAAGATGAATACGACATGCTTTGAAATGAATATGAGCCACATTGTAATAATGCAACATGCCTTAAAATTAATATGACCAATGCTGAAATTAAAATGAAACTTGTCAAAATGAATGTTATGTTTTGAAATTAATTTGATACACATCAAAATGAATATTGCATGTATGGAAATGAATATAACCTATATTGAAACGAATATGACCCATGTCAAAATTATGACAGTTGTTAAGGTGAATAAGACATTATTGAAATGAATATGACATTCAGTGAAAGGAATATGACAAATAAGTGATGGAGAGTGAGTAAAAAAAGAGTGGGAGATAAAGAGATGGAATAAGGGATGAGGGATGTGGAGGGACAACTCAGGGGTGAGGGATGAAACATAAAAAGTCTATTGAGTGAGTGATGTGAAGTGATTATTGGAATTCAGAAGTTAGAGATGACTTGTATATGGGAAATAGAGGATGGCTGATGGATGGTGAGAAATGAGGAGTGAGGGTAGAGGAGGAAGTAGGACATTTAGGTCCTCCTTTATATTTTGTCGGTCGGCCCGTCCTCGACCAGAGTGACGGAGTAAATTACCACATCACCCTGATGGAGGTGCAGACCGCCACATTTTGAAATATCCATTGGCCTGATGGACATTTCAAGCATTGGCAGGTACCATAGTTCCATCTCCACCAAACATTTTAAGTAGGCCCTAAGCGTGACAGAAGAGAAGGATATATAATGGATCAGGACTGATGAGCGAGCGCTGAGGAGTGAGAAGGGATACATGAGGAGTAAAGGATGTGGAGAGGCATGTGTTGTGTGTGGAACACAGATTGTATACCTACAGTGAAGACCTGGCTGTATGATATACTGTAACGACCAACTGGAACTCTACTATTCCACCATTTCCCAGGTTCTGTGGCCCAAGAACATCTGGGGTCCCTTGAAAGAATATCTGTTGATTCATGATATAAACTGCATCAACCGGTTAAAGCTTGTGCTCAACATGCAGAATGGGGGAGGGATGGCAGAATGATGGGAATGTGTATACTGACTAGTTCCTTAACAACAGCTTCAAATGCCATGGCACCTGAAGCCCTCTTGCAGCCCCACTTTAGCTGTGATTAATGCCACTGTACTATAGAGGTGCCATCTTGAAGTGAAGAAAAGATTTCTGTGACAAGGGCGACACTGCTGGACTGTTTATGTATAATACACAGGGCCACTGGAATTATGCAGCAGAGAGAGGAAGGCCAAATTGTATGGCAGGGTTGACTAAATTATGCGTCAAGAAAGGCAAATTATGCAGCATAATGCAGCACATATTATTATTGCATTATTTTGTTATCTATTCCCAGGTTACCGTCCTCCAGGACCACGTCCAGCCTTCTGCAACTTCATCGCCCCCCTCGCCATAGACTCCAATAACTACATTTTCTTCGGTGACCTCAACTTCCATCTCGACGACCACAATGACAATCACTACCAACCTCCTCGACAGCATGAACAACATCGAACTCACCCAACTTGACCATGGCCCCACAAACACCACAGACCCCACACTAGAACCCACATATATCTCCAGGGACTGCATCAGGTACAGCCTCACCACAGAACTCACCTGGATGACAACTCCATCATTCACTTCAACATCACCAACTCACAAACCTCTGCCCCCAGTCTGCCCAACGCCCCCCACCGCAGCTGGATCTAAGTCTCATTGGACGAATTAATCAACTCCATCAACACCATCCACCCCATCTCCTCCAACAACCTATACCAGAACGCCAGAAACTTCAACGATTAGATCACCGACTGCGCTGACAGCGTCACTCCCATCGGCAACAACACCCACAGAAGGTCCAGCAAGAAGGCTACTTGGTACACTGAAAACCTAAGAACCACTATACGACACTGTAAATAACTGGAAAGGAGATGGCGCAATAGTTAGGACACAACCGACTTCAAGACAGCCCTGAACCTCTACCACAGAAAGTTGAGAGAATCAAAGAAAAAGTCCTTAGCCTCAAGCATCAAATCAAGCTCCAATAACAGCAAAGAACTCTTCAACATTATCAAAGTATTTCCAACCTCTCAGCCACGACAAACAACGTTACCCCCTCACAGGAACTCTGAGACAACAGTGCAGGCTTCTTCCACAACAAGATCCCCAACAGCTACAGAAACTTCAAATCCGAGCCCAAGGACACAGACTTCTTCAAGCAGCACAACGACCCCGCTACCACCACAGACATCTGACTAACTGAATGGAGACAGCTTGCCCCACAGGACATCACCTCCATCATGAGCTCGGTCCACTTAAGGGCCTCAACCGACCCATGCCATCACCACATCTTCAACCACATACTCACCACCTTCATCAACTCCTCAATTGCCATGGCCACCTTGTCCGGGGACTGAAAACATGCAGAAGTCAATGTCCTACTAAAGAAACCATCGGCAGACCCCAGCGAACTCAACAACTACTGACTGATGTCCCTGCTCCTGGCCAAGGTATAAAAAAAAAAGAAATCAACCAACTCTCCTCACATCTGGAATGGAACTTACTACTCGACTCCTCTCAAACGGAATCTGCAGATACCACAGCACCAACACAACCCTTATCGCAGCTACCAAACCCTACTTGACGGAGGAGGGACTGCAGCTCTGATCCTCCTAGACCTCTCAGCAGCCTTTGATATGGTCTCCCACACACATTCATCACAAGGCTGCACAACACAGGCATCCAAGGTGCCGCTCTCAGCGTGCCATGGCAAGCCTGTCTGTCCCTGGACTGCGCCCAGTGCAAGGAACTCTGGTCCTCCCCTTACCGACCATGTTCCTCAGCATGCTCAACCCCTATCCCCACTGACCGCACTGCTCCACACTCCACAAAGGGAGTCTTCACTTGCACCTCCCTCAAGCCCTCATGCACCCATCCACTTTCACCGCTCCCGTACCCAGAACCCCACATGCAAACTAACCAACCACCAACCACACAGTAACCCACCCGCTCATGAATGGTCACTCAACCAAAACACGCCAGAGCCTTCATTTCTCTTCCTGGATCCAGCAAGAATCTGAAAACCTTGCTTTTCTACTCACCATCCTGCCCTGTCCTAGGCATGGCAAAGCACACTCATCAACTCAGTGCCAGGATGCCCTCCTGATAGTTTGCTTTACAAATACACATAACATAACAGGTGTACCCAAATGTTTGTGGTGTAGATTTGTATTGAAGACGGAGCAACATTACAGTCTATTAAACAAAAAACAAGTGCTTACTGGATAGCGTACATCCTGATTGCTCCGATTTGAAGGCTCTCTCAAATGCGATAATGAAGAAAAAGGAGTCTTGCATGGGATTACACAATTTTGTCAAGCAGGGAAGCCATGATTTCTTGTTTTGCACTATACAATTCAGCCACTAGCTATGTATCTTCTGTTCTCGTCTGTTTTACATCAAACGTTTTTCATCAAATGTTTGTCTTCATTTCTTGGTGCATGAGGTGGCAGCCTGAGTGGCTTGCAGCAAGTACCCACATGAAAGCTTGGTTAGTTTTGGGCTCCAGGGACCAAGAGGACGTCGAGCTGAGCTAGAGCCATCATCTGCTTGAGCCTGGCTTGAGTTTTCAGTGGCTCACCTACCTCTAGTACAAAAAACTCATGTCTTATTTCGTAACCTAAAATGTTGCTCAAGCCATAATTAGAATCTAGTCCACATTACTCTATACTATATAGTCAGGACCACTGGAATTGTGTTAGAATAACACCAAGTCAAGCAGCAGGGATGACTAAATTATGCAGCAAAAAAGGCAAATTATGCTGCTTAATATGGCACATTTTTTGATATTGTTACTTCACTGTTTTGTAACTTTTACACATGGTAATAATGTCTGGGCAAATATTTCACCTCTGTAGTAGCAGTTACACAACCAAATACATAAAGAAAATATGCAAAAGATGGCCAGTTAAACTTTGCAAAGGGCCTTGCACTGCACATAAACCCACGTCACCATATTTGTCATAACTTTTCATCCTTTTGAGCTAAAAACTATTTTGTTTGTTCAAATCTGCAGATTATACAGCAGGTGTTGGATTATGTGGCAAATCCATTAATATTTTTTTTAAAGCTGCAGCTGTTGAATCACATTATTCCAGTGGCCCTGTATATAGGGTATCCATAACTGACTTACCTTTAAGTTCACTGATCGTGTTGTCATGAGGTTTTTCAGTGTATGTTTAAAAACCCTTATTTTAAATACTTCTGTGATGTACTAAGGTATGAAGCTTCAGAGTGTTAACGAAATCCACTTTTTCTTATTTTGAACATCTTATATTATAAAATATTTGTGGCATAATTTACGTGGCAGTTGTTCTGAAGCCTCGGCTCGTGCATGGAATCTTTGAGCCAGACTCCACTCTTGACTTTGCACTACATGATAATTTGCTGTACATCGCATATGCTGAGCTTAAGTATTTCAAGGTGCTTCGTATGTACTAGTGAGATCACTAACACATGAGTGTCTTGAAATACGCTTGTTCAGGATGTGCGCTGTACAAATAGGGATTCCCTAACAAAATAGCTCACATGGCTCAATGACATTGAGTACTAGCCTATCAAATTAATTTCTGATTAAATCAATCGAGATTGCTTTGCATGTTCCATACACTATTCTAACCAGTCCTGTGAGAAAATGTTTCAGGAGCTCTTAGCCAGTCCCAGTCCTAACTACAACAGGGGGACTGCACCTCAGCAGCTAACATCAGTTGCCCCTCAGGATACAGGCATAAAGGCAGGGTAAAGTGTGCTGTGGTCAGGTAGTTGCACGAAGGCTCACTTGTGGTTGCTCACAGTAATAAACGACCAAACTGCAGACATGAGGGAGAAACAGAGTACACACTTCTGCAGCCAGATAATATATTTAACACTGGTTGACTGGAGGGAGGGAGGCCTCGTGGTTACTGGAGGATTGAGACTGCCGCCTCCTTTCATTCGCTAACCTTATTATGGGTCAGCCAAGAAGAGGAAACTGCAGTCCCTTACTCGTCACAAAGTGGGATGTGGTCAGTAGGACTGCTAACTCCAACCCACCCACTCAGGGACGAGGCTTCACTGATGAACAGTCAGCTCTGGGCACTTCAGGGCATAAAACTGAAGCGCCTGTGTCTATATGTGAGGCAGCCACTCGTCATGAGGGGGAAGGGCCTCCAGTGCTTTGCCGGGCTGAAGAGCTTACACCCACAATGCTCTGAAACCTTTATCATGGCAAATTTAATCTCAGACAGCCAGGCACCGGTGCATTTAGCACATGTACAGCGCCTAGCTGCCTGACCTGAACATGAAGTGTGTCAGACTGAATTTTGCTCAGCCTGACACACTTCATATGATGGAAAAAGTTGGTGGGGGGGGTGGCGCCCTTAAGAACGGACCACACCAGTGCCAGAGATAGCCATGACGAGACTAAGACAGCACAGCATCTTAGTTTCACGCACAGTTTGGCTGAAAAGGACATATACAGTAATACACCTTCAAACTGTATTCAGCACCACGCATGACACTACAATGCATCTAGAATTACAACGTGGTAAGTTACAATATGCAAAACTGTGCCTAGGGCGGAATGTGCCACATCAGAGACTGCACACAAGGTAGACTGTGTTGCGGTCTACGGCCCAATTCCCATGTCTCATTCAACTCCAGCAACAGGTTCAGAGGCCAGCGTCTTCACTGGAATCCGTACACCTCTAAGCACTGCGGTGGAGGCCTCAGCTGCTACCTGCTGTGTCCTCTGCACAAATGTGGGAAAAAACTCCTGTCAGCATGTCACCTCTTGGAAGAGGAAGCAGCATGTAATGGCAAGTAACGTGTGGCAGGGCTTTCTTTTCTGATGACGCATGCATGTTACTCGATCACGTGTGTACGTGCTAGGCTTAGGGTCTAGAAAACAAATGGTTTTAATTGTGATAATACTTAACGGAGCGTGCAAGATGGTTATATCATTTTTTAAGCAGTTTGGCATTATTCACACCAACAAAAATAACAGCAATGCAGCAGAGGAAACGTCCATTCAGCTGTTCAGAGAGCTATGTGTAGGGTGCAGCATTACAAGGTCATCCAACCCAGGACAGTGCAAATGTGATAGCATATTTCGATACACTTGCTTACCATTCAGATATGCCTCTAACTGAGGCATTGCTTGTTCTGTGGTACAGATACTTGAGACTGAACTACAACTTTCCCACCCTTTTCTATAGAGAATTATTGAGGAGAAAGATATAAAGAGACTTATGAATTTGGGAGGGGAAGACAAGAGGACTGGTTGGTAGGGGGGAAATGCTAGTGACCAACTGCAAGCTTTTAAAGGTATTCAGTGGTATGATATGAATTGGAGGTAAAATAGTTATGGACAATACTAATCATACACCAAAATAAAGAGGCTAATATTATCCATATTGGCGCTAGGTATGACTTAAGCCAATTCATTATTAATAGTAGGGATGCGAGATGAGATTATTTTTTCTAACTTTCTTTTTATTTTATAGTATGACTGCTGAAATTATTATAATATATATTCCCTTATTCTGATACACAAGGTTTGTGTGCCGATTGTACATATGACATAACTTAGTATCAGAAAACACCAATAATTGTGTATGTCGACTGCTTTCAGGGGCAGGTTGAGAGTTCACACACCTACAAATATTCCTTGCAAATAAAAGTTTATCTGGTAGGACTGTTTGACTCTTAAAACTCTGGATCTAGACGAGACTAACTCATTGCAGAGAAGTATGAGAGACTCCTGCCTTTTTTACTGTTCTCTGAAGGTAGTGTAATAACTAAGACCCATGGAGCCAGATGAATCTTTGTGGGTGTGCCCTGCAATTTGGAGGTTCACGACACGGTGCAGTAGGTCCCTGCTGACCACTCGTGGTGGGCTGAGCCAATTCCACTGTGATGGGCACGGTCACACAGGTCTGCTTGAGATAACTTAGTGCATAACCTATTCAAAAAGGTGATCAGCACCTGACCTGTTACTGGGCCTTTAGAGCTCAAATCCAGAAGAATGGAAACACCTGGAAGAGAAGGACTAGGATGCAAGGCACAGTAGCTCAGTAAAATAATTGTACCTATAGCTTGTTCTGTGAAACATTAAGTTTTACATTTTTGTATAAAATTATTTTTCCTAAGCAAAGTAAAGCAATGTGTTGGACGATCAGTTACTGTGCTGCAGGCCAGTTGAGTTCGGAGTTTTCACACCTTCACACTTCCTCCCTGAGAAGCCTGTGACTGTTTGCCGTTGTTACAACTGAAGTCAAGTGTTAAAGAGATTGTACTTAGCCCAGTTTGCAGAGCCATAGGCGACTGTACCCCTGTACACCAGAGGTAAATGACTGCAGGCCCAGTAGCCCTTGCTTGCCTTGTGGCCACCAAAACAGGGTCTGACACTGACACAAGAAACACAAAAAAGATGAAAACGAGAACTGTCAATCTGAAGAACATCTATTTATTGACAACCGATGTAGAATGTATTGGTATAGGTAGTTTAGGAAAAAACTTTATTGATTATACCAGCAACAAACATTGACAAAGTTTCAGGAAAAAAAAGTTTGTTCAGTAGTCTTTTCTAATATGCCATGATAAACGAGCGAGGAAGGGAAAGGAATGTGCTATTCTAATGGCACAGAGCCCTGCACCATGCTACTAGATGATTTTCCGGAAGCCTAAGGCCCTTGAATTTCACGAGTTTCCACAAGACTCCCACACCTTCCTAGACAGCAGCGTGGTCAATCCTCTGTATCTATAACTACTTCGTAATATATGCATGCATTCTACCCATCATCTAAATATGATGACTAGGCCTGTCCATATCCAGGTGAATCCAGTATCCCAAAGTAATTTGTTTTAAATGGTTCATAGGATATTGAAAAGGGAGGGGCGGAACACATTTCCACAGGTGTTTGCCTCTGAAAACAGACATTTGGACGTGGCTATCGTATGCATGCAGAAACTCTTTTGATGGTTGATGATTAAAGCCAAATGGTGGAACTGTGCTCGTACCAGTCACAAAACACAATGTCTTAATCTGGCTTCACATGCAAGCTCTAAAAGAAGAAGAAACAAATATTTGAGTCAAACGATTACTGCAACAATTGTGAATGTTTTTATTCCATCTGCTAAATGAAGACAGTAATGACTGTTCCATGAATAATGAAAACCCCTGATGATTTGCTATGTATCATTTCACAAAAAAACACATCAAACTTAGATTATCTGCTGTTAATAACAGTGAACACTTCTAGTCCTGGTGTGAAAGTATGTTACCATCGCCACAATACTGCTCGCCTTCCCACTGTTGAACATGGAGTAAGCATGACAGGTGTTGAGGAAAGCATGTCAGACGTTCGGGCATCATAGGTATACTCCAGAACCAGCCCAACAAGCAGAACGTGCTGTTGGGAGAGTGTTTAGGATAGAGTGTATATAAACTCCACCAGCTAGCACACCGGTCTACCTGGAGTATTGAAATATGCGTTATGGTAGAGAAACTGACCATAAAGTAGAGGTGTAATTGCAGAGAGCACGTGAGCAGAATGACAACATAGACAAAAGCAAATTACTTAACTAGAAATGCAGTGAGAATGGGGGAGTACCAACACGGCTACTCTGGACTGCATTCGCACAATCCACATGCGGTGGCCGTTTGCTTTTCACATTAGTGTGTTTGTTACTTTGGTCTGGGAAAAGAGGAGATTTGTGATGTTCCCAAGAAGTGTGGCAGCTGGGAAGGTTCCCGTTTGGCTGGGAAATCTTGATTGGCTGAGGATACTGCAACTCACTCTCTTACGCTCCTCCTTTTTCTTCCCTAGGGCCTCACTAGAGGTGAGGAGGTGCTGTGATGGGCACATATAACAGAAGATTCTGAGCGTCCTCACCTGAGCCAACTGAAATAGATTTTCAAAAGCTCAGGTTGGCTGCTGACAATGGCATCAGCGAAGCAGCCAAGTTTTCCATCTGCCTGTATTTCAACATGCTAGACATTTCATTTCATCTCCGTTTGTGTGTCACTTATCGCCCATAAGTAACACTTTATAGGGAGGAGTTTGCATCAGTTATGCCCAAGTAATAAAATACATTACTATGTTTTGTGCAATCTAATGGTCTTAAAGCATGCAGTGATTTGAAAGATCTTAAGAAAGCTGTCATACATGCGAAGTTAAAACCATATATAGGTGGGACGTTTCCATGTTCCGCATGCGGATTATTCACTCTGACTGGCTCTGGCTTAGTGGCTGCCAAGCAGCACAAATGACAGGACTCAGTGCTATGGAGAAGATTACAATTGCCATGCAAATGATGCAGTAAAACTGAAATTAGGTAATATATTGTGACTTTGTATTGTGCAGGAGACGTTAGTGTTTGCTTTGCCACACATTAGAGACTATAGTATTGTTACCACTTTACCACTGTCACACAATTTCAAGGAATTGAGCTTTGCTTTTGGAAAAATTCAAGTTGCTTGCATCTTAGGCCTGGTGAGAAAAGGGATTTTTTCCTTTTCTTTTTTGATTAAAAAAAAATCTACTTGACTATGGTCCGATTTCAAATCAAGTTGGATTGTGTACCACTTACACTCCGTTTCCATGATTTCATACATTGAACTTTCTTGCATACTAAGTCAACTAAGTATTTGGCCTCAGTCTGGCTCAACATACCAAAGAATTCCCCACATTTAACTAATAACGTTGTCACCAATTTAGTTTCTATTTTTATTTCACATGTTTTACTTAATCTTGCATTCCCTAATGGGGAGTTAGCTATATCCAAGATCAATCAATCAATCAGGGGTTTGTAAAGCGCTAGCTACTTACCGCAAGCGGGTATTAGGGTGCTGAAGGAAGGGGGGGGGGGGGGGGGGGGTCCGCAGTTCATGGAGGTTCATTGAGTTCCATCAAAGAGCTAGGTCTTGAGAACCTTTAGGTACTTGGGAAGCATTGCCGTCTGTCAGAGGTGTAGAGGGAGGGAGTTCCAAGCCTTGGGCACGAGGAGGGAGAAGGAGCGCCCTCCTGTTCTGCTTTTCTTGATCCTAGGTACTGCTGCGAGGGAGTGCTGCGCCGAGCGGAGAGAGCGCCGGGGAGCATGGAACACAAGGCGGTGGTTCAGGTTGGCGGGTCCGGATTTGTGGTGGGCCTTGTGTGCGTGAGTGAGAAGCTTGAAGGGTCGGTAGGTGCTGGCTGATGTGGCAATGGCACGGTAGGTTGAGGACTAGTCTGGCTGTGGCGTTCTAGAGTTTGTGGGTGAGGCTTTTGCTGACCCTGGAGTAGAGTGCGTTGCCGTAGTCAAGTCTGCTACTGATGAGAGCTTGTGTGACGTTTTTCCTGTTTTCGGGGGGGGGGTCCACTTGAAGGTCTTGCGGAGGAGGCGGAGGGTGTGGTAGCAGGAGGAGGTGATGGCTTTGACCTGGCGGTCCATTTTGAGTTTGGAGTCCAGAATTATTCTGAGGTTGCGTGTGTGGTCTGTGGAGGGTCCCCGAGGGCAGGGGTCCACCAGGTGTCGTTCCAGGCATCGGGGTGTGCGCGCATGTAGAGTATCTCTGTTTTGTACGTGTTGAGTTGGCGGCAGCTGTTCTTCATCCATCTGGTGACGGCTTCCATTCCATCTTGAAAGTTGTGTTTGAGGAGGGTGGGTTTGTTGAATAGGGAGAGGATGAGCTGGGTGGTATCTGCGTACGATGTGATGTTGAGTCCATGTGCTCTAACGACGGATGCGAGCGAGCCACATAGATGTTTTTCCCCGTAGCATTACACTTATACAGTGGATAATTCAAATTGAGTACCCTCCGGATTTTTATTACTGGTCATGGTTTAGAGCTCAGAAGTGCAAGTTTCTCACAGTGCCTGCCAGGGAGTCAAAACGGTGTTAAAGTACATGGTCATTTAAACCTATGTAGAGCGCACAGAGCAATGGGCATGTATTTCAGTTCCAATTGTGTTTCTGTGCAACTGTGTGAAGTGGGTATACAGTTGTCAAAATATTGACAAGATGAAAGTAAAGGAAAATGCAGTGTTACAGGTGAGTAGGTGTGTTGTGTTGGGAATGAAGTGAAGGAGATGCAAGTGCATTTCAGGAAACAATGAAAAGAGGATGCTGAAGAGGAAAGAGGAGGTGTGTGATATGCAGATGGAAAAAGATATGTTGTAATTGTACCTAGATAGCGCTTACTACCCCTGCCAAGACAAAGTGCTTTTCAGCGAGTAGCACGCTGCTCCGGAACCCAAAGATGATTAGTGGTGGGTTAGTGTAGGAAAATATGTGTTAATTTGAGTGGTGGACATGTCAGTCTGTTAGTTGGATTGAATAGGATAATGGAGAGATAGAAGAGGGGTGAGTCTAGAAAGTGTTATTTAGGATGTCATAGTTGTAAAAGGAGCCTTGGGAGTAGCACCGTAGCATTGCATAGTGCAGCGGTCATTTTTTGCTTGCTCGCGGTCCTCAACGTCAAGTTGGCGACCGCGAGCAAGCAAAATGACATCCCGGCGAGACTTTTTCCTCGTTCGCGATCAGCAACATCAAGTTGGCGATCGCGAGCGTGGAAAATAAACCTCCCGGCGAGATTCTCAACACGGGGAGGTCAGGGTTCTCATTGCGAGTGGTCGCGTATGCTTAAGACCGCTCACGATGAGTAACTACCAGTCCGCGTTGAGAAAGCTGCCGCTCGAGTAAAAATCTACTCAAGCGGCAGAAAACTACAGCTCGCACTGTGCAAGATGGTGTTTTCAATGATTGCACATTGCCGGATGCTTGTCCGCACTGTGCAATCATTGAAAACGGCATCTTGCACAGTGCAAACAGGGTATTACACAGTTCGTGAAGTGCTACGCGTAGCTCGCATAGTGCGAAGTGCACTTTGCGTAGCTACGCGTAGCGCTACTTCGCGAACTACACCCAGGGTTATTTAAAATCTGCCTTCGACCTGATACCGAGGGACAAATTATGGGATATTTTAACAGACATGGGAATACCAGAATACCTGTGCCAGCAGCTAAAACGTCTACATGAGGGTAATTTTGCCTGAATTAGATATGGCAAAAACGGCGAACTCACTGCCCCTTTGCCCGTAGAGAGAGGGGTTCGCCAGGGTTGCGTGCTCGCACCAACACTCTTCTCCCTTTTTATGAATGGCCTAATAGACTCATTGATTGCAGGGAAGAACATCGATGCCCCTAGGCTGGTGCAGCGCAAAGTCCCAGCCCTGATGTTTGCAGATAATACGCTCCTCCTCGCAAGATCCCCATGGGAATCCAGAGGACCCTCGACAACTTCAGTGCCTTCTGCAAGCACCGGGGACTGGAGATTAACCTGCAAAAACAAAGCATATGGCCTTTAATGTAGGCAATTCCACCCGCCCCAATCCTTGCTTGGTTGGTAGACCCCTGGAGAGGGTAACCATCTTTGAGTATTTAGGACTGAAGCTGGCAGAAAGAATGGATTGGGGTGCCCAAATTAACAAAGCAGGGCTGAGATTAACCCAAACAATGGCGGGCATTTTAAAACTATATAGGAGCTGCACTGAAAAATTGGTCTCCCCAGTAGTGGAAATCTATAAAGTCCAGGCTAGGAGCGCTGCTCTTTATGGAGCAGAACTTTGGGGACACTGTGCATCGGGCTCGCTAGTCCGTACAGAGAATTATTCAGAAACCTCATGGGCCTTCCTAGTAGTACCCCCCTAACACCACTCTGCCTGGATCTTGGGGTTAGACCCATGGCAGATGAGGTTGCTCTCAGACCTCTTCTCTATTGGTGCCGTCTTTGGAGCACCCCAGAACTAGCAGCATATAGGGACGAATTGACTGATGTTATGGGCCTGCGAGGTTCAGGGCAGATTCCATGGCTGGTTTACATTAAAAGTATTTGGGTAGGGGTAATCTATGGAGAAATGCAGGAGAAACCTCCCAAACAACCTCTAGAAGGACCCTGGTAGAGAGCTATAGAGCAGAAACCAAAGGAAATGATGGACGGAGTGTTGAACATTGCAAGCACTCACCCCCAGTCAACTGATCTGGGTTTAATCCATCACCGTTCTTTAGCCAACTCTGCCACCCCAGTTCAGACATGGCCATATGCAAATCAGTCTGACCCTGTGCCTCATGGGAACAGTCCAGCCCGAACTGCCAAGCCATGTCTTCCCTGGACCGGAAACAAGCTTCCTAGGACCGGTTTCTGGCATTTCAGCCGTCTTTTCCTTTGGTTTTTGCTTTGTTCGCCATAAGTTGGCAGGGTATGCTCAGACGTGAGTCCCTTGCTCACTTTGCCACTGGATTCAAGCAAGGCTGGCTGAAGACGGCTGAAATGCCAGAAACCGGTCCTAGGAAGCTTGTTTCCGGTCCAGGGAAGACATGGCTTGGCAGTTCGGGCTGGACTGTTCCCATGAGGCACAGGGTCAGACTGATTTGCATATGGCCATGTCTGAACCGGGGTGGCAGAGTGGGCTAAAGAACGGTGATGGATTAAACCCAGATCATTTGACTGGGGGTGAGTGCTTGCAATGTTCAACACTCCGTCCATCATTTCCTTTGGTTTTTGCTTTGTTCGCCATAAGTTGGCAGGGTATGCTCAGACGTGAGTCCCTTGCTCACTTTGCCACTGGATTCAAGCAAGCCTGGCTGAAGACGGCTGAAATGCCAGAAACCGGTCCTAGGAAGCTTGTTTCCGGTCCAGGGAAGACATGGCTTGGCAGTTCGGGCTGGACTGTTCCCATGAGGCACAGGGTCAGACTGATTTGCATATGGCCATGTCTGAACCGGGGTGGCAGAGTGGGCTAAAGAACGGTGATGGATTAAACCCAGATCATTTGACTGGGGGTGAGTGCTTGCAATGTTCAACACTCCGTCCATCATTTCCTTTGGTTTTTGCAGAGAGCTATAGAGAACATAAGCTCAGGGAGCTCAAAAGGAGGTCCACCATTGGCCGCCTGACGGTGGAATTCCTGACAGTAAAAAACAGATACAGCTTAGAACTGGTGCTGGACGATATCCAGCCACTCCTCGCCAAAAAACTTTACGTACAATTTAGACATGGAGTACTCCCGTTGCGCTCTTTTACTAATAAACGGGAGGGCGCCACTAATGGGGGGTGTCCGGCATGTAACATCACTGAGGAAACGGAACTCCGCGTGCTATTTTTCTGTAAGGGTTACAGGAGGGCTAGGTCGTGCTGGTTACTCCAACTTTGTAGGAACATGGGGTCTAGACACTGTAGCGAAGTATACAGGCTACTGAAATCTGACACACAAATGCATATTGTCTTCTCCATTTCACGGTTCCTATTCACCATGTTGTGCACCCGTAGGGCCATCCTAAAAAAGATGGCCCATTAGAATGGCATTGTAGAAATTCTCTGATTGATCTCCACAATGTACCTCCCTGGACACAATTTGGGCTAATGAGCGAGTGGCTACAAAATAAATGAGGCACAGGCTCAGACTGATTTGCATATGGCCATGTCTGAACTGGGGTGGCAGAGTGGGCTAAAGAACGGTGATGGATTAAACCCAGATCATTTGACTGGGGGTGAGTGCTTGCAATGTTCAACACTCCGTCCATCATTTCCTTTGGTTTTTGCTTTGTTCGCCATAAGTTGGCAGGGTATGCTCAGACGTGAGTCCCTTGCTCACTTTGCCACTGGATTCAAGCAAGCCTGGCTGAAGACGGCTGAAATGCCAGAAACCGGTCCTAGGAAGCTTGTTTCCGGTCCAGGGAAGACATGGCTTGGCAGTTCGGGCTGGACTGTTCCCATGAGGCACAGGGTCAGACTGATTTGCATATGGCCATGTCTGAACCGGGGTGGCAGAGTGGGCTAAAGAACGGTGATGGATTAAACCCAGATCATTTGACTGGGGGTGAGTGCTTGCAATGTTCAACACTCCGTCCATCATTTCCTTTGGTTTTTGCAGAGAGCTATAGAGAACATAAGCTCAGGGAGCTCAAAAGGAGGTCCACCATTGGCCGCCTGACGGTGGAATTCCTGACAGTAAAAAACAGATACAGCTTAGAACTGGTGCTGGACGATATCCAGCCACTCCTCGCCAAAAAACTTTACGTACAATTTAGACATGGAGTACTCCCGTTGCGCTCTTTTACTAATAAACGGGAGGGCGCCACTAATGGGGGGTGTCCGGCATGTAACATCACTGAGGAAACGGAACTCCGCGTGCTATTTTTCTGTAAGGGTTACAGGAGGGCTAGGTCGTGCTGGTTACTCCAACTTTGTAGGAACATGGGGTCTAGACACTGTAGCGAAGTATACAGGCTACTGAAATCTGACACACAAATGCATATTGTCTTCTCCATTTCACGGTTCCTATTCACCATGTTGTGCACCCGTAGGGCCATCCTAAAAAAGATGGCCCATTAGAATGGCATTGTAGAAATTCTCTGATTGATCTCCACAATGTACCTCCCTGGACACAATTTGGGCTAATGAGCGAGTGGCTACAAAATAAATTGGATACTGATTATTTTTATGTCAAATTTTAACCGTGAAAATTTTATGAACCTAATGTATTATATTGGGTGATTTTAATGATGCTTTTATGGCCTTGTGTGCCGAAATAAAGTTTTTATGAAGTGAAGTATCTGTTTTCTTCGTCTAAAGTAGGAGTAAAGTAATACATCTATAGAGATACATAACTACATAGAAAGGATATACATTTTTTTACTGTAGGAATTAAGTAATTAACATATAGACACATATACTAAATAGAAGGGGTATACAGTAACGTAATTTCCACTCTTATCAAAGCCAACCAAGTTTGAAAATATAAGCAGACTGTCACCAAGCTTACAGTTTGTAGACTTTTTCTATTTGCGATGGCAAAAATGCACTGAATTGTGTTTGTAAGTTTACCTTTTGTGACAAACTGTTGCAAAAAGTCACATTCTTTACACAAATGTGTGGAAAGGATGCCTCTTAACTATAATGTGAAGTTGCAAAGTTTTAGATAGTCCTATCTACCATGACTTGCCTATTTTTGATAATACCTACATCATAATCTTTCTGCATGTTGTTTCATTCAGATACAATGATATGCTGAAGGCAGGTCTGATAGCTCAATGCATTCGCTCCAGGAATTTGTGTTTGACTTCATGGTCACAGGTTTAAACTCCGCTGGACTGACTGCCATTCAGTTGCGTGATCATGTCCGCAATGTGTTGACCTGGATTTGTTTCTCTTTCGATTGCTTTGTTGGCCTGTTGCATTGTTTTTATAGAAGAATAAAGTACCCCAAGTACCAGTTCCTACATTTCATGGCATTGCTTAGTCCCCACACAACCACCAGTACCCCCTTTCTGCAGCTCAACTGTGCATTTTTCTTGCAATTACTGCCAGTGCCAGCTTCCTGCTCTGCCCATGTACTGCCAACAAATACCAGTTTGTCACACACTGTTTACCCGTTCCAGCTTCTCACAAGGTTAACCAGTGCCAGCTTCCTCAATAACCATCAATGCCAGTTTCTTACACTGCCTACTAATGTCATTTTCACATACTGACCTTTAAGTGCTGAATCCTCAAACTGCCCACTGGTGCTTACATCTTACAATGTTAAACAGTGTCAACTTTCCACACTGCCCATCAGTGTTAGCAACCTCCTACTGAATTCCAGTGCCAGCTTCTTACACTGGTTGCTAGGGTCTTCTGCTCATAGTGGCTATAAGCGCTGGGTGCTTGTACTGCCCACCGGTGCCAGCATCTAACACTCCTACTGCCCACTGCTCATGCTGATCCCACTGATAATTTGCTTCTGTGCTCCACATACAAATGTGCGAGGAACGGTCGAATCTATGTGAAATAAAGGCAAAATTGGTCATAGACACCTGCGTGAAATCAGCACAGGTGGAAAGAGTTGCTTGGGGTACGCTTCCCGTTTTAATCTTGGACAGATCCTTAGATTGGGGCCAGACGTGACTTTCACAGAGATGCGATCAGGGAGAGCGAAAGCATCGATTTCACTAAAGTTTATGAAGTGCAGCTTTTCAACCAGCAGTTAACATAGAAACACCTCTGGACGGCGGGGTATGGGATAGGTGGTGAAGCAAGTTGTAGCCGTGATGGAACAACTGGTTCTCGTTTCTGCTGTTCACCACCCCCTTCACAACTCCTCAGTGGACAGAACAAAGAACTGCAGTCTATGAATATGGCCTGCCTGCTCCTGTTGTGCTACCTGCCACACACATACAAACATTAAGCTTAGCACAGCTAGAGGTGGAAGAAAGAGGGGGTGCATGAGGAGAGGGTGGCTGCAAGAGTCTGTCATGCCGCTGACCTAGGGAGGGAGGGAGATGCAAGGCAGTGTAGAGTCACTGGTAATCTCAGGTTTGGACTAGGTAAGCACGAGGGCAGCACAACTGAATTCACCAGCAATGGAAACCGTATTACCTTGTCAGAGCCAAACCCATAATGTGCAAATCACACCAAAGATTAAGGATGTTTAACTCACTGAGACATCATTCCGGCATCTGAGACCACGCAGGTGTGAGGCAACTGGTTACTGTAGCCGGAAGGAAGACAAAGTAGAGCATAATGTCCAGTACGACAGGTAACACTTGCAGGTCTGCGGTCACACCCGAGTACTGTGTGCTGTTCTGCTGGCCATATCCAAGTTCAGAGTACTTGTCTAGTTCTGCAGGCTGTTGCAGTAGTATTGCGGCCTAAAGGCCACGCCGGAGCAGAGTCTGACTGGCCTATAGGTAAATCTTGCAGTGTTTAAAGAGCTGCTCCGAGAGGCCGGTCTGTGGGCCTGTTTTGCAGTCTTGTGGGCCAGGTTTAATGTTAACTCTCCTAATATCACAAATATTGCCTCCAGCAAGGACAAATGCATGCAGACCCCCATACTTTGCAAAACATTTATACAATGTTTTTTATATGTTCAAAACGACCTAATTTGAAAATCTGGGTTACATTTTTAACTACCTGCTAAAGGGGCCACTTTTATTTTGGTGCCCGAGCCTCTTTTCTCTCCAAGTCGAACACTTTGCCTAAGATTTGAGTACTGTGTCCAGTTCAGCAAGATGCACATTGTATTTAGCGCTGCAGGCCACTCCGGAGAATACTTAGGGCCAGTCTGGAGTATTGCATCCAGTCCTGAGGGCCAAAGCTGTGCCCAGTTGCTTGAGCATGTGTCTCCTCCCAAGTATTATGTCTAGTTCTGCAACTCGCACCCAAGTATAACGTCCATTTCTGTTGGCCACACCGGAGTACTGAGCCAGATCTGTAGGCCACGCCCACATTATTGTGTACAGTTCTGCAGGGCACCTTGTGAGTATTGTATCCTGTTCTAACATTCTACAGAATGTCGCCTAACTGTAAATGAACATCTACAATATGGTGACGATCATTGTGTCCAGTACTGCAGGCAGCATTGGGAGTAGGGCAGGGCTTTAAGTGGGCTGAACACATTTGGGGGGTCTCTTATAGGGGCGTCACTGATGTAATTAAGGGAGTGGCTTAAAACACTTCAGCTAAAAATCTGCACTTAGTATAGTGTGCTGCCAGACTGGTATTTTAATGCTTCTGTCCATTCATCCAGATATACAACACAAGAAGCAACATTACACCAAAAACAAGCCAGGACTATTGGCTTTGTCAATGGTTGTAAATTGCATAAAATAAATGAACAACAATTATGACTTCGTTGTATATCATTTTGAAAATGTTTCAGTTCTTGTGCTCAAGGTTGTGGCGTAAGGCTGGAGCCGTCGACTTTCAAGCTGAGAAAGTAGTTTTGAGCTTGCGGTTGGCTCAACATCCTGTGATTCAACAAATTAATATGTTTTTATGTAATGTAGCTGGTGCTCATGTAAAGCGTTGCATGTTTGTGCAGTATAAAACTAAAACACGAGATTCTTTGAAGTTACATCAAAGGCAGTGACGGATGGTACTATTAGAAAGTTTTTTATCACCCCAAGTGTAAAAATGGCCAGATAGGGACCTGTCTAGTTACCTGCTTTTAACAACTGCAGCTGCTGAGCACCGATAGGACCCAGCCACTTAAAGCCCTGGAGTAGGGAGTCCTGCAGTAATATCCTGAAGTATGGCATACATCTAGCATATGGCGGACAGTTATGGGCGACACATTAAAGCACTGTGTGCAGTTCTGCAGACCCTATTGGGAGTATGGTGTCCTGCTCTAACATTCTATAGAGTATGGCTCCCAATTGCAAGTAAACATCTTGATTAGAATATTGGGCCAGTCATGGGTTCCACATCTGGAAATCTGTACATTGTTCCGCAGAGCAGTATTTTGTCATTTTTTAACATTCTGGAGTATGGTGTCCTAACTTTAAGTGCTCATCTGGCATATGACGGTAAGTCGCGGCTGCCAGATTTAGATCATTGTGTCCTGCAGGCTGCATCAGGAGTATGATGGCCTGTTCTAATTCTGAAGCACGGAGACCAGCTTTAATTACACATTTGAAATATGGTGGCCATTTGTAGGGAGCAGAGACAGTATTTCGTGCACTTATGGAACAATATTTGGACTTGTGTGGTCATGCCTTGAACTCACATCTGGAGCACTTTGCTCCGTTCTGCGGACCGCGTCTTTGGGAGCAGCCAAGCAGATTAGACTCAGTCTGGAACAGGGCTGTTGAGACGGGCATTTTGTTTAAGCAGCACACCAGGGAAACAATGAGGTTGGGACATGATAAAAGAGGGACATTTATATGTCTTGAGGGCATGCATGCATTCAGATGCCAGCATGTTCCAGGATCCTTTGGCGCACGTGGCTAACACATACACCTTGCCGACATGCACGTGAGGGGTATTCAGAGCAGAAAATAAAAACACAAAACAGGCTGGTACAAATATATTAAATGCAGGTACGTCCGTTCCCGTTCCGCTGAAAACAGTGCTAGAAAAAAATAAAACTGAATAGAGAGAGGTGGACAAACATAATTCGCCAGGGATGTAAGCATCAAAGAAAAGTTCACGTCAACCCGGTAGCAGCACAGGGGGTTAGATTAATTAAAGGCTGTCCAACTCTCACCTTCCGCCTGGGCTGAAAGGATTTCATTTATTTCTACATTGACAGTAGAAGCATAACTGACAGTGGAAGGAAACGGTATGCAAAAATTTCTTCATTCTTAGGTTAAACGGGAAACTAAATTCCCGGGCAGTGTGGAGCGGCCCTTCAGTTCCCCTCCCCTGCTGCGGGCACATAGGAATCATGCGGCCTACCCTGCAGCCTCTTCCCCGTCCTTTCCCAGCCTCCCCTACCCGCATCCTGTCTGGCTTACCTCGCTGGTACTTCCGGAGCATGCCGCACTCGGGGAGGGCGAGCCCTGCGGCATCACCAGTGCCATGGTGAGCTGAGCGCTGGCCATGGAATTACCTTTCAGAGGCTGGGGGCCAGACAGGGCCGCTTGGGGGCCTCCATCTGCAGAAGCTCACACCGGCGCGTGCTGCGGCTTCCTCACTCCCCTACCTGAGGGTTTGTGAGTTAATTCTCTACTTTCTGCCATCCCCCCCTCCTGCTTGGAGGTTGCCCGCTGACCTAACAACTCACCTTCCACGATACTTTAGATGTGCGCCTTGGGACAGGACACAATACACAATGTTGTCAGAGGGAGGTGCGGGGCTTAGGAGTCAGGCTGGGTGCTCGGCTTGCTGACTTGAGTAGCTTCTCGGCACTGGCAGGCACCGAATCAGTGTCACTGTCCACCAAAAGCCTCTCAGGCACCCTTAGCGAGGACACATGGCTGGAAGTGCTTCACCAGGAGAGTGCTGCCCGAGAAGGTATGGGCGGGGGCAAGCCAACATACACGGCCGTCATTGGTAGACTTTCAGCTCTATGAGATTGACGGCCTTGTGATCCAAACAGCACAGCAGGGAAGGGTGTGGCTGGACTCTGTGCTGCCTGTTTCTACACGTGTTTTTCAATGTGTTCCTGTCCACAATCCCTCCTCTTCCTGAGCAGCCCCGTTCAGTGTCCGAGTGAGCTCTGCAACTTGCATTGAACTCCACTGTGATTGGCTGTCAGTGTCATGTGCTTTTCAGTATGTGTTATACACATAATTCACCATATCCAATTCATTCACATCCTTATCCAGTGCATTCAATATTCTATACAACACAATGTGATTCATATCCGTTTTCAGTGGTGTCCCTATTCATATCGAGAACAGTGTTATTTGCCTCACTGTTAGTTATATCAACTTCAAAATGTGTCTTATTGAAACCATCCTATTGGCTAGTCGTTCAAATGTATGTGTTCGTAGAAACTTGCTTTTGTTTGGTTTATGACCTTTATTTGTCCCACATTTTACCTCTGGTTGCGCACTATTTTTTTTTTTTTGCAGAGTGCAGGATTTTGTAAAGAATATTCAATTTTGGTCTCTTTAGTTACATAACCCTGTGCGTCATGTATTGTACGCTAATACCACTATTTTGACTTACATATACATAGTCTAGCATAGTGCGCACTTTTTGTAGATAAAATCCTTTTTATCCATGTTATTTAAAAGAACTTTCACGCGGTAATTCAAAGCCTATTAGCCGATGACAAGCATTATTTGTTATTTGTGAACGGGACCACTGTTGCAGACTCCATTTTTGTTCTCGCAATGTTCCTTTATTTTTGGATTTGTAAATGTATGCAATACCCTTATTCCAGATGCAACATTTTACTTAGTTTAATTAGGTGAATTTATATTTTTTATATTTTTTGCTTTCTGGTTGTGCCTCTTTTATTTATGTGCAGGCTTGACACATTTTTTGCGGATGTTCCTTTAGGATGTGTAGTGATGTCACTGGGTTACTGTATGTGTTCACAAATGCTTTACACACTGCCTCTGAGATAAGCCTGTCTGCTCGTGCCTATCTACTAAGGGGGGGAGCAGGGGTTATTTTAGGAGTGTACCCTCTTACCCTGACTAGACACAAGGGTCTCTATTTGGTCAAAGGTACCTACCTCTGCCAACTAGAGACTCCCAAATCTAACACTGCCCATATGGTTCATTCAGCTTTCATCAGGGCTTCTCTACCTTCCTGACTACGGGTAAGTATTCAGGGTATACCAATAACATTTTTAACTGAATCCCTGCAACTGTCCAGAAAAAGGTCATCTACAAACTCTCACTTGGTTGACTGAGCATTAGGGTTAGGAAGGGAGGAAAAGAAAGAGCTGCAGTCTTCCAAGTTCCCAGGAGCAGGTTGTCATGAGAAGCATGCGGCATGGCCTAGAGTGGCGCTCCCCCATCCCTCAACCCTCGGATCAGGCTGGGGAGCTTCTGTCTCAATATCAGTAGTCCTGGGACAAACAAGGATGGAGGACATCAGGTGCAATTCTAAAGTGTCTGCCTCAATCAGAAGTTTCACAGTATTTAGTGTACAGAAAGTATTTTAAACTTGTTAGCTCGTAGGGCAAATATTGGTTAGCTCAGTCTACGTTGCTTGAACCCTCCTCTGGGACAGGAGGCTCATGCGGTGACACAAACAGTCTTTTAGTTTTTGATGCATTTCTGCACAAAAGGTGCAGTGCTTTGAGAAGCAAGGAAAAGGTAGGGCCTGTTGCAATGCATGATCTTAAGTAGCACTGGATACAGCATTGCACAGTGTATTCCAGCTTGGCACAGTTTTCAGTTAATGTCAAACACCCACACCGGGCCACTTGGACTGTTAGCGTGAAATCCAGAAAGATGGAAAGAGTGATGTTCTCGTGTGTCAGAACGTCACTGTCTACTTTTCTCAGGACAGGCGGCGATTATTCTAGAGATAATTGAGCCCCATGTGAGTGGCTAGGACCCAGGGATCTGTAAGCCCTTTCCACAGCGAACAATGCGAAAAGCTGTCAGCTCCACAAAGGTATTTGAGAAGCCATATTGCCTGTGTTTGTTGCCTCAGGCATAACTATGACTCATAGGTTGTTGCATTATGATCTGGCTCCAAGTGCTCGCTCTTCACATTTATGACATTTAGTACTTAAATGATGTTTACTATTTATTTCATTGTAGTCAGCTGTGTTGCGCTACTTTCAGCTATAGCAATCCATTTTTCTTGCTTGCTGAGAGCAGTGGTTAGCGTGTCCACTCTGGAGTAAAGCATTTCAATCGTGTTATCTATAGATGTCAAGCTTTACTGGATATGTACTAGGTGCAAATTCATTTTGTCGTCATCCGTTTCCATGATGGGTCCCTGAGAGGATAATGCTTGTTCCGATGAGTGAGCTATGTCTGTCCTCTTGGTTTCAAAGTCCAATTTAGCTTGCATGGTGTCATCCTTCCCCATCATGCATACAAGGGTATAGGCAATTGGGCACTGCATGAAGCTCCCAGATGCACAGTAGAGCTAGGATATATGATCATTGGTGGATGCTGTGGCTGCTGGGGGAGCTCAGCTGTGAATAGAGGGCACACGCCCTACAGTACATATGCTGCAGATCTCAACATTCTCAATGCAGTCCACTTCTCTCCAGATCACCCCAACGTCGCTAGGGCGAGGGACTGGACACCCGACAGAATTTTACACAATGAAGGCATTGAAGTCTATGTCCACTTTTGCTCCTGGCACTGGAAATACAGCAGGCTACCCTCAAGGTTAGTCCCAGTAATGATGCACAGCAGCCAATCAATTTGCTGTAGGGTTTCAAGGGGGCCAAATGCAATGCAAGAGCCCATCCCAGGCCAAGCAATTGCAGTGGGGCCAAGCTGTGCTGTGTAGCACCTGTACATACCACAGGGGTACTTTAAAAGGATATATGGGCCTCAGTGGTGGGCATCAGTAACATGCCGAGATGAGGGCGGTCCTGTCCTGACCCAAGGCACCCCAAGGCCAAGCAGGCCCGTCTCGAACTCACAGGGCGCTCACTTGTCCCCATGGACCGGCTTCTATATACTCCTCAGTGCCTGCTGTCCGGACCACTGTCTGCCATAACTACAGAGGTGGCAAAGTGAGGCCACTGTAGGAGAGTAGGATCTGCTTACTATGGTTACCCCCACTTTTTTGCTGGTGTTTCACTGTTTTTCGAATTTAGTCTGTCTGGGGCCCTGCTATACAGGACCCCAGCCTAGCTGCTTCCTCTCTAAATTGATTTCATGTACTATAGGTACACTCCAGTTTGGTTACTTGGGTACCCTTGTGAGTCGCTAGTATATGGTACACTAGGTACTAAGGGCATAGGTACCCCAAAGGCCTACCAGGGGCTGCAGTACGTATTATGCCACCCCTGAGAAGCCTTCCAAAATGACACCACAGGACTGCTACTGCAGCCTGGGTAAGGTGGTGCATGCACCCCTTACTAAGATATAGGTTACCTATATCTACCTTTAATCACTGCAAATATAAACCTATCAGTCACTTCTATGGCAGGCCTCATCAATCCTGAAGGCAGAGTGATTGGTGTTGTGTGAGAGGGTGCCCATGCATGAGCTTGTTCCCCATTGCAGCTTTTGGAGCCTATTCTCTGAGGCTGTTCAGTGATGCAGCCAGACCATATACTCTTAAGTGCATTATAACCTCGCGGTTAATGCTAACTTTGGAATGGCTGCATGGAAACATGTAGTGTTTGGTGTCAAACACTTTGGAATCCTACCCCACCCCCGCCAGTCCTGACAGCGGGGGTAGAATTCCACCCTTCTAGGGGGAGAGACATGTACACACTGGTCTCACCGGTAATTGTTTAAAAGAGCCCTGGCATCACAAAATGGATGTTGCAGCCACAGACACGAGTCTGGCCTCCTGCTGCTGACCGAACCTCCGGCAGGGGAGGCCTGGACAATAGGTTTCCTGTCACAGGGAGGTGTAACCACCTCCCGGACAGGCTTTAGTGTATTGGGGCTGGGTGGGTGCACTCTGAGAGTGCTTGAAGCCAGCACTGGGGGCACATTTGGTGTCCCTGTGCATAGGCCAGTTCAAACCGGTTGCAGGGGCTACCAACCCCTGCTCTGGCTCAAAACTGGACAAAGGAAATGGGTGTAGCCACACCTCTTTCTAGACCCTCCCATAGGTGGGTCCCCAGAGTATGTCCAACCCCTTTCTTTAGTATAAGTAAGGAACCCCTGTCAACAGGACTTTAGATTACACCTGGACGAAACTCTGAAACTGAATTCTGGAACTTCGATGCTCGACTAGAGGATGGAAGAATCTCCCTTGGGGTCAAGGAGTGACTCCCCTGCTTGGCAGGCACCAATGAAGCATCTTGCTGGTCTGCATTTCTGAAGCTCCTGCCGGACTCCGAACTATTTGCAACACAGGAAGAGGATTTCCAGACTTCTCAGAGGCCAACACCGAGTTCCCAGCAAAGCTGAGACCCGCAGCTCTTGTGAGTGACGTGGAACCGGAACTACTGGACACCGTGCACATTTGCAAGTGCATTAACTTCTCGACGTTTCTTGAAGTTGTGCTTTAGGTTACTTGTAGCTTAAGTCTCAAGCATTATCTGCACTAAAGACTGTGGGCCTACACTCCACGAGTGCTCCGTGAGCACGCTTCTTGCATTTCCGCTCAAGGCTCCTTCGCGATCCCTGGTCCGTTGACTGGTGGGTCCCTATGAAGGCAACTCTGATTTTCCTTGGACTTCCCTGGTTGCTCCAGACGTGCCCTAACTCCCCACTGAGTGGTGAGTCCCTCGAACCTTGCTGGTCCACACCAAAGCATTTCTTTGATTCCTGTGTGGGTTGCTGTTGCCAAGGCTTGTTGGGTCTAATCCGGACACCGACACTGCAGTACTCGACATCCTTTGTGTGACAGCTCGATTCCAGATCCTGGTCATTGTTGACACCTCCTGGTCCTCGTGGCTGAAGAGTCAAGCTTCACCTCTTTCACCTGAAAGCACCCGACATCGGTGGGCATTCGACTATCGCGCCCCTGGTCACTGGCAAGTGACCCAGACTCTGTCCCCTCTGCTTTCAAGTTCTTCTCATCTTCGATCCAGGCTTGGATCACAGCAGACACTTTCCACTTGGACGGCAGCAGCGCTTTGAAGCAGATCGCCATTGAAAACGACGACGATTCCCGACACCAAAAGACGCCTATGCACCCGGCTTCCCTGGGTGAGGTAACTCGAGAACTCCGGTGCTCCCGTGGGTGTTGGCCCTAGAACCCCTTAAGTCTAAAGGGGTTTGCTCCTAGTCCTCTCCTAAGTGTCCTTTATCTTTAATTTCCAACCGCGACTTTCCCCATAGAAGCTAATGGTGATTCGTGGCTGTGTTCTCACACTGCACGCATCCTCCGTGGGTCCCCTGTGTCACTACTTTGGGTGGTTCCTTGTGGCCCCAGCGATTCTACAGGCTCTAGGCCTTTTGTCTAGTCAAGTCGTGGTTCTTATACCACTTTCTTAATATATGGTTTGGTACGCCCCTAGGGCTCAGCGTATATTGTGCTAATTTACTGTGTGCTATTAAGTTTACCGTATGTACTTTTGCCTCTAGCCTCATAAAGAGACTAGTGGGATGAGTTTAGAATAAATACATATATTTTATATATATACCTGGTGTGGTTCTCCTTTCATTTGGTTATTCACGAGATTATAGACTGGTAAAACAAGCTGCTTTACATTCCTCCAAGACTACCACTAGGATAGCTTTCTATAAAGGTTGTCTTTAACCTACCATCAATAAGGGTCGTTTGGACTGGTGCAAGGTGCCCACTAGAATAGTAGACAGCATATGCCAGGCCAACTTCTCACAGCCACCCAGCCTTTTTACACTGAACCCCATGGAGAGGATGGGCCAGGGCAGGCCTCACCAACTGACATTGCAGTCACCGCACCGCCGTCACCAGCGCTCCTCATTCAGGTTAGGGCGCTGATTTCAGAGCGTTTCAGGGTCCACCATCGTGGACCTAGTTAGGCTGGATGTCTATTCTATTATTTCTTACCCTTCAACCTAATGTTCTCATTCATCATCTTTTAATCCTCGTCTTTTACTCCTCATTTCCCATGTCTCACTCCAGAAACTTCAGCTGTTATTCCTAATGCCTTACTAACCAGTCCTTGTCCCTCACTCCTCCTTCCTCCCTTATCATCCATCACCCCAATCACATACTCATCATCCCTCGCTTCTAATGTCTTCATTTATCATCCTTAAATTACTTCTCCATGACACAGTTTTCATACCTCATGTCCTATCCCTCATTTTGCATCTCCCATTTCTTATTCCGCACTTCACAGCACACACTCCTCATTTTTAATTTCTCGCTACTCATCCTTTACTCCTCATTTTACTCCTTATCCTTCTTACCTCATTCCTTATCCCACACTCATCAGCTCTGGCTCCTGAGTATTCACCGCTCAATTCTCATCCTTCCCCCTCATTTATTACTTTCATGATTAACTCATGTCTCACCTTAGTTCTTATCCATCAGCATTCATCCCTCATCTCTCCACATCTTCTGCTCCTCGTGTATCCCCTCTCACCCATCTCTCCTTAACACTTGCCAGAGCACTGGGCTGATCTTACCATTTATCCTGCCATGAATCTTTTTGGTTGCCTGAGAGGTAAAGGAAAGTTAACATCAATCAAAAAATGTCAATTGCAGTGTAGGCCATTTGGCCACACAATGAGAACCGAGAATCAGTAAGTATGGTTAAGTATGTTTTATTACAAATTAAGGGCCAAATTGATGTATATAAATCTTAAGAACCTGTTGTTTGTCTCTAATACATAGTAGGCCTTTCACTAACTATGAGATCATATGAAAACCCCTGCAAAAGAAGAAACATTGCAGCACAAGCAAAACTTTCACATTGAAGGGTTAAACTTAGGAGGCCAAATGCTTAAGGTCATTGAATTGGGCTAACTTTGTAAGACAGTCAATGTGCACTTCAAATGCATAATTATATGTACACATTTGATTACAAAATAAATGCAAACATTAATAAATGAAGACATGAGTACATAAGAAATGCAATTTCAGTAAAGCAGTATAATTTGAAATAGACAAATATGTGTGAATGAGAACTACAATATGTGACATTACAATAAACATTAAAGCACACACTTATATAAATTCCTAATTTCCATACTGAATACATTCCAGTAGTATGTTTGGTGCTTCACTTGACATTAATAAGGTTAAAGCACATAGCAAATATATTGTGCTA
Source organism: Triturus cristatus (assembly GCF_964204655.1). NCBI lineage: Eukaryota > Metazoa > Chordata > Amphibia > Caudata > Salamandridae > Triturus > Triturus cristatus. The sequence continues at coordinate 84,249,780 of NC_140592.1, forward strand.
ATACATGTAAATATAGCACTTCTGTGACATATAGGGGTAGAGCTTAAATTGTGCCTCTCAATTCTCCCTCACCAGTCCTTATCCATTACACATCCTACCTCACTCCTGACTTCTAATTCATCAGCCCTTCCCTTCTTCTTCACTCCTCATTCTCTGCTTCTTTTCTATTATGCTTAGGGTCCAATTTAAATGTTGGCAGAGAGGGAACGGTGGTTCTTGTCAATGCTTGAAATGTCCATTGGCCGGTAGACATTTTAAAATTTGGCAGTCAGCGCCTCTGTCAGGGCAATGGAGTAATTTACTCCAAATATAAATAAGGCCAAAATGTCCTACGTAAGGTTATCACTTTTTATCCCCACTCCTCCCTCCTCTACCCTCACTGCTAATCTCTCATTAATCAGCCATCCTCCATTCCCCATACACAAGTCATCTCTCACCTTTGAACTCTTTCACATCCCTCACTCTGCATCACTCCAAATATTTTTAAATGTTTCATCCCTCACCCCTCATCCCGCAGTTGTCCCTCCACATCCCTCATCCCTTATTCCATCTCTTTATTTCCCACTCTTCCACTCACTCCTCATCACTTGTCACACCTTATTCCACATCTCTGCTTAATTTTCTTCCCTCATTTCTCCTAGCTCATACCCCCACCTTAGAAATGAGTGAAATGGCCGAATGGTGATACCCTAAAATATATATCACACTGCCAGTTTTAGGACACGCTGATCACTTACATCTCATGCCTCACTTCTCTTTCCTCATTCCATACCCACTTGCCCTCACTCCTCATTCTTTGCTTCTCATAACTTTTTAATCACTATCATTCCTCATTAATATCCAGTAGTCCTCAATGCTCAACCCTGATATCTAACTCCTCATCCTTCATTTCTCATTTGTTAACTCTCATCCCTCACTTTTAATTACTCCTTCTTTCAGTCTAACTACTCATCTTTTATCTCATCCATCACTCGCCTTGTCCTTCACCCTCACTCCTCATCCTCATGACTCAGTCCTCATCTCTTACTCCTCTCACCTATTTTCTCACTAACTCACCAACTTCCCTCACTCTTCATCCCTCATTAAACAATCTTGACCCTTGATTTCCTACTCTACAGCCCTCATCCATCAATGCTCACTCCTCCTCTCTTCAACAGTGACACAGGAACTGGACAAAAGATGTTTTCCCTAAAATGTCTACTACCCTGACCATTTTAGGATATCCTTATTCCTCCCTCCTCATGACACAGATCTCAATATTCACCCCATGTTTCACTGTTTTTGCCTGAGTTAGGCCTACGTAGCAACGCAGCACATTCTCTTACATTGCCCTTTTTCTGCACAATAACATTTCACTGTAACCTTTTGCACATATTTGCGTGCATTACAATGTTGGATTTGTTTCGCTGAAACTGCTTTCCTTATACCATCTGCTTTGCGCAACATTATCATGATGCCTCAAACACCATGTACAAGGCCTTTCACACTGTTCAAATGTCATCCTATCTTCATACATGGGGCGACAGGGCTATCTGCAAACCCATTACTTCTAATCTGTATACACATCGCAAGGATGCTTTTTATCATAAATAAATAAACATTTCTGGGGGTTAGGCAGTGGAGACACTTCTGCTGACATCGAGAGGTCCCTGCATGCGGAGGCTTCACAAAGCAGCTACCTAAAATCTCCATGAGTGGTTTCTAGTTCGTGACCAAGACGTGATCCTACATTCTGTCCCGCCAGGTAAATGGGTTGGATCATCCCTCAGGCGGATTCTTGGCTATACACTTATATACACACTCCAGATGCTCATAGAGTAGGGATTGCATAGTAGAAGTACGCCTGATTACTATCCTGTTTTATATGTTTGAATACATTTAGCACCAATGATGGAACAGTACCTGCTATTTACTCTTTTGGTGCTCGTAATCACTTTTATATGCTTCTACTGATTATCGCAGCACATGTATTCTATACAAGAACAACGTTGGTTCAATAAATATATTGAAAAAAGTCCCATTGTATATTCTTTGTTTATTTCTCTGAGAACAAGAGTGCATGAGTGCTTGAGCGAGAGGGTTTTCTAGATCCGTTACCACGATCCCTGAGGGGTCAGGGTTGTGCTGTTTAGTGGTCGCCAGAAACCATTTGCTCTCTGTTTGGGTTAGGGGGGCTTAGGGAGGCACTGTGACCTATCTGGTCTCTACGCCAACATATACTAAGGGGTGCATGGAATCAGTGTAGGCATCTTACCCAAAGTTTATGTTGCCCACAAACGCACAGATCCTATGGAATAGTCAGAACTGCATGACATCACACTCATCATGCCTCTCTGTTCCCTCATTCTTCATCTCTCACTGAAGCCTCACCAATCAGCCTTTAGTCCTCAGCCCTCACACTTCATCTCTCATTCTTTACTTAGCATCTCTCAATCCTCATCCATCATTCCTCACTTGTCACTCTTCAAACGTGCCTTACCAAATCCCTCATTACTCACTCATGATCCCTCAGTCATCATCCCTCACGCTTCAGCTCTCATCCCAAAAACCTTATCTGTTATACATCACTCCTTACTCCTTGAGTCTCTTCTTCCACTCCCATTCCTTAAATTCCTTACCTCCAGTCCCTCACCCTTAGTAGTTACTCCTTATCGCTTCTGCCTCATCCTTCTTTCCTCACACTCCCTTTATTCTTCCTTACCTCTTACCCCTAATTGCTCATTCTGTGTCTCTTGGATTTCACCTTTTCTTTTTGCTTTACATGATAAATGAAATTGACAAACAATGTCCCAAAATGGTCAACAGCCTGTCCATTTTAGGACAATCTACTGTCTCACACATCTGTTTTTATTCCTCAATCCTTATCACTCATCCCTATCTCCAATTTCCTTTGTCCTCAAGGCTCAGTGATCACCCCTCATTCATCAAACCTCCCCCCTCATTCTCCACTTATCACCCCTCATTTCTTATTTATCAATTCTAATTCCTTACCCCTAATTATTTATCCCACACTCTTCTACTCTTACACTTATTACCTCACTCTTCATCTCTCATTCCTCATCTCTCACTCCACATTCTTTTAATTTTCAGCTCTTTATTGTTTATCCCTTACTTCAGATTTTCATCCCTCAATATTCATCTCCTATTCCTCAATTCTCATTCTGTCCTCATTGTTCTTAATTCCTTGCTTCCTTTTCCTAACCCCTCATTTCTACTTTTTCACTTCTCATTCTTCATCCCCCATCTTTCCTTCCTTATACCTCATCGCTCACACCTCACGCCCTACTTTTCGTGCCAGATTCTTTATCCCTCACTCTTCAGATTTTTCACTGCTTGGGCCTCAACCCTTGGTCATCACCCCTCTCTTACCAACCCTCACACCTCATTATTTACCTCTCTTCTCTTGCTGCTTGTCCTATAATTCTCCTCTCTTACTCTTCATCCTTTAATCCTCACTCATTATCCCTTGTCCCTCGATCACCTTTCACACCTCTGTCTTACTCTCCCACTCACCATTTCTCACTCTGTAACTCTCATCCCTTACTCCTTATTCCTCATTCCTCTTCCCTCACCCTTCAACTTTGGTTTTGTATTTTTACTCTTAATAATAATAAATAATAACCTTGAATTTGTAAAGTGCACAGCTACTTCTGAAGTGGTTTACCGGCGCTGGGGGCCCTGGGGAAGATTAAGCAAGCTATTGCCCAGAGTCACATGGTGCTGGGCTGACCTGCTGCCGGCGCCGGCGATTGAACCGTGAACCCCATGGTCCGGAGTCAGGGACCCTAGCCCCTGCGCCACACCTCTTCCACTCTTCAGTCTTCATTTCTCAACCTTCACTCACTTCCCATCTTTAACTACTCATTTCTTGCTCCTCATACCTCATGCAGCACTCCTCATCTCAGACTACTTACTCTTCATGCCTTAGTCTCAGTCCTTATTCACGTCCATCACCTCTTCATTTCTGATTTCTGTCTATCATCCCTCATTTATCTTTCACTACTCTTCCCTAGCATTTCATGGGCACAATGTGCATATAGGTTCCATGATGAATTATTGAGTGTTGTATTCCTTTAAACATTTTTTATATGGTTGGATATTATAATGCATGCAAATACAACACATGCCATTATCATCACACGTATAATACAACACACTGACCTTTAAACACAGTGTGTGGCATACATTATGGACCTCAGCCACACATTGTTGCAGCTTTTATATATGTGTGTGTGTGTGTGTGTGTATGTATATATATAACTGTTTCACAGCTCACTGACTCTTGCACTTCAATTTTAATTAAAACCACTTGTACCATACCCGTGCAGTGTCATATCCATTCTTATGGGGAGTGGAGTATTGGATTTGATATTTTGGGCCAGTCTTGCTGGCATTAGCTACCGAAACGCCTTCTCGATTAGGAACAATGCATCAGCCGGCAAAAGTGGACGTTGTAGGAAAATACAAATGGGTTGTCCCCCGGCGGACAGAGTACTTTGGCAGAAACATCACCGCATTGGGGAGAGAGGAGTAGTATGTTACTACTGAAAAGGGACTATATTTGTGGATTGAACAACAAGAAAACCTATGAGCCAGCTGCAGAGGAGGTTGTGCAGTCCGCGGGCCAACAATGATAGGGGCACCATTGTGTGCACGGATGCCACATTACTTAATGGGCTTTCTCAGCGGACCACAGCAAACCGACGTAAATTGGCTGGGTGAGAGGCGGACGGTGTATCCTTTGGATGGGACACTGCATCTTTAAACATAAAGTAAGCTAGGACTGTGATCCATTTGGAGTAAGGACTGCCGTATTTAACTAATCCTCTGGTGTAATGACCCCCATTGTGAAACCGGCACTGAAGAAAGCTAATCACTGAAACGCATCTGCGATGACGTTTCACAGCTCACTGACTCTTGCGCTTCAAATTTTATTAAAACCACTTGTACCATACCCTTGAAGTGTCATACCCATTCTTATAGGGAGTAGAGTATTGGATTCGATGTTTTGGGCTAGTCTTGCTGGCACTGGTTACCGACACGCCCTCTCAATTAGGAGCAACGCGTCAGCCAGCAAAAATGGACGTTGTAGGAAAATACAAATGCGTTGCCCCCTCATCGGACTGAGTAGTTTGGCAGAAAAATCACCGCATTGGGGAGAGGAGTAGTATTTTACTACTGAAAGGGGACTATACTCGTGGATTGAACAACAAGAAAACCCGTGAGACAGCTGCAGAGGAGGTTGTGCAGTCCGCGGGCCAACAATGATTGGGGCACCATTGTGTGCACGGATGCTGCATTACTTAATGGGCTTTCGCAGCGGACCACAGCAAACCAAAGTAATTTGGTTGGGTGAGAGGTGGACGGTGTAGCCTGTGGATGGGACACTGCATCTTTAAACATAAAGGTGGGGCTAGGACTGTGCTCCAATGGGAGTAAGGACTGCCGTATTTAACTAATCCCCAGGTGTAATTACCCCTATTGTGAAACAGGCACTAAAAACTGAGGTACTGCTTTTTGGGACTGAAACCTCCTTCTGGAACGCATCTTGGTGGCCCCAGGAGTTGGGGGATCTACCTAAGCCAGTTCTGAAAGCTAAAAATCTGGGAGTCATCTCTGCCCCTTTTCCGTCTTTGATCCACTCAGCACTAAGACACCTTCGGGTATTGCGCGCTTTACAAAATCATCTCATTCATTCATTCAACTCAAGAAAGCTAATCGCTGAAACGCATCTGCCATGGTGTTTCACAGCTCACTGACTCTTGCGCCTCAAATTTTATTAAAATCACTTGTACCATACCCGTGCAGTGTCATGCCCATGCTTATGGGGAGTGGAGTATTGGTTCCGATATATATATCACAAAGTCCAAATATGAATAAGCACGCGCTCTCAGAAGTCCATAGAAGGATATTTATTTAGAGGTCCAGGTTACGCGTTTCGGAAGCAATACTTCCTGTGAGCAAGGAAGTATTGCTTCCGAAACGCGTAACCTGAACCTCTAAATAAATATCCTTCTATGGACTTCTGAGAGCGCGTGCTTATTCATATTTGGACTTTGCGATTTATGCCAGCTTTGCTCTACTGGCTTCACGCGCCACTGATCTACGGGCGGAGTTCTCAGGAAGGGCGCCTACACTACATATATATATATATATATATATATATATATACACACACATAGATATATATATGTATGTACACATAGATATATATATTTTCACTGAAAAAACCATAGGTTTCACACACGTTATAGTTAGGTGGATATTTCACTATAACTCACGCGCCCGCAATCCACTACTGATGACGTCACATATTACATCACTCATGACATGGTCAGTGGCATCACTCATGACATCACTGATGACATCATCCTTGTGATAGAGTGGCGGCCGCGCGAGTTATAGTTATCTGAACTAACTATAACGGGGGAATTTCATTGGTTTTTTTACGAGTGAAATATCCACCTAACTATAACGTGTGTGAAACCTATGGTTTTTTCAGTGAATTTGTACGTTTTTTTAAATGCTAAGTTATGTATGTATTATTTTTTTTTTATATATATTTATTTTACAATAAACTACGTATTAAAAAAATAGTAAATTTTTTTTTTGGGGGGGGGGGGGGTTTCACCGTGCGCGCACCCCCGCGATTTAAAAAAAAAAGTTTTTTTCTGCCTTCGGGGACCTTCAGGGACCCCCTGACAAAGGCTAGGGGGTCAGGAACTCTCTACCCTGCCCCCTTTTCACGGTCGCCACCTTCCTTTTTCACTCTCGCACTGAAAACAAACAAAATGGCGGCCGACACTTCCTGATTTCGACCGATTCGAGCGTTTACTAACATGTAACCACCAATCAGAATTACGCTCGCGCACGTTAGGGTGCTCGCACGGTGCGCGCACAGTGCGCGGCTATAGATACGTATGTGCTTTTAACTGCAATTTTCTCAGGAACTACTGAACAGATTGACTCCATATATGCAAAAGGCACATCCCTGAGCTAAGGACTACCTCTCTGCCAAATTTCAAGTAATTCTGTTCAGCCGTTCGGGCTGTACCTTGGACTAAAGGTCCCTACGGAAAATTGCATTGGGAAAACGTGTTTTGGGACCCCCCTTTTTTCTCAGCCCCCGCTTGACGAATCCCCCCGAGACTTTCAGGGTAGGAGCGGAGCGGAGTGCCCCACCTATTTTGAAAATTTCGCGAGGATTCGTCAACCGGCGCCAAAGTTATTCCAAATAGAATGTTGCGGATTTCCTATGGAAACACGGTCCTAACTATAACTATCTACTGGCGACCGCCAGTAGATAATATATAGATATATATATGTACACATAGATATATGTATATATACACATAGATATATATATATAGATATATAAATATGTGTTCATGTATATATATTTATTTATGTATGCATATATATATGTGTTTGTGTGTGTGTGTGACATATACTGTGTGCTCCCTTATGTCTGGACAAAGCTATACATCTCTGGAGTGCTATAATAAGATAGAAACATGTGCCAGGGGTTGCTTTTATTGATTCTAGGTTGCCTTGGATGATATTTTCCTAATTCAAAGCTGTGATACATTGCCTGGAGTGGTAAAAGGCTTTTGTTATTTTTTTGCTCAGCAAGGATGGCAGTAGCTAATACTATGTTTAAAGACTTTACTTTAAAAATGGGAAAACACTTAGGGCCCCCTTACGATGTCTGGCAGAAGGCCTTCCGACAGCACGTCGGTAGCGTTCCACTCGACATCTGAGGCATCAGTCCGACCGCCATATTAGGATACAGGCAGTCCAACTGATGCCTGCGGCAGGTATCTACTCCTCCTCCGACAGGCTCAAGGAGCCCGTTGGGGCTGATGGCAGATCGTAATCTCCAAAATGGAGGAGGTGGGGATTACGATGCACATTTCTGACAGTCTTCCTATGGGGGTCCGACTGCCATAGAAAGGTTGTCGGAAATGGACTCTTGGGGCCCCTAGCAGGGCCCCCGTCTTTCCGCAGCCTTCGCAATGAGGCCTGGGGGGCACCTGTGGTGCCTCCTCAAACATAAATGCATCATGTGGCAGGCACCGCAGGGTGTGGATGTTTAAAAAGTGTAATTCTCCTATTGCGGCTTCTGCTGCAACCCGCAGGACAAGCCGCAATAGGAAATATGGAATTTCCGTGAAGGCAGTCACCCGCTAATTAGGGAAGTGGGACCGCGACTCCTTCTCAGGCGGGCCCGTTTCCGACATGATGCCGGTCGGACACTCGTCCAACTGGCATCGTAAAGAGGCCCTTGTCACTTTCTAGCTTGGTGTGGATGGAACTGTACAAATCCTATGCTAAAAAACGTTGCTATTGGATAGAAGCCCTAGCCTCCCCACATGGGGCGGCCATTGCAATGAGCCTTCACCTCATCCAGTTTAAATATCTCCACAGGGTGTATTTTACTAGAGTCAGGCTGTACAGGGCGGGTTTGGTGGCTTCCCCGGTGTGTCATCGCTGCATTCATGAAGAGGGCACCCTGCTTCACACCATATGGGACTGTTCGGTGCTGGCGCAGTTCTGGCGGGGAGTAATGACCTGCCTGTCGGAGGTTCTGTGTTGGGATCTCCCCCGTTCACCTAAGCTGGTTCTCCTGCACATCATGGACGATATCGGGGGCAATGTTTACAAACGTCATCTTATGCTCTTGGGTTTTACCTTGGCCAAACGTGACATTGCTAGGGCCTGGAAGGCTACAGTGGCGCCCTCAGTTTCTGTTTGGAAGAAAGGCCTAGACTTTTGTATGGGCTTAGAGGCTCCCATCTTTGTTACGAGGGGGTGCCCTCGTAAACACTACAAAATATAGAAACGCTGGACGGACTATCAGGCCTGGAATTGGAGCCTGTTCCAGCCCAGTGCCAAGACCGGCTCCGGTTTCTCCCCTTTTCCCTGAGGTGTCCTGTGTATACACTTGGTGGGATAGACGCTTCTTGGTAGTGAACCGTAGTGAGCGTAGGATTGTGGCTTTGACTGTACATATTATTCTTGCATGGTCGACAATGCAATGGGGAAGGGGGGTAGGAGGGTGTTGTATGTTTTTCCTTTTTGTTTTGATTTAAGTGCAATTCCTTTTAACATTCTCTTATGTATACAAGAAAAGTGTCAAAGTCATAATAATGTATATTGATACTGCAGAAGTCTCTGGGTCACAGAGCTCCGCTCTCTACGTGCTTTTGACAAATAAAATATGTTTTATTAGGTGAGCAGATTCCGTGGTCGGTGGTGTTGTAGAGTGTGCCATAGAAAGAGCTGCTCTCCACCTAAACTTGGGAACTACCCAGAGTTCCCTGCTTCCTTTTATGCATAATTTATGCAGCACTCTAATCCTGAAACGATAAAGATATATACATATTTGTGTGCACACACGGATGTATATGAAAATATATATATATATATATATATATATATATATATATATATATATATATATATATATATATATATATATATATATATATATATATATATATATATATATATACACACACACATATTATATATATATATATATGTCCAAGGAAAATTCTCCAACCAAAGGGAGCCCCCATCCTGCAGGGCGGCTTCACAGAAAGGGGGATGGAGCATTCCATGATTTGGCACACCAAAGAAAAAGAGAAGTGAAGCCCAACTCGGTAAATCACTGGCTTTATTGTGTCTCAAGGGTGGCAGAGCATCAACCCTTACGCGTTTCGGTTGTTGGTCATGACCTTGCTCACAGGTGAGGAAATTCTCATTGAATAAACTCGCACCATTTAAATCACAATGATCACGTGACCCGGTGCAATCCTACATTTCCCAAAATGCACGGGGTGTTATTGCAAACTGTGGTAGATGTACAATAATGCTGAATAGCATCTTGATGCCACAGTCTGATTAAAATCATTGCCCTGTGCTTGGACTGTGATGTAATGTAGATCTTGCTGGATAGCGTCCCAAATCGCAGTTTAAAAGTCTGCGTGCAATGTAATGTTCAAAAAATGAAATGTCACATATAAATTGTGTAGCGTTTACCTTCCATGTTTAAAGTCCTCATGATGTACTGCCCATGGTATCACCATATCTTTGAACATAATGCCAGAGAGTCCAAGTTGGCAAGAGGAGACATAACTCCTCTAGTACTCCCTTTCGCACTGCCGTGCAAAAATACCTGGGAAATCCTTTTTGTCTACATGTAGGCATACGGGACATATATTTATATATCTATGCATATATATAAATATATATGTGTGTGTGTGTTTATTTTTTAATAGAGAACCCCCTTTTTTCATTCTTTACCTGCCTTTACCTCTACTCACTTCCTACAACCAAAAATTATCCTCACCTCCCTTTACTTCTAACCACCTTTAAACCCTAAAATCATCCTTACCTCCCTTTATCTCTGTGTGCACATAAAAAATTATCTTATTTACAAAAATACTTACCTGCCTGATAAATTGCTGTGTGACAAATGTAGAAATACTTAATTGTGTGGCAAATCGATGCATGTAATTGATGCGTGGTAAAGGCTGGTTCCTGTGTGTAATATTCATTTTAGTTACTTCATTTTTAGTCCTTATCATATCCTTTCAGAATATGTAATATTAATTTTAATATGTAATATTAATTTTACAGCTGCTCAACATAAGTTCAATGCAAGCCATATTCATTTAAACAGGGGTCATACTCATTTAAACATGGCTTGTGTTCATTTCGATATGTGGTTTATTCATTTCAAAGCATGCTACATTTATCTCACATAGTTTCATATTTATTTCAAAAGGTGTCATATTAATTTTAATAAATGTCATGTTAATTTTGATGTGGGCCATATTATTTTCACCAGGCGTCATATTCATTTCAAAGTGGTTCATATTCATCTTAGCATGTGTCCTATTCCTTTCAAGGAATTTCATATTTATTTCAATGGATGTCATATTCACCTTAACACCTGCCATAATAATTTCAACATGGGTAATATCCATTTCAACATAGGTCATATTCATTCCAGTACATGCAATATTTGTTTAGATGTGCATCAGATTAATTTCAAAGCATTATATATTCATTTTGACAAGTTTCATTTTAATTTCAGCATTGGTCATACTCTTTTTAAGACATGTTGAATATATTTCAATGGGGCTCATATTAATTTCATTGCATGTCATAGTCATCTTAGCATGTATCATACTCCTTTCAATGGATGTCTCATTCATATTAACGCATCCTATATTCATTCTAACATGAAACATATCCATTTCAACAGGTATCATAATCATGTTAATGTGCATCATATTACTTTCAATGTAACCCGTCTTCATTTTGATAAATACCATGTTCATTTTAACGTTATTTGTATTAATTTTAAAACATGTCAAATTAATTTCAATGAAGCTCATATTAATTTAAACACATTTTGTATTCATTTTAGCATGTGTTATATTCCTTTCAATCAATGTTATATTTATTTCAATGGATACCATATGCATATTAACGCTTGTCATATTAATTTTAGGATGCAACTTTTCCATTTTAGCACATATCATATTCACTTCAATATGTGTCATTCATTTCAATGCAAGCCATATTCATTGTGACAAATGCCATGAGAATTTCAGCTTTGGTCATACTCTTTTTAAGGCATGCCAACTTCAATTCAATGGGGCTTATAATCATTTCAACACAAGCCAGATTCATTTTAAATCATCTTCTATTTATTTCTGTATATCTCATATTCATTGGAATCTGGGTAACATTCATTTCACCACAATTCATATTCATTGCAACATGTGTAATGCTTATTTCAGTTTATGTTATATTATTTTCAATGTGCATTATATTCTTTTCAGGCTACAATATATTCATTTCAGTAACTTACATTCATTTCAATCTGTCATATTCATTTCAATGCATGTCGTATACCTCTTGGCATATGTCAGTCATTTCAAGAAATGTCCCATTCTGTATGATGCATATTGTATACATTTCAGTGATAGCTATATTATTTACGGTGAGGGCCATATTTATTTTAGCATGATTGATATGTATTTCAGTATTGCTCTTATTCAGTTTGGACTGCGTTTTATTCATATCAATCACTAAGTAGCATATACAATCTGCCAGGTTTCATATTTGTTTTGATTCAAGTCAGATTCACTCTGCCAGGTATCATAATTATTTTGACACATATTACATTCATTCTGGTGTGTGTCATATTCATTTTGCAACAGGCTATGGATTTCAGAAGGTGTCCTATATAGGGATCTGTAATTTTGACATGAACGGCTTCCCATACTCAAACTCTTCCTTTCATTAGAGGCACTATACATCTAAGTGTAACCAGAAAGGACCAGTCCGAGATATTTGAGCTTTTATAACTCAACCAACCATACACTCACTTAATGCACGTTTGTTTTCTTCCATTTGTTGTTTTGAGTACTTCAGCAAATACTGTAGTAAGATGTTTTAAATGGTAAATACGACCTTTGCTACTTCCTACAACTTTTTACGCACTCGCGATCTACATGATTGAAAGATTGCGAAAAATATAAAATGGAAAACACTGCTTTAAAAAAGTTTTGTGCACATTCGACAAACGAAGCCAAATGTTTTTTTGCCGTACAGAGACATTTGCAATGGACTAAGCTAACTACAGCGGATTGTTGCTCCCTTTGGAATACATGTATTTTCAAAATCGCTGTCACTGTAAGGTCAGAAATGTTGCATTTCACGCTACAAGCTGTTCTTTCAAAGGTCCATTATAAAATAGCGAGCAGGTATAGAGACGTGACTCTGGTGCCACCTAGTGGCAGATACTATAAAAGCAGTCTGCCGGCTACAGCCGAGAGCTATCGATATATACTTTCAAATCAACTCTCCTGGCCACAAGTGCTTAATGGCCAGGGGAGTGTATAGGGAGAATAAAGGAAAATCCTGGACCACAGGATGCTACGCAGGGCCTGCTTCACAGATTTACATTTTTGAAACATTTTGAAATATCTATACAAACCCTTACACCTTTACTGGTGAATGGGAAAGACACTCACTCTGGTCCTGCTGCTCGCGAGCGCGAGGCAGCATGAGAGAAGCACTCACCCAGCTACTGTACTGGTGAGTGTGTGATAGTATGAGGAAGACACTCACCCTGGTCCTGCTGCTTGCGAGCGCGAGGCAGCATGGGAGAAGCACTCACCCAGCTACTGTACTGGTGAGTGTGTGATAGTATGAGGAAGACACTCACCCTGGTCCTGCTGCTTGCGAGCGCGAGGCAGCATGGGAGAAGCACTCACCCAGCTCCTGGTACTGGTGAGTGTGTGACAGTAGGGAGAAGGCACTCGCCCATGTCCAACTGCTTGTGAGTGTGTGGCAGTGTGGGAGAGACACTCAATCCTGCCCCTGTTACTCGTGTGTGTGTGTCAGGATGGGAAAGGCACTCCCCCTGGTCTGCTGCTCGCGAGTGCATGGGAGAGGCACTCCCCTGGACCCACTACTTCCAAGTGCGCCATAATGTGGGAAAGGCTTTAACCCTACTCCTGATGTGCCTGGATAGATGGGGTCAGGCACTCCCCATGTCCATGAGCAGGGGTTTGTACTGGTGAGACCCTCACCCTGCTCCCCCTGAGCGGCTGCTAATGTCACACCGGCACTCACCTTGCTCTGCAGGGTCTGAGTGGGTGACACTGGGAGGGGCACACGTGCTTAATTTGTGTACAGGCGATTGCAGGGGGCGGAAGGATCCAGGACTTATCTTTCGTCGTCACGGACTCAAAGCAAGAGATAGAAAAGCGCAGAGTCAGAAGAGGATCTTAAGATAACTAAACAGTGATAAAGGGGGAAAGAAAGGAAGAAAAAGAAACAGTAAGATAGATAGTGATCTTGGTGGAACTTAAGCCCTCGGCACCGTGTGCAGGAGGATTAACCATCTTTCTATTAAGGAGTACCGATCTGGCCGGGAGGTGTACAGGCTGTGGTTGGGCCTGTAAAGAACGTACACACTCATCCCCTAATAACCTCTTACACTTACCCCCCAAACCCCTGCGGATTATACACGCAAAGGGGACTAAAAGGGACCTAGAAGGAGGGCCTGGAGTGCCCTTTAAGGGGCTTTATTTAAATGTTAGCTCCATCCCTAAACACGAGGCTGAAATCTGGGACCCATTGGATGAATCCAGACCCGACATAGGCCTCTTTACTGAGAGTTGGTTAAACAATGATGCAACCCCTGCATTGGCAATAGCATTTCCAGCGGAATACTCTGCGGTCCGGCTGGACAGACTGGGTAAGCGGGGTGGAGGGCTGGCCATTGCATCGCACTTTCCGTATCATGTTAAGACTCTAGATACCATCTCTTCCCCCAGTTTAGAGTTGTTGATATTTAGGGTACTGCGGGCCAAGTCATCGGATGGATGGGTGCCTTAGTGTATCACCCCCCTGGAGGCAATAAGAGTGAATTCTGCTCTACCCTGTTGGAAAGATTGGCCCCGTATCTGTTTCTAACCGATGGGTTCCTGCTGGTGGGGGACTTCAACTATCATCTGGAGGCGCCGTCCAGTAGTGAATCTGCCTGTTTGATAACGGCAATGGAGGCTCTTGATCTTTCCTCCAGAGTCCCTGGTGCCACCCATGTGGAGGGCCATACGCTGGACACCATTTTTACTAACATCAAGGAGGTGGTGGTAAAACCCCCGCAAAAGATGGGCTGGACTGATCATTCGGCTCTTAGCTTTTCGTGGGTGCCTATAAAATCTTTCAGTCCCCCGTTCAGTCACAGGGATCTTCGTAGACCCTGGAAAAAGGTGACACCGGATACCTTTAGTAGGGCCTTTATCTCTCCCACATTTGAGGAGGACGATGATGGTGATATGGCCTTAGATCGATTCGAAGTAGTCACAACTAACGCGTTAGACTCCATTGCTCCTTTTCAGAGGGTAAAGATTCAGGCAAGGGTTGCTCCTGCCCCTTGGTACTCAGACAGCCTCAGGAGAGAGAAAGCCACCTGTAGGACCAAGGAGAGAAGATGGAGAAGGTCTAAGTTGGAGCAGGATGAACTGCTCTATCGAACCGCACATAGAGCATACCTGAATAGCTGTAATTCCGCTAGGAGACTGTATCTGGGTGCCCGTATCATGAAAGCTAAAAACTCATCTCAGGAACTCTTTGTCATCGTAAAGAAGTTTACTAATCCCCGAGCAAATAACCCACTTCCACCGCCTACACAGGAATTATGTGAGAACTTAGGTAGCCACTTCATCAACAAAATTGACGTGATGTATAGTACTTTTGACTCTGAGGAGGGCGCTCATGGCAAATCCTCTATCTCGGAGAATCAGAGTCAATCAACTCTAGAACGTATCCCTAATGTTACCAGGGAAGAAGTGTGCTCTCTATTAGCTCGAGCAAAATCCGGCTCTCCATCAGATCTAATGCCTCCCGCTGTTATGTCAGGGTTATCTCCAGTCCTTGCCAAGGCCTTTACAATTGTCTGCAACATCTCGCTTGCAATCTCCACTGTCCCGCGCAAGTGGAAAGATGCACGCATAAAACCCTTCTGAAGAAGGTGCTAGCGGATCCTAGCGACCTTCAGAATTTTAGACCAATCTCTCTTTTGCCGTGCTGTGCAAAAATCATGAAGTCCTTAGTTAACCGACATCTCTACCATTATCTGTAGCAGAACAACATACTGGATGCCTCCCAGTTGGACTTCCGTGCTTCACACAGCACCAAGGCGGCACTGTTGGAGGTAACAGACACCATAAGGATGTCCTTGGATAGGGATGTCCCTGTGATATTGGTGCTATTGGATCTGTCGGCTGCCTTCGACACCATCTCCCATCGGATCCTTTTGGACCGGTTGCGAGAGATTGGTGTCAGAGGCAGGGCCCTTAAGTGGCTCCAGAATTTTTTGGTGGACAGAACCCAATGTGTTCAGCTTGGGTCATTTAGCTCCCAAACTACCAGCATTGATAAAGGGGTCCCCCAGGGCTCAGTTTTGAGCCCTACTCTGTTCAACATAAACGTGGCCCCCCTGGCCTCAATCTTCAGAGAGTGTGGGTTTGAAACCATATCTTATGCCGATGATACCCAGGTAATAGTCCCTATCGAGGAAAGTCCTGTGGTTACCAGACTTACATTTTGCCATTGTTTGATCAGCATAGTGAAGTGGATGAGGAAGAACTTTGTTCAGCTTAACTCTTCAAAGACCGAGATCTTCCTATATGGCAAGGCGAAGGAGATGTGGACCCCTGAGTGGTGGCCATCCGAGCTGGGAGATGCTCCTGCCCCCAGAGGCTGGGCGAAGAATCTGGGAATAAAAATTTACAATAACGTAGCAATGGATGAGCAGGTAAAATCAGTGGCAGGTGCCTGCTTTGGAACCATGCGAATGCTCAGTAGGATCTTTCCATGGATTTCGTTTACGGCCAGACAGACCCATATCCAGTCACTTCTGATCAGTCGACTGGATTATGGTAATTCACTGTTGGTTGGGATGAGGGAGGATCTGGCCGTCAAATTACAGGTGGTCCAAAACACGGCGGCCCGCCTTGTTCTTAACAAGCCGGCTCGGACCCCCTCGCTACCCCTCCTGCGCCAACTACACTGTCTTTCTATTAAAAAGAGGTCCACCTTCAAACTGCTTTGTCTAGTTTATAAGTCCCTCCATGGGTTGGGCCCAGCCTACCTGACAAAAATGCTCGAACGGTACCATCCTACATGACTGCTGAGATCCAGCAATCAAAATTTGCTTTGTGTTCGCAGAGTCAGGAAGGCTAGGATGGGTGGCCGGGATGTCTCGTATCTGGCTCCCACCCAGTGGAACTCCTTGCCAGACGAGATCCGTGCCTGTACTAATTTCTGTTGTTTTAAAAAGCTGCTCAAGACCTGCATATTCTAAATATTTCCTCCACCTCTTGGTGTTCCTCTCTCATGTGCCGAGAGATCCCCCTGGGGATGATTCGTCGCTCAATACAAATGAGTAAATAAATAAATAAATAAAAAATAGTGAGTGCATCATGGTGGAAGAAGGATGGCCAGGGTGGGATCAAAACGAGGCTGCTTTGGTGTAAGCCATTTCCGGCAACTGGCGGCGTGCCTCCCAGATAAACACTAGTTAGCTACACTTAGTCTTCTAATGAAAGCGCTAAGTGGCATATACACTGCCCTTGCACCCCCCAGCAGCACGAGCGTGGGGGTGGATTGAGACTCAGCGTTTCTAGGGTAGCCCTAGTTAGTGGAAAGTGAGGTGGTTAATGTCGGGATGGGAAGGCGGGGCATGATCCATAAACATCTCCAAGCCTCTGCTGAGCTTGTGCGCCCAATTCCAGAGGCGCTAATCTTTGAGCATATACATACGCATCTTAAGAAATCAGATTTGATGGCCGTCTTCCATATTTCTATTTAGATCTGAGTGCCGCGAGCTCCTACAAATGGTATCAGCGCGCTATAAATTCTGGTGACATCTCTAGTAAGGCATCGAAAAGATTAGAAAAGCGCTACACGAATGTCTATACCAGATTCATTCCAATTGTCTTGAAACAAACCGACACAATATTTAAAGGTAGAGAAAACAATGTACGCACGCAGAAGAGAAGCCCCCTCTTGTGTTCAAACATGGAATATCACACAGCTAATTGCAAAACTCACGCAGCATTACCTTCTGCAGTGACACGGCCTCGCGGCCGCGATAGTGAAACTGATCACGATCAAATGCGGCGAGCGATGCGCTTAATGAGCATGACGAGGAAAGACATATGGCGCCTCTCCTCGTAAGTGCGCACCCGCGCACATGCACGCAAGCTGTAGGCCGGTCATGGTAGCATTTTTTGAAGCCCTTACTAAAAGTCTCGCCAGACCAGCACATGCGCTGGGTCAGGCGAGACCTAAAAAGTGGGGCTGAGCTGGTGGGATTAGCTCTCTTCCGCAACAAAGTTAGTACTTTGTCAGGTGGGCAGAGTAAGGGGCTGTGATGGGGTCCTGCGAGATGGGGTGTCTTAGAAGTGTTACTTTTGTCCCAACCCCCTCAAGCAACAGACAGTAACAATCTGACTGGCGAGCCATTGGCGCCATCTGCAAGTGAGATGAGAGAAAAGATAAAGGGGGTAGAAGTGAATGCTAAGAATGCACAAAGATGGATGGACAGAGACAAACAAAGGTGATAGAGAGGGGGCTGGAGATGAGGGAAAAGATGAAGTGAAAAATGCTGGAGTTAGTGGAGAGACTGGTTATGGGAGAGATGGACAGCGAACAGTTGTAAGTGAAAGTGGAGAGAAGGGAGACAACAAAGAGAGAGAAAGAGAAAAGTGAAAGACGAGGCAACTGATGGAGAGGAAGGAGAGAGGGTGTCAAAGGTTTTCTGGTCTGTAAACATAGGGAAAAGAGCAAGGGGCATAGCTATCATTGTGCAGCAAGTGCAGTGCAGAGATCTGAAGACCCCAATGAACCCTGATAATTGCTGTATTTTACTACCCCGACAGCAATGAAGGGGTCCATTTTCATTACTTGCATTCATCGCTGATTTAGAGGTAAGTGGTAACAGAGTATCATTTGCTCTGATTGCTGAATGAGTTGCTAATCTGGAGGAGACACCAGGGGCGGCTCTAGGCTCATGGTGGCCCTGTGCAGGGAGCGTAGGTAGGGGGCCCCGGCAGGGATTTGGCGGCCTCCGGCTTAGCCGGAGGCCGCCAAATCCCTGCCACGGGCCGCCACGAATATGTATTGTATCCGATTCCTCGTGGCGGCCCCTGGGGTTTGGCAGCCCTGTGCAGGTGCACAGCTTGCACATGCCTAAGGCCGCCCCTAGAGACACGACTCCTTTACCATGGGAATAATATGGTGATGGGAATACCACCAGTTGCTGCTGCTGCCTGAGCCTATGAGCCCTATGGCAAACCGCAGCAGATAGTTGTTCTCATCAAGAGGTGTGGCTCACTAGTTAGAGGTGGCAGACCCGTAAGCTGAGAATCGGCCAGGGACCAGGGTTCAATTCCCGACGCGGCAGGGTCATGGACCAGGGTCAAAAAGGACTCTATAATTCTCGCCTCGGTACCTACTCTAACCAGGAACACACTCTGCAACTCTGGGCATTAAGCTTGCCTCATCTCTACAACGGCCCCCCACAGACACCGGGGATGCCTGGTTTCACCTTGGAGATACCCAGAAAGGGACCATCTCACAGGGATAGCCAGGATGGGTTCCCCAGCGGTCTACAGCGCCGGGACGCCCCGTTGCTGGGGTAGCTGTGCGCTTTACAAGTTTACAACAACACACAAGAGCTCCTATGACCATTTTACCTGCAAGGTGGGAGATAGTGAGTATAGCTCCAAAGTCAGGGCAGTGTGAGACAAGGATGTGTGATGTCAGCGTTGCTTTTCCACATGGTCATTGATGGGGTGATGCAATGACCAACATTGTTTGTTTGTCTAAACCGACACCAGGACGACCATCAGAAGCACCCTCACCTGCAGACCCCCCGATACCTCGACCTTGAACCTGCGATGCCATTTCCAAATTCGTCGCTCCTCTAGCTATCAATGCCAAGCATTACATCATACTCTGTGACCTCAACTTCTAATGATGCCAACTCCACCAATCTCCTGGAGAGCATGAATAGCATCTGCCTCTTCCAACTGGTCACTGACCCCACACAGTGCAGGACACACGCTAAACCTGATCTTCACATCCATCGACAGAGTCAAGTACAGCCATGTCACTGAATTCACCTGGTCCGACCACGCCATCGTCCAATTCATCATAGGTTCCCCGAGCTCCTCCCACCGCACATGGAGCAAAGTGACCGAGACCCAGTGGATGGAGGCCCTTAACACCATCCAGCCTGATGCCGCATAAACCCTGGAACAGGCTGCCCAGAATGTTTCTGACTGGATCCGCAAATGCACTGAGTTGCCCCCATGAAGCCACCCAAAACCAGCAGACTCGCAAAACAAGCCAGCTGGTACACATCAGAACTCAGAACCATTAAGCGCATCTGCAAACAACTAGAAAAACAATAGCAGACCATCAAAGATCCCTTCCGACCGAACCACCTTCAAATCTGCCCTCAACAAGTACCACCAACACATCAAGGACACAAAAAAAGATGCCCTCACAAACTGCATCATAACACATGCCAACCACACCAAGGAGCTCTTCAACATTGTTAGAGAATTTTCTTGCCCGTTAGCCACCGAGAACACAATCCGATCCTCTCAAGAACTCTGCGATACCCTGCTGGGCAATTTCCAAAGCAAGACAGCCAGCATCTACAAGAATTTTGATCCCCAAACCACTGACTTGCTTTAACAACATCCTCCCACCTACGGACACCTGCCACTCGATCACTGCTTGGAATCCCCTCACCACACAGACCACTACAGCCATCATGTCCTCCATCCACTCCGGAGCACCCATGGACCCCTGCCCCACCACTTCTTCATTCTCGGAACCAAAGAAATCAGAGCAGAACTCACCAACATCCTCAACGCCTTTATCATCACTGCCGCCTTCCTCGACAAATGGTAAAACGACGAAGTCAGGCCCCTCTTGAAGAAACCTTTCCTGGATCCCAGCATATTAAAAAATGACCACCTTATCTCACTTTCCGTTCCCCGCCAAAGTCCTCTAGAATGCAAAAACAACAGTTGATGGACAGAATGCAGAACAATGTCATACATTCACCCCAGTACAGAGATCTGGGCCTAAATCCATCGTTGTTTTGCTCACCATGCCATTCCAGTTTGAACCCAGCCATATGCAAATCAGCCTTGACCCTGTGCCTCATGGGAACAGTCCAGCCCGAACTGCCAAGCCAGGTCCTCCCTGGACTGGAACCAAGTATCCTAGGACCGGTTTCGGGGTTTCACCCCTCTTCAGCCAGGATAGCTTGATTCCAGTGGCATGGTGAGCACGGGACTCACGTCTGAGCATACTCGGGGTGACAAATGCGAAAACAACAGTTGAATGACAGAATGCAGAACAATGCCATACATTCACCCCAGTACAGAGATCTCTTGACTGGGGGGAATGTTTTAATTTGTCTGCATTCCGTCCATCAATTGTGTGTCTTTTGCTTTCTTGCCCTAAGTGCGCCAGGTATGCCCAGACGTGGGTCCTGGGCTCACTGTGCCACTGGATTCAAGCTATCCTGGCTGAAGAGGGGTGGAACCCCAAAACGTTTCCTAGGATGCTTGTTTCTGGTCCAGGGAGGACCTGGCTTGGCAGTTCAGGCTGGACTGTTCCCATGAGGCACAGGGTCAAGACTGATTTGCATATGGCCAGGTCTAAACTGGGGTGGCATGGTGAGCAAAAGAATGATGGATTTAACCCAGATCTCTTGACTGGGGTGAATGTTGTGATTTGTTCTGCATTCCGTCCATCAATTGTGTGTCTTTTGCTTTCTTGCCCAAAGTCCTCTAGAAGCCCTCAACCATCAACTCACCGAACAACTTGAAAAAAACAACCTGCAGGATGCCTTACAATACGGCTTCCACGCCGACCGCAGCACCAAGACCGTCCTTCTAGCTGCCACTGACGACATTAGATGGAAAAATTTGGAAAAACTGGTTTTCAACCAGCTCCAGCAATTTGTTGAAGGCAATCTTTTTGATGTATTACTGGATTACGGCCATGATTCAGTGCGGAGCTGATGATCCTATTGGTTTTGGATGACCTTCGACACCTAGTCGATATTGGAGATGTCAGGCATTGCCATTTTTAGATGTCAGCAAACTGCAGTAAGACAAATAATTCCATCCCGAAAAACACTAGATGAAGTGGGGCTGGGGTTGGGTGGCCAAGCCATCAGATGAATTAAATCATTTATATCTGACTATCAGCAGATTACTAAATTACCACCTCTACATTCCACACCCAAGGATTTAAACTGTGGTGTGCCATCGAGGTCAGTCCTGGCTATTGCTTTTCAATCTACTCTCTTTTACCACCACTAGGGTCAGTTTCTACATGTATGTGGATGAAACTCAAATCATATTTAGACTGTTTAATCCAGGTGCAAATACGAACCCAGCACAAGATATAAAGAATGACAGACTTTATCCCACTGAGGATTATTCCAACCAAATTTGAGCTGCTGCTAACACCTAGACTATTCTTGCACATGGTCTGCTGGACTGCTGTATACAACCCCATTCATCCCCACCAACAGACATCAGTAATCTGGGAATCCCTCTAAATTCTAATCTATCACTCGAAACGCAAGAGACAAAGTGTCTGGTATGTTGTATTATTCCAATTTGTACCGCACAACGTCTACCCGGGAGTGTGTCCCGTCACTAGAACTGGTATGACAAATAGCATTTCAGATAAATTTCATTAAAAAAGAAATGCTTTTAAGGTGTTCCTGAACATAAGAAATGTTCTATTTGTTTTGTTTTGATTGGAAGAGGAATGCTTTTCCAATGCTTGGCAACCATCCAACTAAAGGCAGGGCCACTCACTGATAACTTTTGCAAATGAAGGATGACCATATTGTGATTAGAGGGCAAACGTAGGGACCAAGATGGAATATATTTGAAAATATTTAGGGCTTGATCCAGATGCAGCGCAATAAGCAAGACAAAAAGTTAGAAGTAAAATGGGTTCATCAACTGGTAGCCCATGATGGAGATGTCTGTAATAAGTGACATATGCCTGTTGATGTAATTCACAATTTAGGCAAATAGTACTGTCCGACATTAATTGTTGGTTTGTAATTAATTTCCTGGTGACTCCCATGTAGTAGTCCAATGCAGTAGTCGAGTTTGGAGATTATTAAAGCATGAAAAACTTGTTACGACACTCTAAAGTAAAGAGAGGGGCATTTTTTTACCTTGGGGTAAAGCATGAGAGTATTATCAATGAGAACACCCACATTTGTTACTGTTGTACTAGGAATTGGGGGTAACACCTGCTCCACTGGCCACCAGCTAGATGATCATACAGTCTTGGGTACCCAATCATAGGAACATTGATTTTATCCAAGTAAGTTTGTAAAACTTTAAAACGAGGCCTCTGTTAGAGTTTGCTATCATCTTGCTTCCATTACTTAGGGCCAGATTTAGATCTCGGTGGATGGGTTACTCCGTCACAACGTTGACTGATATTCCGTCGGCCAAAATCTAAATACCATACTATATAATGGGATTTAGATTTGGGCGGATGGTATATCCATCACCGTTGTGACGGAGTAACCCATCCACCAAGATCTCAGCCCATTAGCACACACGTAACATGATCGCACATCTGCGCTAGCATTGGACTATTGCCTATATCCTGAGTTCCAGCATGATCAAACACAATTGTGCTGTTTCCCACCGTTTCATACATTTGCAGTGACCACACAATAGTCCGAAACAACAATGGTCTTATTGATGTACGACAAATTTAGATTTTTGTGTGGTTTACTCTCTCTCTGTTTTTCCATACATGTTTTTTCCCAGTGTAATGTTTGACATAAATGTTATTTATTTTCCTCCATTTAACTCAACATAACAGCTGTATATGTATACAAAATTTACTGATGTTAATCTTTCTGTACATTTATTGGGTCTTTCGTACACATCCATGCAAAAAACTCTTAATCAAATACACATATGGGTCTGTTTATATATGTATATTGAGTATACACATCCTTGAAAAAGCTCCAGGCCTGCACGTCAAAGAGGGGAAACACGCGTCGGCTGGTCCTAATCTATGAATCGTTATGTCAAAATAACTATATTGGAAAAATACTAAACAATAACAAAACAAATTTAAAAAAATACATCAACAAATTATTTTGAATCCAATGTAACCAGCTTTTCTTTGTTATATTGTCATTGTTAATGATATTTAAAATTTTTTAAAAGAATTAAAAATTATTTTGACTTGCATCCAAATGTACAATGAATAACTTAAAATCTTACTTCGTTTACTACCGGAGCCTGTGGTTGGAGCCCCCTGTGGCGGCAGATGATCTCCCTGTGGGTTTGGGGTAGCCATACTATGCTGGAGTGTGTACCGTCTGGGGACGGCAGCCACGGGTGGGCTAGGTGGTTTCAGGTGCGGTAGGCCCCTGCTGGGGCAGATAGTTTGTCATCTTTGTTCTCTTTCTGTGGTAACTGGGTGTTGGTTGGTCGGTGGTTTGCTAGGGAATCGAGCGCAACTCGTGGAGGGGGAGTGGGTGGGGGGGTGGGGATCCGAAATTACACTTTAGCTTAAAATCTATGTTGGCTTGGTTTTGTTTTTTCTGGGAGTCATGTTCCTTTGCAATGTAAAATGTCCTTTGCGATGTGGTACTGTATATTTCTATGCGGCAGTAGTCTCTGGGATACAGAGCCCTGCTTCTAATGTGCAAATGACAAATAAAATCTGTTGTTAAAAAAAAAATCTTACTTCGATTCGCAACCTTAAGTCACAATCACAACTAACCTAAACCTTCAGTTCTTGTTCTTATTTCTATTGTCGGCTTTTAGGAGTATAAGCTACCAATAGGTTAAATGTAGGTTATCAATATGCAACTGAATGAGTGATGTAGACTTTTTAAACAAATACCCCTACCTCTTAGCTGAACAACTTATAGCCTTGGCAAAGTGCTGTGAGGCCCAGGGGAAGAGTCTCCACTCCCCTAGTTTCTGCAACTATGGTCTAGCGCACTGAGGCCCAGGGGAGGGGAACCCATTTTCCAGGGCCTCATGGGTTAGAGCTGCGAGGGTTAGAGGAGTGGGAGGCCCTCTCACCTGGACTTCGCTAACCTTTCCCCTTGGCATCACAGCATTGGTCTAGCATTGCGATTATAAGGGGAGCGGGCTGCCCTACCAAGTGCCTCGCAGCTATGGTCTAGTGCTGTGAGGCCCAGGGGAGGGGAACCCTCTTTCTAGGGCCTCATGGGTTAGAGCTGCGAGGGTTAGAGGAGAGGGAGGCCCTCTCACCTGGGCTTCGCTCCCCTTTCCCCCTGGCATCACAGCATTGGTCTAGCATTGCGATTATAAGGGGAGCGGGCTGCCCTACCAAGTGCCTCGAAGCTATGGTCTAGTGCTGTGAGACCCAGGGGAGGGGAAGCATCTTTCCAGGGCCTCATGGGTTAGAGCTGCGAGGGTTAGAGGAGAGGGAGGCCCTCTCACCTGGGCTTCGCTCCCCTTTCCCCTTGGCATCACAGCATTAGTCTAGAATTGCGATTATAAGGAGAGCGGGCTGCCCTACCAAGTGCCTGGAAGCTATGGTCTAGCGCTGTGAGGCCCACGCAAGAGAAGCCACCTTCCCTGGGCCTTGAAGCTATAATCCAGCACTGCAAGGCCCAGAGTAGGGGCCCACAGCCATGGCCAAGTGAAGCGAAGCCCTTCCAGCCAGAGTCTAGTGCCGTGAGATCAAGTGAGGGGGGGGGGCCTCTGCCCTGGGCTTCTTAGCCAAAGACTAGTTCTGTGCAGCCCAAAGGAGAGGTCCCCCAGCCAAGGTCTAGTGCGGTGAGGCCCACGGGAGGGGGACCCACTACCCTGGGCCTTACAGACCATGATCTAGCGCTGCAAAGACCAGGGGAGGATCCAGGCCCACACAGTCATAGGCTCTTTCCCTGGACTTCACAGTTCCACTGAGTCAAGTTTTATAGTGAGATTAATAAAAATCATTACAATTATTTTCATAGTTTGCATGACACAGTTAAATGAGAAATGACAGACCACTAAAAATAAGATTGCAAGTACTAAATAATGTACAGTAATACTTCCAACAATTATGAATTTGTGCAAGCAAGCTTCGGTTGTGGTACCAAAAACCATCCAGACGGCCAGCAAACATCTAGCAAAAGTGATGCTATGATCCATAAATTTTTACAAAATTACAGTTTAATTGGATATGGGAGCCATTCAAACACTTCATAAGGGCTTGTCTGCACCCACCTATGACCAAGTGCTGTCAAACCCAAGGGAGGGACCATGGTTTATCACTTCATGGCCCAGGGGAGAGACATCCCCCTCCCCTGGGCCTTGCAGCCTAGATCTATCACTTTTGAGCCCAAGGAAGGGGCCATTTAACTCGTTCACGTTGTTGGGCCCCACAGTGTGGGGCCACAGCTGTGAGACCCAGGGAAGGCGTTTGGGTTTCACAGTAGTGACCCAGGTGGGAGAGAGAAAAAAGAATAATGTATGCTGCATTTGCGTGGGCCCCATGGTTGTGAACAAAGTGCTGGGCTCTGGGCAGCTGCCCACACTGCCCATGTGTCATAGAGTCTGCCCTGCATGATAGTCTGGGGAGCCCTAAATTCAGAGGTGTACGAATAACGGCTGTTCTCGACCTCAGTACCCTGTGCACAGTTCAGAAATATGTATGATTTCTTCATTTCCATCTTTCATTCATTATATTCAGAGCTGCTGTAATTATGCAATTCTGCGGCCACAGCGTTTACTGAATAATTATGGCTTGCCACTTTTGCCACTTAATCCATCTTCTGCTGACAAAAAAAATCTTTCTAGCGCAAATGGATCAGAATTTACTACAAATGTGGCGATATATGTTCCTAAGCAGTGGAAGGCCCTTCACAAAAGTTGACTGGTCATAGATTACTTGATTACTGCTAGATTTGTTTTTTAAACTAGTACTAATATGGTGTAATCTTTGCCCAGACAGTGTTTCCATGTGTAAAAATTACTAAATAATGAAGTGACACCATCACAAAATGTGCTGCATTATGCTGCATAATTAGCCTTTTCTTTATGCTTAATTGAGCAACCATGCAACATAATTTGGTCCTGCCCTGCCACATAATTCCAGTGGCCATGATTATACTGTTCCATATAAATTGCAGTATGTTTGTTATACAATGAAAAATCATTATAAGCTGTAGCTCAGTTGTTGACTCTAGGTACCAAGTGTTTTTAGAGCATCTACAAACCCCGTATATCCCAGGGTGGTCAAAATGGTCTATTATTATTATTATTGTTATTATTATTCAGCTTATAGAGCGCCTGGTTACTCTAACGGAGTGTCCCCTTAGCCGTCTATGGGAAATAACAATGTATTGCTTTTGTAAATCACCCATCATGAGAAGAAAATACAGATGAAAACACTGCAACCAATGGCTATTGTTTCCTACTCATTTCCATAATTTTTTTTATTTCAACAATTAGTTTCTCTGGGAACATCTTGAGGGATCTACACAAATGACCCCTTGCTAAATTCATAATGTTGTCTAGTTATCTTTCCATGATCACTGAGGGGTTTCACACCTCTTTCCACTACAAACTATAAGTAGGTTGAAACCCCAAAATGAGGAAAACATGGACTACTTTTTAGAAGAATGCAAAAGCTTTGGCAAAGAAATTATTTTTTGATACAACTCTCCTTTTTCCTGAAAGCTGTGAAAATGGTGATACTGGCAGAGCAAACCTTTTGATTATGACATTCTTAGGGGAAAAGAACATGATAACTAGTAGAGCACATTGCTCCCAATTTTCCCCAAAAATCCAAAATGTTTCTATATTTTGGCTATTTTCTCAGTTCCTTCCATGGGAATCTATAAATCCAGGGTTCCTTTGGAACATAGTTGCCAAGGGTTCAGAAGCTTATGTGTGATATTTCCATGGTTTTAGTGTACTTATGAGTTACGTTCAATTACCAAATGGGTGACATTTAGAGTGACACTTCCTCAAGTAAAACCAAGCAATGAAATGTTCACTTTAGAGCAATCAGAAGGTCTGGAAAATCTTGCTGCAAAACACCTAAAATGGAAGGTGACTTATGTTGGAGCAAGAATCAGGTAAATTAAGTTTATGGTTTACAATACATTTCTTATTAATCCTTGCTCACTCAGGCTGACAGACCTTGGCCATTGTCGTGAGGGTAGATATTCTAATCATCAATCAATACAATTATTTATTAGCAATAATCAATATTGGGTGTAAGTTAATGAGGAGATTTAATAAAGTTTTTTTCAAGAAAATTCTTTAGTATGCTCTTTATTCTGCAATTTTATTCATCATAAGTATCAATAAGATTAGTAACAGTTGTTTAAGCATAAATCAATATCAAGCGTGTTCCATAAAGGAAAGAAATCCCTATTCTAAATAAATGAGCAGAGAGTCAATTAGAACTTATAATGAGCTCTGGGATGATAGTGTGAGAGCAAGCATAAAGCTTCAGTTAATCTGTTCAAAGCTGTAAGAGAAATCCAAAGAATAGCTCATAAAGAGAAGTTTGAGAAACTCATTAGAGTCTCAAATAAGAACAGAGTCTAGGGTATCAGAAAAGAGTGTCAATCAGCTCTGCAGATCAAAGTCTGCAAAAAGTGAGCCAACAGGAGAGAGGTAAAATGGGAAGAGTTGGTCAGAAGCAGCAGCGGCATCACATCTGAACTAGTCTAGGAACATGCGCTAATATAAACAACACATTTTGTTAGTATCTGCAAGATTCTGTGTCCAATGTCTTCTCTAGTCCAATCATCGCCCAAGGCTCATCTGTGAACCTCTACATTTTGTTAGCAAATTGTTGCAACTAATATTGAACACTGTCCAGGTCTGCTCTGGGTGGAGCTTTCCCATGTATACTTATAATGGGATATCCTTCAAACTAACACAAGTTATGCAGAAAATGAAACACTCCTCAGGAAAATATAAACATTTCACATTGACATAACCTAACAAGCATTGGCATAGCCAACAGGTCTCGCCTTTGGGACCTTATAAGTGTTTAGTTATCCAGCACAATATCCTTGGTGCAACAACATCAAGTGTTGCATGGCTAAACACTTATAAGGTCCCAAAGGCGAGACCTATTGGCTATGCCAATGCGTGTTTTGAGTGAGTGGCTCGTGCAGGTATGCCACTGTGAGGTAGAGATGCTGCAAGTGCTTTTACGGGAGCCTCTGTGACATTGTGCCTCTTCAAAATGTATCTTGGGTCTGGTGTAATACTTCTAGCCCCTATTCCCGTCTTCTCACACCCAATGCATCCTTAAATGTCCCATGTACAGCCGGGGTTGACATTCCTATTACCCCAGCCCTCCAGTGACACTTTACCTGTCACGGGTGGTGGTGGAAGTGGTGGTAGTGGTGGTAGTGGTGGACATGGTGGTGGTGGATGTAGTAGTGGTGGACGTGGTGGTGGTGGACGTGGTGGTGGTGGACGTGGTGGTGGACATGGTGGTGGACATGGTGGTGGTGGATGATGTGGTGGTGGACGTGGTGGTGATGGTGGACATGGTGGTGGTGGATGAGGTGGTGGTGGTGGACAGGGTGGTGGTGGTGGCAGTGGACGTGGTGGTGGTGGTGGATGTGGTGGTGGTGGATGTAGTGGTGGTGGATGTGGTGGTGGACGTGGTGGTGGTGGACATGGTGGTGGACATGTTGGTGGTGG
Source organism: Triturus cristatus (assembly GCF_964204655.1). Classification (NCBI taxonomy): domain Eukaryota; kingdom Metazoa; phylum Chordata; class Amphibia; order Caudata; family Salamandridae; genus Triturus; species Triturus cristatus. The sequence goes on from NC_140592.1 coordinate 84,279,101, forward strand.
ATGTGGTGATGGTGGTGGGCGTGGTGGTGGTGGACGTGGTGGTGGAGGACGTGATGGTGGACATGGTGGTGGTGGTTGATGTGGTGGTGGTGGATCTGGTGGTGGACGTGGTGGTGGATGTGGTGGTGGACATGGTGGTGGTGGTGGATGTGGTGGTGGACATGGTGGTGGTGGACGTGGTGGTGTTGGACGTGGTGGTGGTGGTGGATGTGGTGGACGTGGTGGTGGTGGACGTGGTTGTGGTGGACGTGGTGGTGGACATGGTGGTGGACGTGGTGGTGGTGGACGTGGTGGTGGTGGACGTGGTGGTGGTGGAGGACCTAGTCGTGGTGGACATGGTGGTGGTAGTGGATGTGGTGGTGGTGGACATGGTGGTGGTGGTGGATGTGGTGGTGGTGGAGGACATAGTGGTGGTGGACATGGTGATGGTGGACGTAGTGGTGGTGGATGTGGTGGTGGTGGACGTGGTGGACGTGGTGGTGGTGGTGGTGGACGTGGTGGACATGGTGGTGGTGGACGTGGTGGTGGATGTGGTGGTGGTGGTGGACATGGTGGTGGTGGACATGGTGGTGGTGGACCTGGTGGTGGTGGTGGTTGACATGGTGGTGGTGGTGGACGAGGTGGTGGTGGATGTGGTGGTGGTGGTGGACATGGTGGTGGTGGACGTTGTGGTGGTGGATGTGGTGGACGTGGTGGTGGTGGTGGAGGATGTGGCGGTGGTGGACATGGTGGTGGACGTTGTGGTGGTGGACATGGTGGTGGAGGTGGTGGTGGATGTGGGGGTGGTGGAAGTGGTAGAGGTGGTGTACATGGTGGTGGTGGATGTATAGGTGGTGGTGGACATGTTGGTGGTGAATGTGGTGGTGGACATGGTGGTGGTGGACATGATGATGGTGGTGGTGGATGTGGTGGTGGATGTGGTGGTGGTGGATGTGGTGGTGGACGTGGTGGTGGTGGACGTGCTGGTGGTGGACGTGGTGGTGGTGGACGTGGTGGTGGTGGTGGACGTGGTGGAAGTGGACGTGGTGGTAGTGGACATGGTGGTGGTGGACATGGTGGTGGTGGTAGATGTGGTGGACGTGGTGGTGGTGGTGGATGTATTGGTGGTGGATGTGGTGGTGGTGGACATGGTGGTGGACATGGTGGTGGATGTGGTGGTGGACATGGTGGTGGACGTGGTGGTGGTGGTGGACAAAGTGGTGGTGGACGTGGTGGTGGACGTGGTGGACGTGGTGGTGGTGCTGGTGGTGGACGTGTTGGTGGTGGACATGGTGGTGGTGGACATGGTGGTGGTGGACGTGGTGGTGGTGGTGGACATGGTGGTGGACTTGGTGGTGGAAGTGGTGGTGGTGGACGTGGTAGTGGTGGACGTGGTGGTGGTGGGGGACCTAGTGGTGGTGGACATGGTGGTGGTGGTGGATGTGGTGGTGGTGGACATGGTGGTGGTGGACGTGGTGGTGGTGGAGGACATAGTGGTGGTGGACATGGTGGTGGACATAGTGGTGGTGGACGTGGTGGTGGTGGACGTGGTAGTGGACGTGGTGGTGGTGAACATGGTGGTGGTTGTGGACGTGGTGGTGGTGGACGTGGTGCTGGACATGGTGGTGGTGGATGTGGTGGTGGATGATGTGGTGGATGTGGTGGTGATGGTGGACGTGGTGGTGGTGGATGAGGTGGTGGTGGTGGACAGGGTGGTGGTGGTGGGCGTGGTGGTGGACGTGGTGGTGGTGGTGGCAGTGGACTTGGTGGTGGTGGTGGATGTGGTGGTGGTGGATGTAGTGGTGGTGGACGTGGTGGTGGACGTGGTGGTGGTGGGCGTTATGGTGGACGTGGTGGTGGTGGTGGCAGTGGACATGGTGGTGGATGTGCTGGACGTGGTGGTGGTGGGGGACCTAGTGGTGGTGGACATGGTGGTGGTGGTGGTGAACCTGGTGGTGGTGGTTGACATGGTGGTGGTGGTGGACGTGGTGGTGGTGGTGGACGTGGTGGTGGTGGTGGACGTGGTGGTGGATGTGGTGGTGGACATGGCGGTGGTGGACGTCGTGGTGGACATGGTGGTGGAGGTGGTGGTGGACTTGGTAGTGGTGGTGTACGTGGTGGTGGTGGATGTTGTAGGTGGTGGTGGACGTGGTGGTGGACATGGTGGTGGTAGACGTGATGGTGGTGGTGGATGTGGTGGTGGTGGACGTGGTGGTGGTGGTGGACGGGGTAGCAGTGGATGTGGTGGTGATGGACGTGGTGGTGGTGGTAGATGTGGTGGACGTGGTGGTGGACGTGGTGGACGTGGTGGTGGTGGACGTGGTGGTGGTGGATGTGGTGGTGGTGGATGTGTTGGTGGTGGACATGGTGGTGGTGGATGTGGTGGTGGTGGTGGACGTGGTGGTGGTGGTGGACATGGTGGTGGAGGACATGGTGGTGGTGGACATGGTGGTGGATGTGGTGGTGGTGGATGTGGTGGTGGTGGAGGACATGGTGGTGGACGTGGTGGATGTGGTGGTGGACGTGGTGGTGGAGGACGTGGTGATGGTGGACGTGGTGGTGGTGGACGTGGTGGTGGTGGATGTGGTGGTGGTGGTTGTGGTGGTGGTGGACGTGGCGGTGGATGTGGTGGTGGTGGTGGACGTGGTGAGGGTGTTGGCGGTGGACATGGTGGTGGTGGATGTGGTGGTGGTGGTTGTGGACGTGGTGGTGGTGGACGTGGTGGTGGACGTGGTGGTGGTGGACGTGGTGGTGGACATGGTGGTGGTGGACGTGGTGGTGGTTGTGGTGGCGGTGGTTGTGGTGGCGGTGGATGTGGTGGTGGTGGACGTGGTGGTGGTGGACCTGGTGGTGGTGGACCTGGTGGTGGTGGTTGACATGGTGGTGGTGGTGGACGTGGTGGTAGTGGACATGGTGGTGGTGGTGGATGTGGTGGTGGACGTGGTGGAGGCAGTAGAGGACGTGGCAGTGGTGGACGTGGTGGTGGACGTGGTGGTGGTGGTGGACATGGTGGTGGAGGTGGTGGTGGATGTGGTGGTGGTGGACGTGGTGGTGTACATGGTGGTGGTGGATATGTAGGTGGTGGTGGACGTGTTGGTGGTGGACGTGGCGGTGGACATGGTGGTGGTGGACATGATGGTGGTGGTGGATGTGGTGGTGGAGGACGTGGTGGTGGATGTGGTGGTGGTGGTGGATGCGGTGGTGGACGTGGTGGTGGTGGATGTGGTGGTGGATGTGGTGGAGGCAGTGGAGGACGTGGACGTGGTGGTGGTGGTGGACATGGTGGTGGAGGTGGTGGTGGATGTGGTGGTGGTGGACGTGGTGGTGGATGTGGTGGACGTGGTAGTGGTGGTGTACATGGTGGTGGTCGATGTGTAGGTGGTGTTGGACGTGTTGGTGGTGGACGTGGTGGTGGACATGATGGTGGTGGTGGATGTGGTGGTGGTGGACTTGATGGTGGACGTGGTGGTGGTGGTGGATGTGGTGGTGGACGTGGTGGTGGTGGACGTGGTGTTGGTGGATGTGGTGTTGGTGGATGTGGTGGTGGTGGACGTGGTGGTGGTGGATGTGGTGGTGGATGTGGTGGTGGACGTGGTGGTAGTGGATGTGGTGGTGGTGGACATGGTGGTGGTGGACGTGGTGGTGGTGGTAGATGTGGTGGACGTGGTGGTGGTGGTGGTGGATGTGGTGGTGGTGGACATGGTGGATGTGGTGGTGGTGGATGTGGTGGTGGTGGATGTGGTGATGGTGGACATGGTGGTGGACATGGTGGTGGACATAGTGGTGGTGGATGTGGTGGTGGACGTGGTGGTGGTGGTGGAGGACGGGGTGGTGGTGGATGTGGTGGTGGTGCTGGTGGTGGATGTGGAGGTGGTGGACGTGTTGGTGGTGGACGTGGTGGTGGTGGACGTGGTGGTGGTGGTGGATGTGGTGGTGGACATGGTGGTGGTGGACATGGTGGACGTGGTGGTGGTGGATGTGGTAGTGGTGGACGTGGTGGTGGACGTGGCGGTGGTGGACGTGGTGGTGGACTTGGTGGTGGATATGGTGGTGGTGGTGGTGGTGGGCGTGGTGGTGGTGGACATGGTGGTGGTGGCCGTGGTGGTGGTGGTGGACGTGGTGGTGGTGGAGGACGTGGTGGTGGACGTGGTGGTGGTGGACGTGGTGGTGGACGTGGTGGTGGTGGACGTGGTGGTGGTGGTTGTGATGGTGGTGGATGTGGCGGTGGTGGCAGTGGTGGATGTGGTGGTGGTGGTGGACGTAGTGATGGTGTTGGCAGTGGACATGGTGGTGGTGGATGTGGTGGTGGTGGTTGTGGATGTGGTGGTGGTGGTGGTGGATGTGGTGGGGGTGGTGGACGTGGTGGTGGTGGACGTGGTGGTGGACGTGGTGGTGGTTGTGGTGGAGGTGGATGTAGTGGTGGTGGACGTGGTGGTGGTGTACCTGGTGGTGGTGGTTGACATGGTGGTGGTGGTGGACGTGGTGGTGGTGGTTGACATGGTGGTGGTGGTGGATGTGGTGGAGGCAGAGGAGGACGTGGCAGTGGTGGACGTGGTGGTGGACGTGGTGGTGGACGTGGTAGTGGTGGTGTACATGGTGGTGGTGGATGTGTAGGTGGTAGTGGACGTGTTGGTGGTGGACGTGGTGGTGGACATGGTGGTGGTGGACATGATGGTGGTGTTGGATGTGGTGGTGGATGTGGTGGTGGTGGACGTGGTGGTGGACATGTTGGTGGTGGTGGATGTGGTGGTGGACGTGGTGGTGGTGGACGTGGTGGTGGTGGACGTGGTGTTGGTGGATATGGTGTTGGTGGACATGGTGGTGGTGGACGTGGTGGTGGTGGATATGGTGGTGGATGTGGTGGTGGTGGTGGACGTGGTGGTAGTGGACATGGTGGTGGTGGACGTGGTGGTGGTGGACATGGTGGTGGTGGTAGATGTGGTGGACATGGTGGTGGTGGTGGACGTGGTGGTGGTGGACATGGTGGATGTGGTGGTGGTGGATGTGGTGGACATGGTGTTGGATGTGGTGGTGGACATAGTGGTGGTGGACGTGGTGGTGGACGTGGTGGTGGTGGAGTACATGGTGGTGGTGGACGTGGTGGTGGTGCTGGTGGTGGACATGGTGGTGGTGGATGTGTTGGTGGTGGATGTGGTGGTGGTGGATGTGGTGGTGGTGGACGTGGTGGTGGTGGTGGACATGGTGGTGGTGGACATGGTGGTGGACATGGTGGTGGTGGAAGTGGTAGTGGTGGACGTGGTGGTGGACGTGGCGGTGGTGGACGCGGTGGTGGACGTGGTGGTGGATGTGGTGGTGGTGGTGGACGTGGTGGTGGTGGACATGGTGGTGGTGGACGTGGTGGTGGACGTGGTGGTGGTGGTGATGGATGTGGTGATGGTGTTGGCGGTGGACATGGTGGTGGTGGATGTGGTGGTGGTGGTTGTGGACGTGGTGGTGGATGTGGTGGTGGTGGACATGGTGGTGGTGGTGGACGTGTTGGTGGTGGTGGGCGTGGTGGTGGTGGACGTGGTGGTGGTGGTGGCGGTGGATGTGTTGGTGGACGTGGTGGTGGTGGTGGACGTGGACATGGTGGATGTGGTGGTGGTGGTGGTGGACGTGAGCGAGCCCTGGTAATTTCTCCGTGGTTGGCTCTATGGTATCTTTCCTCCATATATGGAAGCAATTGTTGATTGTTATTTTGAAATCATAGCAGATAAAGTACTGCCACTACTTGAGTTATTCAAGCATTTTAGGCCCCGCAGCCGGTAGTAGGAAAGTGACATGCAAACATAATGCAATGCAGTAAAATGGAATGTGTTGGGACACTTTGGAGAGAGAGCCGTGCACAAGGGAAAACTTATAATGTGATATTTTATGGCTCAGTAGTGTGTGCCCTATTTTGAGTCTATTGTTAATTGTAGTTACAAAGAACATTGTAAGACGAATTGCTGTCTCTGTGCGACATGCGACACACGACAATAAAGAGAGAGAGCGAAAGAGAGAGTGCGAGCGAAAGAGAAAGAGAGTGAGGGGAATTTTAAAAAAAGCACAGCCCGCCCTGTGTTTAATCACTGTGAATGACTAATGCTGGAACGCAAACAAGCAGCAGCTGTTTTAAAGCACACTCGTGCTTGTGCTGGCCTCCGCCTTGCGGGAGCGAGCAGCGGCGGCACCAAAGCCATATGTTTCAATTAGAATGCGCGCCGCTGCTCGCTCTCGCAAGGTGGATGCAAGCACAAGCACGAGTGTGCTTGAAAAGGAGCAGACCGATGGCTAAAGGCCCTCCTAGAGCAGCGTATGCGCACTGCCTAGGCGAGACCTAAAAAGGAATTACGAGTTATTTCAAGGGGTCTCAATTGAAAGAATACTGCTGACTCTTTATATGAGGTTGCACAGTTTCCATTTAAACTAAACTTTTAATCAAACCTTAACAATCCAATGATTTTTTTAAACATTTCTAGAAAATATGTGAATAATGATGAAAAATGTTTAACTTATTATGAATAGCATTTTGTAGAGAGGGCCAAGAGTACACGTAGTAGTTAAATCTTTCTTAACAAAGTCTCTACGTTCGCATTTTCTGAATAAGCAGCATTCAATATTGTATTCAAGCAGTTTAAGGTCTAGCGTGTGGAAGTGTAGCAACGGTGTACATTTTTTGTTTTTCTAAACATTTATTTTTATTTTATTTTACGCATTTTGCTTCTTCACATTCATTAAATCTATATTAATTAAAAATTATGTAAATGCTCTATCACTAACCTACTACCTTCTTCCAATATCTCAAAACATGAATAGCTGGCTGGTATGCTTGCTTGAGAAGTATGGGAAATCTTACTGCCACACATGAATAAGTTGAGCTTGCCTTTGGAGTCATGTGAAGCTTCATGGTGACAAATGTTTATCGTTTTTGATAGACAATACAATTTCAAAATAATGATTTGCATAGTCACAGTGCTTCCAGTTGCTGGCTTGGACCTTGGAGCACCACTATACAGAAGAAATACACACACACTATCTCTCTCTGTGTCTCTCTCTCTCTCTCACTCTCTCTGCTGTGATTGCATTAAACAAGTGAGTTTTCATCAGGTAAATGTAAAAGGAAAAAGAGTGCATTTTCCTGTCCATTTCTTTAACTTGGATGATGTATCGTTCATTTAAGGTGTACCTTAAGATGAAAGGCGAAATTACTTTGTACTTTATGCTTATGTCTTTGACCTCGCTCCCACACACTGACAGCCATTGCCATATTGCACTTCTTTAGTGCTCTGCTGGACTCTCATGTGTGCCTCTAGTTGTCGTCCTCACTGCAGTGACAGTCTGAGTTAGAGAGTGTCTTTAATGGGGTTCTTGGACAGCCAGGAGGGATCAAACAGTGAGTTTCAGGAATTGGTTGTAGTTTGAGAGGCCTGCTGAGCTTGCCTGATTGTTGAAGTACCACTCACTGGCACCGCACTTGGCTGCACTCTTTGGTTTCTCAGTCTCACCATCACACACTTGGTCGGATCCTCACTCTTACTTCGGGCTCTGTTTTCTGACTATTGCATGGGAAGCCTGGCGCTTCTGCCTGCACCTGTAGGACAGGAAATAGGCTGACGCAAACGTGCATGGAGGTGTCGGGCTTCAAAAAATGTACAAGTTGTTGACACTGAGGTGTCACACAAAGGTGGCTGGCATCAAGATTGCTGTGTGACATGATCGCTAGAAATGAATCATGGCCTGGTGTCAGAGGGAAGGGCGACAGGAGCTAGGAGAGAGCCATGTGAGATTGCTCTGCACCAGTGGTGTTGGCCATGAAATCATCCAGCAGTACACTGTGCTATACTGGGTTGAGGGAGTCTCAGCAGGCATGGGCAGCACTGGAAAATAAGCTAGCTGTCTGCTGGTTAAGCCAAATTAATCTACTAAAATGCTCTGACGGATCCACATGAAGCTGAGTCCAGCGCGCTTGCTCTTTACTTTAGCGATGGCCCCATGGTCACGGACGGCTCTGATGGAGCAAGGATTCAAGAAAACTGAACTTCCTTGGATCAATTCCTCATTAATAAGTACTAACCTCTAGATATAGAAAAGGAGTGAAAAATAACATACGCACGACATTCACATATGGGGAAGAGAGCTTTTTGCATGCTTAAAAAACAAAGAATAAATTGCAGCGCGATCAAATCCCGCTTTAAACTGGAAATGCTTCTGCACATGTTTAAACCAGAACCTACGTAAATAACCATGTGATTAACTTGTTTGAGAGGGAAACTCTCACGCATGCGCAAGAATTACTAACCTTAGGTCTGGAGGCCCCGCATGCCTAGCATATGCTTGCCTGAACTTAAAAGAAGATGTTGCTGCTAATGCTTCTGCTTAAAGAAAGAGAATTTAACATGGGATAGAGTAGGAGTGGGTGGTGAACAGTGATAATCACATATTTGAGAAATTAACATCTGTTTATGATTCATTTATTAATACTGTACATTTGGGCCGGTATACCGTGACAATGATAGAAAATGGCGCTGGAAGATTGTACTGCGCATGTCCGGAAAGAGACGGAATTTGACCCAGTGCCCAAAAAGGTGAACAACTGCCAAAGATCAAGGACAGTAGCTGTGTGAACGTGGGAACGTGTGATATTTGTCAATGTAGCTTGAATAAAATGTTATTTAATTAGTTACAAAATGTGTATGGGAAAGGAAGATATCGATGAGCTCAAGGGGAAGGGTTTACAAAACAAAAGGGTCTTAATAAATTGGCTGTGTCAGCATAGTATGATGGGAACTCCCCTGGTCTCAACCAATCATATTTTATATTTACCGAGATTTGCAATTTTTGAGGGTGGGACATGCAGAAATAAGAGTATAACTAGAGTGACTTAAGTTGAAAGGGGGTGACGTCGATGCTGAGTGAGGTGTGGGTGAGAGCTGCTGCAAAGAAGAAGAACAGATTGGGAAGATTAATTCTTGAAAGACAGCCTGATTTGATTGAAGATTGCAGAAGAATATCAAGGAGGGAGAGAGAGTAAGAGAGGGTTGCGCTCTGGTGCATCGGGGTTCTAGAAAAGTTTTAGTAAGTATTACTCTATCCTGATCCTGTCCTATAGTCTATGTTTCCTTATTCTTAATCAGGAGACCTCCACCAGTCCTTTGGCCAGAGGGTTGGGTTTCCCGTTTCACCAGTTGGTAACTATTATTCTGTGTTATATTTGCATATCCTTTGCAAATGTGTGTTATTGTGCCTTTTGTCTCTTTATCTAGCCACTCCTAATGCATTAAATTGCTGAATGTGTCTGTGAATTTAATATTTTTGATAAATGAAACTTTTCTCTCTCATGAAAGTTGATGGAATTTGCACTGTGAATCTGTACAAATGAGCGTTCATTTTGACTGAGTTATTAGATAAAATGTAATGAATCTTACCCAGAGTCTGTGATTATTTTATTGAAAGTTGTAAGTTATAATTAGTTAATTTGTTAATATAACCTTCAACTACTCGACTAATGGTCCATTGACCTAAGGAAGAGTGTTGATCTGTGAAAATTAGTTAGGAATTGACTAATCAAGATCAAAGTGAATATAAAACTTGACCCCCAGCAGAACAGCCAGGAAACTTGAATGTGCATATGGGCCCAATTTGAATTTATTGTTGACTGTGAAGTGTTAATCCCTAGCCTTCTGCTAGATCAGCTCCATATGGCCGGGGGAGGCTGATCATCATCCAGGTTCACAATTGTTTTTCTGTCTTTTAAAACGAATAATCGGTGCTGGTGGTTGCTATGACATTGGTTGAACTAGACTTTGGTGATGATTTGCCTGCATGATGTCCGGGCTGAGTTAATTCCTGCATTTCATGTAAGGCAACCTCCTTTGCCCGGATCCACGTGGGGCTGTCCAGAATTATTATGACCATTGTGCCATGATTGCCACTCATAGATGACATTACATGGTTGCTAACTGGGCTAAACTTGATTCATGCTTGGTTGAGTCAATGATTTCCGGACCTCGAGATGCCCAGACCTCGGGCGCCCAGAGTTCATTTATGATATGCATTTACTTTTTTGTTAAGACAGTACACATGTATGCAGGTAATGCGCTTACTGCCAGCGCACTCTGCAGCTCCTCCTAACGCACATTGAATGTTTCTGGGTGTGCTTTAAATGCATAACTAATGCATTTTGGTGCGGTGATGAGGACACCAGCACTAAAATGCGTTATTCTAACTCCCGATGCGTGGTACTTGCAGGGCTGTTAGAACCCTTGGGCAGCTGGCAAGAAAGGAATACAAATTCGGTGTCAACACATTTTGTGGAAAAAAGGTCTGAACATTTAATGACGAACTACCCCAAACATCCAAAACAGGGCTTAGAACCGGGCTAGGAAAACCTTAGCAAGGAAGTGGCAGGAAGAACAACATCCTGGAACCATTTACTCGTATAACATGTTTTTGGTACTTAGAAGACCTTTTCAAGATGGCTACTACATTCGCGCTCTTAGAGGGCGATAGCACGCTCCGAAAAAATGCCTCAAGTCAAAAACGAAAAACATAGAGAGCGGACCCAAGTGTCGCTTTATCAATCGCAACTATCATGCCGGCCATGTTTCGTTATTAAGTTAAAGTGGCGAATTATATCTAGTGATACGGTTTAGTTTAAGGGAGGGGACACTTAAATATAAATGTTGTCCTGGAGAGAGATATAAATGTTGTCCTGGAGAGAGAGACATGAATCTTTTTTCAAAGCTTTTGAATTGTCAAAAATATATATGTAAATCGTAAGTTAAGGGAGGTTAAACTGTTGCGACATGATTTTTTGCGTACTGTTTGTCTACATAATGCTCAGAGTGACATTAAAAGTCCCCGAATAAACAAAAGACCCACGACACCAGCTTATTTCTATGAGGCCGTACAGGAATTGTCAGTCATCATAGGTTGGGCACCGGCTGGTGGTTGAAACTGCACTTCCGGAAGCTAAGCCGGAAGTGATCCTGGAAGAGACAGCGGGCGCCGCCGTGAGCTGCCACGTCTGAGAGCGGCGGGAGCAAAGTTGGGCTGACTGGGGAGACCGTGGGACAGAGCCGCTGCCTAAGCCTGCAACATGGTGAGCGTCGGTGGGGGAGGGAAAGAGGAAAGCTGTCGATTGGGCCATCGTCTTAGGATCCCCCATTGGAGTCTTCTAATGCCTCCTTACCAGAGTACACATAAATATTCTACATTCTAGCTCCTCTGTTTGGATACAAACCTGTCACAGTGTGCCTTCCAACCCTCAATGTCCCTTCATTACGCACCTTTCTTAAAGTGCTTCTATGCCGTATGTGGACCTCCTTTTGAGACTCGCCCAATGACCCTCCATTCTTTGGAGACCCTCAGTGGGTCTTCAGTGGTGCTGTCCTGACCGGACTCTCCCTTTCATCCCGTGAACTCAGTTTGGCTTATTATGTTCTTTCATTTGATATCCCCACCTTTTCTTCAGTTGAGAGGTAGTAGCTTGTTTGACAGTGACTTAAACAGTTTGTCGTAAGCGTCCTAAGCGGTTCTTCATAATGGGGCTGGTGGTTCTATTGACTATACACCAGGGTCACCACATAAAGATCCTTAAGGTGTTGCAATGAAGAAATACCGGGGCCAATGATAGAGACCGAGGAGAGAGACTTTCCCCCAGTGCTGGAAATCGAAAAAATTGAAGTGCAGAAACTCTGTACCAGAGTACCTACCTGCTTGTTTCTGAAAAGAGCGAGTACTCTCCTTCTCAAAATAAAAAAAATGTGTCGGTACTAGCCCAATTCTAGCACCCGTTGACCAATGCACGGTGTTTTTATACATGACATTTGCTGTTTGATGGGGCGAATGGGCGCTCCTCTTAATGATACTTAATAAAAGTCCACGCCCTCGGTTTTCCCCCCTCAGCGGAGCTGTCCACCATGCCCGATCAAGGGAGAAGCTCTCTTGTCTTCTCCATCTGAGACTGTCATGGTACATTCCAACAGAGCAGTACAGTGGGGAATTGTAGAGTAGTAGTTTACTACAACTGTCACTTTCTCTATTATTGAAGTCCCCAGTTTTTCGTAACTGCGATTCTTAATCTTTAAGTGGCGACCAGGTGTGTAATCACTAAAGCCCATACCATCTGTTCTGTTTTTTAATGGATATGACCGAAGTTATAAAGCGTAAAGAACTTTAATTTGGCGATACTTCATGGGGTGTGAAAAAAGAGAGGAGCACGTGAACAACTTTGTGATAACACTTGGGAAATAACAAAGGAAGGAAAACCTATAAACAAAACAGAAAAGTGAAATATATTGATTTTAATATTCTGGCTCCTGAAAATGGCAAAGTGATTGAGTCTTATTTTTCCCCCCTGGTGGTTGAAGGTTTAGAATGAGATTGACTTTGCTGATGTGTCTACTCTCAGACACATTTCTGTGTTTTTTCCAAAAATGCCTTTGAGAAACGTGTATCCAAGGTCACATGCTCTAAGAAATATGGTTACTTGGTTACATACATTTCTGTTGGGAATAGCAGTGGTGTGTGAAAGAATAATGGTTTGTGAAAGATTTGAATTATTTTCTGCCAAGCATATGGCTTCACATTGGAGCTATGTCCTAGCTATATTAAATACTTGAAATACAGGACACACGTTTTGCTGCTGTTTTCTTAGACAATTGTTTTTTCATGTGCTAGTGACCTGGTGTATTCATTTTGCGTATCAGCTGGCGTGGTCTGTAGGGTATAGGACCTGTTTGGAGAGGCTTCTATGAGTGATCATCATTTTGGAAGACTGTTCTCATCAGCAGCATATATTCAAAGATATGTGAACTGTGTGACGAGGAGTAGTTTAGGGCTATAATTGGATGTGGAAAGATTAATCCAGGGCACGTATTAATCGATTTCCCTTTTGGGAAATAAGGTTTACTCAGTTTATGATGCAATTTATAACATAGCCATGCTTATATTAGATAAGTGTTGTGACCATGAGGAACTCTGCTGTTTGTAGGGTATGTAGATGATCCAGCGCAAGACTGGAAAATGAGGAATAACATTTACCGATACCCTCCCTGCGTCGCAGACCCGACATCACACCAGCTCATTCACACGCGCAGTCATTGGTGAGGCCCATAACACCAACACGTCTCTCTCACGAGTCTGCACACACAGGAGGGATGAGTAATTCAAGCGCTGGACATGTGCGGGAAATACCTTATATAACCTATAGGGAGAGAAAAGTTATTTTACAAAATATACATTAATATCCTTCGCCTATAGATCCCTAGTCTCAAAACATGAAGACACTCCACCCACCTGGTCAATGGACCATTTTATTTGGATTGGTTGCTGGTGATTTAGAACCAGCTAAAACACAATTTAAGACTCAGAATCCTTATTTCCCTCAATGAAACCACACTCATATTTCTTGTTAATCAATATTTGTTTATCTAAATTTTCATAATGATTATTATTTGCATTTGTCTTGTCAAAATGTAGAATTTTTAGATCAATTCAAATAAATCGCAGAACATCATATTTACCTAATCTGGCTATTTGAAGTCCTCTAATTCATTGGCTCTGCATAACCAAAATTTGTTGTAAATTGTCCGAAAAGCAGGCCAAAGCTCAAAGTCCTCGGCTCAGCACGCTACAGTCCCAATTTATCAAAGGACCAGAAATCGTGCAAGCATATATTATAGCCTGTGGATTTTTAGAAAAAGTTTGCAGTCATCAAGCGGTCGGGCAGCATCTGGATCTTCGGAAAAGGCGTCACAACGAACGTGGGAAATGATAAATGAAAAGAAAGAGAGATCATCATCATCCGCGTCCTCCCTATTCTACTACCCTTTTTATAATAAAACAAGTCATAGAAGATACAATTTTAAACTTTAGAACAGTCATGATTGGCTGGTTGAGATCGTACGACTAATATTCCAAGATTTTCAGTACAGTTCGAGGGGTGAGGTCATTGGTTAGCGAAGTATCGGCTTGTTCCAGTTTACTGTAAGGTTGATTGTTCTCGTGTCTTGGCGAGTGTCCCGTTTCGTCTCCTTGACCGGGGACACTTTGTGCAAAGGTCGCTACGAGGTTTAGGAGATTTCTTCCACATGTGCAGCTCACTCCGCGCCTCATGAGACAGTGGCCACTTCTGCGTGTGGTGACAGTGGCCATATTGGATTTAGGCCCAAATGCCAACTTAAGCGAAACAAACACAAAATAATAATTCATAGAAATGGTGATCCTAATGTTAACCCCTTGCTAATCCCTCTATGTGCTTGTATTTATCTAGCATAGAGCGACATTTAAAGCAATTATATTCACCTTTTTCGATCCTCCTCGAGGGTGCAACATCACAATGCAACATATATCATGCAGTATTCTATTACCACATATACTATTGTTAATATGCGTACAGATTTTAGTTATAAGAGTTATTTAGCCATGCAATTAGCAAATCCCATGTGTATTTTAGTATTAATAATGTTCATTAGTATACATGCAAAACTCGTTTAATAATATTATAATTAATTGAATTAGTATTTTCATGCAAAAATAGAGGAGGTATACGACATTTTGCACCACCTGCTCCATCATAGACTATCGGCAAAGGTTTCAGGGCATTCCAGAGATGTAGCTTAAAAAAAAAGTCCACCCTGTCAATGCAGTGATTTAACATTGTTATGACTGGTTGGATGAACATTGCATGAACGTAAAGTTCGTGCTCACATGCCAAGAATCACTGCACTCTAGACTTTCTGCCTTTTTATTATTAGTAATGGAAAAGGAGCTCATGACGGATTGAACCATTATGTATCTTTCACATTTACATACCTATAAAGTTAGATGATCCAGCTATGGGTTTTGGAATATTATAATGTTTTTTTCTAATATTTATACTACATGCTCAGTTGTCTTTAGATCAGGGGTGTCCACCTTTTCTATGATGAGAGCTACTCGTGCTAAATCAAAAGCATCCCAAGCTACTAATATTAACTGTCCAACTAGAGACCACGTTAGAAAAGATTACAATAGTGGCCACCCCACGCAAGATTACCAGCAGTGATCACCTCTGTGCAGCAAGCGGGATTGTCAGCTGTCATGTAAATAGTATTTTTCAATTTGGAATGTCTGTACATGGGTAACAGCCATAGCTGAAATGCCCTTGTCACCAAGGTGATATTAGTAGTATTGCACGATTCACTCAAATATAAGCTTAAATATAGTTTGGAAATCCGTTTTTCTCTAAACATCAACACTTGAGTTCTGACAACATACACATTTTCATTTCATATGTCCACATTTCCATTTTGGGATACATACGTTATTTTAAGCAAACAAAAGCTTCTAATTTAAGAGGCTGGGTTGCACATAGTAGAGTTACTTCCAGACAGCTCCAGAGCCACTAGTATCTCCCGGAGTTACTCCTTGGAAGAACCCTGTTTTAGATTCAGCCATCAGGTGGAGAAACTGAGAGCAAGGGCCAAGGTTGGGTGAGACAAACAGACAGATGATTAGGGTCGGCACACAGAAAGAAGGCTCACTACCTGGTAGAGAGAGATTAAAGGGCCCAGTTTCTGAAAGCGTTCATACAATTAGGAATCGGAAGCTTTTCTTGTGGCTATGTTTTTTTAAGCTAAAATTGAACATTGATAATTAATGTATTTGCTTTTACTCATCTCGTATCCATTATTTGCATAGTCGGCTCTCAAGAATTAGTCAGCCGGCGCACGCATGTGCAGCACCTTTTATTTTTTATGATTGCGACGTTCATCGGTGTGATTTTTATTTTTTTCCCCTCGGGTAATGGACATTTGTTCCTGCTCTCTCTGACTTCACCCCCTCTCAATCCTCACACTGCAGGATAAGCTAAGAAACCCTTTCTTAAGTCTGCATTAAGTTTCCTCACCATGCCTGTGCTCAGAGTTTGACATTATTTGAGAACCGAGGAGTAGGAAACGGAGGGAAACCAATATCTGTTCCCGGTGGAACAACTTTCTTTAAAAAATGTGATGATGTTTGGAGATAGTTTTTCATGTAGACAAAAGTCTAATGCCTCGCTAAAAACCCACCTCTCTGAGACCTTTGGAGACAAGTGGGTGAAAAGATAATTTGCTTTTCTTGTTCCTTCCTTGGGAAACAACTGTGAGTTTCTTATGCCGCCTGTTTCTCAATAGCTATGCGTGAGCATTGGACAGCTCTTAAAACAGTATCAGACAAGAATCCCAATGCAAGTGGATCACACCAAAATCCACTTCCAAATTGAAAATTTGCCATTGAGCCAGCCCAACAACACCACATGTAATGCCTCCCATTGATAAAATGTTCCTGTGTGCTAGGTGCAGTGGAATCTGGACACTACCTTATGAGTGACCTTCTGACCCAGAAGACTCTCCAGCCACAGTGATGAAAGAAATCCTGGGCGGTGAGCCCATTCTGACCTCTCCTTTGCTGTCCAAAAAAACATGGTGGTCCAGGGTATTAACTAGCAACGTTTATCTGCTCTGACATATTCCCCAATTGACCAAAGGATGGAATGGACAAGAGTCCTGATGATGTAACTTAGACTCCTGTAACATTATTTACACTGGTCTCCCAAAGAAAGTCACAGATGAGTTACAGTGGCACAAAGCCAGGTTACGTGACTGTTTCTGAACTTGTGAAAGTGAACTCTTATAAAAACAAGTCTTGAAAGTACTTTACTTTTGTGGGATCGTGCTCAAGGTTCTTTGCACTGTACACAAAGCCTGCTGTAGCACTGGTGCAGATTAGCTGTGGAAACCAGGACTTCAGTACACCCCCTCATGGGATCCTGTGGTCAGCGACTTCACATATAGTCACCAAGGAGCCTTGCAGCTTATTAAAAGCAGAGGCAGGCTGTGGCATGTCCTGATCCAGTCCTGAGGGCAGAACCAAACTACATGTTCTTCAGGCATAGCACCAAGATGGAATTCTTCCTCCTCTCTTCCAATTTAGCTCCATGCAGTTGATATATATGTTTGGGTTGGGATACATACACACATGCATTACTAATTCGACTCTAACTTTCCTCTCCCCATAGTGCATTGATAATGAGGCAGTTACTGCTCCCAAAAAAGACCAAAAGCTTTCTCTAAAAATAATAAATGAATATAATTTTTTGTTGTTGCTGGATAAGTAACGAGCTGCTTCAAATTAATGAAACCCTTCTTTTTTTAAGGAACTAAAGTTTATTTGACGGTTCTGATAGCTGAGGAAAACTGCAGGGCACTGGATAATGTGCAGATAATAGATTTAATTTCTAACGGGACTAAAAGCTGATCTTATTGTAGCCCAATGTAATAGTACTAATTTAATCCACTGCGGATGAATAAAAAGATTGATGCTCTTGCTCTGATTCAAACTTCAGACCTTTGTTTCTCGCAACAGCAGATACTACCAATGGAATTACAGTGATGTGAAAAAGAAAGTATGCAATCTTAATTTTGTATTGTTCTGCATATTCATATATTCGTTATCTTGATGTATTATTCCTCGTCAAGTCCTAGTAGTAGATAACATAACATGTAGTTTTTAAAGTGCATATTGAGCCATGAGGGGCATCTTGACACTGAATTACATATGATAATGTTACCTAACTCATTGATACTCATTTTTCCTGTCTCAGAAGGCTAAGAGGTTTGGTGCACCCTCTGGGATTCATACCTATGATCATGAGATCAAACACCGCTCCCTGCAGTAAGTGCATTGGTGCAATAAGCCACTTACTGTGTGACAAATAAGACACACATTTCTCTTTGTCGATATTCATTACACAACAAAATCAGCTGATATTCTGTAGCATCCTCTGTGTGGATCTTCCATTTCAACAGTAACTTTAAGTAAACGTTTCCCGTAAGAATTTCAGCCTCTAACATCGCCTACAAGGAAATCTGACCCTCTGCTCCTTTTAAAACTGCTTAAACTCAATGATATTTGAGGGCTTTTGTTTATGCCCTGCTCTCTTTAGGTCCGCCACCATATCTAAGTAGATTTAAATTCTGGACTTTGATTTGGCTGACTCTTTTCTTTGTAGCTATTCAGTCATAGATTTGCTGGTTTGTTTTGTATTGTTGTCCTGTTGCATAATCCATTTGTGGCTCAGCTTTAGTTTTTTGGCAGATGGTCTAACATTTTCCTATAGAATATAGTAGTATGGAAAGGAATTCATGGAGGATATGCAATGATTGTGAGGAGTCAAGGTCTTCCACCACCATGCTTGGTCTGATGTTCTTGTGTTCATATGCTGTCTTTGCTTTTTGCTTATATTGTGTTGTGCATAACTGCCAGTCAACTACCCCTTTGTTTTCATCATCCCAGAGGACATTGTTTTAAGTGTAATTGCTGTTTTGCACACTTAAGCTATGCAGCAATGTTCTTTTTTGAGAGAATGGGTTTTATTCTGCCTACCCTACCAGGAGTGCTGCACTTGTCAAGTCTTTTCCTGATGGTAGAATCGTGAACACTATTGTTCACCATACTGAGGGAGGTCTGCAAATCTCTGGATGTTGGTTGAAAGCTCTTTACTATCTCTGAGTATCAGACATTCTGATCATAGCGTAAATTTGCTGGGGTGCAGACTCCTGGGAATATTTTCAATCATCTTTAACTTCCTGCATTTGCAAATAATCTATCACACTGTAGAGCGATGGGATTCATACTGTTTGACAATTGCTTTATAACCTTTTCCAGACAGATGAGCAGCAATGAATCTTTCTCCGAGAACTTTACGGATATCCTCTTACCTAGGAGTAATAAGTTAGGAAAAATATAAATGTTCCAGGAAATTGACCGTGTTCCTGATTTTATATACGGGTACTAGCACTTCATGAAGTTCATGTAATGAGATGTACTTGTATAGTAGGCCCTGATTGTAATTACCTGTTTATATTGGGAACTATTATGGGTGATGTTAAATTTTCACTCAAGGCGTGTGAATGTTGACTGAAGTTTGTTTAGTTAATGATGGTACAGTGAAATGTGTGTGAGACTTGTCATACCAGGGTAGATTTATCTACTGTTAGGACCTGTGAGGACTATTTGATCAGACATTGACATTTAAAAGTACACCCATAAGAGGATGTACTTTTTTGAATCTCTGTAATTCGTACATGCTTCCTTTTCCTAGAAATTAGGTGTTGCGTCTTAGCCTGTATTGCGGTGGGTGATATCTAAACAAGCCAAAATGAATTAGTACTTTTTTGCCTTTGAAAGAAGCACAACATAGTTTTGCTTCATTCTAATCACAAGAAAGGTGGCCTGAGAAAAGATCAACACCATATCATCTCGCCTGTGTGCAAACCATGACCTCTGATCTCGCTTGGCCAATAAGAGCTTCATGGCTCAGGGGACTGTTGTGCATTTTAGGTATTCTTCTTTATTTTGTGCCAGTCTGGAAGCAGCAGGTCAGACCAATGTTGGGACAGTAGTGAAATTCAATTTTGCACGGAGTGTGTCTAGCTGGCACAGGACAAGGATTACATTATTTTATTTAGGCTAATGTTAACATGCATATGGTAGTTCACTACAGAAGCAAAATGCAGGGATGGACAAAGTATTTTATGTGTATTGGTTTATTTCGGAATGGTTCCTATTTTTCCATGGCTGCAAGTATTTGCTTGCTCGCGCCCTGATTTTTCTCCTTTGTCTTCCAATGGATTTGTATCCAAAAAGTAATGTAGAGCACTGGTGTTATTGAAAAGCAAAGCTACAGTGAGTTTTAAAAGATTATGTAGATTGTAAACAAATGGATTTCTTGTGACCTTGAATGGTTATTCTTTAAGTAGTTGCACTTGGGATATAAGCATTGATATCTTATAGTGTGCTACTATAGTTTCATGGTTATCACAGGGTCCCAATATGTTTTGTCGGTGTCGAAGGTGCCCTGCATGTAAAAATCACCGTTTAGTTTTAAGAAACCAGGTTCCTAACAGCCGGCAATCTTAATTCTTCGCCTATCCACTGGTCTAAAAAATAAAATGCCTGCACTAGAATGATCGTGGTTAACCCCAAAAGCTGAATGAATAATGTATTTAAATTCCCTTCTCATTACTGGTGAGTTTCATGTAGCTGCACACACCCTACTTTTCATGAGCAGCGATTATATAGTTTTGTGTTCAAGATAGAAGTCTTGCTACCAGTATGTTTCTGGCCCACCTTTTCCTGCTTGCTCAAATTGTTTGCATTTGTGCTACTTTGAGCCAGAATGCTATCCTAATGCAATCGCGTGATATGAGTGCGGTTAATGCCATCACTAGCTTGTTTGTTTCGCTGATGTGTACCTTACAAACAACCACAAGATGGATGTATAAATTATCTGAGGTAACAAAATATTTAAGAATGAGAGGTATAAGTCATTGAACTGTATGTTGTTCACAAATATGTGGTGCATGTTACCTGAATTCCAGTTAGGTATGGGTGATCAAAAAAGGGAAACCGGTGCTCAACAAGTAAATACACACAGTATTTGTCACAGTGTTGGTATGAATGAGGTGTTCACAAGGTAGGGAGAATCACCCCACTCCCCAATGTGTGATCAAAGTATCACTTGTAAAACCAATTCTTAACCTCAAGGACACTCTTGTATATAATGTTGATAGTCCATTTAGATGTATTCAAAATTTCACACTCCGTGTTTCACAGTTGTATTTTTAATCGTTCAGTCTGTTGTCCAAGTCTTAGTTTCTAGCCACAAAGCCAGCATGTGTTTTGTCGCCCATGAGGATTAACCCGCAACTTCCTCAGGGCTGTCTGTTTCTAAAGAATTCTCGTATCTTATCGCTGGTTATAATTCCGTCCTGGTCAAGTCAGTGTTTTGCACTCTTCAATAATATTCCCTTTCATTAAGCGTCCTGTGTAATACGCTTTGGCAGTGCTCCTTATAATTTTCCTTGGACGGTCTCAAAGTATTTCCATAGAACCCCATCCGGTGATGTGGTGATTTGATTTCGGGTACGCTCGAAAGTGTTCAATTTTGAATACATCTAACTAGATTATACACGCGTGTGCTTGAGGCTAAGAATTTAATTCCAGTTAACTTCACTGACTGTAGCAGTACTGACCTTCATATATGAAAATTCTAAAAGTGGTCCTTCCCTCGCTATTTAATAACATTTTCCTCAAAACAATTTGGGCTGTTCATACGTTTCTGTACCTCATATTGATAGTACAAGCATATTCCACTTTACATTTATTAAATGGCTACAAGAATTACACGTGACAGTTTGTCCACCTTTACAGTTAAGGCCTATTCTAAACACTGTTTTTCTTGTACTTACAGGTGTCTGTAATTAACACAGTGGATACATCCCACGAGGATATGATTGTAAGTATTTTTTCTCAACCATTACACACGTACAATTTATATACATGTGCATGTTTGTAAGGACATTTTAAGTGTGGCATTGTATGTTTTTGGGGACTTATGGACATATGCACTACAAAAGTATACTGTAGCAGCTGTGTTTCACACTAAAAAGGAGGGTGAGTTTGTCAAATCATTTTATTTGAAACATAAATTGCTTTCTTAAGTTGTCAGCTGGTCATTCTCTAGCACACAAACTCTACCTAATCAAGCCAATGCCAATCGTGACTCTATGATCCTCACAGAATTGAAACATGTTGTGTGTGTTATTATTAAAGTCCTGTTATTATTCTACTAATATTGTGACCATTAAATGTTTTATTAAGGCAGAACACGATTGTGAGAAATTGGGTTACTGGTTTGGGGGGGGGGGGGGTGAACCTACTCGCCACAATCCTTGTTAGGGTACGGCACAAGCAAACTCCAAATTAACCCATGCTCAAGCCTCTGGTAGCTTGGCACAGAGCAGTCAGGCTTAACTTAAAGGCAATGTGCAAAGTATTTATGCAGCACTTCAAACTGTAATAAAGTGAAAACCCAACACAAGAAATATACCACACCAATTTAGACAAATAGAGCAACAGTTAATAAATAAAGCAAGACCAAAACATCCAACCAGAAGAAACAGAGATATGCAATTTAAAATCGCCGCGGATGGTGGTCGATGAATGCGAAGAGCAAGACTGGCATTGCGTAAGGTTGTAGCACTAAGATCCTGTTGTCGTGAACGGGCTGGCCGGAGCTTTGCTGTGGCACGTTTCATGAGTGGTTGATGCTGTGGCACGAACAGTCTGGTCGGTGAGCTGTGCGTGTGACAAGGTTTTTGGGCCTAGTCGTGAAGATCCGAAAAACTTCAGTTCAGCCTCTCTGTGACCACACCAAGGTTCCAGGACCTGAGGGCCACCACTTGAGGGTCAGGGGTTTGCTCCTGGTGGATCTAGATCAGCGGTCTCCAACCGGTCGATCGCGAGCTACTAGTAGCTCGCCAAGGCCCCGTCAGTAGCTCGCGCTGGTAGCGTTACAATTTAGTAGCCTATTAGCATCGTTATAATATTTCGGCCTTTTTTATGGCGACGTTACCCGCTCTCACCCAAACCAGCTGCTCAAATTGAGCTTAGCTGGGGAGGGGCGGGCCAAAGAGGATTAGATTGTTCCTCCATTAGCCTCTGCGCAGCCGCCACCTGCCTTTCAAACCCTGGTGGCGCGTTTTTCTTCCTGCGCATCGAGTGCCGGTGCACAGCAGCAGGCATGGCAGAGCGGAGCGGCCTGTGCTGGAAAGCGTGCAGGTGGCGCAGGCAGTATTAAACTGCTACCGGGCCCTGTGGCGCCTGCCTTGTTCAGCCTGCCACCAGTTCGACCGGAGCAACAGGTAAGCAAGTCAAGTCAATAAGTCTTTATTTCGATTGAATTCATCATGAAAGACATTTAAAAAAAAAAAAAACCATCCACCAAGAAAGAGACATATAAAAAATCAGAACAAAAGTTAAAAAATGGTAAAAATACTTTCCTATTAAGATCAAACATTAAAACTCCATAGTTATAAATAGAATTATAATCAATACTATAATGATAAAAACTAGATAGAAACACGACACATAATTACCATTATAACCATGCTCTAATAATCCAAGCCCAGCCT
The DNA here is from genome assembly GCF_964204655.1 of Triturus cristatus. Taxonomy (NCBI): domain Eukaryota; kingdom Metazoa; phylum Chordata; class Amphibia; order Caudata; family Salamandridae; genus Triturus; species Triturus cristatus. Next base: position 84,302,065 of record NC_140592.1, read on the forward strand.
AAGAATTTGGCCACAGCAATTACAGTGGGTTCACTCGTGTCGTATCTCAATAATCTTAAGGCCACTGACCCCACTCTAATGCCCATATTACGGCAAATGGGTTTAAGCCATTTCGCCCGGGGAGCGGCGTAGGCTGGGCATTCAAAGAATATATGTCCAATCGTTTCTCTGCGATCGATACACCAGTGACAGGATTCGGTCTCCTCCCCCTTCCAGTTTTTAGTAAATGATCTAATGGGTAGGGAGCCGACCCTTAGCTGGTGATAGTTTCCTGTCACTGGACTTGCAGATAGTATCCCAATATTCTTCTAGTAAGGGTCACTTTTACACACCAAGAACATGCCGGTCAATGAGGTAGCCGAGATTTGACTGAAATGTTTCTGCTGAATATGAGACCAATATAAGCTTTTAAGTTGTTTTTTAGAGGGGAAGGGATTGTCAGCGGGATCAGACCACAAGGTTCCCAAGCCCATGGACTCCAGGAGCAATCTAACTTGCTTAAACCATGCTAGGTTTCCCGAACCCAAGATGGAACGGACAAGATGGAACGGACATCCAGGACAGCCTTAGCATATGGGGCTAGTTCCGGGGTGGTCCAGATTCTTCTCCATAGAGCCACTGGTTTAAACCGGGCAATATCTTCTATTGAATGACACCCAAGATCCAATCGTAATGGTTTCACGGGGCTTGAGCTAGGAAGACCAGTGAGGTTCTTCAGAAATGTATTTTGGACTTTAAGCAAAGAAGAAAGGTCCGCAAACCCCCAGAGGTCCGCGCCATAAAGAATCGCCGAACTAATCCTGGACCTATAAATCTTCATTGCTGGACCTATCCTTTTGGTCTAAGACAGTCTCAGCTCTTTTACCAAGCACCCGGATAGCTGGGCAAACTTTAGTAATTTGGGGCTTCCAACTCAATTTACTTTCTAGGACGATCCCCAAATAGGTCATAACATTGGTTTGTTCCAGCTTCTCGTTATTCATCATAACATGGCCTGCCATACGTCTTCCCTTATTGAAAACCATAAGCTTCGTTTTTGAGACATTGACTTGTAAGTAATGATCATGGCAGAAGTCATCGAACTTATTCAGGGCCGCCTGTAGACCCATCTGTGTCTGCGATAATAAAAGGGTGTCATCCGCAAACATGAGTAACGGAAACTTAATACCACCTAGGGAAGGGGCGTCTGTTGAAATGGTTGGAAAATACTGCACAACCCTGTTAATGAATAACAAAAACAGGGTAGGCGCTAAGACGCACCCTTGTCTGACACCCCGTGTTACTGCAAATCTATCTGTGACCTGCCCTTGATTCCCCCATCATACCTGAGCACAGTTTGCATCGTGCAACCTAATCACAATGTTCAAAAGATCTGGGGGCATCCCTAACCTACCTAGGACCCCCCCCATAATTTGGAACTAGGGACTAGGTCAAAAGCTGACCTAAGATCAACAAAAGCGGCATACAAGGTGCCACCGCCTAGGTAGACCGTTTTCCACACGATCAATTGAAACCTAAAAACCTGATCGATGGTACTGATACAGGATCTAAACCCAGCCTGTAGGGGAGATAGAATCTCCTCCTGCTCGATCCAAATCAGAATTTTAGCTAATACCATCCTAGCAATGATTTTTTTGGATCGAGTCGATCAGACTGATCGGGCGATAGTTCCCTGGGCATGAGCGGTCACCCTTCTTAAATATAGGCAGTATCTCGGCACCTTTCCAAGATTCGGGGATAGCAGCCCCCTTAGCTATGGCAGTAGCCAAGAAAGCAATATATGGTACCCAGTTTCCTCGATCGTATTTGAAAAGGTCCGCCGGGACACAATCCATACCCAGGGCCTTTCCACAGGGTATCTGATTTAATGCTGCTTCGACCTCTCTACAATCAAATGTAAGATTCTTCGTGTTGGTCATATCATAGAAATTGTGAGGGGTAGTTTCATCAATCAGGTTAAAACCTGAAAACTGGGACTCAAAATGCTCCACCCATAGTTCAGGAAGAACGTGGTTAGTGGGGACCTGTGCATTCAGTGAATTACCCCACTTTACAATATGCCAGAACTTAGTCCGATTTTTAAGTTTGCTGGCAGCCAAGAGCTCTAGCCAGTGGTTGTTATCCCAGGATTGTTTGGCCAGAGTTTGGCTTTAAGGTAATTGCGCCTAGCTATTTGAATGTCACCCATGATCTTGGTTTTAATGGCAGATTTCAATATACCATAAGTCTCACGGCACGTTTTGTTGTACCAAGGATTGAGCTTTAGTTAAATTAGTTTTCTTACTTTGGTGGGTTTGGAGAAATAAGTTTTTAGGCCCAAAAATAAGACCTCGTGAATTTTTGTGATCTCCCTATTCATGGCTACCTGGGATGAAAGGGAGCGCAGGCCTTTCAGGGCACATGAAACTTTTATACTGATCTCCTCTAGTGCTCCAGTATCAATTGCTACCCTATCCCAACGCACTCTACGTAGATTATTAGTAAGAAGGGCATCAGCGGTGGCTATCTCAGTTTGCTTGACACTTCTGTGGGCAATACAAGGCAAAAGGCATAGAACTAGGGGGTTATGGTCACTCTCAGGGCGGTCCAGAATCACCATATCTCTTAGGGTGGACCAGAACTCCACTTTAATGAGGGCATAATCAATTCTGCTATGACGAAGACCATCGTCAAATGTGTCCCGACCCATTTTATCGGAGTCAGTCCGTCCATTTGCCGCCCTAAAACCACGCCCCAGGCACCGACTCGTCCACAGAATAGCAGACTCAGTCCACTTCTTGACAGGAGGAAGGTCAAGAGAGGGAATGTTCCATAAGACATCCACATCAGTCATAAGTGTTTCCCCCATTAACAATCAGAGGCTCAAAACAGCAGTTGAGATCCCCCAATATTATTACATTAGTATCGGGGTTGACTGATTCCAAAAACCCATCAAGATGTAAAAGTGTTGGAGCCACGCCCTCATGGCTGACCTCTATTATAAACATTAATAATCATGATATCGGGGCTGCCCTGGAGGTGCAACATTAATATTAAAAGATCTGGGCTGTCTATGACCAATTCTGTGGGTCTACACTTGATGGTTTGCCTGACCCAGATACTAAGACCTCCTGAGGGTCTACCCTTGGTCCCTCTGATAGCTGCTTTATGAAAATTAAGGTAGCCTGATAGATAAACCGGGTCCACTGTCCATGTCTCCTGAAAAACCAGAATGTCCTAGTTTTCCACCCATGCGGACCACTCATCTATAGAGATTTTACTCCTAAGACCAGCTATGTTCCAGGAGACCAGAGTAAGCTGTTGGAGAACACTATCAACAAGCAGATGGTGCGGAGACAAAACTTGGGGGTTAATCAAATTGACATTCTTGCCAGGAAGTAGGGACCCTATCTCGCGGGGGCTTGGTTCCAAGCGTATGTGAATGGCCATGTCACGCTGGGCCTCTCTAACATAGGGAGCTAACACTAAATCGGCTGACTTTTTGCGAGGTAGATTTCTGCCTTGGGAGCATTCAGAGGAAACGGGAGGTAAAAGAGGAAAATCTAGTTTTCTATGTAGCACAGGTGATATATAAGGTGCAATGCTTAGTCGTTCGCTCCCAGCTCCTGAAAACCCCCCCGAATTACCTCTACAAAATGCTTGCTCCGCCCTGCTAATACTTCCATACCCCTTGTTTCTTTCCCTGTCAAGACCCATGTTGTTATCAACCAGTCAATCCACCCCCTCCATACTACTCAATGGTCCAAATCGGTTGTACAAGGGGAAGAGGAAATCCTGTCTGAGTGGGCCATGTGAACGTCTAAAAACCCTTTCCCACCCATCAGTCTGGGCATTGTATGTACCATGATGGATAGTGGGGTAGACAGGTAAGCTTAATGAGCCCTGCGCAGGCCTGATCAGCTCCACACCCGTTGCGAGCCCCCACCCTGGCCTGTTATTTTTCGTTGCATTTTTATATAGCGCGAACTCGACCCAAAGGTATTGGAGAGCTTTACATAGCACCGTATTTACATGATTACACATTCAGGCACGGGGAGATTAAGTGATTTGCCCAGAATCACAGGATGTGGACGCGACCTCGAGGCTCGAACCCTGGTTTCCTGCGCCAGAGGCGGCTGCGAGGTGGCTCACTGCAGTCCAGGGACGTTTTAATCTCTGCACGTTTGAGTTTTTTGTTTTTATTTTACTTAATTTAAGCAGCAGCATTTTGTTTTTTCATGTCATTTATTGTCGCATTTGTAGGATGGTATGATTTGGGAGGAAATAGTATTTGAGATGGGTAAAGGAGCGTGCGCTTATTGCTTGTGTGAATTATGGGTGAAAACTGGGGATGATTACTTTTTCGTTTTCATGCAATGATTATGAAGCTGTTTCTTGAAGTGTTTGCAGTGCACGTAAATAATTTTCAAAGCGGTCTCTTAAATGTTTAAACTTCTAGCTGATCGGGTCACGGGGTTAGAATTACACCTGGTTTTTTGGCGTGTACGTACTTTAAAATAACGCACAGTAGTGGTTTGAACAAAACGTAATGCTGGCAGCAGGGAATGGAAGTGCACATGATGATGAGGTTGCCGGTTGCGGCTTTGTAAATGATTTATGTGTTTATTATCCATTTGTTCAGAGATTACGAGGCAAGAAAAGTGACTGTTATCTGCAAAAGAGTGATTTAGTAGCTGGTTGAAAGCGGGACGCAGTAATAGCTGAGAAAACAGTTTTGGGGTTTCCTTTTAATTTAAGCACATGCGAGATTAAGCTGGAGGGATGGGATTAGTTTTTGCATTTTAGGATTGTTTAAGGATGATTGCCTAAAGAAAAGAAAAGAAGACTGTGTTGAAAGATTAAGGATATATTCTGATCTAGCAGTGCTGCAGAAGGGCGCGCAGATGCGTGCCCCCTTGGATACTCATTGCAGTCCGGGGCACATGAAACCATAAAAAAACAGATTAAAACGCTGCCTTGTAATATAGATCCTATCTATGACTCATGATCTTTCTCATGTTTGAATTGAGCTTCATGTTTGCACACTGCAATGAAACTGAGAACAGTTTGGTTTTCCGCTTCAAGAGCTTAACAATGTTAAATGCAAACCATTCAAATCATATACATACAATTCTTAATTTGCAGAGAAATACTTCAATTGCATAAAAGAGGATACGTGCTCAAATTACCAGGTTTACCTGAAATGTTATAAAACAGTGTTTCTTATGAGTGTCACTTTCTAAGGCTCACTTAAATAAAACATTAGGCATGCTTGCTGCCGTGTTGACATTCTGTCTCATGGCAGATAATTTGGTGATGCGATGCTTGTCAGAACGTCAAAAAGTGTCCATCACGTGGAGGGAAGTTGCATCATGATCCATTATGTACCAAGTGTTCTTGATGCTGGTGGGTGTTCTCTCTGCATCCATTATGTACCAAGTGTGTGTGCTCACAGGGTGTACAATGCACATCATGCAAAAACGTGCCCATTCTCTGCAGTGATGGTAGCTGGCCAAGTGTGATAATGCACATAACACAGTTTTGAAGAGGGATACTTTTTTTAAATTGGGAAAGTTTTGAATCACAAATAATGTAATTTAAGTAGCACACTAATACAAAGGCTGGAAGAGCAACGTGTAAATGTGTCTTAATAAAAATAAATGTCCATCTTCCATTTCCAGAGATGCCAGTGGACACATCACATGCAACTCTCAACCAATCTTGGCTTTCTGCTCAATAGAACATTGCATTGTGGGCCTTGTGTATGTGCTTTTTGGATTGGAATTTTGGGCGCCAAATGTCACAATGCAAAACTTTATCTAAAAGCCTGAACTGTCTGAAGTGTTACAACCAATATGAAGTCACTTGGGTAGGCAGGATATTATTATATTCATGTCAGTACAAATATAAACCTCCTGCCCTCATCAATACACAAACTACACTCAGCGGTTGCGCAGCCAACTGTAGTTCAAACACTGTAGTATCCTTACAACTGGGCGTGGGAGGTCTCTCGGAAAAATGCGCGAGTTGCTGGGCCTTTAGTAGCTCACGATGAATTTGATTGACCAGAAGTAGCTCTCACTACAGAAAAGGTTGGAGACCCCTGATCTAGATGTTGGTTCAGATGGTTTTGAGCCTGTTATGTCCCTGTGGCTCTGAACAGGAGGCCAGCAGACTATCCCTTGGAGTCACTGTGGGAGTCCTGTGCCAAGGTCCGGTCCAAATCCCTCTGACTCAGGCAGCAGGTCAGCAACCCAGCAGGCAGCAGTCCTTCAGAGTGGCAGTCCTTTTTCCTGACGGTGCCTTCACAGGTCCAGAAGTGTACTGATGAGGTGGTGTCTGAAGTCCATTATTTATACCTGGGTCTTCCTTTGAAGCGCCCAGGCTTCCTGGCTCCGGGCTAACTACAGGTGGTATCCTGCCAGCGATGGCCCATCCAGGTACTCCTAAGCTCTCTATTGTGTGTGGTTGTCTAGGAGGAATTCACAAAGCCCAACTGTCAGCTACACCCAGTCATGTGACCCAGTGATAGGCTGCAGGCTCTCTATAGCTAAGGTAGAAAAATGTCAACTTTCTAAAAGTTGTATTTTCAGAATTTTCATTTAAAATTCAACCTGCTCACATTTGGAAATTATCACTTATTAAATATAATAAAGTAACTTCAATGTTAGTAGTGAAAATCAAATTAATGAGTTTTTCAACACCAGGGAATGTTAAACTTAAATGTACACGCCCTACTTTTTAAATACACTGCAACATGCCCTCTGGGCTGTCCGGGGCATACCCTAGGGTTGACTTGTATGTATTAAAAGAGGAAGGTTTGGGCTTGGTAAAAGGTTTATTTTGCCAAGTCCAAATGGCACACACAGGCTGGAATGGCAAGCCTGAGACATGTTTGAAAGGGCTACTTAAGTGGGTGGTACAAATAGTGCTGCAGGCCCATTAGCATTTAATTTACAGGCTCTGTGTAAATATAGCACCACTTTACTACGGACTTATAAGTAAACTAAATATGCCAATTGGGTGTAAGTCAATTCTGCCATGTTTTATGGAAAGAGCACAAGCACTTTAGCACTGGTAAAGTGTGCAGAGTCCTAAGGCCAGCAACCAGCATTTAATTAAAAAAATGAGTGAAGGCAAAGAGATGTGGGGCTGACCCAGTGGAATAGGCCAAGTCTAACAACGTTCATTTTGAATTCGTAGGTGGGTCACTGTTGCAACCTCTCAGCAGCTTCCTCACATAAAAATTTTGTAAGAGGGCTGCCAAGAAGACTGACACTTTGATTCTTCTTGGGTATAATTCTTCTTGTACTAAACATGGCATCAGCTAGCTCCTGTGTATGAAGAAAAAAGCTAATTTCATTATGTCTTTAAAAAAATTGTGAGAGTCTAGAGGAAGACGCCCCGCGAAGGTCTCGCTGTTCATTAAATAGAAAAACATCTAATTGGCGTTTGAGTTCAAATAGATGGAAATGAGCTAGAGGATAACTTTGTGTATTATCTTGGTTAAACTTCAGCTGGCTCTGTCCATCAAAATGTGGTAGTCTTCAGGTAGTTAGAGATCATTCTGTGGATGAACTAGTCCTATGCTTTGTAGAATTGGATATTGGTTTACACAATATTTTATCAAGATTGCATATCCATAATAAAATAGGTAATTTCTTCAAAGAACTGTCTTGCATTAAGGGGCCCTGAGTCTTGAACATCCTAGAGAACTCCAAAGGGAACAGCTATAATTCAGTGATGCGCCAGACCCCCAAACCATGTGGCCTGAAACCAGACTCCACCGTTTCGTTTGAAAAAGAGAGTACTGATCTAAAGGACTCGATGGGGGGTGAGGGGTGGGGGTGCAGTGAACCATGGCCACTAGGAAACTGCGGGTCAGAGGAGGTGTTTGTTTGGTGGAACGAGGGCGGGTGAAGGATGGCGAAGGATTTTTTTTTTTTTTTGTTCTTTCTTTTCTCCTCTTCTCTTGTATTACTGCATATCTATGGATATTTGCTAGCATGGTCCAGCTATGAGGACCTCACGATTGTCATGCAGAAGTTATGAGTTAATAAAAACATATTTGCACTTAAAAATAGGTACTCTTGAGCTGGTGCTCTAGTACCCACTTAATCTTCCAAAATGCTCCATCGCAGCCCCTGGCTGCTCTCACTGTCCGTTACTGGCAGTATTCAGAAAAGGGTTGTTTTTACCAGAGTACTTTGGCTCTGTATTGCATATGGTTCTTGCTTTTGCTGAGCCATGTTACCGCATAGCAAAACCTGCTTCTAGTGACAAATGGTTGTTCTTTGTTCTGTCTTCGTAGCATGATGCCCAGATGGATTATTATGGCACGCGGCTGGCCACATGCTCGTCTGACCGCTCTGTGAAGATCTTTGATGTAAAAAATGGAGGACAAATTCTCATCGCTGATCTCCGTGGGTGAGTAGATGCTTTGCCAAATACATAACTATACTTTGTTTCCGCCTTCCTTCCCAAAACCGAATGGCAGAAAATTAGCAGTTACTATAATTCTAGAGATTTTAATTTACGAAGGTAACTTTTTGTATCAAAAGAAGACAGCAGGTGGGATGTAGTTAAAGTTTTCTGTGAAATTGAAGTCACGTACACCGTCAAATGTTAATCATCCTGCTCACATACACTACTCTCACCTACTTGTTTTCAGTTTCCCTGTTTATTAATTTGTTGAGTTTTAGCATCTAATGCTACCTCGGTGGCCTTCATCAGACCCCTCATTTATTCATCATGTTTCTTGTAAATGTTCGTCTTTTGGGCCTCAGCCCCTCAGATGTCTGGCTCTGGTATTGAGTGACTGATTACCCGCTTCTGTTGTTGGTTCCATGCATGCTCCTCCTGCCTAGACAAACACCATATTTTTGACTTTTAGCAGTTATTTATTTTCCACGTATGGCTGGTACTGCCCAATACTTTGCTCGGAACAAAGATGTTTTTTCCTGTAGCATTTTCTATTGCCCTTTAAATTTCCATGTCACTGTAAAAAGAAGCCCCTGTAGGAGATTTGGAAATCCCCCCCACCCCCCCAATAAGTTGACATTCTGTACCTGGATTCAGAAAGCTTTTCACTTAACAGCCAAATACAGGAAACGTATAAAACCGTCCATGTTAGTTTGTGATGTGTGTAGTGCTGCAGCTGCTTTGACAGTTTGTCTTACTCTGGTCTATTCTGTTAGTCACATCTGAAAGTAGTTGTCTTTCAGTTTATTTTTGCTAAATGAGGGAATAATTCTATTGATCATTTAGTGTTTATTAGTGTTAGTTTTGATTGCTTAACATATAAGAATGTGTGGAGTAAAAATGTATTTATGCCGTCTTCAGTCACGAGGGGCCAGTATGGCAGGTCGCCTGGGCTCACCCCATGTATGGAAACATGCTGGCCTCCTGCTCCTACGACCGGAAGGTGATAGTGTGGAAAGAAGAGAATGGTACCTGGGAAAAGAGCTACGAGTACACTGGGCACGACTCTTCAGGTATGGCATTACTAATGGTTAGGACCCCCTAATCAACCAGGAAACAAATCTATGAATAATCAGTTCTACAGCATGCAGCTTTTGTCAGAGGCTTTATCCTATGATGTAAAAATATTCCATTCTGCCTTGTACTCTGGAGGACCTTGCCATTACTGCTCCATTATTAGGGTAGAATTGTCCAAGAGAAAAAACTATTATGTGTTTTCGTCATTAAGCATTACAAGCACATGCACATCTTCTAATATGTTTTAATATTTATTTCAGCAATTGTTTTTGCTTTGATCTAAAGCTTTAAATGGGCTGAGGTCTGCCACAGACATATTTTATTTTTCCATAGTTAAGAGCTGTTGGATGATCAGGCCCATTCCAATAATATATAGTTTTCTGCAAATGTCCGATGTGGCACAGATCAACTTAATCAGGAGACAAAACGTTTGGCAATGGAGGAAAAGCACATGTGAAGATATCTGGTCATGTGTTTGGCTTTTGATACATTTTGTAAACTGGAACATACCCAAAAGCTAATTAATGCAAAAGTTGACAGTGAAACCCTGTACTGACTCGCACCTCACCTCATGTCCCCAATATATCACTATAGAACAAGGGGGAAATGTACCCCAAAATGTGTGCACTCAAACTAAGCTCCCACTGTCAAGGTGCAGTCCTACTGGACACCAAGTATTCCACATGAAGAGCAATTGGTGCACCAACACATTAATACATTGACAATTATACAGTCTGTATCCTGAATTAGGTCTTCAAGTCGTCTTTTGTTGATGAAGAGTATCAAACATATAAGGTAGACCAGCCAACACGTTTCGTCCAAAGAGATAGACATCTTCAGGGCAAAAGCGATAACCTACAATGCGATGGGCCACTATATCTGTGGCCAGAGTGGATAATATGTCCAACAGTATTTGACATATCTGATATGAACATTTCATGCTGATTTCCCATATGGTGCTCTACTTGTTGCTGGCCTACCCACAATTTGTGGGCTGATTTTATTCCGGAAGTTTATAGATCATATCGTATATTCAGTACCGGCGTCTCATGTGCTGCGGAGCATTGTTTTTCATAGGATATGATTGGTTTATTGACTTGTTGGATTGTGCCATCTACACCTGGATTAAGGATGTAGTATCTCCTTAGGATGTATTATATCCACCCAGCAGCTGGTCTTTGGATATAGCTGTTTCAACTATTTGAAATTTCAATCCAAGTGATTGAGTTGTCCGAGTTCCAGTTATCCACTCGGGCCACAGATATATTGGCCCATTGCTTTGTACATACCCAAAAGCTGCTTGAGGCTAATGTAAGTTTTGAATGACTTGTCAAAGGCGATTTCTTACACTGGTACAACTTTATTGTTGCTTTGTGTTTAACATGAGTTGACTTTTTGCTGGCTATTCTTGTAAGGGAGACAGTTTTCTGCTTTACTGGATAAATATGTAATACATCCAAATTGTATTTTGACTTTAGGGATCTCCTGTGTTGTCTGAAGTGTGCTGTGTACTTGGCTATTGCTATATTCGCGATTTCATTGTTGAAGTAAAAGCGTCTGCAGAAGAATACTACTTGTGTGAGTTGGTATTGACATAAATTGTGTGCAAGTGTTGTTCATGGAACTATGAAGCTTAACCCATTCTTCTTTCCACAGTAAACTCTGTGTGCTGGGCCCCGCATGACTATGGATTGATGCTGGCATGCGGCAGCTCAGACGGCGCAATCTCCATGCTCACCTACACAGGCGATGGCCCATGGGAAGTGAAAAAGATAAGCAATGCACATACGGTAAGATTTATATTCCCTGCCTTTTATCCTCGACTACCATACATTGTTTTGTTCCAATCTACAGTGATGAGCTGGATAGACTCAACTGGACATTGAGCTTGGTGGTCACGTTGTGTGCACCTGCACAGAAAAAGCCGATTACTCCATTGCTCAAGGAAAGATGGATGCTATGGAAGAATGTGGATGGAGCAGCTTTGCCACAAAAGGGCTCTGCCTCCCCATCCCATTTCTAGCCATTACAAGTTCAGCACTGGCCAACGTATCTTAGATCGAACTGGGAATAGGGAACAGATATGTTGGCCTCTGCTGAAGCGAAAAAAAAAAGCCTTTATTTGACACCGTGTCCTCTTGGCGCTTTTCAAAAGCTTAGGAAAATATGTTGTTTGAAGAACTTTGTCACAAAACAAACATTGTGGGGTTTAATCTACAAATGTGGACTGTTCGCACATGATCCTTACTTGCACGCATTGGTTGTTCTCAGAACAGTGTGCCTAATGGCTCATCGCTGAAAGGATATTCGTTCCAATAGTGAGGATTCTTTGGCCAGTCCTCTTGTGGGACTGTACCAAGGGTTAGGAGACCTCAGTTATTCGTGAAACCTGTACTGAGTAGAAAGCGTGCTGCATTTGGCTTCATAAAGCTCAAAGTAGTACAGCTTAAATGCAAGAGAAGGGGGTGGGTTGCGTATCCACCTTTCACATATTTCCTAATCTTAAAAAATAAAAAAATACTTCCTTTCTTACCTTCTGCCTTCTTCTCAGCTTTGTCCTTCGGAGAAAAAAATTGCAAACCCCAATGCTTTATCACATTTGGTCTCTAATGCAGCAGTTGACAAAATGCATGCTACAAACTCACTAACTCTCACACTGACGATTATAGGGAGGTGAGTGTTCCTGTTGGAGTAGGGAGTATTGTGAGCAGCATTTCTGCTTCATTTCGTACCCTAAATGAAGATAAAATGAATATTAACTTTCTGCAATAAGAAATGTGTTTGCATTCGGAATGTTTAATTTTTAGTAAAATTAGATATATAATATACTTATTAATAAGGAATTTTAGCCAGCCCTATTTATTCATTTGTCAGTTATTGTGTCATTTAGATTTTTCTGTCACCCTGTACAGTATACATCAATGGGTCAGCCCACTTCAGCTGTTGGCTAACTTCGCCGTGAGTGACGGCATTCTGCTGGTTCACAAAGAGCACACTAAGTAGTTCCCTTCAGTGCCAGGACTACTGTGGCATTGTGTGCTTTTTTTTTTTTTTTTTTTAAACCTAAACATTGTTCCATTTCCATTTCTTTGTTTATTTTTCTCTATCATGTTTTAACAATCTTGGCGTGGGCCTAGCAGCTCCCTCGAGTGCTTTATAAAAATCGTGGCCAAAACAAGCATTGAAAAGCCAAAAGGACTGGCACCAATACGTGTTTCTTATGTAGACTAGTGTTCAAGTGCATAGCAAGACATATTTTTAGTTTGCTTTTTTTCCCCATGCAGATCGGATGCAATGCTGTCAGCTGGGCACCTGCAGTTGTCCCCGGTAGCCTCGTAGAGCAGCCGTCTGGTCAGAAACCAAATTACATCAAGAGATTTGCATCTGGCGGTTGTGATAACCTAGTTAAAATCTGGAAGTAAGTCTTATCGCTATATCAATCTCAGCAGTAAGGGTCTGTTACAGGTTTGAACAGGGGAGTAGAAAATATACAGCATTTTCAATCCATCAACTTTATTTATAGAAATTTCCTTTGCTCCTAAAGGGGCAATCAATGAGCTTTATAAACTCCGCTAATGTTGGATTAATCTCCCTTAATACCAGTTCACATGTTTGTCCATACCCCATGAAAATGTGCAGTCCTTAGACTGTTAGTGTCACCCACCAATGTATGCCTTGACCTAAGTAATCTGCATATTGTGCCATCAGAGGTATGCCATGATGGGTTTAATTCATTCTACTCTAAATGAGTGAAAGGTGGCCTATGTTGGTTAAAGTAAACATGTATTTGTCAGAAATTAAAAATGAATAGGAAGGAAGCCGATTACTGTTTCACTTCGTAGTCTTCTGTGGGTGTCATGGTCCCATTCCTTGTCACGGAGTTCTCTTTTCCAAATACCTAGAATTCAGGTTATTGTTTCTGTCCTTTTGCCACACCCATTGTTTTTTTTTAAACATTTTTTATTTCACTGTCTTAATACCTAAATGTTAAAGGCTCCTGTGATTTGCATTCCCGATGCTTCAAAATCAAATATGCAAAGCTTGTTTTATCAGGCGAACCGCGTTGCAAGTAGTATATCTTAGTACTCTATCTTTACAAGGTCATGTGCATTAATAACCTACAAGTTCTTCTCTGTAGTTAATCAAACGCCAAGGTGCTGCCTGAAGAGAATGCTAGAATACCCCTCATTTTCACTGGCCAAAGTAATGGTTACCTATAAACCAGTTCTTCAAAATGCTGTGGTGACTTTAGTCTTCCGTGGATGTATGCCTGTACCTACATCCAGAGTATTGTTTTGGCTGTTGGTTTGAGCCCTGGTCCTGTGCAAGCCTCTTACCCTACTTCAAACATCATTTCAAGAGGATATTACTATTATCGCAAGGGTCTGCCTTTTTGAATAAACATCTATTTTCCCTTAGATCTTCCACAGGTAACAACCTTGTTGAAATGAACTTCTCATATCTGGTCTTAAAAGTCAACATGGTTGTTCCCGTTCTAGTTCATGGCAACATGGGGGACAGAGAAACACCAATATATTAAAAAAAAAAAATCTTTTTATTTTTTATTGTGGAATGTTTTCTTTGTAGGGAGAGCTCAGAGTGATTAGGTTATGTATTTTTACTACAGAAACAGCGCTTAGAAGTGTTTGCATTTGTGGAGGTTTGAAAATATACATATAAATACAATATACTTTGTTTAATATGTTTATGAATGAAATTCTACATTTGCAAACATTGGACAACACAAAACCTGTTTTGTTTCACTGATTATTTCCCGCAGATCATCATCAATGTACACATGCTTCAGTCATCTGTATGGTTTATTTCCTTTCCACAACTACATGTTGCACTGTGAACCTAATCTACAGATAGATACTCTTTTCAAATAAAATAAATGTCATACTATTGCTCTGACTGGTACTTTGAGAACTAGGGCATTGTATTCAACTGCATGACTGCTTGCATCTGAATATTAAATTTAGATAGATACAGCCTCAGTTTAAAGATACAGTCTGCTCCGATTCATTGCAAATGGAGTGGAGGGTAGTAAGACAGTTTGAGTCAGGATAATAAGCACCTGTGCCAGCATGTGTGTGGTACCTTTCTGTCCCTGGCAAGCCCTTTTTAAAAGTGTTAGTGCAGGTGATGTTTACAGCTTCCCCATACTCCCAAGTGGATGGTGCAGAACTTGTTGATCCTCATATAAGCAGTGTTATAAATGTGGGTTTTAAGAGCTGCTGAAGTGTTTGCAGTGGATTCTCCCTAGAATCTTCTGTTTTGAGTAAAATATCGTTCTATGTTGGAAGAATCTTAAAGGGCCATTGATCTTTCTTAATGTTGAAGTTCTTGTTGGATGCCTCTCCTCTTCGTGATGGATTTGATCACCCTTTTTATTTCATTTCAGAGAGGAAGATGGACAATGGAAAGAAGATCAGAAGCTAGAGGCGCACAGTGACTGGGTTCGGGATGTGGCCTGGGCACCTTCGATTGGCCTGCCCACAAGTGCTATTGCCAGCTGCTCACAGGTGAGGCATACATAAGGCTTAAGAATGCCCAGAGAGTTGTCTTTCATGTCTGCTTGTGAATGTCTGCTTGTGAATGATATTTACCATCACAATTCAACCATCTTTATATTGTTCTCACTGCCACATTGTTGTCTTACTAGCTTCCCTACTTTTCAGTCTTAGGAGGGAGGCAGTGGCCATTTTCATTCCTTGTTTGATCATGTGAGGAAGAATTAAGCTAATCTTAAGGACGCATTGGTTGTGAGTCTCAGTAACTCTCGTAAAGATGCAGAGTGATTGGTATCCCTAAGTAATCTTAGCTGCTTCAGTAGCTGTGCGCTGCTAGAGAGAACATGGGTTTGTCTCCAAGATGTGGCGTCTACAAAAGATGAACACTCAATCATTTTGTCACTGCTAAAAGTTTGTGTCTACTTAGTGGATATCTCACTTTGAGCATTCCACTCCATCGCTGGAAGCGATACAAGGTGATAACTTACTGGGATAAGTAATGTAGTTCACTAGTATTACAGGACACTGTTGGAAATCCACAATGAAATGCTGCTACATTTGGTTTACATTGGGCAGTTCAGTTAGAGCAACACGAATAGCTGTTGAGGCACATCCCCCTGTACTTGCTACCTTTCCAGGTGTGCCTCTTGTGATACTAACCTTATATTCCTTTTTTCTCCAGGATGGCAGAGTGTTCATCTGGACGTGTGACGATGCAGCTGGCAACTCCTGGACCCCTCGGTTGCTACACAAGTTCAATGATGTGGTGTGGCATGTGAGCTGGTCCATTACAGCCAACATCCTGGCTGTGTCTGGCGGAGATAATAAGGTGGGTGCAGCTATCTGCGCAAAGAAGGTTAGAGCTGGCTGAAGTATGATGTGATCGAGCTGCTGTGCCAGCAGGCTTGTTTATCACTTAGATTTTGTAAGTTCTTGGGACCAGCATTATCACTGTCAGGAAACTATTCTAGCATGTTGAGAGCTCCCTTGAGGCAGTGGAGTAGCACCGGGCAATGCTTGCTGTTGTCAGCACTGCAATGCAGCAAGCCACATCCACTGTTATTTCATCTCGTTTGCTTCTCCTGGTGCTAAATGGATGTTCCAGGGGAGTGATGTGGCCAGACACCGTTGTCAAGGAAAAAAGGAGCGGGTTTTCCCTATTCCCTTGGGTCTCGCTGTCCTTCATATTCAGTGACCCAAAGGACTGGACCGCTGCCATTGCCCCTATCTTCCCAAACAAGAGGGGCAAGAGGAGTGTGGCAAAGCAGATGGAGAGACCGGGTCCAAGGAGGCTTCACCCCTTTACCAGCCACTATCCATGACAGAGGTTTTGCATGCATTGTGCTCGCAGATACGCTGAAGCTTTCATTCATGAAGAGCCAAGTCTGTGAGACCAGTGAGGAAGGAGGGGGCAGGAGCTTCTGGGCTGTTTATATCTTCTGTATCCTCTAGGAGGCGTTTTCTCCATTAGGACGTCCCGCTTTTTGGCCCACCATAGAAGCTTGTATCAGCCAATAAAGTCATGCTCCCTTTTTATTGGCGTGGATGTGGTTAGTGTTGCTCTCTGTGGTGGACCTTAATAAACTGTAGGAGGCTGGCTTAGTATATGGTGCACACTTATTTAAGTGAAGCACCTTGCACTAATCCAGACAACCCTTAAGGTGATTTTAGTGGTCTTAAACAATCACAGAAAGCTCTCTTAAGTGGTAGCTGTGGAGAGCAGCCTTCAGCTTATCTTGAAGGAGTGATAAGCAGCTTGTTTTACCAGATCTAATCATGTAGTGTAGGTTAAATGAAAAAGAACCGCACAGTGTATATATCAAAATAGTTCTATTTATTACACTCTCTAACACATTAGTATCTCTCCTACCCGGAGATGTAAACACAAATACACAAGAATACTTCAATTGTAACAAGAAAGTAAGCACAAAATACAGTCGTGTCCAAGGGAGACCAAACCCTATATTAAGAAAGTGGTATGCGAACTGCGACCGAAATCGGGACTTGGAACAGGAGACTCGGAGGAAGCACCCAAGGGAAGTACCCAGGAACCCCACGGAGGGTGTGTGCAGAGTGGAAACACAGCAGCATGTCCAATAGAAGCCAACGGGGAAGTTGCGGTTGCCATTTTAAAGAAGGACCCTTCCCAGTGGACCTTCAAGAAACCCTGTGGAAGACAGAAGGTTGGAGAGTCACCACACCCTGATACCCCAGGAACCAGGATACATATTCTAGGGAAGCCGGGTACACCGGTGCAAAGTGACGTCTGAAACCGCTGTAGACCACAATAGAGGACTTCAGGAAAGATGCTGCTGTAGAAGGCTGTGCAATAGTCTGGTAGAATCAAAAGGTGGATTCTTGAAGAGGAGAACCTGTAAGCAGAGGGGACAGTGTCTATGCCACTCGAAGGCACGGAAGAGCAATGCCCACGATGACAGATGGTTCAAAGGAGTTGACGGTGACCTTGTCGCTGCAGCTGTGAGGACCAGGCAACACTGAAGAAGGCCCTAAGCTGTGCACCAGCTGTCTCATGTTGGAAATCAAGAACCAAGAAGTCTGTGTCTGGCGGGAGCACCAACAAGACTTGGCAGCTGTAACATGTGTGGAAAGCAAAGCAGGAGCAGCAGCTCGACCAGCAAGGTCCAAGGGACTCGCCACAAGCATAGGAGTTGGAGTGGGCCCCAAGCAATCCGGGGAGCCCACTGAAGCAGGAGAAGATCCTCACGAGGACCCACAGGCCGAAAGTACAGGAGTCACAAGTGTACCTCAAGCAGCTCACCAAGAAGGAAGGCCCATGGTGCAGAGGATGCAGTGAATATGCTGTACTTGGCAGGACGAGATGCTGGAGCTTCTTGTAGACCGAAGATGTCTGGAGTGCAGAGCCAACAAGCCTTGGCAATGGCAAGTCGACAGTGCACAGGGGTTCGGTCCCAGCGGTTCAGACCAGGGATTCTGGCTTCAAAATTGCAGAGAACAGCTCAGGCCTCGAGGGAGTTGCTGAACTACTGCTTGCGTTGCTGAGCCTTTCGAAGTCCGTGTGACGTCCGGAGCAGCAGACCGGTCAGCTTCGTTGCGGTACCTGCAGATGCAGGGCAATGACTCCTTCACTCCAAGGGAGATTACTTCGGGTGTCCTTGATGCTCACAGGTCTGTTGAAGATCCTGTAAGAAGCACAGACCCAGACAACGTGCAGAACAGTGATACCAGGAGCAGCAGGAGTCTTCTTTTCTGCAGTGTCTAGGCGAAGTCTAAGTGTCCAGATGGTCGAACAGTGATGTGGTTTAAGGCTCGAGTCTTGTCCCACGGCGACTCTGATGACCCACCCACAGGTAAGCCCTTTTATACCCTAAGAAAGGTGTTAGGACGACTCAGGGGTCCCTCCCAGAGGAGGGGCTGGTTAGAGGGGAGGATATTCATGTTATTTGTCCAGTTTCGCGCCAGAGCGGGAGCCAAGGGATCCCAGAACTGGTTCCAACTGGAGTATGCAAGGAGGGCACCATATGTGGCCTTCAAAGCAGTCTGGTGGTGCTGGCAAGCACCCCCACCCCAGCCCAATTCACTAAGTCCTGTGTAGGAGGTGGTTACACCTTCCTTTGACTATATAGTTAGCTGTCGCGTAATCCCCAGATTCGAGGTTGGCTGCCCTAGCCGTTAGGCCAACTCCTATCCCAGATGGGCGAGGCATGGTCTCTGCTCGCTCCTGAGGTATCCCAGGAGGGCGGGCGGCTGTCCCCATCAGCCAGGATGTAACCCTGCACAGTCACCTGCCTCTGACCTCTGTACTGCAGGCAGCCTGGCAATGCCCTTACTTCTATACCAGTGAACTGAACCCACTCAATCCTGATTGCTAAACCAGGCCACCATCACAAAAAGAAGCCAAAACAAACCGAAATAAACAACCACTACTCAACTTCTACCTGGCAACCCACCTGGAGCAGATAAGGCAAAGCAGGCTGTAAGTTTCGTGCTTTCACTATTGGGATCACATGACTGGTTCTATGGCGTCACTGAGGGGTGGGAAACGTGTTTTTAATCGACTGGGTGATTTTTTTTGGTGGGAGGAGCACTCGCTCAAGGTGTAGTGAGGGGGTAGTGGGATGAGGAGGTAATGGTCCAAGCCACTCCATCTCTGCTATTCTTCCAATGAATCCCCCTCGTGTACACTGGATTGGTGTCTGGAGATCAGAAACAGGAAGACCGCCTATGTGTGGGATTCAGCAGGGAAAAGGCCTCCTTTCATTTTAGAACTATGACATTGCCTCATGGGCGGAAACAGAAAATATCTGTACTTACCGCGGAGCCTAACAACCCTTGGTCGTTGACCGGTGAAGCTGTCCCAGGCAGCCATAGAGGAGTCTGGCTATGGTTCACCCCCTTGGCCGTCACCTACCCAGCCGGACATCTGGCATTGTTTTTCGCAGTTCTTCTCGGTTTTATCTGTCTTCCTCTTGGACTGCTTCATTGTGCTACTTTCCCTGAAGTATTTTGCCCTCTCCGGTCTTCCTGTCACTATCTCCATTCCTCTCCCCTGTTTTTTTTTTTTCTTCTCTCCCCATTTGATGCGAGTTTTGGTTTAGGCCACGCGCTAATAACTCATTTTATTGTGTAATCTCATGTTTTTCTCCTCTGATGATACTGTAACTTCGTAACCTGTAACCTGCGGATCCTCATGTAAAGCGCTCTGATACCTTCGGGTCTAGCCAGCGCTATTTAAAACTTGTCAAATAAATCAATACTATTGGTTTCAAAATGGCTGACCGCACTTACAAAGCCTGGAGAATCTACTTCAGGGTTTGTAGGGGTGTTCTGCTAATGCAGGGGCACCCTCACACTTATAACCCAGCACCCTGCCTTCAGGATTTAAAGGCCTGCCTTAGGGGTGACTTATAGTTTATTAGTGTAGTGACCTCCGATATAAGGAAACCTATATCTATCGTAAGTGGTGCTGGCACCAGCTCACACAGGCTACCATAGCAAGGCTGTAGTTAAAGTTTGAGTGGTCTCTCATGGGTGACATAATGCATGCTGCAGCCCCTGGGAAATCCCTGGTGTACCTATGCCCTGGGTACCTCAGTACCATATACTAGGGACTTATAGCGGTACACCAGTAACCAATTGTAGAGGTACAGATGTTCTTACCATGTCAAATTTCGGGAGGAAGCACAGTGACTGGGGTCATAATTGGCAGTATCCCAGTCAGACTAGTCAAATAAAATACTGACACCAGCAAAAAGTGGGGGTACCATGAAAGCTGATCCGACTTTTCTACCTAAATTGAAAAGACAGAATTATGCTAGTGATTGTACTGATTGACGCGAAGACAAAGCCTTTGTTACATGTATTCTGTAGAAAAAGAACTATAGTTTCATAGGTTAACAGGTCTATTTTTTTATTTACTCATGTTTTTAGTGTGCCATCTAGCGGCTTGTGTTGCTTTGCCCTCTCTAGGTGGGATTCAATCATCATAACAAAACACCAGCCTGACAAGAGTGGGCTGACTGAATTCCATTTTGAGGCAACGTCAGATTGAGGAAATTTCTTTACCATAAAATCCAAAGATTTTTTGAAAAAGTATACCTGATCTCCGATCCTGTTTAATCAAACCTAAAACTCCTTACAATTTGCAAAGCATTAGGAAGATTAACAATAAATGATGCTGGGTCTGGTGGCTTAGTAGACTAATGCATCCACTGTAAGGGGCCTGTGTTTGACCTCATGTCACAGGTTTCAATCCCCTGTTGGCCTTTTATCCTTCTGTAGTCGATAAAATGAGTACTATTGAGTTGGGTATCAATAAACCTCCGTTACTCATCCCCTAGGTGCCCACAGGTGAAAGTGCGCTTTTACAAATACAAATGTTATGTTAAATGTTGTGGTAGGTTTTTTTTTATGTCTACCATGCTCTGGGAAAGAAATGCAAGAACAAAAATGGGAAGGGCAGCTAATAAGAAAACCACTTCAGAAGGCGAAGGGTATAAACAAAAGAAGTACACAAAAGAAGCAGAGGAAAATGTTGTTGGGGGGTTGACAGGCACATTAAGAAAACCTGGGTGGAGGTGCAAGAACATACCCGGCAACATCAGGTAATATAATAACAAAGAAATGAGTAGGGGGGGGATAGAATGATAATCCCACAATGAAAAAGTTTAGGGGGGTGGGTGCGGCTAGGTGCTGTAAAATGGGTCGGTAAGGGATGCGTGGTTGAGTGAGTTGGCACGCGAAGATCAAAGCCTACCTGTCTAACATTCAAACTACAGTCTGCCTAAAAACTGAGAGCAAAATCCGGCAGTTTCACACACGATACATTAATGCCCTGTTCGTACATATTGCTGGTCTGCCACAACCCTGTATGGCCCGACAGACCAATCTACTTTCTATACATCCTACACGCACAGTTTTTTTTTTTTTTACAAGTATCAAGAAAGACCCTTTTGCAGTGCCCAAATCGTGGTTTTTTACAGTTACAAAAAGATGTACTCGCATCGTTTTCCATGCAAGTAAATCTCGGTCTTCTAGTTTGCAAATACACTGCAAGTTTGGCAACACTCACAAATGTATGTGCTTGTGGTATTCACAAAGTGTCTCTCACGTTTGGAAAAACACAATTTTGAAGGGGTAACTCTGTCGGAACACAGTGCGACCATCGCTCAGTGAGAGACTGAAAATACAAGGGCTCCTGTCACTCACTGTAAATTGTTTTAGGAATTCTCTCACAATTGAGGTTTCCTTCTGCACTTCTTAGATTTTTTTTTTAAGCACAACAATTACAGTGGTGATGAATGCAGGCAAGTGTGCTGCCCTCTACACGCGACTTTCTATGAAAGCGGTCATTGCCACGTGCCGGTTGCCGTCTGGGTGTGATCAGACTTTTCCTGGCACGAGGAAGCCGCAGCTTCCTGGTCTTGGTGCACTCTCATTTAGAGTTCGATTTGGGACGTGTGCGTGCTCAGAAGCGATTCCAAAGTCCACCCTGCACTGCTGGCTGGAAAGCTCGAAGGTGATCATCGAAGTGTGCTCTGTGCTCAAGGTGTGGCATGGGCACTTTGCCCACAATTTACCTTTCACCCTCTGTGACGTTTTCTGATTTCTGTTCTCCGTGAAGTGTCGTCTGATCTATGAGAAACTTTGTCTGTGGCCTGTGGTGGTAATACTGCACATGAATAGATAAAAGTCAAAAACGTCTGCAAGGATGGGCTCTCTTTCATTTCTCATTCTGGGCCTTCGCACTTTATATCAAGAGGGGGACCCTGTACATTAATTGAGTGCAACACAGTGTATGCAACCTGGAGCTAGGCAGGCCTTTGTCTGTCGCACCGACTGAATTGAATGTTGAAGGACTTGCTGTACCTAAATTGAGTCCACAGTTAGACAAAACACCCACTCCATCATTCATCCGCCAGTTCCTCAAATCGTAGGTCCTGGGACTTTATTTTCATTGTGCAATTTTTTTCCAATCCAAAAAAAAAACTTTATTTCTGCCACAAAGGCCATAAAAGCAAGAATACAATACAGCAATTATATATCAACAAAAGCAGATCGCATTTTAACCACCATAACAGAATAAAATAATCAGATTAAAATATTCACATTATTAATAATTGGTGGAAAATTTCCTACGCTGGAACCATACAGCATTTAAAAAACGTGAAACTGCGAACACAATTGGGGGATGGGTGTCGTATTTTAAAACTCGCAGGGCATTAGCGCAGTCTCTAAAACCAAGGTTCCTACAAATTGATTTTACCCAACGTTTCCTGTGGGTGAGATACGCAGGGCAAACAAAAAACATATGGATTTCATCCTCCAATTTGTAGCCACATGCTGGGCATGAAATGCTTTTGTTGGTGTCCCATCTAGAAGTAAAAGACCTGAGTGGTAAGGTACCCATTCTAAATTGAACATATAATTTCCTGGCAATGGGAGGGAAAATCAAATCCAAAAATAACTCCCTCCCATAGTTCAGTTTAATCTGAAGGAACTGCTCAGTCAGCCTGCCTATATTTGGATTCATGTGCAAGCGTGTTAGATGGAAATATCTTAATTCTTCAGCAAGATTGCTTTTGGAAACGGATAGACAGGAACCTTCTGGGGTATCCCAGAGTTCCTGGCGACCAATCTTGGAACAAGTATCCCTTATGTGGGTTAACCAGGGAATCTTCATATGTTTAAGTGTGGGCCAGAGTTCCAGAAATTCATCTCTAAAAATTTCCAGGTCTGGGTTAGACCATAATCTCTTCCAATAGTGGACAGGCCGTGCCGCCACCACCTCTTCAATAGGAAGCAGTCCCAAATCTAGTCTAATTGGGACCAACGGGGTGCTAGGGGGTAAACTTAATAATTTCCTAATAAAGGAGTTTTCAACCCTCGATAGACTATCTATTTTGGAATGACCCCATAGTTCTGCTCCATAGGTTGAGGCAGGTCTGGCTTGGGTTTTAAAGATTTCTACCACTGGAGCCGCTGGTTTGAAAACCGTGCCGCTAAACAATCTAGCCATACCTCCTGTTGTTTGGGTCAACTTGAGTGTGGAAATAACCTTCTGACCTCCCCAGCCCAGATCTTCTTGGAGTGTAATCCCCAAGTAAGTGAACGTTTTCACCCTTTCAAGGGGGATACCATTCAGAACTGGGCTGGGGCGAGTACGTTTAGGAGGATTGAGGATCATAAATTTCGTTTTGGCTAGGTTGATCTCAAGACCCCTGTCACTACAGAAGTCAACAAAGCCATCTAATATTCGCTGGATTCCCATAGGAGTGCGTGACAACAACAAAGTGTCGTCAGCGAACATTAGGGCAGGAACCTTGCCCGAGGCGAGCCTAGGGACATCAATATCTTTTAGGACTAAAAGGTGTTTTATAAGCCCATTGATGTATAGACAAAACAACGTAGGCGCTAACACGCATCCTTGTCGGACTCCTCGGCTAACAGGGAAACGTTCAGAGAGTTCACCATACTTCCCACATCTAACCTGAGCGAAGTTGGTCTTGTGTAAATTCTTCAGAACATCTAAAAGATAGGGGGGGAACATTGAGCATTTGCAGAACGGCCCAGAGCTTTTCTCTCGGGACCAGATCAAATGCTGACCTTAGGTCAACAAAAATGAGGTAGAGGCTGCCACCCTCTACACTCACAGTCTTCCAGAATATAACCTGGAGACGAAATATCTGATCAAGGGTTGAAGTACCCTTCCTGAAGCCAGCCTGCAAAATGCTCAGAACGTTATTTTCTTCTTCCCAGGCCTGTAATCTGTACAAAATCATACGCCCGAATAATTTTTGAGTCGTATCAATTAGACTTATCGGGCGATAATTCGAGGGCTGTAAAGGACAGCCTTTTTTGTGAATAGGGACTATCTCAGCACCACGCCAGGTTACTGGCGGATCTGCGCCGTACAAGATGGAGTTAAAAAGGACACATAGGTAAGGAGCCCATACCGTAGGTTCAGACCTAAAAAGGTCGCCTGGGATTTTGTCCAGGCCCGGCGCTTTATTAGGTATGAGCATACAGATGGCATTTTCAACCTCTTTAATTTTAATTCGTGGGATAACTTCAGCACGACAAGCTGTATTGGGGGAAAAGTCAACTGAGGAAGGTAAATTAAAATCCACTATAGAATATAGACCCCCGAAGTGCCCTTCCCACACTGCGGGGGCTATATTGGAACCCGTGATGGCCTCAGGATCTTTCTTTCCGTTGCTAACAATGGCCCAGAAAGCCCTAAAATCCTTATTCTGTAAAGATACTCTTAGCTCCTCCCACATGTCGTTTTCCCAGGACTTCTTTGCCCTATTGGTCTGTTGTTTATAAAGGGCACGGAGTGATTTAGTTCTGGGTTTATCCTTTGCTTTTATTGCCAGAATCAACTCCGCTTTTAGTTTCCTGCATTCACCTGTATACCAGGATTGCTTATTGACCACAAGTGCCTTAGGAGCCTCTGAACGAGAAAAGACGTCCTGAAGTTTCATAGATAGCTGAGTATGGATAGTAACGGGGCTAGATAAACTTTCCACGGAAGAGCAATCTAGCACAACACCGGCCATTTCATTAAGGCAGGGAAGTACCATCTATAAGTTTCTGCCAGTTTCTCAGGACGCATAAGGATGCTTGACCATTTAACTCTTCGTTTATTATTATGCAGAGTTAAAGATTGCAAAGGAGGAAACACCCCACTGGGATACGTTGAAAATCCCCAATGGTCTGGTTTTAATTTCAGGGTAAGGGCGTTGTGGTCACTATCATCACGAACGACCTCTCTGAAGTCTAGGGCCTTATCCCATGATTTTGTATCGATCAGGATATAATCCAAGATCGACAAGTGCCCAGCTCTGTTAAAAGTGGTGTGTCCAGACTGGTCGGATTTGAATCGGCCATTGCAGGCCCTCAAAGATAGGGAGAGGGTAAGAGAAAGAATTTGTAATACTAATGGGGTCCAAGCTCTAACCGTGGGAATCATGGGGTCAGGTATGTTTAAGTGAGTGTCTTCCGCCACAAGGTCATTTTGAAAAGAGAGACTAAGCGGCTCAAACTGGCAATTAAAATCGCCGCCTACTATAACAGAGTAATCTGGATCTAAAGTCAGAATGAAATCATTCAAAGCTGTAATGACCTTAGATTCGCCTCCTCCTGGGGAAGGTCTAGAATAGACATTTAGAAGAACCAAGTGCCTGTTCTCAGGCAGGTCCAGTAGAACACATAAGATGTCATCAGAGCCTGTTTGGAGTTGCCTGGCTTTAGCACCCAGGTGGATTGCAACCCAGGTGCGAAGACCTCCAGAAGGTCTCCCCCTACCACTGGATAGAGCAAGAATGCCAAAAGAGGCAAACCCCTCTCGTTGGTAATTTTCCGTGGCCCATGTAACAGACAGATATCAAAGGTGTCCATAAAATTACCCCACTCATTGCATATCTGTTTGTTCTTTAGGCCCGCTACGTTCCAGGAGATAAGGTTGACATCAGTCTTAAGCTCTCCTTTGGTAGGGGCATCTATAGTTAGATTTGGGGAATCAGCTATAGTAGGAGGACTAGGGCATAGGACAAAGACATTATCCCCAGTGTGAGGGACAGTAGGGGAGTTCGCATAGGACAGGGTCTGTGATGAAATATTAGATACCTCGTCCGTTAGCAGTTTGGTGGTCGCTATAGTAGGATTTGGATATAAAACCGGGCTTGATGGCACCATAGATATGGTTTTAGGAACTCCCCTGTCTAATTCTCCTTGGGTAGATGATTCAGCGTGGTTCGGCCTACTGGTCAAAGATGGATTTAGGACCAGTCAATCAATCTCGCTAAGACATCTAAATCGATTGTAGTCCCCAAGGTATAGAGAAGGGCCCTGTGGTTCATATCTGGTAATATGCCCACTACAAAATCCATTGCGACCCACCCGTGTCCACCCTTGATCATAGTCATGTTCCTGGTGTCTTCTGGAAGGGGGATAGAAAAAAGCTAGTGGGAGAGTCTTTATTAAAGATTCAGACCCCACGTGGGAAGAGTTTAGAATAAAAGAAACAGCACCCTTATCCCTCAGAGTTATAATCACACAATCCCCAATAAAACCTTTCTTAGTATTGCCCACCCATTGAACCCTTCGAACCATCAAGATCTCACCCGAAAAATTTGAGGGGAGGGGTCTATGCTTTGTAAGCCAACTCACCACTTTGTTCTTGAGCGATGAGAAGGATTCGATGGTTCCCTCGGTAAGTTTAGGGACTCCCGCTAGAACTACAACAAACGGGGCAGCCTCTGGGGGGAGATTTGGGGGTTGATATACTCCAGTAATAGGAGCATTTCTGGTTATGGTCTGATGCAGGTCTGGCTCTACCCTAGCTAGAGAGTTTTCGTTTATCACAGTAGAAGAGGGAGGGATAGAGCTACTAGAGGGGACTGTGGGGACCTGTGCTGGCAAAGTCAAGGGTGCTAAAGTATGTATGGGTAGTTGTGTAGTTGAGGCGCTTGTGCTCTGCGATGCAGCGACATTACCCCGCCCCCTATCAGAAGAAAGTAAAACAGCGGAGGGGTTGGAGTAAGACTCAATTACCCTTGCCAGATTAGCTATTCTATCCTCCAATTGGTCCAATTTAATGCAAAGAGGATCAAGCAAGGATTTTAATAGAGCCTTTACATCTTTGTAGGAGGGTTCAGTGTTTGTGCCCATATTAGTGTTGAAGGTAGGGGTAGCTGAGGAATGAGGGGAGGCCACCTGAACTGGACAAGTAATCATGGTGGATGTAGATTTACTTATAGCGACGGGAGTCGCGCTTGGATTTGTGATACTCTCAGGGACAATATCAGTACGGGGGGGAAGAACTGATGACTTATGCAACTTGTTTCTCTTTATTGGAGGGCCTTTATTCCTCTTAGGAATGGCCCCCTCCCTAACAGCTCTAGAGCGCTTCCTACCTGCCAAAATTTGTTTTGTAGTAGGATTGGAATTGGGGCTTTTCAAAGGCGATACCCTAGCATTATTCATTCTGTGGAGACACTCATTATCAATAGGGGAGTTAGAGACCGGGGTAGCAGGGATAACAGTAGATAATGCCTGTTTACCGGGCAAAGAAACTTTGTCAGGCGTTCTTGCATGAGCAATATGACCCAATGAGGATCTTTTGGCATTTTCAATGCCTATGGAAAGGCGCTTCTCGAACCGTTATCTCATTATTTAATAGAGAATTGGCTCGAAATAAAAAGGCATCTAAAGTCCCTGATACAGATCCACTGCTTACAAGACATTTGCTACGAGTTTCCCTAGCTGCCATTTTAAACTATAATCACAAAAAATTGGAGTTAAAGCAACACAAGACAGACAATTGGTAGCCGGGACACTGAAGCAAATGAAAGAGGTATGGCCCAGTCCGGTCTTTCCCGGTCTGTAACGGGCTAGAACGGGCCCGCCCTTGGCCCGGACTACGCCCCGCACGCGTCCCGCTAACGCGAGAACAGGTGAGGGTTAAATAGGCCGGAGGGAGGGGCGGGAAGAGGAACCAGGTGCGAGTGATCAGCAGCAAGGAAAGCACTCTGGTCCTCGCAGTCCCGCAGGTAAAATAGACTGAGAGTTAAAAGCCCCGTGTAGTTTGCTATGAATTCGTGCTGTCCACACCAAGGTCCGTTGCGAAGAGAGGTTCTGGGCCAACCACAGTAAAAAACAAAGTCCTGCGCCTGCGAGCGGCACCCGCAAAGCGGGGGCCGCGAGGCGTGAAGTACTGGCCGGAGGGAGGGGCGGGAAGAGGAACCAGGTGCGAGTGATCAGCAGCAAGGAAAGCACTCTGGTCCTCGCAGTCCCGCAGGTAAAATAGACTGAGAGTTAAAAGCCCCGTGTAGTTTGCTATGAATTTGTGCTGTCCACACCAAGGTCCGTTGCGAAGAGAGGTTCTGGGCCAACCACAGTAAAAAACAAAGTCCTGCGCCTTTAATTTCTATATGTCTCGCTCCCTTTGAATGCCGTCAACTCTCCTCTAGTCACTTGCCGTGCCTGCACCTCACTCCCTGTCGTGCGGTACCGTCGGGGAAAGGTCCATTCCTTACTGCTCCCGTCTAACCAATTTTTTTTAAAACAACAAATAGATACTGAGCTGTAAAATCGATGGAGCTCTATGCCAGCGTTTGGCCGCCAGCAGTGGACTATTCTGTCTCCCCACACGGGGATTGCACGGAGATTGTTCTTAAAAGAGCCCGTTGACTTCAAGGCGTTGGTTCAGGAAGGCCCCTGCTTTCACTGTGATCTGCTCGCACGTACCTAGGAGGGGCTGCTATTCTTGTTTTAGTGGTAAGGGGCGGTCCTAATTCCTACATGCCTCCTTGCTGTGGACTAGCATACCCTATTAGACTTGCCTCACATGATGTACTCCAGTGGATGTCTGGTAGATTAGCGATGACCAATATCGTGCTGACAGAATATTGTGTCAAATCTATTGAGAATCTAAGTGCAAATGGGTATGTATAGCTTTATTATTCTTAAGTCCACATCTACGTACCTTTGGTGTGTGTGTCTGTGTGTATATATTGTAGTGCATCCTGGGGCCTGTAGTCGAGCACTATGGGCCATGTGACCACTTGGATTATAAAGGACACTCACCTGTGACCAAGGCAAAAATGCTGAAACGCGTAAGGAGAAATGAGTGTTTTTTCTGTCTGCCACGCATTGACGAATAAAAGTCCGCTGTATTTCAGTCGGAGTTGGGCCCTTTTTGTTTTTCGTAGTGTCTCTACATCAGCAGGATTCTCCATTCCTGTTCACTGGGCCCGCCCTGCAGGGTCGGGGGCCCCGGTAAAGTGGAGCCTTTGTGCAAACATTTAATGGAAGGGGGCATGACCCACTCTTCTGACGAACCAGCCACTGGATTTCCGAGGCGATTTGGGGAATTGAACATCCGCGAGAAAGGGAGATGAGAGAGTTAATTCTCTCTCTGGTAACTCTGCATTTCAGCAATTACAAGAGCGTGGTAACAGAACTACATGCACTTTGCAACGTTTATTTTTCACAGTTTGCACTTTGAAATGATGGCATTTACTCTGTGTGACATTTGGTGTTTGAATCGCGCTATTAAAGCAAGATGAAATATTGCGCCATGCCACTTGCTGAAACACTAATTGTAGTGCATCCTGGGGCCTGTAGTCGAGCACTATGGGCCATGTGACCACTTGGATTATAAAGGACACTCACCTGTGACCAAGGCAAAAATGCTGAAACGCGTAAGGAGAAATGAGTGTTTTTCCTGTCTGCCACGCATTGACGAATAAAAGTCAGCTGTATTTCAGTCGGAGTTTGGCCCTTTTTGTTTTTCGTAGTGTCTCTACATCAGCAGGATTCTCCATTCCTGTTCACTGGGCCCGCCCTGCAGGGTCGGGGGCCCCCGGTAAAGATCTATCTATCTATCTTCCCCCCCCCCCCCAGCCTGACGCGTTTCAGGGAATCCTTTCCCTTTCCTCAGAGGCCCACATGAGCAGACTAAAATGTGTGCTGCTGCACTGTCCCCTGCATGCTTTTCAAATTTATAATTGGCCTCCGGTGTGCCCATTTAATTTTTTTCACTTGCGCATTGCATGCTGGGACCTGCAGTTCCTTTCTGCACCCAGAGATGAGGCCGCACTCCGTCGCAGGTAAGTATTAAACCAATTTATTCCAGTCTGCTCATGTGGGCCTCTGAGGAAAGGGAAAGGATTCCCTGAAACGCGTCAGGCCGGGGGGCACTATGAAGGAAAGGGAAGCTGGCTGTATCTGGAATAAATTGGTTTAATACTTACCTGCGACGCAGTGCGGCCTCAGCTCTGGGCAAATTGGTGAAGTAATTCATACATGGCGGTTCCGGCCGTGGAGGCAATGCACCACCAATGAAATTAACATGGACTGCGCGAGGGGAAAGCATTTTCCTTTGTGATCAGCGGAGCAGATTCCTGAAATGGGAGACAGCCAGAGTCCTTTTGAAATGCCTAATGGATGGTAACACTGGCCCCTGAAATCGCACATGAGCACTCGACCCACTGGAGGGGAGAAAGGGTGCAGAAAGGAACTGCAGGTCCCAGCATGCAATGCGCAAGTGAAAAAAATTAAATGGGCACACCGGAGGCCAATTATAAATTTGAAAAGCGTGCAGGGGACAGTGCAGCAGCACACATTTTAGTCTGCTCATGTGGGCCTCTGAGGAAAGGGAAAGGATTCCCTGAAACGCGTCAGGCCGGGGGGCACTATGAAGGAAAGGGAAGCTGGCTGTATCTGGAATAAATTGGTTTAATACTTACCTGCGACGGAGTGCGGCCTCCTCTCTGGGCAAATTGGTGAAGTAATATATATATTCAAAAGTTCCTCTCTGAATTAAGACTAAGCCTGCACTCGCGTTCAAAAGGAAAATCTTGTTTTAATAACATGCAGTAATTATAAAGGTAAAAGGTGTTAAAAAAAAAATGCAGAAACACGTTTCGACTGTCAGAGCAGCCTTTTTCGACCTTAAAATACACTATATTAGTTCTGAATTTAAAGGCTCCCCGCAGGTATGCTAATAACATTAAAATGGAAGAGCTTCTGCCGTTTCTTCAAACTGGCAGCATTTAAAGGCACATTTCCGTCTGTTTGCATACACCAGCAGTAAAGCAAGTACGTGTTTACTTATCCCAGCAGTTAAAATGAGACATGGCTGCCTTTTTATATTCTGTTTTAATCCTTGCCATGGTGCGCGCGGCCTACTCTGCACCTTCAATGTTCATCACTAATATTCTGCTATATCGCTGCTTTTACGAGTGCTGGCAGGCATTTTTCTCGCATTATTAATTTCACATAACCAGGCAAGTGTACCTCAAAATGTCCATTATCATCCCCGCACTTCGCAGCATGATTTCAGCAATGTTTGTTCAATCTTATGGCCGCTGCAGCGCTGCCCTCCTTTCTCGCAATAGAACTGCTTGAATTTGAATAAAAAAACTCAAGTACTGTCGTTTTGCAGCCGTGATCCCTTTGAACGCACGGTTTGTCATGAGCATACTACGGCGCCGGGCTCCGGACTCCGAATTCTTGCTGTACCTCCGGTGTATGCAAACAGACGGAAATGTGCCTTTAAATGTTGCCAGTTTGAAGAAACGGCAGTAACTCTTCCATTTTGATGTTATTAGCCTCACTTGTGGGGAGCCTTTAAATTCTGAACCAATATGGTGTATTTCAAGGTCGAAAAAGGCTGTTCTGACAGCCGAAACGCGTCCCTGCATTCTTTTGTAACACGTTTTATCTTTACAAGCACTTCATGTTATTAAAACAAGATTTTCCTTTTGAACGCGAGTGCGGGCTTCGTCTCAATTCAGCGAGGAGCTTTTGAATATTTTAAAGAGGCGTACATGGTATATGACTCTGACCCGCACCACCGGCGATCGGGAAGCTGCCAGCAAAGCCACAACTAGGTGTGTGTGTGTGTGTGTGTGTGTGTGTGTGTGTGTGTGTGTGTGTGTATATATATATATATATATATATATATATATATATATATATATTTATAATCTACTGGCGGTCGCCAGTTTATAGTTAGGACCGAGTTTCCATAGGAAATCTGAAAATTCTATTTTGAATAACTTTGGCGCCGGTTGACGAATCCTCGCGAAATTTTCAAAACTAATGGGGCGTTCCGCTCAGCTCCTACCCTGAAAGTCTCGGGGTGATTCGTCAAGCGGGGGCTGAGAAAAAAGGGGGGTCCCAAAATGCGTTTTCCCCATGCATTTTCCCATAGGACCTTTAGTCGAAGGAACAGCCCGAACGGCTGAACAGAATTACTTGAAATTTGGCAAAGAGGTAGTCCTCAGGTCAGGCATGTGCCTTTTGCATATATGGTGTCCATCTGTTCAGTAGTTCCTGAGCTGAGAAAATTGCAGTTAAAAGCACATAAATATCTATAAGCGCGCACCATAACGTGCGCAAGCGTAATTCTGATTAGTGGTTAAATGTCAGTCAACATTCGAATCGGTCGAAATCAGGAAGTGTCGGCCGCCGTTTTGTGTGTGACAGTGAAAAAGAAAGGTGGAGAACGTGAAAAGGGGGCAGGGTAGAAAGTTCCTGACCCCCTAGCCTTTGTCAGGGGGTCCCTGAAGGACCCCGAAGGGTGAAAAAAACATTTTTTTTTTTTTCCAAAAAATCGCGGGGTGAAAAGCCTTAAAAAAAAAAAAAAAAAAAAAACCTTTTAAACGAGCCATTCCATATTACAGGATACAGTCAATCTATAACTATATACATAGGTAGCTTATTGTAAAATAAATGTATAAAAAATATAATAAAACATACATAACTTAGCATTTAAAAAAAACCTTACAAATTCACTTAAAAAACCATAGGTTTCACATACGTTATAGTTGGGAATTAGCATTTAAAAAACCTTGCAAACTCACTTAAAAAACCATAGGTTTCACACATGTTATAGTTAGCTGGACATTTCACTCGTAAAAAACCATTGAAATTCCCCCGTTATAGTTAGTTCAGATAACTATAACTCGCGCGACCACCACTCTATCACAAGGATGATGTCATCAGTGATGTCATGAGTGATGCCACTGACCATGTCATTAGTGATGTAATATGTGACGTCATGAGCAGTAGATTGCGGGCGCGCGAGTTATAGTTATCTGAACTAACTATAACGGGGGAATTTCAATGTTTTTTTTACGAGTGAAATGTCCAGCTAACTATAACATGTGTGAAACCTATGGTTTTCTAAGTGAATTTGCAAGGTTTTTTTAATGTTCATTCCTAACTATAACGTGTGTGAAACCTATGGTTTTTTAAGTGAATATATATATATATATATATAATATATTTTTTTTTTTTGTAAACGGTCCTTTCCCATAGAAACTTACCTTCAATATATTTTTGTCCCCGATAATATTGATGTGATATTTTGTTCCACACAATATGTTTTCTCGATATTTCATCCAAACACCACTTCAGCAGTTTGCCGTTCTCCTCTGAGCTTCTGTGGAGATGATGGCGAGTCTAGTCTGGTTCCTGGGGCCTCTGATTCGCTATGCAGAAGCCACCATTTAAAGGAGTCCATTTCACAGCATGTAGTCCATGCTATCCAATGAGAAGTGTTTGGCTGTTCTTTAGGCGCTGCAGGCAAAGAGTAGAATATTCCATGCATGGTGCCTTCTGGCCCTGATGAGACTGTTCTGACACCACCTCTTCGCACTGATGACATGTAGTTCTTATGCTCTTGTTGTCTATATGTTCTGATGCTTGGGGGCACTATAAGCCATTTTATGCATGCCTCATACTTCCGGTTTTTATTCCAGGTGACTCTGTGGAAGGAATCCGTGGATGGACAGTGGGTGTGCATCAGTGATGTTAACAAGGGCCAAGGAGCTGTGTCTACAGTGACAGAAGGGCAGCAGAATGAGCAGTGACCAGTGGACTATCCGGCTGCTGCTGTTCAGGATGCAGCGTTGGATTCTCTCTCCCTAACTGAGAACTTGTGCCTGTTATGCTGCTGGTTTCTTCACTGCAGGACAGCAGCAGGACTGCGTAAACGGCAAAAAACATGCAAAGATGTCAAGACTACCCAGGCGGTTCTTTATACCCACCTGCGTTATTGCGATCCTCTGCATATGTTGGCGTCTGACCAATCTGGCTGGATTCAGAAACTTGAAACCACAAAGAACACTTCCCCAAAAACCATTGCCAAGAGCTGTTGATTTTAACATCTACGTTATTTCCTGTGCCTCTAGCCCTTTTGTTTAAAATCCAAAAAACAAAATGGAAGGAGCACTCAAAATTAAATAAAAAAATTAATTATGCGGCATGGTCGTGAGCATTTGGAACAAGGGCTGGATTGATGGGACCTTTTAGGACTTCACAGGGTTTAAGACTGTATTTCCATAGATCAGGGCAGTCATGGCGTATCAGTCTGATTTGTTAAGTGATTGGAAGCCTAAAATGATGTTTGGTCAAGAAGTGAGCCTGACGCCCTATACTCTCCTGTTCAACCAACTTCTTCATACGTACTCCCAGCATGGATGTAAAACCATAGGTCAGCCATATGATGTACAATCCAGAAAGCCCCCACACCACGTTGATGTCACACCTGCAGTGCTGTACCAATATGTTTACTGGTCCAGCTAAACTCTAGTTCCTTTTTCCTTGATGCCACCATTTAGTTTTCACTTTACTGAATAGATCTCATCTCGCTCTTTGCGCCTAAATGTCCATTCTAAGCGCACACATATTCCTTCTTTATCAAAGCTGAGTCAGACAATCTAGATAAGTATTGCTAAGTGAAGACCTCACTGAAACTATTTTGAGTGGAACAGGTTACTCCATGCATGGTACACTTTCTATATCAATATTATCTGACCAGAAACTCATCAGATCCTCCCTCTTTATAACCGTTCCCCACTACAACAAGAATTCCATAACCTCACCCTCTTCCATAAAAATAAACATTTAGAGGCGATTATAGTGCACAGTATGACATCCAAGCCAGCCTGCATGTTATTTTTCCACATTTCTCTCTTACCCCATACACACCTTGCCATACTTTCATTCTGTGTACAGCATCATCCTGTTCCACTTATTCTTTCTCTCCCCTTCACACAGGGTTTGTCATGCATCTCGATGAACTAGGCACCGTGTGTTGCCATTCTTTGTGACATGTCACTGATGGGGGACGCACTACACAGTTGTGCCCCGTTTGCACCTCTGGTGTATTGGGTCATGGCCACCAAAACGCTACCCACCGTCCTTTCGTTTGCACTTATTCGGACAATCCTTCCTCTGAGTGAATCATGAAATGTGTTCTGTTGCTTTCTAATATACCACCAAGGATCCACACCTAGATCTCAGTCATAGTCTATCACATCCTCTGCCACATTAAAGTAAATCAACAATTTTGGTGTTACCTACACTGCATTACACCCCACCACATTCAAGAGTTTTATTTCCAATTACTGAATATTTTAGTTTGACCCCACATCATTTGTTACAGGTACAGAACCCCTTGTTGCTCTGGTGTGACTTTAGAACATAACTAATGCCAACTGTTACTGTTAAGGACCGGTCTCATGTACCACATGATTTCATCCCTGAAGCTCTGGCGCCTTTGCATGTAATACCCTCAATGTTCTTTGCACATTAATTGTTTAGAACAAATTCAAAAATACAGTTCGCCTAATACTGTGCCTGGAACAAATGTGGCTCTTTGTTGTTAGAACTGGAAGCCATGCTTGTAGCCTCTACCAAAAGCTCCTTAGAAAACATATTTTCCATAGTTATGTGATACCACACATAATCGCCACTCCTATGCCGCTTGTCCCTTCTTCTAGTCAAACATTTGGTCAACATGTTGTTCGAGGCATATGAGCTGCAGATTATACACTTTTGCATAGATCGCCATCTGGTGTTGGGCCCGGATGTTTGCAGTTTGTTTTTCCTCTTGGAAAGTCTTTGGAAGTCACGAGGTCGGTGACTCCTCCTTTGGTTCGATTGCGCATGGGCTTCGGCTCCATCCTCAGATTGGTTTTTTCCGCCATCGGGCTCGGATGTAATACTTCGCGCTCCGGTTCTGAACTTTTCCAGTTCAACGATCGACGCCAAATCCTCGCTCATCGGTATTCTTCAGATCTAGATCTTCTTAATCACCTTCTCTTCGGCACTTCTTCGATTGCAGTCGTCGACGGCGGCCTTCGGGCCTATTCCAGCTCCGGTCTCGGCTGATGGAAAGAACTCCCTTCAAGAAGTGCCCTCGGTGGGTCCAAATTCCCCCACACCGATCTTCATGAGGTGTGAAACCTCTGCCTCTCCCCTGAACACGAGGCTC
The DNA here is from genome assembly GCF_964204655.1 of Triturus cristatus. Classification (NCBI taxonomy): domain Eukaryota; kingdom Metazoa; phylum Chordata; class Amphibia; order Caudata; family Salamandridae; genus Triturus; species Triturus cristatus. The sequence continues at coordinate 84,338,329 of NC_140592.1, forward strand.
GAGACTGTCCCGCCTGCAAGTCTTTTCGATCGAAAAAGACTATTCGAGATCGAAGGGCCAGACGCAACATGGCGCACTCCTCGACCTCCGCTCCAGTCGACCTCTTCGGGGACGACGTCGAAGCTCCGGGACAGCAGCACACCGAAGAAGACGTCGTCAGTGCTTCCGAAGCCGACGACTCGGATGTGGAGGACATCACCCCGGCGCAGAGGGTCGTGTGTACTATACCCCCTCCCGCGCCGACACCCATAAAGGCTTCGGTCACGCCTTCGCCTCCGGGCCTAGGTAAAACCAAAGACACTGCTTCGAACACCCCACCTTCGGGCCCGGTGAAGAAGCTTAATAAGCCTTCCGGCGGCTCGGGCTCGAGCTCGAGCCAGCCTGCCAGCGGTGCCTAAAAACACCCTTCGGCACCGAAGAAGAGATCGGCCTCTACCTCGACACCGAGCTCCGCACCAAAGCCCTCGGTGTCGAAACCCAGCCTCTCGGTGCCGACCAAACATCATAAGGCCCTCGGCACCGACACTCCCGCGCCGAAGCCTGTCTCGGCACCGAACAAGAAATCGGAGGTTCCAAAAAAGCACTGCACAGACAAGCCTAAAATGCCATCGGCCCCGAAAACGTCAGCGCCAACCGAACAACCAGTGCACGAACTGTACGTTAACCTAGTGTTTTACTAGGCAATTTTATTCGGGCAATTATATATGTTTGTCCTGATGATGATCCGATATCCTCTTGATTAGGATCGAAATGCCGTCGACACAGTTGTCAGCCTTACACATAATAATTTCTGTATATAAATTTTTGTGAAGGTGACCCCTTGTATACCAGTTGTTTCACTATCAGAGTATTCACTAATTGAAACAACCAAAAACTGCCTAAGCCTTTTTGTTTCTCACTGTTTACTTAGTATGTAAGTTCTTGGATACAGGCTTGTATCCCACTGTTATTTGACTTGCATTCTGTTTATTTCTGTTGCAAATATCTTTTATTAAAGATGCCCTGCCCAGCTGGACACTGGCGCAAATATAGCACTGATTGAGGCTATATTCATTTCATCTAAATTATTTTTTTCAGGGACCACTGTCTCTTGTAACGAATCATTACCCAAGGTCCCGGATTGATCTCCTTTGGGTGCCCTTGTTCTCTTTACACTTTATCCATCCAGGCCATCCCTACCAGAAGATTCATTAGGTTTTCACCACCTACTTCAGAGGGCTGCACATTATCATGGGGTAGAGCTACACACTGACCCAGTAGAGGAAGATTTCCTCCTAGGTACCTTTGATACTGCACATAGGTCTACTGCAATACTACCTATGCTCAAAGGGGTAATCAAACATGCGCCAGAGGTTTTTAAAGACCCAGTCAGGGCTAGAGTCCTAAACCCACACATAGAGAAAAAGTATAAAGCTGCCCCCACAGATCCTGCCTACATCAAAGGGCCAGCGTCACTGGATTCCCTAGTGGTATTCACTGCAAGGAAGAGATCAAATTCCCAGGCGTCAGGCGAAGCACCACCGCCTGACAAAGACTCAAAGCTCCTGGACGCGTCAGGAAAACGCACTGCGTCACAGGCAGCCAATATATGGCGTATCGCCAACACTCAAGCGCTATTGGCCAGATACGACAGAGCGCATTATGATGAACTAGAAACCATCATGCACCATCTCCCAGAAAAATACAAAAATAGGGGCAATGAATTAATTCAAGAGGGTAAGACCATAACTAATACCTCTATACGCTGTGCCTTAGACGCAGCAGACACAGCCTCCAGGGCCATTAACACTAGTGTCCTCCTCCGTCGCCACGCTTGGCTGAGAGTTTCAGGCTTTAAACCTGAGGTACAAGCCTCCATATCAAACGATCCATTTGATCAAGAACCTTTATTCGGTCCAGAGGTAGATGAGGCCCTTGAGGATGAAGAAAGACACAGATACGGCGAAATCTATGGGAGCCCTACAGTCACACCCTCCTAGGCGCTCCTTTCGTCCTACAAATCCCCTCCTCAGTCCACCTTCACAAGGGGTTATCAAAGAGGCGGCTATAGAGGCAATAACAATAAAGGCAGAGGCAAAACAAAAACTGCCCGCTCTGCCACACCGCCTACCCAATGACTTCCCCCTGCTCCCTCCAGACCATCCCACTCCGGTCGGGGGCAGGCTACAAAATTTCCTTCACGTCTGGGAGACCATCACCTCAGACAGATGGGTGACCCAAATTATTCGTTCAGGGTACTGCCTAGAATTAACATCTAACCCCTCAAACATTCCACCCAGGCAACGCCCAATGTCACAAGAACATTCCACGTTACTAAAACAGGAGGTAATCTACCTCCTACAAAAACATGCCATAGAACAAGTCCCCGCCAATCAGCAAAATTTAGGGGTCTACTCCCTGTACTTTCTGATACCAAAAAGAGACGAGACTCTACTACCTATTTTAGATCTCAGGCCTCTAAACACTTACATACATTCGGACCATTTTCATATGGTAACTCTTCAACAAGTTCTTCCGCTCCTCTCCCAGAACGACTTTCTCACCACACTGGACTTGAAAGACGCATACTTTCACATTCCGGTACACCATGCTCACACAAAGTACCTCAGATTCGTAGTGGACGGGCAACACTACCAGTTCAAGGTGCTCCTGTTCGGGGTCACAACAACACCAAGGGTATTCACCAAGTGCCTAGCGGTAGTGGCGGCACACCGCAGAAGACAGCACATTCACGTCTTCCCATATTTGGACGACTGGCTGATAAAAGCTACGTCCTACAACCAATGTGTACACCACACCGCCACTACAATCCAACTACTTCACCAGCTAGGTTTCACGGTGAACCACCAAAAGTCCCAGCTGATACCATCCCACACAAAGCAATACCTCGGTGCCACCATAGACACCTCAAAAGCCATAGCCTATCCCAATCCTGCCAGGATTGCAAGCATCCAGGCTCTGCGTCAAAAATTCATACCTCAACACTCTCTCCCAGCAAGTGTTTATGCAACTAATAGGGATGATGGCCTCTTGCATTTTCATAGTGCCTCATGCAAGACTCCAGATGCGTCCACTCCAGGAGTGCTTAGCACGCCAGTGGAACCAGGCCCAGGGGCAACTGATAGATCTGGTGTTGGTGGACGGTCGCACCCATCGCTCTCTGCAGTGGTGGAACACCACAAATCTTTCCAGAGGTCGACCGTTCCTGGACCCGGTTCCACAAATAATCCTAACAGACGCATCGCTCTCCGGCTGGGGAGCTCATCTGTTACACCTCACAGTGCAGGGCACATGGACGCCGCAACAAAAGTTACTCCACATCAACCATATGAAGTTACTGGCAATCTTTCTAGCCCTAAAATCCTTTCAGACGCAGATTTCAGGCAAGGCAGTCCTCATTTACACAGACAACATGACTGCCATGTATTACATTCAAAAGCAGGGGGGCACACACTCTCCACAGCTCTCTCAACTAGCACAGAGCATATGGAGATGGGCAATTCCACACAAAATCTTTCTCCTAGCCCAACATGTCCCAGGAGTCCAAAACACCATGGCAGATCTGCTCAGCAGACAAACGCAGCAGATCCACGAGTGGGAACTTCACCCACAGGTTCTTCACCCGTTCTTTCAGATGTGGGGGCATCCTCAGATAGACCTCTTCGCCACCCACGAAAACAAAAAATGCCCAAGCTTCGCCGCCAGATACCCACACCCATTGTCCAAAGGCAATGCGATATGGATGAACTGGTCAGGCAAATTTACATACGTCTTTCCACCTCTCCCACTAATTCCATTAGTGGTGCGAAAGCTACAACAGCACTCCCTCACGCTCATCCTAGTAGCTCCAACATGGGCCAGACAACCGTGGTACACCACGCTGCTGGAACTCTCGGTAGTGCCACACCAAAAGTTACACCTCTCACCATGCCTCCTAACCCAGAACCATGGAGAGATCAGGCACTCTGACCCAGCTCAGCTCAACCTTGCGATCTGGCTCCTGAGATCCTAGAATTCGGATACCTTAACCTTCCCCCTGACTGCATGAACATTATCAGAGAAGCTAGACACCCTACTACTAGGGCCTGCTACGCTGCAAAGTGGAAAAGATTTGTTGTTTACTGCCATAACAACACATTCAACACTTAGATGTATCTATACAGCACATCATATGTTACTTGCTCCATCTACAAAGGTGTAACCTAGCATATACATCCATTCGGTTACACCTCGCAGCAATTGCTGCTTACCTACAAAACAGACAGCACCTATCACTTTTCAGTGTGCCTGCCATTAAAGCCTTCATGGAAGGCCTCAAACGAATAATTCCACCCAGAGTACCACCCTCACCTGTGTGGAACTTAAATATAGTACTCACAAGGCTAATGGGACCGCCTTTCGAACCTTTGCATAAATGTGAACTGCAATTTCTCACATGGAAAACAGCTTTTCTGGTGGCCATCACTTCCCTTAGAAGGGTCAGTGAGATACAAGCACTCACTATACAGGAACCTTTTCTCCAAATGCACCAGAACAAGGTTGTCCTCCATACCAACCCAAAATTCCTACCCAAAGTCATTTCCCCCTTCCATCTAAACCAATCGGTAGAATTACCGTTTTTTTTCTCGCAACCTCAAACTGTTGCAGAAAGGGCTCTACACACACTAGATGTTAAAAGGGCCTTACTTTACTATAGCCAGAGAACACAGCCTTTCAGAAAGACCAAACAACTATTTGTCTCTTTCTCTCCACCACATAAAGGCAACCCCATCTCTAAATCAGGGATAGCTAGGTGGATTGTAAAATGCATACAGATTTGCTACCACAAAGCAAAACGAACGCTATCTGTTCCCCCCCCCCAAAGCCCAATCTGCACGGAAGATAGGGGCTTCTATGGCTTTTCTAGGGAACATCCTATTAGATGATATCTGCAAAGCAGCGACATGGTCAACACCGCACACTTTCACAAAACATTACTGTGTAGATGTGCAAACCAAGCAACAAGCTAGTGTGGGCCAGGCTGTACTAAAAACACTATTCCAAACCACTGCAACGGATACCGGTGGTCGCCGCTAGGGTTGGGTACTGCTATATAGTCTATGCAAAAGTGTGTAATCTGCAGCTCGTATGCCTCGAACGGAATATGCTACTTACCAGTATGCATCTGTTCTTGGCATGTAGAGTTGCAGATCTACACACGCCCACCCGCCTCCTTGGCTACCTGTATCCGTTCCAGTCTATCTTATTTACATACAACACACATGGGTTTCTTTACTATTATTACTACGCTCCATCTTTCCCTGCTGGCGATCTGAGGATGGAGCCGAAGCCCATGCGCAATACGAACCAAAGGAGGAGTCACCGACCTCGTGACTTCCAAAGACTTTCCAAGAGGAAAAACAAACTGCAAACATCCTGGCCCAACACCAGATGGCGATCTATGCAAAAGTGTGTAGAACTGCAGCTCTACATGCCAAGAACAGATGCATACTGGTAAGTAGCATATTCCTTTCTGTAATATTGAGTGCAGCATGCAAAGGTCGACCATGCTTCTCCACACTTGCATCATACATTTATCTAGTGTTTTGCTAGTAACAGTCTGGCTGCCACTGAACAGCTGGTGCTTTGCCCTTTGAAAGACAGCCGCTGCTGATAAAAATCCAGAAGGCATCTGTCTAAATCCATATGTTCCTTATTGTGTGAAACATGTTAATTGTACATGTTATGCAATACAATCTGATATGATGCATCCATGGTGGTGAACATGTTTGCTGAACCCAGCACACATCGATGAATACTGGGTGTCCTAACGATCCACTCACATGCTAGTATTTAAGTCCTCAATTCCATATATGTTCTTAAGGTGTCATTGGGTTTACCTAACAATAATTACTACAATTAGCCTCTCTTAAGACTGTTCCCTCGATGATCCTGCCCGTACACAGTCATTCCAATTCTTTCTTCAATTTGATCATGGCAGCACTACATTCTTGCACCTGACATACCTTAGGGTGGGCGTTCACCTTGAGCCCAATCTTATGCCACTAACATTACCAAATCTTCTAGGCACATTTTTGGATATTGACTCTCGCCTCTCGTTTCATAGTGCATAACTGTATAGGATGATTTAAATCTAATCTTTAAACCTTGCTTTTAGGCCTGATCTACTAAGAATATTCCCTTTTTGCAACATTGTTTATTGAATTCAGTCCCTGACTCAAAACAATGTTTGAATCTTTCAGTTCATACCCATCAGGATTAATATTTGCCTCGTTTAAAGCCACATTAAGAAATTGGACATTATATTTTATAAGCTCCAGACAGGATTTTGTATTTACTTAAAGGCCCTCCATGGACGGTATTTGTAACATTGAAGCGTTTTTTTGCCAGTTTGGAATTATGTTTAACAGAAGGCTTGGCGCTGTTTAAATTCCCAAAGCAATCTTTCATCTATATGTGATTTGAGCATTACTTCTCCTTCCCCTCCATGTACCTCTTGTCCTCCCTCCTTCCGCTGCACCATCGTTTGTTGTGTATCCTCTTCATGGCTTCACTCTTTATAAACGTTAATCTCTGGGTGCCCAACCTGTGCGGAGAGAGAGAGGTAAATGGAGTCTTCCAATGGCATCTTCCCTGTTTGGGACTGGTGCCTGGAAAGAACCTTGGTCCCAAATTTCTGTCTCATATCCTCACCCCACTCGCTCTTGGGTGCTTCATACATGTTGTTCCTCTATCACTCGTATGGTGATTCCATATAAGACCCGCTGCGTTAACAATGCATCATGAGGGCTCTCCATATCACTCCTGGGTCACATAGCACTTTCTTGGTGGTTCATCAATGCCTCCAATGAGGTCCCGTCACTCCTGGGTGAATTGTATATAGTTCTCCTTCGATGTTGTCGCAACACATCAATAGGTTGCTCATCTTATGACTACAGGTTGGATTCCATGTAGCCCTTCCTTGGTGGTTTAACAACGCTATCAGTGAGCTGGTCCTTTGTCACTTCTGAGTGGATTCCATAAGGCCCTCATTTAGTGGTTTAACTGTGCCTCCGGAGGACTGCCCCTCTGTTGTTCATGACTGGATGACGAGTGGGCTCTAATGCGCTTCTGAGTGGACTCTGTATAGCACTTTTGTAGTGTCTATACAGTGCTTCCAATGGGTTGGATCTTTAATGCTACTAAGTAGACTCCAAATATCCTAGTAGACTCAACTGATGCACAGCCACAAAAAGTTCTGTATTTGACTGCCCACCCTAAAACTGATAAGCACTTGCATGTGCAACAGCTTCTATTCGCACACTCTCAGCTACACTCCCTTCCTTTGAGCAGCTGCATTAGGTGCATTGCACTTCCACTCCATAACTCAAAAATAACCCGCCTTCAGGTCATGGAGACGGCAGCTGCGTCATTGACGCCGTCTGGTTAGCTTTTTCCCCTCTGTGGCAGCTGAAACATCCCAGTTTCAGAAGCCGGTACCCAGAAGATGTTGAAGTCTTTGATTTCCCTGAGACATCCAACTGGAGGCAAGCTCTACTTCAAGCCCTTGGAGAAAACTCTCCAGGATGATGAAAGTATAATCCAGTCCTTTCACTGCCCAAGACAGAAGCAGAAAACAACTGGCCAACACAGCATAGCACGCAGCAAAGGGGCAGTTCCTCCTGTCAGTTTTTCCAGCACTTCTTCCTGGCAGATTCCTCAGTCCAGCAGTAATCTAAAGTTCTGGGGTCAGGGCCCCAATATTTATACCCCATTTTCCTTTGAAGTTGGTTCAAACAAAGTTCCTCTAGCACCCATAAACCAGTTCAGCCTGGCTCAGTCCAGGTTCACCACAGGAGGTGGAGACAGCTTTGTGAAAGGCAGCCACAGTCCATTCAGGTACAAGCAACAACTCCTCCTACTACTACTCTAAATGCAGCCAGGTCTATTCAGCCTGGCTACGAATCACCCAGGAAAGGCAGGACACACCTCAACCTCCCCTTCTGTCTGTCTAGTGTGAATACACATTCCGTGCTCCTGTCACTCTAAACCAGGCAGGGAATACACAAAAGGAAGAGGCACACAGGATGGTTAAGCAAGAAAATGCATACTTTCTAAAAGTGGCAATTTCAAACACAATATAAAAATCATCTTTACTAAAAGACGTATCTTTCAATTCCGAGTTCAGGAAGGCTAAACTCCATTTCTTTATCTTGTCCCTGTGGAAAGTTATACTTCTAAGATGTTACAAAGGGACTCCAATGTTAACCTATGGGACAGATAGCTTTTATAGTGTAAAATGGAATGCACAGTATTTCACTATCAGGACATGTAACAAACACCAGTACATGTCCTACCATTTCCCCACACTGCACCCTGCCCACAGGGCTACCTTGGGCCTACCTTAGGGGTGTTTTATATGTGAGAAAGCCTGGCAAGTGGGTGCACTTGCCAGGTGGACAGGGCAGTAAAAACTGTGAGCAGACACTGCAGAGACACCTTTGAAAGGCTACTTGTGTGAGTGGCACAACCAGTGCTGCATGCTCACTAGTAGCATTTGATTTACAGGCCCTGGGCGCACACAGTGCACTGTACTAGGGACTTACTAGTAAATTAAATATCCAAATCATGGATAACCAATCATAAAACAATTTACATGAACAGCATATGCACTTTAGCACTGAATAGTGGTAAAGTGGCCAGAGTCCTAAAACCAACACAAACGAGGTAAAAAAAGGAGGGCAAAAAGTCTGGGGGTAAAACCGCTGAAAGAGCCAAGTCTAACACCTCCTTGTCCAAAATGTCCAACATTAGCCAAATGACAAATTACCCCCTTTCATTCATGCACTTCAAAGGGCTTTGAAGTAGATCAGAGCGTTTTTTACCCTCACCAGGGTTATGAAGTACTGGGACCCACCAGAAAGTAAAACATGTCTCGCAACAGCTACAGAAAGTACTTTATAAGTACTAGTAGAATTCAATACAATAAGCTGATTTTGAATCTGCAAGCATGATGGTTTCTACTCTTCCCACCGTCACCTTGTGATATGGTAAAACCTATTGACTGTAGAAGAAAATCATTACCTGAACCAATGTCCTTATTTCCTAAATTGTTCAAGTTTTTATCCATTCCAGCATGGTCCTTTCACTTTCGAGAGATCACTCAGTAGAATATTGAACTGACCGCATGCCCCTTACAGCCACACCTGTAGCCGTTCACCTCTTCTCCTTGCACAACGATAACAGTCTCTTGGATCCTACTATTGACCATCTTTGTGACCCCCCCCCCCCCCCCCCCCCCCGGCTGGTTTAGGAATAATGTCATCATGACGTTCTTAATAGCTGTAGCCACCACACACTTTCTCAGATTGGTAACCTAATTTCCCACTGGTTCCCTTGATAACTGGTTCAAATACACCATTCTTCAGTGGTTTACATTGATCTTTCAACACAGCTTTCCACCAGTCTCAATACACTGCATCATCTTCCATTCAGACACTGAGGGCAAATGTTGACATGGGTGCCATTAAATATGTAAACTTTTATTAACACTAGTTTTTTTTGCCGCATAAATATCACGTTTTCTAGCACAAATACGCGCTTCAAATTCACCAATGTAGAGGAAGGAGCCAAGGACTTTGCAGGAATATTGTATGGGACAGTACGCTGTGCATTACCTAATGTAGATTATTAAAACAAGACTACATTAAGTGGATATCCTAGCACTTTCAGAAACCTGGCTGGATGAATCCTCAGCGCCAGATTTAGTGGCCTCCCTCCCCCCTGAGTTCACCGTCTGGACTTGTAACCGCCAAGGCAATAAAAGAGGTGGAGGGGTTGCACTGTTTAGTCGCAGGACTCTTGTTTCGGAGAAAATAGTGGAGGAAAGTCTGGATGGGGCTGAAGTTTTGGGAATTAAGCTTGGACTAACTTCTTTTTGCCTGATGGTTATAGTTGTGTATCGCCCTCCCCGACCCTCACCCTTATTCAATTATTTGTTTTTTGAAGTAATGAGCGATCTCCGGACTAGATACCAACATATTTTGGTCCTCGGAGACTTCAACTATCACTGATTGAGGCCCTGGCTAAGCTAGACTGCCAGGTGTTTAATTATGCGGACGATACCCAGCTAATAGTTCGCATTGATCACACCTGTGACTCACAACGGAATGTTCAGAACATTCTTAGGTACACCATGAACTGAATGACCTTGAATTCTTTAAAAGTGAACCCAGATAAGACCGAAGTCTTGGTACTCTTTCCAGACTCCTCCCTTTGGTCTAGCTTGTTCTGGCCTCAAGAGCTTGGCACTAATCCTACGCCAGTGCCGACCGTGAAAAGTCTAGGTATCAAACTATACACCGGATTGACCATGAAGCACCAGGTTTCCGCGGTGGTGGGAAGCTGTATCGGATTACTGCGTCCGCTCCGAAAATTATCTGTCCTTTTGTCATCCACCACCATGCAAGCGGTGGTCACTGCTTTAGTATTGTCTCGCCTAGACTATGGTAATGCAGTTTATATTGGCCTTTGAAAAACAATGGGAGAGAAAGGGTTTTTTTGTGTAGGGGGTACTCCTATTCCCCTTGAACAAATGTTTGGCAAACAAAAGAAGGAGCGCGCCCTCTGAGGTCAAATAATATCTCCAAGCTAATGAGAGGTGTACTGAAAGGGACAATCCTTTATTTTGGTTGAAGACCCCTCACTCACCAACCTAGTTGGTGACATGCTTCATCATCGGGGTCCCACCCAGAGGCCGAGTGCCATCTGGGTGTGCTGCGACACCTGATTACAGTGGAGCTGGTGTTTTTTGTGTGTGCAAGTGCTAGTAGTGATTTTAAAAATTGGTCAAGTTTTTTTAACTCTGTAAAAAAAAATTATTTAATCATAGAGCACCTGATCAATGTTAAAAGAAAAAATGGGGATGCCATATAGGGTTAAATTGACCCGTGGTATCTAACAAAGTGTGAAGTGAGGGAAAAAAATATATATGTAGTTGGTCATATATATATAATTGGTCTACATGTTTCAACCCTGGTGGAAAAAATCTCTAGGTTTTCTTCAGGACCGAAGGTGATGGTGCTAACCAGGGTGGTATACACACGCTAAGGTGTACCCTGCCCTTGGTTAGGATTAAAAAATTCTTACTGAAATTCCAGTGGGAATGAGCCTGTGGAGGAAAACAGAAAAGATATATACATTGCATGTATTTTCTGTAAAGCATTATAAATTCAGGTTCCTCTCAATCACTAAAAAGTGATGCTAAGCCGTGGTTGTGAGTTAACCGGCTAAACAATCATCCAAATTAGGGTGAAATGGTGTGTATGTGCTCTATTTGTGGAGTACAGCTTGCATCCATCAAAAGCGCGCTACAAATTACTCCAATCATACACTGTTGATCCAACAGGTGAGAGAGTGCATTCGCACGGTAGCTTACCGAGGTGCCCGTGAATGGCGGTGACTGGTCAGGTGACTAACATCTATCGTTCGTGTTATCACTCCATGTATCCACCATTGATCGTACTGGTAATTTTGTGCACTCACATGGTAATTTGCGGGGTGCACGTAACTAGCGACGAGTGATCAAGTGACAATCACAAATGCCAGTCGTCACAAGTGAAAACACACCATGCCAGTATTTCATTTATACCGACTACTGGTTCAAAAGCTACAACTAACTCGCATACTCTACATAACAACACTCCTGAAACAACCGTGCAGAGGGCGGGAAAAGTGAAATGGTAACGTCAAGGCTGATCTTACTGGTAATGCGGGGAAAAAGTGCCTCGAAGATGCCGAGAGCACGGACAGAAAAATCAGTTTATATTGGCCTCCCTGCATCACTCTTGAGGAAACTCCAGGTGGTCATGAATGATGCGGCAAGGTTGATATTCAAGCTGCCTCGAAAAACGCATGCTACTCCCTTGTTGCGTCATCTGCACTGGCTACCTATTAAACAAAGGGTAAGCTTCAAGGGCCTGTGCATTGCACACAAGTCCCTGTTTGGTGAAGCCCCCAAATACATCAAAGATCGTTTGAAGCCCTATGTTCTGGGCCGTCATCTTTGTTCCTTGCAGGCCAGTTTTTTTACCTGCCCCCATTTTAGCATGACTACACTTGGTGGTCGAGCCTTCTCGGTCTTTGTACCCCAGATGTGGAATAAGCTCCCAGAGGATTTGCGCAAGGACTCAAAACTACTCCCATTTCGGAGGAGGCTGAAGACCATGTTATTTCTGGAGGCTTTTGCTTAGGCTTATTAGGATTAGGCTAACATTCTGCTATGTTATGTCTGTCGTCTATGAGGCAGCGCTTCGAGACCTTTTGGTGAATATCGCTATACAAATGAGAACAAACATAAACATTAAGATCCAGTATGGACTGGTGCATGCACCACCTGCGAGAAAACACTTGCCTTATTAATAGGCCACACCAACACTCCCCAATGGAATTGTGCTGAGTTTTTGGCAAGCCTCTGTGATTAATCTTCATTAGTGGACCATGCTAATAATGTCTAAAGTAGGAACTTCCACGATGTCCTCACCCAGATCATCTTGGCACCATTATCGCTATAATACCAAGTCCGCTAAATGATAGACTGCAATGGTTCCCAACAATTAGTCTTGACAATAATGGAGCTTCTCCTGTTGCGCACTAGTCGATCACCAAAAACCTCTCTGGCAATGTAAACCCACAGCACCTTATCAACCTGCATCCCAGCATGCTGCTGGTAGAGGTTACCTGGAAACGAGCCACCAGTCACTGTTGCTCTGGTAACTGGTGCCATGACTTGGTCAGGCCTTTGTTGATGCTTGTGTGGTAGGTAACAGGGATCCATATGTGCAGGAGAGCAAACATCTACACAACAGTGACTGATAACACATACACACCCATCCACTTATTCAGGGTTGTATGCAAGTTTGAAATGAAGCATAGCTCATCCCTTTTCACCCTATGCAAAAGCTGAACCAGACTTCCTTGGCTGAAATGCAGAAGTACAGTAGCAAGTCAAGTGCAAAGTCCAACCACTTTCCAGGGCACAATCTGACACATGGTTGGGAAGTTTCTCGACACTGATAACTGGTCGAAGTATAAATACACTGTGGTTGGCACCTCGTCGCCACTGTAGAGAAAGGGAAAAGCCACACAAAATGGTTTATGTTGAACCGTATGTTCGAAGCAAGGTGCTCCAGTCCAAGAGCGGGTAGCACAAACCAGGTGGCACAAGTACCCCCCTTCTGGCTCTAAAATCAACCTTCTCCTTGCACTGCTGCAACATTAGAGACACAAGAAAAAAGAACAGACCAGAGGCCTCACTCTGGAAGGGGTGGTGATTTTACCACAATTGGTAAATGCAAAATGCTGCTGGCACTAAAATATCTCCCAATTTTATTAAAGAACAATAGGGTGCTCCTGTATTTTGAAAACACTCTTGGAAAACAGCTAGGTTACTGCTAGCGGTGAGCACCTGGCAGTGACTTCAGTGAGAGGAAATAAAGAGATATTAAAGGTATCAAAATCCTAACAGATCCCACTACTTGAAACGTAGGCTATGCATGGTCACCATGCTTCTCAAAGAATGACCCGATGGTTTTTGCCACGTTTCTTGTAACTCACGCTTGGAGTCTCACTTTTATTTGCGGTGGCACCATTTTATTCTTACAGATGGGATAACTAGTTATAGGCAGTTGTAAAAAAATACTGCTGAATATGCTGCTCAACAGAACAAACTAATCTATTCCACTGATTGTATTTTCAACCTTACCACGCGGTGGAGTGGTAAATTACTACAACGGTATTTCTTCTGAATTAAAGTTCACTATGAGAGTGAGGAGACCAACCTGCCTGTGTGTTCTACTTCAGCGCTGACGATTGGACACTTGGGGGAATATTTACAAGGAGCTTGTGCCGCTGTTGCGTCATTTTGTTTTGACGCACCAGTGGTGCTTTTTTTGCTCCGTATTTTCAAGGTGACATATCTAGGCAGATGGGTCACTTGCCGTCAGCCTGCATCTGTTTTTACCTTTGTCGGAATCCGCTGCGTCGCATTAAAATGAATATATGTAAGGTAGGTGTTCCCACGTAAAATCCCCTGTAAAACTGACGTAGTACTATTTATGACTTTTTGGAAAGTGGTGCATAGTCAGGAAGCGGGCCACTGCACTTGAAAAGCATCAAAATGACTACGTCTCTAAAACCCAGGCGAGGGAATGACGCATTGGCTGTGGCATAGGAATCTGATCAGCTGAAGTTACTTCCAACAATGTAATGTGCAAGGAAATCACGTCCCCTCAACAAGCAAGTGCACACATAAGGTAGGTAACAGGTGTAAATGTCACATTATTCAACATTAATGACTTGTATCCACACACACACAGTCTCACACAATATGTCACACATACGGAGGGTTAGTGGTACACAGAAGTACACTATGCCCACTTGTATGCAAGACACACAAGACCAATGTAATAGTAAAAAGCCAGTTTTTCAGCTTTTCACACTCTTATTACATTGGTCCCCATACAGTAGGCTACTTGCATCAGTCAATACGGACGCTTCGCCTCTTGTGTTTTTTGACGCATTGCTGTAGTTGAGTCATTCTTATGTCCAGCTACAGCAATGCACCAATTTTGGGCCTGATCTCTTCCCGCATCCTTCCCATAGATCCGTCAGTATTTCTGATGCATCTGTGAGTCCTTGCGCCATGGAGCCCCTTGTGGTAAATACGGAGTATCCATGGCGTTCTAGGGATTATTGCCGCAAGGGCAAGTCATTTTGACGCATCGATGTGTCATTGCAGCGACGCGTCATTTCTTGTAAATAAGGCCTTTAGGCCCCAGCTCTGAGGGGGCATTCAATTCCGATCTCTGCGCAAACCCTTCTTTGCTCAGGGATCTGAGTTGTGTGGTAAGCACTGCATCACCGGCTGTTTCTCCCTGGTGAATTTCAGTAGGTTAAATCTGTTGAAATATATGTAGGCACAAAGACGCGATAAAGTCGGATGCAAGGAGAATTCGAGCAAAAAGCACCAAATTATACATGTAATTCCACATTTTCATGAGGCAAACTTGGACTTGAGGTATTTTTAGCTCACTTAGTAAATACTGCACCCGGGTGTCTGTATTTACCAGGCGCGGTAAATACCTCCCTCGCTTATAGGCCCTTTCAGAATAGGGGCCTCCTGTCACTACTGTAAACGCATTTTTGCTCATTTACGACATGTTGAGTATTCAACAAGTACTATCAAAGGAAAACAGTTGACCTCAATGTCACTGTAGTGTAACACCTACATTTATTTAGACTTAAAATAAATTATTTTAGAGCAGTGGTCATCAAACTGGGTTGAACCTCCTTTTGGGGGTACAAATTGATGTCTGGGATGTCTGAGGGTCTGACAAGAAATGAAGCTTTCTATGTGTTTCTGCAAACCAACTATATTTTGCCAATATGCACAGCAATGCATACTCTTAAAGACCACAACGGTGCAATATTTGACATTTTAAATATGTAAATGTGCAAAACGGGATTTTTAAAAGTTTGTAATAATGTCTGGAACAATTTGTACCCTTTTTCCAAACAACATTAAACGTTTCATTTCGCTCCCTTGCAATGCATTTTTATATTTCATATTGTAATTTAAAAAAAAAAGCTATAAATAGCATGTGTTTTGAACACCTATAACATGATTCCCCCCTATACTCACACTAGAAATGTTGAATGTCCAACTTCCTATTAGTAAAAGTGCAGAGAGGGAGCAGTTCCTTCTATTTGAACTAAATGTATATGAACATTTCCATCTATTTTTCATCATTTGGGACCAAATCACAAAGGCATGTACGACTATGCATAAGGGTATTGCCCTTGCACCTACTCTTACAGGCCTCTGTGCATAAGCCCCACAGATTGCAGTGAACTATCACTTAATACAGAGGATTGAGGCAGGAGCTTGGATGCAGAATCTTGTATGGCACCTCACCGTGATCTGAATCACATATTTGCACTTCCGGGTGGACAAAATGATCCCGTTCTCAAAAGTCTTTATTTTATTTAAGAACATTTGATTGGCAAGGTTTTGGAAATATTTAAACTGTTGAGCATACCTCGGTTTTATACTTATGATTGATAGATCCCCTGCTCAGCTGTTACCTGCTTTATTATATGCATTATCTTATACTCTGTGTTGACAAAGGACGGTTTTATCATGGCAGGTCCACCTTGTTTCCTCTCCAGTGCTGGGACGCATTCTTTGCGGTGGCATTGTTCTATACATAGGTAGTGGTCCATACTGGAGCCAGCCTCATTCTAAACGCTCTCAATTGTGGCCATGCAAGCGGATGAGGAACAAGGCGATGAATAGGTTTTCCAAGGATCCTACAATTTTAAACGAAGGGGGAAACTCCGATTAGAACCAGCTCTCCTGGTTTCAAATAATGTGATTTGGCCTTTAAATTAAAAAATGTCCTAGGAAATTTGAGAACAATCATTCTACAAATAGGATCTTTAGTTGAATATGCACTTAGATGTGGCAACTATTGATAGAAGTAGAAAATCACACTTTTCCCATCTTCAGTGATGGACAAATGTGGGTTTTAGTACAGACACGGATGCTGGCATAAATTACACTTCCTTTTAATCATTACTCCGCATCAGCCTGGATCTTTAGACAAACAAGAACTTGGCACCAGGTTTTGCAAGGGCTAGAACAAGTCTTTTTTGCATCATGGAATTAGAATTCTTCATCCAATAAGGTATTTTTGAAAAACACAAAATTATCCCTGGGAGTTGTTGGCATGCATCTGACTTCCTAGACCCAGGTCTTTGAGTTGAGGGGACATCAGATGTTATCCAAATCCACTTTTCAAATCCTAATTCTAGCTGGGATACAGCCATGCCACAAAAAACGAAAAAAACAAAGAAGGTTCCAAAGGCTGATATTTAAAAGGCAGGACGAGGATTCATCGTTCACACTGGGCACAATTTATCCTGTCTAATGATACTACCTCAGTGAACAAAAAATAACAGCACACTCTGTGTGAGTGATGGCGAATGGCCGGTTAACCGTGGTATTGTTACAACTGGACTGTTTTCTGAAAATTCATGATTTTCATCTGTAAGACATTTCAATGTATTTAACCAGGCACAGTACAAGGGATTTAAAATCCTATTTAGTTGCCGGCTTAAATATCTCAATGAAAACGTTGCAGTTTAGGGTCATCAGCTCTGCACAGTGAAGGGAAAAGTGGCCTAGCACAAATGTGACCACCAAAAACAATTACACTCATTGCACAGTTGTGCGTGCTTGACTGCTTATTTTGATGAATACAGGCCCCAGCTAGGCCCGCAGGACACAAGGGTTCGCTCTCCTGTAATGGAATCTACAAGGAAGTTGGCACGGAAACTGCAAAGTACAAAGACAGCATTTATTAACCCTTAAGGGTGGTCCTACAATCCACACAACACTCTTCAGTATTGCATAGAGTAGCACAAAGAACCTTCGTACATGGTCCCCTTTTATACACAGTAGAGGGGCTCATAAGTGGGTGGATACAACATGAGGCCGAAGAACATTACCATTTATGGTCATTTTCGATACTGAATTAATATGTGGGCGGAGCTAACACACTCCTTGAGCCCGCGAAAACATGGTCAAGCAAGGCTAACTGATAACAGATGTGGTCAAGTCTGGGCATGTGCCAGATGGCCAAGGAGCTATTTATAGACTGTTACTAGGCAGATTACAAGAGCAACTAACACAGAGGTTGGACTCTTCTCGTGGGGAACACGTGGAAGCATGACAATACAAAATGGAGTCCAAGCTTCGGCCAACATAACAGAGAAAACACGATCTATAAAAGGGGAATTAATGTCTTTAGTAAATGCTTAATCACATCGTTGTTTCAATTTACAACAGACGACCCTTTCAGCATTTACTGAAGACATCCGGTTTGTTAGGATAATCATCATGTATGTCAATTGTCATCATTTCTTCAACTTCTTTAGCTAAACGTTTTTGGTGGGCAACATCGGCAATAGCTTTCTTATCAGGGATACAGAATGATACACATAATGAGCAGAGCAAGGGACCACATTGAACGCAGATACAGCACGAAAACAGAACCACTACAATAATGCAGAGACCAGTTAGAACCTTCCATCCCCAGGCAGTAATTAACGCCCAAAACCATCCAGAAAAGGACCAAGTGCCGTTTTCTGTATGGATCTCAGCTGCAATTTTATGCAGTTTATTGATGGCATTATAAACTGATGGCGTATGATCAGGGATAAACACACAACAGCTACTTCCAATAATTTTACATGCTCCTCCTCTGTCAGCTAGCATAACGTCTAATACCATACGATTCTGTAATGCAACAATTCTAGTAATTTGCAATTCCTCCGTAATATTCCCAAGAGCAGCAGCAGTCTGATTTGTCACAGCTTCTACCACTCTTGTTAATCTTCGGATCTTCCTACTGTTCAGGGCAGCTCCAACAAAGAAAAACAGTCCTAAGTTAAAATCAATATACTGCTGCAGACTGGTGTCAGTCTGATCTACATCGTCAATTGATAAAGTACGTTTATACCTATTCACAGTCACATTATTCAATAATTTCAGATCCTTATGATAAGATGCGGGTGCTAGGAATACAGGAGGTAATAGAAATGATACATAGCATACCCCAGACCACCCAGCCGGCAGACGGTAATAACCTTTATTTCCACACACAAAGTACGTATTATGGGAGGCTAAGAAGGTACTATTGTTCAACCCATCAATATTCAGAACAGTAATGCAATCACTAACACCAACAGGGATGAAACCCACACTCTGGACACACAGGTCCGCCTGAGCTTGTGCTACTTGAATCACAAATTTGTCCTTTCCCTCAGTGTCTCTTGTGTTCGTGAAGATGTAGGGAATGGATTCATTGTCTGGTCGGTACTCTTCCCACTCCCAAATTGTCCCATTCGCTTGTGGATACCCATTTTTGTCCTGATGGCATTCTTTATTAAGTCTAAAAAGCAATCGTCCCACTGTCGGTTTCCGAGTGGCAAAAAGCAAAGTATACCATGCTCTACAAGAGCCATTATGAGAGAAAGGAAGTGGTATAAATGGCGTTCCTCCTTTCTTCTGATGAGCTGGCATCATCCCACATATCCAACAGTTCGAAGCATTCGTAGCAACGTGGGTATGATGCAGCATCTGGATGAAAGTGTTATTCAAGTAAGATTGTCGATGCTTCAACTCTTGATACGGTAATGTATAAAAGTAGTGCTCCTCAGGCACCGGAGTTGTCAACACAAGAATCTTCCGAGCGGGAGTTACATCCTCCACGAACCATGTGGTTATCCCAACAATGGCTACTGTCAACATGAACCCTAATGCACAAAGGATTTTCTTTTTCTCCATATCAAAGCAAAAATAAAACCCAATATCTTCCTGAAACTAAAAGTCTGTCAGAACTCTTCCCCTTGGGCAGCGGTTGATTTCTTCACCAGCGGGCCAAGACTGGTGTCGCTACACTAATGCAAGGCTGATCCCCCCCCCCTTGCCTCATCGGCTCTCCGTTTCACTAACCCAAGGGCCGTTCTGACAGTATGTCCCGGTACTGGAGAACTCACTTCCTTGGTCGAAGATGATATCGCCTTCCTCCAGAAGTCGTGTGGTCCGGAAAGAGCTCCTCAGTGGCGTTTGGCTCCGCAGCACGGCCTGTCTCTGCAGCCAAGATTTCTCGTTTATCGGTCAGCACGGCAGGTTCCACCAATCCGGGCGGCACCTTCCTACAGTGCAGAGAGTGGATCCAATTCTTTCTGTTGGAGACTCGCACAGCCGTCCTCGTTGCGAGGAGGACCTGCTCAGGGCCCACCCATCTCGGCTCCAAACTGTTCGTTCTGTCGAAGACTTTCACCATGACATGGTCACCAGGCCGGAGACCATGTCCTTCGCCGGTAGACCGATCAGGTAGCGCCTCCCGGACCTGTTGATGAATAGAAACCAAGTTATCCGTTAACTGTGCCAGATAATCACTCATCATCACACAAGGTACATCATGCACAGCCTTAGGTTTTGGCGGACCCCAAATATTCATTGGGCGTCCGAAGACAACCTCATATGGTGTAAGGCCAGTTCGAGAGTGCGGTACTGATCTAATTGACAATAACGCCAGTGGCAGAGCGTCTGGCCAAGTCAAAGACGTCGAAGCTTGAATTTTGGCGATCTTAAGCTTCAGTGTACCATTATACTTCTCAACTAGGCCTGCAGACTGAGGGTGAAACACGGCGTGGAACTTCTGAGTGATGCCTAGGCCCTTCAAGACATACTTTATAACATCCGCTACAAAGTGAGGGCCATTATCACTCCACAGAAGTCTACAGACGCCATATCGAGGGAAGAACTCTTTCAGCAGCAGCTTCGCAGTAGTCATTGCAGTATTGTCTTTCGTAGGGTACGCTTCAACCCATTTGCTGAAAGCGCAGACCACTACTAGAACATACTTCAGATTATTACAGCGCTCCAGCTGGATGTAATCCATCTGCAGAACCTCAAAGGGTGCAGTGGGTGTCACAAATCCTCCTGCTGGAGTTCGAGTACCTTTTCCAGGGTTATACCTCAGGCAGATCATACAGGTCTGCACCACCCTCTTTGCTGTGCTAGCAATCTCTGGATGCTCCCAGACTTGGGTAAGCAATTTTACAATTGCGGAAGCTCCAACATGTGCTAGCCCATGTGCCATCTGAACCATAGGTTGTACAAAGGCCGTGGGTAATTTCCATCTATCCATCTGTTTATTTCTCCAGCAACCCTCGTCATCCAGTTCTCCCTCGCTAGCCCATTGTTCCCGCTCTTTGTCAGAAGCGGTCCTTTGCATTTCTCGCACTTCCTCCTTCGCATCATGCCATCTCTCCACCTGTGACTTCACTACATACATGGCAGTAGTACCGGGCTGCATCGCAGTCTCCCGTGCTACTCGATCCGCTAACGCATTCCCTTCTCCAACTTTATCAACCACTTTCCTATGGGCGCTACACTTAACGATGGCAATTTTCTTCGGGTATGTCAGTGCAGTTAAAAGATTGTGAACTAACTCTCCATGCATTATCTGAACTCCATGTGACGTTAAAAACCCTCTCTCCTTCCAGAGTAGGCCGAAGTCATGCGCTACTCCGAAGGCATAGCGGCTATCTGTATAAACATTCACACATAGTCCTGTACTGAGCTCACATGCTCGTGTTAATGCTATCAGTTCCGCTGCTTGAGCTGATTTCTGTGGTATGCGTGCTGTCTCCACTATTGTTTGTAATGTGGTAATTGCATATGCTGCTGAAGTCGTACCATCTGGTAGCTTCAGACAGGATCCATCCACCCACAGTTCTCCATCTACATCTGGAAAGGGCGTATCCTGGAGATCAATACGACCCTTTGTTTGTTCCTCAGTCACGAGAATACAATCATGCGCTTTCCGCGCCTCAGGCTGGGTTTCGGGGTATGGCAACAATGTTGCCGGGTTTAACGTTACGCACCTTTTCAACGTAATATGAGGAGCCAAAAGCGTCAACTCATATCCCGTTAAACGGGCGCTGGTCAAATGCTGCGTCTTCGTTTGATTGAGCAGGGCATCGACAGCATGGGGGACTAATACCAACAGCTTATGAGATAACACAATTCCCTCGCTTTGGCGTATTGACACAGCTGTCGCCGCAACCGAGCGAAAACACCCTGGTAATGCTCGGGCGACAGGATCAAGTACAGCCGAAAAATATGCACATGGGCGCTGCTTATCGCCGTGCATCTGCACTAAAACTGACAATGCACATCCATCTTTCTCATGCACATACAACGAAAAGGGTTTTGCATAATCCGGGGTCCCTAACACTGGTGCTGAACAAAGGGCCTGTCGTAGTTGCTGAAAGGCAGTATCACACTCATCTGACCAAGGGATTGGGATAGGCGTGTCCTTTGTCAAGAGGGCTAACAATGGCTTAGCTATGTGCGAAAACCCCAATATCCACTGTCTACAAAAAGAAACAAGGCCCAAAAATGCACGCACATCCTTCTGTGTGGACGGTCTCGGTGTATCCAAAATTACTTGGATACGATCCGGTGTGAGTGCACGTCCCTCCTTAGACAAAAGGTGACCCAAATAAGTCACCTTTGGTCTACAGAATTGCAATTTCTTCCTAGATACCTTATGATTGTGGGACGCTAAAAAGGAAAGTAAGGATAACGTACTTTTTTCACACAACTCCAGGGTGTCAGCCGCCAGCAAGATGTCATCAACATATTGAATGAGGGCGACCCCCTCGAGCAGAACAAAGGAATCCAATTGTCGTTTCAAAGCCTGACTGTAAATGCTAGGGCTTTCTGTATAGCCCTGGGGAATCCTACAGAAACGATAAGATCTATTATTCAATGTAAACCCAAAAAGATATCGGCTATCAGGGTGAATGGGAATGGAAAAGAAGGCATTCTTCAAATCAATCACTGAGAACATGGTCGCCGTAGGCGGGACCAAGGTAAGCAACGTCGTGATATCGGAAACCACTGGGTATTGAGGTATCACGATCTTGTTCACTTCTCTCAAATCAATTATAAACCGATAAACTCTGGCATCCGTATCCTTTTTCAGTATGGGAAGAATCGGACTGTTACAAATGTTGTAGGGGACTTCCTCGACTACCCCAACCGTTATCAAATCCTGCACTATCTGTATGAGAGCCTCCTCACCCTCCTGGGAAATACGGTACTGTGGGAGGCGTGGTAACACCGCCCCCTCCTGGACGCTAATGTGGACCGGTGGAATCACCATATGTCCTACATCAGTATCCGAAGTTGCCCACAAAGCCCAAGGGAGGGTAGATAACAGCGCATCTTCTGACATCGCACACATCCGTTCAGACCGGGGGTAATTGTCATTCAATATTACCCGCACACCAGCAGGGGAGCAGCGGATCGTAGCCCTAAAGTGCTTTAACATATCAAGACCCATAATGTTGTCCGGTGTGTACGGGGCAAGCAGAAACGGACAGGGTGCAGAAAAAGAATCAACCTTAAACATGAGGGGCTGTGAAAGAGGGCTTCGGGAGAGTGTACCGTCAAACCCTACCGATGTGACCATTAAGCCGGATGGGGGAGCCCCCGGAACCAATTGCTTAGATAGCGCACTACGTGTCGCTCCTGTATCCACTAGGAACTGATCAGTAGAGCCCAAAACCTCAGCCGATACATAAGGGCCCTTCTGATCGACCGGCACCTCAACTGATTCTAACCCCCATCCAACGCATTCCTATGCATGCTGAGAGTCATGGTACCCCGACCGGTCAATCCCTGACGCTTGATACTGATGCTGGCGATCGAAAACATTTGATCTATCTCGGTGCTGCCCAGCAGAGTCAAAACGAGCCTGTTCGTTAGAGTTCCCTCGAAAGTTCGAGAAACCCCCTCTACCTCGCGGGCCACCGTGGGTATGCCCCTGGCGCAATGCATGCAACACCGGGCAGTCCCTAGCCCAATGACCCGATTGCTTACAATACGCACATTGATTCCTATTCAAATCAGACCGGCCCGAGGGAGGACCATAAGATCCTCCCCTACCTCTATTACTACCCCGTCGGGGCGGGCCATAGACTTGCGCCAACATCACCTTTGTTTTCAAATCTTTCGACTTCTTTTCCTCCTGGCCCTTTGCTTCTTGCTCCTGACGCTCATAATACTGGGCGATAGTCAGGAGGGCCGTCGGTGTAGCGGAGGACCAAGAACTTTCACTCGCTTTTAGACGGGCCGCAACTGCCGGCAGCAGATTAGCTACATATTTATCCGCAAAAAGGTGGCGTCCCGTATCGTCGGTAAGCGACTGTCCACTAAAATCATGAAACGTCTCCTCAAAGCGCGTAAAGAAGTCCGCAACTGACTCGTCAACATTCTGTTTACATGCAGCCAACATATTCCAGTCAATCTTTTTAGGGGGGATAATTGTCTTCAACTTCGCCACAATAGCAGCAGGGAGATCTAAAATATTCTGGGGCGGTTTCTGCGCAGGCTTCCTCTCCCTATCCTCATCCTCCAGTTCAGACCATCGAGCCTTAAAAGTGGCAACATCATCTACCTTTCGCACAGATCGCCACATGTCTGGTGGTAGAATAAGCCCAAAGAACAAATCTATATCTGCTAAAGTCATAACGCAAGAATTCAAGGCCCCCTCAACTTCTTCATAGAAGGCCGCTGGATTCTTGCGGGGGTCGGGCAGCGCATTCTTCAATGCCATAACATCAGCCCTATGCCATGGAGTGTAAACCCAATTATACACAAAATATCCCTTAGCATCGGCGGAGGTAATGTCCGAGCTAGTCCCCGCTCCTTTAGGAGGAACATACAAAGGCGCCGCCTCTCGCATTGGTTTAACATGCACTATGTCATCCTTATCTGACTGGGAGGTGGATGAGTGGCCCTCTGTTGTGCACGAATCCGACTGCTTCTCCTCCCCTGCTCGCTGGCGCGCTTTCTCTTTAAAGACCAGCACCTCGTCCCGCAAGGCGAACAGCCGCCGAGCCGTATCTGGAGCCTTAGAAAAAGAGAAAACACCATTACGCAATGCTTTAGCATCCGATGACACTTCGTCGGGCTCAAAAACACCAGAACGTTTCCGGAAAGCATCAATCACTTCCTCCGCGAAATGACCCAGAAAATACAATTTATCTCTCTCCTGCCACGGCCCCCAAGTATGAAATAATTCCTCTATGGATATCTTGCCTTTAAGTGCACGGAAGGAAAATTGCCGAAGCTCAGCCATTTGTTCGGCTGATAACATGGACCGCGTATCTACCTTACCCGGACCCGGGACAGAATCTTGCGGCCTTGGAGCAGATGCGCCGACATAAGGGGGCGGAGAACGATCTAGTAAATAAAAATCATCATCAAGATTATTAAGGACAGGATAAAGTGGCTGCCGAACAGCGTATTGACCCGAAACTTGTAGCCTACGCTCCTTCTCTTGCCTGTCCGTCTGCTCTCTGTCCTCCCGACGCTTCGCTTCCTGTGCTCGCACATGATCATTCTTCCGTTGTTCTTTATCAAACAGCGCTTTCTCACGCTTCTCTCGCTCACGCACCTCCTTCACCCACAACCGTACACATTCAAACATATCCTGACGAGCACGCCGCTTACACATACACTGTTCCACATACTCAATCTTACGTATATCAAACGATCCATACAAAGGCCATCGCAACTCAGGATCTTTTTTTGTATATTTCCTCCATACTGTGCTGTACATTATGGAAGAAAGACCATGCTTCACATACATATCCCTATTAGGAGTCCCCTCTGGGGGAGCTGGAGCAGATTACTCGAGGTTCAACCGGTTCCCAAAACAGCAACACCACTTACGGAGTGCGCTGAAAGCAGGCATGCTCAGAAATAATGCAAAATATGCAATATTATAGAAAAATGGCACTTAATCGTTGCGCCGTTCAAAGTTACACAGCTCCGGAG
This sequence comes from Triturus cristatus, assembly GCF_964204655.1. Classification (NCBI taxonomy): domain Eukaryota; kingdom Metazoa; phylum Chordata; class Amphibia; order Caudata; family Salamandridae; genus Triturus; species Triturus cristatus. The sequence continues at coordinate 84,363,794 of NC_140592.1, forward strand.
AAATCTCTCCACATTACCTGCCTATATGTGTTGCAACGCATATATATTCACAAAGACAAATACAAAATATGACTAGTCATCCCAAATCAAACTCAAATAGCCAGATCAGGCTTCAAAAACTCGGAGCAAGTACCGTACACCGGTTCTTACCAATCAAGAGTCCAGATTCCAACTGCCAAGCTCCACAATCGCCCAAACGGCTTTCACGGCCAGACCGACAGAAGAGGTCTCAGTCGAGGACCGGCGCCACCCAGACGGTCAGCTCGGAAGGGAAGGAAGAAAAACCTCGGGATGCCAGGGCTAAGACGCCGCTGGCAGTGATCACGTCCCCGGCCAAATTCCTCACCTTCGTCGCGACCAGTCCTTCGAGCATCCGAGTCGCCGATGAGCCCCACGTTGGGCGCCAATTGATGAATACAGGCCCCAGCTAGGCCCGCAGGACACAAGGGTTCGCTCTCCTGTAATGGAATCTACAAGGAAGTTGGCACGGAAACTGCAAAGTACAAAGACAGCATTTATTAACCCTTAAGGGTGGTCCTACAATCCACACAACACTCTTCAGTATTGCATAGAGTAGCACAAAGAACCTTCGTACATGGTCCCCTTTTATACACAGTAGAGGGGCTCATAAGTGGGTGGATACAACATGAGGCCGAAGAACATTACCATTTATGGTCATTTTCGATACTGAATTAATATGTGGGCGGAGCTAACACACTCCTTGAGCCCGCGAAAACATGGTCAAGCAAGGCTAACTGATAACAGATGTGGTCAAGTCTGGGCATGTGCCAGATGGCCAAGGAGCTATTTATAGACTGTTACTAGGCAGATTACAAGAGCAACTAACACAGAGGTTGGACTCTTCTCGTGGGGAACACGTGGAAGCATGACAATACAAAATGGAGTCCAAGCTTCGGCCAACATAACAGAGAAAACACGATCTATAAAAGGGGAATTAATGTCTTTAGTAAATGCTTAATCACATCGTTGTTTCAATTTACAACAATTTCCTTAAGCCTACTAAGTGCTATCTCAAAGAAGAGACGGGCAGTAAGGCTATGAGACAATCGCACCAGTATATGATCAGTATTGTCAGTAGCACCATCAAAAAACGCTCAACTGTTTCTGATCCTACTGCCCATGAAACACCACATACAAAAACTTTTTAAACCAAGGTAAGACAGGAGTGTTTGTTATCTAAACATACATTATTCTTAATAGTTGAGAAGAGTGCTATTTTATTATCGTCTCTTTCATTTCTTATACAATATTTCCATCATCAACCATATTTGCAGTATGTACATTCAATCCAACCCGAATCAACGGGAATCACTGTTAGTAACACACAGGAGTCACGTGGTCTTGATGAAAAATGCCTTGATTTATTTCTATTCTTTTGTAGATACAGACAAAAAGTCAGCCCTGCTAAGTACTGTTGACATTGTTCGGCCCATGATAAATCTGCAACCATGGCCACCATCAGGACACACTATTTTCAACAAGGTGATACTCAATAGGCCACATTAGGTATCCATAATGCTTCCACTGAATCAGTAGCTTGGGCTAACAAAGATAATGTGCAATATATTGTGGGCCTTTAGCAAGGGACGGGGCCTTTAATGGCTGGTACAGCCGAGCTACATAGGCTATAAGACTGTTAGAACATTTCGCCGCTAGAGGGCAGAATGTTCTAACCAATAAAACAAAGGCCTCAGTGAGCTGGAGGGGATTTAAATACCCTCGAGTCGGGCTCCATGAGGCTTTTGTTCACAGCAATAGCTGTGAAGGACAAGCATTGGAATGCTGGCGCTCCTGGCTTTTAGCAGCCATTAGAAGCCCAGAGCACTCCGTTGTCTTCAATGGAGCGCCCAACTTTCCAATGTTAAAATTTTTCATACGCTTTTCCCCGCGTATTCTCAGCAATCAAATAGATAGCACTTTAGGATTTACTGACATGTATGCTAGAAGGAGACAAACCTAAGGTTACTGTAGACATATCCCCTGTTGTAAATCACAGCAACTGTTTGGTCTGTCCAGAAAGAAGGATTAATCGTACCTCTTCCAATTGATTGCAACCCCAGTGGCCCTAGTCTATTTAACCTTTTTTGCACAGACAGTAACCCAAATTTTCAGTAAGATTGAGACCATATCTACAACCATGTAGCACCAACCACATGTATGACACAGTCACAGAGAACCACAAATTATAATCTTAAAATCAGGTGGTAGCCAGAGATAAAATACAGGGGTATATTTGGGGAGGGTTTTAGAAAGGTGTGAGCTTTATTCAGTAATGAAAAAGGAGCATGCAATGGCATGGCCAGTATTGGAAAAGGAAAACATTTGTACTGTTTATTCAGAAACTTGGAAAGGAAAGTGAACTGTTTTGGTATTGTGGAGGTGAGGAACATGCACCGGTTCAACAAGAAAAATAACTAAGTGCAGTGTATTCATTAATAGAATAGGATGCACATTAGGGAGACAGTGGCTCTCTCATTGATGTGGTAGCTTGAAAAGGCACCTTAATTCATAAATTATTTGAAATATTTCTGGGGAACGAAGGTCCCCCAACACCACCCCTATAAAAAATTGCCTCTCAACGTCACCGCTATGATATTAGAACCGCATTAAAAAAAATCCTGGCTTTGATCCTGAAATTCACATGCTTCTAAAAATGGATCAAAGATTATCTGAGTACTTTATGTGGGGTCTTTGAGGACAGCATTGTTTTTCAGTGCGGCCAATGGCACAATTGAATCCAATTTTACAATGTATTTTGCTTAAACAGATAAACCAATGAGGGAGGCGAGCATCCATAAACATACATTTCTCTTGGCATTAGTTTTTCTTGCTTAAGAAGCAGACTTCCGCACAGAGGATTTAAATCTAATCCAGGAGCCATACTAACTCTACACTTATTTTATGTGTGGAGCAACGTGGATCCCATGTGACAACATAGATTACAAAAACAGACTCAAAAATATAGACCTGCAAACCATTGACCATACATGACTATTTCCTTGCAAGAAATGTCAACCTCTTTTAATACCACCAAATTTAAAAAAAAAAAAAAAACTCACTTCCCACCTTTTGAAATGCACGGTGCATTTATTATTCAAACCCAATGTTCGCGTACTTTGAACCGGGCACTGGGTGGGTTTAGGTACATATTGATGTTGTAGGGAGAAATTTATCGGTCAGAGATATTTTTGCACTTGTTGGTTTCAAGTCTACTTTTTCAAATGTTACTCCCAACATGTGTTTTTAAAAATAAAGTACTTATTACTTTTTCCAGTATTTCCTGCGACTCAAGGAAAGAGAATAACAACAGGTACACACAGTTTGAAAGAAGCAGAAATGTAAACGACTGTCTCTGTCTGGTTATGAGAAACCAAGACACAAAACCAGGAGAACATTGCGCAACACAATTTCTTCTAAAATTTGTAAACTGAAAATGCATTTGCCAGGCTCTCACAAAAAAAGACTCTGCAAGCAAAATGCTAAACCCTTGTGCCACAGCACAAAGGCCAGTGAGTGGTGCCTTGTGTGACGTGATTATCAAGGCACACACACAGCATCTGGAACAGAATACACGAGCTCAGTTTTGCAAACATTCACACAATGCAGCACTGCGTACTGTTGACAGTAAAGCAACTACTGTGCAGCGCTGGGTTTAGTAAGAGTCCTGCGCCGATGATAACAGTTTAAGGTTACTCTGTAATGGCGGCCAACGGTGGCATACATGAGACTCGTACACGAGGTACACTTTCCAGTGGAACTTCAATGTGATGACAACAGGCAATGGGTAAGGCACAGACACTATGTAGTTTTATGGTAGTTACACATCTGACGTGCAGGACTATCTTGTGACATTCCTTATTCCCTTGGTTTCATTTGGCTGCTTGCAGCATTTCACATAAAACCAGGCCACACTATTTTTGTATTTATTTAATGCGTTTTTATATAGCGCGGACCTTACCCGAAGGTGTCAGAGCGCTTCACAATAGCAGCAGTAATGATACATAAGGAGCAAAAATACAATTGAGCATGTTACAAAATCAAACGGTACGTTACATGAGGCAATAGTGACAATTGTGCAAGTATCAAGGGCAAACAAAATACAAGAGGTAGCAAACGATACGTTACAAACGGAAAAAGTGATGTGTGCAGGTTACAAGAGCATACAAAGTACACGTAGAGGTAAAAGGAAAAAAAATTGCAATAAATGGCCGACACTCCGAACACTAAAACAGAAGTTACGTTACATGAGGCAGTGGTGGCCGTAGTGCATGTATCAAAAGCAAACAAAATACAAGAGGTAGCATACGATACATTACAAAAGGAGAAAGTGACATGTGTGCATGTTACAAAAGCGATCTTAATACAAGTAAAAGTATAATACTGCAATATATGGCAGACACTCAAAACACAAAACACACTGGGAAGGCACTTCTATAGGCATGGAGAACAGAATTTCCTATAATGGAAGGACTTCCTTCAGAAAATATAGGGCGTGAATTAAATTTGGAAGTGACTTCGAAGGAGGAGAGATTTGAGGTCAGTTTTGAAGGCCTGGGAAGAGGTGGTGGTCCGGAGCTGAGGCGGAAGTGGTTGTTTTCTTAATGCAACTTTTTATTTTTCTGGTTCGACCCAAGAAAACGATAGACGTGCTCCACTCCTGTTTTATAAACGTACCCAATATTGCTATTATGAAGGGGGTTTAGAGACTAGTCACTACGAGAGTCTTGCTCCAAGAAATGGAAACGCTATTCACCACTTCGCCACGGGGTGGCAGGCTTAGCCTATTTGCTTAACCAGCAGTCTTTTTCGAGAAATGGAGTTAAGTCCATTGTCTGACAATGGGCTTTGGGGGGCAGCCGACCTTGGGAGGTGTGCCCTGGGGTTTTTGACAGAAGTGATAACCGGGCTGAATTTGGGCCGGTTTTTGAGCTTGTTAGGTTGCACTGGTGACCCTCGATATAACTAGCCATTTCCTAGCACAGGCCACCATTTTGGGTAAAGTGACACAATGGCCACTGTTTAGTAACCAATAATGTACTATTCTTTGAAAGAGGAAAACAAGTTGGTGGACGAGTGCCTGAGAGAGGCCATGCACCGGCTGGTGGAGGCAGGACGCATGGATCTTGTGACTCTGATCAAACGTGTAGCTGCGGGTCCGACGAGGCGTGCAGCAGAAGGAGTCGCGGCGGCCGTCCTCGCGTGGGATGTATGACGTTACAACGCATGCTATTACAACGCATACCTTTACAACGCATTTTTACAACGCAAGTACTACTACAACGCATTACTTTACAACGAACACTTTTACAACGCAAAACCTATTAAAATACTGAAAAGTGCTGTTACAACGAAATCTATTATAACGCATACCATTACAACGCGATTTTTTTATTTTTTTATTTAAAAGTACAATAAAATCTGGCACGGGATGCAGGGAAATTAGGGGTTTTAGGGTGGGGAAGTGTATTAAAATGTGGAGAACAACTGAGCGTAAATCTACTGAAATGCATTACCAAATTAATACTCGAGTATTAAAATTAATACTCGAGTATTAAAATTAATACTCAAAATCCCCAATAAAATTCCGATTTCACACATTTCAAAGATTAACAAAAAGAACGATAGTTAAAACAACAGTACTAACATATTTTTATCATGATTAAATCGGAAAGTAAGTAAACAGAGTAAAACACACATACACATAGGCGCCATTTTAACCATCTCACTTGTAAAACTTGTCCTACAACACTTTCTATGAAAACAATACCAAAAGACATGTTCCAAAATGGATGCCAAAACGGAGCAAATGAGTGAAAACAATACATTTTAAAATGCATTTTTAAATTATCATTTTCCACAGTAAAATAAAGTACAAAAAAACACACATCGAACGCAGTTTTTAAAAAAATTAATAGTGACACAGAGTAAAACTTATAAATACCAGGAAGACACCATTTTGCAATCAGTTGATTATCAACTACTAGAGAGACCAGACGTCAAAACCTGACCCTCTGTCACCTCCACTGCGACCTCCTCAGAGAGAGCACTGAATTTCTTCGGAAAACCATTATTAGTAGACAACTACTAGTAAGTCAGTAAAATATTTTTAAACCATGGTTTTGCGTAAAATATGTCTACTTTCCATACAAAATATATTTTTAAATTTTTAATATTAACTTTTAAAATGTACTGTTTTTAATTTGTTATGACTAAAAATATATACCAACTAAAAACAACTACTTTCTTTTCCAAAAACAGAAACTTGCAATACATTGAGAATCAAAAATTGGTGTACCTAATTTTGCATCGCCTCCACATAAACGACTCACCTTTAGTATAGTGAAGGTAAATGTAATTTAATTTAAATTATTTTAGTTTAAAAATATATTTTAAGCATTAGCTAAAGTGTTGTAATGGCAAAGGTGATTATTTTTCTTTCCTCATTCTCACTACATCATAAACGAAATTATACCATGGTGCAGAGGTAACAATTACTAATAAGACTTCAGTTAGGTACAACACCTGAAAAAGCGTTCCAAGTTACTGAGGTAACGATTAGTATTCTAAGTCCCAGAATGTTCAGCAGTAGAGTAATTGAGTGATAGTGTAGGTGTATCCATTATTACTCTTATTTTAAAATGCATTCAATGTGTATTATGTTTTGCTTAACCAATTTTGACACATACTCATTTGTCAAATATCATACTTTTCAAAAATGAGTTTTTTTTTTTAACCAACGTTGGCTAAGTAACATTAATTTTTATATATTTTTTTTTTTCCCAGAGTAAATCGGTTACAAAAAATATAACTTTATCCTGCAGCAAGCATTACCTTAAAGGCACGAAAACAAACAACAACTGACAAAGGTATTTTACATTATGAGTGTTATAATTTCCACAATTTAATAGTCATTCCTTTTGCTATTGTTACTCCACTAAAGTGCAGAAATAGGATAACTGATGGATAGTGTAAAGGTACAATTTACTATTCTAACTCCAGGAAGGTGCAGCAGAAGGGAAAGTGATGGATGGTGTAGGGGTGCAATTTACTATTCTAACTCCAGGAAGGTGCAGCAGTAGGGAAAGTGTTGGATGGTGTAGGGGTGCAATTTACTATTCCAACTCCAGGAAGGTGCAGCAGTAGGGAAAGTGTTGGATGGTGTAGGGGTGCAATTTACTATTCCAACTCCAGGAAGGTGCAGCAGTAGGGAAAGTGATGGATGGTGTAGGGGTACAATTTACTATTCCAACTCCAGGAAGGTGCAGCAGTAGGGAAAGTGTTATGTACTATATGTTAAAATGAATTTAATTTTTGCAAAAAGTTATTGTAAATTTGCATTTCTCTACAACGTTCATTTTTCTCATTTTTTCCATTTATCACTTTTGCAGACAATTGTTTTTGTTTTACATTTCCAAACAATACACAAGTGTCTACTCCAGCCTACAGGCCATTCCCACTGAAGAAGACTCAGCAAGGAAACCAATTTCAAAAAAACAAGGTATTTTTAAACAACATTATAAGGTGCAGCAGTAGGGAAAGTGTTGGATGGTGTAGGGGTGCAATTTACTATTCCAACTCCAGGAAGGTGCATCAGTAGGGAAAGTGTTGGATGGTGTAGGGGTGCAATTTACTATTCCAACTCCAGGAAGGTGCATCAGTAGGGAAAGTGTTGGATGGTGTAGGGGTGCAATTTACTATTCCAACTCCAGGAAGGTGCATCAGTAGGGAAAGTGTTGGATGGTGTAGGGGTGCAATTTACTATTCCAACTCCAGGAAGGTGCATCAGTAGGGAAAGTGTTGGATGGTGTAGGGGTGCAATTTACTATTCCAACTCCAGGAAGGTGCAGCAGTAGGGAAAGTGTTGGATGGTGTAGGGGTGCAATTTACTATTCCAACTCCAGGAAGGTGCAGCAGTAGGGAAAGTGTTGGATGGTGTAGGGGTGCAATTTACTATTCCAACTCCAGGAAGGTGCATCAGTAGGGAAAGTGTTGGATGGTGTAGGGGTGCAATTTACTATTCCAACTCCAGGAAGGTGCATCAGTAGGGAAAGTGTTGGATGGTGTAGGGGTGCAATTTACTATTCCAACTCCAGGAAGGTGCATCAGTAGGGAAAGTGTTGGATGGTGTAGGGGTGCAATTTACTATTCCAACTCCAGGAAGGTGCATCAGTAGGGAAAGTGTTGGATGGTGTAGGGGTGCAATTTACTATTCCAACTCCAGGAAGGTGCAGCAGTAGGGAAAGTGTTGGATGGTGTAGGGGTGCAATTTACTATTCCAACTCCAGGAAGGTGCAGCAGTAGGGAAAGTGATGGATGGTGTAGGGGTGCAATTTACTATTCCAACTCCAGGAAGGTGCAGCAGTAGGGAAAGTGTTATGTACTATATGTTAAAATGAATTTAATTTTTGCAAAAAGTTATTGTAAATTTGCATTTCTCTACAACGTTCATTTTTCTCATTTTTTCCATTTATCACTTTTGCAGACAATTGTTTTTGTTTTACATTTCCAATCAATACACAAGTGTCTACTCCAGCCTACAGGCCATTCCCACTGAAGAAGACTCAGCAAGGAAACCAATTTCAAAAAAACAAGGTATTTTTAAACAACATTATAAGGTGCAGCAGTAGGGAAAGTGTTGGATGGTGTAGGGGTGCAATTTACTATTCCAACTCCAGGAAGGTGCATCAGTAGGGAAAGTGTTGGATGGTGTAGGGGTGCAATTTACTATTCTAACTCCAGGAAGGTGCAGCATTAGGGAAAGTGATGGATGGTGTAGGGGTGCAATTTACTATTCCAACTCCAGGAAGGTGCAGCAGTAGGGAAAGTGATGGATGGTGTAGGGGTGCAATTTACTATTCCAACTCCAGGAAGGTGCAGCAGTAGGGAAAGTGTTGGATGGTGTAGGGGTGCAATTTACTATTCTAACTCCAGGAAGGTGCAGCAGAAGGGAAAGTGATGGATGGTGTAGGGGTGCAAATTACTATTCTAACTCCAGGAAGGTGCAGCAGTAGGGAAAGTGTTGGATGGTGTAGGGGTGCAATTTACTATTCTAACTCCAGGAAGGTGCTTCAGTAGGGAAAGTGTTGGATGGTGTAGGGGTGCAATTTACTATTCCAACTCCAGGAAGGTGCAGCAGTAGGGAAAGTGTTGGATGGTGTAGGGGTGCAATTTACTATTCCAACTCCAGGAAGGTGCAGCAGTAGGGAAAGTGTTGGATGGTGTAAATGTTATGTTTTTGGTATTTCATTTATTTTGTCAGGCTAATTTTTTTTTCTTCTCTTCTCTTTTCAGATAATGTCTAGTCTGGAAGCTGCAAAGTTTATTAAATCCAAGAAGGGCAAAAATTTATTAAACCATGGTGGATACATATATAGTAAGGAAAGAATAAGTTTAACTAGAAATCATTGGAGGTGTGTGCAATACTACACTACCCATTGCAGTGGCAGAGCGGTTACTGTTGATAATTTAGTTGTGAAAACTACAGAACATAACCACTCTGCCTCTGCAATGGAGGTAGAAATTAGAGAAACAATAAACGAAATGAAAGCTATTGCAAGCACCTCCAATGATTCTACAGGATCCATTTTAAGAGAGGTTGCACAGCATGTCCCCAGTCATGTTGCTAGTAACATGCCTATAATTCCGAATTTGAGAAGAATTATTCAGAGACAAAAGCAGGCAAGTAACATTCAATTATCTACACCACATTCTTTCTCTGACATTAGAATTCCTCATGATCTTTCTATTTCTTTTTCTGATGAACCTTTCCTTCTGCATGACAACGAAAACCCTCAGAAACGAATTCTCATTTTTAGTACCCCACGTAACCTTGCTAAGTTAGAAAGTAGTGAAATTTGGATGATGGATGGTACGTTTAAAAGTACACCCCATCCTTTCACTCAAATTTACACTATACATGCTAAAATTAACAATAGTGTTATTCCCTTAGTTTATAGTTTGCTACCTGATAAGACTTCTGCAACATACACTGAACTTTTATCAGTGATTAAAAGTAAAACATCTTCAAGTCCTCGAAAAATAATTATTGATTTTGAATTGAGCATGATCAATGTGATCACTAAAACGTACACGGATACCCAAATTCAGGAATGTTTTTTTCATTTTTCGCAGGCATTTTGGCGTAAATTACAGAAAACATCCCTAGTTGCAGAATATTCTCGGGATAGCAAACTACAATTTGAACTAAAAAAATTAACTGCACTTTGTTTTGTTCCTCCCGATAGTGTGGACGAGTACTACACTGCAATTATAGAATCTGTTTATTATACGAGTAACGAAGAAAAATTGGCACCCATTCTAAATTATTTTGAGGACACATGGATTGGACACCTAAGCAGATCGGGTCGCAGGAGGAAGCCACGATTCCATGTGGAGTGGTGGAACTGCTACACGAGTTGTTTAGAGGGAGAAGCAAAAACAAACAATGCCATTGAGGGATGGCATAACTCCTTCAACCACACAATTGGCAAACCACATCCAAACTTCTACTCTTTTTTGGAAACTTTGAAGAAGGAGCAAAGTTTTCAGGAAATGAGAATAGCCCAAACACTCGCAGGTAGTCTAAACCCACGAGTAACAGTCAAAACAAGGGAAATGTCTGAGAGACTATTGGCAATTCTACAACAATTTTCGTTGTGTGTGGCTATAGACTACCTGGAAAATCTTTCTAACATTCTTTCTTTCTAAAATAATGTATTAACTTACTTTCCTGCTTTGCTTCAAAATTTAATATTTTTCAAATTACAATTGGCATACAATTTTTTTTTCTAAAAACTTTTACAAACAAACAAGTCGGGTCCTTTTTTTTTTTTAAACAAATCTTCATTTCAAGAAAAAACTTCCAATGTGTTCAAATTTACTGTCCCACAGTATTTGAACAATTTTTCTAAATCGGAACGCCATTACTATAATTACCGATAACTTCCATTATAATTTCCATCCTAAGAAATCACCAAAAGTCAAACATATCTAAATTCTACACGTCGAACCATAATCAAAAATGCACTTTGCTGCTTAATCACCATTTTTCAATCAATCTTTATTTTCCAAATTTTACAAGTGCGCTATTTTTTTCCAATTCGAAATGAAGATCGACATTACTTTTGTTACTTCCTAAGTAAAGAAATCAACTTTCTGAACAGTAACTTTAAATTCTTTAACAGTTACAAACTTTTTTTAAATAAAAAAATAACTTTTCGCGACCCGACTTAGGCATACATTAATGACATTAATGTGGACATGTTTAAAAACATTTAAGACATCAATTAGTTTTCCCGCAACCTCTCCTTATTCTTTCCTCACTATATATGTATCCCTTTTAAAGGTTTAATCTATAATATCAAATGAAAGTATTTCCTACCTGACCGCAGATCAGCTTCCTGCTGCTTCCTCCTCCGATGCTCTGCAAAATGGCGCATTACGTCGACGCTCACGTCATTACGTCATCGCGTGCATCAAAATATTCAACGGACTACTTTATTTAACTAATCTGTTAATAAATGTTTATAAATGTAAATAAAATATTAATATGTTTTTTGGAAAATGTTACTTACATTGCAAAATTAAATAAAAATATGGTTTATTTTATCCTTATTTTTGTATAAATAAATATTTTCAAAACAATAATTGTTTGCTGTTATTATTTATTAAAAAGTGATTTAATCTTCAAAATTGTAACTATTTATATGTAAATTTACTAAATATGTTCCTTACCTCGACTCTTTTGTCTTTTCCCTTCAAAACTTCCTCTTTCTTCTCTTTCTGATCCTTCTTTTCTTGTTCCGCGGGTTGTATATTCAGAAGCTGCCAAAATAAATGAAGGACAAATAAGCTCATAGACTTCAATGCAAAACCGTGGGAATTTTTTTTTAAAAGTAAGTACTTTTTTTCTTCTCTTTTTTTTTAATATAATATTATTTTTAAAATGCATTTTTTATTACTCTTTAAATATTAAAAATATTTTTATATTTGTAATTTTATATTTAAAATTTCTCTTAATATTTTTTTAAAAAGTCAAAAAGTACTCTTCCATTTTATAGATAATAATTATACTTTATTAATGAAACTTAAAAATACTCTAGTATTAATCATTCTTATTACTGATTAAGTACTCTTAATTTTTTTTTTATTAAATTTATAATATATTTTTTTTCTCAAAAAAAAACTCAAGTAATAACATAATGTAAAAAATACACTTTAAAATTTGAAAAATACTCAAGTATTAATATTTAGTTACTCACTTTTTTTTAAAAAAAAATATTAAATACTCTTTCTATTTAGACTAATTCTCAAGTATTAATTTAACTTTTTACAAACTCACTATTAACTCTAATATGTTTCAAATTAAATTTAAAAATACTCTTTCTTTTTAGAGAAATACTCAAGTATTAATTTAACTATCCTAAAAAACATTTCTATTAGTCAAAATACTCAAGTATTAATATTTTGAAAAACTACTCACTTTTCAAGTATTAATATTTAGTTACTCACTCTTATTTTTTTTATTTTAAATATTAAATACTCTTTCTATTTAGAATAATTCTCAAGTATTAATTTAACTTTAAAAAACTCACTATTAACTCTAATATGTATCAAATTAAATTTAAAAATACTCTTTATATTTAGAGAAATACTCTAGTATTAATTTAACTATCCAAAAACAACATTTCTATTAGACAAAATACTCAAGAATTAATATTTTGTAAAACTACTCACTTTTTAAAAATTATATTTTATTTAATAAAAATTAATTACACGATATATATATTTATTTAAAATAAAATACCAACATTAAAAAATGCGTTGTAATAGTATATGCGTTGTAAAAGTACTTACCATATCACATCATGCGTTGTAAATGCATGCGTTGTAAATGCATGCGTTGTAAAGGCATTTTCAAAGAATGCGTTGTAAAGGTATATGCGTTGTAAAAGTACTTACCATATAATAGCATGCGTTGTAAAAGCATGCGTTGTAAAAGTTTTTGCGTTGTAAAAAATGCGTTGTAATAGCATAGCGTTGTAAAAGTTGCGTTGTAAAGGTAGTTCCCCCCTCGCGTGCTCTGTTGAGCTGCAAAATAAAGTGTGCCGTTGGGGCTGCTCGAGGACAAAGAGAGACACCCCTGGCTCAACGCGTGGTGAGAGAGGCGCCGCTTGGAGAGAGTCAAACTTTGTCTGTCAGATGCCTTCTGACAGTAATGAGTGTTTGGATAACGAGGCAGTAGCCTCATTACTCCACATTCATTTTGAGTTTTTTAGTCGCTGTTTCGGTTTTCTTATTGATGTGCGACACTTTGTCACAGTTGAAGTTGAACAAGGTCAGCGTTGTGATGGGCCGCGGGTAGCAGTCAAGTGGGTTTCATCGCAGATGCTTGTCTTTGTCTGTCACATGACTTGTGTCAGTGATGAGTTTTGAGTGCCGAGGCGGTAGCCTTCAGGCAGGGAGGCGCCGCTCAGAAGCCAACGTTTCAATTTATAGCCCTGCAGAGGAGAGGGGCAATCGTCAGGCAGCAGCCAGCATCGAGCATGTGGAGGAGGCTGCACTGGAAGGGGGCCTCCTCAAATGACTGGTACAATCAGGGAGAATGGCTTGGAGGTGGGACGTAGAGAGGAGTGCAAAGCGGCTAAGGTCAGAGTTGGCAAAGCAGTGGAAGCAGGCACTATTCAAGGGGGGGGGCATCAGGCCCCAGGCACAAGTATCATGGGATAGGGAAGGATGGGAGGTTTGGGGGGGACTGGAGGAGGCAGGGGGAAGCGAGGGAGGGGCGGTGGGGGGGCAAATAGACTGAGGCAATTAACTATGGGGGTTTGGGGAGACGTAGGGGGCCTGGGGGGGGGGAGGGTCGCTGGGGGAGTCAGGGGCCACAAGTATCAATGTGGAGAGGGAGTGGGAGAAGGGTGAGAGGTTAGAGGGGAGAGAGGAGAGGCCAAGTACAGGTTTGAGGAGCAGTTGCCCTCTGTCGTAGGCAGCATGGGGGTGGCTAGAGAGGTCCGCATGGGGGTATAATGTCCCACTGGTCAGAGGAGGGAGGGTGGAGGCAGGTGGGGAAGTGGATCCCAAGCAGGAGGGAGGGTGAGGATGGGGGGCAGTTTGAGGTCGAAGATGGGGGTCGGGTAGTAGGACCCACCACAGCTTTGTTGGCGGCCATGTTCCTTATTCCAATAAGGAGGGGGAGGCAGGAGCGAGGGAGGGAAGGGGTGAGGTAGTGGAACGACAGGGATGGAAAGTCAGGGTATCTGCCAAGGTGTACTCACGTGGGGAGCAAGAGAATGGAGCGCCATGGCAGGGGGGCGATTTCAGCAGGAAAAGCATTGCATGTGGGGGGAGGGGGTTCCACTAATGTTGTACATAGTGTGTTACAGGAGTGTCGTGCAGATCGGGAGATCCAGCACATGGTGATGGTGGGTGTGGAACCCTTTCAGTTGCTTAGGTGGCTGTATACGGTGTGGAGGCAAACCTTAATGCCAGGTAAGGGTGCTAGTGGGAGTGGGGGGAATGGGTGGAGGACAAGAAGAAGGCTTCCATTGGAGTGGAGGCAGGGGATGACCGGTGAGGAAATATGAATTTTGTGATCGGTTATGTCCCCTATCGTAGACCCCAACGGCTCCATGTACATACTATACTTACATGTATGTTCCCTCCTGCTCCAGTTCTGAAGACGCAAATATATGTGCGTCCACCGCCAACATGTCCTCTTTCAGATCCACCATGAATGGGTCAGATATTCCTTTCCTAAGTATGAAAGGCCACCGACTTTATGTGGTTCACTTTCCACATTTCTACAGATTCAGGCGAGTAGGCCCGAATTCTGTCATCAAGCCTTTTCTGCCTTCTGCCTCTGAAAGCTCCAGTCTGAGCCCGCATCTGTGACCATGAACTTTGTCTTACTCCCTGCGCGGCTAACGGTGCCTGATCCAGCCCGTAGCCTGCCAAAAAACTGTATTTCACCTTCAAGATTATCTCCTCCGCCCCTCATCCGACGCATTCCTGTCTAGTAGTTTAGGTAAACATTCCTCCAGCTACCGTGCAAAGGGGCCAGGCCTCGCTGTCCTCATGCAAGTAATTCATAACCCTGTTACCATGGAATATTCCTACCCCCTCGCATCTAGTGTAGACACTTAGACGCTTGTACACGCACTAGTCAGTATAGTCAGTATAGTCAGTATAGAATAAGATTCTATCCTAAGAGACCTCTCTTTTTGGATAACACAGTTCTTTAAACATAGGATATTAGATATGATTTGGGATTAGGTTGACATAACCCCAGACTTTTGTCTCCACATGTAGAGCCAAATGTCAAGTCCCTTTCTCCCTCTAGTTGCACGTCAATCACACGTCATGCGGCTGCGCACGCATCTCTGCCAAATATTTCTGCTGACATTGCAGGATTCTCTTATGGATCCACCCACTTATGACATCATGTATGATGACGTTGTCTAGTTACGCCTATTCTAGTTACGCATGCATAGTTTATTTTTCTTATCAGTTGATACGCCTACTGCATCTGTTTTACTGTAATGCCTTTTCTATAAAAATGATTACCTGTCAATAATATATGCCCTTCCTTCCTGAACTTTCGTGGTGATGGAATAGAACGCCAACAATTCGAATTGTGTTCCTTTGTATAGGAATAAAGCCTTTTTAACCCTCTAATACCACGGATTCTGCCTCTCATTTAATGAGTTATTCTTAATAGACTTTACCGCATAAAAAATAGTACCGGTAACGAAATATTTACCACATAAATTGGCGCCCGAACAGGGACACTTTCTCATCTCACGCGCCGGCGGTGCGTTGCAGGCCCGGTCTCCTGCCACAGCTGAACGGATAAAAACGCGTATCTGCAGGATTTCCTGTATCTCCCTCCGGCCAAACTGGGACGACTGAGGCTGCGATCAACACCCAGACGAGGCGGTGAGAAGTGCGAAGTATCCCGACCAGAGCCTAGCTGAGAGAGCAAGATCCGAGGTATACAGAGACCCGCCAGGTTCCGAAGTTCCGAGTCCAGTCCGGTCCAGTCCAGTTTCAGTTCCGTTCCGAGGCCTTCCGTTCCGAGCTACCCGGTGAGTACCATTACCGGGGAGGCATTTAACGTGCACATAGTCAGTGCCGGTCAAGACGGGTTTGGGTACACAAATCCGGTCTGCACTGTTTTAGCAGTGTATCTGTACTGTTTAGCAGTATATATAGTATGTTTTGCATATAAATAAATATTATCTAGTGTCAGTATTATGTCAGTAACTAGTTTTCTATTAGTTATCATTGTTCGTAAAACTGTTAAGTGTTAAATGTTTTAAATATGTTCTATATATTGTGGTGTGAATGACTGTTCATTATTGTGTTTTTATAAAGTGTGTCCCAGTAATAAGGTCTAAAAATGCCGCTCTTTTCGAAACTAAGACAGATCAAAACTAGAAAAGGTGTACTCGAAGAAGCCGTTCCCATCCCACCTAGGGACACTCCAGGGTACTTTATGTATCATAAACATGGCCTAGATGCCGTATTATTTCTTGATTTATGGGTGGACTACACCAAAGAATTACCAGAGAGTCAGAGATGGCCCGCAGCGGGGACCTGGGATGCAGATTGCATCATGAGAGTAGAAGAAGAATTATGGAAAAAGAAAGCCAGACAGTCACAGAAAGATGCCATTGAATTATGGCGTAAAGAATCGTATAGACGTACGGAAAAAGCACTTAGACAGGAAGATAAGAGTAAGGAGAATTCAAATAAAGTCCGAGAAAATCTGTTAATTGAGGAAGGTACCCGAGTAAAATCAGAACAAATAGACAGACAAAGAAACGCCCTTATGAACGGTATGTATCCACTTCTGGCCGAAGGGTTACCTAAGGCTACTCCGGAAATACCAAAAGACTTGCCACCCCCATTGTTTCCGATAAAAGCACATCCCAAGGGGCATCCCAGAACCGCAGAAGATGTTTTCCTTTCCTCTTATTTAGACGACGCAGCTCCCGAGTATGCTAATACCGCACCACATAGACCGCTTGCCGATGATGTGCATCGCCAAGATTCTCCGTCTGTACCTCCACAACAACAAGCTTCGACACACATTCCGACAAGCACATCTGTTTCTACAGCTTTTCCCGCAACGACGGTTGCTGTCTCACCTTCAACAAATCCTTTCACGTCCAGCACCCCAGACGGTGCTATAGGAGGTACGACAGACATTTTTTCTACGCCACCCAGAGGAGATAAATTTTCCCTTAGAGAATTAGCACACCAACGTACGCCCAAACTAGCAACCCCCGACATGCTCAAGGAACTTCTAGTAGATTGTAGATATGATCCTGTGCCCGGTAAACGGGACGAAATGCTGCTGTCATCATTACGTATTCGACGAGCTGCAATATATTTAACGAAGCTACCAGGAATGGCTACACATTTAGAAAATATATATCACTTTGTCCAGTCAGGACGAGGTCCTGAAAGTATTAGCAGAGCCATGGAGTACCAGAAAGCGGAGGTACAGGGACAACTGTTACGTTTCCTCATAAACTGTGTAATCAGAAATCAAGACCGGCCTGGGGTAAATACGGAAGAAATGCAAAAACTTGTCACTTGGGGTAAGAATATATCAGAAGGGAGACATGATAAACTGTTATGTATAGTAGCTATGTACCGAAAGATCCGCAAAGAAGTAGAACGAATACACGAAGAAAGATTAGAGGTAGACGCCGCTGACCTAAACAGAGAGGAGGAGGAGCAAGAATCAGACCAAGTAGACACAATAGCTTATGTAGGTAGAGGAAGATCCCATAATAATACCAGAGGTTTTAACGACCCAATACGTCCAATACGTCCAGAATGTAATAGACATCTTCCAAACCCTATGCTAAATACAAAATCCCCTGAACACTTATTCCAAGCCGCTGATAAATTACTCCGAGATCGAAGGGGGTACCACGTGCTCGATTCCATGGACGAACAAGAATTAGCCAGGTCAGCAGTACAATGGGCTGACAGTCCCGGCGAATACAATGACGATGTACTTGCACACACGTTTCTGAATCTAGACCCATATGAACAACGTTTAGCTAGTATATACATGATTCAACACCTCCTTATATTATATAAAAACCAACACTCCGATCCAGGACCCTTACCTGACATATTGACAGAACTACTCACGAATATATGGAGAGGGTCAGGTACTGATTTGATTAAGGAAATTCTAGAATCTCGAAATCAATATTTAAATTTCGTATGCCCAGAACACGTTCCAGTTCCCATCATGGGGAGAAAAATGTATCACATAGATAGACAGAACCCGTTACGCGAAGTACACCCAATTAGAGGTGCCGGTGATAATTTTACACGCGTGTTTGTATACACGCCTATAACTAAACTAGAATTATTAGAAATGAAGAAAGTAGTACCCAGCCATGACAAGGACCCAGCAGGTTTCCACCGTGAGATAAAAGACATGTTACTCATGGGAGAGTATACTTACCCCGATATTATGAAAATATTAAAAGTCCTGTTACCCGCCGGTGTTTATGAGAAACTCAAAGAAAAGGAATGGGAGGTGGGAGACCAAAAGATAGATTGGACAGCATTAGAAAACGAAGAAAAGGCCCGAGCTGCAGGAGCAGGGCTTGGGGATAAGACTACAGCATTAGCAGGATTACTAATACAGGTACTGCCACGTTTATTGACTACGAAAAAGGAAGACTGGGGTGCAATCTCAGCCTGTAAACAAAAACCAGATGAAGACACTAGTGATTTTTATTCCCGATTTGAAAAATGTTTTAGTATAAATAGTGGTATAAAAGCCAGTAGTGAGTCATATCCACATCTGTTTGTGACAAAATTAGTTGAAAATTCTCTGCTACAAGTCAAGAATAGAGTATTAAAATTCGAAAGTACCTGGCAAGGTAATACCCCATCACAGATGCTACAGATGTTACAATATCACCACAATAGAATTAGAGAAGAACAAGAACACGAACAAAGACGTATGAAAGATACAAAAATGAAAATGCTTGTTGCACAGTCAGTTCCAGCCGATAATCATCAAAAGGGTGATTCCGCAAGTCCTGCGAAAGGGACATGCAACTACTGTAAACAACCAGGTCATTATATACACGATTGTCCAGTCCTGAAACATAATATTGCCACAGGTAGAACACATGAGAGACCACGTCCCCCTAGACAGGATCAGAATCAACAGCAACTGCCTCAGCAGGCACAACCTAGGTTAGCTCCGCAACAATTAGCTCCGCAACAGGCAGCTCCACAACAGATCGTAGCACCACCACAAGCGCAGCCTGTTGCTGCAACACAAGCAACAACACAACAAATGTATCAGTACGCACAAACAGATTATCCCGATTATCAACGATACTCATGAGATAGCCTAGAGAGGGAAGTTGGCTTACCCCTTATAGAGGTTCCTGTAGACCAAGAGGGACCTTATGTACATAGTGAACTATTAGGGGACGACAGAAAGTTTTTACTTGATACAGGGGCAAGCAGAACAACTATAAGACGCAGTGAAGTTCCAGGGGCACCCCTCTCAGGCTCACAAAATATTTCCCTTGGATTCTCAGGAAAACCTATAATTAATGACGTAACACAACCTCTTCCACTTACAGTCGGTCCATTGACACGTACTACAGATTTATTGCTTACTAACTCATGTCCAGAAAACTTGTTAGGTATAAAAACATTGAAAGCTCTAGGAGCCATAATATGTTGCTCTCCGGAAGGAGTACGACTATTTTTACGTGACTTTAAAGGTCACTACGTATCCAGAGACATGGATCACCGACTGCAGAATTTACCTACACATCTGTGGGCACAAGGCCCAACTGATGTTGGTTGCATGAACATTACACCATATCGAGTCACACTGAAAACAGGAGTAGTACTACCACGAATGCGACAATACAAGTTACCACCAGATGCTGTAGTGGCTTTACTGCAAATCATTGACGAGCTTATTGCCCAAGGAGTGGTTGTCGAAACTGACTCCAATGTATGTAATTCCCCGATAATTCCGATTCTTAAAAGAACGGATCCAAAAGCACCACCAGTATATCGATTGGTTATTGATCTGCGCGAATTAAATAAATGTATTGTACCACAATACCCTGTGGTCCCAGATATCTCCTCATTACTCACAGCTATTGACTCAGAGGCAACGTTCTTCACTGTAATTGATCTCAAGAATGCTTTCTTTAGTGTCCCAATAGATCCGGAAAGTCAATATTTGTTCGGTTTTAGTTTAAATGGACGAAGCTTTAAATTCACACGCGCACCTCAAGGATTTACAGAAAGCCCCAGCATCTATAGCCAAGCACTGAAACGAGAACTTGACAGTATCCACATGCCAGTTAACACTGCCTTGCTCCAATATGTCGATGATCTGCTGATCACCGCCCGAAGCGAACCTGAATGTGAAATAGCGTCACTGACGGTTTTGAAATTTCTGGCTGACAAGGGGCACAAGGTGTCCCCTTCTAAGCTGCAATTCTGTGTCCAGCGAGTTGTTTACCTTGGGCACTCGCTGTCCAAGGAGGGAAGGCAGCTTACACCCGATCGCATCCAGTTAATTGCTAACATGCCACCACCCAAGACACAAAAGGAGGTGCGGGCTTTTATAGGCCTCACTTCATACTGTAGGCAGTGGATCCCTCAATATGCATTTCTAGCAAAACCACTCATCCAGTTGACAACACAGGAGGCAGCCACATCGACTGTCCTCCCTTGGACTCCAGAACATACACACGCTTTCGAAAGCTTAAAGAAAGCTTTATGTCAAGCACCTGTCCTAGCAACACCATGTTACAGTAAACAGTTTACACTCTTCGTTACAGAACGCGAAGGTACTGCTTTGTCAGTACTCACTCAGGAACAAGCAGGATCACACAAACCATGTGCTTATTTCTCTAGTACATTAGATCCAGTAGCGCAGGCACTTCCAGCGTGCCTAAAATCAGTGGCAGCAACAGCTTTAGCAATCAGACAAAGCGATGCCATAGTGTTAGGACATCAATTAACAGTACAAGTACCACACGCAGTAGAGGTTCTCTTGAACCGCACACAAACACAACACTTGACTATAGCAAGACTCACCGGTTACGAATTAACATTGTTTCAGCCACACATAGAAATCAGACGTTGTAATACGTTAAATCCTGCCACACTGTTACCAGTAGGCTGAACAGATCCATTGGCACATGATTGTGTCGAAGTCATTACTATCACGACGAAACCCAGACAAGACTTGACAGATATCCCTTTGACAGATCCAGACTTGACATTATATGTAGATGGGTCATGTATGAGAACAAGTACAGGAGAGTTAGTGGCCGCTTACGCAGTCACAACAGACACTGAAGTCATTGAAACAAATTGTATTAATACTTTGTCAGCTCAAGCAGCAGAGCTCATCGCTCTGACACAAGCCTGTATTCAAGCCACAAATAAAAAAGTCAACATATACACAGATTCACGTTATGCATTCGGAGTCGTCCATGACTTCGGCGTACTGTGGCGAGAGAGAGGTTATTTAACTTCTCACGGTGCCCACATTCAACACGGACCCCTCATTCAAGCCCTATTAGACGCGATTCATCTACCTACTACAATATCGATTATGAAATGCAAAGCCCACACAAAAGTTACCGATATTATTTCTCAGGGTAATGACCTAGCTGACAGAACAGCTAAACAGACTGCTCAGAATCAGACTCACACAACTGACATGACAAAGACAATAGTCCTGACACCAACACATTGCATGACAGTTAAGGATCCCGCCCTTGATGTAATTGACATACAGACACATGCTACACCAGAAGAAATAAAGAAATGGACTGAATTAGGAGGGATCCAAACAGATCAAGGATGGATGACGAAGGAAAAATCTATATGGTTTCTTCCCGACTCAATGGTCCAAGTCATCATTAACACTATACATAGTCCAGCGCACCTAGGAGAAAAAGCAATGCTAGACAGCATTCAACACATTTGGTTCAACAAACATTTACGAGCCGCAGCTAAACAAAAAGTTCGTACCTGTATGATATGTTGTCAGTTTAATCCAGGTAAAAGCATCCCCGTAGAACAGGGTGGATTCCAAACTCCCGATCATGCTTTTGAAGTCCTCCAGATGGATTATATCCAGATGGAACGATGTCGAGGATTCAAATATGTTCTCGTAGTTGTCTGTGCTCTTTCCCGTTGGACAGAAGCATACCCGGTTTCAGATTACACTGCCCCGACTACTGCCAAACAGTTAGTTCGAGAATTCTTCCCACGGTACGGTTTACCACATGTTGTCTACTCAGATAACGGCCAGCCATTCTCATCCGAGCTAATGAAACATGTTTCACTTCTATTAGGCTATCAATGGAAATTTCACTGTGTCCGACATCCCGAGGCGGCAGGTCTCGTGGAACGTCATAATCAAACTCTGAAAATTAGATTGTCCAAAATATGTAGAGAGAAAGGAGTCGATTGGATAGTAGCCTTACCAGTTGCGCTCTTTTACATGAGAATGGTAGCACATTCTCGAATAGGGCTATCCCCGTATGAGGTGATCTTCGGTAGACCACCAAATATGTGGGGGACGCCTATACCTCGTAAAATCACTGATGTTGACTGTAATATGCTGACAGATTACCTGGCTTCCTTGATGTCTGCACTACAATCTTGTCGTTCACAGGTATCCGCAGCTTTTCCCGACAATACTGAGGTGAAACCCCATGACGTGGTTCCTGGGGACTTGGTGTTGGTCAGGAATTTTGACCGGAAAACCCAACTGGATCCTAGGTGGAAGTCACCGAAGTTAGTTCTACTTACCACAAGGACAGCTGTGAAAATCGAGGGAAGAAAAGGGTGGTTGCACTCGAGTCATATCAAGAAATTTTATGGACTACCATCCAGCGTAGAGACTCAACCCTGTATTCCCTCACAAACAGACTCAAAGCTCCCTTTGGCGGAATTAACGAAACAAGAACTGTATAAACTAAAATTGAGGTCCAGTAAGTCAGACAATTTGATTGTTTAAGTCCTCTCCAAGGTGAATCGGTTGAATTTGTCCCTGACATGTATCTTCTGGACCGGAATAGAGAAAGAAATAATCAAATGCTGCCCAAAAAGCATGCGTATTGTAAATCATTTCGTAGTCATTGTACAGTAACATTATTAATTTTGTTTTTTCTAAGTCTTCTGATCATCATTTTCAGCATCCTATTGCACATGTATTACCCTATTCCTAAGCATGCTTATAATATAACTGCAGAACATTCTTTTAGTGAATTACCTCCACATGAATTGTCTTATAGATTTGCGCTGCGCAATAACACATTCATTAGTATGCTACATCATTCCCATCAAACCAGCAATGCCACAAATTGTTGGATATGTGGCCGACTCCCTCCCTATCAGAACTATAAGGGAGTTTTGCCCCTCTTTCCCTATCCGTTCACACACAATGGCTCCTGTGGAGCATGGTTTAGTTTGATCAATTCCCTAGATTCGAATTCCGCAGTTTATCAAGACAACTGGGTATGGGGAAACCTGAACTTAGTTTTGCTTAAAGTCTGTTACCCTAACAAGGAGGGACTTCCCAAAAGAACAGGAACTGATCTAGAAAATGAAGTATATGGATTAGGTAATTTTACACTTAACCTCATGATCCTGAACGTTGAATCTGAAGCTACACCAATCTTGCCCGCCATGTCCGTATTCCCAGTAAAAGGGGAACTATGCATAAGAAAGAATGGTTCCATACACATGGGCCATAGTAAATGCACCACTGTAATAAAATTCAGTGATCAAGGCAAGTCTACATTTAGAGCTTCCCGTCATTCCTACTTCATATGTGGCCAGATCGCATATATACGTCTACCTTTAGATTGGGATGGTACCTGTTACATAGCATTCCTCCTACCACCTGTTTTCCTAGCTCCTCCTGATTATCACAGAAATACTCATTTAGTACACAATAGACAGCAGAGAGATCTCCCAATTGTTGATTACACTGAAACAGCATGGGAAAAGTACACAGATTTCAATAAAGGTTTCTTCCCCTATATAGGTACAGTCACCAATAGTAAGCTAATACGTAGATTAACCAGAACCCTTGAAGCAGTAGTGAACGAAACTATTTCCGCCTTAGGCAATTTAACAGAAGAGCAGTCTGCTATGCGGATTGTTGTGCTTCAAAATCGTCTTGTCCTTGACGTCATCCTAGCCGATAGGGGCGGAGCTTGTAGGGTCATCGGATCAAGTTGCTGCATTTTCATACCAGAAAATTCGCCGTCAGTATATAAAGCCATAACCCGCCTTCATAAGATTGTAAGCCAGATACACCAGAGTCCAGGCACCTGGACTTGGTCCGGTTGGTTCTGGGGCGTGTTGTCAGCCTGGGGATGGAGAATCCTCTCCTTCCTAGGTATTGGCTTTCTCATACTATTCAGTTGCTGCTTATGTCTACAATGTGGGCCAGCGATTTGTGGTCTGTGTGCCACCTCGTGTATCCCACATCCAAGTTTTCGTTCGAGATCCCGGAAGAAGAAAGAAGAACAAATGATGCTATATGAACAGATCAATGGATTGATGAAGATCGATATCTCCTAAGGGGACAAGGAGGGAATGAGGAAATATGAATTTTGTGATCGGTTATGTCCCCTATCGTAGACCCCAACGGCTCCATGTACATACTATACGTACATGTATGTTCCCTCCTGCTCCAGTTCTGAAGACGCAAATATATGTGCGTCCACCGCCAACATGTCCTCTTTCAGATCCACCATGAATGGGTCAGATATTCCTTTCCTAAGTATGAAAGGCCACCGACTTTATGTGGTTCACTTTCCACATTTCTACAGATTCAGGCGAGTAGGCCCGAATTCTGTCATCAAGCCTTTTCTGCCTTCTGCCTCTGAAAGCTCCAGTCTGAGTCCGCATCTGTGACCATGAACTTTGTCTTACTCCCTGCGCGGCTAACGGTGCCTGATCCAGCCCGTAGCCTGCCAAAAAACTGTATTTCACCTTCAAGATTATCTCCTCCGCCCCTCATCCGACGCATTCCTGTCTAGTAGTTTAGGTAAACATTCCTCCAGCTACCGTGCAAAGGGGCCAGGCCTCGCTGTCCTCATGCAAGTAATTCATAACCCTGTTACCATGGAATATTCCTACCCCCTCGCATCTAGTGTAGACACTTAGACGCTTGTACACGCACTAGTCAGTATAGTCAGTATAGTCAGTATAGAATAAGATTCTATCCTAAGAGACCTCTCTTTTTGGATAACACAGTTCTTTAAACATAGGATATTAGATATGATTTGGGATTAGGTTGACATAACCCCAGACTTTTGTCTCCACATGTAGAGCCAAATGTCAAGTCCCTTTCTCCCTCTAGTTGCACGTCAATCACACGTCATGCGGCTGCGCACGCATCTCTGCCAAATATTTCTGCTGACATTGCAGGATTCTCTTATGGATCCACCCACTTATGACATCATGTATGATGACGTTGTCTAGTTACGCCTATTCTAGTTACGCATGCATAGTTTATTTTTCTTATCAGTTGATACGCCTACTGCATCTGTTTTACTGTAATGCCTTTTCTATAAAAATGATTACCTGTCAATAATATATGCCCTTCCTTCCTGAACTTTCGTGGTGATGGAATAGAACGCCAACAATTCGAATTGTGTTCCTTTGTATAGGAATAAAGCCTTTTTAACCCTCTAATACCACGGATTCTGCCTCTCATTTAATGAGTTATTCTTAATAGACTTTACCGCATAAAAAATAGTACCGGTAACGAAATATTTACCACACCGGGATAGAGGGGATGTTCAACTGAGGAAAGGTTTGTACGTAAAAGATGCCGGGGGGGACAAAGGCACAGTTGTCAGCAGTGGCAATCACCGTGGGCGAGTCTAAAAATGTATTGGAGTGGGGTGGGGACATCAGATCAAGGGGCCCAGGCCACACTGGTTATGCCGCAGGAGAGAGTTGAAGATAACGGAGCACAGTAGAATAAGGAAGCACGGGACAGGGGGGGCAAGGAGAGTTAAGAATTTAAGATTAAGAAGCTCCCTTATATGGGGGTGATGAAATCCCTGGGTGTCCATTTAATGCTGGCTTCTAAGGAGAACATTTGGAAGGGGGAGTTTGTGGAGACGTTAAATCTTCTTCACAGGGAACTGTGGGCAAAAGAGGGTTCCAGGAAGAAAAAGTATGAGCTGTCCAAGTGGCCCAAGATGCCAGCAACCACAGAGAACGGGACAGCGGCATTCTTAATTTTCATAAGCGTATACTGCGAAAAGTGCCCAGAGCGTTGTGTGTCCATATTTAAATATATGGACGTGATCAGGAGGGATCAGATCACATACAGGGGGCAGGCTTGGGTGCAATACGATGAGGAGTTTTGCACATGTTTATCATGGAACCCCGAGGCAAAGTGGGGGGAGATTGATAATGACCTGTGGCACCAATGGGCCCAGAAAGGTTTGTGAAAACTATTTTAACCATAAGTGGCCATCCACTGGTATACTGACCCTTTCAGCAGCATCCTACCCGTGGAGGGGTGAGGGTGGGGGCAAAGACACAGATGCGATCGGGACATGATGAGACTTTAACATGGGTTCATGTACGAAAGACTACTGGAAATTCTGGCACAAGTGCTCAAAGTGTGCAGGGTGACGCACACTGGCGCAGTGCTGTGGAGCAGGGGGGCAGCAGTCCGGGTCAACAGACAGGACAATGGAATAAATACCAGGGGCCTGCCAGCGGGCAGCAGGGTAATCAGGGCAGCAGGGAACTGAGGAGAGCGCGGGTCCCTTGGGGACATGGGCAAAGGCTCATACCCCAATTAAGGTGGAGTGCTTGGATTATGGACGGCCCAATATTTCAAAAGAGACGACGCAGAATTGTTGAGTGCAGATTTTTGGGAGGATTTCAAGCTGAGTTACGAGGGTCCAAGGTCACGTCGGTGGGTGGAGAATTTTAAGTCAGCGCAGTTACACAAACAAGTGGTGCGGGCAAAGCTCATAAAAGAGGTACAAGAGGGCAGGATGGAGGGCCGTTTCAGCATATGGCCAATGCGTGACTTGATCGTTTCACCCATTGGTGTGGTGCCACAGAAGCTCAAGGGTTCATTCAGGTTAGTAAACACGTGCCATGACCGGAAGGGAGCTTGGTCAATGATTACATATTGGAGCAGGTATCATTGGTATCTTACTCCTCAGTGGATGTGGCAATGGCATTGGTGGAACATCTCAGTCATGGCACCCTGTTGGCTAAGTGTGATATAAAGTCAGGTTTAAGGCTGTTGCTTGTGCACCCGGAGGATTTCCAGTTGCTGGGGATACAGTTTCACAGGGTCCTGGTATGTGGACAAAGCTCTCCCCATGGGGTGCTCCATATCCTGCGCGCTTTTCAAGTGCTTCAGTTCCTCTTTACAGTGGGGTTTCACATGGCAGAGGGGGTGGGCCACAGTGACACACTACCTGGACAATTTAGGTTTTGTGGGTCAACCCGGTTTTGTGGACTGTCGGCAGCAGTTGGCAAGTTTTCAAGAGCTCATGGGTGACATTGAGGTGCCGCTGGCACCGGAAAAGACAGTAGGACAAAACACAGGGCTTTCATTTCTGGGCATTGAGCTAGATTCAGTAACCATGGAGGCATGCCTACCGGTGGACAAAAACATCCATATGCAGCTATTGCTAGACTTCATGCTAGAAAAACAAAAGGTAACTGTCAGGGAGGTGCAGGTTCTGCTCGGCCATCTCAACTTTGCGTGCAGGGTAGTGAGGAAAGGGAGGTCTTTTTGAAGATGGCTAGGCTTGTAACTAGTGGGGCTATCGCTGTCACATCACCACATCAGATTGTCGGAATGTGTGAAAAAGGATCTAGGTATGTGGTACTGGTTTTTGGATGATTTCAGTGGCATCTCGGTGGTGGCTCCGCGGTAGTGTGACTGGGATGTACAGATACACTCCAATTGCACGGGAGGTCTGGCTTTCAGTTTGTACTGGTGGGGCAGGTGGTGTGCAGAAGAGTGGCCGTGGAATGGAAGCAGGAGTGTAGGAGCATCACTTTTCTGGAATTTTTCCCCCCGGTAGTGGCTGTGATGCTCTGGGGTAAGGAACAGACGCACAAGAAGATATTGTTTCGAATTGACAATATGGCTGTGGTGCATGTGGTCAATAAGCATTCTGCAAGGGCCTAGCAGGTGCTCAAACTGTTGAGAGTTTTTGTGATGGGTTGCTTGAGACATGATGTGGTTTTCAGGGCTAGACACGTGCAGTGGGTGGACATCGATATTGCGGATGCTCTCTCTCGTTTACAGTGGGAGAGGTTCAATGGGCTGGCCACGGACGCAGACAAAGTCAAGACACCGATGCCGGCAGAAAAGTGGAGCATAGGTGAGAAAGGATGCTTTAGTTGGTGGTAGGGTCTCTGGCAGAATCTACCAGGAAGTTATATGCGCAGACTTGGCAGAAGTTCCTAGCCAGCGGGGCGAATCGGAGGTTGGAGATTTGGAACAGGGAAGAGGACATGGTGCAGTACATGCTACCGTTGATTGAGAAGGGTTTATCTAGAATCTGGATCACAGGGTAGCTTGCAGGCATTGCGTTTATGGGCAATCTCCTATGCTCCATTAGCCTGGGATCTGAGGAGGATGATTTTCAAGGGGTGGGCGAGAGAATGGGGTTGCCAATCCCTAATGCAGAAGTCATTATCAAGGCAATTTTTTGGCAAAGCGGTGGACGTCCTACCGGCCATATGCAGCAGCAGGGAAGAAACTATTTTGTTCTCAATGCTAATGCCATGGATGTTTTTTGGGGCTTTCAGGGTGTCCAAAATGTTAGGGCGAGGTGGAGGTTACAGGGTTAATCTGGGAGGATGTTGTGGGTATGGAGGACAGCTTAGAGCTGTGTATTTGCCATTCTAAGACAGATAAAAATGGCCAGTTGGAAGACAGAAGTGTTGCAGCCATTCCCAGTTCAGGGCCTATGTCCAGTGAGGTGGGTCACAAAACTTAGGGCGAGTAGTGGGGCTTCGCAAGGGGCGTTTTTTTGACACGTAAATGGCACGTGGGTGACGCCTTTTCACATCTTTTGGGTTGTGAGAAAAGCATTAACAGCATTTGTGGAACCTCCCTGGGATTGTGAGACCCGTTCTTTCAGGATCGGAGTGGCCACGGAAGCGGATGAGGTCGGGACAGGATCATGCAACTGGGACGGCGGTCGTCAGATAGCTTTTGTCGATATGCGAGGTTGAGACAGGGGGATGTTAATAGACATTTTCTTTGTATCTCATATATACAGTTATTGTCAGGTGCAATGGCTGGTCCGTAGTCAGTTGAGATATTGATTTGGATAGTAGGACATTATTTTGTTAAATGGGAGGAGCGGTATGAAGTCCAGAAGGAGAAAGGTGCCAATCTTGGGCTCGATCGTTGGCCGGTTAAAGTTACATGGCATGGAAAAGTGGTATGCGGTGAAACAAACTGTTGCAATGTTTGAGTATGTTCTTGAGAATGCACACATGTCCGGATATTTTGGTGCTCCACTTGGGGGAAAAGAACATGCTGGTGAGTAAGGGACTGGCTTTGTTGAAGGGGGATATCTTGAAGATTGGGAGACGGTGGGCGGACATTTTAGTTCTTTGGACAGGGTTTATCCCAAAGGGGCAATGGAGGGGGGGGGGGGGGACAGGCCCACAACCATGGATAAGGCCTGGTACAAGATTAAACGAGATATGCTTGTTTTCTGTAGGGACAAGGGTTTTGGCTGGGTGGAGCACTCAGAATTGAAATATGACACCCTGGAATTTTTTTTTTAGAGGGGACGGTGTTCACTTGTCTGGCTATGGGATGGAGCTCTACCAGATGCAAGTGAACGAGATGCTGGAGAACACACTCAATGTGAGGCGGGGGAACAGGGATTTCTGGGGGGATAGTCAGAAAGACGGTGCCTTTCTGAGTGGCGGTTGCTAGTTTCAATTGCCATTTTGCTAGATTAAGATGATTATTGTGAACATAGGTGAATCAGGACAATGCGGGGTGGCAATAAAGTTACGTCTGAAGGAAGTAAGATATTAAAAGTTAAGGTATAGCCTACTTAGATAGTTAGATGTTTACAGATGTAGGTTAAAGTGCTAAGGGAGTAAAGGTCAACAGTTTAATAAAAAGAAAGGATTTACAAAGTTGCAAGTTAAAAGGTGTAAGGGGGATTGTTGGGGTAAGGGGGTAATGCTGTAGGTAATTTGTTGTATAGTGAGGCTTAGTTTTGTAAGGCTAAGGCCTAGGGTGAAATTTGTATGTTTTTAATAAAGTGACCTTTTTCATACACTAAGACAGCAAGTATGAGGTCTGTGATGCTCGCCTTCATGCCAATGAAATGCAGAATTTGTCATAACCTACCTACCACATACACCGCGCCTGCTTACAGGATGCTTTGATGTGTCAATGTGTCATTTTACAGAAATTATAGCCACTGTTGGTTAGTTTGGGACAGTGCTTAATTTGTAAAAAAAAAAAAGTATGTGTCGGTGCCCTTATTACCACTTATTGCCTCTGCCAAAGATGCCAATGACAATACCAAGACAACTACTAACCATCACACTCCTACAAGTGTGATAATTCAGACTATTCCAGGTCTCTCAAAGCTATAGGAACGGTGTGGAATAGTCTAAATTGTCATTTTTATGTGTTTTAATTTTATAAAAACTGTTGTACTCGTCTTAAAATTAAACATACAGTAATACCATGTGGTGGTGAGCACCGGATACCACTGGCTCAATTTAATTTTGGTCTGGCACATATGTTTCTTACACTCAACTACTGTAGTGAATTCTTGGAACAATTGCCTAGCACAGACAGTGAACACAACAAATCAGTTAACTAAAAAGCCAGTTACATAAACAGGATCTCACCTTCTGAAGCTATTGGCTATGACAATGGTTTTAGCAATGTAGCACAGACTAAAGAATTAATAAACATTGGCAAAGCTAATAGGTCTTGTTTATGCAAGAGCAATTGGCTTTGCCAATGTGTTTTAGCCATGTTGTACACCAGCATGGCTGCTGGTCAGCATGGCTAAACATTAGTGGCATAGAGGAGGGTGGCATGAACTGACGTAGAGTGGAATGGCGAAGAGTGGAGTAAAGTGTTGTAGAGTGGAGTGGCAGAGAGTGTCGTGTATTGGAGTGGCATAGTATGGAGTCACGTAGAGGGGCATACCCAAACTGGCATAGAGCAAAGTGGACTGGTGTAGAATATAGTGGCGTAGAGTGCAGTGACATTGCATTCAGCTGCGTACAATGCAGCATCGTAGAATGCAGTGGCATAGATTAGGGTGGTTCATAGTAAAGTACAGTGGCGCAGAGTGGCGCGGAGTATAGTAGAGTGCAGTGGCATAGAGTAGAGTGGTGCATAGTGGAGTGGCATAGAGTTGAGTGATGCAGAGGGCAGTGGCGCACAGTAGAGTTGAGTGGCATAGAGTGCAGTTGCGTAGAGTGCAGAGTAGAGTCAAGTGGCATAGAGTGCAGTGGTGTAGAGTGGTGCAGAGTAGAAGAGCGTAGAGTGGTGCATAGTAGAGTATAGTGGCGTACAGTGTAGTGGCATAGAGTGGAGTAGTGCAGAATAGAGTGGCATAGAGTTCAGTGACGGAGAGTGCAGTGTTGCAAAGTAAAGTGTAAAAGAGTGCAGTAGTGTGGAGTAAAGTAGCATAGAGTGCAGTTGTGTAGAGTTGCATTGGTGTGTAGTGGTGTAGAGAAGAGAAGCGTAGAGTTGAGTGGCATAGAGTGAGGCACGTAGAGTAGATTGTTTTGGAATAGAGTGAAGTGGTGTAGAGTGGAGCAGTGCAGGGTAGAGTGCAGTTGCGTAGAGTGGAGTTGAGTGTAATGGCATAGATTAGAGTGGTGTAGAGGGCAGTGATGCAGAGTAGATTAGAGTGGTGTACAGTGGATCAGCGTAGAGTGCAGGGGCATAGAGTTGAGTGCTACAGTGTAAAGTGTATTGGCGAAGACTAGTGTACTGGCAAAGAGTGCAGTGGCACAGAGTGGAGTACAGTGCAGTGGTGCAGAGTAGCGCGGAGTGGCGTAGAGTATTCATGGTGTGGTAGCACACTGCCATTACAGACAACAGATTTTCAGTTGAAATGACCATTACATTTGCACAGACATACAGTTTTACTAATAAAATTATACAGTGCACAGACAAAAATGTGTAGAAGTTGCATCTCTAAGTGTAATGATTTGTTTTGATCATATTAAAGTATTTGTTTCCAACATACTTCAAAAATAACAAATGTGCTTCATTTGTGTTCCTAATTCTGATATATTCTCAAATACTTGCACAGTTCATTTAAATGTTGTCATGTGCTAGAAAAAATCTCTTTCCTACCCCCCAGTATCCAACAAGATTGTCACATAAATCCTCTCGCTTTGAAGTCAGAGAAAGAAAAGTAAACAAGCACCCTTGGAAGACAGCGCTTGACATTTTACCACTATCTTTGAATGCACAGCAAATGTGATAAGATAAGATCAAGATTTACAGGCAGGTTTACAGAAAGGGAGCACTCGGAAGAATACTGTAAATAAGGTTTTAGAAAGGGAAGGTACAAACTCATGCTGGACAGCGTAAAACACACAAAGCCAGCGAATGGAAAGCAAGAAAACATGAGTTACAAACCACAAAGCCAATGGCTAGCAACGGGTAGAATGCATTCCTAGGTCAACTTTGTGAATGTCCCGTAGATGTCTTTAGCAAACCAGTAATCCTACGACTAAGTAGGAAAACTAGTGTCACTGCTCATCTTTCTGCCGCCCATTGGCTTCCCATACGCAAACATTGTCTGTTCAAGGTCCTTGGTTTCTGTCACAAGGCATTATACAGCCTGCCTCAGACAGTTACATGGATTTTCTTCTCTCTTTTTATACCTCTGGGCACTGTCCTCACTTCAGCACCTTGCTAATTTTCCCAAATTCAGGAAAGCTTATATAGGCGGTCGCTCTTTCCCAGTGGTCACCTCTCAAGCTAGGAATGCTGTTCATTTGTTCATTTGTCCATTTGTGCAGAAAAGCATTTTCTCCCATTCCATGGGCTTCTCAAAACTCACATATTTTCTTCCTAACCCCCTGTGACACCGTTCTGTCAATGCCAGGATGCCACTCATTGGGGTATTTGCGCTCTTCACTACAATCAATTAACAGTGGCGCCATCTTGGAGTAGGATCTTCTCAATTGTGTTTGATATGTATCCTGGTGAATGATACTACAATTCATAATCAGTCTTATAACACTAAATGTAACAGCAACTTCGAAGAATATGGTAATTACAAGTTGCCAGCAATTAAAAATGTTGGCACATTCTGTTGCTCCCCTGGGCCCTATAATCACTTCTCCTGGTTTCTGCTGTAACATCACAATGTCTGGCCATTAATTTCCAATAATTGTATGTGCATGCCGAATTTTAATTCATAGTTTACTCGTGCTACATGTCACTTGCCTTACTACAACAGTGCTTCTCTTATGCCACATATCAATGGCTCTACATACTTCATTGGGGTCTCACTCATAACACATATCTCACACCTTATAAACCAGCAGGGTCTCACTCATACTACATATCAGCGGACTCACATCAGCAGGACTTCTCTCATACCGCACATCAATGGCGTCATACACTTTAGAAGGGTCTCACGTATACATCATATCCTTGGCCTCATGTACCAGCAGGGTCTCACTTCAGCAGGGCTTCACTCATACCACACATCAATGACATCACACGCTGTAGCAAGGTCTCACTTAACCCCATGTCATTGGTCTCTTATACCAGCAAGGGTCTCACTCATACTACATATCACTGGGCTCACTTCAGTAGGGCATCACTCATATCACACATCGATGGCATCATACACTTTAGAAGGGTCTCACGTATACACCATATCCTTGGCCTCATGTACCAGCAGGGTCTCACTTCAGCAGGGCTTCACTCATACCACACATCAATGACATCACACGCTGTAGCAAGGTCTCACTTAACCCCATGTCATTGGTCTCTTATACCAGCAAGGGTCTCACTCATACTACATATCACTGGTCTCACTTCAGTAGGGCATCACTCATACCACACATCAATGGCATCATACACTTTAACAGGGTCTCCCTTATACCCCACATCTTCGGCCAAATATTCCAGCAGGGTCTCACTCATACTACATATCACTGACCTCATGCACTCCAGCAGGGTCTCACTTATACCCCATATATTCCAGCAGGGTCTCACTTATACTCCATATCACTGCCCTCCTATGTTCCAGCAGGGTCTCACTTATAACCCATATCTTTGGCCACATATACCAGCAGGGTCTCACTCATACTACATATCACTGGCCCCATATGTTCCAGCAGGGTCTCGTTTATACCCCACACCTTTGGCCACATATACCAGCAGGGTCTCATACTACATTTCACTGGCCTCCTACACTCCAGCAGGGTCTCATTTATACCCCACATATACCAGCAGGGTCTCACTCATACTACATATTACTAGCCTCATGCACTCCAGCAGGGTCTCACTTATGAGCAATATATTTGGCCACATATACCAGCAGGGTCTCAATCATACTACACATCACTGGCCTCCTACGCTTCAGCGGGATCTCCATTATACGCCATATCTTTGGTTTCATAGACTAGCAAAGCCTCACCCTAACAGCCCCCCCCCCCCGCCCCCCCCCCCCAACCACCACCCCCGCCCCGCGGACACAATGCAAGCCAATGTCTGAAAACGAGCTGGCAGCAGTTCACGCGCACGTGCCACACAGCCCCACACATGCTGCCCTCACACAGCAGTGCCCCAGAGGGCACGGGGAACCGACGCACCACCACGCCGTACCCGCGACGGTGCCTCCACCCGAACCATTCAGCTGCAGCACAACGAATGCACGCAGCAAACAAACCCTGAACGTGCCCAAGGAGGCAGAGAAACGCAGCACGCACCGCACACCTGAATGTGTGACCCCTGACCTTCATTATCAGGTAAAAGAATAACATTCCCAGAGACAACCAGGTAATGGAGGATTGGAAAGTGCGCCCCCTCCCTTCGGAGACTCTACACCCGCTGCGTCATTGGCACAGAGGCATCTCCGGAACCCAGCACACCTGGTCCAGGTGATGTCTGCCCTGCCCTTGAACCTCGAACACTGGTGCCACCCTCAGAGTATCTAAGGAGACAGGAACCTTTAAATGCTGACGTTCGGGCTCTACCAGGTGACGCCACCCTGAACACTCATAAATAGCGCCTGCAGCTCACATCAGGACCTACCCAGCCGCCACCTTAAGGTAAGAAGGACCGATTTTTATTCCTCCAAGCGTACTTTGTAGATTTTCATGGGGTGAACTGAATAGAAACACTGAGGGGTTATTTATACGACTATTTTGCTCGTAAGCTCGCGTGGTGCAAGGCGCCGCAAAGCATTGCACCGACTAACTACAGGTTACTAACTTTATGAGTAACCTGTAAGCCTGTGGGAGCAGCGCAAACCTGCGCCGCGGTACTTGCGCTTCCGCGCACCCCTCGGTAAATATCCCCCAGAAGCTATCTCGTTGGGAGGACCGGGTGGTGGCCCACCTATACTGTGACATAAAATACTTTAAAATCAAGGCTTCTTCACCTCTGTAATATTTACTTTGCTGACAGAAACGGGAAGACATCTGAATTTTAAACAGTTCTGACAGAGGCTGATTCACTTTCCTAATGAGATACCGTAGGCCTGATTCACAAATCATGTTCCCACCCCTTGGGTGAAGTCTTCAGCTACAGGCCTGAAACGCGCCATTTAGGACAGCATTTCCACAGATTCTCAAAAAACAAATGTTGAATTTTACATGCAGTGATGTTATTTACCACCAGGGGGTGCGGGTCTTTTTTTTATATATAACTCGCATCATTTATGAAATCCTATGGCAAATTTAGCAACTTCACTTAGTGTATATATATATATATATATATATATATATATATATATATATATATATATATATATATATATATATATATATATATATATATTTTTTTGTTTGTGAAACAATTGCCTGAGAAGTACGACAAGCGTGCAAAGAAAATAATTGCGCACATTTCTGTACAGAGAGAAACTTTTCAAAAAGTAGCTTTGCGGAGAAGTCTGTATACATTTTCCATACTGGCTGGGATTGTTTAGGCGCCCTGAAACCTCCACTCTAGCAGCTAGGGGCGGAGGGTGTGACACTCATCCCAATTTAGTACCTGAGTAAGGCACTAACATGTTGAGTCGTTCTTTGTCGGCTTCCTCTGTCTTCAGGTTTGCGGAACAAAGAAAGAAAAAGCATAGAGGGAAGAAAAGAAATAAAGATAGCTAAATATGGTGAAAGGAAGAAGGGGGAAAAAGGAAGGAACGAGGAAAGATACAAGTATGGAAGGAAGGAAACAAGGAAATATGAAATGAAGGGTGGAAGGGGGAGAGAAAGGAAGGGTGCAAAGAAGGAAAGTGTGGAAGGGAGAGTTAAAATAGGGACAAAAGGAAGGGGGATGGATGAAAAGAGGAAAACGAGGAAGGGCGAAAGAATGGTTGGAAAGATTAAAGGACGTGTGAATGGATGGATTAATTGATGGATGAGTGAAAAGATGACTGGAAGAGTGCCGGAACAAAAGGATGGATAAAAGGGTGGAAAGATGGATTAAATGATGAAGAGTGGAAGAGATTTGGGTGGATGGATGAGTTGAGAGAATGGAAGGAAGAAAAGTTGGATGAATGGATGAAACCGTGAAAGTATGGATGGGAGGATCGATAGATGACACAAAGGAGGAAAGGGTGAATGAGTGAATAGATGGACAGTAGGTGAAAGGATGGATAGAAGAGAAAATGATTGATAGAATGGAAAGGTGGAGGAGTGGATAAATGGGTTATGGATAGGTGAAAAGGTGATTGAAGAAATGGATTACTGGGTGGATGGGAGGGGTGAGGACGGATGGGTGTATGAAGTGGAAAGGATGGATGATTGATTGATGGAAGGATGGGTGGAAGGGAGAAGGATTGGGCTAGCTGGCTATGCTCTTTCGGTGCCATCGATCATATAGTTCAAAGTGGCGGGTAACTTAATCTTATGCCACTCTCTTGGTTTAGGGAGAAAATAACTTGTAGTTAGCAGACAATTACAACTGTGAAGCAACATTTCGCATGGACAAAAAGGAAAGTAAAATAGGAAA
The DNA here is from genome assembly GCF_964204655.1 of Triturus cristatus. Taxonomy (NCBI): domain Eukaryota; kingdom Metazoa; phylum Chordata; class Amphibia; order Caudata; family Salamandridae; genus Triturus; species Triturus cristatus. Next base: position 84,401,076 of record NC_140592.1, read on the forward strand.
CTTTGCAAACTTCACAAATTGCAAAAATAGGGAAGTTCTGGCAGGTGTAGGAAATTGCACAGTTGTAAGTGGCATCTCGTGGGTGACTACTGAGGAGCGGTTCGCGCAAACGTCTATTTATTGAATTTATAAGGTACATTCTGCAGTGTACAGTCACTATAGAAATGAAATGAAATTGGACACAGACAACAATATACTCTGAACGGTTCATGAAGCCAGGGCTGGCATGAGTTCCTGATGAACAGACTGGATAGAAGACAGATGTGAGCAACAAGGAGCCAGAGAATGCAAACCACTGGGAGAATGCAAACCACTGAACTGAGAAGACATAACAAGGCCAAAACGGGAAGCGGCGCCAGGAGGATGAGGAACAGAAAGAAAGTACAGAGATTGTCTGTCGGGATGGGAAAGTCCCTAGTATGCTGTTGCGAGTGTGTACTTTTACCATGAGTTAAATGCAACTTTTTGCTGTGCCTTTCACTTTTTGGCCTGTATCTGTTTCCTCTTCTGTGTACATGGGCAGGTGGATTACTGGTGCCACTCTCTGAAGTTCTGCCTCATCTCATGTGGGCGAGTCTGTTTGCTGTATAGTGCATGGATGCCCCATATGCCTGTATGTGTTCGAACTCTGTGGATAAGAGCTCAGTGGAAGCCATCTTGAATTGCCAGTGAGACCCTTTTCGAGATGGAGGGTGGAGGTAACCTCGCATTCCTGAAACGTACTCCACCTCCCATCCTGCAACACACGCTTCTCTCTTTCACCTCTCATCCTACAGCACTCACTTCTCCGGAGAGCTACACAGTTATCAACCTCTTCACACGTCTCTCACCTTCTCCATCCCACCTCTCTAATTGTAAGTCTCTCTATTTCCAGCAGCTCTGCCTACTACTTCTGAAAATGTATTCTTTCCTTCACTCCTGCCAGGATCCTGTTCTCTCTTCTCTACGGTTCTTCTTGTGCCCTGTGACCTCTCCTGAAATTCTCCTTCATGTTAGGAGTTCTCCCTCTGCCCCTACAACTCTCACACTCCCTCACTTTTCCTGTAAATTTCCTTCACCATTTTCCTCTTGAGCCCGCCACCTTCTAATCTCTTCCTTGCATCTTTTCCTGCGTCCTTACACTCTCCTAAAGCTGCCCCTCCACTACCCCAACCTCTGAAGCGAAGCCTTCTGCCTGCTGACATGTGCGTTTGTTGCAGCCCCTGTGAGTACTGCCTGCACCGAGGCCGCGAGAGGTTAGAGTGCAGGTAGCCTTGGTACCGATGCAAGTTTGTACTCTCTTCATCAAACCCTCACTCCGAAGACGACAACATGAGAAGGTGCGCTGACGCCCTAGGCAATAACAAGGCTTGCCTAGTGCTTGGGTGGATCTGGATGCATCATAATATCAGTAGGGCTATCAAACCTGCTGAATAACACGGCTAGCGTGTGTCACACGTTATCAGATCCCTTCACAGGGTCTCCTGATGAAGAGTCAATATACGGTGGAACACAATATGAGCTGAAACCTCTGCATGTAGTGTGTTTCCACCCTGTGATTGTAGTCTCTGCACCTGCCGATGTTCATCAGGGGCTGCAGTCTCCTCGGGACACTGGTGGTAGCTTCAGAGGTTTTATTTATAATTTTTGGGGATGATGATGTTTTGGGCTCTGAGCCCCTCTTCCTCTCAAGACTCTTGCATGCTTGGATGGGCAGTAAAAGGCCTAAAGCCCCATCCCATCACACTCGTCCCCCTTACATGGTGAAAAGATTTCCAAGGTTGGCATGTCTGGGGTATGTAAAGATTTTTTTTTATTCCAGGTAAGTTTTATAAAATTAGCAATTTTAGCCGTGTGCAAAAGCTGTAGAGTTTTCTAGTTTATTTTTCCTTTCACCAGCGTAAAGTCTTTTTCCACATTTCAAAGTAGTTTCCATTGCTTATCCAGGTAATTTTGACTGTAATCGAACTCAGCCAAGCTGGAAAATGTATGCAGAATTATTTCATGCAAGTTTACCTGCTGCTGGGACTGCTGTTCTGTCCTCGCCCTATAGGATGCAGGGAAAACCATAGTAAGCTGGAGGAGAAACCGGTCCTGCCCTCATCCAGCTTCTAAAGAATCCTTGTTAGAGAGGTGCACAGTTGTCTTATGGCTAAATATCTAGTGCCAAATTTACCAACGTTTTGCAGCGACCTTGTAAAAAAAAACAAAAAAAACTTGCCGGCCGCCTCCTCTCCTCAATCCTCTTCCTGGCTTTTGTGTAAGCAGGAAGCTCCCGGACTCCCAAGCTCCCCATAGCCAATCACAACGCTGCAATGCAGTGTTGTGATTGGTCTGAGCACCGCAGTTTGGCACTCTGCTAGGGACTGGGGGCCTGTGCATTTTCTCCACCCAGGCTGTGATGCAACCTGGGTGGAGAACATGCAAAATGTGCATGACTGTTTGGCAGGGCCAGCCAAACAGTCATTGCACACCTTACAGAGTGCCCTCCACTCCTTCCCCCTCCACTAAGATCAGAGCAGCCAGCCCGCGCGCAAAGCTACCAAGCAGAACGAACAAATAAATTGATAATAATGTCAAGTTATTATTTTATTTGTCCTTCTTTGCACTGCTAAAAGCAGTGGGACGACACTCTTTCGCCTTAGAGGATGAGCCGCCACTGTCCAAAGTATTTAAACAATTGTACTAAAAAATGAATTGCTTGGTACATTTTTTTAAACATTTCTTCACCTTCCACAATCATCACTGGGAAGGTTCAGACTCATTTGATATAGAACTGATAATAAAACATTTTCCAAGGTTGCTTGCAGGTTTCAGTCAAGCTCCTGCTGTTACTTATAGAAATAGTGAATACAGTTGTAACATGCCTGTTTAACTGCCTGCTGTTGCCTGGAGAACTGGAAGGGTAAACAGTAACTTAAATAATTTTAGCAAGCAATGCTGAAATTTTTGAAACTTCTTAATACTTTGTATATCTTTTAGCAAAATTAAGCATGTTCGTTCCAAACCTATAAATGGCATCTTTTAATGTTTAACCACCATTAACAGCATTTTTAAATAAGTGACAAAGTTTTAAACAACACTGACAACTTTTCTATTACATTAACCCGGCAGAGGTAATAAGGGTATTTGAAGACCAAAGGGGGTTCTGGCAATAAGACCCAAATAATTTCCATAATATATGCAGATATCTGCTTTGAACACAGTTTGAAGGTGGAAATGCAAAGAAATTTAAGATAAACAAAAAAATCCATAGTAAACAAAGTAAAATCTTTGCTGCTTGCGTAAACCCACTGAATATCCTTATTAACTAAGAATGCTAGAAATCTTCCCCCAATTGGACTAGTAGCTAAATATTTGTATGAACATTTATCAACCTTTTCTTTTAGTTTTCAAGAGTCTGGCCTTTTCCCAAAGTCTCTCATGATCTACCTTACCAAAGACATTACTAAGGAGCTGTAACAGCAGCGGAGGTTGCCCATTATTGTCTCAATTGGCTATGGTGGTAAACAACATATTACAATTACAGGTACCAAGGACATGCCAAAGCCTACTTGATCCGAATCCAGAGCTTTCTGTTCAATAATCCAATGATTTAGCATTTGTAAAATATATAAATATATATATATTCACTGAAAAAACCATAGGTTTCACACACGTTATAGTTAGGAATTAGCATTTAAAAAAACCTTGCAAATTCACTGAAAAAACCATAGGTTTCACACATGTTATAGTTAGCGGAAATTTTACTGATAAAAAACCAGTGAAATTCCCCCGTTATAGTTAGTGCAGGCAACTATAACTCACGCGACCGCAATCTTCTGCTGATGCTAATACTGTATTTAGACACTTATTTGCCCATGTCTTCTTCCATACATTTTTAGCTATACATATATTACAAATATTTTTTTTTCATAAAGACACATATGTCATCAGCAGAAGATTGCGGTCGCGTGAGTTATAGTTGCCTGCACTAACTATAACGGGGGAATTTCACTGGTTTTTTATCAGTAAAATTTCCGCTAACTATAACATGTGTGAAACCTATGTTTTTTTCAGTGAATTTGCAAGGTTTTTTAAATGCTAATTCCTAACTATAACGTGTGTGAAACCTATGGTTTTTTCAGTGAATTTGTACGGTTTTTTAAATGCTAAGTTACTTTACGCCATTCGTGGCGTGCGCGCCCACTTAACGCAGTTCGTTCCGTGCGCGCACGGTGAGCTTCGCGCACCGTGCGCGCACAGTAAGCACGCGGTGCGCTTCGCGCACTGCGCGCCCACTTTACGCAGTTAGTGCCGTGCACGCACAGTGGGCACGCGGTGCGCTACGCGCACCGCGTGCCCACGTTACGCTAGATGGGCCATGTACGCACGATGCGCTTCGCGCACCGTGCGCACATGGAGGACATATGATGCACTTCGTTTTGAAAGGTAATATTTTAATTTTTCGTAATTTTTATAAGCCATGCACAAATGGTGCCCTTCGGGCACCATTTGCACACGGGGTGGATGTGTGGATAATTTTTTCTTTTATTATTTTTGTTTAAAATATTCTAGTTTATCACACCTCTGATAAGCCATGCATAATTGGTGGCCTGCGGCCACCAATTGCACACGGGGGGGGGGGGGAGAGTGTGGATAGTTTTTTTTTTATTATAATTTTTTACCGTACGCGTACGGTAAGCGTAATCGGCGAAATTAGCGAAAAAATAAAAATTGCATTTTTGGCCTTGGGGGGTCTTTGGGGACTCCCTCAACATGGCTATGTGTGTGGGAGCTGTCTAAACAGCCCCTTTACATGTTTTTTGGCTTTATTTTACAACCTAACTCTCAGTGCGAGAGAGAAAATGGCGGCCGCCGCTTCCTGGTTTCGGCCGATTCGAATGTTTACTAAGATCTAAGAGCCAATCAGAATCGCGCTCGCGCACGCCACCGTACACGTACGGTAAGCGTACCGTAAGCGCACCGTAAGCTGGCTCAGATATATATATTGATTTAAAGGCTATTTTCTCAGAATCTACTGAACAGATTTACACCAAACCTACAAAAGGCACTTCCTTGACCTGAGGACTACCTCTCTGCCAAATTTCTAGTAATTCTGTTCAGCCGTTCGGGCTGTAGCCCTGTCTAAAGGTCCTATGGAAAAATGCATGGGAAAAACGCGTTTTGGGACCCCCCTTTTATCTCAGCCCCCGCTTGACGAATCCCCCCGAGACTTTCAGGGTAGGAGCGGAGCGTAGCGCCCCACCTATTTTGAAAAATTCGCGAGGATTCGTCGACCGGCGTCAAAGTTATTCAAAATAGAACGTTGAGGATTTCCTATGGAAACGTGGTCCTAACTATAACTACCTACTGGCGACCGCCAGTAGGTAATATATATCCAAAACCTTAATTGTGCTTGAACAAACCAATGCTGAGCCCAATTCCTTTTTAGCATGGATAAGTTTATTCCATGTAGCAAAAACGTCAGACGTGTTTCGGAGCTGCCGATCCTTGGTCACGGGTCAAAAAACGTTTGTTTTCACCATCAACATATAGTGCACAAAATATACCAAAATAAAGGTAGGACTACGATATCATCCACAGTACTGTGCAAAATGGCATCCATTTTGAAAGGGTCAATTCATTATATACAATATCGCGTCAGGCGTTTTTCGCTACATGGAATAAACTTATCCACGCTAAAAAGGAATTGGGCTCGGCATTGGTTTGTTCGAACACAATTAAGGTTTTGGATTTTTGGAGGTTTGCGACCTCACCCTGAGCCTGCCGCCGATTGTGGCAGAAAATACTCGCAAAACTATGTGGATATATATATATATACAGCAGCTACCGGGGGCTCACTCAGGGCCTTATTGCATTGATATTGAGAACGTTGCCATTTGGGTGAGATTATGGACTTCAACTCCCATGATGCAACACAGAGCCCCATCCAGGGCGTTCAATTATGGACATGTGATGCAGCTGCTTATAACGGAAGTAGAAGCCACTAACTACGCTCTCAGTCCGCGCAGCCTTCTGAAGAAGAGATTACTCGAAACGCGTCAAGGCAGCGGGCGCATGCTGTGATTAACTGGTGTAAGCTGCTGCTACCTGAATTTGATTAAAGCTTTGGGGAAAGCTTCTCTTGGTACGAGTGCGACTCCATATTTTGGCAACCCCCGTGTTTATGATATATATATATATATATCTATAAAATAAACATCTTCCCCTTGAGAAGTGCTTTTATACAATAGGTTTTATTTTCTGAAAGTTCTTGGAGGATTTTCCAAAAGATAAGTTCGGATTAAAATATTGTCACATTTATTGAGGGGTTTATTAAAGATGACACTGTTATTTTAAGGGATAAAGCGTTCACTAGACTTAAGGCCTCTTTCTAGTAATGGAAAAGTATGACATATCCCAAGGAAAAAAAATCACTCGTGTCAAGGTAATGTTAGTGGAAAATTCAGTTTCTACCACAGATATTAATCAAAATGCGTGGCTTCATTTCTTTAGTCCGTATGGTTCATCTATACTGACTGCATAGAACAGAAGTTGTATTGTATCCTAAAAAACTACAGATTGCCAGTCTGTATTTTCAGTAATTGTATGGTTGTACATATTTTTTGCAATTTTTTAAAACAAATAATACTTCATTGAAGTTGAAAGGAGTTTGTAACAAATATTGGCAAGTTAAAAATATACACAGATATTATAATTTATAGATGTGATGATGCATAATTAAGTTTTCTTCTGGACACTGGCATGTAGGCGACAAACAGGTAATGTGTCATTATTGGGCGAAAAAACTGTTATAAAATCGGCGGGAAACTGTTAGGTGACCCTAAGCATGACTAATGGCACCTGAAAAGCAGTATACTAGTGTATACATCTTAGGTTCACTACTTGGCAAGATTCTGTGTTGAACACTTTTGGGAAATGGCACCTTACAAAAACTGAAGAGGTAGGTCAGCTCACCACAACGTGCCCCATTGACATGGATGTGTGCTCTCCTTTAGCTGAAAAAGGAAGTGGGAGGCTAAATGCATTAGTAAGGTAATGTTTAAAAGGAAGTGGGAGGCTAAATGCATTAGTAAGGTAATGTTTAAAAGGAAGTATGAGGCTCAATGCATTAGTAAGGTAATGTTTAAAAGGAAGCGGGAGACTAAGGGGCAGATTTACAAGCCGTTTGCGACACATTTACGCCGCAGTTGCGTCACTTCTGTGACGCAGCGGCGGCGTAAATCATGCACCATGTTGAGTCGTATTTACAACGTGATGCATCTAGGGAGATGCGTCACGTTGTACACCTGCGCCACATGAAACTTGCGTCAGGTTTCATGTGGGCGTTCCAGCGCAGGGTGGGCGTTCCCTCACAGGTACGCCTCGTAAAAGTGACGCAGTGAAATCTACAAGATTTCACGGAGTCACTTTTACGGCCATGCTGCGTCAAAACCCTGCTCCTGCTTGAAGCAGGCGTAAGGATTGACGCAGCATGTTAGGCATAGGGCACCCCCGAGCCTTGCTGGAGCCGCGTCGCTCTTGCGACGCGACTCCAGCAATGCGCCGCATTTCCGCAGGAGGATGCGACACGTATCTGCCCATCCATGCACCACGGTGCGCCGCATTGTAAATGCGGCGCATCAGTGGTGGCGCACGGGTGGTTTTGCGGGTCGCAAGTGTTCTGGCGCATCCCTGCTGATTTGCAGAGATGCGCCAGACCTTGTAAATCTGCCCCGTAATGCGTTAGTAAGGTAATGTTTAAAAGGAAGTGGGAGGCTAAACGCATTAGTAAGGTAACGTTTAAAAGGAAGTGGGAGGCTAAATGCATTAGTAAGGTAACGTTTAAAAGGAAGTGGGAGGCTAAATGCATAGCAAGGTAATGCTTTGCGAGAGTGAGTCTTGTCTCAATAGATGATTTCACTTTTTAAGTCGAGCATTCAAGACCTTTTGTATATACTTTAGTCTATACTTATAGGTGTATGTACTTTGTGGGCTCTGGAGATCATCCCTAGGACTTTTGTCTGCTTCCGCTTAGGGACTTTTTTTTCTGTTCAACTTCCTCTATTTAACTGTCTTGATAGAAAATGACCAGCAGAGGTCACTAAAGTACCAAAATTGCTTTCTGCTGAGACACTTTCTTTTTTTTTTCTTTTTCTGGCAACTGCCTCTATTTAACTTCAGCAGAGGTTGGTAAAATACCAGAATAACTTTAGCATTCTCTAGATTCCAGTCCATAGAAATTGTCTTCCACGAGCACCTGTAGACAATAATATTTTTTTCAAATCTTGTATTTTCAGAGATATGACCACGAAGGCCCTGATTTTATATTAAAAACAGAGCTTGGGACTATACCATTTCCCGCTGAAAGGCAATATTTCTCTCCATGTGTTCCCATACCTGGCGTGTCACGCAGTTTGGTGCTTACTTTCCCTAAACGTTAAGGAACAATAGATGTTTCAGCACCCAGGGTAATGTGCTGCAAAGCTAAATACATATAAGGTCCCAAAGGCGAGACCGATTGCATTGCAAATGCTTGTTTTTAAGTGGATGCACAGCACAGAAACATAACCGAGGCTGAACATGATCAGACAGCACAAAGTCTTCTGTAGTACTCTGTGTGCCCCATTCCCTTTGTGCCCTATAATTAGTAGGCTTGCCCTTGAGGATTAATATCATCCTTTTGAAACTAGGAAGCTTTTTTGCTCTGAGCTTCAATCAAGAATATGCAACAGTATCTGACTAAACAGAATTTCAGATATTTCACCAATTATTATCAAACACTCTTCTTCAATGCAATGCTACCATAAACGTATCGGTCTCCGCAGCAAATGCCAAATGTTTTTAAAGGTAAATTTCAATAACACAAATATGCTGCTGAGGTCATATGATCCAGGGAATTCCACTGAAAACATTTGGTAAGTAGAATATTTTGAAGAGTCAAAGATCTGCCATGCTTCCCCTGGCAGTACACATCAGTGCCATTGTGTGCCTTCTCCAGATCTGCAACTGGCAAACATACTGGTCACTGGCTGCGTCACTTTTATATTCATGGTGGTCGAGGGTTAACCTGGAATAGGACTTTGGGCCAGATTTATCAAATTCTCCTGCAACGCTGCACAGCCAAAAATGTTGCATTGCATGAGAAGAGAGCAGGAGAGCTCTGTATCTACGGAGATGACACTCTCCTCCTCCACTCTCCTTAACTCCTGTGCAGATGTTTGCTGCTGAGCGCCACGTTCACACCTTTGCGCCATAGTGCAAGGGTGTGGGCTTGAGTCTAGCATAGATTTTGTACTGGAAGGCTATTCTTCCAGTACAAAATACTATGCCTAGACAACTTATAACACTTTTCCTACTTTGTATGTGTGCTGTACAGTGCAGTACAAATGGAAAAGAAATGAGAAATGAAAACATTTCTCGTTTTAATGCCTGGTTTCAAAAGGCGTTATTTTTATACACAAAACCCTGTATCACTTTTTTTGTAGATAAGAGTTTTGCGTCAAAAACCATGGATGTTTGCATGGCAACGCCCATATACCACCCATGGAACATCCCAAGGTGCTAAGTAAAAGCAAAACAGCGCTTTGCGCTGCTTTGTGTATTTTTTAGGCAACATTCCAGTGCAAAACAACTATTGCGCTTGAAAGTAAATAACAAAAAAACATTTTGTGCTGAAATGTTAGTAAATCTGCCCATTTGAGTTTGACGCCCATCTTTAGTTTGGGACACCATAATTATATTAGCTGTTCCTCACCTTCCACCGTATGTACCTTAAACACTAATTCTCACTTTCGCCTTTTTTTCGCCATTAGCAAATAACTGTGTTTTCCAAAGCCTGAAGTAGTATCATTTTGATGCCCACTTTTCAAAAAACTATTTTCAGTGCTCCGATTATGAAAACCTGAAAGCAATGAAAAGCTTGAGAATTTAAGTTAAAAAATAAACTTCTACCAATGAAATGAAAGTAGGAGTAGTGGGTATATTAATAACAGACTTACAAAATAGAATAACATTGGTAGTTAAAACAATAAGTGAATAAAAAACACTCGTGAAATAACGCCAATCAGTTAAGAAAAAGTTTATTAAATGATGTAGGGTGAAAAAGATAAAATGCCCCTATAACCCAGCAAAAATTGATTGACATAAAAAATAAAAATAAAGTTTCCCACTTAAAAACTTGTTTCTGTTTATTGAATGAATGAATGAGGTTTGTTTATAGCTCAACTTTTAACTAACAAGGTTGTCCTGGCGGAAACGGAAAAAGAACTAGGTATTGGTTTTTTTTTGCAGGAAAAGTAGATAGTTGAGTTCAGACCGGATGGGTAAAATAAGCCCATTCCACTGCCTAGGTCCAAGGTGGGCAAAAGAGTGGCCATCTTCTTGCGTTTTCTTAAGAATGGGCACTTTATTAAGAAGAGTCGTTGGGGACAATAGGTGGTAATGCAATATTGGATATTACTGCAGAGGCACGGCTATTTCAGCTATATAATTCCATGTTGCTTCTTGCAGTGTTGGATTCCGCTCGCTCTTTGGAGAGGGCACTGCCATGTTTCTTCGGATCACAGTCTGTTCCCTTATGGCCCTTGGATTCCTCTTGGCGCAGTACACAGAGGCAGGCTCCAGCTTCTTAAGCCCTGCTGATCTCCACAAGCCACAGGTACCCTTTTTCAAATATTCACCTTGAAAAATATTAGCCTGCATAACTTACCCGAAAAGAAAAGTGTGGTAACAAGTATGCGTGCGAAATGTTCAGCAATTCTGGCAGTACCGCTATTAATCCTGCACGAATGCCACCAAGAGGTGGGTGAGGTTCTAGAGGCTTGTAGAAAGCATGAACAAAGAAGAGATGCATGGGAGGAAAAGATGTGGTCTAATTGAATTTCAGCAGACTGTAACACATGGACCATAGAGTCTATTCCTGAACTTGGGAAAAGAGGAAGGGGCTAATTTACAGTTGACCGTTACCCGGGCAGCTATAAAAAAATTAATGGATGTTATGTATGTGCAGCTCTGAATTCATCGGTCTCATTTAGAGGCAAGGGCAGTGGTGTAATTCCAAACCTCTTGGTAAGTTATTCTCATGAGAGAATAGTGTTATAGTTTAGGTTGAGCCTTCTATGCCATGCTAGCCATGTTTTCCCTCAAAACGAACAACACCCTTATGTACTTTGTGTCAGATGGGTCTCAGGTAAGCAATCAAGGAAATTGTTGCCTCTATCGAGATGACAGATGACCATGGATGGCAGTTCTAAAGCCTGCTTCTGGTGAAAGGGTTTCACTTAGTGACAAAGACCAACTAATTGCAGATGGTCTTTGTCTCGTGATCGATGTGAATCCCGAAAAGGGGATTGATGTTAATGTAGAAATCCCAGGGTTGGCACCGTTGATGAGGTGGGGTGATAGAACATCCTGTGAGCCACTTTAGAACATGCGGTCTGTAGGCATGAGCTAAATTCATCCTTGGTGGGGTTCAGCCTGAGGTAGGACTGGTTACCCAGGCTTAGATAGTGATATCTTCAGCAGGTTAAGTTCATTGTTAGCTAAGACCTTCAAGTAACGTTGAATGTCATCCATATATTGGTAAATTCTGATGTTCTTGCCTACCAAAAGGACACCAAGTGATTCCATTTGCAGGTTGAAGATGAGAGGCAAATGGGTGAATTAATGAAAGGTTTCAAACATAGACAATAAGTTGTTATGGCAATGCTTCAAACAGATTGAAGAAAAACATAGAAAAATAGGGCCTAACAATATTTATCTGCCAACAGATTTGGTGGGCATAATTTAGAATGGTTATTGTACATGTTAGTTGCACTTATGCATCCAGAAACTGATCTGTTGGGTGGAAATTTCCATTCTGAGATTCATGATCAACAGAAGTTTTCATCTGCAGATAAGATTCACTCTTGCAAAAAATTTGCTAGTTTGACAGATTGTCAGTAGAGTAAATTTCTGCCCAGGGAATTTTTATTTTTTTAATTTTTTTAACAGCCCACATTTTGGGGTCATTCAAAGGTTATGGGCGTTGACAAACTTCTTCAGCTCCTTTCTTCCATTCGAAGGTTACTCCCACTAATAGGAAAAGCAAGTCCCTCTCCAGTGTGGGAGATAAACTGGCATGTTCCCGTAATTCATGTCAGTACAAATGAAGGGTTTTCTCCTCTGGGGGGGAAAACTGTAAAAAAAGAAAAATGCGATTTTGCACATTTCGGCAGTGGGTATGCTAGTAGACTTTTCCACTATGTTGACAATGGACTAAAATTAAACCTTGACTTCTAAAAAGTTGTCTTAATTGCATGGCGTGATCGTCCCTTAAATGGAAAATTTGTGGGTGTAGATATTCAATTTGTTAAATTGGAAATTATCTGTGAATTGAGCTCTATACTTACATTTTTAAAAACACAACCATCAAACACCATAAAATTCATGAACTTAGATGAATATGGATGGAAACGCTTATGTTTTGAAACCTCCACTAAATTTATTATTATCGCCATTTGCGCTGCAGTTATATCATGTGTGACTGTGGTAAAGCGTCAGGGGTAGGGGGTACAATAAGCCACGACCCGTTACTGTATCGAGTATGTCTTTTTATTGGTTTTTCACTGTTTCTCAACCGTCCCGGATTTTCTGGTGTCTTCCTGCTTTGTGGGCCCGGCGAGGGGCTCTTCCTTCCGGGGACGTTCTCCTTCTCCGGTCGTATATGGGGGAAAAGAAGGAACAAACACAGGGACACACGGGTGAGTAGGTTTGTAGGGGGCGTAGGATAAGTGAGAGGAACGGGAGTGAGGGGTCACCGGGACTGCCACCGTATCTTTTGTGCGTCAAACAAAACTAAGAAGACCCTACGGTCAGAGGCGTGATTGGAAGGTGAAGAAAAATAAAAGGTAGACACCCAACAATTGGCCTCGCACAGCCCTGTGACCTCCCTCACTCAAATCACTCAGTCCCTCCCCGTGAAAAGGAAAAACGCAGGACTCGGTCCCGTACCTTTCCCAGCCACGCTCCTCCGGGAACGTGGCGGGGCGAGTCGCGTCTCTGTTGGCCTCCTGGCTCCTTCGGCTGCTCGGCTCCGCTTCCTTCGGTCCCTCCGCTCGCTCTCTCGCCGTCTTCTCCGTTTCCTCGCTTTTGCTCGTCCTCCGTCTCTCCAACCCCGACTCCTCCACCGGCGTTCGCGCTGTCCTCCTCTTCCAGGTTTCCTTTACGCGATAGCGCCCCTCTTGATTGGCTCGTCGATGCTGACGTCATATCTGCGGACTCCTCCCCCAGGTAATTCCAGTTCGTGTTAAAGGGGCCGCTTGAGTCCTGTGGCCGGGGTGGAAACGAACAGTTGTTACCGTCTCCACCCCGTCCTTCCTCCGGGGTGACCCCGAGACAAATCCCTCCCCCTGGAGTACACCGGTCGGGGGAACAAGGGAATCGGGAGAGAAAGTCAGCATTCCCCTGGTTTACCCCTTTCCAGTGACGAACGTCTAGTTGATAGGGCTGCAGGGCCAGAAACCAACAGAGGATGCGTTCATTATGGCCGCGGTTCCTTTGTAGCCAGGTAAGGGGGGCGTGGTCCGTATAAAGAATGAAGGGTCTGCCTTCCAAGTAATACCGGAGCTTGTCAACCCCCCACTTCACTGCCAGACATTCCTTCTCTACGGTTGAATACGCCTGTTCCCTTGGAAATAGTTTTCGGCTAAGATAAAGAAGGGGGCGCTCGTGGCCATCCTTGTCCGGTTGTGAGAGGACCGCCCCTATCCCAATACCTGAGGCGTCTGTCTGGAGTATAAAGGTTTTACTGAAGTCCGGGTCACCAATACGGGGGAGGTGGTTAGTGCGTCCTTCAAGGATTGAAAGGCATGGGCTTCACGATCGGAAGGGGCTTGTAAGCGGGGTGAGGTGTGGGATTTGCGTAAGAGGTCTGTAAGGGGTCCCGCTATGGTAGTGAACGGGGCTATGAATCTGCGGTAGTAACCCAATAACCCTAAAAAAGCCCGTAGGTCCCTTTTGGTTTTAGGAAAGGGGACTGCCTGTATGGCGGCCACTTTCTCGGTCTGGGGTGCAATGCGTCCCTCCCCCAAGAGATAACCCAAATATCGGACCTTCTGAAAGGCTACCCTCGATTTTTTTGCGTTGACGTGTAGCCCTGACTGTCTGAGACTACCAAGGATATTACCCAAATGGAGCAGGTGTTCCTCCCAGGTCTTACTGAACACCACAATGTCATCAAGATAAGCCCCCCGAGTACTGCAAGTGAGGAGCCAGGAGGGTGTCCATGGCTCTTTGAAAGGTGGCCGGTGCCCCATGCAACCCAAAGGGGAGGACCGTGAAGTGGTAGTGGCCGGAAGGGGTGGAAAACGCGTTTTTTTCCTGGTCCGCGGGGGCCAACGGGATCTGCCAATAGCCCTTGGTGAGGTCGATGGTGTTTATATATCTGGCCTCACCAAGGCGTTCTAATAATTTGTCCACCCTAGGAAGGGGATAGGTGTCTTGTTTAGATACTCGGTTTACGGCCCTAAAGTCAATACAAAACCGGATGCTGCCATCCGGCTTTGGTACAAGGACAACTGGGGAACACCAATTGCTGTGGGAGGGGACTATAACCCCTGATACCAACATCCGGGAGACCTCCTCCTGGAACGCGGCTAGTCGGGCTTCAGGTATCCGATATGGTTTTTGTTTTACCACGACCCCTGGTGGGGTGGGGTGGGGATGGAGTGTTCTGCCAGGTGGGTCTTCCCCGGCTGATCGGAAAAAACATCTGAGAAATTCGGAAGTAGAGAGCGGATTTCTTCGCTTTGGGAAGATGAGAGATCTGGATTGGTGGGAGTCTCGTTGACTGTGTGAGGTATGGGGGAGGCCACAGACACCATGTGGGCCACAGAGGGAGGGGGCCCTAACCACTTTTTCAGTAGATTAATGTGGTACATTTGCGTCTTGTTCCCTGTCATCTGTAGGATGTAGGTGGTTTTGCCTATCTTTCGGACAACCTTAAAAGGGCCTTGCCATTCCCTTTTCAATTTGTGGATGGACGTGGGCAGTAGTACCAGTGTCCAGTCACCTACGTTCAGCTCTCTCCATTTCGTGCCACGGTCATAAAAAGTTTTTTGTTTGGTCTGTGATGCAGACAACTGGGTATGGGCCAGGGTTCTCAGTTTATGTAACCTGGTTTGTAACTGTCGGGTATAGTCAAGGAGTGCTTCGGCCTCCTGCAATCCCTCCCGTTCCCAACTATCCTTCGTGATTTCGAGTAACGTTCGAGGTTTGCGGCCAAAGAGCAGCTCAAAAGAAGAGGTCCCCAAACTGGATTGTTTTTGACTACGGAGAACAAAGAGGGCTAGCGGGAGCAGTTGGTCCCAGTTTCTTCTATCCCCAGACAGAAGTTTCTTTAAGGTAAGTTTTAGACTACCATTATACCGCTCCACCAACCCATCTGTCTGGGGGTGATAAACAGTGGTGGTTATATGTTTAATCCGCAATTGGTCGCAAACCGGTCTCATTAGTCGTGACACGAAGGGTGTACCTTGATCTGTGATGATCACTCGGGGGAACCCCATGCGGGAAAACACCTCTACGAGTCTTTGAGCGATGGCGGCGGAGGTCGCTGCTCGAAGGGGGAAGGCCTCTGGATATCTGGTGGCATAATCAATCAATACCAAGGCATACTGGTGACCGCGTGCTGATTTGGGTAATGGCCCTATAAGGTCCATACCCAATCGATCAAATGAAGCACCGATGATGGGCAAGGGGTGTAAGGGGACTGGAGGGGGAACATAGGGATTACGTCTTTGACAGATTTGACACTCCTGACAGTATTTCTGGATTTGGGCGTATACTCCAGGCCAAAAGAAATGTTGCAAGATGGCCTGTCCCATCTTTTCTGCTCCGGAATGTCCCGCCAACAGGTGAGCGTGTGCAAAAAATAGGATTTGGTCCCTGAACTCTAAGGGGACCAATAGTTGGGGGACTGCGTCATGTTTGGCGAGTCGGTGCAGTAGACCCTTCTGTTCTATGAAGGTAGGATATGTCCTATTCAAGGGATTCTGGTGGTCTCGGGCTTTTTGCCATGCATGGGTGAGGCTGGCGTCATTCAATTGAGCCATCCGGAAGTGGTTATCCCTAGCCCAGGGCTCAGGCATAAGAAGAACGTTATGTTTTGCTGGGCTCAGGGCAGCATGCAATAGGGGAGCAAAGCACGGGGTGTCAATCCCTATGATTAGCGGTTCGGGGAGACTCTCTAACACCCCCACCACCACCTGAGTGTATACCCACATCAGTACCTAAGGTAAGCCTAGCTAAAGGGTATTCCTTCACGTCCCCATGTATACACCTGATATGCACGGTTTTCCCAGGTAAAAGCCAAGAAGGTTTTATCAGTTCCCGCTTTACGACCGAATGTCTGCATCCGGAGTCCCTGTTTCTTGGGCGAAAAAGACAGAGCGGGGTGCATAGCTCACGTCCATTGGTTCTTCCTCTTGCTCTCTTTTCTTGCGGCAGTACCGCGCTATGTGTCCCCATTCTCCACAGTCATAACATTGGGGACCCGAGTATGTCAGGTTTTCAGGTCGAAACACACGGGGACGTGGGGTTTCTGGTAGGGGTCTCAAGGTCTTTTTTTCTGGTTTCCCAGGGCCGGTTAGTCGTGTGTTTCTCTCAGGTTCTTGTACAGGGGGCCGGCCTTGTGCCCAGGCGTAAGAAGTCGCCATTTCAATTGCTTGTTCCAAAGTTAATCCTGCGTGCTGTTTCAACCAACGTTGGGTTGCATACGGGAGTGCCTCCAGAAATTGCTCGAGATAGATCTTGTTCATGACCTCCTCCATGTTGGCTTCATGGAGTTTAAGCCAGAGGTCAGCGGCTCCTTTGAGTTTGAAAAACAGGGTTTTTGGTAAGTCTCCCGAGGCACCCCGTTCTTGTCGGAACCTTAACCGGTGTGTCTCGTCGTCAACACCCAACCGATCCAGAACATATTGTTTTACTACAGTATGGGTGGCGGTCCCATCTTTGTTCACCATCTGGTATGCCGCTTGTGCTTCTTCGGTCAGGAGTGGTGCGAGATAAAAAGGCCAACGTTCTCCCGGCCAGGCACTGGCCCTCGCGACCCTTTCAAAGTAAAAGAAAAATGCCAAGGGGTCGTCTCCCGGTACGAACTTCTGCAGGGGGACTACTGTTCCAGGCGGGTTGCTTGCCCTGCCTTGCCCCAGCGTGACTAGAAGTTGGGCATGTCCCTCGGCTAGTTTCAATAAACTGTCAGCCTGATTCTGAATTGCCGAAGTAAACACGGCGCGATCCGCCTCTGCCTGACTGGAGGACTTTTCTACAGCCCACTCAAGTTTGGCCTGGCCCTCCTTCATCTGATGTATAAGGGCCTCCATCCTTTATCGGAGGGGGGGTTCCAACAGCTCCTATCTGGCTCGCCACTTGTGGTAAGGCGTCAGGGGTAGGGGGTACAATAAGCCACGACCCGTTACTGTATTGAGTATGTCTTTTTATTGGGTTTTCGCTGTCTCTCAACCGTCCCGGATTTTCTGGTGTCTTCCTGCTTTGTGGGCCCGGCGAGGGGATCTTCCTTCCGGGGACGTTCTCCTCCTCCGGTCGTATATGGGGGAAAAGGAGGAACAAACACAGGGACACACGGGTGAGTAGGTTTGTAGGGGGCGTAAGATAAGTGAGAGGAACGGGAGTGAGGGGTCACCGGGACTGCCACCGTATCTTTCGCGCGTCAAACAAAACTAAGAAGACCCTACGGTCAGAGGCGTGATTGGAAGGTGAAGAAAAATAAAAGGTAGACACCCAACAATTGGCCTCGCAGAGCCCTGTGACCTCCCTCACTCAAATCACTCAGTCCCTCCCCGTGAAAAGGAAAAACGCAGGACTCGGTCCCGTACATTTCCCAGCCACGCTCCTCCGGGAACGTGGCGGGGCGAGTCGTGTCTCTGTTGGCCTCCTGGCTCCTTCGGCTGCTCGGCTCCGCTTCCTTCGGTCCCTCCGCTCGCTCTCTCGCCGTCTTCTCCGTTTCCTCGCTTCTGCTCGTCCTCCGTCTCTCCAACCCCGACTCCTCCACCGGCTTTCGCGCTGTCCTCCTCTTCCGGGTTTCCTTTACGCGATAGCGCCCCTCTTGATTGGCTCGTCGATGCTGACGTCGTATCTGCGGACTCCTCCCCCAGGTAATTCCAGTTCGTGTTAAAGGGGCCGCTTGAGTCCTGTGGCCGGGGTGGAAACGAACAGTCGTTACCGTCTCCACCCCGTCCTTCCTCCGGGGTGACCCCGTGACAGTGACTTAACAGCGTCATTTTGCCATGTCCGGCTGGCTGTAGGTTGGAGCATGCATGCAAGGTTCACAAATGTGCGATTGAAGGGTGGGATAGGTAGGAAGTATTTAATGTTGTGTGTGAGGCCCTGAAAGTACCTGGAGTCATGCACAATGAAGTTGCGCATTAGATGGCTAGTGCTGAGAAGCCTGAGAGGCAAAAAGTGCTGTCTCACAAATTAACCTGAGGTCCCTTTAGACGCCTGTTAAACAGCTCTTCGCACATTAGCTGATTCACAGATCGAAGGAGGACCTCCTGCAATGAATAAAGGAAATAAGCTAAATACTCTACATATTTAATAAGTGCAGGTACTTTGCATGAGCTGCAACCCAGTTAATGTTTTTTTTAATTACACTTGTGAGCATCATGCACTCTTATGTTCTAATCTCCAATGACCTGTGTTTTTGGGGATCCACACTGCAGCCCAGGAAGCCTGCAAGAAAGATCATCCCCAACAACCCTCAGCGCCGGGAGCCAGATGATGTTTCCGATGTCTATGAAAAGCAACCCGGAGACCAGGAACGAGAAATTCGGGTTCGTATTGTCACTGTGTTGAACCCATTCTATTTTCATTGCTCTGTGTTTCAGCGGGCTGTGGCATGGATGTCACAATGTGCTTGGTCCCTTGTGTTGATTTGCAGGAGCGGGCTCATCCTGGCCTTGAGAATCACACACAGATCATTCATAATGTCCCATGCCTCTCATTATAAAGATAAGCCTGGCACCTTCCAGTTGCTATGCAAGGGTGGACTCATCTTGACCTTGAGAGTCTTATCCAGGTCATTTAGAAAGCCCTGTGACTCTCAACCTAAGCATAAGCCTGGCCTCTCACTTTGATGTGTCGAGGCGGGTCCACCCGAGAGCTGAATATCACATCCAGGTCATTAGTCCCTACTCCTATCAATAACATCCCCTTCTGTGGCACTGAATGAGGGGAAAAACGAAGTTCCTAATGAATTCATGTAGATGTTTATATAAAACCCTTAATAACACTTTGTTCTGCTCCTGAATAGGTCATTTAATTGAAGCAAATCCTACACTTTCTTTATTTTGGATACAGTTGAGCAAGCTCTCACCTCCAGATTGTTACCGTCTTTCAGCCATTTAGCTTTTTGCAGTTCCTGTATTTTGTCTACCATATCACACTACACTGCTTTAGGGTTCTGGCCTCATTCGCAGTTCCTTTCAATCTCTAAGTCCTGCACTGAAAGGTATCCTGTCATTTCATCCCAGTGTATTTCAGTGAAACCCAAATTCGAAGAAAACATTTAATTGTAAAACTACTTTACTGTAAAACAAAGCCAGAGAAATATAATTCAGAAGAAAACGTTTGATTGAAATTGGTGAATGATTGGGGTCAAGATTAGAACCAAGGACAGCATTAGGTTTACAGTCGCTGTAATGGGCAATGAAAGGGCGAGGAACAGGTCTTAGCTAGGGATGAGTGTAGGACTTGGGATAGGATCAAAAGTTAGGGGTTGGGGAGAATGTTATATTTCAAGCTGTTTCTTTAAAAAAAAAAAAAAATTATAATACACAAAAATATTGTAAAAAGTATGGCTATGTTTTAACTATAAAGTGTTTGTTCATTGATATTATGATTTGAAATGCCAAACTTATCAAAATGTGGCTTAACTAAACAGGTTTCAACGAAAGTTATCTCTGAAACTGCGTTTCAATGAAATGTACTGAGATCAAAGTGCAATGTCTGAATCCGTCCGAGATCGCCTCCTCCCGTCGTATTTTCTAGCCCATAAGAGTTCATGTCTAATCTAATCACTGCTGTGGATGCATCGGTGGACTGCTGAAATGTGTATGCTTTGAAAAGGGGGGGGGGGTCGTTGGGGGTGTTTCAAGGTCCACGTGAAAGCAATTAAAAAGTGAATTCTTTAAACTGTCTATTATTTATTCGTCATTGATAGTGCAAGATATAGGCACTGACCCCAGTGAGCACCATCTGCCATCTCTGGGGCCATCCAATTCCCTGCATGGACGAACACAAGTAGTCCTTAGGCCAGATTCCCTTCCACAACAAGATGGCAAAGGCCCAGATTGGGGTGCACTCGCCGTTTTGAGGACTTTCAAATCAGAGAGGAGATGAGAGAGAGTGTGTGTGTTTTTACCAGTGAGTGCATGCAAACATGCCAGGTGAAATCCGACAGACACCTCGCCAAACCAGACTGAAAGCACCTGTACCCAACTATTCCTCAGAAAAGAGAATTATTACGAGGGTAAAACACCCCCCCAAGCTGGCCTTGCACTATTCTGCACTACACCTACACACTTTTATAATGGTAAGGGCAGTTTGCACTGCTTTGCTTTCTGAGTCCGATGCAGAAACTGATTCTGCTAGATGGACTCAAACCCCTTCTGCTGATCTAATGACCTTATTTTCATCATGTGTTTGAAGGTAGTTTGATTGCTTTGGGAAGAGATCATGGGATAAGGGTCAGTACTGTGCAAGTTATTCAACCCTGAGCCATGCACAGTTTTTGCTACAGACCAGTCTTCCGCAACACCACAGAGCGTTAGATTGATGAGGAGACCAGGTGCCAGCTCTGGAACGGTCATGATACAACTGGGTTGTGGTGGTTCTAGTTAGTTGCTGCTGACCGATGGTGATTGATGTCATTAGCTAACTACCTGTGAATAAATCTTACTGTTGCATTGTCATGCCTGGTTTGCAAGTGCGAAACAAAGGGTGGGGAGCAATTCAACTGCAAATAGTGCTCCTGTACTGCAAGGGTGGAATGCACTCCTGTTCTGCGAGGGTGGCATGCACACCTGTTCTGCGAGGGTGGCATGCACTCCTGTTCTGCGATGGTGGCATGCACTCCTGTTCTGCGATGGTGGCATGCACTCCTGTTCTGCGAGGGTGGCATGCACTCCTGTTCTGCGAGGGTGGCATGCACACGTGTTCTGCGAGGGTGGCATGCACTCCTGTTCTGCGAGGGTGGCATGCACTCCTGTTCTGCGAGGGTGGCATGCACTCCTGTTCTGCGATGGTGGCATGCACTCCTGTTCTGCGAGGGTGGCATGCACACGTGTTCTGCGAGGGTGGCATGCACTCCTGTTCTGCGAGGGTGGCATGCACTCCTGTTCTGCGAGGGTGGCATGCACTCCTGTTCTGCGAGGGTGGCATGCACTTGCACAATTTTATGTTTTTCAACCTTAGACACTGCATGGCAGTAAATGTAACGGTCTAATTTAGTATTTTCATGGACATGAAATTTCCCTAAAAGCCACTTAAATTACTAGCCAAAAAAACATTCTGCATTGGAGGTGAACAAAACCGGGCTATAAACACATGCACAATCCCGTTCACCTTATGGGGACCAATGCTTTCCCCAGTGTATTTCCCCATTTACCTGATCCTCACAGGTGCAGAGATGTGGAGTATGATGGTTACTCTGAGAACAAGTACTGGCAAGCACAAAGGTCTCACCTTTAGGACCTTTTGGCTTTGCCAATGATTTTTATCACCATTCCGAGACGAATAGGTAAATCAAAACGAAAAAAGTAGCGCAAAAAAGTTTTTACTTTGAAAAAAGCACGGGGCAAGCAACACAGATGACTAAGGTGGGGAAACAACATGAAGGATCAGTGGGGCGGAAGCACCATGCTGAGCACGAAGCAACACCAGGGGCAGGGCGGGGGGGTTGGGGGGGGGGGGGAAGCAACATAGAGGGTCAGAAGCAACACGGAGGATGGGGGAAGCAACACGGATGATGGGGGGGGGGGGGGGGGGAGTGTACAAGACGAGCGGGAGCGACGTGGAGCATGGGATGAAGAGAAGCACATGGGTGAGACAGGGCAACGTGGAGCAGGGGAGGAAAAGCACATGGTTGAGAAAGCAACGCAGGGAGAGTAGCACACAAGAATGTGGGCGAGATCGACACGTGAGGGAGACAACAGAGTTAGGCTGGGGGGGGGGGAGAAAGTACACGAGGGAGGCAGGTGGAAAACACGTGCTCTCTCATGGACTGCTTAACCAAAAAGAAAAAAAGTAGCCCTTGAAATGTACTAATTGGAACAAGACATGTAATAAGGCCACGATCCGAGGGAAGGGACTAAAAATCAGAGGAAGAAAAGCCCACACAAGGCGACAGATAAAAAGCAAGTACATGAGAGTGACAGTAAAGCCAGCCAGAGGCAAGAAATTGGAAGGCTCCAAGCCCACTGCAAGCTGACAATAGGTCTTTTCACAAACACATAGCTTGTGCTATCTGGTAAGAGAGACTCAAAAGTGTGCAAAGCTCTAAACATGTAAGGGAGGTCACAAGGGTTTTATCAGCTCTCATTTGCCGAGGACAGGGAAGCAATATCAGGTTCTGGTTCACATGAGTGAAAAAAAATGCCCAATTGCATAAATAAACAGACACTGTTCTGCCAAAACAGTGCCAAGTTTTGGTATTGGATTAAAAAACGTAATACTTTGGAACGTTTTGACTGGAGAGAGAGAGAAAACTTGAGGGCAGAATAAATGACAGAAGGCACCAGCAGCTGTTGCGGTCACTGGGCAGAAAGTGCAGGATGAAATCACTATCCGAAAGGTGGTTATACGACATGCATAATAACTTAAGAGGGGAGCTAAACAGGGGCACTGCAAAGATCTCAAGTTTTTATTTTTCTTAGAAGTGAGAGCCAATTAGTATTTTTGATGATATCACAGGAAGTGACCACTGAAGCCAATGACAACATAGAAAATGTCAGTAAAAGGATAACTTTAATCCAAATAAATGTAAAATCAATTGAACAACATCAAGCCCTCACTAAAGTAGACTTGTTCTATGAAATGTAGTGAAGCGAGACTCTGATGTGCCCAAATCACCTTCTGTTTAAATGAATGGCTCTGTTGGAAGGCCTCTCCCTGAGGGGGGATCTCTTCCTGACGCGAGCTCAGAAAAGAGCTATTCACAAAGAAAAACTTACATGTGAGTAAATCTACACATGTAAGTTTACTCCGATATTGTAGTAAATTTACTATGTTTAGTTAATCCAAATTAAATATATACCTTTAAAAATTAAAGGTCTGGGCGCAAGTCAGAACACAGACCCTCCCATAATGGGTGTCCGTCCAACACGATCTCTACAGAAAAGAGCAAGAAATAGGCAAGATGCCATCAGCCTGAACTTTAGTGCATGTACGGTGAGCCCTTGGTAGGTAGGATGTTTGCTGACTCCTGGCACTGATAAAGATTTCAGTCAAAATAAGATAAGCACCGACAAGGGATATGTGTTAATGCTTAGTACTGACGGCTACGCACTGCTAAGTCCTTCCTTGTAGCCTATCGGAAAGCAGCACAAGATAACCAGATGTTTGTGCTTCAGGTAAAAGAACAGATGAGGAGACAAAAAACACAGAACTCTCTTCCATCTGTTGTGAGTGGTACTGGTTGTAAAGTCCCTTCTAGTTTAGCTCACTTGCTAAAACCACAGACCGTAAAATTGTCTTTTTTTACTTTTTGTCATCATGAAGGTGAAGATTTTAAAATTAATTCCCAGTTTTGTTTCCAGTTCAACGTGCCCTTTGAGATTGGTGTGAAGATGTCCGAGACCCAGTACCTGGATTACGGCCAGCTGCTGCAGGAGATTCTGCAGGAACTGTTCCCTGACAGTACACCAGGTGAGCTCATGAACCCTGTTATATACAATGAGGTGCATATGTTAGGAAGGTTTTGTGTCGCCCTTGCGTCATGCAAGGGGGTGCATGGGCAACACAAAACCCAAGTAGGATTTATGAAGCCATGCAAGGCCACTTTGCGTGGTCCTGCATGGCTTGATGAATCCAGAGCTACGTAGGGCAAATCGATGCATTGCGTTACTCTGCCCCAGAGAGGCGTTCCATGGGTAGAGCGTGGGTGTTCCCACGCATCCACCCATGGAACTTGCCACATTCCCAGATTTACCAACACAGTGCAACATATGCAACACAAATACTAATGCTCTCTTCATGTATAAAACAGAATTCTTGAATCCAGAAAAATATAGCATAAACTTGAGAAAGTTTGAAGTGGAGTTGGATAGTCAAGGAATGTACTGTGCATCAAAGTAAATCCGATAATCAAGGTGTGATAACCGCTGCATATATTCATGCATCCAAAGGTAAGTAGACCTACACTTGTTAAGTTTTTGCTATATTTCTATGGCATCAAGAACTCTGTTCATACATGAAAAGAGTATTAGTATTTGTGTAGCAATGTTATTGATTGGCCATGATGAACCGACGTATGGCCCCCGACGGTCATCCTGCTGTGAGAAAATAAAACTAAGCTTGAAGTCTTTCATCACCTACTTGTGGATGTTTATTGAACTATCAAGAGACCTCAAAACTCTGTCTCATTTTTGTACAAGAGGAAACGTGTTCATTAAAAAAATAAAAAAACACATTGCATTATGTGCTGTGGTGCCCAACACTCATTAAACGCATGGCATACCTCTGCATTTGTTTAAACACAGGAATTCACACTAGAATGGTATGATTCAAATGAAAATCCTACCCAAGACAGTACAACTCACCTGTGCACCATGGTGCGAGGCTGTGCGTCGTGCACGGCAGCCTTGTGTAAGCGCCAGCACAGGGGATGGCACTAGGAGTTGGTCAATCTTCGTCGATATGGCTCTGCGTTAGTTATGTTTTGTTAGGTTGCTGTGCTGTAATGCATAGAAAATGAGTAAATCTTGGCTCTAGTATTTTTCCAGAACAGCAAAATTTTCCCTTTTAGTTCAGATGGTCAAATGGACTTGAACAGAGGTGTGCTGGCCTGAAAGTATTATTATTATGTTTTTGTATGTGAAAAGCTTAAACAGGCTAATCTTGCAGTTTCAAAATAACAAAACATCAAAGTAAAAACATATGATCCCCTGCTCTCCCAGATCGTTTGACTTCTTGTATCGTTCGTTTGGTTTCCACCGGTGTAGCTAGGGGTTCCTCCATTAATTGATACAGATTCCTCCTGGCCCTTGCCCTCCCAGATCCTAGCCCAGGACTTCTGGTTCTAGGAATGCTCTTATGCTGAAAAAATCTTACACTGCACTAACTCTCTTTAGGGATTTGAACGTCTTCCTTATCTCTCTTTCTTCTGTGTGCCTATATTTAGATTCTAGCGAATTTCCTCATGATCATTTAGTTGAACCCATGTACTAGGACATCCCTGGGCTTTCTTCAAACTTGGTTAAATCTCAATACTGGAGAGATCCTGAAGCGATCATGGCAATGACATACAGAGGTATAAAAGAACACTGTTTCTGATTGTTTTGTCCCTCCCTGTGCGGCCTGACATTTCTTTTGCCCCGTCCACGATCTTGCAACTTCTGAAAATATACGTACAAGATCCATCTGATGTTGTGTAGCTTTTTAAGTTCTGTTCTATCCATTCCGGACTTCTCAGAGTTCTTTTTCAACAACCCAAGTACAGTATCTTGCACTGGGATGCACGGAGTTATTATAGTTGCTGCCTATCTCATCAGTCTGCTAGCCTTAATAAATTGCTCCAACCTTTCAGTGGTGTGACCCACCACCTGGCAGCTTTTTCTGTCACCCTCAAGCAGGCATAAATCCCCTTCCGGCTCCTCCAAAATTTAATTTAAGAATGAATTGAAGAGCACATTGTCAAGAAGTGATCCCTGTCATACACCGCTTGCAGTCAGTTTTTACCATAACATTTACTTGGTTCAATAGCATCTCACAGCTAGATCTTGGTTACTCGGCTTTACCACACTACTTCGGATCCTATGCATTCGCAAGTTGTTCGACTATTCTTTGTAGAAGGCAGTTGAAATCTTAACTGAAAACTAAGATTATCACAATTTATGGTCTCCTTTGATATTGTTTCCTGGTCACCAGAAACAGCTTAGTCCGGTTTGTTTGTTATAATGTTCTTCTCTTTAAACTGTGCCTTGATCATAACGCATACTCGATTCAGGAAATCCACCTGCTTTTTTTTTTTTAAATATAATTAATTCCAATAATATCCCTACCAAAACTGGTGATGGCAGACTGTAAAGTGTGAATTACTCTGATCACATTCCAATGACCACTTGTATGGCGAATTTGATTTCCTTTACATTTGTACAATTGGTACTGTAATATAACCAACAATTCCTGTTTTCACTATTATGGCTCGACGACTGATAACTGTGCTTTTATTTATCTTGAAAAACGGTAGCGCGGTCTGTATGAGAAAGTGCAATAGTTTGTGGGGGAAAAAACTCAGTCTGTAAAGTCTGAAGACATAACTCGTTTCGTTTCCAAAACTTTATTCGATTCAAAGCAAAGGAATCATAAAAGTCATAACTCGTTGGTGTAGACATTGTTAAAAACATTATGTAGGGCAATATAATGCAGACTAACTGAATGTTCCCTCTTTCTCATTCCGTCTCTATCCCTGATAGCACGCTCCTTTCTTTACCTCGATTTGCTCTGCTCCCATATCAAAAGGTGCAGCATAAAGCTGATGAGTCCTAAAGCATTTCTATCTGTGCAACATGGCAGTCTCCGTTTACGCTCTCGATTTCTCCCCACACCACACCCACTCTCTTCCTTTCATTGAACTCCTGCCTCTTCACACACAGGTCTATAACATGAGAGAACAGAATGGGCTGAGGCCTGGTTGGTGGCAGTGCAGTGAGCACATCGGATGAACACAGAGATCCCACTGTCTCAAACTGCATGCATCCCTTACAACTGCTATACTACATCCTGCCTTGGCATCGTATCCACATCGCATATGGAAGTAGTGGCGGTTAGTGGGGTTAAGACATGGCTGCCACCATTGTGGTCTACATCCATGCCCTTTTACTGGCCTTTGGTTAACTACTGACCCACAGGTGTAGTGACCTTGAAGGAAGACTGCAACATGTTGTAGAGCTGCGTAAGTCCAGCAAGTCGCTCTCCTGATTGCTCTGTTTGGTGGCTGGCGATGGTCACTGTTGCAAATGCTCCAGGTTTGCTGTTCTTTTAAAGTTTAGATGTCTCTTTTGCTGTTGGCAACAAGCATTGTTAAAAATGTCATCAATGTCTTGAATACCAATGATGAGAGGTTTGTTAGGATGACAGTTCTCTGCCCATCTAAAATGAAAGGTTGTGAATGAGGGCAGTGGAGTAGAAATCATGCAGCTCGTGTTTGTACAATCTGATTATAATTTTACCTGGTGCACTAATTTGTATTCTCATTTCAGGCCCGCCTGCCGAAAATGAATAGACACAAGAACCTGGAGAAGAAAGCCAATCAGTAGGAAGACTCATCGAAAGACCCACAAGACATATTCATCTGAAGTACTCTCCTTGCTTTGTTTCCTGTTCCGTTGTCACGAAATGCAACTGCCTTGGATTAGTTGCCTGGATAGTTATTGCATGCCTTAAAGCCAATTGTATGTGATGCAAGATATGGGGCGGGAAGAGCCTGAAGAAAGGCAGCACGGCAGTAAATTTGGCAGATTACACATACATCGCTGACAGCAACGAGTAATGGTTGGTCAGTTCATCTGTTGCTCACTGTTCCCCACAATGTCTCATTTCAATCCACAAGGCTCAGACAAAAAAACAAGACCTTGTAGACCAAAAACGAACAAAGTTAACTTTGTTCTAACATACCTGTTATAAAATAAAAAACCCTACAAATGTTTTTTGCACGACCTGTTCCTCTCACTGGCACACCGGGAAAACTTTACAATCACAAGGCATGCCAAGTGTGACTTCTCGGGAAACATATTTGCGTCAATATACTAGGTTACACCTATTCACTGTGGGCCAGTTTCAGAGCCAAGAACCCCCCAACACTCCCCCACCCTCGCCCAGTTTGTCCTTTCCATGATATTTGTTGTTCTGCCTGTTGCACTGTATAAATAACCGATTATGACGAATAGAAAGGAAACTCCCACCAAGTAAAGGAAACTGTTGCTCCTGCCAGGCCCACAGCACATTTCGTCATGCTGAAGTGAGTTCATGCTGCCATATAATCCAATCAGCTCCCTCCCACACCGTTACAAGTGACATCTATCTAGAATCCACAACATCTGCCCAATGCCAAAACGGTGGTGGAGCTCATGTTGGGGGAGTATGTCCTCTTGATGACTACATTGAGTAGCCACTCCGCGATCAAGGTGGATATCAGCGGTGGGTTATCACAAACTTGAAACTTGAATATCTCCACCCACATAACTCAAAGTTGAATGGGGTTACAGGGAGGGACATTCCTTATATTTTGGGATGGAGGGTTAGGAGCTTCTTTTTCCAGCACTTTCTTTACTGCTCTCTAATCTATCCAAACATTAAAGAGTTCCAAGAGAAAACTTGGCTCAGAAAAGGAGATTTGCCTCTAACTCCCTACAAGCATGCAATCAATCAATATATATATATACATATACAATTCTTTTTTTTACAGTTCCCCTCCGGA
Organism: Triturus cristatus; assembly: GCF_964204655.1. Taxonomy (NCBI): domain Eukaryota; kingdom Metazoa; phylum Chordata; class Amphibia; order Caudata; family Salamandridae; genus Triturus; species Triturus cristatus. The sequence goes on from NC_140592.1 coordinate 84,429,733, forward strand.
AGGTAAACTACTTTGGCTTTGTAGTGCACTACATTGATTGACCCCACTTTAAAGGTCCACCTAACAAAATACTTTCAGCAAGAAAGAGTTGTTAGGGGAACTGTTATTCACAAAAGAATAAATGCAAAAGCCATCAAATACCACAAAGCTTGTGATGGCCGCGCCAATGCCCTAGAAAAGTTCCTGAATGCATTACTTACATTTCCTTCCGTCAACATCTCACAAATCCTGAATTGGAGAGCCTGCCAAAAAACAAATTCATAAACCAACTTTAAGAAAGGATAACATTGCTGTTTGTAGATTCTTTACAAGTTTTGTGAGCCGAGTAGACCATTAGGAACTCGTATAGATGGGTTCACACAGCTTTTCTGCCTCTCTTGCTGCGCCGTGTCTGGGTTATTTCCCAGGTTACGATGGTCTGCGATCACTTACACCTGCCTTGCTAACAAGAGGGATGAGTTACTGCTGAGAGTTCATTTCTTGCTATAACATTTTTAATTATTGCACTGAAATTATAAAAAAGAATAAAAAGCTGTACCTACAGTTCCGATAATGTGAGCACCTTGATATTAAATGTTTTTTAAAGGTCCTGGTAAGATGGCCAGGACTATGGATCGGGAAAACGAAAGTCAAAAAATACTTCCTAGATTCATGGTTTCGTGATTGAGCAATTTTATTAAACAATCATAAATGTTAGAGAAGAAATACTTCGCAAAATGATTAAAACACTTTGAAAATAAAATTATGTTGTTTGGAAATGTGTTTTATTTGCGAAATCTATTAAAAGAATGTGGAAAAAAAAAAAAGAGGTCTGGCCAAGGAGCTAGAGGATTCGACAATGAAAACGACGACACTCCAGCATTTTCACTAGTCTTTCTGTCGCTGTTCGTGCCCAATGTGACAAAGCGAGTGCTTCAAGAAATGTTCAGTTAATGTTTTTTTTTTTTCCAAAAGATATGAAGTGGTTAAACTGCAATGAAAGCCTTTCTACCACAGCCGGTGGTAACTTTGTCATTTTCAATGAATTTGTCCAACGTATTGTGCATTTATCAGCACGAATTGCCCCTAGGCGCATGGAACCTAACAAGTACAACTGAACAAGCTACAAATCATTAGAAATATTAATTTAAAAGAATAGGCCCATGAGGTGACTTGCAAGTGTGACCAGAGAGGGTGCATCGTGTGTGAAAACCCCGTTCCATGGGCTCATGCATTGGGTACCATGGGTGCAACATTCCCAGAGTCCATAACCATGATTAGTGGACAGCTGGTTTTGCAGAGGCTAGGAGCTACACTTTCCTCCCACAATCCACAGACTCCAGATCTGAATACCAGGGTCTTTTATTAGGGTGCACATTTCTGGATTCTAGCAAGCACTCTACTAAAGAAGATAGTATGAAGGGGGCCTTTGAGGCAATGGGCCCATCCGGACCATTCGGAATCATAAATATTACCCACCTAATTTGAAATAGGGGGCTGCACAAGTGCACAACTCCCTTGAGGTAGCCCCTAGCAGTAACATGCACATGCTCACCCACTTCCATTGTACCATATCGCCACTTAAATCCAGGTCACTAAGGTGCAGCTGGTGTAGTGCAAGAACTGAACTCACCACATGAAGGGTGCCAAATGGGAACATGGACTAAAAAAACTGACTGCAGAAAAACTCAAACATCTGATGCCAAAATATCTACTACACAACCATTTAATTTTTTTTTTTTTTGGACTTTCAACCTGTACTAAATTCTGAGATCTACCTAAGCTCAATTCCTACCTATTGTAGGACAGAATTAAGTTACTGCTCTAACTCAAGTTCTAGCATGTTGTAAAATAAGTGCTTGGCTGTCTTTTCAGCCGCATTAGAATGTTTATGGTGGGGGATATTTATGTATGCTGGATGTTTTCACTGAACGGTGTTGCGGTCCATGTTGCAGTCAGTCATTCAGGTCCCCTTTCTTTTGCTACGGGATAGCAACAGTTATCCAACCCTATTTTAGGCTGAGGTCTACCAAGAACACCTAATGAAGCCCAAAGAGCAAGTGCACGTAGTGCAACCCAGCCTCTTGATAATACCAGATATCCTGCTTCCCTTGCCAGTAGCACTTCTGGGTACATAAGTAAAATATTTTGTTTACTGAATTCTGTGACCCGAACATCTTTTCACCAAAATCCCGCCAGTCTTATAGAATGGAAGTGTCAGAACTGGACAGGAATTAGGGTCTACAACTAGAGAGTAATGAAGGACACAGAACATGACAATACCAGGTGGGTGTCATTTTGCCGGTTACCTGATTGTATTTCCTGGGACTCGGACTCATTTGCAGGTCCCCCTCGTATGGTGCCATCGCTGTTCCTCCTGCCGCCTCCTCCCTCCCGCCGCCGCGTTACAGCTTTCGTGGCCGCAGTGAGGAGGGAGTTCGAGACTACATGTACCAGGCTCCCCGGCTGTTACCACCCGGAAGCAGCGTGAACACCTCCCGCGCCCGGAGGCGCTTTAAAGCCGGACACAATCCCCGCGTCGCGGGCTCGCGCGCGGGCTAAGCCCAGGCAAAGGGCGGGCCGTCTGTGGCCGTCCGGGGCTGGGCCACCCCCTTTGGTCTTTTGCACACATAGGACCTGTATTATAGGTAAGAACCGTTGTTGTGCTGTGTTCATTGGGACAATCCTGTTCTTGTTAATCCTACTGTGTCAAATACATATTTGCTTATGTTTTCGAGACATCCGAGTTCACAGTGAAGATGGGGAAAACTGTAACTGTTACTGGACCATCTCGTCCTAACACCAGACAGAATACATCCATTACCACTCCCCTTCCAAGTCTAACAGCCATAGACCGCATGCTTCAAAAAACCATTGGGGTTGTCGCATCAGCAATAGAGAACACGGAAAGACGCCTTTCACTCCCTATTGGCTGTGCCCTGCCTGTATTGTCGGTTGATTCATCTACTACTATGGCTAATTCTTGTGACTCTATGCTTTTGACATCGTATGTCGGATTACCAGGCTCTGACAAAATCCCTGAGCCACCTAAACTGAACCACATCGTACAATTTGATCTGTCGCCCCGGGTAAGCAGACTTTCGATCACACCAGTTCTCCAGGGGCAGGATTCAAGTACAGGACTTCAATTATCCAAGGACATTATTGATTTAGATGACAATAATATTAACCTGTCGTCTAATGATCCACAGTTGGCCATGACTCATGTTGTTATTTCACCGGTCAGAACAAGAGGGCAAAAGGCCAAAAGTAAGCAAAAGCATATTGATAAGGAACAGACTGTATATAAACAAAGGGGAAAAACCAGTAGGACTCGTTATAAAAAGGCAGCTAACCTTTTTGGTCGCAAGGGGGAATTACGTGAAGTACAGTCTAATGTTCCTGATGCTCAGTGTAATGATACTGTACATGTGGTTGGCAAGGATGGCTTCTGGGAGAAAATGGAAACATTATTTTCGACACATATAGGGCCAATTATGGAGAAAATTTGTGATTTAGAAGTGCGGGTTGGTTCTATTGAACAATATATAACACAAATTCCCCGTCTAACCAAGCCCACCCAATCTTTACTAGTTTCCCCCCAAACGGAATCCACACTAAATAATGTTGGGCCTATATCTGATTCACACATGATTGTGGGTGCCAAGGACAAGTCTAGAGGTCCAGTTATACATCATTTAGCTCCAAGTACTTTGCCTAATAGCGCCAATAACATCAGTAGTAATCTAATTGCTGGGGGAAGTCGGGAGGGGAACGATACAGCTTTGCCGGAAAAAGTTGCCATCTCAAAGGAAGGCACTGGGAAGCAAGGAGGCCCAATGATAGATCATTTAAGGGGAACATGTGAATCCGAAGATTTTATAAGCAATAATGTTCCTTCTGTGATGAACTTGCCACCAGAATGTGGAGCATATGTTGCAGTTCTTTGTAATGTCCCCAGATTGCGGAAAGGGCAACTTGAAACAAATGTGTCTCTTAAAAATAAAACCCTTTACTGGTTAAGTAAAAACTGTGGGTTTTCAATCTTAGATGCAGACCAGATCTTACTTACTCAAAGAGTGGGCTGGATAGGCCCCACAACTAAAGGTTTTGACGGGGACTGCGTTATAATTAATTTTGGGTCACCAGTGTGGGCCCATAAAGTTTTATCTAGAGCCCCCCCGCCCTCCTGTTGGGAATACAATACAACCCTATTGCCACTCGCCTATTTCTACAAATACCCTATGATTAACAACCCTGTTATTGGGCATAGGGCTTTTCACGTGAGGAACAACTGGCTGCCTATGGAGCCGGCTGCCAGTTCTGTGTTTTCTCCCTTACCACTTTTTAATAGGTTTCAATGTCTGACACAAATGGAGGATAATGATTGACATGGAAATATAGTGGGTAATATAGTGGGAAGTATTGATAAGGGATTTATGGCGAATTCTAATATAATTATAGGGCAAAGTGAAGCAATTAAGAATCATCAGGATCTCACGATGATGAATGGGTTACCGGGTACAAATGAGTCTAGCGAGTCTGACAATTTAACAGTTAGTATACCTAGAGAGCCTATTATGAATACAGATGTACCTACAAATTGGCACAATGATATAACCGCTAAAACACAAGAAGGGTATTCACTAATAACATGGAATATCGCAGGTCTTGGGAATAAATTAGGCACACCCTTTTGGCAAGATTTTATTACCTGCGGAAGCGACATAATTTGTTTACAAGAAACATGGAGAACAGATTATGTCGCAGTGGAAGGTTACACCTCTTATTGTGTTAATGCGACACCCTCCTTAATGAGCAGAGCTAAGGGTGGATTATTGCTGCTAATTTCTACCAAATTGATTGGATGTAAAATTATTTCCTACTCCTTTATTGACATCCATAGTCAAGTTTTGCGTCTATCATTCCCTGTCGGAAAGGATTTGGTACTAATAAACCATTACAATAATAATTTTCGCAAGGATAGGGGAGCTTTTCTAGATCCACTGGAAAAGGAGTTGGACAGAGTATTAAATATTTCACTTAAGCTGGCGGTTGTTGCGTGGGCGGGTGATTTTAATATTCAAGCTTGCCCACCACATTTACTAACTCTTGTGGTTTTATGAAGACTTACTCGACCACTGAGGGGACTAAGGATGGTATGTTACATTTCCCTCACTGTGATTATGGCTTGACCCTTAATGCTTTAATGGCTAAATTCGACCTTGAGCTATTAGATTGTACCGAGAGTAAGGGCCATATTAAATGTCCATCATTTACTGTCAGGGAAGCAAATAGTAATATTGATCACATCTTACTAACGAGGAATAGTCCATATATGAACCTTTGGATAACCGAACAGGTGGTTAGTGACCACAACAGCATCTCTATAGATCTGTTGGCATGGGGTAACAAACTGACTAATATTGATCACACAATTACAGATATTCTCCCTATCAGGCCGAATGGTATGAGAATTAAGTGGGATGGCGTAGACCCATATAAGATCCAATCGGCCGTGGTTAGTAACTGTAGAGACAGTATCAACTACTGTTTAAGGGATGAGGTTACCCCTGGCAAATTATGTATGGAATTTTCCAATATAAATAATGTGGTTAGGGATATATTAACTCGGAAATCCAAAGGTCCGAAACAAGTCGGAAAGAAGTGGTTCGATTCTGAATGTACGGAGATACTATCTAATCTAAAGTCAGCTTTAAGGTCCAAGCCCCGTGATCAAACTTTAGTCCGTAAGTTGCGAATTGACTACAAACAAGCTGTTCTTGCCCATAAAAAGGTGAGGAGAATAGATGCCTGGGATAAGCTAGGCTTTGCAAGTGACACCAACAATGTTAAACTTTTTTGGGAAATTATTAATAGTCCCTTTTTAAAGGATGATCATATCCCTGAGCTGACGTCCTATGTCAACTGCACGGAGTGGATAAAACACTTTTCGAACATTTTTAACCCAGATAAGGTTTTCTTAGATCCCTTTTTATTAAATGATCAAATTTGGCCTTTTATGTCACTAACGATTTGCTTCGAGGAGGTGCGAGAAGGGATGGTAAATAGCAAAGGGGGCAAGGCACCAGGCCCGGATGGTGTCCCGATTGACTTATATAAAAATGAAATGGATCTCTGGGCACCAATCCTGACAAGAATTTTTAATGCTGCCTCTCTGGGGAATTTTCCAAAATCATGGACTGAATCATTAATTGTCCCCCTACATAAGAAGGGTTCGCGTTCCGAAGCATGTAACTACCGTCCAATTTCATTGTTAGATTCTTCAATTAAAGTGCTAAGTAGGGTACTTTTAAAAAGACTGGAAGATTGGGCCGCAGATTCAAATGTATTGACCCCAGTTCAATATGGGTTTAGGAAAGGCATTGGGACTATTGAACAATGCCTAAATTTGGATTTGCTTATTAATAAATGTACTGTAGTGAAAGGAGGCAATCTGTTTTTATGCTTCGCTGACTTGAGCAGCGCGTTTGATTTAGTGGACCATTCGCTTCTTTGGTCAGTTTTGCTCGATTTAGGAGCACCGAAGGAGATTGTATTTTTCCTAGCAAGGTTATACGAAAAACTTTCTTGCAGTGTACGATATGCGCCCACTGGCGAGCGAACTCCCTTTTTTACTGTGCGTAGAGGCATAAGGCAAGGATGCGTTATGGCACCCTTTTTATTTTCCCTTTTTATTGATCATATTGCATCAATTTTAAACAACATCCCGGCCGATGCCCCCAAAATGGACAATACTGTCGTATCTGTATTGTTATATGCGGACGACGCTGTCCTAATTTCCCGCACCCCTCTGGGACTACAACGTCTCATCGACGCTTTTACTCTTTTTATAAATGGTAGGAAATTGCTGATCAATAAATTAAAGACTTTCACCATGACATGTGGCAAAAAATTGAAGTCACCACGGTCCTTTTTTCTAGAAGGTTCAAAGATTCAAGCCGTTAAGACATTTTGCTATTTAGGTATCAATTTTGATGGTAACGGCAAATGGACCAACGAGCAAGTAAATATTGGACATAAAGTGAATAGGAATTCTAATGGTATTTTTCGTTTTGCAACGAAAATAGGGGACCATAGAATAAAGGACATGGTTACCATATATAATGCGAGATATGTCTCTTCAGCTTTATATGGAGCTGGATTATGGGGTTATTCCTCTACTGTCCAACTTCAGATAAATGAAAACAACTTCCTTAAACGACTGCTATGTGTCCCGGCTGCAGCTTCTACAGATTTGATACATCAGGAAACTGGCCTTAAATATATATCTGATCTGGCTGCAGTACGCCCTTTATTATTATGGCGTGCAATATGGCATAAAAAGGAAACTGCGTTTACGCAGTCAGTAATTAAAGACTGCCTTAAGTTAGATCTTTGTCATCGTATTCCGTGGTTAAATTATATTATCTTTTGGTATAATACATTGTTTGGAATTAATATTCTAACACATTCAGAGTATATAATACCTCTTTCAAAGAAGGAAATTAAAGATACATTTTTATTATATAAGATGGAAGAAAGGACTCAACAACTACGGACCCAAAAAACTTTTGTATTTTACAGGCAGCTTAATCTTAAGAGTGGGCTCCAGTCGTATTAGGTGGATGTGACCAGAAAATCGCACCGATTTGTATTAGTACGCTTAAGACTGGGCATTGTACATCACCTTGTATCCTTCCCTGTAATAGGGGCAGGTTCCAATTCGAATTGTCCTTGTGATAACGTTTCTAAACAGAGCTGTTGCCATTTCCTGCTATTCTGTAAGTTTTATGTATTTTTAAGGAAATTTTATTTGAAACCTATCCTTTTAAAACATAATATCCGTTTAACAGCAGACACTATGAACTTATTATGTTCCCTTCAAAGTCTAGACGCCTGCTTTTATGTCGCATCATTTATTTTGAAGTGTAGAGCTGCCAGGAAATCCATAATTTTATGATTATGAGAAATGCGTTTTGTAATGGCCATCATGTAGCTATGTACAAGTTTATTATGATTGCAAGGTGGTGTTCTAGATAGTTTTATGTTTTTACATGCTATCTTATATATTGTTGTAATAACATGTGTAAAGTTGTCCTGCTACGGCCGTTTTGAATTTGTGCATTAGTTTTACTATGGCATGGTAGAGTTTTCTACCATGTTATGGTTTTTGTACTTAGGCACACGTCACTTTATTTTGGTATGGGATGATTCCCAAATTATGGAATTTTGGTTCCTTGAGTAATAACATACTGATGTAATATGAATGACAAAATTTTGTACTATGTATACATCACTTTATCAGCAAGGTGGAGTTTATAATTCCGTTCGAATCCAAGTTTACCTTGTCCCATCCATTTATTTATTAGCGACATTTGTCGGACTTTATTTTAATTGATGCCGTATTTATGTATGGTGCTTTATCACTCCGTGCGAGATATTGGTGTCAGTTCAGTGAATAGTCATTAGATTTTAAATAAGTCAAAATATGTGTTATAAATTTTTATTGTATATTATTATGTGTGTTCAGCTTATATGGTTGTATTTATACTAACCGAATAAAAGCTTTTTTGACTTGACTTTGACTTGACAATACCAGGAGCACTGCAGGTCTGCAACCCACTAGCAGATGGCCTCAATTCTTAAACATGCACTCCGCTTAAATATCAGACAGGTGTCTGACAGATACCCACAGACTGCCACAGGATATTATGCCCTCTGAGTCCGAACTGGACTCCTACACCAAACTCATCATACTAGCATCACACCTGAGTCCCATAGCAGACTCCAAGCCACCACACTCCCTTTCCTGTCTCATAGAGGACATCTTCTGTTGGGGGCTGAATTGGTTCTTTCAGTTGCAGATTGAGGTGTGCAGCGGCCCCAGAGTTTTTCCTACAATGCAACATCAGCAAACATGGCGCAAGCATGGAAGAAACACTGCACAGTTGACCAAGAATAATATCGGGGATGACACTCAAACAACAGACACGGGAAGGCAAACTCAATACTATTTCCTGGGGAAGATGAGTGTGACTATGGCACATCTGTACATGCTTTTGAACCTCTTATATCAATCAATCAATAAAAATTTTATTTCGGTTTTGTTAAAACAAACCATAAAAGTACACACAATAAGAGTAAATATTGGGAATAAGTTCATCATTAGGATACATCAGTGCTGAGTTAGCAGGAATTTTAGGCGGTACATACTTATAAATCCAGGCATTTTCTATATTTAACAGCCAACTTTAAAAACTCTAATACAAAAAGAATACTATCACTACCTAGTAGTTGTAAATACATCATGGCAGTTCTGATCTGATAAAAATCAAGTTTCTTTAAAAGCGGGACCAGATAGAGTTTGCGGGAAAATTCGTAAAATGTACATAAAAAAATAAAATGCAGCATGTCCTGCGGAGACTTTCCGTCGCAGTCGCAGGATGCTGCTTCTTTATTAGAAAACGAAATATATGGTCTGACAAGCAAATGATGAAATAAATTCATCCGAAATCTAATTAATAAAAATTTCTCATGAGAAGACAGAGATCCCATTGGGTAAGGCTCAGTGTGTGGAGTTGTTTTTAACATAAGAAAAGTCCTGACGCTTGATTTCTGTGCCTCCTTAGCTTCCCTCATCATTTTCCTGTCCATCATGAAGGCTATTTTTGTTGCCTCCACATCCCCCTTAATAATACATTCGGTAGTTTCGAATAGCTCACCCCGCCCTAAGCTTAAAAAACCTTTCCTGATATATTTCAGCCAGGGTACAGCAGATGAGTTATCCATAGACAAGCAATCTTTTAAGATCATGTGCGTTAGGGGGATATCTGGGTTTAACCATAGTTTTAACCAGCAAATCAATGGTCGCAGGGAAATAATATCATTGATATACTGTACCCCCAACTCCTCATGAACAGCTAAATTAGATGTACCTTGTGGGAGACACAGTAAGCGTTTCAGGAAAGTATTCTCCACAATCTGTAACCGCTCACCAGAACTATACCCCCAAATTTAACTTCCAAAAGATGCCATAGCCACTGATTTGGCATTATATAATTGCAACATTGCACCAGTAGGCTTTTCCCCCAGTTTCGAGGTAAAATTAAAGATAGCTGCCTTCACCCTAGTAAAGTCCCCTTTCTTTTTCAGAATGTACGGGCCCCAATTCAATTTGTTGTCAAAAAGGACACCGAGATAGGAGAACGTGCTAGAGATGGGAATCTTTTCATTGCCCACATTAAATTGAAAATTCTTTTTTGGGGTTTGGCCTACCTGCATAATGAATGAGAGTTATTTATTGTGATATCCCTGTCTGACATAAAAGATTTAAAAGCAGTTAAGAGTGCTTGGAGACCTCTTTCAGTCCTAGATATAAGGACCGCATCGTCTGCATATAGTAGGACCGGGATACCCCGGCGCCCCACTCTGGAACAATCGGCCCCTACTTCCTGCAAAAAACTATCTAAGTCATTAATATAAAAATTAAACAAAAAGGGGGCCAGTATACAACCTTGTCGGACTCCCCTTTTGATTTTGGAGTCCTTCGTCACGCTCAGATCCTGAGAAAATCTAACATTTGATCTGGTGGAAATATGTAGATCTTCTAAAAAAGTCCACAATGCCTCCATCAACCCCCTTTGCCCTCATGGACTGCCAGAGCTTCTTCCTGTTGACACAGTCAAAAGCTGAGGACAAGTCCATGAAGGCTGGGTGGGCAGTCCCCTTATAAACCACTGTATATTTACTTAAAATCAAGTATAAGTTCAGACATTGAGTGGTCGTGGATCGGCCTCTACAAAACCCATACTGGGAGTCGGACATGATATTATTGTCCTCTACCCAAGAGGTGAGCCTTTGCAGGAGGACCCTACCCATTACTTTCACCTTGGAGTCTAGGAGTGAAATAGGTCTGTAGCAGTGTGGACTGCTTTTATCCCCTTTTTTAAAAAGACAGGTATTATAGTTGAAGTCCCCCAAGACTGAGGGAAACCTAGTTGAACTGCGGCGTTAAAAACAGATTCCAAAATTGGTGCCCAGAAAGAGGGGTCAGTTTTGAATAGATCGGGAGGGATCCCATCGACACCAGGAGCTTTACCGGCTGTTAAGCCTACAATACCTTCCATTATTTCACCCCTCCCAAACCTGAGCTTCTTAATGTTAAAACCTCTTATATCAATCAGCACCGTTCTAGGTGGAAAACGAGGGTATTATTACTTTTTTTAATGGTGCAGAAAAACAAATGGACCGTGACCATGCCAATAAGACATGGAGGTCCTAGTCTCTGACTGGCAGTTATGCTCATCAAGTGGTAATTGGTACAGTTCAGCCTGGAGGTGGGGAGAAACGGCAAAAAGGCAACTCATAAGTCCTATTAAGGTGAGAAAGCAATGGATAGCTTAAATAAAACACGGAGATCAGATTGTTTACCTGTGGCATTACATTGCATCTCTGGCTGTTGGCAGGCAAGCAGAGTGTTTTTTGTTTTGTTTTTTACTTCAGCCCTCACAGAACAGAACTAGAGGGCCCCATAGGGCCCAGGTCTTAAGTCCTTTTAAGGTCGAAGCTTACCGGACAGCACATCTGTCTGGGTTGCTAAAGACATCTTGGGGACATTCAGAAAGCTTCCCTGGTAATACATTCCGCCCATTACTTACCATTGGCTTTGTGGTTTGTAACTCACATTTTCTGGCTTTCTATTTGCTGGCTTTATTTGTTTTAGGCTGTCTAGCGTGAATTGTTCCCTCCCAAGGAGCCAAGCCTTTACACACCAACTCCCCTTGTATTCTTCCAGGAGTGCTCCGTTGTGTACAGAGGCCTGTAAATCTTGTCCTCATCTTGTCACATTTGCTCTGCACTCAAAGACAGAGGTTAAATGTCAGGCTCAGTCTTCCTAGGGAGCGAGTGTTTACTTTTCTTTCTCTCACTTTGTGACAGTCTTGCTTGATAATGGGCATAGGAAAGGTTTTTTTCTAGCACACAACAACATTTAAATGAACTATGCAAGTATTTCATAATATATCAGAATTAGAAATGCACAAATGAACCATATTTTTTGTTCATTCTGAATGGTGTTGTAAACCAATACTTTGATACGATAAAAAAAAAAAACAATACACAAGGTGATGACATTTCCACATATTATCGATTGTGCACTATATAGTTTTATTAGTAAACTGTATGCCTGCGCATATGTAATGGTTATTTCAATTGAAAATGTGTTGTCTGTAATGGGAGTGTGCCACCACACCATGAATACTCCACTCTACGCCACTCCACTGCAATCTGCGCTTCCTAACTACTCCACTGCACTCTGCACCACTGCACTCTGCTCCACTCTGCTCTCTGCCAAATCACTCTACATAACTCCAGTCTAGGCTACTCCAATATACTCTGCAACACTGTATTCTATGCCACTGCATTCTATGCCAATGCACTCTACTCTATAACATTCAACTCTATGCTTCTGCTAATCCACTGTACACCACTTTACACCACACTTTACGCCATTACAAGCTACCCTGCGCCACGCCACTCTACTCTGAACTACTGTACTCTACGCCACTGCACTCTACTTTGCACCACTGTATGCTAAGACACTTCACTCTACAACACTTCACTCTACAACACTCTACTCTGCAAAACTGCACGCTACGTCGCTCCACTTTTCTGCCACTGCACTCTCTGCCACTCTACTCTGTGTAGCTGCACTATGTTACTCTACTGCACACCACTCCACTCCACTGTGCACCACTCAAATTAAACACCACTGTATTCTACAACGCTGCATTGTATGCTGCTGAATTCTATGCCACTATACTCTGCAACACACTACGCCAGACGTCTTCAATCTGTGGGGCGCGACCCCCAGGGGAATCGTGGAGTCCTTGGAAGGGGGTCGTGCATTCCCCAGCCTCACTTTGACTGTATTCTTAAACATTTGCTTTGGTTTTGGAAATAGACAACCGTTCCAGGACGGCTAATTTTCATCGTTTAAAATGCTTCAGGTGAGTCTCCTGTTCTGTGAAAAGCTTTCATGCCAGGGTGCCTGCGCGCCTGAAAGAAATGCAACTGTGCCCCATTAGTTAATCTGCAAGTGTAAAGGGTGCTTGGGACTCCATGAATCACTCCAAGCTTTGCGATGACAAAGATTTTTTTTTTGTTTGAGTGGTAGTGCAAAGAGTTAACAACTGAAGTGTTTGCTTTTAATTGTACTTACACAGCAGCCCTTAGTACCCCTAAAGAGGTGTTGAAGGGACATGTTATGTAAAAAAGAAATTGCATTACATACTCCTTGGCATTACTAAAATCTACATTATGGAAGCACCATCTTATTGTAAAACTATTTTGTATCAGTCTATATTTTTTACTGTGTGTAATGCAATGCAAATATAAAATAATAACTTACATAATCAAAGTGCTTTCTGTCACAGGCTGTGACCTCGTAGTACTAACAATACATTATTCTCCACTGCACCAACCAAGATTTATTTCTGTGTCTCTCTGGTTACACACAGACCTCTGCAGTGCATTAACTAATAGAGGTTTCATAATGTACTACAGTGCATTTCCCACTAAGTAACAACTTTTTACATTGATTTTTCATTTACTCTGCCCATTATTTTATATGTCGGTACCTGATGGTGAAAGACCTAAAAAAAATTACAGAATATTTGGATCTTATTGATGAGAGGCTTGCACCGCCAGAGCATGTTGTTTTGACGCTCCGGCAAGGCAAGCGTCTCAACCATACCTACGAGGCGGCATAAAGTCACCCTGCATGGCCTCATAGACATTGAGTAAGACAAAGCAGGGCAAGTCGCTGCCTTGCCCAACTCTGCATCAAGGAGGTGTTCCATGGGTGCTGCGTGGGGGTTCCCACGCAACACCCATGGATTTTGATGCTGCGCCATATTTACAAAAGCACCAAAAACGTTCGTCTACCCAGTGAAAAAAATTCTCGTAATTTTTTTCCTCTTTCCATGTGTGCTGCATTCTGCAGCTCATATAGAAAGAGGAAAACATCTCTCAGGATTGTTGTTGTGAGGGAAGGTGCCCATTCCTGCACAAAAACAATCCTGCCTATGTTGGTGCTAGGCAGCAATTTGTGTGCCAACTCAAGGGGAACGGACAGGACTGCATCGTATTTCATAAATATGGTGCATTCCTGCCTGTTCGCATTGGCACAGGGCAGCGCTGCAAGTCTCCAATTCCTCATAAATGAGGCCCTTTGTTTTTAGCTACACCTTTGACCACGCCCCCACGCTCACTGACCTTTGATTTGCTAAACACTGTTTAATAATATTTCCCCACTGTAAAAATAATTTTGTGTGGGAATTGGGGGCGTTTATGTTTGTCGATGATGAGGAGTACCCTGTTCTAGAAATTTTTGTCAGGAGGGGGGTCCTTACTCCTAAAAAGGTTTGACAAGGGGGTCTCGGCATCAAACAGTTTGAAGACCTCTGCACTACGCCAATGCATTCTACACCTCTCCATGCCACTGCACTCTACTTTGCATCACTCTACACCACTGCACTCTGTTCTGCACCACTACACTCTATGCCATTCCACTACTGCACTCTGCAACACTCTATTGTCTAACACTGCATTCTATGCCACTGAACTCTACACCACTCTACTCTGTACATCTGCATTCTATGTCAATGCACCCTATGCCACTGCACTCTGCAGCACTACATTCTACTGCACTATATTCTACTTTGCACCACACTACTCCACTTTACTCTGTCCCACTCTGCGCCACTGCACTCTGCACAACTATTCTCTGCAACACTCCATGCCATTTGCATTATACTCTACGTTATTTCACTGTACGCGACTCCACTCTATGCCACTCCAGTCCACTCCTTGTCATTTCACTCTATGACACTCCACACCGCTCTCCTCTACGCCACTAACTTTTAGCCCTGCTGAACAGCAGACATGCTGGTGTACAAAATAAAACACATTGGCAATTCCAATAGCTTTTGCATAGCCGAGACCTAGTTGCTTTTCCAATGCTTGATTTTAATTGTCAAGGCACCGACCTGGCAGGCCATGCCTATTTACAGCACTGCTTTTCCTGCACAGCTTTCAGGAACTGCTTAGCGTGTTGGTGTACCAAATTTTTAGTTCCTCTAAAAATGTCCTAAACTAGCTCATGCATGCAGTGGAACCGGAGAGGGATCCGTTATGCATGACTCGGATGCTGCATTGGAACCCCAAGTCAAAATTTTCTTAATCCCTTTTCCAGAAGTCCTCCAATGCTCAGTCAATATGTCCTCGGGGCAACTGCAATATCCCTGGCTGGGGAGCAGCCAAATTTCACCCTCTGTTATTATTAATTACCACATATGTGCTATGTGCTCAGCTATGTTCAGGGTCCTGTTTTAATGTGCGCTACTGTTGTAAGATTGTGTGTACAGCGATTATAATAGAGTATGTCCGATTTATCATGGACATTACAGGGAACCCCACCCGGCTGCCTGGTATCCCTCCCTGTCTACTGATGGGGGCCACCTGGCTTGCTCTATATTGGAGGTGCTACCAGTGTCTCCAGGAAACAGAGCAGTGGACCGCCGTTTAAAGGGTACCTAAGTCGAAGGATCCCATGTCAGAAAGAGATTGCACTGGGGAGAGGTATTTTTGGGGTGGAGATGATCACGGTCTACGTAGGTGG
The DNA here is from genome assembly GCF_964204655.1 of Triturus cristatus. NCBI lineage: Eukaryota > Metazoa > Chordata > Amphibia > Caudata > Salamandridae > Triturus > Triturus cristatus. The sequence continues at coordinate 84,445,394 of NC_140592.1, forward strand.
CCGTGAACCCTACAGGTGCTCCAGAATGGAAAGCTGTTCCATGTAGAGCATCTTCTTCTTATGCTCCTTGATCCTCTTCTTGGGCTTCAGTGCCTGGTATCTGGGTTTTGCGGTTTGCTGCTGCGAAGCATGAGACTGTAGCAAGCCAGACTAGTAGGCCGTGAGTGTGTGGTCCAAAATGCATGCAAGACTTCCATGCACCTCTGGTGGCATGAAGGGTACCAAGATCATTATGGGCTGGATACCCCAAATCTACCCTCCGCTGCCTTTTAGAGTGGTGAATACCCTATACCATATGCCCTCTTGGTGGAACATAATGAAGCCTGTCTACTTTAGGGTGACCAGACGTCCCGGATTTCCCCGGACAGTCAGTTTTACATATTCAGTCCTGGTGTCCCGACAGGTTTAATAATAACTAATTATTGTCACGATTTTGGGGAAATGGTCTAGGAGAGTGCAGGCTCACATTTCCAAGGGGGATAAAAGTCAATTGTTTTAAAGTCTCTCCTGCTGTGCTTTACTGTCTCAGTAAAGCACACAAGCAGGGTGTTAAGAGGAGCAAATCGGCATTTGAGAAGGCCCTTAGCTGACACCCAAGCTTTCCCCTTAGCTTCAGCACAGCTTGTGGGAAAGAAGGAAAGGACTTGTTTGCACTAATATGTCACGAAAAGCTGTCGACCTTTACTGCTATATCACGTATCAAAAAAGGCTGTTATATATTCTTATAGGTTCCAAACTGTACCAAACATACATATTTTTATGGATGCTTGTACATCGACATTTCTCTTGTCCATGCAAAACTACTGTCCTACTTTTTTTTTATGGACGCCCCGGTTTGGGGTTTTCTGAATCTGGTCATCCTAGTCTACTTCCATCACAAACACTGGGGCAACCCCAGACTCAAAGGTTCAACACAGGTAGTGACATGGGGTTTTGCTACAGGCCGAACGTGGCTGTCTCCAGAAACCCCAATTCTGCTGAGGGAGCACTGTGCATTAGGATACAGACTGATCTTGTGCTCGAGCTCTAGGCCTTCTTCCTCCTCCAGATCTTCAACTGTAGAGGAAGTGAATAGGAGCCTAGGCACATCTCCCCAACCACTTACCTGGGACTGGTCCTCCAACCAGGATAAAGCCCTTTCGGACCCCGCCTCGCTCTCCCAACTGCTGGCCGCCTCTCTCCGAACTCTCACACTGCCTCTCTCCTGTGCTCTCTTTGCTTCACTCTTGCACCCTCCGGCATTTCTGGGCTTCTCCTTTCTCACACCTCTAAGCCTTTTTCTTTAACACAACCTTTGCTCCTTTTCCTCACACTTTTTTGCCTCTTTCGCTCACTCTTTTCCATTACTTTTATGCCTCTATGTCTCACTCTTTGTCCTTACTGTTGAGCCTCTTTCCTCACTCTTCCATTTTTGTTGTGCCAATTTTTCTTTTATCCCTTAATTTTGTGCCTCATTATTTTCATACATTTATCACACGGCAGGACCTTTCTCTTGCTCCCACTGTCACTTAACCTTCAGCAACTCACCATCACACACTCCCCATACTCTGGACTACATCACCCTCTCACAATCTCACCTCACCAAACATCACACCTGACCTTTAGCGAATTATCACATGCATGCTCCTCAACACCTGCTCACTTAAAAATCACACTATTTAAATTCGGGACCTTCTCAGCAACAGCAGACCAGACCTCCTCTTCATAACTGAAACCTGAATGAACCCTTCCTCAGTTCTGGACATTGATGTGGCCGTCCAAGCAGGATACAAAATTGTACGACAGGGCCACCTTCACAAATTCGGCGTAGGACTCGCAATCATTTACAAAGGCACCCTCAAATGCACAACTATCACAGACCTTGACACCCCTTTCTTGGAACACATGCATTTCAACCTACAAACAAACAACACCTCCCTGAAAGGCTCCATGGTATCAACCACCCGGTACACGAGGCAACTTCGGCAACCTCATCTCAGACTTCATCTCCCGCTCACCATCAACTCCAAGGTCTTCCTACTTCTCGTTGATCTCAACTTACACCTGGAAGACCCCTCAGACCACTGCTCCACCAACCTCAACAGTCTACACAACATAGGACTTTCCCACCTTGTCAAGGACCTCACAGACCCCGCAAAACACACGTTAGGTGAAATCTTCACCTCTGGCAACAGCATCAGCTACCACTGCCTCACCACTCACATGGACCAATCACAATATCATCCACTTCAAAATGTCAGCACCATATGCCAAACCTCCCATCAACACCAACCAACCCAGTCAGAACTGGAACAGAATAACAGAAACTGAATTGCGCAGCACATTCAAAACTAACCAACCCAACACAACCCACAACCTAACCGAAGACATTACCATCTCCAACCAGTGGATCTCTAACTGTGTTGATGTGTTCTGGCACCGATCAAAACCTACAGACACTGAAGAACCAACAAATAGGTCTCCAGGTACACAGAATAATTTCAGGACTCCAAAAGATTGTGCAAACAGCTTGAAAGGAAATGGAGAGCCAACCACAATGCCTGCCTACCTATAAGGCAGTCCTCAAGCACCACTACCTCCTGAGAGACAAGAGAAGAACCCTCACAAATCGGATCTAAGCCAGTTCAAACAATGGCAAAGAAATGTTTGCCTTCATCAAGGAATTCACTACCCCAGAAGCCTTAGCAAACTCCATTACCCTTTGCCAGGAACTCTGCGACAACCTCTCAAACTACTTCAACAGCAAAACGCAAAAGATCTATAATAACTTAGAAAAACAACTGAACCCTGAGGACATCATCAGCAAGTTGTACATTGACCACTCGATCGGACATCTATCCAACTGGAGAACATTCACAGAGGAAGACACCACTTCCATCATGAAAACTGTTCACTCCAGGGCCTCCACAGACTCATGTCCACATCACATTTACAACCTAGGAGGACCTATGATCAGCAAATTCCTCACTCACATCTGAGTCTGCAACGTTCCCGGAGGACGGGAAGCATGCTGCAGTCACGGCCCACCTAAACAAACCTTCGGCAGATTCCAACGAACTGAGCAACTTCGGCCCCATCTCTCTACTACCATACCCAGCTAAGGTGAAAGAGAAGGCAATCAACCAGCAACTACCAACATAACCTTCTCAACCACTCCCAATCCGGCTTCCAAAGCAACCACAGAACTGAGACAACATTAATCAGTGCCACAGATGAGATCTGCATCCTTCTAGACTGAGGCGAAACTGCCGGTCTCATACTGCTGGATCTGTCAGCTGCATTTAACAGTGTAACACCCCTGCCTCATCAAAAGACTACACATCAAAGACATCCAAGGTCCAGCCATCGAATTGATATGCTCCTTCCTCACAGGGAAACCCCAGCGAGTGACTCCCTCCCTATACATCAGAACCCAAGGACCTGATCTGCAGAGTCCTTCAAGGATCATATCTCAGCCCCATCGTATTTAACATGTACATGACACCACTCGCCGATATCATCAGATCTCACAGCATCTCCATCATCTTCTACGCCGATGACACCCAGCTCATCCTCTTTATGTCAGACAAGTCATCCAAGACCAGATTCAACTTCACTAAACGCATGATCTGCATAGCAGAATGGATGAAAACCAATTGCTTGAAACTCAACTCAGACAAGGCAGAAGTGCTGATCTTTAGGAACAAGAACTCCCCTTGGAACTCCACCTGGTGGCCAACAAAGCTTGGCCCAATACCACCGCCCACTAACCATATTCGAAAACTGGGAATCATCTTAGACGATAAACTCAACAGGGCCTCACAGTGAATGCCGTAAGCTCCTCCTGCTTCCACATACTATGCCTTCTCAGTAAAGTCTTCAAATTGACCCCCAAGTACACCAGGCATACCGTCCTTCAAACCCTAGGCACCAGTAGACTAGACTACAGATACACACTCTATGCCAGAATTTCCAACCACCTCCTCAAGACCATCCAGAACACCACAGTCAGACTCATCTTGGACCTCCCATGGTCTGACCTCAGAGCAATCCACTGGCTGCTGGTACACAAATGCCACCAATTCAAACTTCTCACACACGCACAAAGGATCACTGACATATTGATGCATACAATATCGAAACACAAAAATATCAAAAATGAAATACAGAAAACAAAAATATTGGCTTCCTATACTTAACCGTTAAAAACACAAATTTAGACAACACAAATATAATTGTTAATAGTTTAGATTTTAACCTATATCAAAAACAGAAAAATCGGTAACAAAAATATCATTAACTTTATATAAACATATATTATGTCAAAAATATAGATTTACACAATACCAACTAATATTATTGCCAAAATATTTCAATAATCATTATGAAATACTTTAAAAACACTTTATACATAATTACTGGAAATAAAACTAAAACATTTTATACACATTCTAAAATTGTGTGGGTTTGGTAGGTTTCCCTAGCTGTCCGCCGACCATGGAGCCAAAAACCCAGGTGACCTCCTCCCCCCCCCCCCCTCCCCCTTTCCCCTGCAAAACAAGGTTGTTTTGTGATAGGCAATTTTGATGTCGCCTCAATACGTTTTGGGCCCTTGCCTGTCGTGGTTACTTGGACCTCCCACACGAGTGAGGTACCATTTTTATCGGGAGATCTGGGGAAACGCTGGGTGGTAGGAAATTTGTGTCAGCCCTGTGATGCCACAACTTTCCCACACAACAATGTGTGGAAAAAGGGATTTTTTTCAGCTACATTTGAGGTTTACAGGCAATTCTGGGTAAGAAAACGTTGAAGGATCCACACAAGCCACACCTCCCTGGAATCCCCCGGGTGTCTAGTTTTCAAAAATGTATAGGTTTGCTAGCTTTCCCTAGGTGCCAGCAGAGCTAGGGTTCCAAATCTACAGCTAGGCACTTTGCAAAAAAAGGGTCCGTTTTCACCATGAAAATGTGTTCTGTCCACGTTGGGTTTTGGGCCGTTTGCTGCCACGGGCACTAGGCCTACCCACACAAGTGAGGTGCCATTTTTCACAGAAGACTTTGGAAAATGTGGGGTGGGTGAACTTTTGTGGATCCACGCTGATTCCAGAACTTTCCACCACAAAAATGTGAGGAAAATGTTTATTTTTTTTATTTTTTACAAATGTTGAGGTTTGCAAGGGATTCTGGGTAACAGAACCTGGTGAGAGCCAGTCAAGTCACCCTATCGTGGATTCCCCTAGGTTTCCCTAGGTGCCTGCAGAGCTATGGATCAAAATAAACAGCTAGGCACTTTGCAAAGAAAGGGTCAGTTTTCACCATGAAAATGTGTTGTGTCCACGTTGCGTTTTGGGCCGTTTGCTCTCGCGGGCACTAGGCCTACCCACACAAGTGAGGTACCATTTATTTCTGAAGGCTTTCGGGAATGTGGGGTGGATGGACTTTTGTGGATCCACGGAGATTCCAGAACTTTCGAACACAAAAATGTGAGGAAAATGTGTTTTTTTCGACACATTTTTAGGTTTGCAAGGGATTCTGGGTAACAGAGCCTGGTGAGAGCCAGTCAATTCAACCCATCCTGGACTCCCCTGGGTGTTTAGTTTTAAAAAAATGTATAGGTTTGCTAGGTTTCCGTAGGTGCCGGCAAAGATAGGGTTCAAAATCTACAGCTAGGCACTCTACAAAAAAAGCGTCAGTTTTTACTGTAAAAATAAAATGTGTCCACGTTGCGTTTTGAGCCGTTTCCTGTCGCGGGCACCAGGCCTACCCACACAGGTGAGGCACCATTTTTATCAGGAGACCTGGGGGAACACTGGGTGGTAGGAAATTTGTGTCAGCCCGGTGATGCCACAACTTTCCCCCACAAAAATGTGTGGAAAAAGTGATTTTTTCAGCTAAATTTGAGGCTTGCAGGGGATTAGAAAACGTTGGAGGATCCACGCAAGCCATACCTCCCTGGAATTCCCAGGGGGTCTAGTTTTCAGAAGTGTGTGGGTTTGGTAGGTTTCCTTAGCTGGCCGCCGAGCATGAGGCCAAAAACCCAGGTGACCCCCTTGCAAAACCAGGTTGTTTTGCAATTTTGGTGTCGCCTCCATACGTTTTGTGCCCTTGCCTGTCGCGGGTACTTGGGGCTCCCACACGAGTGAGGCCCCATTTTAACGGAACACCTGAGGGAACGCTGGGTGGTAGGAAATTTGTGTCAGCCCTGTGATGCCTCAACTTTCCCACACATAAATGTGTGGAAAACATGATTTTTTCAGCAAAATTTCAGGTTTGCAGGGGATTCTGGGTAAGAAAATGTTGGGGGATCCATGCAAGCCATACCCCTGGAATCCCCCGGGTGTCTACTTTAAACAAATGTATAGGTTTGCTAGCTTTCCCTAAGTGCGGGCAGAGCTAGGGTTCAATATCTACAGCTTGGCACTTTTCAAAAAAAGGGTCTGTTTTCACTGTGAAAATGTGGTGTGTCCACGTTGCGTTTTGGGCCGTTTCCTGTCGCGGGCCCTACAAGTGAGGTACCATTTTTCTCTGAAGACTTTAGGGAACGCGGGGTGGGTGGAAGTTTGTGGATCCACGCAGATTCCAGAACTTTCCACCACAGAAACGTGAGGAAAATTTTATATTTACAAATGTTTAGGTTTGCAAGGGATTCTGGGTAACAGAACCTGGTGAGAGCAGTCAATTCACACCATCCTGGATTCCCCTGGGTGTCTAGGTTTAAAAAATGTATAGATTTGCTAGGTTTCCCTAGGTGCAGGCAGAGCTAGTGTTCAAAATCTACATCTAGGCACTCTACATAAAAGGGTCAGTTTTTACTGTAAAAATAAAGTGTGTCCACGTTGCGTTTTGAGCCGTTTCCTGTCGCGGGCACCAGGCCTACCCACACAAGTGAGGTACCATTTTAATCGGGAGACTTAGGGTAACACAGAATTGTAGAGCAACTGTTATTACCTATTGACTTTCGATGCATTTCTGCCTTTTAAATGAAAGACAATGTGTAAAAAAGAAGTCATTTTGAAAAAGGACCAATAATTCTCATGCTAGTATGGGTACTCGCAGTTTCGGAAATGTGCAAATATCTACTGTTTCTAAACTCTATATTTTGTTCCAATTTCAGAAATACATAGGTGTCTTTCATACCGATTTTATCATGTATATATTTTCCCAAATGAATTGCTATATACCCGGTACATAATAAAAAAACATTGCAAGACGCTGCTCAGTTATTGGCTCTGGGTTCGTCGGGTTCTCGGTGAACCTACAAGTCCTATATATCCCCACAACCAGAAAGGTCCAGCGGATGTAACGGTATATTGCTTGCAAACAGCTGTCATATTTAGAAGAAGTTACAGGTGAAAACGTTGACACAAATGGCTGTTTTGTTCAACTAATTTTCAATTTTCCTATATTCAACGGTTAGTATCTATAAAGAAACCTTGAAGGGTCTACACAAATGACCCCTTGCTGAATTCAGAATTTTGTCTACTTTTCTAAAATGTATAGTTTTCCAAGATCCATTATTATAACCATTTCTACCATTAACTGGAAAGAGGTTGACAGCACAAAAAATAGCAAAATTAGGCTATGTCTCAGAAAAATGCCAAAACTGTGTAAAAATCTGATTTTCTGACAAAAGTCTGCTTGTCCTTGAAAGCTGGGAAGATGGTGATTTCAGCACCACAACCCCTCTTTTGATACCATTTGCAGGGACAAAAACAGACACTTTCATCTGTGGTCCTTTTCCCCCCATTTTTCCCCCCAAAAACTCAAAATGTTGCTGTATTTTGGCTCATTTCTGGGTCCCTTCTAGGGGAATCCACAAACCCTGGGTACCTTTAGAATCGCCATGATGTTGGAAAAAAGGACGCACATTTGGCCTGGACAGCTTATGTAGTCAAAACGTTACAGGGGCCTAAGCGCGAACTACCCCAAATAGCCAAAAAAAAAGGCTTTGCACACGGGAGGGAAAGGCCTAGCAGCGAAGGGGTTACATTTCTATCTCTTCTCTCTTTACATAGACTTCCTACAAGAAAAACCTATGACTAGAAAAACCAATAAACTGGCAGAAAAAACCGACTACCACAAACCAACAAAATAAAGTATGAATACATAAATTATAGCAAAATTGTCAACTCACCCAAAGAGCGAGGACAAATCAACCTAACTACCCCAACCTCTACAAACGACCACCAAATTAACATTTAAAATTAAACTAATGTTTGCAAACATGCTTTTCTCTACTGCGGCTTGTGCTGCGGCTTTTTACCGGGCCGCAGCACAAGCCGCAATAGAAAACTGCATGATTCCGACTGCCTACACGATAGTCGTATCATAATATGGCGGGTGTAACCGCCGACTACACGTCGGGTGATCTCCATCCAGCAACGATGGCGGTTGGGCGCTCTTCCTACCGCCATAATACCGAGGCCCTTAATCACCAAATTAAACATAACATAACACAATTAAACATAACCTAACAATACATTGCTAAAATAACGAAAACCCAAAACTACTAACAAAACTATTATTTCTTAACTCCCGCTCCACCCTCAAAATCCTTAAAAAATCCTTAAAAAAGGACTTACCTGATCCGATGAACAGCAGCACCTTCTTACATGGTTCTGGGTAAACAGACTAAAAATAACCCAAATAGGCTACAGGATAGAAGCTAGAGGTAAAAAAATGGCTGCTAAATGAAATTAAAAAAAGACTATCTCCCCATAGAAATAAATTGGAAATAATTTAAAAATGTTGAATAAATGTATTCAAAAATGTAAAATATTAAAAAAGTACCTGTCAAAAAATGCTGTTAAAAATGTTACAAAATTGTAAAATATAAATTCACAGAATAAAATGTATACAATTATATAATATATGCCAAAAGGTAAGTAACTTGTTCATCTGATTGAGACTTCTAGTTGTAGATTCCTTATCTTTACAATAGATACCCCAACAATACCATCCCCGGAGGAGGATCTGCAAACCAAGATCACACAAGGAAGACGTGGAGGCCCAAACGGGCAAAGTATTCATTCCTTTGAACTTGGCTGTCCAGGCAGTAGTGTCTGGTAAACGTGTGCGGGACGCTCATGTTGCTGCCTGACAGGTATCCAAGACTGGGACTTCGCGTGCTAACGTATTGGTTGCCGCTGTTGCTCTAGTTGAGTGAGTACATAACCTCAGAGGAGGTTCCTTCTTTGACAATGCATAGCACAATTTAATGCAGAGGACAACCAATCAGGAGTTAGTCCTTTTCTGTACTGCCCAACTTTTCTTGGCACCCACATAGCCAATGAAGAGTTGACCGTCCACCTAGAATTCTTTGGTGCGGTCAAGATAAAAAGACAACACATGTTTTGGGTACAGGCGGTGGTCTCTCTCCTCTTCCTTTTAGGGATGCGGGGGTGGGTAAAGGTGGCAGAACAAATGACTGTCCCGCACGTAAGGGCGTGGCCACTTTAGGGAGGAATGAAGCGTTTGTTCGAAGCACCACTTTATCTGATGGACAGACAGATAGGGAGGCTTGGGAAACAGAGACTGGATCTCACTTACTCAGCGAGCAGAGATAATGGCAATGCGAAAAGCAGTTTTAAGCGTTAGAAGCCTGAGAGAGCAGTTATGAAAAGGCTCGAAGGGAGTACACAAACAAAAAAGTCAAAACCAAATTTAAATCCCAATGGGGCATTATGAAAGGAGACGGAGGAAACAAATGAATAAGGCCCTTAAAAAACCTATTCACAATGGGAGATATGAACAAAGAAGGCTGAACTGGAAGTCTCAGAAAAGCAGAGACTGCCGAAAGATAACCTTTAAGGGTGCCCAAAGCAGAGTCCTGCTGTGCCAAACAAAGTATGTACAACAGAACCTCTGAAAGAGGAGCAGAAAGAGGATCAAAAGCCTTTGCTGTGCACTATGCCACAAATTTGTTCCATCTGCAGGCGTATACCGTTTTAGTGGAGGGACGCCTGGCTGCCAAGATGACATTGTAGATTTCGGGTGGAAGGTGGAAAGCTGTCAACTGCCGCCGCTCAATCTCCACGCAAGGAGGTGGAGACTCAACAGGTTTGGGTGAAGAAACATCCCCTGCTGCGACAGAAAATGCTCCCAAAGGGGCAGTCCGATCAGAGATCGATGGCCATGCTCAAAAGGTCGAAATACCAGACTCTTTGTGCCCAATCAGGAGCCACAAGAATTACTTGAGCCCGATCGTGCTTGATTGTTCTGAGCACTCTGGGCAGAAGTGGTATAGGCGGAAAGGCGTCGAGGAGACCGAAGCTCCACTCAAAACAAAGCTCCACTCGCGGTGAAAAGCGTTGCCGAGCGGGCACCGCCTTGGAAACTCCAACGCACAATACTGCTGACATTGTGCGTTCTCTTCGGAGGTGAAAAGATCTAACCAAGGCTCTCCCCACTGCTGAAAGAGACCTTGCGCCACCTCCGGATGGAGACACCATTTTTGATTGACCAGGCATCGACAGCTGAGTTAGTCCGCTCTGGCGTTCAGGGAACACGCCAGGTAGTGAACCGCCAGGGATATGCCCTGATGTTCCAGCCCTGTCCAGAGGCAGAGAGCCTCTTGTCAAAGGGTCCACGACCCCACCCGCCCTGTTAGTTGCAGTACCACAAGGCGGTGGTGCTGTCGGTGAACACCTGCACCACTTTCCCTTTGAGAGAGGGAAAGAATGCCTTTAGTGCCAATCTGATTGCCTGGAGCTCCAAAAGGTTGAAATGGAGACCGGACTCTGCCGGAGACCTGACGCCTCTGATTTCTGCCTCTCCAAGGTGGCCACCTCATCCCAGGAGCGATGCATCTGTCACCACTGGCAGATCTGGTTGGGAAAGGGAGAGGGATCTGCTCCTGACCCAATCTTGGTTCATTAGCCACCAGTTGGTGCACAGTTCCCTTGAGATCGGGACGTAGTTGGAAATATTTCACTGCTGCTGCGCCCATGGAACTTCAGGTCACACTGCGGAGCATGCATATACCATCTGGCATGATCCACCAGCAGGATGCAGGAGGTTATGAGGCCCAGCAGCCTCAAAGTAATTTTTACCGAAATCCAGGACAGAGGCTGAAACATCGGTATCGCAGCCCAAATATACCGGACTAGCTGCTCAGGAGGACAGGCCCGAAACTGCACAGTGTTCAAAATTGCCAAATGAAAGGGAGCGTTTGAGAGGGAGTTAAGTGTGACTTCGGCACATTGATAGTGAACATCAACAAATGCAGGAGGTCCACCATAGTCTGGAGTGGGAGACTACAGCCTGGGGAGAGCATGCCTTCAACAGCCTGCCGTCAAAATAGGGGAAGACTGGTATCCCTGATCTGCGCAGATGAGCTGCGAACACCGCCTACACTTTCATGAACACCCGAGGGGCACTTGTAAGGCTAAAGGAGAGCATAGTGAACTGAAAGTGCTTGTGGTCCACCGTGAACCGTAAGTAACGTCTGTGGGCGGGCAGGCAGGGTGGGGAAATGGAAATAAGTGTCCTGCAAGTCCAACCCTACCATCCAGTCTCCCGGGTCGAGGGCAGAAAGGACCTGGGCCAAAGTGAGCATTTTGAACTTCTCCTTCCAAAGAAAGAAGTTAAGGGTCCGGAGGACTAGGATAGAACTCAAGCCTTTGTCCTTTTTAAATACCAGAAAGTAGCGGGAGTTACAACCACGTCCTACTTCTGGCACAAGGACCCTCTCTATGGCCCCCTTGGCAAAGAGAGCAGTAACCTCCTTGTGAAGAAGCACTAAATGATCCTCCGACACAGTCGTAGGAGGGTGGCATGGAGGGAGGGGCTGTCTCGAAGGGGAGGGAGTAGCCCCTTCGGACTATCTGTAGAACCCTACCTGTCCGTCATGGACTGCCAGGGGAGGAGGTGACGGTGAATCCTACCTCCGACTGGCCGACGATGGGCCTGAAATGTCGGATGAAGAGGGTTTGGAGGCAGTGGCAGAGGGGGAAAGGGTGGACTGGTTCGATCACTGGCTCCCTGGCCCACAAGGAGGCCGAGACCCGCGGCCACGCAGAGGCTGGACAGCTTGCATGACTCGGTGATTGGCCTGCACAGGACGCGGCTGGGCACCCCTTCCGTAGCCATGAAAGGGAAAAAAGGCAGACTGAGGGGGATGGATCGTAGCCGTGAGGCTCAAGCATCAGGCCAGAGCCCGATATTCCTCGAAGCGCTCAAGTGCAGAGTCTGCCTTATTGCCATAAAGGCAAGGGCCATCAAAGGGCATGTCCATCAGAGTAGATTGGACATCCCCTGAAAAGCCAAAAGTCCTCAACCACGCGGAGCGTCGTAATGCTACAGACGAGGCAACCGTTCTGCCCAGTGAGTCGGTGGTGTCGAGTCCACAAAGAATGGTGCATTTCGCTACGTCTTTCCTGTCCGCAACTGCCTGAGAGAGCATGGCCCCGGCCTCCTCCGGGCACTGAGGAACCACCCGTGCAACAGTATCCTAGATGGTATGGGTGTATCTGCCTAAGAGGCAAGCAGTGTTTACCAACAAGCTGGAGGAAGAAAACATCCTCTTACCAAGATGGTCCAGTTTCCTGGATTCCTTATTATGGGGAGCAACAGGGAATGCGCATTTGGAAGATGAGGACAACCAAGCGCACAGGGAGGGATGTTGCGTAAGGAACGCTGGGTGGCCCGGAGCAGGGCAATGGCAGAGGGCAATTATCTGTGGGCTGGGCCTGGACCAAGAGCCCAGAAGTACAACAGTGGGGGATTCATAAAATGGCTAAAGAGGTTAGGAGGTAGAAGCACCTGTCAGGAGGTTAGTCCTGACTGCAACCGAAGGCAGCTCAAGGTCCATGACTTTGCTGTCCTTCTGACCACCATTGCAAACAATGCCCCCTCCTCCGTAGCCACGGTAGGGGGAGAAAGCAAGCCAACGGGAGCGACGTGGAGCCGAGCGCCGGGCCTCCAACAGCTTTTGGGACCGCTCCCGCAAGGCCTTCAGATTCATGGCCCGGCTCTCGCAACACGACTTTGTGTCTCTCTACTAGCACCTGAGGTCACGGACATCATCAGATGACAGGGTCAGCAGGGCTTGAATCCGGTCCTATGCTGGGACATCTCAACTGACCAGGAGTCCTCCAAGACTCAAGAAAAAATTTCCACAAAAGTCGAAAAAGAGTGGGAAAAAAACGGGTAAGGGGTAGCTCTCTGCGGATGTGTGCTTAGGCTGGCACGGAAAAAGAAATAATTGACGTCAGTGTGCCCTAACAGAATCTATGTAGGTCCCGAGAAAACATTTTCGGCGCGCACGACGCAGAGCCGACCGGTGCCACCTACCGATGTGCAGGGGTACAGCTAATGAAACATCTCTGGATCCAGACTGATGCATGGGGGAAATTCTAAAGGTAAGGAATCTACAACTGGAAGTCTCTATCAGATATACATGTAGAAAATGTGTGTGTACACACACATATATATATATATTACCTACTGGCGGTCGCCAGTAGGTAGTTATAGTTAGGACCCTGTTTCCATAGGAAATCCGCAACATTCTATTTGGAATAACTTTGGCGCCGGTCGACGAATCCTCGCGAAATTTTCAAAATAGGTGGGGCGCTCCGCTCCGCTCCTACCCTGAAAGTCTCGGGGGGATTCGTCAAGCAGGGGCCGAGAAAAAAGGGGGGTCCCAAAACGCGTTTTCCCCATGCATTTTTCCATAGGACCTTTAGACACAGCTACAGCCCGAACGGCTGAACAGAATTACTTGAAATTTGGCAGAGAGGTAGCCATAAGGTCAAGGAAGTGCCTTTTGCAGGTCTGGTGTAAATCTGTTCAGTATTTCCTGAGAAAATAGCATTTAAAAGCATATATATATGTGGGCGGAGCCTAACCACACATCTCATCCTGAGATCTGATTGGCTGTCAGCACTTCATCCAAGAAGTATTGGCAGCCATCTTGGGACCAATATACATGATAGCACCTCATTAAAAAGCATTGCAGTTAATAGAAGGTTTTAAGACTTTAGTTACATTATAAATCATTTGTTGATGGTACCATACTCATTTTAGGAATTGTGGTATGTTCTAAGGTGATTTCACCATGTGAAAAAGCCTTCTGCTGGGATATCATGATTGAGAGAAAAATATTTTCTCATGCTTTTACCACAGAGGTTTGGAAGGTGATCTATAGGCTAAACTGAGAGCTTATTATCTGTAAATTCACATTATCTTTCTCAGTCATGTGAGAATGAAGTCTGACATTCTCAGTAAAACATGTACATCCAACAAGGGCAGAGACTGTCAGTTGATTCCTTTGTGTTCTACTGCAGCTTCCCAGAGTGTTCCAAAGAACTACTAGAGCGCTAACAGTCCTACTTATGATAAACGTATGGCACACCTGAAGCCATCTTGCTTGGATTAAAGTGGTAACTCTTAAAACATTTAATTTAAAAAGGAACAAAATGAGGGGGTTCATTTTTCCATAAAAAGTATGATTAGTGCTGCAGAAAGAAAAATTAGGGCACATTTTGAGTGACTTCTCAAATCCTCTTCTATTTCATTAAAAAATTCTGACATGCAGACTGAAACATGCACTTTCAATACCAGCAGCAGTTTTCCCTGGTGAGCAGTAGCTTTACTACAGTGATCTAATGAGCAAAAAGAGTGCTAACATTCTGAATTTATGGTAAATGTGTGACACATCTGAATGCCTTCTTGATGGAATCAAAGTAAAAAACTGAAAGTATTTCCTACTGAGGAGACTGCAGTAAATGAGGAAATTAGGAAACTTCATAACAAATAAGTCTCCCAAGATGGCCACCAGAGACAAAAGAGCCCAAATGTAGCCCAAATATCACCCAGATGTAGCCCAAGTATAGCCCAATGACAGAATGTCCCAGAATGTTCTTAAAAACAACTAGAGCGCTTACTGTCTTCATTATGACAAAAGTATGGCACACCTGAAGCCATCTTGATTGGAATAAACTGGTAACACTTAAAACATTTAATTTAAAAAGGAACACAATGAGGAGGTTCATTTTGCCATAGAAATTATGATTAATGCTGAAGAAAGAAAATGAGGGCACATTTTAGGTGACTTCTCAAATCCTCTTCTATTTCATTAAAAAATTCTGACATGCAGACTGAAACATGCACTTTTAATACCAGGAGCAGACTTCCATGGTGCAGTAGTTTTACTACAGTGATCTAATGAGCAACTAGAGTGCTAACATTCAGAATTTATGGCAAATGTGTGACATATCTGAATACCTTCATGATGGAATCAAAGTAAAAAACTGAAAGCATTTCCTACTGAGGAGACTGCAGTACATGAGGAAATTAGGAAACTTCATAACAAATAAATCTCCCAAGATGGCCACCGGAGACAAAAGAGCCCAAATGTAGCCCAAAATCAACCAGATGTAGCCCAAATATAGCCCAATGACAGAAGTGTGCAAAACACTTATTATTTTGTGTTTTTGCAGTGTTATATAGTGCAGACTTGTCAGGTATTGGAGTGCTTTACATGAGCATTGGTTACATCACACAAGAACAAATTCATTTTGGTTGTAGACATGGGGAGACTAAGTGATTTGACCAGAATCACAGAATGTCGAGCTGAAGCAGAAACTTCAACCTGGTTCCCCAGTTGCAAAGTCTGCAGTTCTGGAAGTAACACCACATCCTCTCCCCTAAGTGCAACATTTAATCAAGTGGTCAACTGGATAAAAAAACAAAGATAACAAATAATTTAAAAGTGCTTTGTCGCTATTTGAAAACTCAGAAAATATGTCCTTATTTTAGTCTTTTAGAGCACTAACCATAATTTTGATGCCAATAAGACCCTCTCATATATGTAATTTCTAAAGGAAATGCTCTAGGTATTACAGTTTTGATTACATCAAGATGATGTCAGGCGTTCCACACTTTTGTAATAAATATAGAATGTTAGCAATCTAGTTGTTCATTAGGATACTGTTGAGAGGCAGAGGCCAGGGGCACGGACTCTGAAAATTGAAGGCAGGTAGGAGGGTGCAAAGGCAACAATTTAACCACACTGAGCAGGCAGGAAGGGCCGTGGAAGCACAACAGACTATGGAGGGCAGTGGAAAGGGGGGCAGGGGCAACAAACCAACAATACAGGACTTGCAAGAGAGGCTGTTGGAGGGAAGATCTATTACGGGTCAAGGAAGCTAGGGGCGGTCCCCAGATCCCCGGGAGCCACCACAGAACTGAGCAGGAGAGTAAGTCAGGGACAAAAGGGGCACCTTAATTTGAGCCGGGGTGCCTAGGAACGCTTGCTCCAAAAATGAAGAAAACAGACATATGAGACATGGAATTGGAGGCAGAATACAATGGCAGTTTAATGAGAAGATGCAACTTCAAAGAAACCGCAGAATAGAGACATAAAGTACAAAATACAGAATCCAGATAATCATACAGCTGTCATAATATTCTCTGTATCTCAATTAATGTACTGACAGAGAGAGAGAGAAAACACATCTATAAATGCATCATGAGAAACAAGTTACACCAAGGAAAATGTTACCTAGGAACACTCACGTTTACTCTTAGAGCAAGCATTCCTGCAATTACAATACAAAATCTTTTAAATGCAAAAGTAAAGAGAACAATGGTTAAACATAACATGACATTTCATATAGGTAAAATAGAATAAGATACTTCAAGCAAAGCAGAGCAAGACATTTTAAGCAAAGGAAGACAAGAGCTCCCAGCTCTTGGGGAAAACCTGCACTGCCTGTTAACCTACATACAGACGGCGAGGTAGTCCGTCGATATCTGTGGGTGCTCCCTTTTTATATCATTTTGTGGGCTCCTTTGCACGCTACATCTACCTACGTATGCTACCCAAAAGCTTCGTCTGCAGATTTTACCAGACATTTCGTCATTTACCCACTTAATGCTGACAATGGACTGGGTGAAAAGGTCAGTCTCTCAGGCCAATCGCTTATCGTAAGTTCCATAGAGCAAGCAGAAAATAATGGGTATTGTACGGGAATTCAATATATTCATGTATAAAATCTCCTCAGTTCTCCTAACTTGACGCTCTGCGGTTGCCACTTCCTTAAAAGCGGGAAACCTGCCCAGGAAGCAAGTACCAGTCCAGGATGCAGCCTACTGTATGTCGACAGCTTCAGGGGGATGTTGAACTTTGATACCGAGCACGGAGCACTCGGGTAGGGTGGGGGCTACTAGTTTGGATCAGAAGGCCTCGCAGACCTGCCTTCAGACTGCTATACACTAAAATTGCAGAGCTATGGTCAATTTAACAAAGAGGCCTACATATTGAACAGAAGGGCCTACACAGGGGTTTTATGCTGGCTGAGTGGTAAGGATGTCTCAGGATAATTATATAGCAACACAGGACCCGCTGGTCAATTTAATACGGCCTACAAATGCAGCTGGCAGGGCAAGGACAAGGGTCTCATACTTCAGGTGTGGACAGAATGGGCCAGGGGCCCCCTGTGATACAAAATCTACCCTCCTTCAAGGCTGTGGCAATGTAATAGACCATTGTGGGCAGAAGGAAGAGGCAATGGTAGTACAACCATACATGCCAACAGACCCGATTCAGCCAGGAAACGTCCAATGTTTTTAAGCTCAAATGGGCTTTATTTGATCTGTCTCCTGTCTACAATATCCTCTTTTTCAATGTAACTCAAAGGGGAAAATCAATACCCCAGTTTTTTTTCAAAATCTCCCTCTTACCAAGTTCAAAATGTTCGCAAGTATGGTACATTGGATCATGGAAGGAAATGGGATAGGGACATGGACTTGGATAACAGAGGACAGGAGGGACATGGAGAGGTGCACCAAACTGACCCTGCAGGGCAGGCATCAGGGTTTGCAGCAGCACAATACACCACACAGGGCATGCAGGACGGGAGTGCAGCACAACAATCCATAGAAAGCAAGAGGGAGGGGACAGGACCATGCACATGGACAACAGAGAACAGAGGGGCAAGAGGCAATGGTAGCTAGCTGACCATAATGGACAGACAGGAGAGAAAGCTGCAGCATAACAGACCATAAAGGGCAGGAGGGACGGATCAGGGGCATTACAATGGAACAGACAAGCCAGGAGGGAGGGAGTAGGGCTGGGGGCAAGGGGGCAGGGCAGGAGCAGCAAGATAGCCATGGAGGTCAGGCAGGATGGGCACTAGAAGCAAGACACACCATGAAGAGCAACAGTGAGACTGTGATGGCATACACACAGACCATGGAGGGAAGGTGGGAGGGGGTCAGGGGCAGCTAACTGACCACACAGGGAAGGTGAGAGGGGCCATGGCAGCACAGAAGACCATGCATGGCAAGTGGGAGGGTTAGTGGCAGCACAATGGCTATGATGGGCAAGAAGGAGGGTGGAGGGGCATGCACAAAGGACAATGGAGGATAGAAGGAAGGGTCAGGACCTGTGCACAGACAAGAAAGTTCAGGGGAAGGGACCTCACAACAGACCACACGGGGCAGGCAGGAGGAGCAGTTGCAGCACAACAGACCAGGGAGGGCAGAAGGGTGTGGCAGTACAATGGACCATGTAGGACAGGAGGAAGAGGATAGGGGCATGGCATGTGGACAGGCAGGGTGGAGGTGGAAGGGACAGGTTACAGTAATCTGACAATGCTAGGCAGGTGGGAGGGGAGTGGCAGCTCAACAGAACACTCAGAGTAGATAGGAGTGGCAGGTCCATGGGACATGGTGGGCAAAAAGGATGGAGCAGGGGCATGCACAAAGACATCGGAGGGCAGGGGGAAGGAGAATAGGGGCAGCAAGCTAAGCACAGAGTTTAAGCAGGAGGTCAATGATGGGGCATAGAATTGGGCAATGGAGGGCAGGAGGAGTGGACTGGTAAATCATACTAAATTGAGGGCAGTGGCAGCACATCAGACCATGCATGGCAGGAGGGAGGAGGCTAGTCCATGGATTCACACAACAGAGGATAGGGAGGATGGGGCAGCAAGCTAACTGTTCAGAGAAGGCGGGTATTAGGAACTTTATTGTTTTTAAAACATTGTGTCTGTGCGAACTACTTAAAATATGAACAAGTATGCAGCATAATCTCACTTTTATTCAGGAAGAAGAGGACGTTTGTGACTGTGACTCTGGGCTCACTTGGCAGAAACACCCCCTGACCCTCCACCCCCTATCGCAAAATGTATTGCCCGTGAAAAGGGTAGGTGAACACAGTGTTATATAGAACATAGTCCTGAGAGCACGATTGAAAATGAAAACTAGATATAGTGTATGGTATAAACTATGCACCAAAAAGTGTGATATAAGATGAACCGGGCGTGAAATATAATATCCAATACATTGTGCGCAATGACAGATTCATTGGAGAGCGCGAGATAGCACAGGCACTAGCGCGTGCTATGCGATATGCGCCTTGGAGTGTAATATGCACTGGGCAGTGTTGTGTAACCTAACTAGTCTCTAAAGTTGTAATATAAAATATGTGCTGGGGAGTGTAACGTTGCATATGCACTGTGACAAAGATATGGATCCCAGATTGTAATATGTATGGCATAGCACTGTGCGTTATAACATAGGCATCGAGAAAGGCACGTTAGATGGGGCAATATAACCCGTGCGAAGACAAGTGCGGCATGACATATTCACGGGGTGGTGTTACAGTGCACATGGGCTAGAGAGTGTCATAGCATATGCACTAGCTAGTGGAATACAACACAGAGGTGTGTGGCACTCGGCAGGCAATGGTGGGTGTAACACAGCATTGGGCTCTGTCAGGAGCATGCTGTGACTCTCAAGTGATGTTCGTCCCCTTTCCAGAGAGTAAAATAAAAAGTATTACACATCCGGCAGTGGATGTGTGTTTTATTAACCGTGAGGGGGGTTTCTTGCATAGTTTTGGTCGAATTTTTGTCGAATCCCCTTTGAATGGCTTGGTGTGCATGTGTATTAAATGTGCCCGTCAATAGCTACCCATGTTTGTATAAATAAACGACAAGGGTGTCTACCAGGATTAGGCACGGTAGGGCATCAGACATGTCAGAGCTTCACTAGTGGTGTAAATACATTCCACGTGGATTCATTGCATGCATAGTCGCCTTTTAATGAATATCACGCAAATCGTCATGGTGATAGGTACGTACGGTTTGTCCAGCATGTCCTAGGTGTGTCTATAAATATATATTTTTTTAAAATAATAAAAAACAGTGGCCGGCCCTGGGGATTGGGGTCAAAAAAATATAATTAGGAGACTGGCCCTGGGGGATGGGGTCATCAGGGCCAATAAATTAGAATAAGAAGGGGAACCAAAGAGCCCCCCTTCTTAAAAAACTAAAATAAATAAAAGACTGGCATCGTGCCGGAGGCCATGCCCCCTCCGTGCAGCACTCTGCAAACGCGCCCCCAACAGGCATCTCCAGTATGCGCCAGGGAGCTGCGCTGCAGCCAGGTGTTCTGAGGCCAAGCCCCTTTTTACACCTCTCTGCAACGCAGCTCTGTGGCGCTTACTGGAGGTACCTAGTGGTCTAGTTTGACCCTAGGGACCCTTAGGATTCAGGGGGACTTAATCTCTCAACTTAGAACAGCCACAGGGCGCGTTTACACAGTGGTGAAGGGAGGGGACGGGGCCTGAGGTGACGTGTGCAAACACGCACTATGGCATGTTTTAAATTGGGGATATAATTTCCCTTCAATACTGAGGGCCCCTGGGGGCTAACTAGCCCACCAAGTGCTTCCAGTAAGCGCCACTGAGCTGCATTGCAGAGAGGTGGTCCAGGCCGTGCCACTTTTTACACCTCTCTGCAACGCAGCTCTGTGGCACTTACTGGAGGTACCTAGTGGCCTAGTTGGACCCTAGGGACCCTCAGGATTCAAATGAACTTAATCTCCCAACTAAAAATGGACACAGGGCGTGTTTACACAGTGGTGAAGGGAGGGGACGGGGCCTGAGTTAACGTGTGCAAAAACGCCCTGTGGCCTGTTTTAAGAGGTAGTTTTAATCCCCATGCCCTATTATACACTAGGGGCTTACAGAGGAGGTCATGCTAATCACAGGGGGACCCCAACGCATAATGTTCCCTAGTGTATGTAGGTGTTTTCACTGTATTCTAAGTGTCTTTTAACATAGCACTGGCTCTAGGACTGGTTAGTCAGACTCAGTTACCACCAGTATCCGTCTGAAAAAGTTGAGGGTACAGGATGATTTTGCAACAAGGCTTCTTTCTGCTCTTCTTTTTGTTCTTTCTGCACGTTATCCTTCTTCCTGCACTTATCTTCGTATTTGAGGACTTCTGTTGCTTCTTTCTGCACTTCTTTTGTTTCTTTCTGTGCATTTTTTCTTCTTTCTTCACATGTCCTATCTCTGTAGGCATAGTTAGAAATTAGCATTTAAAAAACCTTTGAAATTCACAGAAAAAACCATAGGTTTCAGGCACGTTATAGTTAGGAATTAGCATTTAAAAAACCTTTGAAATTCACTGAAAAAACCATAGGTTTCAGGGGTGTTATAGTTAGCTGGACTTTTCACTTGTACAAAACCATTGAAATTCCCCCGTTATAGTTAGTTCAGCTAACTATAACTCGCGCGCCCGCAATGCACTGCTGATGACGTCACATATTACATCACTCATGACATGGTCAGTGACATCACTCATGACATCACTGATGACATCTCAAATGACATCACTGATGACATCACTGATGACATCATCCTTGTGATAGAGTGGCAGACCTCCTCTCACCCTAATATAACCTTTGATACACACATTCAAAAATAGAGACTAACATTTTCAAAACAATGGACATACCAATACCAGTTACAACAACCTCTTCAGTAATTCTAAGATCCACATACACATCCACTCATTCACCAACAGTCCTATACAGTCACTCATACATGTACTCACTCATCATATGTACTCATACACCTATACATCCTGTTACACAATGCCACTCATCCATAGAGTTACTCACACACATAGTCACTCATGCAATAAAGAATCAAACATACATTTACTTGCATATACAGTTATACACACACCACCATACTTACTTCTACGGAAACTTACACATACTTAGTCTTTTAAACAATCACTTATAGAAACACATACTTATTCATACAGGAACTCTTTCAATCTCTCACTCTCACATATACTCACATATATACACCAATAGTCACATATACTAGTTTAAAACATATGTAGTTACTCATAAAGACACTATTGAGACAGTCATTCACTCACTAACACACCCATACACACACTCATCCACCCATACAGTCCTGCACACATGCTGTGTTCAACACATACAAACAGTGAGTCACTCATTCATGCACCTATGCACTACGTAATACCCCCCACCGAACCATGCAGACACTCAGACTGATACTCAAAAAACCAACTAATAACCTATATAGACACCCATGTAGCTACTCACCAACCCATGCAGCCACTTATACACAAAGTGAGAGACATACAGATATTTACATATTTAAACATTACTCACTAAGCCATGTATTCACTATGATACACTTAATCAGTCAGTTACACAATCAATTTTTCAAAAACAAATCATCCATTTAGACACTTATATACCCATTTATTCTTCCATCGACCTTGAGATATACATATATAAAACATATTTAATTTTCAGAAAAACACACATTCACTGGATGATGTCATCAGTGATGTCATCAGTGATGTCATCAGTGATGTCATGAGTGATGTCACTGACCATGTCATGAGTGATGTAATATGTGACGTCATCAGCAGTGCATTGCGGGCGCGCGAGTTATAGTTAGCTGAACTAACTATAACGGGGGAATTTCAATGGTTTTGTACAAGTGAAAAGTCCAGCTAACTATAACACCCCTGAAACCTATGGTTTTTTTAGTGAATATATATATATATATATATATATATATATATATATATATATATATATATATATATATGTGTGTGTGTGTGTATATATATATATATATACACACACACAATGTAATAAATGTTATTAGTATATTGGGCGGATCGCCACCGCCTGTATGGCTGTGGCGATCCACCTGCCATTTCCCACCACCCGCCAGCAATTTCCCCCACGCCCAATTACAATGGCGGGGGGGACCCCAGCGGACGGAAAAACCGTCCGCCGGTTTTCCGCCCGTTGACAAGTCGACCGGGCGGAAAAGGGGCTGGATATGGTGGATCCATATTATCATGCAGGCGGAGATGTGCCTTACCATGGCATCCTTGCCGCCATGAAAAGGCATGCGGTGTCTGCATGTGGGGGCCCGTTGCGGGCCCCCGGTGTGTTGGGGAGGGGGGTACCTATGGTACCCCCCTGCATTTGCATGCACAACGTGGCAGGCACAGCGCGGTGCCTGTCACGTTGTGCATTCAAATGAACAACACGCATTTTTTTACCTTGCGGCGGGTGCTGCTTGCAGCACCACCTGCCGCAATGTAAAAAATATGGGCTGCGCCCGCCATTGTTGCGGGCGCATCTTAATGGAGCATCACGGGACCGCCGCACATATGGCGGGCGTTCCCTTTTGCCGATACAGTGGCAGGCGGACAAAATTTATAAAATAACACAGAAATACAAATAAAAGAAAGAACTTCACACTAAAATAATAAAATCAATTAATAAAGCTCCAATATAACCAGGCTTGGGCGTAGTTTGATCACAAAGTTACAAAAAAAACTCCGCGGAATTCCGCAAGTGGGTGGAGTGCAGTGCGACCGGCCGTTTGTGCTGGTCTTCCTGCCACTTGTGTAGAAATTCATACCGTTCGTCATCGTGAGCAGGGAAAAAAAGACTCAGCTGCACTACGCAAAGTGGAGTTTTCTGCACTCCACGAACTCCGTGGAGTGCAGAAAACTCCGCAAACGGAGCGAAGTTCACAGCCCAGGCCTAAATATAACCCACTTTTTAAAAAGTGTTATGCACTAAAAAGGTGACATTTACCATTCCACCTCCAGCCTAATCATATAGGGTGAATGTGTTGGACATTAATGTGGTGACATTTACGGGGCGTGGCCGAGCCGAGCCGCAAGATGGCCGCCGTGTAACGGGGCTCTGCCGGCCGAACGAAACATCCGAAGGCCCATCCGTGCATGCCTCCTGGTCAGGGCAGACAAAGTTGTGGAGCGAGGTGCCGGCGATCCGGAGACCCGGTGGCAGCTTTCGCGGCTGGAATCGGCGGCGTATTCCCGGAGAACTGGCCCTGCGCTGCACCGGCGACCCGCCCACATCGCGCTTGCCGGCCATCGCCGCTATGCAAGTCCCCGGTCGCGGGCCTTCAGCCCGGCGCACGGGGCGGAACAGCAGTGGGGACCTGCGGCGCTGCCGCAGCCGTAACCTGTGAGGCCTGATCGCTAATCCGCGACACCGGAGCGAAGGTGAGCTGGTTGCCCCCTGAGGGTGACGCTGCACGAGGGGACCTGCGGGGAGACCTGGAGCAGCCTGTGCGCTGCGGAGACGCCCGTGAGAGTTGCCTATGCTGGTGCTTCCGCCGGAGAGCGGTCAGCGGCCGATGGTGCCTGCGGTGGCGGTGTCTGCCTAGCTGCTGCGGATCTACGTGGCCTCGCTGCCTGCCTTTTGGTCTGCCCGCCCTGCCAGCTGCGGATGTCCGGAGGAGGCGACAGGCCAGACCTGGGGTGCCTGATCACATCCATAGCGGCCGGGGGACGCGGGCTTTGGGCAGAGGAACGGACATAACGACTTGCTGCATGCGCCGGGGGCCTGCTGGGCCCAAAAGTCTGGCTGGCGCTGCTGCCTCGAGCACCTGTGGGGCCTACCTGTGTGGCAGTGTACAAATAACTGGAGCGACTGGCTGTGGCGCCGCCGCGACCGATCCTTGCCCGAGTTCTGAATTACCGAGACCGGTACACCATCCTGCGGCTATCTCGAGAAAAAGGCGAGCTCACTTTCCAGAACATGGCCATTTCCCTATACCCTGACTTTACGCAGGCGGTGCAGGCGGCACGGCGCGAATTCATACCGGCCAAAAAGATCTTCCAAAAAGTGGGGACCAAATACGCCATGCTGTACCCTGCCAAGTTGAAAATCCAGCACAAAGGGAGGCCGCTGATCTTCACGGAGGCGAAGGAGGCGCTGAAATTTGCACGAAAAGCAGAACGAACGCACGGGGAGCTGCGCGTCGATCGTGCGGCCTCCCCGGTGGACCGGCTGAGCGATGTAGAATGAACGGGCAGACATTTCTGGGGACCCTGAATTCCTGCATTGCTGAATGGTGCCATGAGACTCTGCTGATAAGTACACGCTGCTCTGCTTACTGGCCGAGTCTTGATCACTGCGGTGGGTGGGGGACGGGGGGAGCGGCCGCCGAGGCCGGTGCCACGCGGACCACTGATGCTTCTGAACCTTAGGGTGGGCGCCGCTGCTGTTCTGCGCGATGCGCAAGTCATTGCCTGTTATATTTGGTCTGCTTGTGACTGTGGAAGGCAAAAATGTTCGGCCACCCTATCGATTCCAGAGGGGGTAGTGTGCCGGTAATCCCACGCCCTCGAAGGGATGATTCCCGTGCAAAAGCTCTGTTTTTGGGTTAGTTTTGGGAGGGGTACTGTATCTCAACCTGATTGGGGGGTTGGAGTGGGAGGAGGGGAGGGGGGGTTTGTATTGTTTGGTATTGTTGAACTGCAGCATTATAATGTACAACTGAACGATAACACAGTATTATCCCTGACCACACACGCTTTCCAGTTAAGTGCGCGACATGCTACGATAGGTCTCTTGCCGTCTGCTCTGCCCCTTACACCGCAGATGGACGCACTGCTGCGTAAGACACATCACCCATTGCATCACTGACCGCGCTGCGCTGTCTGACCTGGAATATTCGCGGTCTCAACGACCACCGCAAGATCCGATTGACTCACGCGCACTTGGCCAGACACCACATCGACATTTGTCTCTTGCAGGAGACCCACCTGCTACAGAAAGCGGGGGAAAGATTGCGACATGCCAGGTGGGGTGAGGTGCATACGTCCGGCTGCTCCAGCTATTCCCGGGGGGTGGCCATATTAATTCGTAGGGGCCTGCCCTGGCAAACATTTAAAGTACATGCCGATTCGGATGGACGGTATTTAATATTACTGGGGAAACTGTTTCACAAGCAGATAATACTAATGAACACTTATGGTCCTAACACGGATGACCCTAGTTTCTTCAGGACCGTCTGGCTCAAGGCGCAGTCACTTGGCGAAGGAGAGTACATATGGGGAGGAGATTTCAATGCGGTGCTCTCGCTGGCACACGACAGGGAGAGGGCGGCGCGCACACATCACCCGTGCAAGGCGGACCTTCTTCGAGGTCTAATGGAGGAATACAACCTGTTGGTCTCGTGGCGGATATTACACCCCGACAGGAGGGAGGGCACATGCTTCACCCCACACAGGCAAGCGTGGTCCAGACTGGATTTTTGGCTCCTAACCCCGCATGTCCATGCTTGGACGTCCGAGGTTCACCACAGAGCGTGCACACTTTCCGACCACTCCCCGGTTGAACTGGTGCTACAAGTCCCCAAACCATACATCACACCATTCACGTCGCGTTTGCCGGCGCAGGCCCTGCTGGATCAGGTTTTTCGTGAGGAGGTGCACCAACACATACTCGACTATTTCGAGCTAAACACGAACTCGGTGGCATCTGTGGGCATCCTATGGGATGCGTTCAAGTTGGTCATCCGGGGCCACTGCATTGCGGGACAGGCCAGAGTGCTGAAGAGCATTAGAAATACACTCCAGAGACTGGAGGGCCGCCTACATGCCCTAGAAATACAGTACTGCTCTGACCCCTCAGCGACCACACTAGCGGACACACGCACCACACTAACGGAATACCAAACTGAGGCGGATAGAGAGATTACATTTTTACATAAACATGCAACGGCGCGCCGGTATGGAGAGGGGAATCGTTCGGGCAAAACACTTGCCCAACTGTTACGCTCGCAGAGAGGCTCCTCATACATTCCCTCTATAGAAACGTCGCGGGGAGACAACGCATGCTGCCCTCCAGAGATCCTGGATACATTTCGGTCCTTTTATAAAGACCTATACCGCTTCCGGGGAGTGCCCACGTCGGAAGACCTCTCAGATTACCTAGACACGGTTCAGCTGATATTGTTTAATGCACACCAAAAAGGGTACTTCGATCGCCCTTTTACATTAGAGGATGTCAAGGAAGCATTGGGGTCCTTGGCACCCGGCAAAGCGCCGGGGCCGGATGGCCTACCAGCGCAGTTTTACAAGGAATATGCTGACCTCCTGGCTCCCCGGCTGCTGGCTGTATACGCTGAGGCATTTGAGACGGGTGTACTCCCTGCGACGATGAGAGAGGCTCTCATTATTGCCCTCTTAAAGCCCGATAAAAATGCCCAGAAGTGCGACTCGTATCGGCCATTGTCCCTAATAAACACGGATGTGAAAATATTCGCTAAAATGCTCGCTTTGCGGCTACAGCCGGTGTTGCCACTCATGATCCGCCCAGATCAGTCTGGATTCGTGCCAGGCCGCTCCACGGCCCACAACTTACGTACCCTTTTTGGGGTACTGCACTATTTTGCCCCTCATGTCAAGGCCGCGGTGGTGCTGTTGGACGCCACGAAAGCGTTCGACTCCCTGGAATGGGGGTTCCTATTTCCATTGCTACAGCGGATGGGGGTCAGTGAAGCTTTTATCCGCTATATTAGACTGCTCTATACCACCATCACTACCGGTGTGAGGGTGAACGGGCTTGTATCCGAACCCTTTGCTATTAGCAGAGGCACGAGGCAGGGTTGCCCCCTGTCACCCTTACTATTCGCGATTGCCACAGAGCCTTTGGCGGCCCGGATTAGACAGCACCATGCGGACAGGGGCATCGGATTTTCATCCCGGGCATTGACCATTTCAATGTACGCAGATGATATTACCCTTTATGTAATCAACCCACAAGATAATCTCTCCCCCATGACGAGTGAATTGATAAAGTATGGCCTGCTGTCGGGAGTGACCATAAATTGGGAGAAGTCGGTCATCCTGCCTCTGACGGCTGGGACAACCCGCTTCACGCCAGATTGCCCGCTGAAATGGGCGACGGGTCCGGTACGCTACCTGGGGGTCTGGCTTAGCAGACATGCAAACATTGTGGATAGAGAACTATGGGCGGGCGCTGCGGTTGATAGAGGAGAGGGTCAGCCGATGGAAACCCTTGCCCCTGTCGCTGGCGGGTAGGATAGCTGTGGCCAAAATGGTCATCCTGCCAAAGCTCTTATACTTATTTGTTAACGTCCCACTCCCCTTGACTAAACATTTTTTGAACAAGGTACGCTCGCTGATGATCGAACTGACATGGGGGGGAAAACAGCCGAGGGTGGCCTGGGAGACCCTTACTCTTCCACAGAGACAGGGAGGTATGGCGGCACCAGACTTTACGCTGTAAGCTTACTGTGCGCAGGCGCAATTCTTGCACTATTGGGTGCATCCCACGCCGTTTCAGCCGCATGTGGTGATAGAGGCGGATATGGTGGCCCCGATACCGCTTAACACTGCCCTATATGCGCCGCACAAGAGGAGGCGAAATGAAATTGACACGGTACACGCGCTTAAATGGGCCTGGGACGGGTTGCGCCGCCGGGCCAAGCCGGACCTCCTCTACACTACATCGGTACCCCTGCGCGGAAACCCCATGTGGCCCCCGCTGCAAAGCATGAAAACTGGAGAACGCGCAACGTCGCGCGGCCTTCATACGGCGGGGGACATCTTCCCTGACGACATTTTCATCACGCTGGAGCGCATGTGCGCCCCGGAGGCCCCAACGATGCTTGATACCCTGCTCCATTATCAGCTTCGGCATACCTGTCAGGCACTATTTCCTACATTCCCGGAGCCACCGCCGAGCCTGCTGGCCCTGGAGAATGTACTGAAGGTAGAATCAGGGCGCAAACTAATTTCCCGCTTATATGGGCGCATGCAAAGTGATCATCCAATAGTGACCCCAGCGGCGCGCGGTATGTGGAGTGCTGCATTGGGTGTTGACATCACTGACGTTCACTGGGACCTATGCTGTAAAATGCTTGAGACCCTCTCTCCTAACTATAGACTCCGGCTGATACATTTCAAATACATACATATGACATATCGCACCCCTAGCAGGCTTCATCGTATTGGCTTGAGAGATACGGATAATTGCTGGAAATGTGCTGCACGCGGAGCTGCTTTCTTGCATATGGCATGGGAATGTCCCATGCTGGCCTCCTTTTGGGCCGAGGTCATGGAGCTGGTGTGTACCATCACGGGACTACAGATTCGATGCACACCGCAGGCTGCGCTACTGGGGATCTTGCATATGGTTAAGCCCAAACATCGTCGGCTGCCAGCCATGCTCATTTTACTTGCCAAGCGACAGGTGGCGATGCACTGGGGGGCTACCACCTCCCCCACCATTAGGGAATGGATTAAAAGTGTAGTGTACTGCCAGACACAACTCACCCTATACTGGGAGCTCCTGCCGGCGCGTACACGACCAAAGGACATATGGGAACCATTCACACATTGGTTGGCTCACACGCCGCTTCAAGCACTGTAGAATACTGATCTTCACGGCAGATGGCTGGG
This sequence comes from Triturus cristatus, assembly GCF_964204655.1. NCBI lineage: Eukaryota > Metazoa > Chordata > Amphibia > Caudata > Salamandridae > Triturus > Triturus cristatus. The sequence goes on from NC_140592.1 coordinate 84,474,927, forward strand.
AGGAGACGGCCACCGGGGTGGAAAATGGGACACTGCCATCGACGCTTGGGGTGTGAGGGTTACTTGGGGTGTGCGGGGGGCTGTGACGGAGGAGGCATGTGACTATTTCCGAGCACTAAAGAGTGGACACCTGTCGGTCCTCTGGATAACATTGCGGGGGTGGGGAGCTGTCTCGTCAATATTATATCCTATGCAACCTGCAGTAAATTGTATTGGTTTTGTTGTTGAAAATGCAAATAAAAAGAAATAAAAAAAAAAAAATGTGGTGACATTTACTATTCCAACTTCAGTCTAACCATATTGGAGGAAGGTATTGAACAGTAATGGGGTGAAATTGACTATTCCCACTACTGCCTAACCATATTGGGAAAGGAGTTGGGACACTAACGGAGCGACATTTACTATTCCCACTCCAGCCGAACCATATTGGGGGAAGGTGTTGGGACAAAAAGGAGTTGCAGTAACTATTGCCACTCCAATCTAAACTACTGGGATGAGATGTTACACATTAAAGAGGTAAATTATATATATATGTTTTATATGCACGATAAATACTCCATACTCTAACACAATTACCCAACTATAAAATACAATAATATTAAATTTAAAGCACTACCCAAAAATACAGACCTATATATACATATTTAATCAACAAAATATTTTTAAAAAACTTGATTAAATTTACTAATTCGTATAAACGATTACTACCATTCCTAAACTTTAGGCCATAAAATCTGAAATAAAATCATAATCCTAAATTCAAAATACATATAAAAAATATTTTTTCAACCAATTTTTTTATTGTAAACATAAGACATTTTTAAAATGAAATTAATTTCAAACTAAATAAATATAAAATTGTTTAATTTTGAAGAAATATTTCAGCATAAAAATTACATTTTAAAAATGTATATCAACATTTTCTAAAATCTTTACTTTAAAAAATATATTTTAAATATTTTGCAATGTTTCTAAAATGTACTTGAAATAAAATAAGATTACATCTTATACCATTAATATATATTATTGTTCTTATTTTATATTAAATTATATTATTTTCCAGAACATTTATACATTTTGAAACTTCTATAAGGTATTATTTACAGATTTGTTCACTTTATTTAAGTATTTGTTTTATTTTTATCTTGTACATTCTTATTTTTTATTAAAACATTTTTACAAATACCATTACTTTGTATTTTTATTATTATTCAATTAATTAAAAAAATTAAATAAAGAAAATATAAAATATTATTTTGGGCCTTATTGGGAGGGGTATTTTTTATTAAAATTATTATTTTACCTCGATACTATCTATTTAGATATGTACCATTTTATCTTCATACGGTTTTCTTTTTTTAACAAAATTGAATCCATCTGGCAAAAGTTCATGAGGAACTACACAACGCAGAGATGTAAGATACAGTATCTCCAACTTCTCCAGGACAGTTGCAATATGTCCCTACCTGTTATACAAATTGTTTATTTAGCAACTTTTGATTTTCGTATTACTATGTTTCTGGGTAAGGAAATGTGGCCACTGGGATACATTTTGTCAGATTAATTCCTTTGGTGGGTGGACCTAAAACCACATAATTGAGCAGGGTATTTGCTGCTTGTGTTTGTATATGTGGGACATTATCTTTCAGAAATTAAATAGTGTATTTCTCACTGATTGTAGTTGGAGCAATAAGCTGATAATACTTCGGGACTCCCCTCGGATTCCACCTCCAGTAATGGCGATATATTTTTTCTGCTATCTCCTTGGCTAGACTGGTTTTGACATTGGCTGGTAACTAGAGCTCTTGACTAAGATTTGGTGGCAATAATTTTTAACTGATTGTTCACTTGAAATGTCTATCTTAGATAATTATAGTCATAGAGCTAGATTAAATTGTACTCGAGATCATAAATGGGACAATAATGGAAAACTTGGGACAATAATGGAGGACTAAATGAGTACTGGTCTCCTTATTGGGCCATTGAAAAGACTTCTTCTTGGAAGTTTGTGTTTTGAGTGTGTATGGGTGCGGACCAGGATGAGTGATAGTGATACAAGTGGGGTGGTAATTGTTAACACTATTGTATGGTACTGATTTAATTGCTGTGCTGTATTGCTAGTTTGATTAATGAATTTGTTGTTGGCCATTTTAAAGATAATTTAAGAAAACAAGGATGAATAAATAATGAAAGATATGCTATTGTACGGCAGAGAAAAATGTAAAAAAAAGCGAAACAGGAAATATAAAAATAAAACATGCGAATGATGAAATAAAATAATTGAGGGTATTATTACGGGTCACTGACAATGTTGTATTAATTACACATACTAATGTAGATAGGTTGAGCGAGAATGTTTATTTTATGCCTGATGCCCTGCTGGAGTGAGTTCCTGGTCCCCAAGAGGTGGTTCTCAGGTTCTGGACCTTCGCTGTGGAATAAGTTGAGCTCCTTCTAGAAAAAAAGGAGAAATCCTGAATTTTTGGGCTCATTGTTGCGACTGCAATGAGGATCATCCATTCCCCTAGTGTATCATTTTCTTAAGGAATTGATTTCTGTTTTGATCAGATTCATTTTCCGTTGATGTATTGTTTTGGAATAGATGCTTACACTAATGACCCTGAGGTATCAATTATTGTATATCATCTGTTAACCTCGGTCATTGTGTCCTTTTCCAGTCTTTTGTATCCCTTTCTGTTCACATTAAATAAGTTTGTATTTTGAAAAAAACACACCCGTTGTGAGAGTATCTTTGGTAGATTCATTGTGATATAAATTAACAAATTGATTTACTGATTGTTCAATTGTAAGTCACCTGCTGGGACTTACCAACATTGTTATATGTTTTAAATTGCTGAACTAAGTATATTGAAAGAAATGCCTTGCAGGCACAGTTACCTATCAATAGGTCTTAAATAAAGCTCCGAATGGAACTTTCACAATCGAGTGCGTCTTTGTTTTTTAACAACTCAGTTTGAGATTATATATATATATATATATATATATATATATAAAAAATTATATATATTGTCCCAGAAAAAAAACAAAGGTTACAGGGACGTTAGAGTTAAGCTGACATTCCCTCGTACAAAACCAGAGAAATTCAGCCGTTATAGTTAGCTGAGCTAACTATAACTCGCGCCCAGCAATGCACTGCTTATGACCTCACATATTACATCATGTCTACAAAAAGAAGGACTAGGGCTAATATTTAACTAGGTCCAGTATACATGCCCAAAACGCAATCTAAACCAGAAGGGTATGCTGTTCCTCCTATTTAACACAGGTGTTGATAAGACGCCTAAATCATGATCACAGGCACTAGAGTATGATGCATGCCTCCACACACTATCAAATTGATAAGGTGATTGTTTTAAAACCGCATATACTTTACTGCATTGATACAGTAACCTTATGATTCTTTTCCTTTTTACAGGTGATGTTCAAGGTCTACAGGTACCACTTTTTAGGGTGCTGTAAGGGTGGTCACTAATTTTATAATCCCAGGACCACGACCAAAAAGTGTGGATAGACCTTTTACTGGCCCTTAAGAATTGCCGTCCAATAGACTGGTGGCAAGAAACATGTTGGCCTGACTTCATAGCGTTATACCCTGTAACCTTAAGAATAGGGTGACGCTGACTATTATTTTAATCAGGATAGCGGCCTGTTTCATTAAAATAGTTCTGACAGGACCACTATTTCCTGTTTTAGCCTCACATTTTTTCACATCCACAGTCACTGGGGCTCTCATGCGCACTGCACCCAACGGCTAGGAAAAAAGATCTCCGCTTAAAGGGCCCATCATGGTGCCGATCGGTATTACGCCGACCCGACGAGGAGCAGACCCAATGATGAAGCAAGACACCTAATTGTTGGGTGTGTGAGGGTCCCTTTCCGAAAGGAGGACTACCTTCTCCTGACCTGACTGAGCATACTTAACACTCAGTACACACATCTACCTGTATTAAATAGGAGAAACTGCTCACATATTACATCACTCATGACATGGTCAGTGACATCACTGATGACATCTCAAATGACATCACTGATGAAATCATCCAGTGACTGAGTGTTTTTAAAAGTTTATGAGCGTTAAATATATATACACCAAGGTGTACTGGTGAATCAATTGGTGTATGAGTAACTGTATGGATGACTAAGTGGGTGCATCACTGACTGTATAAGTGAGTGATTAGGTGTCTCGGTTAATGTATGGGTGAGTGACTGGTTGTGTGAATCTGTCAGTTGATGTCTAAGTGGGTGTATGAGTGTGTTAGTGGGTACGTGAATGGCTATATGGGTGATTGATTGGTTGTCTGACTAAGTCTATGGTTGTCTGTGTTTGTGGGCGAGGTGTGTGACTGCCTGTATGGATCAGTAAGTGGGTGAGTCAGTGGCGGTATGGGGTACTGTTGCGTTTGTGTAAAGTTGTATGGGTGAGTGTCTGCATGGCTGTGTAAGTGATTGAGTGCATGTGTCAGTATGGGTGAGTAACTGAGTGTGCTAAAGGTAGTATACTTAAGTGATGGGGTATATGAGTGACTGCATGAGTGAATGTGAGTGGCTACATAGATAAGTGCATGCTTCTGTCAGTGACTGTATAGCTGAGTGAGTATGTGTTACTATTTTTATGAGTAAGTGGGTGAGGGTGTAACTGGGTGAGTAAGTGGCTGTATGATTGACTGTATGGGTGAGTGTCAAGGTGTGTGATTAGTTCTATGGGTGACTCAGTGTGTGAGCAGCTGTATGGCTGTATGAGTGGATATGTCAATGGTTGTATTAGTGAGTGAGTGGGTGGGTGGGTCTATGAGTGGCAGTATGGGTGAGCGAGTGGATGAGTGTATAGATCAATGAATCAGTGAGTGGGGGGTACGTACTGGTATGGCTCTGTGAATGGGTTTGTGAATGGTTGTGTGGGAGTGGCAGTAGCAGTGGATGAATAAAAGATTCTATAGAGGTATGAGTGGGTGCGTCAGAGATGCTGTGGATGATATCATCACTGATGTCATCAGTGTTTACATTTTAGATGTCATGAGTGACGCAATATGTGAGGTCATAAGCAGTGCATTGCGGGGAGTGATTTATAGTTCTAGAACGGCTGAATTTCTCTGGTTTTGTACGAGGGAAAGGTCAGCCTAACTAGAACGTCCCTGTAACCTTTGTTTTTTCAGTTAATTGCTAAGGTTTTCTAAATGCTAATTTCTAACTATAACGTCCCTGAAACCTGTGGTTTTTTCAGAGAATTTCTAAGTTTTTTTTAACTAGCAGTCGCGTTTGCAGAGTAGTGGAGAAAGGGGGCTGGGCCTCCAACCAGCGCTCAGGAATTCCACTGCATAGGACTTGCAAACATGAATGAATGAATGAATGAAGATGTTCTTATATAGCGCATGGCTACCCGGAGGCATCCCAGCACTGCAGCTCCCTCTGTCCGAACGCAATTCTGCTTCGCTTCATGGAAGCAAGAGCATTTTCAATGCTCTCAATTCCATGAAGCGAAGCAGAGTTTGCTATGGCTTGGCGGGAGCAGCTCTCCTGCCAAACCATAGCAAACTGCAATGTCCCAGGGGTGGGCACCCCGGGACATTGCTGGAGCCTGCCGGGGGGGGGGGGGGGGGGGTGGCGGACCCCAGGGCCATGAAGGGATCCTGGAGGAGGGCCACGCAGCCCCCTCCAACAATATTTAAACCCAGGCGAGGTGGTGGTCCCCAGGCGGTGGTCCCCAGCCGCTTGAGCCTCCCTCACACTTTAGTTTTAAATATAGCCCCGATAGGTGGCAGTCCCTGGGGCTCTGTGGGTGGGGCATGAGCCCCTCCATGCATTTTTCACAATTCAGCCCCGGGGAGGTGGCAGTCCTCAGGGCTGCGGGGAAGCTGCATGGCCCCCTGTATTTAATATAAGCCCTGGGGAGGTGGTAATCCCCGGGGCTACGTGGAGGCTGGAGCCACCCCACGCCTTTTTTTTTCATGAACGAAGTACCAGGTTGGTGGAGGTCCCCGGGGCTGCGGGGGGGGGGGGGGGGGGGGGGGAACGTAGCCCCCGCATTGAATAGATAAGCCCCGGGGAGGTGGCGGTCACCAGGGCTGTGGGGCTCATGTGGGCCTCCGTATGTATTTTGACCATTGCCCCCGGATCCTGGCCCACCCAGGGGCCTAATTAAACAAACCGCAGGAGGCCACGCTTCGCTTAAAAAAAAAAATACAAAATTTGTCCGGATTCACAGATCCATCGCTGCATTTTCTTTTTTAATGCTTTTTTCGGCCCTGGGTACAGGGACCCCCTGAGTAAGTCTAGGGGATCAGAGTGTTCTACCCTGCCCCCTTTTGATTTCTAACCTTTTTTGTTGTGACTCGGTTCAACAGAGTCCCAAGGTGGCTGCCAACACTTCCTGGTTTGAATTGTTGGCAGCCAATTAGATCTCTGGTACGGATCGGGAGGGTTCGCGGATCCTCCACGGCCATATTTGGATATCTGAGAAATGTTTAGATTTCTCAGGAACTACTGAATGGATTTACACCATTTAACAAAAAGAGTGCACTCTGGACCAAGAGCTACCTTTCTGCCAAATTTGGTGTAATTCCATTCAGCATTTCGGGCTGTAGCTGCGTCAACAGTTTCCTAGGGAAACTAGCATGGAGAAAAAGCGTTTTGGGACCTCCCCTTTTTTTGGCCCCGCTTGATGGAGCACCCTGAAACAGAAGCTAAAGTGAGTGGGCCATTAGTTTTTAAAATTTTGCAAAAATTCGTCAAACGGTGCCAATGATATTGTCAAAAGAATAAACGCTTTTTGAACAGAAACAAGGTGCTAACTATAGCTACGTACTGGCGACCGCCAGTAAGTAGCCCAGCTTAGCGGGTCAGGGCTTGTTCGGCGAAGTCACCGCCCAACATCTTGTATATGAAAAATCATGCCGTCTTCGCAACATGATATACAAGCACACTACTCGGACGGTAAGTAAAAGCAGTTTATATTCACAACTGGTAATCCACATGATACAGCATGACACGTTTCAACCTTCCTTCGGTTGTATTCATATGCCTCATACGTTGGACAGTTGCTTTGATATTTAAATATACTGCGGTCTCAGACATTGAGGAAGGACTCGAAAAAGCAAACACAGTATCAGACCAATATCAAGCACTTAATCACTTGAACTGTTTCTTTGTTGTTTTATGATCAGCCGATGCTCAAATACTCTGACATGTTTCCTGCCAATGCATTCGTTTTAGATTACTGTTCCAGTGCATTATCCCTCTGATCATAGTAACCCCATGTTACCTGGACTTCATTATCCAGAATGCCTTGAGAATGTCAACATAAGCATTCTCGTTTCCATTCATCTTGCCACAGTAAACGCATAGAGTAGGAGACAGTTAGAGACAAATACAAGTCACACTAACTGTCCATCTTCCTCTAACTTTTTAATGAGGTGGACAGCTGTCCTAAATAAACACATTCAACAGACTATCCAACCTTTTTTAACTCACTCTACTCATCTACACTCCTTCAGGCCCCTCACACCCACGCACTCAACGGCAAGGAACAAAAGATCTCCGCTAAAGAGCCCCTTCACGGGTGCCCATCGGGCATTGCACCGCCGGCCCGACGAGGAGCAGGCCCAGGTGATGAAGCATGACACCTAGCTTGCTGGGTGTGTGAGGGCATTATTTCCGAATATGGGAACTCCCCTTCCCTACCTATAGGTTCTATGAGTCCAATCAATATTGACGGATTTGAGAATTGACCTCACTAACAAACCATCCTCTTAAGGAACTGCATACCCTTTCTAAATATAGTCTATCCGGGGCATGTATGCTGGACCTCATGTAAAAGCCCTTCTGTCCTCCATCTTTTGTTAATAGACACAGTAAACGCATGCCTTGGAGCATAAAAATTGTGGAACAGTGCCCCCTTACAAGCCTCAAAGGAGTCAATTTCATATAGGGCCAAGCGGCAACATTCTTCACATTAATTACCCAAGGCACTCAACCTCGTACTTGAGTTTGTAGATTAACCATTGGCTGCCAGCTTTCTGTTTCCTGCCTTCAGACGTGCAAGGAAAACACCCTTGTATACCCTGGCTGGTTCCAAAATGTCATTAAAGTATCCAGCCGACCAGCCTTTTGTAGAACCAGTGGTAGAGCCTCCCGTATTTCAACAGTGGCACCAGATTCAGCCAAGTGCTTCAATCCAATATATAGCAGCCGGTGGGCATTCCATTCAGTAATATCCAAAAGACTGACGAAAAACGGACGCCAAACCTAGCGGGTCGGGGCTTGTTCGGCGACATCACCTCCCAACATCTTGCATATGAAAAATCATGCCGTCTATATATATATATATATATATATATATATATATATATATATATATATATATATATATATATGGAAAAGGGGAACCCTGTGGGACACTGCATTCAAGAGAAACTGGAGCCGAACCCCATTCTCTGCGACCTACACGTAGAAAAGAACTAAAGCAGCTAAATGTCAGCGGCCCAGCTTTGGCAACTTCTCTTATCATCTAATTGATGATTTATGGTCTCAAAAGCACCAGCAAGGTCCAACAGACCCAAGAGGCAACCTGCTCCTTCATTCGCTCATCTCAAAGTACTGTCCCAAAATTATCTATGCGCTCTCTAGTTAAGAGGAAGGTAATTACGTATTTTACTACTATTTTCTCTATTATTTTAGCCATTACTGGTAGATAAGTAATAGGCCTAATGTGGCCAGACACCATTGGGCTGAAAGTGCTTTTTTTTGCAACAGGCAGGTGATAAAGAACGTATTACTTACCTGTAACTCCTATTCTCCAGTATGGGTATCTTTCCATAGATTCACATGCTTGAATCATTCCCCGTCGTCGAACTGGGAGTCCACGGTATCATAATAAAGAAGTATGTATCAGTATAATGGGCTGTAAAAGGAATGCACCGTTCAGTTTAATAGCCATCTATGTCCTTTTAAAAAAAGGACCAAAGTTGAACAATGACCAATCAGGTGACGGCACCCTTAGAACACTCCCAACAGAGGCATATCCACTCCGATTTTCCAAGCACTAGTGGGATAGTCCTCGCTGGCCAAGATGGAGAGCCTCTAAGGGGAGGAGGGTGAGTTGCATGTGAATCTATGAAAGATACCAATATTGGAGAATGGGAGTTACAGGTAAGTAACAAGTACTTTCTCCAGCATTGGGGTATCTTTCATAGTTTCACATGCTTCAATCAGAATAGTTAGCAGTGAAATACATTAGCAATAAAATAACACATGATGACAGCAAATGGTGGGTACACCATTATAAACTGTATGGTAACAGGCTCACCTTATTGGAAAAGATGTTGAAGTACTGCTTGACCCAGAGCAGTGCTCTGTGCCGAATCCAGGTAATAATGCTGGGTGAAAGTGTGCCTGCTCTTCCAAGTTGCAGCACACCATATACTTTCGAAGGGCACTCCAGCAAACAACGCCGCCGTTGTGGAAACTGCTCTCGTAGAGTGCACTTTACTCGTTTGTCTTAATGGCCTACCTGCCTTAGAATGACAAAACTGAATGGCTGTTGAAATCCATCTTGCTATGGTGGGCTTGGACACTGGTCCACTTTTGTTATTGTTGCCATAGACCACAAAAGAATATGAATTGTGCAATGTAAGTAAAACTTTAAACATCTCTTCACATCAAGAGTATGAAGACTTATTTCCTCTGGTGTTTGTGGATTGTGAAAGAAAGTATTTAGCATAATTGGTTGACTGAGATGAAAATCGGTGGGAACCTTTGGTATGAACTTGGGATTAGTCCAAACATTACCATGGTGTCTATGAATTTTAAGAAAGGTTCCTTAATAGTGAATGCTTGGAGTTTGCTTACTCTTCTAGCGCAAAAATGAGCTGGTAGCAACGCCACTTTCCAAGTATGAAACTTCAGTTTAGCCCTATGGATAGGCTCAATTTGACTTTTAATCAGTTGGGATAGTACGATGTTAACCTGCCATGCAGGTGGTGGTGACTTTATTGCAAGGTTTGCTCTGAAGAGTCCTTTAAGGAATTGGATGATTAATCTGTGAGATTAAAAAGGTGGAGACCCCAAAGTTCGCCTGTACCTGGAAATAGTTGCCAGATGCATTTTAACAAAGGAGTGTACTAGACCGTATTTGACTTGAGATTGCAAAAATGGCAGCACTTGTTCTGGAGGCGATGTGATAGGATGTACTTTAGATTTCTTGCACCAAAGACAAAATTGTTTCCATTTGAAGTGATATGGTTTGTTGGTAGAATCAGCTCTGGACTTTGCACAAATACTCCTACAATCCTCTGGAATGGCTAGGTGCTGAAGCTCATGGTGCTCAAGAGTCGGGATGATAAATGTAGAGAAATTGGGTCTGGATGAAGGGCCTGCTGGTTGTTCATTGACAACAAGTCTACTTGGGACTTGAGTTGAATGTGGTTGTCCTCCGACAACATGAGGAGCTCTGTAAACCAGTGTTGTCTGGGCCATTGAAGAGCGATGAGTATAACCGGCATGGTTCCCTTTTCATTTTCCTGAGAAACCTGGGAATAAGTGGGATTGGGGGGAAAGGTGTGGGCATAAATCCGGATTACTGAATCGAAAGGGCATTCCCTCAGGACCCCTTTCAAGGGTACCTGCTGGTGTAAAACCCTCATTTCTTGTTCTCTTGGGATTTGAAAAGATGCAGTTTAGTCTTGCCCCATCGCTGAAATAGAGCATCCTGGACCAGTAGGTTCAGTTCACATTCGTGACAACGTGGGGTCGTTCTGCTCACAGTGTCTGCTACAGAGTTGTGCACTCCTGGGAGATGTTCTACCCTTATGGTCACTTGATGGCACACTTCCCATTGCCAGATAGTTTGAGTTTCTTGAGACAGAATCTTGGATCTTGTACCTCCCTGTTTGCTGAGGTAGTGCATACTTGTTGTATTTTCTGTTCTTATTAACACGGATGACACAATAATCCCTGGCAACAAATACTGAGGAGCCAGTGAGATTGCTCTAAGGTCGAGAAGTTGATATGCATTCTGGAATGGTCTAGAGTCCACTTGCTCTGAATTTGAAGGTCTTGCAAGTGAGCTCCCCACCATTCTAGAGAAACGTTTGTTAAAATGATATATTCCAAAAGGAGGGGAGGAATGTTGCTGGAGCTTGTCCACCAGGAAAGAGCGGTTTCATTATCGGTGTGATGTGGACAATGTTATAGAATTGTCCTTCCACCTGGAACCACTGTGTGACCAGTTCTTCTTGGAAAGGTCGCATTGTGAGACTAGCATGAGGCACTCGGAGAATGGCTGAAGACATCATGCCGAGTAGAGATCTGATCAGGTGAACTGAAGCGGACTTTCTGTTTGAAAGAAAGCGGACTAGAACAGAGAGTTTCTGTTTGTCTACGGGCAAGACTGCCTTGACGAGCAATGTATCTACAGTTGCTCCCAGAAAGTTTATTTGCGTTGAAGGCGAAAAGAGAGACTTCTGGCAGTGGACTGTGAGCCCCAGGGTTTGAAAGAGGTGAAGACACGTGGAAGTATCCCTCGATGCCTGCTGGAAGTATGGAGCCTTTATGAGTCAGTTGTCGAGATATGGGAAAACTTGAAGGCCTTTTCCCCCGCAGGTGCGCTGCCACTGGGCCAAGACATTTCATAAATATCTGGGAGCAGATCAGAGACCAAAGGGGAGTACCTTGAAATAGTAATGAGTGCCGGCTACTGAGTATCTGAGAAATTTGCGATGCCTGGGGTGGAGAGGCAACATGGAAATAGACATCTTGGAGATCAAGGCTGGTTACAAAATCTCTGTGGTTGAAAAGGCAGAGAATTTCCTGGAGGGTAATCATACAGAAGGATTGCTTCTTCAGGTATTTGTTGAGTTTCCAGAGATCGAGAATGGGGTGCCACTCCGCTGACTTCTTCCTCACTAGGAAAAACAGGAGTAAAACCCCTTTTCTTTCCGAGTGTGTGGAACCTGTTCTATGGCCCCTTTTGATAACATAGCGAAAACCTATGTGTGAGGAAGATGAAGAGGAGATGGGAGGAATTTTGTTGGTGGAGTTTGAGGTGGAACCTGAGTGAACTCCAGGGTATGGCCAAGTGCAATTAGATCTAAGATCCACTTGTCTGTAGTGATTTTGCTTGTGATGTAGGTATTGGGAAATTCTGGCACTCATCGAAAGATGAATGGAGGGTCTACCCAGCACCTTTAAATTGTCACTACTTCCTGGCAGTATCTCTGGCAGAAGCAGCCTGTCTCCGTCTTGGTTGCTGTTTAGAATAGGCTGCTGATGGAGGTGCTCAATAGGGCTTATGATGCCGATAGGTGGATTGAAAGGACTGCTGGCAGGAGGGCATTTGAAATCTCTGGAGCCACCTGCTCCGCGAAAAGGGGTCTTACGGAACTAGAGAGTTCCTAGAAATCTAGCTTTTTCAGTATTCGCCTTAATAGCCATCGACATGTTTCCCAAATAAAGACTTGCAGTTGTAGGGCATATTGGGGATCTTAGTTTGAACTTCTGGCCAGAATGATGTGGCCTTGAGTTAACCCTGGCTCTGAAGGACAGCTAATACCACCAAATGCTGGAAGCCTAGGGACACAATATCCATTGCGCAGTCAATTTCAGATGCTGCCTTTCCGCCTTCCTACAAATTGTGTGTAGCTTCAGCTTTTTTGTCTTCAGGAAAGAAATCCGAATATGTGGTAATGTCAGACCATATCTGGCAATCGTATCACCACAGAATGGCCAGAGAGTTTGCAGCACCGACAGTTGACTGTGAATGTTGGCCCAAATTTATCTAGTCGCCTGTCCTCCTTATCAAGCAGAGAAGAGATTGGGTTCGATGGATTTTTAGACCTGCGCTGAAATAACCAAATCAGGTTTTGGATGTCCGATCTAACAGGCAGGTGAGTCCTCTGGCGCTTTTTATTTCTCATCTATCCTGGGAGAATGGCAGTGGCAGTTTCCAGTGTTTTCATTATTTTTACTCCTTCCGCCCAGATATATAACCTGCAATCGGTATTGCTCTGACTGTTTATCTGGATTGCTACTTGATATCGAACAGAAAAAAGTCCAATTGTTTAACAGTAATGGGAAGCTGGAAACGCTTGGCCACTCTCTCCATTAGCGTGTGAAAACCACCAATATCTTCCCATTAAGAACCCACTGGTTGTGGAGCTAGAGGAATGAGGTAATCATCCCATTCATTGGTGATGGTTCGATTGTACGCTATTTCACCTTCTTCTCTATCACCATGACCGTCATTATCATCATCAGTTGATGTAGACGGATCCTCTCGAGGAGGCATGGCGATGCAGGATTGTGGAATCACTCTTAGAGTAGGTGGGGGGGGGGGGGGGGGGGAGGCATATGGTCCGGTGATTTAGGTGCTGGTGCAGATACCACTGCAAGTGGTTGTTGCACTTCAGCTGGTGCTGGGAAGCGCTTATAATAGTCTTGAAGCATGCTTTACAGGTCTTGCACCAAAGCAGCAGGAACCTGGACCATGTCTGTGGTGATGGAGGAGCAGCGTAAGGATGGTATTGCTTCATGTAGTTGTGGCTTTGATAAACAGAATCATAATAATCCTCTTCCTCCTGATATTTGACGTGCAACTCCGAGGGGCTGTGGGCTGTACCAAACATTCCTTGATCTTCATTCTCTGATTCTGGAAGATCCAACAAGTGGCTGGGTGGTAGTGGGGACACTTTACTGGGAGATGTGTATTCAGGATAAATACTAACTGGAGATTGCAAAAGTCTTTTTGACAAGGTCGTTGATGGTAGCGTTGATAAAAGCAATTTTGGTGGCCTCTTTGGTTTGAATTTTGCAGACGATGAGGAGGACTTCTCTGATGTCTGCCTCGTCGGCGAGGTCGTTGTCAATGGTGGTGCTGACCCGACATCACTGTTGTTGACGACGAGGCGGACATAGTCAACGGCGTGGTCGTTGTCGATGAGGTAGTCTTCGTCGACGTGGACAGTCGTCGACGGGATGGTTGGCGACAGTGAATGTGTTGACAGACTGCCAGTCATCGCCTATATTCTGCTTTTAGTTGCTGCTGACAACTGTTTTGACAGCATTGAGGACGTCAAAGACATTTTCTCAGTCAACTTTGTCTCTTATGAAACATGTTCAGAGGAGGATCTAGGTTTCAATGGGAGGGCTGTAGATGGAGTAGAAGGCTCAGATTTAGAGTCTGAGGAAGCACTTTTCCTTTTTTCCTCATAATAGGAGCCTTGGGTAGATCTATAGTGGGTCTTTTTAAAGGCTTTCTTTTGCTTCTGTGAGGAGACTCGTGGTGGGACCTTTCCCTCTTTTTGGAAGCCAATGAGGAAACAGAGCACTCACTACATTCCTCCTCAGATATGACAAGAGTTTTGGATTTAAGTTTCTGCAGCCATAATAAAAAGCTTCCCTCACAGTCCTTACGGATTTTGGTAGCAAAAGCTCTGCATATCTTGCAGTCTCTCACCTTGTGGAATGGATGAAGGCAATAAATACATTACTTATCAGGGTCTTGTAAATGAAAAATGTCCTACTACAGGTGGCACAAGGTCTAACGAGTAGTTTGTTGACCAGATCTGACATACTGGAACAGAGAAAAAACAATTTGGAGATCTGAAGAACTGGGCAGATTTCAGGGAGACTCCCTTTCTCAGGACGTGTGGTGAAAATCTGAGGAACAATGCCTCTGTTGGGAGAGTTCAAAGGGTGCTATTGCCTGATTGGTCATTGTTCATCTTCGGTCCTTTTTTAAAAAGGACATAGATAGGCTATTAAGATTAACCTTGCATTCATTTTACAAGCCTATTATACTGATACATATGGTTTTATTCAGTGCTTTAAATGGGCCGGTACTCACCGGTACTGAGTACCGGCACTTCTTATTATTACCGGTCAGAGTACCAACACTTCCCCAATGCTAAGGAGAGTATCGGTACTCATTGAAGGGTAAGCTAATTGGTGTTAGTGCTGCGGAGCTCAAGGCAGTCAGAGTGGAGCAGATCTGTATGGCACTCTGAAAGCCAAAGCGCCTCTCTAGCTCGTAGGTGAGTAACTGCTGAACCATTCAGCAGCGGCTCATGTGCTTTATGCAAGGGGTGTCCCTGTTTTGGAATTTTCACGCCCTGCTGTGTTTGATAGAGAAGGGCTCATTAAGGCCCTTCTCTGTCAATCACATTCACACTGTGCTTGCTGTGACAATCCCAAGTGAACCTTTTTTTGGTGAGTGTGTGTTTGTGTTTGCCTGCTCCTATGTATGTTTGAGTGTGCGAGAGAAAGCGAGCTCAGAGAGGAAGAGAATGGGGACACTCTCAGGAGGTAGTTTTAAAGAAATGCGTGGAATGCTTTTGTGTGTGAATTGTCTGCTTGTTCTGTGTGTATTAGAAGTATTATGCCAAAAGCAACCAAGTAGGAACCGTATGACAGTGAGAAGCTGCAAATATTGCAAAACAAGAAACCTTAATATATCGTGTTAGGTCTTTATTTTGTGTAATGAGCAAACACATTTTGTTTATATTGATACTTTTCTCAAATGTTTTGGTATGTCCTGCAACTGGCGTAGTACTCATTATTAATGCTGCTATTCCCAAAAATCTCTTTTGTTCTGAGGCGCACTGATAATTAGTCTGAATAGTGCTGTTGATGGCTTGACTGAATTCATTTAAAAGCTCCTTCTATTATGATTTATGGTCTGCTCCCAGCAGGTATTCACACCACTCGTCATCATATGCAGCTGTTAATGTGCATATATGGGAAGTGTGAAACTACTATCAAAGGAAATGCAAGGGCAAAATGAATACTCAATAGAAACGTCTTAGTATCATCATGTCTCACCCCCCTCTAACCCCGCCCACTAGCCGCGCCCCTAGCTCTATTTAATGAGTACCTACACTTATTTTTTCCCATTTAAAGCACTGGTTTTATTATGATACCATGGGACTCCCACTTAGACGACGGGGAATGATTCAAGCATGTTAATCTATGAAAGATAACCCAATACTGGAGAATACCATCTACAAGCGCAGATGGTAGCCAACCATGAAAGCCACAGACTGGGCGTTATGCTGTGACTTTCTCATTCAATACTGGTTTAGTAAAGTCTGTAAACCACTGAACTATCCATGTATGATTTCACATGCACGTTAGGGTGTGGGCATATGCCGCCTTTATCCTGGGGTCACTGACAAGGGAAAGCAAAAGAACTTGTTAAAATGCATCTATTTGACAAGTATTCACATTTTCAAAAGCATTTTGTTGTCAGTATCACCAAACAAAATAGGCAGAACTTAGTATAAAATAAAACCTGTTTAATAAACAATAATGAACCATTTCAAACACAGTATCCCCCCCAGTCAATCGTCTGTACATGTTTCTGCAACCACCGACTACAGGCTGTACAACTGGTTGGTATTCTGCCGGAGGACAGCAAGCACAGCAGTTGGAGGTAATTCTTTAATCCTTGCTATCTCGTTAACCGTGTGTATCGCGAGTCCTGGGTGGGCATACTGACTCTCTCGCTTGTGGACCTAAACAACAAAAAAGAAAAAAAATCTACTTTACATTTACACGTTTTCACAAGTCCTAAATAGCAGCGAACCCCAACCGGGCACTGAGCCACATCATGGTGCAGAATCAAATTCACCACAAAAAGAGAGAGAGATGCATTTTTCTGTTGCCATTCACATTAAAACAAGCATAGGTAAAGCATTACGTTTTTGTTTTTACTAACACACGAGTGGTTCTCCTCAACCCAGATTCAGACATACACGCATTGTGGCAGATGAGCTAAGAATCAATACTAATCAAGGCAGCATTGCTGCCCTGGTCCTTTTAGCATCAGATTGCATGACCCATTCAATGCGGGTCTCCAGACTGGCTTAGGAGCGTGTGGGCAGACCTGCCTAGTACCAAGCATCGGGGAAAACGAACGTATTTTAGTGTGGTAGTCTGCATCACCGCACAAAAATGCGTAAGTCACACATACATCACCAGCATTGCCAGCCACACACACACCGAGACTGTAAGAGCGACGCTCCAATAATCCGCGTGAGCCGTGCGATGCTCTGGCAGAGTCAAGTGCACACTCTGCTGCTCACAAAATAGTTGCCACCGACCGCGCCATAGCCTGGGGGCTCAGCTGCATTCATCAATCAGCCAAAAGACTCACTCAGCCCAGACCTGCTGCCACAGCCTCACATGACGAGACATCACGGGGCTGGCTGTCACTGACACAGAAGAACAAGAATAACATCCTGGAGTGATCATTTCTGAGATGGGTGCCCTCCTTTCTTTTCTGTCAGGTAATGAAATATTAAAATGCGCCCACCTCTCATGTCTGCCAGCTCCACTATCCCAACCTAGGTTCTGACATCGCTTCATTTTCGGGCTGGGGTAGCCCGTCGAGAGCTCCCAGAGAGGGGACACTTTCTTTAAGTGGGAACCTACTAAAATAAACCAATGTATTCTCTAATAGTCTGTAAAAAGTGAATATAGCTTTTGACGTTCAGGGTACTGGACTCCCCGAGCCCAAATAAATCTGCGCCAGGCAAGGATTGGCATCCCGCACTAGTGCTACATGGTACGGAATATGGTGACATGACAGTAGCGCCAGCCGCTCCACATGCGGGTGCCAGCTTCTGTGAATCTCTGAACTATTTCTCTGGTAAAGATGGCTCCCACATACTCTGTGGCTGATAGTAGTCCTATAACCTGTCAACTTTATTCCCGCAGACTGTGAGAAAGTGTGTAGTCACACAGCATCTGACAGTTTGTAATCACACACTGTGTGACAGTGCAAGGTCACATTATATGTCACAGTTTGCAGGTTTTAGTGACATATCTTATGAACAATTGTGGTCACGCACCACGTGGAAGTTTATAGTCACACACCTTGTACTTGGCATGCTGGGATTTGTGTTCTCTTTTTCACATACAGAATGGGCATGATACAAATCCCAAGAGGCAAAATACACGTGAATTAAAAAACACAAAACAGAACTTTTTAATCATGCGGGCTGCTTCCTCGCTGCACGCCTGGAGGTTGAAGCGTTTCAGGGCACGTGTAACCTTCCATTTCAGGTGCTTTGCAGCACTTTCAAGATCTTTTTAGTTCTTCTCATTGCTCAAAATGATATAATTTCTAACATTTATCTCCTTCTGTGGACTTCACTGATTGGCTTTACTAGGCAGAAAGTGCCAATCTAAGTGTCACACACTTGGTCGTTGAGTGTCACTCATAAGTACATGGACACCATACAAATGTCACAGAAGCAATCTGAAAACTTGGCAGCTATGCGTGGGCCAACTCTAAGATCTGGAATTTCTTTCTGACAGGCAACAGATTGTCTCCTGCACCCTGACCAGTCTTTACACCTCTCACTTAATTGCATAGTTCCACAAGGATCGGCACTCAGCCCCACTTTAATGTTTATATCTCTCATTGGCAGCACTGGTAAGATCATTTGGCTTCAACTTCATGTTGTGTGCTGATACACATATCATTGTGTCCATCTCAGAAAACCACAATCACCCCAAACTGACATTTACATAATGTATGAATAGGGTGGCCAAATGGACAATAAAAAATTATCTTAAACTTAACGGCGAAAAGACAGATTCTTGTTTGGGGGCCAACAAACCATACTATGGACACTGCAGTGCTAGCCAGAGCAATGTGGGACCCCTCAACTCCCTAGTCAAATCTTCTAGCAATCTAGGCATTTTATTTGACAATCGTCTATGTTTTGCTACTCAAATTAACCAGGTACCTGTAATTTCTTTCTGCATTCTACAGATCTAACAGAAAAAAATCCTCTAATTGTCTTCTCTTTTCGTAAAACCATGGTTCAAGCAGTCATATCATCAAGTATTGTTACGGAAATTCACTTTATCTAGGATTACCAAACTACCTTATCCAACTACTTATGACAACGTTTACGCAGCTGCGAACCTGATTCTCAAAATCCCTAGAAGTCTTTCTATTAATTACAAATATGAATCCTTACACCAGTTTCAGGTTCAAAAGTGGACTATGTTTCAGGTTGTTTGCTTTACTCACAAAGCAGTAAACACAGAACCACTGAGCTTCGGGAAGACATTCTCCAAGTAACTTCCTACTCACCAGCTTCATTTGTGTACACAGAGCCTCCTGACTATGTCCAATTTAGGAAACGATGACAAGATAGGAAGGGTTTCTCACACCTGGCTGCCAAATTGTGGAACACTATCTCTTGAGTTAAACAGCACTGTGGATCCCATGAATGGAGAGAAAAAACTCACAAAACAGATTTTCCAACTGTTATAATACCATCATCTCTCCTTGAGTGTTCAAGATTTCTAGTTCTTGGTTTCCCTTTGGGACAGCAGGCAGCACTTTAGAAATATACTTCAATTAATTCATTTAATGTCAGACACATGCCCACATTACAGATTCTAGCGGTGATGGTGATAGCAGTAACAATGGTGGTGATGGTGGCGACAGTGTTAGGGATGGTGGTGGGTGAATATGGTAATATTAGTGATAGTGGCGATGAATAATTAAATGACAGTGGTATACATTAAGTTAGTGGTGAGAATGGTGATCATGGTTGTGGCAATAGTTGTGGTTCTAGTGGTGATATATGTATGAAAATTACTACTACCCAAGACCAAGAACAGAAAAGGCATAGCAATCATAGGTTAATATTCTCTATGGCCACCCGTATTTTTATTTTATTATATGTTTTTAGCTGAAAAGACTATTGTTACTTATATATGAGAATTTGGAATAAATTGAGAGATAAAAGCCTGCAGAAACTGTGATCGAGTTCTTGCCTGTGTACACAGCCTTTCATCCGTTAAAAAAGGCGTGCTATTTAAACCACTCTGCATTTAAAGAACAAGTTACTCACCTTCAGTACGTACCGCCTTATCTGGTAGAAACTGCTGATTTCTTACCTTAGAATATTCCGCAGGCGTCAGACTGGATCCGGAATTTCTTCTTTAGCAGTACCCCTGCATGCTGGTAGGTGGCATCGTTCAGCTCTGCCTCAGCATTGTCAGCACCGGAAGGGACGTGCATGAAGCCTATATAGGCTCCAACTGTGTGTTGACGTCAGTTTCTTTTAGGGACATTCCACGCCAGAAGCGTTGAGCCATGAGGAACACTGACAAACTGGTATGCATGTCTAAGGCCCTTAGAAGGGTGAACATTACACTGTAGACATTTCGCAGAGAAAGTAGGATGGGAGAGTCGGTGAGGAATCGACAGCTAGATATAGTCTCTACCAGATAAGGCTTTACTGAAGGTGAGTAACTTGTTCATTTGATAGAGACTCCTAGGCTTAGATTCTTTACCTTAGAATAGATAACCAAGCAATACTGCCCCAGAGGTTGGTCTGCAAAACATATTTTAGGCCATAAAGTCCTACAGGATTGAACAGGCAAAATGCCCGGGCTGCAAGTGCTGTGTCCATCCTCTGCTGACCCCATGCTGATCTGTGGCCTGCTCCCTGTGCCCCTCCATAAGGCATTCCAAGGGCACGGGTTTGAGCGGCTCCCCTTTGGCTATTGCACTTCATCTTCTGTTTCTCTGTGCTGTCCCCCGCCATGCTGCCTGTAGTTTTTCGACCTTGAGCAGCTCCCCTACTTGCTACTTCAGGACTTCTTTTATTTGAAACCTAGTGACTCTAGTGCCCCTCCTATGGCCATGCCTCACAGCCCCACACATTTGCCTCAGGTCAGGTCTATTAGAATCCACAGCTCTTGCGGTATTGCTGTCCCATTGCAGTCCACGTGTGGCACCAAAGTTCCTGAATCTCAACCATTGAAAACGAGACACCGCGTCAGCCGCTGCATTCTCGACCCCCGGAATGTGCTGTGCCCTGACCACAACCTTTGTCTGTCTGCTGCCTGTCAGATGCATAAGGAGGTGCACAACTATCGGGCAATGTGCCGCCCCCAGATTCATGGCCTGAACTACTGCATGATTGTCAACCCATAATGTGATTTGCTTGTTGGAGAGGCGTTCTTCCCATATGGAAAATGCAACTGATTGGGAAGAGCTCTAGCACAACCAGCTTCTTGGTGATCCCTTTCTCGTGTCAACACGTCAGCCAGTGGCCTGTTGTCCACGAGGAGCCCAGGATGGCCACAAAGCCCTTGCCCCCTGCAGCATCAGTGAAAAATTCCAATTGGTCTGCCATCACCCATGGCTCCCTCGAAATCAGTGTCCCATTAAAGTCGTCCAGAAATGCTGCCGCAAATCCTCATTCACCCCTTGTGTCAATCTGACCCTGTGATGCCTCTTTGTCAGCCATGCCAGTCGCCTAGCAAAAGGCCTCCATGCAGGTATCACTCGGGTAGTGAAATTCAGCTTGCCCACAAGCTGCTGAATTTCCCCCAACTTAGCTTTCTTCTGCCTCAGCATCCCCGCTATAGTGTCTCAGGTCCTCCACCTTTGCTACTGGCAGTATGCACTGGCCCAGCACTGTATCCAATTTGATGCCTAGAAAGGAAAGCTGTGTGGTGGGGCCCTCTGTCTTTTTGCAGGCAAGGGGTACTCCCATCTACCCTGCCAGTGCAATGAACTGTTTCAAGAGGCCTGCAAACTCTGTGGTACCTGGTTTGACTATAAGCAAAAAGTCGTCCAGGTAGCGCACCCCAATGCCCATTCTAGGAAGCTGCTAAAGGCTTCAAAATACGCACAAAAGATGGCAGAGCCCATTGGTATACATTTATTGTAGTAGTACCCTTTCCCCAGCTTGAAGCCTAGCAGGTGGTAGCTTTCTGGGTGCACAGGCAGCAGTCTAAACGCTGACTCAATGTCGGCATTAGTTAGCATGGACCCTTTCCCGCTTGCCTTGATTTGGTCTATGGCATTATCAATGGTTGCAAAGGACACCGAACAGCTGTCCTGCTCCAGCCAGTCGTTAACCGACACCCCAGCTGGATATAACAGATAGTGAATCAGTCTAAACTGCCGGGCTCCTTCTTGGGCACCAACCCTAACTGTGATACAACCAGATGGCAGCATGGGGGCTCTGCAAAGGGGCCGGCAACTCTGCCTAGGCAGGGGGGCGGAACTTGCCTGGGCTCAAGATGGCTGCTACTTAGGAGGGCTCCGTTAGCCATCCAACGACCCGGCAGGAATCCGATAACATCGGCACAGTAAAACTCTGCTCCAGATACTGCCCCGGGAGGAACTAGTGAAGAGCTGCATAGCGGTGTGCTGGTCGAGACCGAAGGAGCCGTTAGCAGTTCACAAACAGCCGCGACCGAGTGGGGCCTAGAAAAAACGCGGACTGCGGCCTTGTCCCAGTGGGAGCGTGGCGGAGTGGGCGGCGCCGGATACCCACCTGGGAACTTGCCCTGGCTGCTGCTGCAGGGGCTACGAGTGATTGCCTCGATAGTTGGACGCAAGAGCCTGGAGCGGCTGCTTCTCAGGGCGTGGGGCAGAGTGGCGTCCACCTGTGTGGAGAAGCAAGGCGTTTGACCTGTGGTGCGGAGTTGCTGAGCCCCGTAATAGAGACACTTCGTGTGTGAGAGGAGAGAGCTGTCTGGGTGCCTTGCAGATGAGCGGTGAGGGACTCCTACGTTGCGTCGGCGACGGCTGTAGGTGACCTGGCGGTGGGGCCTCGTGGTGCTGCGAGGCCTGTAACAGCTGGGGCGTGGTGCCATAGCAAAGCGAGAGACAGCCGGAGGACTACGAGGAGACGGGAGAAGGTGGACACTCCTGGGCGCATGGGGAGGGCAGCGCTTTGAAACTGGCGACACCGGCCCCGTGAACTTGTGGTAAAGGGCGAGTTGAAACCGTATGGGCCTACTGGAGCCAGTGAGTGCTTTTGCGGCATGTTGCCCTGTGGCCTGGGGGGCCCCCCTCTTACTGAGCTGCTTCAGAGAGTAAAGCGTCATTTGGTCCCCTGATATAGTAATACATCTAGGGGAGCCCACAGACCTGCTAGCAGACCAGAGAATGACTGATGTGAACTGTGTGCGCCTCTGGGGTCTGGTCTCTTCCCCCCCTTGGTTCCCTCCTGCTAAGGCAAAGCAGAAGGAGGCCAGCGCTGATGGAGCTACCGCAGAGCAGAGTGATATTGTCGCGGAGGGGGACATTTGTCAAATCTTGGCAGCGATGCAGAGGAGCCTGTCTACCATAGATGGCAAAATCGACTCCTTGGCCTACCGTATGGACTGCATGTCGGAACGATTAGACAAGCATGCTGAGCGCCTGGATATGGCAGAGAGGCGGGTAGCTGAGGCGGCCCAGATGGAAACGAGCAGCGCCCAGAGACAGATGGGGAAGCTGCTGAATGCCTTGCAGGAAAAGGCAGAAGATTTGGAGGTCAGGTTGAGGAGTTGCAATATACGTATCACGGGCCTTCCTGAATCCACGGCTATGGGCAACATGGAGACATTTGTGAAACAGCTTCTGGTAACACTTTTAAGCCATGATACTTTTTCTGCCATGTTTGTTGTTGAGTGCACCCACCGTTCCCTCGGCCCTGAGCCTCGCCGCACCCTGTGATTGCTAAGTTATTGAATTACAGGGACAGGGACGCGGCGCTGCGTCAGGCTCGGGAGAAACACGATTTGCAGTTTGAGGGCTCATCGATTTCACTTTTCCCGGACTTCACCATGAGAGTGCAGGAAGCAAGGAGACAGTTTGCCCCCTTGAAGTGCCAGCTGAGAGAGAATAGCTTGGAATATGCAATGCTGTACCTGGCCAGATTGAGGGTCAACATAGATGACAAATCAAAAATCTTTACTGACCCAAATTACTGCAGAAGACCCACAAGGAGTACATCAAAGCTGGTGAATGGAAAGGAGCGGCTGGGGAGCCAGCTGGCGCGGCTGGCGGAGATATGGAAGAGCAGGACTATGGTGGTTTGTATTCTGAGGTTATTTTATACCTTTTGCCATGTGGATAGGATTAACACAAATTGCTGTTTGAAGACTGTTTATGGGAAGATATGGATTCCTGCTACCTTGTAATGGGGGAAATTACTTTGTCTGCATGTTTGGAGCGGAGAGCAGCGTGGACCAAGACAAGAAATTAAGGCTGTAGAACGGTCGCTGCTATCTTGCTCCGGACTGGGGGGAGGGGTGGGTTCTTAGGGAGGCGAAAGCGGGATTGTTTCAATCCTAATTTGAAACTAGTGAATGATGCCTGATGTTCGTTAAAATAGGGTGCGTATGGCTATGTTTCTACTCTAAATAAAGGGGTACCCTAAGCTGTGAAGAGGGTAACATCCGCCCCTGCGTGTTGCCCACTGTATGGTGGTTTGCCAGATATGTTCTTCATTTGAGGATGTAATCTTTTTGCAAGATTTTTTTAATAATTGGGTGGCACAGGCAATTTCGACTATGCTAAATTGGGGTGTGCATAGTGTGGGAGGGTCTCTCTGGGGTTTTGTTTTTGAATCTTTGTTGGCAGTATACATACGCTATTTACCAGATTCACGTGCAGCGCATTGCAAAGTTGTAGCATGGGGGAGTCACATGGTGGCAAGCAGCAACGTAGAGACAATCAAGGAAGTTTGACATGACATAGGGACAGGGAATTGAATCCGCATCTTAGCATGGAATGTCAGGGGCCTGAATGATTTAAAAAATATGCGAAAGGTCCACGCTTATCTTATAAGACACAAGATAGATATCGCTCTGCTGCAGGAAACACATTTTTCTATAGATAGTAGAATACTCACGCGCTGGTGTTTGCATGGGCCCTTCCATGCAGTGGGGTTCACCACACATGATAGAGGCGTACTCATGTGGATTAACCCCAAGTCGGGAATACAACTGGCAGCAATCAAAGCTGACCCAGAAGGCAGATTCGTAATTTCTAGATGTCATGGGCGGGGAATTGACTTGATTACAGTTAATATTTATGGTCTCAACTACGACAACCCACAGTTCTACCACGGTTTGTCTGCTTTACCGCAGGTGTGGGGTGGGGATCTCAATTGTACACTGGACCCGGCAGTGGACTGCTCCGGGGCCCGCCTCGGAGCCCTTCGGCTGCAGCTAGAGCCATTACAGATGAGGCAATTCAGTCGAATATGATAGATGTCTGGAGAACGCGTTCTACAGCTGAGGGGGGCTTCACCCACAACCCTGCTCCACACGACCTCCATATTAGAATAGACAATTGGTTTGTTTTCAGGCCTATGCACGCGCAGAACGGAGCTTGTTTGACTCACCCCCGATCCCCCTCTGATCATTCCCCAATAATGATGGAGGTTGAAACCCCGCAGAGGAGGCCAGCTCCTTTTACGTGGGGGTTCCACCGGATACGCTGCTAGATAGCGTATTCAAATCAGAGATGTCCGAGGCCTTCCTTGACATAAAAAGTTTTCTACAGTATGGGGAACTTTCAAGGTATATGTAAGGGGGATAGCAATGTCCAAACACCCCGGGGTCCTCCGGTCTCTCAGGGGAAGGTTGGCTCTCTTGGAGGATCACTTGTTTGAGCTAGAGCGAGACGCCCTGGTGGGCAGAGGGGAACGAGTAGCGGAAGAACTGAAGACTGTACTGGAAGAATACCATGAAACAGCAGCTAGAGAAGTGAAGTTCATGGGGAAATACGCGGTCACGAAAACATATGGGGAGAGTGAGAGACCAGGTTTAGTCTTAGCCGCATTGTTGAGAAATAGGAGGGAGTCGGGCTGTGTGTCTGAACTGCGCACAGAGTGGCGAATTGTTGAGGGCCCCTTCAGCAATAGAGGATAGATTCACCCAGTACTATTCTGATCTATATCGCTCTAGAGCAACAGTAGATGATGCTGTGATCCAAGACTACTTGGAACATGTACAGATGCCGTGGTTGACAGGGGAGAGGAGTTGGCCTAACGGCTAGGGCGCTCGACCTCGGACCTGGGGAACTGGGTTCGAGTCACGGTAATGACGCCGAACATCCTGTGATTATGGGCAAATCACTTAATCTCCCTGTGCCTAACAAAAAATGAATGTGTGTCCTCATGTAACGTAACTGGTGCTATGTAAAGCGCTCTGATACCCGATTGGATTCGGGTCTAGTTCGCGCTATATAAAACTCTGCAAAAAAATAAAATAAAATAAACATAGGGAGCACCTTATGAAGCCATTAGATGCTAGTGAAGTACTGGTGGCGCTCAACTCCATGTGCACTGGTAGCGCCCCTGGAGAAGACGGCCTTACAATCGCGTTTTACACTGAATTTAAGGAGCTGCTCATCCCGCACCGATCACATTATTTGAGGAAATGGGTGAGGAAGGCAAAATGCCCCCCTCTATGAAGGAAGCTTAGATAGTCACAATATTAAAGCCAGATAAACCTCCTAATGAATGCTAGTCATTTAGGCCTTTATCTCTTCTCAACGTAGACAGCAAACTATTTGCTAAAATACTGGCTAACCGCTTAGCGCCGCTAGTCCCACTGCTGGTGCGTCCGGAGCAATCGGGTTTTGTCCCCGAGCGAAACCTGCCATATAATCTGCGGACGGTGTTTGGGGCAATATAACCTACTAAGCCGGAAATCAAAGCTGCTGCGGTCTTCCTCAATGCAGAGAGGGCCTTTGATTCAGTGGAGTGGCCTTTCATGCGACCTGTGTTGGGGCGGCTGGGAGTGGGGGAGATTTTTCTGCAGTCAGTGGCAGTCCTATACAATTCCCCCAGGGCCAGGGCTAGGGTCGGGGACATAGTGACAGCCCCCATCAAGATATCACGGGGAACTCGACAGGGGTGCCCCTTATCGCCTTTACTATACGCCTTGGTAGCAGAGCCATTGGTGTGTGCATTAAGGGAGTACCATGGGCACAGAGGGATTCGCTTCCCGAAATATAACCTCATTGTGTCATCTTATGCAGACTATATTCTCCTGTATATCAGAGACCCGAGGTTCAATCTATCCCCAGTGTTGAACGAGGTGGTTAGATATGGCGAACTCTCAGGCCTTAAAATTAATTGGACTAAGTCAACTATCTTCCCGTTGTCCTTGGCCATGGAACCTGTTGAATTAGAATACCCCTTAGCATGGACCACTGACCCTGTGCACTACTTAGGGGTGAAGGTGCATACAGATTCTGAGCTGGTTCTCAGTGAGAACTACGGTAGAGCGATCACTAAATTAGAAGAGGAAGTTGAGCGCTGGATTAGATTACCCTTGTCCTTATTGGGGCGCATATCCCTTATGAAGATGGTAGTGCTCCGAAGATTTGTATTCTTGTTTGTTAACGTTCCAATGGTGCCCCCTGCGCACATATTTAGGGTCATCCGCTCATTATTGGTGAGGATGGCCTAGGCTGGGACACATTCACGCGTTAGATGGGACATTCTCACGCTACCCTACTCTATGGGTGGACTAGGAGCACCCGATTTAGAATTATATTACCGTGCGGCACAAAGTTTGCACGCCTATCACTAGGTTCACGAGCAAGCTGGCATCCAGCATCTACAGACTGAAAGGTTCGCGGCTGCACCTTCTCCTCACCCAGTATTGCTGTTTCATGCCCCTACTAGGCGAGCGGGGATTTTATTACTCTGTCAATTCTGTTGCCCATGTGTGGCAAAATCTGTTAAAAAGGCAGGAAGGAGTGGTCCTGTACTCACCCATGACTCCGGTGGAGTGGTTTCACTGGCTTCCGTTCTGCCGTGAAAAAGAGGTTGTGAGGGCGCTGGCATCCATCAACATTACAAGCATTGGGGATCTCTTCTCTGAGGGTAAGGTTTCTGGGTGGGCTGATGTTGAGGTAGAAGTCCATGATTGTACACCACTGGTGAGATTTCACTTTCAGAGTGAGACACGCCCTGCGTGAGATGCTAGGGGAGGATATGATGGAACCGCATGAGGTAGTAGCCTTATCGTTCCTTTTGCGCGTGGACTCTCCTAGGAAGATAGTGTCTAATATTTATAATATAACGCAAGACTATCGCAGGAATCATTACACTAAAGCTAGGCTGGAATGGTAATATGACCTTGGGGTGGCGCTAGATGACAACACCTGGTGATATTGCTGTAAAAATTACCCAGAAAGTTTCATTGAATGGGAGGCATCGTCTCATACATTTCAAGTTCCTCAACAGGGTCTATTATACGCCCGAGAGGCTACATCGTTATGGCCTTCGTGACGCTGCAGAATGGGAGCGGTGTCGAGTTAACCCTGCTTGGTTTTTGCATATTGCCTGGTTGTGCCTGGGGGAAGCCAGATATTGGGAGTTAATCTTTCATGCGCTGAGTGATATCACAGGATTACCGTTGGAATGCAACCCATTAGTTGACCTATTGGGCTATACGAAGAAAATAGTGAAAAAATCTTGGCGCTTAATTGACATGGGTCTACTGATTGCACAACGCAGGGTAGCAATGCGTTGGGCTCGTGGACCAGCACCTACGATTGAGGACTGGTCGAAGGACATGGTATATTGTAGCACGCAATCGGAATTGTACAGTGAACTGCTACCTCCTCAGAGTCGCCCTAAACCTTTTTGGGGTCTGTATCAGAGTTATTTAGCGTGGAAAAGAAGCTGGAGGCGGCTGAGGGGAATGGCTAATATTGATTGCGCTGCTTGGAACAGAGTCTTTGGGTTATGGCTTAATTATCGCAGCATCTATCCTGGGTGGCATGTGCTAACATCTTGTACTTAACTGTGTGCGCTGATGACTGTCTAAACATGGTGCACAGTGCATTTATGCATCAGGTGTCCCTCTGATTGTATTGCTCTTCTGTACGCAAGGCTCTGAGACAAATCTGCATATTTTACATGTAACTGCAATGTGAACTCCTTATTTGGCTGCCACTTTTATTGCCTCTTTGTAATGGTATGAACTCAATAAATAAATAAAAAATGCAATAAATAAATAAAAACTCTCCCTAGGCAGACCTCTTTGTCTACCTTCTCCCTGGCCACTTCAGGGTTGTCCATGACTGACTTCATGTCTGGCTAAGCTGGAGGGGTGGGGGTTATGTCACGGGACCGCAATAAGAGATCCTAAAACCTCTCAAGAAGCCCTCCATTAGTACTGCTTCTCTCCTGTCTTAGGATAGTTGTTCAACAATTTTACCAATACCACAGTCTTGATGGGTGTAGGTAGCTGCATAGGGAACTCCTCGGCCGCTACAGGACTCCTTGCTCCTGAACTCCTACTTCTTCTTACCGGTATTTTTTTGCAGCACCTTGGGTTTGGATGTGCCCCCCCCCGCAGTTGCTGCAGGCGTGCATGAACTTGCACGACTGCCCCCACTTGTATTCAAACCTGTAATACCTTTAGCAACCAGCGTTGCGTTTTTTCCCACCCTACCACCTTTTGTTTGCTGTAGTGGGGAATCCCATCCGGCTTCGCTTCTTGCCTGCTTCCGCGGAAAGGAGACTGTGTTGCTGACTCCTTCCCTGACCGCTACCAGATGTGTAGTGTACCCCTCCACATCTTGATGATACCAGTTAATGCATGGCCATGTTTGCATCTTTAGCCTAAAGACCTCATCATAATGGGGCCAGGCATCCCCTTGGTATTTCATTTGTGCCTCATGCACTTTCTGCTCGTGCAGTATAAGGGCTGCGGTGCTCGGTGGGAACTGCTCTACAAATACACTAGCTAATGTTCTGAATGCCCGGAGCCAGTTCTCGATACTGCACTCCACAATCTCTTCTTTTTCCCCCCTCATATCCTCCTCCTTTTTATCTAATCCTGACTGGCGTACTTCTAGCAGTGAAAAAATGTCTATGTATTCTTTGCGCCAGATCCTCTCCTTCACAGTTAGTGGGATGAGGCTGGCCAAACCAGTTTGTCTGGCTGTAGCCGGGGGATCTCCAAGCAGGGGTCTCAAATATTCACTAGCTTTCACCCCCTGCCGCTGCACCCATGCCAATGCAGGCTTTAGTGGGATCAGTGACTTCCTGCGCCTCAGGCTCTGTGGTTGTTGTGCCACCAGCTTGCTTGTTAAAGCGGTACAAAAGGGGGTGGTGATGGACGGAGCATCAGAACCAATCAAACACTCACACCCAGTCAACAGATCTGGGTTTGATCCATCACTGTTTGCTTGTTAGCCTCCTCTGTTGGTTGCCCCTCTCTAGCTGCTCTTGCGTGGCTGGCTGTAACCTGCCTGTTGCCGGCGCATCTGGCCCCCTGCTACCTTGGCTTAGCTATGGGCCCATTCCTTGCAACGGATGTGGGAGGCAAGGTGGCGCTGCCGCGTTCCTATAGCCTGGTCATGGCCACCATTGTGCCCACTTGAAGGGAGGTACACTCTGCCCCCACACCCTGGGTGGTCAGCCCTGCCACTGCCCTGTGCAAACCAGGCTGCCCCAGGACCCCTTGCCCCGCATTAGTCTGATGGTCAAAGGCCCCTTGCGCTGCCGTATTTGGTACCCTTTCTTGCAGGCCATAGCTAGCTACTCCACCATTAGTAACCCCAGCGGTATATGTTGCGCTCCCTTTACAAAGTGGTCTCTTTGCCCCACGCATGCTTAGCGCCGGTTGCGCACCATTATCTCCTTTCTGTCCCTCGGCCTGTTGTGCTGTGGACTTTGAGGCTGCCGCAGTGCTGACTACAGGCGCCGCCCCAGCACCGTGGTCCATCTCTTCCTCGCTGTCAGAGCTCTAACCAGGCAGGGTGGCTGCGTTACCGGGCTCCTCGTAGCCCTTGCCCGCACCCGCTCTATTTTGGAGACTGCTCCTCGGGGGCCGTCGTTTGGGCTGCAAGCTTCCCATTGCACTGACCTTGTCGCTGGGGCCCTTTGGCCCGCCTGCTGGCATCAGCCTGGTCCCCTACTTTGTCCAGCTGTAGTGCCTCCATCACCTGCTTGTTGACCCTGTCCTTGCCTCGGCTCGCCACCAAGGTTCTTGCGCTCCCCAGCAGCTCATGTAGATCCTCCTCCGGCTCTGGTCCTTTATAGCGCTCCACGTTATTACTTCCACGTTTTGCTGGCGGTGTTCCCCAGTCGCCGTCCTCGCTCCTGTACCGGACGGGCTTACGCCCCTCCCTCCCAGCACCCCAAGCAAGGGTACTGGCATTTTTGCCCCCTGGCATGCTCCTCAGGGACTGCAGCTCCCTTGGTGCCTTTAAGCTGACCGGGATCTCAGCAGGGGCTCCCACGGTCTGTATGCCCTTTGCACCGATTCCTCAATGCCCCGAGTGATAAACCAGCAATTTTTTGTGGCCCATCAGAAATAGGGCTGGAAATTCAGCCAACAGTGTCTTGACCCTTTACGAAGCCTCCCTGCCGGTAGAGGGGCGAAGCCATCCGATCCGCTTAGTTGAGCTCAGACCTTCATACAGTAAGGTACTTGGCAGTGGGTTAGCTACTGTTGCTCGACCCCACGCCGCTGCTCAACTCCTCCTGTTTACTGCAAAGGCAGCGAGCCAGAGCATGCCACTGCATGCTCTTCTAGACTGCCAAACGATGGGGGAGGAGGCGCCCTCCGCAAAGCCGATGTGGGAAGCACGCTCAAGTCCACGCCGCTGCCCACCTTCCCGTAACCAATGTGCTCAGCGCACTCCACTTCCTGGGCCCGCCGTTTCGGCTGCTGGTCCTGCACTGCGCACAGCGAGCTCGACTCCGCTTCTTCCACCTTTCTTCCGGGCAGCGTGCTTGGCTCACGTCGCTGCCCCAGGCCACCAGCGTAGCCTACAGTCCAGCAATCGTGAATAGCGTACTCCACTCACGCTGCTGCCCGCCTCTCCTCCTGCTTCTCGGGGAGCGTGCTCCGCTCATGCCGCTGCCCACTTCTCCTTCCTTTTTTAATAATCCAACGTGAGCAGCATGCTCCATTCACGCCGATGCCAGTTTCTCCTTCCACTTCCTCACTCGATGCTTCCAGCAATGATCCGACAGCGAGGACCCCAGTTCTTCAATGGCGAAGGTACATGTTCAGGAGTGGGGTAGGGGGGTGAGGAGGAACGCAGCCAGGGGGCCCCCTATTGGGTACTTTGAAACACACCCCAATCGGTGTCCGACGATTCCTGGGCTTGGCTGCTGCCAGCTCATCATACCGCCCCCGGTAGGGATTTGTCACTGCTCCATGGTTGTCAGCACCGTGCGTACCCAGAGTCCAAGTGAATCAATTTAGACAGTATGCCACCTATATACGCTACCGCCGGCTCAGGCACAGTGAAGTAGACAAACACCTGGTGGCCAGGGGGCTCGGCCCCACGGCACGGCTGGGGTCAGCCATGCCGCTAATATGTAGATATATCACGGTGTGGAAGCTGAGTGTAAGGTTTAAAATGGGGGCGTTAACATTCACCTGTAGTTGGTAGTAGTACAAGTATCCTGAAGTATGAACTGTGTCATGCTACAAATATGATTGTATAGAATGATAGAAGGACAGCTCAAGGGGGACACATCGTTTTTGGGTTCCGGGGTTTATGATGTATAAGCCCCAGGACTTTAGCTCTTGTCTCCGCCTCCTGGGTTTTGAGCCTTACTTATGGCGGCCAAACCAGCCTTTACCCACTTCAATAAGACCTTCAGCCAGATCTTCGTGTCTGTGGAAGCATAAGACTTGCAGGACATCGATATTTGTTGTTTAAATAGCACAAAGGCTAGGTCAGTTAATCTATGTAGCATTTTGTCCCCTTTGGCTTTCTGTCTAATTCCCAACTGGCATGATTCGGGTCTGGCCAGTACTGTGCATTCCACTAGGTTGAAATAATTCCCACCACTTCTACCCAGTTGCGGTGTATCACTGGGCAGTCCCAGACCATGTGAAAGAATCCCACATCCGGCAAGTTGCACCTGGGAAAATTTGCCGATGCCTTGGGGAACACACAGTGAGCACGTTTTGGCGTAAGATACGACTGATACGACTGATGTAGGTAGTTAAATTGTATAAAGCAGAATCTTGGGCTGCGTGAGACCTCCTTCACTTGTTGCACAGCGCGCACACATTGCTTGCCAGTGGGTTCCGTTCGTACGTGTGTAATCCATTGTTTCATGACTCCTGCATCTAGTTTTGTTAGTAGGGCAGAGTACAGGGCTGTTATTTTCCGTTTGCCTCCATGAGATAGCATTGTGTATAGTGGTATCCTCCTGGGTACTAATTACCTTTTGTGCCCCAGGGGCACAATAGTGGTGCACTCCAAATGGATATCTGAGTTATCCACTTTAGGCACTTGACTCTTGAGGTGGCAAAGATGGGCAGTGACAACTTACTCCACTATTTGGAGGGACTTCGAAACTAAAATTCAGTATGACTCAGTATATAACACATGATAAAATGTATTTCCAGGCAGAGCTTCAGAAGAAATAACTATATTTATATTTAACAGGCAAGTACCTCGTTCAATCAAAATAAAGGCATATATACAAATCCAGGTGCTAGCACCTTGTAGGGAGGGTCAAGACATGACGCCAAACATTATTATAACTTCTTAGCGCTAGGCACTACACTAGACTTCTGTTAACATTACCCCTATGCAAATGTTATTCTAGTGGGGTTTGTTCTGGACGAACTCAGAGTTGTGTAAGTGCTTGGTTCCCTACTTGTTAGGTGGAGCAAAATGTTTGCAAAAGTGGGTCTGAACTTAAGACAAAAGATCTAGATGTGGTGATGCTGGACTCAACTCTGGCCTATGGACACCTCTGAGACGCCGAAGGGTAAAATAAAAAAAATAAAAACAGGGGAAGGGAAGAACAAAAGGTGTAATCCTAAACAATGCAAAGCCCAAAACCCCATCACTAAAAGTGCTAGGATGCCATCTATCTTGTGCTCCCACTGCTCCCAGTGATATCGTGGACACTCAGTGTCCTGTCAACAGTGTTTGGTTAGAGACAGAGTCCATAGTGAACTGGAGTGAAGGGACATGTTAAGGACCCAGTTAGCCTCTTTGTTTTTTATGGGGAGAAGATGGAAACAGTGGGCAAGTTATCGCTATTGAGTCCAAAATATAACTTTTTAATAGGCTTGTATCTTGAGATGTACCCCTAATTTTCAAGATTTTCTGGTGAAAGGGTCCCATGTGACTAGGAACGCCCACAACAGTTGCAGGTAGGACCAGGTCCCAACAAAGAACAGCAAGATTTCTAGAAGCACAAGGGCTAGAGAAATAGTGGACGGCCATCAACTCCAATTAATAAAACCAGATCCTACATTGGGGGTACGATGTCTGACTTCCTCTTGTGCCCTTTGGGGCTGAAGAAGAGACTATTTGGATATCCTTCAATGCACATGATGTGTTGGGGCAGGTGCAGGTTCAATTTGACATCAATGTAATAGGTCCATGATTTGGGTGCTCTTTCTCTTTCCTCCTATTGGTATGGGATGACTTGTGGCTCTTTGGCAGCTCTGTTCATCAAGCTGTCCTCACAAAGGTCTGCCAGTCAGCTAGGCCGTTTGCAAGTTTTCTCAGAGATTAGATCACCCCTCTTAGCAGAGACAGTCTAACTCCTTAGCAAGCATGCAGGTCCTCCTTTTCTTCCCATAACAAAGCAGAAAGTAGACTGCAGATTTGGCAGACTTATGCCAAGGTACTTTTCACAATATTATGATATTTATTTATGAAGGTGTTCTAAAGTGCCTACTAGTCACTTTAGAGCACTGGACATACAGCGTTGACCCATTATTTAATGAGAAAATCATGGTGCTGCAAAGATTGGCTTAGTAGTGAGGATGAGAAGAAAGGAGAGCAGGCACTGTGGTTAAAGCCCAGCCACTCCCTGCAGCTATCACTTTTACTACTAAGTGGTAAACTTACATGTTTGAGGATCTCCTTATTAAAAAGACAGGAGACATGGTGGTGGAGATTTACACTTCCAGGTTTGTGAACAGAATTTTATTGTGCTATTGTAGTAATAATAAACGTACAACAAAATACAGTTTGTGAATAGACCCCATTATTTCTTTACACAAAAATGATTGTGCTAAGGAATTTGTAGGGCAAATAAAGGAACTAAACCATGTAGGTGGCGTTTTCTCATGCAACGACAATTGAATGTATATATGATCTTACTTCTGGACACCCCTGTACTCCTGTCCATTCAGATAAGGTTTCTATTAAGGGGATCAAAAAGTAACTTTACAAGCGCAAAATCTATTTTAACTATTAATCCCTTTTGCGAGAAAAAACGGTGTTATATTAAAGCACAGTATGAAATCCAAGAACACATTGACCATGCACACATTGCCCTTGCGCCACCATACATCCACCCATATATCCATCCATCCTTGACCTCATGCATCCATCCAAGTAATCTGTCATTTATCGGACTGTGGACTCATTCTTGCGTTCTCCGACTCACCCATCTACACACCTACGCACACAAGGTAGCAAGTCAGCAGAGTAGCCCTTTCAAGTATAAAAGTCAATTTACTTACTTTGTCAATACTAATTTGAAGTGTGAATGTAGGACTTGCTCTTTTACCTCCTTCACTGATGGTTTTCCTGGTTTACTATTTTCCTAAGTCTACTTAGCCCAATTCAAATTAGCTAATCAACTGACAGCTGGACTAATATCTATTCATAGGTGTTCTGGACGTTGAAAACAGTCTTATTACGTTTTAGAGGTTTCCTTATTTTTCTCGACACAGTCCATCATCTGTCCAAAGACGCACTGGCAAAGGTACTGTTGGAAACTCATTGAACACCACTGGCTCAGCCTTAGTTCTCTCATAACGAGATAATGGCCTAAATCTAGCCGAACTCCGCTCTGGATCTAATATAGGTGTTGCTGTTAGATCCGGGGACGGCGGGGCTCCAGCAAAGAAGCGTAGGAGCAGACCAGGTCTAACATGGTCAGTCAGCATCAAGCAGAATCCTCTGTGGAAGATATAACATTGCCTCTACTGTGGAGTCAAAGATGGTCTGTGTAATTAGGGATGCACTGGTTCTAGCTGTGGAATTGGGCCGAATGGCATTGAGCTAGACCTTTGGGGGGCTGAATGAGCCACCTCTCACTGGAGTGTATGCTCCTGGGGGGCAGTGGTGGGATGTTCTGAAGGGGAGGAGGGGGAAATTAAAAGCACTTCTATAGACACTTCTTACATTTCAATACAGATTTGCCCTTGGACTTTGTCTTAAACGTACCATAGGTCGTTGACTCCGAACTGGACTGTTTCTTGCGCTTTGAGGGTTACAACTTTGCTTCCTGTTCTTACATGACCTTCAGGTGCATAAGGGAGCATTTTTTGAATGCCTTCTGAATCATGCTTGGACCCGCAGCATCAAAGGCAGACACCATGTGGGTCTGTAACAAATCTGCTTCCTGCAGGTTAGGTAATGGTCTCAAGTATGTAGTCCTTTGAGGGAGACATGTCAAGCACACTATCATAGAAAAGCTTTTTAGAAAGTACACACTAAGTATGGGAATTGGGTTCCGAATCCGCGTCGAAGAGCATGGACTTTTTTTAATTTTAGCGAATAGGAGTGGCAGCTATATAAGGCTCCACACCGTCACCTCTAATGTGGGTTGAGTTTGCTGCAGAGTCAGATGGTGCCACCTAGCAGAACGAGGTTGCATTTGCTGGAAACATTTCTTGATCAGCCAAACCCCTCAGGCAACTCAAAAGGTGAGGACTTAGAGGTTAGAAGAATCCAGCAGACATTTACTATTTTAAAGCCAAACTGAAGTAATGTAAGTGTTCCAGCTGGGGTACCTCTCATGAACCCTATTCTTTGATTCATCATCAAATCCCTAACACTAAAATAAGCTTAGCATAGAAAAGAAAACCAACCACGATTATAGGTGGGTATGCAGAGGAAGTCCTACAATGTATGAAAAAGAATTGCTACAGTGAATTTCTAATACAGCAAATAAAATATAAGCATGGACAAGCACTTGGAGTAGAGGATACATTGATACTCAGTGCAAATACATTAGGTTGACAGGAGACATTTTTGCCCACTGTTGCAACGCAAGAATCTTCGGAACTTTAAAGTCTAGTTGCCGTACAATGAGCTTGTCCACTATTTTTAATAACTTGGTGTTGTTACAACAACCAACCCACGGGCATCTATGAGTGTGGATGAGCCTAGTTCACACATATGGTCTGCTAATATCATGTGTGTTAGTTTGCTTGCCGTTTAGGCGGCTTTGCCTTGCACATGTTGCACTTGGCACGTGTATTTTTGTGCCACAACATTATTTCAGAAAGCAGTCCACGTTTTTGTTATTTCTTAAGGCTGCCAGAACATACTGTACAAGGTCAAACACTGTGCCCGGTCTTTGCTGTGATCAGGTCATGCAACGTAGCTTAACACTTATACGAAACATACATTCAGATCTGCTGTTTTCAAAAAGACGCTGTGACATATACACAGAGATGGGCCATTTTGAAAAAGGAGAGAAGACATTCTAGCAGAGCAACAGTCCAGAGACGAAAAGGCTGCCCCGGCTGACATGTAGAACATCTATTTATGCATGACAGGTATGGGGTCCTCGGCACATCCATCCCAGAGATCTATAATATAACACTGTGTTTACATCCCGAGGGTGAGCTAAGGCAAATAAATAATTAACCATGGTAGAACTCCCTATTCTTTATAGTTTTTTGTAATGCTCCTCACGCTGTTGGGATGCATACGTTTTCTAGTTGCAGCGCAGATGGTTTATAATAGAGCACAATAAATTTCAATAAATATAGTCAACTGTTCTTGTGTCTTTTTTGTTTATTATGGACATGCATGAGTGAGGAAACAAAAGGTTGACTCTCTCTTTCCAAGGTTCCCTGAGGGGACTAGAGTGTTGTGTTCCGGGGTGTTAATTTACCTGTCACTCTGGGAAGGGTACCGGTATAGCACTATGAGCTAGTCTGGATTGGGGCTCATAGGTACTGATGTGGTATGGCGACTCAGGCCCTACATACTGACGTTCTGTGGTCCCAGGCATAGTTCTGTTTACAAACAGAATCCCTGCAACACTATACTCCCCTTTTTTCTGCTTCATGTCCATCATGCCAATCTGTCTTGATGGAATTTAGTACCCATATACGATGCAAGATTTGACATGAGTGGGATTTTGCTCCTGTGAAGGTATTTTTCTAATTCAGTTGTTTAATAGAACAGACTAAAAGGATACTTATTGTAAATACGTACCATATGAATGAATAAAAAAATATGAAAAAACGATAGGTGAACTTACATAGCTACACTCTGGAGCAAAGAACACCAACGTAGTACATGTTGCCACAGTAATGAAACAAATGTACATCGTTCATTGTTTGTCCTGAACTTCAAGAGTCACAACTACAAGCTTTGATACCTACCCTGATTCAAGCTCACAGAATATATCTTTGTGAAACATTTATATCTTGGATACATGTGTTTTCTTTTTTATGTGATGGTTACTCGGGGGTGAACGAGGCTTGAGTAAAGTACTTAAGATAAATACAGTGCACTGCATCCTCACACGTACTGCGGGGAGCCCTGGCTCGGCTTCACCTTATAGAAATGTCATTTCTAACAGTGGGTGCAATGGTCGCAAATGAAATTACATTGGTCTTGTATCTTGAAAGGAGACTTGAAAACCTGCTGTAGAGGTTGTACATTATTTTTACATTGCACTTGGGTGTGCATACTATGGCTCAGAAATGATCTCTTGATGCACGCTTGAGATGCTCACACTGGAAAGGAAAGCAAGTTAAGATCAGTGCCTGCTACTTGCAAGTTTTCTTCATGAATGCGGCTCCAGTTTAGGATTGCTCACAACCTGAATTTAATTTGGAGAACACATGCATTTCCAGGTGCTACAGAGTCAGTTTCCAATTTCACAAAAAGTCCACCTACTTATCTTTAATTCAATGCACCTTGAACGATTAGTCAATCAGCATTTCTAGCTCCCTCCTCTGAACTCCAAATTTCTCCCTCTTAACAAACTTTGATCACGTGTATTTTGTAGGTCAGAACAGAGATAATCAATTAATTAAGATTTAAGCAACTCAGAGCAGTTACAGTTTATTCTATAAACCATATCCCTCCTGCTCCACGTGCTGTAAAACACGACCATTCAAAGCTTGTCCATACCTGTCTAGGCAGGAAATAAGGTGCATCTGTTTCCACGATGATTCTCTCCAGTGGGATTTTGCTTACAGCCTCCCTTGCTTCAGAAGCAGACGGATATGTCACAACAGCAGTGAATCCCACAGCCATATTGGGAAATGCCTCCAGGAAGGGTTCTATGACACTGAAACTGCCAGTGAAGCAATGCCTGGTAAAAAAAAAAAGGAGAGCTTGTTTAGGCTTCAAAACAAATTCACACTTTTCACTCACTATCAGAGCGTTATTTCATTATAAGTGTCTGTGAAATGGAATAGTTGTACCTGGTTGCAGCAAACCATTCTTAAGATAACTGATCAAATTCCACAGTATGAGCATCTGTGAGAAAAGGTGAAACTATAACTAAGGGGGAGCACGTAAAGAAGGAAAAATTGCTCCTAATCCTAAATTAATTCTAGTTAAAGACAAGCCCATCTGCACGCATGGTTAGTGAAACTCAGGCATTATGTGTTCTCACGAGCCCTACACCCTCTTCCACAGGACCAAGCTGGTCATGAGGGCACACACAACTTTTCTTCCCAAGGTGGGCTCTGATTGTCAAGTTAATCAAGACTATTTGACGTCTTACATTTGTTCAGAATCCTTCAAATCTTGCAGAAAAGACTTCACACATTTAGAGTGTTAGGATCGTTTTGACATTTATATATTGTATCTTGAAAAAACGAAAGACATCTGCAAGTCGGACTATTGACCTGTTTGAACAGGTTTGTCCTTGAAAGGCAGTTCGTTTATCAATAGACTGTTTCTTGTAATTTTTTTTTACTTATCAGAAGGCAAATAAGGTAAAGCTGCAACTACTGCTTTGTTAAGGAACATTCCCATAACAGAGATTTGTACGGTGGCCATATGGTGCATAGTCCATACTTTCACAAGACACTATTTTCTAGATTCATACTGCACAGTATATGCACAAGTTATGCAAGCTTATTTTCTTTGCTTCGCTCTAAATAGGTTTTCTTCCGTCCACCGCATTATCTGGGATAGGGCTTGCTGTTCGATTCAGTATTTATGATTACAAATTGAGCTCCTATGAAGGAGAAGGGAAAGTTGCTTATCTGTAATTCTAGATGTCTACTAAAATATTATTCAACCTTCCCTCCACCCCAGTGGAAGAATACAAACTATATATTTAGCAGCATCTAAAGTAACTGATAACAAAAGACCTGGAGAAACGGTTACCGACATAATATAATGGGATACTAGCGGTATCTGTTCCTTTAAAGGAGTAGTGATGTACTTCGACCCTCTTTAGGCTGCAGCATATCCAGCTAACTCATTTCCCCTCACTATTCTTTTAAAAAAGGTTTGTGAAAGTGTGTTTCTTGTCACTATTTAGTGACCTTTTAAAATTTGAATTGGCTTCATTTTTAAAGTAAAGTTAATGAAAACTGGCCAATACATAGCTTTCCATAGGTAGTCAAAATTGTTTTATTTTAAGAGGAACAAAACAGCTTTTTGAGGAAAGAAGTGTTTATTTTTAATCAAAAGGTGCTACTGGATTGTGCAGATAGGTGGGACTTTTGTGCTTACGATTTCAAAAGATCTCCTGAAAACTGCTTGCTACCAGCTGAACATAAAATAACTTTGGCACAATATCCAATTTCTTGGCGTTTTTTCTATGACAAGCACCATGGCTATCAGTTCGTAATGTTTTCTATGAAATATACATCCCTCGTAGTTGGCAAAAAGAAACATGTAGAAATGTTTGGGTTGTTGCCACACAAACCAAACGAAGGGGAGAGAGGTAAGAGTACAGGGACATAATAACTGATGTCTGTGGCTGCAGAAAGCCTTTGGTTTTCTACGTAACAGGAGTTAAGACTTTATGGGAAAATTCCTCTTCTTCTCAAGATCGGTTGTCAAGTAGGCCCCAACTGCTGGAGTGATATAACTTATGATGATAGTCGAAACACACTGGCACAAATAAAAGTGATGTGGGATTTAACGACAATGTACTATTATCTCCTTCCTATGCTCCTTACCAACCACCACATTAGTGTACCTACATGGATGCAGCTGAGAGGTGGATCAACTGGAGCAACTAGACCGACAAATGACAAATGAATACAGGTTGTTCCCAAACGTTCCTCAAAGTACGACTAAATTATGGTTGTAACTAGAGTCATGAGTGCATCACTGCCAACTGGCAGAGCCCTTGAAAAAGAATAAAGAAAGGCTAAACATGTTCAAATGAATGAATTAAAAAACAAAACACTGCCACCGTAAAACTCCCAAATGCCAAGCCCTGCTTTGTGGTGCATATCAAATGGTTAATTTGGTTGAAGAATGCCACCCGCTCGTATCAAGCAGTTGTAAAGTTAGCCATTAAACTGGGAATAAAAGGTTCCCACTAAAATCCAATTCTGCAAAGCAGAAAACATGATTTTGTTTCTGAGGACATTGGTTTTTGAGAAGCATTGAAATCAGATCAACACAGCTATTGTGATTCAATCGCTACATAACAATCAGTTTAAAAACCCCTAAAACACTTGCTGATCCAAAACAGACATCCCTCACCATTACTACTCCGTCCTCGGGTGAAATCAAGTGCTAACCTTCTACAATTAAAACAGGGCCGGCTCTACAGTAAGGCATTTGTAGATAATACGTTAGGACACAACTAAAGAGGGCAGTCACTCAAATAATACTGAAAGCATCAGAAGTGGTGTGGCGATTATCACTGTACCGAAGGTCCAAAAACCCACGGCCTGGCCTAAAGAGGCAGATTTTTTGGGCCTCTAGTACATACCAAGAATAATTAAACTTACGACAATCAATTTAACAACCCCAAAGGTACCACACTCCCACTGCTATGTCCATAACACTGACAAAACCTAGTAATCTAACTAATATCAGCCATACAGATCATAGGCGTCTGCAGGTTGCGTGGGGGTTAACATATAATGAATGGCAAGCATGCCTGCGCTCACCAGTAACTTCAAAACAAAAGCTGTAACTAATAGGACACATGGCCTAAACATATCTCAAAAGGCCATTCATTCCCTACATGCGCTTGGCAATTAAAAAGGCTAAACACAGTCTTATGGAGATGGTTGGTGGGGTATACAAATGCTTAATTTAATGAAAAAAGGTTTTATATAGCGTGAACATGACCACAGGGGGTATCAAAGTGCTTTACAATTTAGCAATCACGAAAGGTATAGGAGGAAGTAACAGAAAACCAATAAATCATCATACAATCATCACAGTGTCATAGAAACGAACATGTCCTCGAGAGCCTTGGAAGCTAGGGTTCTAAGGCAGAAGTTTCTTCATCAATATTGCTTTAACTTCCATTTTGAAAGACGCAATAGAGAAATTCAGTCTGACTTCAGGGGACAGGGAGTTCCAGATTCTCGGGGTGATACCCCAGAAGCCTCGATTGTACGTTTTCTTTTTATGGAATTTCTGTAGTTTGAGCAGTAAGGTGCTGGCACTTCTAGAGGATCTAGAGCCACAGAGAGCTCAGGTTTTTTTTGCGAGGGGGTGTTGAAATGAATGGCTGCCATGCATGCAATTTCTAGTTGTAACCTTGCTTCATATGGGTGCCAATTTAGGTATATCAGCTCAGCCGTGATATGATTGTTTCTTTTAGAACCTGTTATGAGCCTTGCAGCAGAGTTGAGAGGGGCCTTAAGGGGACCCGTCTTCGATCTAGGAAGGCCGCAGAGGGTTGCGCTTCCATAATCCAGTTTAGAGATTACAAGGGCTTGCACCGCAATCTATAAGTCATTAGAGGGGAAGACAGGTTTTTTTTTCCTTAAGATGCTCAGTTGGAAGTTTGCTCCTTTGGTGAGTGCACAAATGTGCTTCTGCATGTTCAGACTCTTATCTAGCATTATTCTCAATGAGTTCGTGGAATCAATGATGTGTGGCGTGCAATTAAGAGCTGTTAGTTGATTCATCCATTCTTTGATGACTGGTGACTGTTTGGGTGGGGCGATTAAGAGGAAATCCGTTTTAAGAGAGTTTAATTTCAGGTGGTTAAGTGTCAGCCAACTTTGGGTTTTCTGTAAAACTGAGTTGAGGGACCTCATGTCTTCAGGGGAGGAGACCTTCAAGTACAACTGGGTGTCATTTGCATACATGTGATAGTGAATTCTGGATAGTTTCAACATTTCTGTTAAAGGTTCCATGAACAAGTTGGAGAGTGTGTTTTAGTGAGGACCCCTGTGGTACCCGGAGAGTGACTGGTGAGGGATGAGACAAAGACTGGTTCACCTTGACCTTTGGGTTGTATTGTGGAGAAATGAGGAGAACCATTTTAGTACAGGCCCAGAAAGCCCAATCCTGTGTTAGTAAGTCGATTAAGTTGTCATGCATAACCATATCAAAAACTGATAAGACGAGAAGGATCAAAAGGCATGATTCATTCTGATCAAGCATTCTTAGCGCATCGTCTAGAATGTGAGTGAGAGCAGATTTTGTGCTATGACCCGGACGGAAGCCGGATTGGAATTGGTCTAGAACTCGTAATTGATCAATGTGGTTACAAAGTTGGACGTGAACACATTTCTCGAGGAGCTTTGCCAGCATGGGAATGTTGTAAATTGGATGGAAATTGTGTAGGTCAGAGTGATCTGTAGATGTTTTTTTTTTTTTTTTTTAGAACAGATATGACCTGTCCAGACTTTAGGTAATCCAGAATAGCACCTTTAAGTAGTGAGGCATTGACTATCTTAGTCCAAAGTGGGAGTATGGAGGATCTTATCTTAGAGAAGAAGTTCAAGGGGTCGTTTAAGTGGTTAGATGGTGTTAGGGTAGCAAGAGTTTTGCGTACAGTGCTTTCATATAAAGTTTTGAATTTGTTTGAGGAAGTGTTTTTTTTGGATTCGGTCTTAGTTGTCTTTTCAAGGAAGAAGTCAGCAAATTCTTCGCAGTTAGGCTGCGTACAGGGACCCACTGAGGAAAGGTTAGGTTGTCTGTTTGAAGCCTGATGAGTTCGAACACTTTTTTTGGTTGTTTTTTTGCTTGCTCTAGTTGGTGTCTGAAATAGCTAGCTTTAGAGCATCTAATGTGTTTGTTGTAAATATTTCTTAATGATGTCGGCTGGTTGAGTTGTTCGAGGGAGGGAGAGGATCTCCACAATATTTTTGCTAGACTCAGATTTAATCTTTTTGTATTTAGACTACCTTTGTACCAAGGTTTGGAGACTTTGGAGAGCAATCTTTTTAGCTGTAGAGGCGCCATTGAGTCTAGAATGCTTGTCATGGAGCGGTTATAATGGTCAGTAAGGTCATGGACATCCGACATGTTCACAGGAGGGGGTAGGATGTTATCACTAAGAGCAGTCAGATCACACAAGTTGATGTTTCGCAGGCATCTTTTCCAGTGTCTGGGTTTCTTTGGCTGAACTTTATTAACTCTCACAGAATCTGGAAGCTGATGCAATGGTTAGATATGCATACTACTTGCATTGCAGCTTTTGAATAATTAAAAGTATAATATACTGTTTACTAAACAGTAACATTCCGTTACAATTTGAAAACGGCACAGCTTATTTATTGTATAGTTTCTTCAGTGGCAAAAGCTGCACAAATACGTATAGAATGGTAAATCACAATCCACACTGTGACACACTCTGAGATGAATACATCATGGAACATAGATCCGTTATAAGCAGTTTTGAAAAGTGAAGTTTGCAGTGTTCTGATGCCAATTTGCATTTAACAAATGATGCACACTTAAAGCAAGCTCGTAGTCTTGCCAGCAGAACGTCAAAGCAAGGAACGTTTGTTCAAACTGTTAAGGATGCTCGTTCA
Source organism: Triturus cristatus (assembly GCF_964204655.1). Lineage (NCBI taxonomy): Eukaryota > Metazoa > Chordata > Amphibia > Caudata > Salamandridae > Triturus > Triturus cristatus. The sequence goes on from NC_140592.1 coordinate 84,519,630, forward strand.
CGAAGTGTGGTTAGTTTTATTATACAAATATGCTGTGGTTACCCTTATATTCTTTATCTTACGGGTGATAGTTTAAGGGTTAAATGTGTCCAGGGCACCACTTGCTTCAGACCTGGGTCTAGAAACATACTGGGGCGCACTTCTACAGCAGTAAGACTGCCTGAACATCACCAGACGGAATAACTGGAGAAACTGCATCTATAAGTGAGGTCGCACACTGGCTAAGCGGAGGGCAACACTGACAAGCATGCAGGGGCATCACCCGAGGGGGGAGGGGTGGAAGCATTAGTGCATGCAGAGAAGGCAAGTTTGGCAAAAGACAACAGCAGTGTATAAGTTGATGAAGAGTAGCGGCCCAAGGAACAATGCCCAAAGTGTGATATTGAATGTTATGTGCTGTAACGTGGGCACGGATTTGAGATCCACAACAGCGTCACTGAGGGAACGTCCCACTGTACCTTAAAGTAATCAAGACCAGGACATCGCAGAAGTGGTATGAAAGCAGCAAGTCAGGCATGAAAATAGACAAGTTGTGAATGTTGCGAGTTCACGGGCAGGAGACACTTGTCAAAAGTGCGGTTACAGAGCTAAAGGGCTGTTAGTGCACAAAAGCATGCCAAAGTTGTGCCCGTTGACTTTCCTTTACTAGTGAATGAATGTGTTTCCAGGTCCAGATTCGGGAGCATTAGTTGATAGCTTTCTGGGGCATCTCATTCAAACTAGCAGGGATCAGTAGGCTTGTGGTGGAAGACAGAAGAAGAGAATACAAGTGTGGCAGCATGGGACTTTCTGTGGTAATCCCCCTGGCCCAGCGGAATCATTTGCTTGTCACTGGGGTCATTTTCTTTGAAGAAGTCACTTTAGGAAAAGAGGTAGTAACATTATGAGCAAAAGGTTCTTGCTATGGAAAAACACATGAAATGACATCACAGACAGGTAACCCGCCGGCAGCTGCGGCTGAAGCCCTCCGCTGGACAGGGTTATAGTTAAAAGACCATTACCTATGTATCTTGTAGTCTCTAGGTACGGCCTTTTTCATGATTTTCAGCACGTCCTCATCTGCATCTCTGCAGTGAATAACAAGCGGTTTCCGCAGACCCACGGCCAACTGCAGCTGGCGCTCAAACACCTGGGGAAGCAGCAGGACGAAAGTACACAATAAACAGGGAAAACACAGGCTGCTCTTCACAATCATGCGTGCTCATTATCAACAGCTTCCTCCTGCATCTACATGACTCGACTGGCTACCAAGAGACCCCAAAAGTACCAAAATTACATGCATTTCAGAAAATGTTCATCTAGCAGGTCTTTTCTTCTAGGCGTACTTTCAAAGATCACCCCCTCCCCCAACACATTTTCGCTCCTAATGACACCCTCCACTTAACTATAACAAGAGTCCACTTCACATCCTCCCTCAAGTGTTCAGTCGAAATTATGAGTTCACATAATATTGAGTGCTCTCAACATTACCCTCAGTTTCTCCACCCTGCTATTTTGGGTACGGAGAACTAGGCCAACTCATTGTGCAGCATTCAATGTCGCCGCAATGAAATATTTTTTTTTATGTTTTCCTTACCACAGGTTTTCCTCATAACTGTGCGACACATGCCTACAATTCTTGCATCCCCACGTACGATAGCCTTGCTATAATGGAATCACCCATCTGCAGTTTTTTTTTAACTCCGTTTATTGACATTTCCAAGTAATAATTGCAATTCTACTGCCTTGCAAGGCAGCACAAATGTTAACTAAACATACAACCAGTCTGTGATTGGCCTCTACATCATTACATTGATGAACAAAGCATTATTCCTTGAGCCTCAGCAGTGGCAGTTGCGGCATTGTACATTCTTACACAAGATATTATCATCTCTAAGGCAGTCTGTGATCTACGTGTAGCCATTTGGTGCAAGTATTGATGTAAAGGCTCCCAAATATCTCTAGGCCTTGACGTTGTGGGTAGCTCCTCCGCATATAGGGTATGATTTTCTTTGCAGTACACCAGATCCTTAGTCCAACTCTCAACCTTTGGGGCCATAACACTTTCCCAGTGCAGAGCAACTCGGCGCTTGGCCATCAACAGTGCTACGCGCACAAATTTACACACCGTTCCCTTTACATTAAGCACGTAGCACAACAGACAAACTTGAGGTGTACATTGCAATAATACCCCCGTCATTTCCTGTATGTGTTTCAATACTCCTTCCCAGAAGTTGACCACCCGTCTGCACTCCCACGCTAGATGTAGAAAGTCCGCTGCAGGTTGGCCACAGCGTTTACAGTTACTGGTTTCTCTTAGGCCGCACTTATGTAGCTTGACGGGGGTATGGTAAATCTGATGTACATACTTAAAATGTATAATGCGCAAATTGCAGTTGGGCGTGAGGCCACTGGTCAGTCTTCAAATTTGTTCCCATTCTTTTTCTAGTAGTGGCGGTGTTAAGCTAGCATTCCAGCGGGCCAGACTTTTATCCAGTGTAGTGGTTCTCTCATCCCGTACTTCCCTATATAGCTTAGTGACAAGTTTACGCCTTGATGGAGCAACCAGGGGCAGTTGTAAAGCTCGCAGTGTCGGGGGTTTTCCTGGATAAGTGGTGTAGTGAGTTTTAATAGCCTGCCTCAATCTGTGTATGGTAAAATTAAACAGTAATGACGGGTTGGAGATGTAATGTAAGCCTTCTGCCGTGATAAAGTGTCCATCGGGAAAAAGATATTGCATAGAGACTATGCCCACCTCCCAGCGTCATCAATGGACCCTGTTCCCTCACTGACAATGCTGCATGGAGCGTGATGGGCAGCGCCGGGGCGTATAGAGGGAGTTTGTTAGTGATAGTGCCTATGGCCTGCCATGCTGCTATAGTCGCGTCGATCGTATTTATTTCAGTTTTTGGCGTGCCTCTATGTGTGTGTGTGTGTGTGTGTGTGTGTGTGTGTGTGTGTGTGTGTGTGTGTGTGTAAGTATGCCAGCCAAGGGAACAGCATGAGCGTCGCCGTCTTCTACAGCAACGTGCGGAGTATATGCGTGTGGTCTAAACCAATAGTATGCATACTGCGCTTGAGTGTACAATTAGTATATAAAGGGGTTTGGAGCACTGAAGCCCCCTTTAGCATAGTCCAGCGTCAGTGTGGCCCAGCTCACCCTAGCCAGCTCCCCCCATATCAATCGGAGAAGAGAGGAGCGCAACTCTTTGAAGAAGTGTTTTGTCAGTGTGAGTGGGATATTACAGAATAAATATAAAAAACGTGGTAGTATAACCATTTTATTAACTGCAATGCAATCAGCGAGAAAGAGAGGTAACCGGTTCCATCTGTCCACCTGCTGTTCCAGGGACATACACGCTTTGCCATCATTTTCTTTGACTACAACGTCCGGGTCACGATGTACCCAGACACCTAAGTATTTCACCAGATCCGTGGTCCAGACCAGGGGGTAGTCCATGCTCGGAGTCGTGTTAGGTGTTAATGGTATTACTATCGACTTGTTCCAGTTGATTTGTAAACCTGAGAATAAGTCGTATCTGATATATTCCATTAGCACCTGTGCTAAATAGCGTCTAGGCTCTCTGATAAATAACACCATATCGTCAGCATATAGTGATATGCCCACCGGCCGGTGTAGGAAATTCAGGGCCGCCTCTCTATGCTGTTGTCGAATAATGCAGGCCAGCGGCTCGAGTACCAGCGCGAACAATAGTGGCAAGAGAGGACACCCTTGGCGAGTGCCTCAATGAATAAGCAATGGTTGCGACGTCAAACCCCCAACCCGCACCATTGCCGATGGGGCTGTGTATAAAAGTCGTAAACAACCGAGATACAAGAGTGGAAAACCCATCCGTTGCAAGATGTGGAACATGTAGCTCCACTCTATAGAATCAAACGCCTTTGCAGCGTCTAGCAGGACCGCGGCGGCATGCAGATCGGGATTCAAGACATGGAACATTGCAAATAGTCCTTAAGTTGTGAGATATGGAGTGCTCCGGGATAAACCCTGCGGAAGGACCAATGCGGGCATCAGAGGCTGCAGTCGGGTAGCCAGAATTTTAGCCAGTATCTTGGCGTCTAGATTGATTAATGATAATGGCGAATAAGATTCGCAAGATACTGGATCCTTATCCTTGTTTAACAATGTAATAATCAGTGGTTGGCGGAGGGACGGCGGCAGGACACCAGCCTTGTGTGCCTCTGCATACATTTCTAGCAGAGGAGGTGCGAGTAACTCACTATATTCTTTATAAAATTCAGATGTAAGCCCACCTGGGCCTGGCGCTTGTGTTAGGCAGCACGCAAATCGCCGCTTTTACATCTGCCTCGTCAATTGGTTGACTGCAGTATTTGGGATGATGGTCTGCTAGCCATGCGCATGCTATATCAGACAGGTAGGTGTCTAGGTCTAGGTTATTTGCAGCTCCCCGCGATGTGTATAGATTGGCATAGAACTTGCGTAATTGATCCACTATATCCAGTGGAGCATAGTGATCTATCCCCTGAGGATCTGTGATTTTAATTACGTGGTGATGGTCAACCCGGTGTTGGATTTTGTTGGCTAGGTTGCGGCCTGGGCATCCACCCTTACCATATGAACACGCTACATGCCTGCTAGAGAGATATTGAGTCTCAGATTCTGACAGTGTATCATATTCTAATACTAAATCGTGAATGCGGGTTAGCGTTTCTGGAGTGGGTGCAGTTATGTATTGTCGCTCCAAATCCGTCAATGTTCGTTCAGTCTTTGCGAGTTGGTCTCGAAGAGCTTTTAAAATACTGGCTGTAGTGCTGATGCAGACCCCCCTTATGGTCACCTTGAAGGCCTCCCATAATGTGGACGCATTGTCCACTGTACCCATGTTGAGGTCAAAATATTGTTTTATGGCTTTTCATATGGTGTCAGTGTATAAAGGGTCTAAGAGGGCCTCCATTCGAAACCACCACGTAAAGGGCCGATGAACATTAGCCGGAATTCTAAGGGCAAGCTGCACTGGGTTATGGTCAGAGAGAATACGCGGTAGGACCTTGATATCAGTGACCCAGTCATTCACCTCCTCGCTAAGGAGCCAACAGTCCAGTCGAGACCAGCTGTGATGCGCAGGTGTAGCATGTGTACCCTTCCGTGTTGTACCGTCGCGCAGCCTCCATACGTCTACCAGGCCAAATTCGAGCATGGCATTATTTATACTGTGAGCTATTTTGGGTGTACGTAGCCCTTGTGGATTTGATTTATCTAGTTGAGGGTATGTATTGAGGTCACCTCCCCACACAATAGCCGCCTCAGGCCATTCGCGTATGATGCTATACAAACAGGTAAAAGTTTCTGGTTCATCTACTATGAGACCATATACGTTAATAAAGGTGAGAAGGGAGACCCCTAGTTTACCCTGTACTATGGCACACTGTCCCTCGTTGTCTGTGTAAGTGTTGATGGGTGTAAAGGGAAGCCTACGTTTAATCTAAGTAATAACACCTCTGGCGTATGATGAATACGACGAGGCCAGTCTATACCCCGCCCAACGAAGAGCGATCTTAGTCTCGGAGATTGCAGTCAGGTGCGTCTCCTGGAGGAACGCGATCTGAATAGCATGGCGATCCAGATAGGCAAACACTTGCCTGATTTTTTGGGGGGTATTGAGCCCACGCACATTCCACGTCAAACAGTTATATTTCTCACCCATGACCATCTAAAAACACAATTTCCACAGAATGCAAATCAATGTTACAATAATCAAGAAGTGCAACCCATGCATGCCCCAGCCGGACTATCGGTACAATCACAGAGATAAACCCCAACTTAGAACAAGGCAATCCCCCCCCCCCCCCCCCCCACCCACTTCAGCAGACTCCAATTTGCCAAAGCCATCCCATGTCGACCCTGAGACCCCCTCGGTCCCTCCAAGAAACAAGAAGGTGTTGTGGTGCTCACAGGGTGGCAGGAGCAGCCAGCTGTGAGCCCCAGTGACAACGTCACCCAGGGGGTCGCCTATCTAACCCTGTAAAGGGAAATAAAGGTTAATACAGTCGGCATAACCTGCTAGATTCGGAAAGCCAGCAGTACGGAGTCTGAGGTACAACGCATGTTTTTGCTTATATACCTATACTGTACAGTTGTACATTGTGTCCTCTTGTCTGCCAGCCATACATTAAACCATAAACTCGTGTCTATCACTTATCTGTGTCCACATAGAGCACTGTTTGGAAGGATCAGTACATGTCGCTGTGGTACCATGAGCTGGCAAGGACAAGCCACCCCTCATTCAACATCAGAGGTCCCCCCCCCTGCTCGCCATTTTCGCCTCTAAGTGATCATCTCCGCGTAGGCTGTGAGCTTTTGAGTTGGAGGTATTTGAGCACTTCTTTGGGTTCGTTATAGATTGTGCTTTTACCACTGTCTGTTACCCGCAACCGGGCCAGGTAAATTATTGCTTAAGGAATGTTTAGGTCCCGTAGTTTCTTTTTTACCCTCATGAACTTCTTCCGCGCTTCTTGAACTTGTTGTGTGAAGTCCGGGTAAATAGAAATGTCCCTGCCTTCATATTTCAGGCTGCCCAGTTCCCTGGCCTTATGGAGCGCTGCATCCCGGTCTCTATAATTCAATACTCCTGCAATGATAGGGCGTGGTCGTGCTCCCGGTGGAGGTGGTGGTGCCAGAGATCTATGGGCCCTCTCAATGATAAAAACGGTCGAGAACGTTTCTTTGCCAAGCAATGCGGTTAGTAGGGTCTTGATTTAGCGCTCCAAGTTACCCGTATTTGTCGATTCTGCAATTTCCATAAGGCGCAGGTTGTTTCGGTGAGTCCTCGCTTTTAAGTCTTCTGACTTCGCTATCAGGGTTGTTAACGTTTTATCCATTTTTTCTTGTTTGGTCTCGAGGTGATGGTTCTCCGCGTCAGAGATACGGCGCTCCGCCATGTCTACCCGTTCCCTGTGTCTGTACAGTCGTTCAGACATGCGATCCACATGGTAGGTTAGAGTGTCTATTTTTCCATCTATGTTTGATAGCGTTGACTGAATCTTCGCAAAGAGATTGGAAGTCCACGGCAGCATCCGAGCCCGCCGCCAGCGCCTGGGCAACAGGTTGGTCGTTTTCGCCATGGTCAGCTGACTTGTGTGTTCAAAATGCAGCTTGGATTTGTTCCTCTCCGCTTGCCACATTTTCGCCGCGTCGTAATTGCACAGTATCATCACTAAATCCTCGCCACGTGGAGGCCAGGGTTCAGCAGCTGCGGCTGCTGGGTTTTCGAGGTGCGATCAGTAGAGTCCAGTTGTGCGCTCAGCCACGGCTCTTTCAGCGCATCCCCACTTCCAGAGAACGCGAGCGGTCCGCCTCAGAGGAACACAAACAGTTTATTTTCTGCACCAATGTACAGAGGGGGGCCTCCAGTCGCAACGGGTAGTGAATGAGCCACTCTGAGATTGCGACACTTTGGGAAGATGGCACCACGGTGTCCCGTAGCGTGGAGTTCCGTAACTGCAGCATGCAGCGCTCCAATGGCATGTGGGTGGAGATTATGCACGGAACTTAGTGTGGGTGCGATAGTCAAGACAGCCGTATAAGAAGATGTGAGGACCTGGCATTGAGCCTGTGACTATTTAACAAGTGTCTATTCGTAGATTGCTAGCCGTCTTGTACTGTAGGTCTTACACCCTAGACCTCAAGCTTCACATGCTGTGCTGTCTTCAGAAAGGCCCGCTTCCCATGCGCCCCACCGGCGCTTCCAGGCGTGAGGCCCTGTGTAGCGCGGCGCCGTGTTGCAAGTTGAACCCCCGCGTCCGCCACGACAGCCCCAGCCTCTACTCCAATCGGGCACCGGTAGCGGAGCGCGGTGATCTATGCAGCCAGCGCCGGCCCCGCGCCTTGTCTTGCAGCGCACGCTCTGTGCTGCGTGTGATTTAGTGATCAGCCCCCACTCAGCAGTGAGTACTAGTGAGTACTGCCTCCGGTCACATTTCATGGGGCACCGTGCAGTGTTTCAGCTCTCCGGTGCAGACCCGGCCTGCTTTGTCGCGGCTGCGCTTTGGGTTGCCCTCACCTTGGTTTTTGATGGCGTCGGGGCCCCGCAATTTCTGCCGCGGCACTGTCTCAGATCCACCGGCGGCAGCTTCCAGACGATCAGCGACCGCCTCGGTGGGACAACGTCGACAAGGAGCGACCCGCCCAGTGCTCTTAATCCAGTCGCCGCTTCACCTCAGTCTACGGTGCCTGCACAATGGCTCAGTGAGTTCACACACTCGTTCTGCGAGTAGGCCGCGCAACAGTGCTACAGTGCTTTTACCCACTGTGGGGACGAATTGGGCAGCGAGAGTGGGATTCATGGAAAGCAGCTGAGTTCCGGTTTCAATATTGGTAGTTTTTAGTGCGTGTTGCAGGTTATGCACGCAGGATTGTTGCAGGATCGAGAAGCGACCGAAGGAGCACGCTTACAGCGTGGCCATCTTCGGACTTTGCTAGCTCCGCCCCCCACCCTTCTGCAGTTATTGTTGCTGGGCGTGTAAAAGAGAAGAAAACTACATAACCCACTTCCTTATCCTGGATTCTCAACAATCATTCATCCAGGCATAATATACAGTTACACAGGTAAAGGCAGTCTTATCTTTGTCATTATCCGTTCATGCAAAGAAAATGAGAAGCCAAAATAGAAATAAAAAACAGAATCTAAAAACAGATTCACATCTTCAACCTTTTCACTGTTAAAATTTCCATTTGCACTTCTTATCCTTGAACCTCCACTCCATTCCCAATTATCACCATTCTACTCAAAATGTCTACTTTGGATTCCTAATCACCCGAAGAGACACAAAGGAATTAAGTCTTATTCCATCCTCCCTAGACAAACAAACACGTAAACGTGTAGGAGAAAAATCTTCCTAGTGTGACCTGTTCCCAGATAAACCGATTATTGTTGGACAAACAGCCCTTGCCCAAAATTTGTGGCATGCTTCACCCCTGGGTCATGTCCATGTTCGAGACAATCTTTTGCCTGAATGGGCGCCACCAGATTCAGTAGTTCTTATATACTAATGGCATATATATATAGGAAAATTATGGAATAGGTAACCCGAATCATTTTTATTTGGGTGACCCTAAAATGATTGAAAACGTATAAAGAAGGATACCCACCCAGGAAAGTAAAATATTCCTGCATCACGTAAGAAGTCAACATGTTTCAGTTAACATTAAAGCACTTACAGGTCATTGACCTTCCTCAGGACAAAAATTCCCAGATATCATCCCACCCTACCTAATTCAGGTAATGTGTGGTCATGGGAGTGGTGTAAAGCTCAACACATACAATAAATCAGCATACTCACTGTTTTAAGGATTGCAAAAATCAGAAATTCAGCTAATAACGGGGGATTTGTGCACCGGGGCGGGCGGGGGGGGGGTTTGAGACAACTCCTTGTAGTCAAATATTTGTCAAGAGATCCTATCCACATGTAGGGGCCAGTGGGAATACATCAGGTAGAACTTCAGAGCATTATCTGCACAATTTTTAGGTCGGCTTCATTGCACAGCTGTTGGCAGACCGTATGTGATCAACAGAATAGTAGCTCTGAAAAGCAGTACTGGGAGAGGGGCTTAGGCTCTGCCCAGATGCTGATCTTCCATTCTACAAGCTTTTCATTGGGCAAAAAGTATGTAATGTTAGTCAATAAGAGTGATTACTTTGTCTTTTGGATTACAAGTCAACAATAAAGACTGTAGGCCCGACTGATTGAATGGGGGGGAAAAAAAAACATCAGATGCCATTGAAATTACCTGCATAATTGAAAAGCTACGACAAAGGCAGTAGGCCTGACTGTGAAAAGCACACGTCAAAAGGCCATTAAAGGTGGATTTATTATACGGTGTTATAAACTGTATAGCAGTATTTTGTTATATGGATTCTCACAGATTACTGAAGGAGGCAAGGGATTTGGTGTTGATCAACCCCTTTGACAAGCCTGGTGGTATAATATTACTACTCTAATAGTCCTGGTTAGACGCTCTTAGGAGAGGATGTATATCTTGTCAACTGTAATTGTGTACATATTTGTAATTTTATTGCTGTATACTGATGACCATCCGGTACAAAGTGGTAACTCGTAACCAGAATACAGTATGCATGAGTTGGTAAAGGTGACAAACCTTTGATAAAGTCCACAGGCTTGATTGGTTATCTGGGAAAAGGTAATTGCGATGTGGTGGGTTTTCTTTTTATGACAAAGGCCTCAAGTATTTATTGTAAAAACACATGTTAAAGCCCAGGAGGATTGCTATTACATTATGTTAAAGCTGGAGATAGGCATTTTTTTTAACCTGGGAGCTAAATGATTACCATAGTAAGCAAGGCAATTGTTTGGTGTTGGTTATCCATGGGTGTAAATTATTGTGCACTGGGTTAATGGGTTAGCCCACTACAGCCACTTGCTTTATTACCATGTGAGTGATGGCATTTTGAGTGATCATATGGAACCGGCCTGAACAATAAGTGGGTTTCAGTGTCACGGATATGGTGGGCTAGTCCTTTAGGGTTCCACTTTCTCTTTTTTTAAGGCCTTTTTAATTTGTTTACTTCTCCTTTTTTAGGTCGCACTAGACAGCACAGCTGTCTCTTCGAGACCTGCTCACTTTGTCACTGAATTCAAGTTAGCCTGGCTGATGACGGCTGATTAGCCAGAAACCTGTCCCAGGATGCTTGTTTCCGGTCCAGGGAAGACATGGCTTGGCAGTTCGGGCTGGACTGTTCCCATGAGGCACAGGGTCAGACTGATTTGCATATGGCCACGTCTGAACTGGGGTGGTGGAGTGAGCTAAAGAATGATGATGGATTAAACCCAGATCAGTTGACTGGGGGTGAGTGCTTGCAATGTTCAACACTCCGTCCATCATCCCCTTTGGTTTTGCTTTGTTCGCCCTAAGTTGGCAGGGTATGCCCAGACGTGGGTTTCTTGCTCACTTTGCCACTGGATTCAAGGTAGCCTGGCTGATGATGGCTGATTAGCCAGAAACCGGTCCCAGGATGCCTGTTTCCGGTCCAGGGAAGACATGGCTTGGCAGTTCGGGCTGGACTGTTCCCATGTGGCACAGGGTCAGACTGATTTGCATATGGCCACGTCTGAACTAGGGTGGCGGAGTGAGCTAAAGAATGATGATTGATTAAACCCAGATCATTTGACTGGGGGTGAGTGCTTGCAATGCTCAACACTCCGTCCATCATCCCCTTTGGTTTTGCGTAATCAGTCTGTGGGCATCAAGTCCAACCCCTTTCTTGACATTGTTTTTCATTTGTCTAGGTAAGTTTCCTTCAAAGATCCATGCTTGCTAGTGGTCAGTCTTGCCTCTTTGTCCCCCCTTTCTATCTTCTGTTCCTCCCACAGAGCAGGGACTTAGTACTGTCTCATTCCGCTACGTCTCTTTATCTGTTCTTTGGGGGACTATTTTTTTCTTGGTTTCCTGCTCAGTTACTGTGTGCCTGTGTTCAGCTTTGACGCCATAGCTGCTTAGATTTAACTATAGCATTTCTCCCTCCCACTTCCTCTTAATGCAACAGTTGTGTTAGTGCTACGGAACGCTGTGCCTCCCGCTCCCTTGGTTGTATTTTTGTAGCTTTTTTGCAATTTTCGATGTCGCCATCAACTGGGCTTTTTTTGTAGGATTTTAGTTTGAATTTGGGGTTTTCTTTAAGGGGGATAGGGCTTGTTGAAGTCTTGTTTATTGCTTGCAGCCTGCATGTTTACAAAGGGCACTTCTGTGGGTGTGTGTTCGGCCAAGCAAGCGCTTAATTTTGGAAGGACCGGGCTGCTTAGTGGAATCAGTGAACATGTTTAACACTTTTATAAATGATTGTGCTCACTGCTGTTTTTTTGGCCACATTATAAATTTATATAAAGGTCTTGGTGTGGGAGACGTGCATTAAGCGCCAGAAGATCAGAAAAACAGCCAACAATGCACAGATCCGCAAAATACTGTTGAAGAGCGTGGAATCAGTGTAAAATGCCGTATACAACACCAGGATACACTGTGCACCGACAAGGGAAGGGGTATTATTTTAGTTTGTGCATCCTCCAAGCAAAGGGCGGGGCAACGGCTCGGGCACCAGTCCTCAAAACATTAAAAAAAAAACTGCTTTCGTAATGACTTGTCGCTGTTCCGCCCCATACAGGAAGAACCAAAGGCTGCAGCTCTAGTGCGTGACAGGTTTTTTATCTTTGCACATGGCATCCAGAGTGGACCGCAGGTACAGATAATATTAACAGTTAAATAAGAAAAAACATGTCACCACCGATGCATGCTGCAGTAAATTTTGTACCGCCTCTAGTACTTTGGCATACACAGAGAGTAGAGTGCTCTAAATCCAAAATACAAATGGGTTTTGCATTCGGAATAAACTAAGTTCCTCGTCACCCTTCTCCCAGCCACCAGTACCCCCTCTTCCCAATGTCCACAAAACAGCAACTCCGGTCTCTGAGGACATGAGCTTGTCAGCATAGCTTGCTACAGAAAACCACGTAGAATCTTTAAGTCACAAGCTGTTTTTGCCTTCTATCTTTCTGGTGCTATAAAAAGGACTATCACAGAGTTTGCGGTTATTAATACCGGGAGGATAAGTGCTTGGGTGGCTACAGCCAGCAGCTGCATAGGAGCTGTGGAGTGAGCCTCATTCAGACACTAGCTTGAAAAATTCAGATGCAAGGCCTGCAGCCACCAGCATTAGCGGAGTTCAGACGTGCAGGCGAAACCCGAGTCACCACACACCAGAACGAAGAAACGAGACAGAGGGGCTGGGACTGCGAAGGGATGCTGAGAATCCCTCGATCCCAACCCCACGTGACACCGGTAGTCTGGTTGCTTTGGCCGTTGCCAATTAGGAGAGGTGGCCCTGGGAGCATGAAAGTGAGAGGTTTCAGGGAAAAGAAGAAAGGAGGACATGGGCATCCCGCTAAGGCATTCACACAAAGTCTCCCGGTGCAGCAGCGGGAGTGAAGTGAGTATATCCCCACACAATCTCAGTGTCAGGTTTTACACCGTCCCTGCTCTCCTTGGGGTTATCCTGGACCATCCCTTCTAAAATCTGTGTAATTGTCGTTCTGGTTTCTGTTTTTGACATCAGGCTAAGGAGGGGATTTAGGAAGTGGGAGGCAGGTTTAGAGCAAAATGCACACTCTTCCTCTTTGGGATTAACTCCCTCCTGTCCTGCCTCTTTTCAGTACAAATTAAGTTGCGAGCCTGTAGCGCAAGGGGGTGTGGCTTAATGGCTAGGGCGGCAGACTTTGAAGCTGGGGATCCAGGTTCGAGTCTCGGCGTCTGCTCAAACATCCTGTAAAACTGGGGAAATCACATTATCTCCTCATGCCGTAAAAAAAAAGGGGCCCTTGTGTAATGTAGCATGTGTTCATGTAAAGCGCTCTAATACCTTTGGGCCGAGTTTGCTCTATATAAAAATGCCCGAAATAAATAAATGATACACAGAGGTGTAGCTAGAGCTTGTGGCGCCCGGGGCTATCCCTCAGATTGCTGCCCCTGGGGGGAGGGGTGCTGGGGAAAAAGGAAGGCAAGCACTTGAAAGAGGTCCAAGAGACGCGTAGTATCACTGCTAATAGTTACCTCGATCATGCAAGTTACATGCACATACATGACACGGTCCAAGGCTACACAGTCGAATACACCGGTGACCGGCAGTACAAAGGAGAACACACACACTGCTTGATCTATCCGGGTACTCAGAAAAACTGCATGTGACATCCAACAGAGAGCTGCGTGAACAATTACAACACAAAAGGAGTGCATACCCCTTTATCAGCCCTAAATGAAGTTACAATTTTTGAAACCCTGTTTTATGCTGCTAAAGTTTTGAGAAATTTCAATTTTATGCTGTCTGAAAAATTTCCCAAGGTAAGTTTGTCTTTGCCTTCCTTACGAGTTTTCATTAAATTCTGCTATGTGCGGTAACTCCTGGAACCACACTTATTGGACTTATGAGTTTTGGAATGAAAACCATGTTCCCTTGATAAATGCTTTCAGCCAAACCTACTGATATCTATCAGGGGAAAACAGGAAGATGGCATTTAGGTGCAGTAAGCAGCAAGATTTGGATGTTAGTCCTCATTACTGGGGGAATAACCACTCTTAATGAAGGGTATAGCAACTACAAAAAATTCAAAATCCTTCCCTTCTATCCCTCCACTATCCTTTTGCAATCCAAATAACAGACTAACATGTCCACTACTCAAATAAATTTCCTATTTCACTATACTAATTCACCACTAGTCCTTTATGGGTTCCGGAGTAGCATGCTACTCGCCGAAAAAGCACATTAACACCTCAACAGGGGTATCAAGCGCTATATAAATGCAAACCTTTTTACCTCTTCTACCCCTTCGGTATCCTTCTTAATCCAAATAATTGACTAACATATCTACCACTCAAATTATTAAAAATGACTTGCATATTTCACTACACTAATTCACCACTAACACTTTATGAGTTCCAGAGTAGTGTGCTACATGCTGAAAAACACTTCAACTCCCCCATCAGAGGTAGCAAGTTCTATATAAATGCAAACCTTTTTTCCCTTCTCCATACCTCCACTATCCTTCTCAATCCACATAATCTGACTAACATATTCACCACTCACCTTCCTATAATATTTTCACTATACTAATTCACCATTATTCCTTTCTGGGTTCCGAAGTAACGTGCCACTCGCCAAAAAAGCGCTTTAACACCCCATCGAGGGTAGCAAGCACTATATAAATGCAAACCTTTTTCCCTCTTCTATCCCTCCACTATCCTTCTCAATCCAAATAACTGACTAACATATACACCACTCAAATTACTTTCAAATTTTCACTATACTAATTCGCCACTAATCATTTATGGGTTCCGGAGTAGCATGCCACTCGCTGAAAAAGCGCTTCGATGCCTCGTTATGGGTAGTGAGTGCTATATAAATGCAATTACAATACAATACAAAAAATAATTGCAAAAGTGCCACCAACACCCTCAAGCAACCAGGCAAGGGGAAACCATGCAACCAAATTTAAACCCATTCTTCCAAACTCCCGACCTCCACAAAGAACGTAGGTCCATATCAGTGTGTCAAAGGCAATATTGAAGCTACATGAAATCAACCACATCTCGCCCACATTCTGAGTTAAACTAGACTTTAGGTTAAAGTTGTTAGATATACGAGGTCCTGCACCTCAGCCTCCTCTTAGATATGTTGCAGCTTTGTTCCAAACCACAGAGAGCAAATGCTGATTATGCAAGAAAACAGATGCCATGGGGTTCACAGGAGGAGCCCAAAAAAATTGAAAGGATACTAGCTAATAAAAGCAAAAATCCTCATGTGTGCATGGGAAGCAGAAAGAAACACACAGGAAAATGACTTGAACCCCATTATTATTCACAGAACAATATGGACCTCACAGACCTCCCCAGTGCCCAGTTGGCAATGTTCTTCTGTGTTGTAGGTGTGACACTGTATCTCAGTTTGAGGCAGGCTGGACTACGGTAAGAAGCCATGGCAGGAGTAGAGTTTTGGCTTCTCGTGGGGGCTGGGCTTATCAGTAAGACTGAGTGGGGGCTCAATTCGCTTAAAACTGAGTAGATACCAATGCCCCTAAGCCCAGACCTAGCCTAGACTTTTTCTCCCTTGAATTATTCTTCTTGAAATTGCTGCAGAGATGCAGGCTTCAAAACTGGTGACGGATCATACTACTTGCTAGTGGTACAGTTTAAGAGCAACAAAGCATTATGGGAAAGGAGGGACGCAGTACTTCATATCTTCAAGTGACCCTTTGACATCAGTGACACACTTTCATGAAGTCCTGCTTTTGTGACAAACAGCACTTTGCTTACTGCTGTTCTAGGATCCACAGAAGCAAAGTGGTCTTGGCTAAAAAGCCAAGAATGGATGAAGGTGTCACTTATGACAATGGGCGGTTAACACGCTTACTACTTTCATAGGATTAGCAGGATAGGGTGCCATCTTAGAGATTCTTCCACTGATAGCAGGCACCTGATCACATAAAAAAAATCCTGAGATGGAAGCACTGTTTCTGCTCCACTGCACCACTTCCCACAGACTTCATTAAGATCATTGAGAATTCATGATGTGATTGTGCACCCAGACCAAAGGTTTAACCCCCCCCCCCCCCCCCCCCAAGCTCTCTTCAAACAGAATACATCTGCATGGGCAAGTTCTCTGGCTGGGATTTGAAACTTTTTTAAATCTTGAAATGTGCCGTTGGCTTTTCTAACTGGGATATTTTTAAGCCGGATATGCAATGTCGTTATTACACCGCTTTTTAAATTTTGTAAATATGTTAGAGCACGCTTTTTACATGTTTATGCTTTTAATTAACTAATAAACTATTACTAGTCGCTTGAACTGTTCATAGACATGACTGGATAACATGGATGTGCTGTCCTGGGGCTCTGGAAAAAAACACACACACCACACACACACACACACAGAGACACACACACACCACACAGGCACACACAGCACACAGACAGACACACACCACACACACAGGATGGTAGCCCTATTGTGCAGGGTGTCTAATAACTTTGCACTGAACTACTGTTATACATGAGTAAGACATCTTAGAAAGATGATTTCGCGTTTCCTGCTGCAATCATTTGAAGGGAGGAGACAGCACAATGCTACACCATCCAGAACGACAGTAGACATCACCACCGCAGCAAAATGTCTCACAACAAAAATGCACAGAAATATTCTTGCCACACATTAACACCTCCAGAATCATGCTTTCGTGATACAGTGGAAAACGTCTTTGCATCAAGAATTGCTTTAAGTTCCCCCAAGGGCATACGGCCAGTCAAAAATGTTCTGTTATGCAACCCCTGGGGCCTCGTCACTTGAAGGGAGCTCTAGGGCTGGATCAGTAAACATTATCTGGCATTATTCGTGTGCCTGGTGGTAAGTTAATGCAGTGCTTAATATGAGCAACTGTTTTCATCCTAATATCTATGAAAGTGGAATTGTGGCGGAGCCTAGGTGATGAGCCACCCCTCTGAAAACGTTTAGCTAGCTCCTGCTGCTCTCCTCTTTCTTACCTCACTCGCTTCAGGGTCTCACTCTATGGCAGGCAGGGGTTGCTTCGAACTTCGTTCACTTCTGCTGCAATGCAGCAGCCAGCAAAGCAAATCGCCCAGCAGCACTGCCACTGCCCCAGGCCAGAATTGACTCCTCACGAGAGCGTGTAGTGGTGAAGCGCGTCACTGCTACGTTCTCATCACGAGGGCTGCCCAAAATGATGCCAAGGGCAGTCGTTGGTAGCGCGCCCTGCGATGGACCAACAGTCAAGCAAGCTGAAGCACAAACAACGCGAGACGTTGCGGCGGCAATTTTGGCAGCACTGCAGGCACACTGACTGGCGCAGCAGTTACAACAAAAGCAAGCAGGTCAGGACAGGTGCACGCTGCTTGAACTTTCAAACTTTAACTGCCTGGGCCGTGCGCGCGGCACTGGTGGCCCGTTGCGGCGGCCTTTAAAATGTATTTGGGGACACCGACACTACTGTGACTGACAGTAGTGTAAGTGAGTGTCCCCAAATAAATTATAAAGGCCGCCGCAATGGGCTACCAGTGGCGCGCGGCCGCCCCCAAAATAGTGCCGCCTGGGGCGGACCGCCCCCACTGCCCCGTCCCCCTAGCTACGCTACTGATGATACACAACGTTTCGCAGACAGGGGAAGCGTCTCCCATCATTACTGCACTCTCCTGTTTTTTGTATCTCAACTGGGAAACCTAGCATACTGAAGGCACATGGGTTAGGTAGAACGGTAGTTTGTTTTGACTGTAAAAGCGGGACTTTTAAGGTGTTTTGTTTGTTTCATGTTAGTTTTGGCACTTTTAATGTGTGGTTGGACTTTTGAGTAAAGGAGTGACATGCTCAGCAGAACCCACCGAGTGAGCAGAGATCTGGCCTTCTAGGGGCAGAATGGAGAAGTGATTGGCCTGACACTTTATGATCAAACGTAATTTATTGTTCATTAGGAGCGCATTAGCCCTTTCAGGCTAAGTCAGTTACTCCGTGCAGCGGTCTGACTCTACTAGGTAGACGATTATAGCCCCTGTCACTTCCAGAGCCTGAGAATATTAATCAGATCTCGCAATTAGCCAAAGAAATAAAATCCTTGACATCAAAAATGCCATAACTTCCAGAAAATATAAAAATATTCATAAACATTGAGGCTTTGTATTTCATAAAACACTAGACAAACGCAAGGCACCCGACAGAAATCACGATGCTTGGACTTGATTTTCTTTTTAGTAGTTGTTCAGCAGCTGTAACTAGCCAGATGTGAAACCTGCGTGTCAGGCTGACAGACCTCACAAGGGGGCTGATTTTCGTATAGTGCAGTGGGCCCCCTCATCTGAAACATTTATTTTTTATTGAGCAGAGCATTGGGTACACGATATACCTAAAAATTATTCTTAAAGCCATTAATCCATTAACTTCTACATTTCATGACAATTTTTTTTAAAAGAATGTGACTATAGCAGCTAGTAGCATCAACAATGATTCCATCAAAATGACAATGTGCAAAAACCTGCAATAAAGTGCAATAAAAAAGTGCTAATGCATCTAAAGTGCGACAACAGAGAAAAGTGCTAGTGCTTCTAAAATAAAATAGTAAGTGCTGGTCTACCTAACCACGATAATCACATACCACGATAATCACATAGGTCATATCATCCATATCGAGTGTTAATTTCCCTCCTTCAGGTTTTCGAGATTATCAAAAAACTTCCAATTCTTTACAAAATTTTTTATAGTTCCCACCCGTCTGGCATAAGCTTCTTCAAAATTCTGTGTCCTTTTCATTTAACTAAACCATTTTAAATGAGAGGGAACATCACTAGATTTCCAATTCTGCAGAATTAAGGATCGGGCTACAGTACAAGAGACAAATTGGAAAACTTATTTTGCCTTCATTAACGTTGTTCTACCCTTATATAGTCCAAACAATACGGCCTCAGCCTCGGGCTGAACTCTCTTCCCTATTGCTAATTCTATGTTGGCAAATATAGCTACCCAGAAGGGCTCTAACCGTGGGCAAGTATAGAAAATGTGGTGCAACCCACCTGCTCCATTGGCCGGACAGCGGAAGCATTTGTTTTCAACTTCCGGATACCTTTTTTGCAAGGCTGCCGGGGTCATATAGGAGAGCCATCGTGATAAAAAGGCCATCCTTTTAAAATTAGTCGCGCGCAAGGATTTGCTTCCTAGATGGGATATGACTTCCCAATCCTTACAATAAAAAGTACATTGTGTCTCACGACCTATTTTAGCCAAATGGGCCTCTATCAGAGGTACTTGCCCCTGGCGATGTAGCATTCGGTACCAGTTCCCTACACCTTTTACTTTGGCCCCCAAAGATTGCCACCACAAGATCATTGGGAACATCAAAAATGCCATTAATATTTTTTTTTAAATGACCAATTTGCAAATATTCAAAAAAGGCAGGTTTCCTAGGGTTTTCTACCCTCTTCCCAGGTGGTCATCCTATTCTGAATGCCGAAATGTCTTAGCTCCTGTAGCCCACAATCTTCCCAATTTTTTTAATGACTTTCTCGAAATTGGAGACCAAGGCTAGTACATTCTCTTAATCTCAAATATTGCAGACCCGAGGAGCCCGTTTTTTAAAAAACAGGACTGAAGTCTGAAAGAAATTTCCTTTAAAGTCTTGTATCTAGTTTTTTTGGGAGGCTGGGAGGTTTTTAAAAACACTTGAAAATGAATTTCTTGTAACATTTTGTCCAGAAAGAAGCTATCTCGATTACATTTAGATCCTATCAGGCCTGCCACTATATCCACAAATGCGGCCTCATAATATGTTTTTAGATGAGGCAAAGCTAAACCCCCTTGTATGGCTGGTAACTGCACTACAGTCAACTTCACCCTAGCTATTTTCTTTCCCCAAACAAATTCTCTTACCAGTGTTTCCATTTCTTTAAAAAAGGACATATTTACTTTTATAGGGACACTGCTAAAATGAAATATAAGCAACGGAAGTATAGACATTTTATTTAAAGAACCTCTGCCAATTAATAATAAAGGGTGTAAAAGCCATTGATCCAAAAGTTTTTTAATATCTTTCATTCTTATATAATTAAGTTTATATAACAGTTGATAATGGCTGGAAACATATATCCCAAGATATCCAATTGGGTCTTGTTTAATAGCTTGAGCCCTCAAACATTGTGGTAGAAGATTAAGATCTGCATTGAGGGCTAAGACCTCGGTTTTATTAAGAGTTTATTTTGTAACCACCGATTAATTCGAAGTCTCTGAATTCCCTCAATACAGTTTCCATGTTATCTTTGTCAGGCATCAAGTATAAAATTATGTCGTCCCCGAAGAGTTTCAACTTTGACATACTGGAAATGGGGGGTTGAATAGCAGCATTATTCCTGATTTTGATTGCAAAAGGCTCAATAAAAAAACTAAAAAGTAATGGTGAAAGCGGGCAGCCCTGTCTTGTCCCCCGGTTTATTTTTATATTTCCTACTCGTTTTGAATTTATAAATACCTGAGCCGAAGCCCCTTGGTAAATATTGCGTAACATATTAATAACCTCAGGGGGAAAGCCAAATTGACCGAGGGCAAAAAACAAAGTTCTCCAATTTACTAGGTCAAATGCTTTCTCCGCATCCACCATTACTATACAAGCCGGGGTAGAATTAGAGTTAAAATAATCCAAAGCACGTATTAAAAACTTAGTATTAGCTGCCATTAATCTACCCGCTATGAAACCGGTTTGGTCTTTATGAATAGTTCTTGGGCGGCAAATGAAAAACGCTTGCCCCATACTTTCATTAAGATCTTATAGTCCGAATTCAAAAGACTAATGGGCCTGTAATAATTAACGTCTGCTGGATTTTTATCTTTTTTCACAAAGGACATTATTATCTCATCTTTAAAAGATGGGGGAACCGAACCTCCATTTTTGATAAAATTTAATAGTTTTTTCAAAGGTGGGATTAACACCTTTGAAAAAGCTTTATAAAATCCTATAGGAAAACCATCCTGTCCGCATGCTTTAGCTCCAGCTAATGCTGTAATAGTTGTCGATATCTCAACTGATTCTACATCAGATTTTAATTGACTGATCCGGTTTTCTGAGAGTTTAGGAAAACTCACTTTCGAAAAATAATCCTGGATCAGCTCTTCCCCCACCAAATATTCTGTCGAGTAAAGTTGATAAAAATGTTCTAGAAAAACCTGTGGGATCAAATCACCACTAACAACTTCAAGACCAGTCTGGGGGTCGAGCACCTTGGTTATTATAGCTGCTTCTTTTTTTCCTGGTAAAGTTAGCCAGAAGTTTGCCTACTAGCTGGCTATCTTCATAAACTTTTTGTTGATACATTTTAGAGCTGGAAATCTCTTCTAATGTGAAAAAATCCCTCAGATCTGATCTTGTTAGTTCGAGTTGATTGGAGCATTGCTGGAGCTGAAGAGCGTATTCTATTTCGGCTGCAGTTTGCAGCTCAGCTATTTTGAGCCTCCGAGCATTTGATCGAGCAGTCGTGTAGGCGATTATTTGCCCACGGGCTGCCGCCTTAAACCCGCCCCACACCGTAAATGGGTCTGCCGTATTTTCATTGATCTAAAAAACATTCAGAGATCCATGCTTCAAAACTTTTTACCCAATCCTGATCTTGGAGGAGGAGACGGTCCAGCTGCCACCTGGGCCGTTCTCTACTCTTCTCTTCAAACCCAAGTTCGAGCCCTATATAAGCATGATCAGAGAAGGGATTGCACCCAATGTCTGTATTGACAATCTGAAGGGATCTGGATATTAAAAAAAAAAAAAAAAAATCAATTCGAGATGCAGTTCTAAAACGATAATAATAGCAGGTCAAAATTTTTTTATCTGGATTTCTATTTCGCCAAGGGTCTACTAGTTGGTACTCTAACTTGATGGCCTCCACCATTTTTTTTGTATTAGGTTTTAATTGTTTTTTATTTTTATTTGAAGTGTCCTTTGTTAAATCCTGTATGTAATTAAAGTCACCTCCTATGATAAACTGTCCGGGGGCTCCTCTCATAAGCTCATTAATTTTGACCAGACTGGAGGCATCCTCTGAAACCGGACCATAGTAAGATATAAAATTTTAAATCCTTCCGTTTAATTTTGTTGCCACCCATATCCATCTCCTGTATGGGTCCCTATAAACTTGAAAAGGGTCCCATGGCATTTTCCTAGAAAAATAAATGGCAACTCCTTTCTGGGCAAGATCAGCAGATGCAAAAAAAGCATTAGAAAAAATCCAAGGTAAAAATAATTTGGGGAAAAGTTTTCAAATGTGTCTCCTGTAGGAACAAAACTTGAGGATCAAGGGATGCCAAATATTTTATGAGAGCACCATACTTTTGCTTATTTAAAATTCCGTTGGCATTGACCGATAAGATCTTATATTTATCGATTTCTATTAAGTTTTTCGTAATAATTTATTATTTGTATCTTTTGCTCTTTTCTCTGCAATAAACTTCTTTCCGTGCCCCCCTTTCCCCCCCCAAAAGAACCCACCCCTCAAAATGTGGAGAAACCCCATTTAACCACGCTAACCACATTTCACCCCCTTTTTCCTGTCTTCTGGGTGTCTTGGAATTACCCCCCCGGTGATCCCACTGTCCCTCCCATCCCCAAAACAAAAAATAACGAAAAATAAACCATCATTAGTCCATGGACTTAAGGCCCCGAAATTTCCTTGAGAAGATCTTGCGCATCCTCTATATTGGCGAAAATATGGAATTTCCCTTTAACAAGCACTCGCAGTTTTGACTGCTGGGCAATTGTCGCCTGCGCGCCTTGTGCTTTAAACAAAAAAAGCAGCTTGACAAACTCTTTGCGTCTCTGGGCCGCAGCTGCTTACATATCAGGGAAAATTCTACAGTTGGAATTTTCATTCACAGGCAATTGCCTTTGTTGTATGGCCTTGGCAAGGATCTTCTCTTTTATACGATAGTCTGAGAAATTGACTAGGATTGTGCGGGGGCCACTCATGCTTGGCAGAGGATGGAAAGGGACTCTATGGGCCCTGGTAATTGTCAGATCTCCGCTGAACTCAGGAAGGACTTTTTTCCTTGATGAAGGACTCCACCCATTGTGGTGTCTGAGCACCCTCCACCCTCTCGGGAACTCCCACTATACGCAAGTTAGAAAGGCGTGAGTGGTTTTCATCCTCGAGTTTGTTTTCTAGCGAATTCCTATCCTTAGTTACTCCGCGTATCTCCAGTCATCTGGTCCTCCAACTGAGAGATCCTGGTCTCAGCTTCCTGTATTTTAACTGGAAGGCACGCCACTGCGTCTTCAATTTTTCCTAAACGGGAATGGAGAGAAGCAATTTCATTCTCCTGAGACCTCTTCACGTCTCTAATTTTATCGAGGATGAGGTTGAGCAGCGTTTTGATATCCAGCTGTTTGTTAGAAGTTGTAACTGTTGGATCATCTATTAGAGTTTCTAAGGACTCTGCAACAGGATCTGATGCTGACAATTGTAAAGTATCAGTGACCTTCTGATCCTGGTTATGAGCCAATTGTAATGTTTTTGAGATCTTTGATTTCTGAGTTGGAACCTTTTGCTGTTTTTGCTGTTCCTGAGGCCCTCGAGAAAGTGCAGGGTTACTACCACTCGAAGTCTGGTTCTGGATAGGCTGGGTAGATGGCTGCAGTACAGAATCTGCAGGGGGCGGAAGGACAGAATCCAGGAAGTTGACATTCAATTCTTGTGGCAGGAAAGTTGAGGCTAGAGAGTTTTGGGCGAATGGGCATACCGGAAAAACAGAGGAAGTAGCAGGCGAGAGTGAAGAACTGAGGTCTAGTGGAAGCTGGCAGGGGGAGGCAAGATCGACAACTGCAATCTGAGGGTGATTATGTCACGTGATCGAGGGAACATGGCGGCCGGGTAAACGCCGGTCGGGAGGATCGCCGTGGAGAGACTGAGTCATGTGGAGGTTTGGTGCCATAGCGCGATGAAATAATGTAAGGTGGTGAGAGCGGGGACTATTTTGCGTTAATTGAGCTTTGTGAGATTTCCGAAAATTGGGCGCCTGAGCCTGTTTCAGGTTTTTGGATGGGACGCGACTCCGCCCCCTCCTTCTCCTAAGGGAGCTGGTGCTGGTGTTGGGAGGCACCGCCAGGTACTATGTGCCGTGAGGTACAGTGAGCAAGGATTACCGGGCTCCAACTTGAAGTAAGCGTCGTATTGAGTATTTTCTAAGCGTGTTGGGAGACATTTATCTATAACTTGCCTGTTTGCTGGTTTGTTCCCTCTTCCGACATATGGGTTATGGAGTATTTTCGGAATCTGTAGCGACTCGAGACTCCGTCTCCACCTTACAGGGAAGTTGGAGCCGGGCCGCGGCTTCTTTAAAGCACGCTTGGTTGAGCGTGGTTAAGTTATATGGCTCATGGAGAGGCACAGTGAGGGAGGCGGGGGAGTCTGCTAAGACGCTCTCACAACAAATCAAAGCCGGTAAAGAGGAAGCAAATGTCTCAATAAGAGGGGGCACCGGGGATGGCTGTGGATCGTTTCCTTGCATAACATCTACCCCGGTGCTGCGGGAGCAGTCCGTTGACTTCAGCCTTTTCCCGGGGTGGGTGGAGCAAGATCGGATGCCGTGTGTTACACCTTTACTGGGTAAAGTGGGATCGGACAATACAAAGCCTTTAAGAGGTACGGGGCCCTGCGTATTGAGTCAAATCTAGGAGCAGGCGCAGGATCAAAATATAGTGAAGGTCTTAAATGCTGTGGGAGACCCCGGGGCTGTGGGGGGGGTCTAATGATTCACGGAAGGGTTTACAGCCTGAGATCGCTACAAGAAGCAGATATCTTTTACGCGCGGAGAAAAAGAGAGTGGTGAAAATAAAGCAAGCTGTAACGCCGGTTAAGAAACCCCCGTAGGTAGGAAGAATTAAAAAGTGTAGGACAAAAGAAGTAGGGCTTGTACCCAAACCTCCTCCCTCTCTTAGGTCCTATTTTAAAATCATGGAGCAGGTGGCAGGCTCAGTAGGGTTGAAAAAGGTCCCGGAGGAAGTGGAGTGCAATGATCATAGTGAACGACTGAGGTTGGATAATCAGTTTGCCCCTCTAATAGATAGTGGGGCAGAGAGTCTGGAAGAACATGTTATCAGCCCTACAAGAGTTTTGACTACCCCCCTGCAAAGTCCATCTATGCCGATGGTACAACTTGCTCAGAGGGGGTGTGCGGATAGTGAAGATGGGGCGAGGAGCTGCGACAGCCCTCCGGTGGGGGTTCCCTTAGCGACTCAAGTGACGGATCTATTACTTGGCATGAGACAGGATATTCTGCTTAGGTTTGAGACCTCTGAACAGAATCAAAAAGATTCAAGTGAAATGTGCGATTCTGGAACAAAAGATTGATGGAATAGCTCAGCGCACGGTAGCGCTGGAGGAGGAGGTGAAGGTGCTGGGGGCGGTCACTGGTGTAAATGCTAAGGAAATAGCCGGTCTGAGAGAGGAGAATAAGTCCTTACAAGACTATCTGGAAAGGCTTGAGATACATGCTAGGCGCAATAATGTTCGTATTTTTGGGGTCTCCGAGAACGCAGAAGGGTTAGACATTAAAGGCTACATATGTAAGCTATTGGGAGAATTGTTACCGGACAGATTGGATATAGATTGGGAAAAAGAACTTCAAAGAGTCCACAGAGACCCCTACAGGCTCCATCCAGGGAGAAAGGCTCCCAGAAGAATTTTGGTGAACTTTCTAACCTTTTCAGTGAAGGAGTTGGTGTTGGGGCGCGCGTTGAAAGAACGGCAGTTAAAATTTGGAGATGTAACGCATCAGATTCGTTCTGATCTGGGGAAAAGGACTGCTCAGAGGCAGTGGGAACTTGGTTCTAAAATGAATGAATTACGCTCCAGGGGGGCCCCCCCAAGTACAAATCAAATTTCCTGCTATGCTTAAGATCATGTGGCAAAACAAAATGCATACTATTAGAGACCCCATGGAGGTTGATTGCCTGTTAAAATCGATGGGAAGCCCAGAGTAGGGATTAGATGTACAGAGTACTATATATATAAATAGTTCAAGAAGTAACAAGGGTAGTCACTATTTTATCTAGAGGTACGACATAATTGGTGAGGCACCTTTGTGTAGTCTTTTTTTGTTGTTGTTTTTGACTCTTGCTCTCGCACGGCGAGACCTCATAGGCTCCGCCGGGGGGGGGATATAGGTGGGAGGAGTACGGGTGGTTGGGAGCATGTGGGAGAAAAAATAAAAATATTGTCCTCATTCTGTTATATAGTTGGCGGTCCTTTTTTCAGGGAGTACCCATTTGTGGAGTCTGTTAAATGTATAGTGGTAGCATATCAGATGAAGGATGTGGAAGGAATTGGTAGCAATTTGGTTCTAATGATGGACAATTGAAAAAGAATTTAGTGCACTTTATGTCCTGGAACGTGAATGGTCTGAGGTCTAAGAGAAAGGTAGCCCGTGTAATGGAATTTTTGAAGAGAACCGAGGCCAGTGTTATTCTGTTGCAAGAGACTCATTTGTTGAGGCATGACTGTATTGATGCCCTCAAGAAATGGGCCTGGGTTCAGGATATTTTTTGTTCAGATCAGAATTGTAGTACGAAGGGGGTAGCTATTCTTATTAGATGCAACAAGGGTATTATATTGGAAAGCCATCAGACGGACTCTTCTGGGAGATGGGCGGTGATTAAAATTAGGATACAAGGAACACCAGTAGTTGTGGCTAGCTATTATGGGCCCAACAAGGATAACCCTGATGCTTTGATTAAACTGGAATCATGCTTATTGTCCTCTAGCGCATCTGTGATACTTGGGAGGGGATTTTAACTTAGTTCTGGATAAAAGTCTAGACAGAACCTCCAAGGCTAAATATGTTACCCCTGGTAAAACCATGGCAGTTCTTAAAACTATGATCCGGGAGGTACATCTAATCGAAATTTGGAGATTTAAGATGGGGAATAAGAGAGGATTTACTTTTTTTAGTAAAAAATACGGGCATCATTCATGGATTGATTATTTTTTATTAGACCGTGAGTTGGTGTCAGGGGTTGAAACGGTTAACCATGTACCCGCCATAATATCGGATCATTCTGCCGTTCTCCTATCGTTGAATATCCCATATAAGAGGGGAGAAATCAGGTGGACGCTGGAAAGGACGATTTTATTAGATGAGGGGGTTATAGTTAAATTGAAAGAAGAGGCAGTTGTTTTCTTTGAGGCTAATAGAGGGTCGGCAAAATCTCAAATTGTGTGGGATGCCTTCAAGGCCTTTTTAAGATCCAATGGTACGGGTATTATGGCGGGTAAAAATCGTAGTTTGAGGCAACAAGAAGAACATTTTTTGGAAACTATTAAAAATAAAGAACACGAGGTACAAAAAGCCTCACTTGAGTGCCCTAGTGTGGTGATCCCCTTACAAAGCAATTAGAATTACTGTAAGGGGAATATCATGGAGCCCTCGATAAAATATTATTGGATAGATGGAGGGCTAGTAAATTACAGCATTTTGCATACGGGAAGAAGAGTGGTACATTACTGGCTTGGAAAGTAAAGACAGACAGAGTTCGAAATTTAATTAAAAGTCTTAGAGAGGAGGTGACGGGAGACATAGTCAACACCAATGCAAGTATAGGGCGGGAAATTTCTAGACATATGAGCCATCTCTATACTGAAGATATTTTTACTGGAACGGTCAGTATTGAAGGTTTTTTCAAGGATATTGAAGTTTCGAATCTAAGTGATGATCAGAAGAGGGTGTTATCGGCTGAGATAACAGAAGAAGAGATTAGACAGCAGCTCAGGAAAATGGCGAGAGGCAAGGCCGCAGGGCCTGATGGCCTTCCAACTGAGATGAAGTAATACCTGTACTAAAGGAGTTGTTCAATATAATTCTAAAAGATGGAGAAGACCCACCATTAACTTGGGCAGAGGCAACAGTAACATTAATTTTGAAACCGAATAAGGACCCTATGCTGGCTGACTCATATAGGCCCATAGCTTTATTGAATACGGATTACAAAGTTTTTGCTGGGGTATTAGCTACTAGGATCGCCAAGGTTAAGTATATCGTACACAATGACCAGAAATGCTTTATTCCAGGAAGGCAGCTTAACGAACTAACCATTTTAATACTTAGAGTAGTTGATCTGGAGAAGACATATAAATTACCAGTGACGGTTGTGGCAGTAGATGCTGCCAAGGCCTTCGACCAGGTACATTGGCCATACCTCTGGGAGGTCTTAAGGAGATTTGGATTTCCAAGTAATTTAATTAAAGCTGTCCAACTCCTGTATCGCTTACCTAGAGCAAGGGTGCTTGTAAATGGTGAATTGACTGATTGGTTCAGCATTTCCCGTGAAACCAGACAGGGATGTCCTTTATCTCCCCTTTTGTTTGATATGTATATTGAACCATTAGCCATATGGATTAGAAAGGATACTGCTATTGTTCCGTTTAGATATAGAAATTTTGAGATTAAGTTAGCCCTTTATGCCGATGATCTTTTACTTTATACCCAGAACCCACAGGTGTCTATTCCCCTATTAATGACCAAGGACGAATTATTTGGGAAAATTTCAGGATATAAGGTAAACATAAATAAAACTATAATTATGGAATGGAACCAACCTAAGCAACAGCCGTTGGCAAAATCGAGCATGCGCTATCTTGGCATTATTGTAACTCAGAAATTGATAGATGTTACCACGGTGAATTGAAAAAGGATCAGTCGGGAAGTAGGGAGATTGTTGGTGAGAGGGGCAAATTTACCTTTGAATTTATATGGAAGGGTGAATCTTATTAAGATGGTGATCTTGCCCAAAATTACTTTTTTGTTTAATTCTATTCCTTTATTATTTGACAAAAGAGAAATAGCTAAGCTTCAGGGAAGGCTAGGCAGTTTTATTTGGGCCTTTAAGGGTGCCCGCATATCATGGAAGAAATTAAGGAGGAGGTTGGAGAAGGGCGGGCTGGCTCATGTAGATTTGTTGATATATGGGTAAGCTTTTTTCTTCAAAAATTGTCGGATGCTTTTAAGTAAAGTAGATAGTTCTGCGGTAGGAACTCTTTTTGGAGTAATGCTTGGTGAACTGAGGGAGGGCCAGGATCAATTTTTGTTTAAGTTTGGGGACCCTAAGTTTAAAAAAAAAAAGTAAGGTTGAAGATTTTATTGGGAACTTTGAAATTATGGGTCCTAATCCGAAAGAAATTGGGAATCTCTTATTATTCATCTAGGGCCCCGATTTGGGAATCCCCCGGGACCCCTGAGTGTCTGGATGATTCCCTTAGTCTCCCCTTAAGGAACGCGGGTATTTTTTGTTGGGGTGATCTGAAGGTGGGAATTGAGCTGGTTGATTGGGGAACTTTGAATGCAAATACAAGAGGTCAACTTACCAGGTTCAAATATTATCAGCTTTCAGCATGGTGGGGGCGCCAAGAATGGAATGAAGAAGAGGATGATTCCTGGTTAGACCAAGCATTAAAAACTGCTTCAGTCAAGAAGGAGGTAGCTTTGTGGTATAGTATTTTGATCAAGGCTGAAGACGATTTAGATAGTGATCTACAGAAACTATGGGGAGGGGTTATGTCAAGTATTAATTTGAGGGAAACCTGGAAATTTTCTTTTACCCTACTCAGGGAAACCATCAAACCTGCATATCTAAAACGTAAACATCTTTTTACTGCGTATAGGGTATATTGGTCTCCAGTAAAATTAGAGAAATTTTCTGGGACACACTATGTATGCCCAAAATGTAGAAATACTGCTGCTGACGATTTTCATATGTTTTTGACATGCCCTTATATTGTGAATTTTTGGTCTGAGGTGTGCAAATTTATTACTGAAGTTATAGGTACTGTAGTGAGGGTAAGTCCTGTCCTGGTGTTTTTGGGAGTTTGGCAAAACAATGATATTGCGATTAGCAGGTTGGATGCAAGATTTATTTTTTATGTAATTCTTTTAGGGAGGCGGGAGATTTGTAAATTGTGGAAGTCGGATGCTCCACCTCTTTCGCTGGAATGTAAAAAAAAGCGTTATATATACAAGTAAACAGGACTTGCTATGTGATGTTAGCAGCCGAGAGAAAGTATGGGTTAAGTTGGTGGACTTGTCGCAAAAACTTGAGGTCCTATGATTAAGCCAATGTTTAGCCGTCGGTCCTGTTTCCTTCCGTGCTACGGGCACTCCAGGGAAGGATGGAAGTGGAAACGGCCTCCCTCTTGTGTGGAACGACTCTAACCTGGCCTGGATCACCAGAGAAGGATAAGAGTATTGCCAACAAGTGAACTGGCAGAATGAGGACTAAAAAAAAAAAAAAGAAAAGACAACTGCAATCTGAGATAAGTTAGACTGAGGAGGGATAGGCTGTGTTAGTATTTTCATAAAGAGAGGAAACTCCTTAATACTCTTCCCCTCCTTTTTGCTATTTTCAGGTGTTCCTCACCTCTCTCTCCTTCTGAATGCCATATTTTCCTCTCCAGCCTAGGCGATTCAGCACAAAACCAAGTGAACCCGCGCCTCATCCTCACAGACCGCCTTCGACCATAAAAGTCCGGATCTGCTCCTCATCAATCAAAGGCACAGAAAAGCCGCTCCAGCATCCACCGCGATTTTAACCCTGGCGGCAGACTCCCGTGTGAAGACAATAAACATCACGCGTCATAGCTGCTCTGGTCTGCCAAACTTTTCCCCCGTCCAGCGCTCTCTACGCCTTCAAAACCAGCAAGCCGCGATGTCTACGAGCATGGACATCAACACGCCAGAGCTGCTGAGGTGTGTCGCCATTAAGGCAGGGGGGTGTGTGTTCACCTATGGCTACCCGGAGGCGTGGTTCTCCAGCATAGCATACGACCCCCTCATCTGAAACATGAGGGCAGTGCTGTGCCAGCTGCTCCGTGCTGTTTTTCCTCATTATTGTTTGTTTATTTATTTATTTTATTTATTTATTTAGAAAGTTTTATAGAGCGCGAACAAGATCCTTGCGGATATCAGAGCGCTTTACATAACAGCTGGATGTAAGTAGAACAATACAAAATATGCAGGTAAACAATAATAACAAAAAAAGCGTAGTTGGTGCACATAAAGTAGGAGGATTACAGATTGGTGCTGTCTATTATAACGGGAAACAGGAGAACTCAGGTCTGAGGAGAGAGAGCTCATGTAAATTTAGCCATGAGAAACGCTTTGACTTCTTTTTTGAAAGCGGCGTAGGAGGCGTTCCGTCTGGTTGCGGGGGGCAGAGCGTTCCAAATTCTGGGCGCCATCCCCGGTAAGGATCGATTATAAGTTTTCTTTTTGTTGAACCTTTGGGGTTTCAGTAAAAGATTTTCAGCACTCCTGGAGGACCTTAAACCCCCAGAGATTGTCCGTTTCTGCGCGAGGTAGCTGGGAGAGCTGTGGTGTAAAGCTTTATGGGTCATGCACGCCACTTTTAGGTGGATTCTAGCTTCAAAAGGAAGCCAGTTCAGGGATTTTAAGTCCGGGGTAATGTGTGCAGTTCTTTTCGAGCCAGTGATGAGTCTAGCTGCAGCGTTGATCGACGCTCTTAAGGGTGCTGTTGCAGCTTTTGGGAGGCCACACAGGGAGACCCTTCCGTAATCAACACAAGGGATAACTAGTGCTTGTACTGCTAACTTGAGGTCCTCTACTGGCAGGAAGGGTTTCAGTTTCCTTAGGATACTTATCTGGAAGTTAGCTCTCTTAGTGGCGTTACTGATGTGTTTTTGCATCATGAGGTTGTTGTCGAGAGTGATCCCCAAGGATTTTGCTGAGTCCACGATAGTTGGTTGTATGTTGAACGCGGTGAGCTGTTTGATCAAGTCATGCATTAAAGGGATCTTGGCCGGTGGTGCTATGAGGAGGAATTCTGTTTTTGATGCGTTCAGTTTGAGATGGTTTTGTGATAACCAAGACTGGGTGATCGTGAGTGTGGAGTTGAGCATATTAATGTCTTCGATGGCATTGATCTTGAGGTATAGTTGTGTGTCGTCCGCATACATATGAAATTGCACATTGGATGATTGCAGGATTTCAGTGAGAGGTTCCATAAACAAGATGAATAGGGATGGTGAAAGTGCGGACCCTTGCGGCACCCCCAGAGATACAGGAGAGGAATTGGAGAGAGCGTTGTTAACCTTGAATTTTTGTGTACGGTTATGCAGGAAGGATGCAAACCATTCTAGCACTGTGCCAGACAAACCCATCCTATGCTCCAGTAGGTCTAATAGTTTCTGGTGTTTGACCGTATCAAAGGCTGATGAGAGGTCTAGTAGGATGAGTAAGCATGCACCATTCTGGTCAAGGATTTGTAGCGCATCATCAAGAATGTGTGTCATGACCGATTCAGTGCTGTGACCCGCTCTGAAGCCTGATTGGTGTTTATTTAGTAGGTTGAAGTGATCTATGTGAGTGGTCAGTTGTCGGAGAACACATTTTTCCAACAATTTGGCCAAGGTGGGGATATTGGAAATGGGGTGGTAGTTGTTAAGGTCGGTAGGGTCAGCAGTGGGCTTCTTTAGAATAGGTGAGACTTGGCCTACTTTGAGGGAGTCCGGGATACAGGCTTGTTGGAGTGAGCGGTTAATGATTTTGGTCCAGAGTGGAAGAAGCCAAGGGGAGAGGGCTTTGACTGCATTGGCCGGGAGAGGGTCAGTGAAGTGATTGGCCGGTTTCAGGTTGTTGAGAATCTTGCCTAGGGTATCTTCAGTGTACGTCTCAAAGGAAGACCGGGCTGCCTCGTTTTTAAGGCAGGCCTTGGGGGGGGAATGACATGTGATGGGTGTAGGTAAGGGGGTGGTTACCGTATGAGGGGCAGTGTGTAGTGCTCTGTCATTAAGGAGATCCTTTATGATGTTGTCAGTCTTCAGATTGAATAGGTGGAGAATTCTTGACAATTAGGATGTGGGCGAGCTAGGTCTCGAGCCCGTTGGGGAGCTTCCTTGGATTGATTTTTGACCAGCTCGAAGAGTTTTTTGGGCCGGTTCTTAGCTTGGTCTAATTGGTGGCTGAAGAAGTCAGCTTTAGTGTGCTTAATTTTTTTGTAGTAAGCATTTCTCTTTTTCCTAAGGAGATTGAGGTGGAGAGCCGATGGGACTGCTCTCCAATTGCGTTCAGCGGACCTGAGGGCTCGTCTGTCCTCATTAAGTAGAGCGTTGAACCAGGGCTTGGAATCTTTAATGGGAGCTCTTTTAAGTTGCAGGGGGGCTGCCTCATTAATTATCGAGGTCATGGCGTTGAGATAGTGATTTGTGAGAACATGGACGTCTGAGGTGTTTACAGGGGGCTGGAGCAGGTGATAACTGGAGGCGGGTAGTGAGTTGGGGTTGATTTTTTTAAAGTCTCTTTTTCAGATCTTAGGTTTCGTGGGTTGCGATGAATTGAGTTTAAAGGTTTCTTTGATGTGAAAGGCAATAATGTGATGGTCCGACCAGTCACATGGTTGGATCGAATCCACCTGGATGACGTCAGCTTTGGAGATAATGAGATCAAGGGTTGATACTTTGTTGTGAGTCGGGCTACTACAAGATTGGGTGAGGGCTAGATCATCCAGGAAGTTTTTGAAGCTGTTGACCCCTGAGTCATTAATGTCATTCCAATGGAGGTTGAAGTCACCTAGGAATATTTGGGAGTTTTGACGCCCGTTGTTAGCGGAGATCAACTCCATGAGGTGTTCGATGAAGAGGAGGTTGTCACCTGGGGGATGGTAGATGATGTGGAGTGAGCATACCGGTTTGCCCTTGCAGCAGATGTTTAGGCATAAGTATTCGCAGGATGGGAAAGAGGGTGAAATGGCTCTGTTTATGGTGATGCTGCTGCGATGTATACAAGCTATGCCACCCCCTATCTTGTCCGATCTATCGAGTCTAATGATGTCGTAGTTCGGTGGTACAAGGATGTCGAGGAGAGGAGTGGATGAGTCTGTTAACCAGGTTTCAGTAAGAAATAGGATGTCAAGATCCTGTGAGATGATGAGGTCAGCTATGTCGGCAGCATGTCTAGAGGCTGATCGGCAGTTTAGAAGAGTGCATTTCAGATGGGGAGCAGTGAGGGAAGAAGAGGGGTCTTGAGGGACAAGGATTCTTCTAAGGTTATTAGCACAGACTCCTCTGTTGTTGTGTGTGGCGGGTCTGCCAGGGTTGAGGGGGATAGTCGGGATGGTTGTCTGAGAGGGCGGAAGTGAGATGGGGGGGGGAGGTTCGTAAGAGTGCAGAAGAGAGAGGAGATCGCTCTCCGAAAGCAGATTGGAGGTGCGAAGAGGGCGTGTACGAGCGCTGTGTGAAGGAACTGTTTTCCAACAGGGAGGGGGCATTTTGGAGGCAGGAGGAATGAGGTCCAGGTGCTCGTGTGATTTATAGAACTTAGATTGCGTGTAGCGCAACGAATGTCTCGACAGCATCATCTTGAACGAATGTAGCTCCGCTTTAATTTGGTGCAAGGTGATCATAATTTCGTCTAATCTGGGATCTGATGCGGCTGAATGAGAGATAGGGGGGTATGTTGTGCCTGAGGGAGGCTGAGTGGGGGGATGCAAAGTAGTGGATGCGGCCTGTTGCGCAGGCATGGTGAGAGGATGGCGGGTGGTTTGTTCAGAGAGAGGAGTAGTATCCGAGAGAGGGTGGGGTGAGACAATATTATCATGCAGTCTCTGTGGAGGAGGGAGACCGTGTTGAAGGGAGTAAGTGTCCCGTGAGGCCGGGTCATGCGATAGGGAGGTGGCGGAAGAGAGCGTGTCAACGGGATAAAGATTGTGAAGGGGGAGAGGAGCGGAGAGCTTCAGAGGAATAGGTTCCTCAGCTAAGGGGGGCATATAGGTAGATGCATTCGTGCTGGGCAGTAGTAGGGTTAGTGGGTCAGGTGCCGTGCCAGGGGGGGTGTGGATGGGAGGGGTGCACGGGGGGAGAGCTATAAGGCAAAGGTGTCAGTGGTGACTGGGGCGTGAGTGGGGCAGGGGAGTTGAACGAGATAGGCGTTGAAGGTGAGGCTAAGTGCTGAGTGTGGGAGAGGGGTGTAGGTTGAGTGTGGGGGAGGGGGGTAGGTCGAGTGGGGGAGGGACTGGAGCCAAGCGGAGAAGGGGAGATATTGTAAGTAAGGATGGGGGGGTTAATCCGGTCAGAGATGCCACGGGGGGCAGGTTGAGAAGGCAGCTGTGATATAGACACCCGGTTTTTAATGATGGGGAAGATGGTATCGAAGAGATTTAGATTATGATCCGAGGCCTGAATGAGGATGGTGCCGTTATTGTAAATGGTGATGGTCGCTGTCGCATTAAATAGTTGGGAGGGGGAAGTAACGAAGGCTGTTCCATGTGCGGTTTTCCTAGTAGAGGAGATCGTGAGAGAGGCTAGGAATGCTTTTCTCCATTGAGCTCTTCGTTTAGTGTGGAAAATGAAATCTGTGGTAGTGACTCCACTACGAGGTGAGAAATAAGGGTCCGCGAAGAGCGTTTCAGGGTACTCCCTGCAGAAACCAACAACGTGTGTGTCAAAAGCTAACAACATCGGGGAGCCAGTGTCCCACGCAATGAAAACGGTGATTTATTTATGTTCTTAGTTCAAAGCATGGGACTGGCACAATCTACTAGAGCATATGGAATCCATTGTTTTCCATTAACTTTCATTTGAGAAGGATTGTAGAGGGCGCAATCTTAATTAAAACTCATATAAGACATCTGAAGGCACGCAGCATTGCAAAACCGCGCTGAGCTGGTAAATCAGCATATTGGTTTGTTTTTTATGTTAAATTGATTTAGTGCTCCCTCTTTATGCGTCTGTGACCTGCTCTTCACTTCTTTCTCTTTCTCACACACTCTTTCTGCTACTCTGTCTCAAGCTCATTCACTACTTCCTGCACAAACTACCTATGCCTCTCTATCTTCCTTTCTATCTATTCTGTGCAGCCCTCAACCCTATCTATCCACCACACCACATAATTCAACTATACAAATACACTACACACCACAAAATTCCACAACTAACAATTCCAATGCAACCCGCATAATTTGACTCCACACCATATACATCCACTCCACTCCAAACCAAAACACATTTGTAAAAGACATTGTCATTTACAACACCAATAGCTCTCACTCTCCCAAATGCGAGACCTATTGCATTGCAAATGTTTGTATATTTACTATTTTAGAGCGACCAGCAGGTCCAGAGACAGCTTGACTGAGCAGCTTCTTGTAGCTCATTTTCTCTGCAGTGCACCATATCCTGTCTATAACAAAACAACAACGTCTCAGCTGGATATCATTTAAAAGATAGCAAGTACCAAGTCAGTGATATAAATCACAAAGGGAAGGGGGAAAAAAGGGGAGGGAGACCACAAGGAATTAAGAAAAGGATATATATTGTAGGTAGTTATTACAGCACTACAGTACAATAAAGGTACAAATTACCAAAACACTCAAGTGAGCACAGGACGTGCTAGTGATAGTGAACAGCGCAGTGACACAATGGGTGAAGACAGCGTGAACGGCGAGAGCAATATAATAATGTGATCAAGGAAAAAAATATACAATCTGGTTTTTCAATGAGCAAATTAGATTGACCACAAAAATGCCAAAATTCTTTGCTGGGTGTAGTCGACGGCGTTTCAGCCTGATTGATTCCAGGCCATCATCAGGACAATGGTCATAATTACAGTGTGTGCTGTAAGAGGAAAGGAGAAAGGCAGGATTTAGAATTATCTGGAGGAAAAAAGCCCAGAGTAAAAAGTGACACAAGGGAATAGAGAAAGGAATACCTGGGCGTAATACAGGTAAATACAAGGAATCCGCTTGAAGTGGAACAAACGCGGGCATAAATCAGCGCGTAATCTGGGTCCTGTAGATATGAGGCAAGGGGGGGGGGGGGGCAGGGGAAGAAATATGGGGGGGTAGGGGGTGGAAAGAAAGGGAAGGAGAAAGGAAGAAGGGAACGCGATTAATAAAGCTAAGAATGAGGATAAGTCATGTGGCCAGTAAAGAAGGTAAGGTCTTATAGTTACCACAGAGATATTTTTAGCAATCAGTAGTCATCGTCATTAATGGCTGCTGCCGGGATCAATTAAGGAGTCCGGGCGCCGGGTATAGCAAACAAATCTGTGTACATAAAAAACGGAGGGGGGGGGGGGGGGGGGGGGAGTTAGGGAGAGTAAGGGGAGTGAAGAAACGAACTCGAAGTTCATACAAGGCTGTCAGTTCTTACCTCGAAATACGAGTGCGGCAAGTTAGTCCAAGGTGACTGGAACGGTGGACGGGAGTAAATCCTGATACAGTGAAGGGGCGGGCGAATGAAGCGTCCGTGCCGGTGGCGGCGGGTGTGATGAAACAACGTTAAAAACAAGCAAAGTATGTCACGTGATCGGGGCAGGAGAGAAAAAAGGCTGGGCCTGTGACTAATGAAACCAGGTAGTGCCCTGAAGAAATTGCAAATGGCGCAAGGACTATTTTAGGGAGGCCGCCATCCTATCTGAAAAACTGATCTCCAGAGGCTACCCTAAATGCATCGTTTCCCATGCCTCAAAACGAGCATGGTATTGCCACAGGGAGATTCTCCTCTCCCCTTCAGTGAAAAAAACTAATCTGTGCATCCCATTTGTTTCTAATTACAGCCCTTCAAGTAATTTGATTAGCAAAGTGATAAAAAGAAACTGGTCGATCCTGCGCACTCATGCTCAATTTAAGGAACCTCCCCCTTTTCTCATACAAAAGGGGCACCAATTTATCTGATATATTGGTTCACGCCATCACATGGCCCATAAAAGAAAGAAATCCCCAATCTGTGACTACCCTCTGGGGCCTCCCTCCGATTGTAGGCCATTACAAATGCCAAACCTGTGCTGCTTGTAATCTCACGCACAACACTAAGGAGTTTGTCACACCAGATCAAACATACCAACTGAAAACCTTTTCCAACTGTCGCACCAACAATGTCATCTATGCCATCCGATGTCCGTGCAACCTGCTCTACATCGGCCAGACAACACAGATGGTAAAATAACGGATTTTTCAACATCAAAGCCGCATAAGATGCAATGTAGAAACTGCACCCCTTGTTGCGCACTACAAAGACAAAAACCATTCGGAAACCGATTTGATTTGGCAAGTAATTGACCGCCCAGCACTCTCATTGCGAGGGGGTAATCTGCAACTCTTGCTGAATAAGTGTGAATGCCGATGGATTGCACGCTGTGACTCAGTCAATCATGGATTGAACACTCTGGACGAGTGGAATACAGTCACTAACACATCCTAATTTCTCCCAACTGTCTCCCTTGATTGTTTCGACATAATTACTAATGGGTGCCCCACCTATTTCTGGACCACCCGCTGGCCCTTACTCCGCTATATTCTTGTTTCCTTCTCTCTTCCCTCTCTTCCCCCCTTTTTCCTACGCAGCCAATGGATAATTGTATTTTCAATTATTGTAGAACAAAGGTTTCACTTGGGACATATGCCACTATTGTACATATTTACTCTATACCATTGATAAATAATGTCGACTCTCCATCATGTGCATATTATTGACAATCTGTCCCTTGCACTTATTTTGCCTTTTGCTGTTTCCCAATTTCCCCCTTTCTTCTTGTTTTCTCTACATTGTATAGAGTAATTCTTCATACGTTTAACATATTGTGTTTTTGATGCCTCTGTATCTTAAATTGTTAATTTGTATATTAACTACCATATAACAGTTTTTGCCACTTGATATACATGTCATTTCTATCTTATAGCCTGCGCTAATCACCCAGACCCACACTGTGATTTATTTAATGTCGTAGGTTACCATGCGCAATATGACTATCGATCTGTTTATCTGTTTTTCCTTCCTCTTTAATTACTAGCCGTGAAATTTATTGTACTGTGGTTCCAAATTTAAATAACATATGAGTCAATATGTGGCTATCCATAGCCTCGAACTTGTCACTTTCGGTGGTTTCTCCTCATATAACTACGTTCTCCACTTGCTTTCCCTTCTGATTGACCCCCTCGGGGCACTACCTGGTTTCATTAGTCACAGGCCCAGCCTTTTTTCTCTCCTGCCCCGATCACGTGACATAATTTGCTTGTTTTTAACGTTGTTTCATCACACCCGCCGCCACCGGCATGGACGCTTCATTCGCCCGCCCCTTCACTGTATCAGGATTTACTCCCGTCCACCGTTCCAGTCACCTTGGACTAACTTGCTGTACTCGTTTTTCGAGGTAAGAACTGACAGCCTTGTATGAACTTCAAGTTCGTTTCTTCACTCCCCTTAGTCTCCCTAACTCCCCCCCCCCCTCCGTTTTTTATGTACACAGATTCGTTTGCTATACCCGGCACCCGGACTCCTTAATTGATCCTGGCAGCAGCCATTAATGACTAGGACTACTGATTGCTAAAAATATCTCCGTGGTAACTATAAGACCTTACCTTCTTTACTGGCCACATGACTTATCCTCATACTTAGCTTTATTAATCATGTTCCCTTCTTCCTTTTTCCTTCCCTTTCTTTCCACCCCCCCCCATATTTCTTCCCCTGCCCTCTCCCCCCCTCCCCCTTGCCTCATATCTACAGGACCCAGATTACGCGCCGATTTATGCCCGCGTTTGTTCCACTTCAAGTGGATTCCTTGTATTTACCTGTATTACGCCCAGGTATTCCTTTCTCTATTCCCTTGTGTCACTTTTTACTCCGGGCTTTTTTCCTCCAGACAATTCTAAATCCTACCTTTCTCCTTCCCTCTTACAGCACACACTGTAATTATGACCATTGTCCTGATGATGGCCTGGAATCAATCAGGCTGAAACGCTATCGACTACTCCCAGCAAAGAATTTTGGCATTTTTGTGGTCAATCTAATTTGCTCATTGAAAAACCAGATTGTATATTATTTTTTTCCTTGATCACATTGTTATTATATTGCTCTCGCCGTTCACGCTGTCTTCACCCATTGTGTCACTGCGCTGTTCACTATCACTAGCACGTCCAGTACTCACTTGAGTGTTTTGGTCATTTGTACCTTTATTGTACTGTAGTGCAGTAATAACTACCTACAATATATATCCTTTTCTTAATTCCTTGTGGTCTCCCTCCCCTTTTTTCCCCCTTCCCTTTGTGATTTATATCACTGACTTGGTACTTGCTATCTTTTAAATGATATCCAGCTGAGACGTTGCTGTTTTGTTATAAACTATTGCCCGGTCTCTGCTGGGAAAACGGGCTTACTCCTGTTTATTGTTTCTTTCCATATCCTGTCTAGCCCCTGCTTCTAAACCAGGCATCTGTCTTTAGCAACTCCAAGGCTTATCATCGTAGACTGATGGTTTAGAAGCAACATGCTGGTTATATTGGATCCGTATAACAATGATATGAATGCAAAATACCATATTAAAGATAGCCGCTCAATTCCATTTTTTAAATTTTTATTAGTTTTTGAATATCAAGCATATCCCTGCCATATTTAGGCTGTGGCATTTTTCTTTTTTCTATATGTATTCAGTCATTTTACCTTGCACATGTTTGTTGAGAGTGTGTGCATGTCTTATTGTGAATGGTAAGTGCGTGAATGAAAGAATGAGTCAGTAGGTGAATGAATGTATGCATGAGCTTAAGGATGAATGATAGACTGCATGTATGGTGAGGTACTGAATACTAAAACTCATTACTAATTATAGGTCAACCTACGAGCAATGCCAATGCTCGTTTAGCAGACCAGTAATATTCTGCAAGAGGACAAACCACATGCAAATCAATCTAGCCGAACACAAGATAACCACAAAATATATTTGCAAGCTTAGAAATAGCCTACACCTGGCTCACTTATATTTTCATTCATATCAAATCAATACCTGCATATAAATTCAAGACACACATTAATTCTATACCCAAAATATGGAGTGGTGCACCACCTGATGTGCAGACAAAGTTGTTTTTCAATAAATCTTAGTCTTTCTTAGGTTTTCTTAAACAGTCTTTTTATTGCAAAAAATCCAATTTCAGGAAATTGTCAGCCAACGCGTTTCGTTCATAACAATGAACTTCTTCAGGGCATAGGATTACGTGGCGTCTCGAATAAGAGTACGCATGTAAAATGGGCTGCGTGAGCCTCCTTGATAAGGGCTAGCAATCTGGAGAACACAATAACGGCAGCCTTCTGCTCTGTCCGGTGACACATTAATTCTATGCAGTTCATTATACTCGCTCCTGGCAGACCAACATCCAAGGACAACAAATACAACATGTTCATTCCCTCGTATCAAGGGAATTGTTCTGAAAAATTCCAAATCTGCTTTTGTATTCAGCCGCATAATACTATAAAAGAAACTATGAACATTCTACCCAAAACCACAATTTAATCAACAACCTATACTGCACAATGCCTAACTCCAGGGCAAGAGAATCATCCACACAAAATGTATGACCCAGAGACAATGACTGACAGTGCCTCTCCGTCACACACTATTCAAATTCGGCTTGAGCGGCACATCTTTACCAAACCATTCATTAAAGGGTGCCCTATAATCATATTAGGATGCGAAAACACATAAGTGTGGTGGACAATGTGAAATCCTCCTGCAAAAACCAAAAATAGGTGTATGCACTAGAACTACTTTACCACCAGCTAATGGACTTAAAGGCCATACTCCACATGTACGTCTTTACATCAACTTTTATTATATTATAGATTTCAAAATCAGAAACCAACTTCAGTGATAATGTAGTGTCCTCTTGCAAACCACAAACCCCAATGCTTGTCCCAAATGGTCTGAGAGACGACACCATAAGCATCAATCCTCTAGTCCTGTTATGATGGACAAACTACAAAATCATCGAATTTTAACTAAAAAATTTGATTATATCAAATATCACAAGGCAACTGCACTATCAGAGGATAAACGATTGCCATACCCTATCCAAGCACGTCACACAAAACCATTGATGATACTGATTCAATACAGCCACCCACTCAACACCTAAAAGGAATAGCATAAATGTAACTGCTTAAGACTGGCTAGGCCAGGCCTCAAGTGCTGCTTCTAGTCACGTTTAGTCAAGATGTTTCTACGTTTTGTTAAACTGAAAATGTACAAGACATGAGCAATATTAGAAATGATTTTACTTAATTTGAGGAGTCATGTAACAAACACACTACAAACTTAATCGCCTCAATGCGCGTAGCAAGCTAAACAAAACTGTCTCTAAAACACTCAACCAGCAAGGAAGCGGAATTATTTAATCAAAGAGAAAGACCTTTAACTCTTTCGGTGCTCAGGACGTCCGGGAGCTGTCCTGAGACACGGTGGGCGTATGCTCAGGACGGCTCCCGACCATCATAGCACCCACCCACTGAGGAAGCGCTGGCGCTTCCCCCGTGGACCGCCGATCATGCTGCCCCCACCGGGGAGGACAGCGGAACCCCTTCCGCTGTCCCCCCGCTATCTAATGACATCAGCATGTGCCGACATCATTAGATGAAACTGGACGCGGTGGCAGCCATTTGCTTCCAGTGCGTCCAGAAGGAGAAGGTGAGTTTCTCCTCGGGGAGCGGGGAATTTTTGAAACAAATTTCAAATAGGGTTTTCCTTTCCTCTGATGTCTCTTTGAGCCTTCCTGCTGCACGATCGCTCGATCGTACAGCAGAAATGCCCACTAGACAACAGGGATTTTTTTTATTTTAGATCATTTTTTTTAAATGTGCAATGTATTCGGGGAGCGGCCCCTTGGGCAAGGGTCGCTCCCCTTGGAGGACATATTGTTTGGCCATTTCTGCCCCGTGGGAGGCGGGGGGCAGTTCGGCCCAGATAATTTTTTAGATTGCCCTCTGGGCCACCAGGGATTTTTTTTGTTTTAGTTTGTTTTTTTATTGATTAGTAACGCATGCGGGGAGCGGCCCCTTGAGCACGGGTCGCTCCCCTTTGGGGGACATTTTGTCTGGCCGTTTCAGCAGGTGGTTGGTATGCTTTTTGAATCTTCCTCTGACCATGATTATTAGACTGACAGTGCATCTAAGGGAGAGGAGGAAGTGCAAGATTCAGGAAGTGAGTTTTCTGTCCACGAGGAATCATCTGATGATGAAGCTACTCTCAATGCGGATGAAGTGCCTGTTTTAGAAGAGGACACTGATTTGCCGATGGTGCAAGAGGCATCTGGATTGCAGCCTGGGGCTGCAATGTTTCCCATTGGAAGTGCTGGACTCTGGGTTGATCCAAACATGGTGCAGCTGGTATTGCCTGCCTTTAGTGGTGACGCCGGGTGTAGAGTGAATTGTGATATTTTTTGTGCCTATACAGTTTTTTTTAGTTGTTTATGTATTTTTGGCTGAGACTGTTGAGTAGACTAATTTATATACTGAACAGTATTTGAGGGAATACAGTGACAGACTTAGGCCTCACTCTAGAGCTACCAGGAGGGCTCCCTTAAATCTGGCTGAGATGAAGTTTTGGGGTTTGACTTTTTGATGGGTTTGATAAGGAAGCTGTCCATTGCTTCATATTGGTCTACTAGCCCATT
Source organism: Triturus cristatus (assembly GCF_964204655.1). Lineage (NCBI taxonomy): Eukaryota > Metazoa > Chordata > Amphibia > Caudata > Salamandridae > Triturus > Triturus cristatus. The sequence goes on from NC_140592.1 coordinate 84,563,118, forward strand.
GATGGCAACGGCCATATTTCCTGCAATTATGAGTCATGATCTGTATTTACTTGTGCTTTGGATGCTGCATTTTGTTGATAATGCTTCAGCGTTGCCACAAGATCACCTTGACTGTGACCGTCTTTTTAAAATTCGACCTGTTCTTGATCACTTTGTAGATCGATTTTCAGCGATCTATACTCCAGGGAAAAAAATAGGTATTGATGAGTTTTTGGTCCTGTTAAAGGGTCATTTGGATTTTAGACAGTACATTCATAGCAAGAGGGCACGTTATGGAATTAAGATGTATATGTTGTCTGAGAGTAGAACAGGATAGGTCTATAATTTCTGGGTGTACACTGGTAGGGATGCCACTATTGTCCTCCCTGGTTGTTCGTCCACTTTAGGAGTTTCAGAGAAAATTGTGTGGGAACTTGCTAGAGGACTTTTTAACAAAAGGTCACCTAGGCAACCTCTACACTGCTGTGCAATTGTTTAAGGAATTGTTCAAAGTGGACACTTTTGCTTGTGGCACAAGCCGCTCTAACCGTAAAGGTTATCCAAAAGAGCTTGTTTGCAAAAAGCTTCAGAGGGCACAGTGCACTGCCTTGCGTAGTGATGAACTGCTAGCTGTGAAATCTGTGGGCAGGAGGGATGTGTACATGCTGACTACCATCCATGATGAGAGTACTTCACCTGTGGCTGTCTGGGTTGGGGTCAGGTTGCTAAAGTGCGCAAACCTGTGTACATTGTAGACTATCATAAGCACATGGGTGGTGTTGATAGAGTGATCAGAGGTTGGAACCTAACACTGCTATTCGTAAGGCTTACATTTGGTATAAGAAGTTGGCCATCTATCTTTTCAATTTAGCAACTTTTAATGCTTTTGTTGAGCTCAAGGAGTGTTCTCCAGCGTCAAAGATGACTTTTGTTCAGTTTCAAGGGTCTGTGATAGGCAGCCTTGTCGTAGTGGAACAGGCAAGTGTTCCTAGAGTTGGAATGGTGGAGGATGTGGCTAGATTGAAAGAGTGTCACTTTCCCGATTTAATCCTCCCATGCCCAAAAAAAACAATCCCTGTAAGAGATGTAGAGTCTGTTTGCGAAGAGGTATGCGGAAGGAGAGTCATATGCACTGTGCTGATTGTCCTTCTAATCCTGGACTGTTTGTGCCAACATGTTTCAGATTCTATCACACTCGAAAGACATTTTGGGAACAACCATGAGTCTAATAGTGTACTGCCTGGTCTGTATGGCTTTTTATTTGTTGCTCAGTTTCACATTTGACATTAGAGTGATGTCTTTAGTTACCGCTGTTGTGTTTGTAGTTTTGTATCTAGTTCCAATTGGTTTGTAATTTCTTTCTTGTTAAAAAAATATTTGACAGTGTGCGTGGACTGGCGCTTGGCTGGTGGTGTGCATGGACTGGCGCTTGGTGGCAGTGTGCGTGGACTGGCGCTTGGCTGGCAGTGTGCATGGGTTGGCGCTTGGCTGGCAGTGTGCATGGGTTGGCGCTTGGCTGGCAGTGTGCATGGACTGGCGCTTGGCTGGCAGTGTGCATGGACTGGCGCTTGGCTGGCAGTGTGTGTGGAATGGCGCTTGGCTGGCGGTGTGCTCGTCTGGCGGTGTGCGTGGGCTGCCGTTTGGCTGGCAGTGTGCACGGGCTAGCATTTGGCTGGTAGTGTGCGAGTAGTGACTTGCTGCTGGTCATTGCACACTCTGCTAGTCAAACGCCACTGCAGACACTATGTCAACCACCAGCCGGTGTGATTGCTGTGTCAGTCTTGTGGGCGTATGAAAGTGATGGGCCCTTGAATGGCGCTGTCTGTTGATGTGAATGTTGTAATGTGCTAGACTCGCAGCTGGCGGTGTGAATGGTCTTGTGTGTCACGTATGAAAGGTGTGTGAATGGCTTGTAAAGGGGTTGGTGCCTTGCCGTGCCTTTACAGCTCACGAGCTGTGAGTCGTTGGTTCAAGTTTTTAACCTATTAAATATTAACAGTGCATTTCCTTTTTGTGAAATCTCTTGTTAATAGAATTTTACGCTCCAAACCTTCACTCACCCTCGTGCAAAATCCAGACAGTATGTGTGAGTACTTAAGGAATTGTTCATTTTGAAGGAATATTTGTATTTTCTGTGTCTCGCTGCCAGGGTGTACATTGTCTCCACATTGTCTGTGGATTTGAGTGTTGTAATGTGCTGGGGCCACGGCTGGTGGTGTGAAAGTGTGTGTCAAGTATGAAAGGTGTGTGAATGGCCTGTAAAGAGGTTGGTGCCTTGCCGTGGCTTTACAGCTCACGAGCTGTGAGTCACTGGTTCAGGTTTTTAACCTTTTAATTATTAACAGTGCATTTCCTTTTTGTGAAATCTCCCGTTAATAAAATATACATTTTGAACGTTTCACTCACCCTCGTGCCAAATCCAACCAGTATGTGTGTGTACTTGGGGAACAGGTGGATAGGCAGTCATATTTGTCTCATTTGTCTTTCTGTGCTAAGGTGTCTGTCTCTAGGGAAAATTTGCCAACTTTAGATATTTCTGTAATGTTAAAAACAAATGGGGAGAGCTGGGTGCTGTGCCTCTCATGGACCCCAACAAGATTCTTTTACTCACAATACCATGCAAACCTCAAAATGTGACTATAGTCACGCATTTTCCTTGCATTACTGTGTCATAATCTTCTGTTACCTATCACAAAACAACCTGGTTTTTTGCAAGGGGGGGGGGTCCCATGAGTGTTTGGCCCCGGCAGCCATCTAGGGAAACCTACCAAACCCACACATTTCTGGAAACTAGACTCCCGGGGGAGTCCAGCGAGGTATGGCTTGCGTGGGTACCCCAACATTTTCCTACCCAGAATACCCTGCAAACCTCAAATGTACCTGAAAAAAATTACTTTTTTCTCAGATTTCTGTTAAAGTTCTGGAAGCTGCATGGATCCACAAATTTCCTACCACCCAGCGTTCCCACAGGTCTCTCGATAAAAATGGTGCCTCACTTGTGTGGGTAGGCATAGGGGCTGTTAACAACAAGGAGAGACAGGAGGGGCTTTGAAGGTCCAGCATACGTGCCCTGAAATATGTCACAAAGAAAAGAGTATGCAGTTCCGAAAGAGGCTAAAAGTGACTGTGGAAATGATTCCAAATTACTGGCTACCCAGCAGGAGGATAGGGAATTCCTCTTTCGGATTAAGGGCCCTCACACACCCAGCCTGCTGGGTGTCATTCTTCATCATTGGGCATGCTCCACGTCGGGTCAGTGCTGCAATACCCGACGGGCACCCTCAGTGGGGGCTCTTTGGTGGAGATCTTTTATCCTTGCCGTATGGTGAGTGTGTGTAAGGGGCCCTAAAGTTTAGAAGTGTAGTGTTGTGGTTTCTAACAAAGTGGATGAAAACAGGGAGTGGGAGGATCAGGGCAACTAATTTAATAATCCTGTCTCCCACCCTGATTAAAAAGAGTGATGGCGACTGTCTATAGTGATGTTGTAGGCAGTTGCTCTATGCTTATGTGGTCAACATGTTTCTTGCCTATGTTGTCCCCTAGAGGATCACTTGGCAGTTCATCAGGACCTAAAAATAGAAGTTGAATTCTACACTGAGTGGCTGATAATGAGGTGTAATAACCTAGATATTACCAGTTTGGTAGCACCAGTGGCGTTTGGTGTCCGTAGGTGCGGTAGTCAATCTATATAATATTCAAGACTGACCCCATCCGGTGGCGGCATCAAGTGCACACGTTCGTCCAAAATGTGTCAGTAACTTGCGCCCACTCCGCGGAGGGCCTAACCTGTAGTGCCGGTTCCGGGGCTGCAACAGGAAATGGCCCAAATTGTACTGTGGAGACTTCAAAATTACCCATAACAAAACTACCTGGTTTGGGGGGTGAAAGAGGGGGCACCAGGGGTTTTGGCCCAGGGCTCTCCGCCATCTAGGGAAACCTACCAAACCCACACATTTCTGAAAACTAGACACCCTGGAGAGTCCAATGCGGTATGGCTTGCGTGGATCCCCCAACGGTTTCGTACCCAGAATGCCCTGAAAACCTCAAATTTAGCTGAAAAAAACCAACAATTTTCAACATATGTTTGCGTGGAATCACAGTGCCGGTACAAATGTCCTACCCCACAGCGTTTTCCTTAGTGTCCTGAGTAAAATGATACCTTTGGGGAACACGGGATTTTGTGGATCCACGCAAATTCCAGAACTTGCCACCACAGAAATGTGAGGAAAATGTGTTTTTTAATTATTTTTTTAAAGTTTGCAAGGGATTCTGGATAACAGAACCTGGTGAGAGCCAGTCAAGTCACCCCATCCCTGAATATACGACTTGGATGCGGGTCGGGGTACCGACGGACAGAGCAGGGCCTCATTTCCTGAGTTGTAACCAGGGGAGGGGAGGTTTCCTTGTGCATTAGAGGTGTCATCATTGCACCATACTTCACAAGAGAACTTACGTTGGTTGGTAGGTTGTAATCGGTCCAACCTGCTGAGTTGTCATTCTGTATATGTTTGTTCACGTATTTACGCAGTAGCATCATTTTCACTTAGGTCCTGAGGAAGGCCAAGACTACACATAATCTAGGAGCATGAAACATGTAGACCTTGTTTTGGACTTTTGCAGTTATTTTTTCAAACTGCTTTTGCACTGGTTTTAATTTGGCTAGCAATGAATGCGGATTAAAGTTGTTCTCTATTGCGACTAATTATAGCTGCACATTATTGTTCACATACATTTTTCTGCACTGCGCCATCACTCTCAGAGTTTTTGGTTCTTCACATCTGTTGGATTGTAGCAAATCCTCGAGACTTCTCTTTTCAAAACATCCCTGAGCTCCCCCCATGTAGAGAGATGGTGTAGCCCTTGGTTGCAAACAGGAGGAGATCCCAGATGAGGAAGCATGTCACCACGGTGAGTGATGGGACTCCGTCCTTTTAAAAAGGATTCCCCTAGACAAAATGAGGTTGTCTTTTCTCCTTTCTTGCTCTTCTTTTTCAGTCTAGTTTGTTGTGCCAGTAGCACTGAGCCTGTTTGTTGTACTTATACAGACCCATGGACATTGTGTTTGATGTTACCGTGAGGTGCCTGCCACACCGTGCAGGGATTAACAAAATCTCCCATTTCTCCATGGGAGCTTGTGCTAAGGCCAGGTTACGGCCGCAGCGCAAGCTCGTATAGAGAAATGGGAGTATGCGAACATGTGTGGTCGCATTGTAATGGCAGTGTCGGGACCGCTGACTGGAGATCGGCCATGGTTCCGTCCGCCCGACATCGTAATCAGGTTTAGGGACAAGAAGAGAAAACACCAAACTTGATGCAACTAGAAAACGGATTTCTGGACCACACTTACATTTAATCACGTCACTCCCATAACTTTTTCCTTTTTGGCAAAATGTAATTTGTAGCCAGAAAATATGGATTCTTTTGAGCTCTTACAATAACATCTGAGCAGGTGGGTGTCCTTTATTTGAAACCTCCAACTGTTGACTTTTCTTTTGACTGACCCTCTCCTTACTTCAACAAACTAACACTAACCTTGGACTCTAGAGCAGCAATACTGAATAACAATTACATGGCACCATCGTATACACAACCAACACCTCACTCCTGTGTCACCTCCCCTACACTTCCAAAACAACACCTCTTTACCTCCCCTCCCAAGAGGCTCCCATGCTCAAGCATCCCAGGCCTCACACACTTCCAACTTTCTGGCCAGTGATTGCAAAAATGCTCTCAGACGTGCCCGGCCTCACCCACAAAAAGCATTACTACAAATGTAACCCCCTTTTCCCCCCAAGTCTTCTATTGCCTTGTCCAGAATATTGCACACTCACAGTTCCATTGGGGACGTGCAGTCTTTAAAGCCATTGTCAGCAGTGCCAGCACTAGTTTAGATGAATTGTAGGTCCTTGCCCGTGCCTCACATGCTAACTTCTTAATTCCAAGTATTCCATATGTTCTTACCAACCACAGAACTATGGGGATTGAGGAGTTTAAGCTACGAGAAACGTGCAATCTAGCCTTTCGCTTCCGTGAAAACAGAGAACAGTCTACCTCCAAGGAGATACCCAGTAGGTTCATCCCATGTCATCTAGGCAGTGGTCGAAGTGCAGTATGGTAGCTCTGAAGCTGCATTCAATGGAAGCGGGGTGAGTGAACATGGGGGCGTAATCAACAGCGTGGCTAAAAAAAACGAAATATTCTAACTTTTTTCTTTCACCTTTTGGTAACCACAAATAAAATAACACAGAGCTTAAATGAAATTAAATCTATGTTAAATCAGTGGGAAATGCACTATCCTTACATTATGAAACTTCTATTAGTCAATGCACTGCACCAGAGAGCCGCAGAATTGAATCCTGGTTGGTGCAGTGGAGAATAGTGACTTGCGTATGTTTAGTGCTACAAGGTCCCAGTCTGTGGCAGAAAACACTGTGAGCAAGTAAGCTAATATTTTAAACTTGCATTACACGTGTTATTAGATAGGCTGCTACAAAACGCGCTTAAGGGTTTACATTTTTTTTTAAAAGTGCTTCCAAAATACAGGTTTTAGTAATACCTAGACTGTACACAGTACATTTTGTTTTATAATTATCTTTTTAAAGCACACTTCACAGCTTGATTGGTAGCTCCCTTACAAGAGCTCTAAAAAAAGAATACCTGTCATCAGGAGCTTCAAGTGATTCCATCAATTAAAGCCCATATCGGCTTCCAACCACCCTTTACATTTGCAGATTGGCCAGCTGCGCACATTTACATTTCTTTCAGGAAAGAGGGCAGCCTGGCCAAAAGGTTTGTTTAGCTGTTTGCCCCTCCCTTGGTTTAATAGCACAGGAGACTCCCTGCCCTACGCTTCAGCTGAAGCATTTCAACTGTACGAATTAACCGTCCTTGGGACGGTTGTCTTTTATTAATTTAATTAATTAAAAAACTATGGACACGTCGTGACCCTCAGACACCTCCCACTTCGACCACTGCATCTAGGTACCTTGCTCTGATGCATCAACCGCAGTATATATAGCCTCCCAAAAATAGGGACGCCCTGGGGCTTGTCTACGGGAGCCACACAACATAAATAACTACCTTGGTATTGCCATCAGCATTTGTTGGAGCATGCCAGACGCGTTATATGCCTCACTGTTTGTGTGCAGAGGCATCTTGTGTTCAATAAACCTACCGCCCTGTGCCAGCTTTCTAACAACCCCTTCCTTCACCTCTGGATTTTTAAGCCAATGTCCAATTTAGAGAAAGGGAAGTATTCAGACTAGTCTGTCTTAATTATCCTTTTCGTGAACGTGTTTCTATCCTACAGCACCCCTTATCAAAGCATACATGCATTGGCAGATCCAATAGGTCTCGCCTAAGTGAGATCTCTTGGCTCCCTCAATGTGTTTCTAGACAAGTTGTGCAACAATGCGACTGCTCTGCAGTATGGCTGAAAAAAAAATATATATATGTACATATATATATATAAAGAGCATTATGATGCACTATTTGCTGTTCTACTTTCAAAAATGCTGCACCACAGCCACGTTTTTTCTAGAACAGGGGTCTACAACCTTTTTTGTAATAAGAGCTACTTATGTTCAGTGAAAATCATCCCGAGCTGCTTCTATTATTCGTGTTGTACGGTGACCACATAAGACCAGATTACATTAGTGGCCATCTTGTGTAAGCAGTGTTCTCCTCAGTGCATCGGGCAGGGTTGGCAGCAGTAATGCAAAAGAGTTTTATTAACTTGGAATATTTCTACAAGGATAATACATACCAGCCCTAGCTGCAATGCCCATGGCACCAAGGTTATAATACGAGCTACGTGATTTATAACTCACATTTATTCTTCAAATATACTTTGGAAGTTCAACCAGAAGAGGATGTGGCCTAACGGCTAGAGCCGTTGACCTCGAAGCTGGGCAACCGGTTCGAGTCTCGGCAGGGAACGCTCAACATCTTGTGATTCTGAGAAAATCACAATCTCCTGTGCCTAACAAAATGAATGTGTCCATCTGTAACGCAACTGGTGCTTATGTAAAGTGCTCCGATACCTTTGGGTCATGTTCGCGCTATATAAAACTCTGTAAAGAAAAAACTTTTCTCGGCTATATCATCTTCAATACACCATTTTTAATTTTGGTATACATATTTTAATTAATCTATGCAAAAGCATCTAGTTTAGTAGGTTGGGTTGCACTTTGGAGAGCTACTTACAGGTTGCTGGAGAGCTACCAGTAGCTCACGAGTTACTCGTGGAGAAGGCTGCTCTAGAACATGGCTTACAAAACATTAACAAAGCCAAATAGTAAAGCTATTTGAAAGTTGCCATTTTTGCACACACCAATATCATAAAACACCTAGAAAAGAACAGTTAAAAAATATCACTGAAAAGTAACATCCTAAACACACGCCTATATTTAATTCATGTCTTTTACAGCAGACAGCACTACTCTTTATTCATCCAAAATAGCATATCAAAATGACACAACAGGTATCATCTGATTCATTATTCCATGAACCACAGAATAATCCATCGTACTTCTCTAAACCCCCATGAACTCACATGCATCAATCATCACATTAAAATTATACAAAAAGCTCATTGGATGGTCTATGCAAGAAGAACAAGAAGGCATGTTGGACAAACCTATAATGCATAACAAGAGAACAGAGAGATACAAAATAAACTCTAAGAGTTTACTTAACATAGGTCAAGCCCACTGTATTAGCAAGGAAAAGTGGAGGCCGCTCATATCTCAGTTAGGGTAAATCTGGGTTAACCCTGCGGGGACTAGGGTGCACATGTAGATACCTGACCAGGGCTGGCTTTTAACACTTGTGGTGCCTAGTGCGACAATGTTTGTTGGCGCCCCCCAATGACCACCCCTGCCACGGATTCCCTCACTACCACCCTTTAACAGTGCCCGTCAGGTCTCCATAACCACTCTCTCTCAGATGCATTTAATACATTTTATAGTGACACTCATACCAGTGTAGGGTGTCAAGAGAACTTTACATCACACACACTACAGAGACAATCAATCATAGGTGTGTAAATCAGTGCATAGGAAATGTTAGATAGAGGACTACAAGGTGTAGGAGTCACATGTCATCCCTACTGGTAGACAGTATAGTTTAATAGTGCTTGGTATGGAGAAGCACAAACTGAATTTAAAACATAACTCAATGGTTATGGGTTCGTTTTAAATAATCAGAATTAATTTCTATCCAAATGAACCCTTTTTTCAACATTAGGATAATGAAACACTAGGGAAAAAATCATAATGCTCTAATCTATACCTTGTGGTTTGCATGCAACTGTTTCATGGCGGTTAATAGCTCACTGTTCTATGTTAAGATTTTCTGTGCGTATACATAGTCAGAATGTCGCCCCCCAAAATGTGTGTACCAAAATACGTATGGTAACATGTAACATGTGTTTCAGATTAATGAACTCTGCTGAATAAGTGCTTACTCCTTCCTCATTTATTTCTCTAGGTAGGTTATGATGCTTCACTGCAGGTCTTCCTTGCTTGTGGATGTAACAAGCTGTGCTTACAACATGTAATGTGACATTTCCCAGTACAATGTTCTATTCAGGGTATATACTTGCTCCTGCTATTTCATCAAGTACACTGCTGTCCCTGTACTGTAGGGATAGTAGTATACTATGCCTGTATTGGGGGTTGTCACACCTGCTTCTGTAACCCTTTTGTGACTTTTTTGTTAAACTTTTACTCAACTTTTATTTTGATTTAGATATTGCTTTACCTTTTGTAGGAGTTATCTCTCCTTAGTTCCTGTATAGTCCACAGTCTATCATCTAATCCTGCGCATGCAATCTGTTCATTGCACTTTAAGTACCTTGTTATGTATTTACGGCCTTGTTTTCTTTTGTTCCATTTGCAAAACCCAATAAAACCCTTTGAAATTAAAAGGACTTTAATTTATAAACTGCAAGTAACAAAAGGATCTCTTAGACAAAAGCAGTAACCCACTGACCTATTTATATTGTATGTGTGGACCTGGCCCTTTTGCAGGGTTATACCAAAACGTTTTGCCTTCCTCCTGTATTTTTTCTGACCGGTTGTTGTTGGTTTTATGACTCTTTTATGACTCTGGGCACTTTACCACTGCTGATCAGTGCTATAGTGTATGTGCTCTCTGTAAACCTGGTAAGATTGGTCTACACCTGTTTGGCATATTTGATTTACTTGTAAGTCCCTTGTCCAGTGGTATCCTATACCCAGGGCCTGTAAATTAAATGGTAATAGTAGGTCTGCAGTACTGCTTGCGCCACCCACAAAAGTAGCCTTTCAAATCTGTCTCAGGCATCTGCCACCGCAGGGCCTGCGTGCGCAATTTACTCCCACTGTGGAGAGGCATTTAAAGTGGAAGGGGGATGGGAGCACACTGCTACCTCCCAGCACAGTTCGCCCCTTTGCATCCTGGAACATGCAGTTCAATTTAAATACTTACTTGAAATTTTGCAGTGTGTCTCACCAAAGTTGGTGCAGGTTAGTGCGGTTAATCTCTAGACACATGTGTTTCTGGATTTCATCCTTCTTCAGTGGAGATAAAACGAAATTCTTCTGGGGTTTGCTGAGAAAGCTGCCACAATCCTCTCAGGTCTCTGTACCTCTCCCTGGCGCACAGGTGCCTCCCATGAGCTCGTCAGCCCAGTGGCTCAAGGGAGCCTTTTTGAAACAGAAGGGGGATGGGAGCACACTGCTACCTCTGAGGTTCTGTAGCGATCCGAACCCGTGAAATCGGTATCGTAGTACTGACACGATTTTGGTACCAATGAACCGCAAATGATCCATTACATACATGACAGTGTTTTCGCTACGCAACTAGCATGAATTCACTGAGAAATAGGGCATTCTGTTGTAAAGTCATGGCATCCATTTTAGTTACGGCATCCATTTTGTTTCTTGCCCTCACATAGTCAATGAACGGGCAATGACCCCGACAGAGTCACCTTGTTAAGGACACGTAAGCTCGAGCCCCGAGAAAGGCTGACGCTGCATGACTAGGCAGAATCAAGCTGCCTCCCTTGCCTGAGGCCAGTCCTGCTATACTGGTTCTCGTGTCCGTTGTCCTGACTGAAAGGCCGAAGACGGTAGCCATGCCCGTTTATGATCCATAAACACCTCTTATTCTACTTTTCAATCCTTTGCATCTGGCTCTGCTCCTCTCCTTCTGGGCTTTTACAATGGGGAGGTTACGATTTTTATGATGGGGAGGATCGGGTAAAGAATGGAAAACTGACAAGGGGACCTGATCGAATACCGAAAACCTACGACTAATTATTGTTTGATGTCTATTTACTGTTTATTTGGGATACCGGGTTGGGCATGAGAAATATTCATGTAATGTCGCCTAAAGACATTTTTCGTGTATTTAAGGAACAACCCACTTAATGCAATTCGAACAGTCTCGTAGATTCTGCCTCTGTGTGGTTCCTATGACTTCTGTGTCCCTGCAGTAAGTAAACCTTGGTCTTTGACGCCACCATCGAGAAGCCCGTGTCTCTGTTTATTTGTGCACCGAGACAGGAGGAACTCAGAGGTCTTTGGGTGTTGTTTCCCTGACACCTCTGGACATTTAAAAGTCCAGAACATCAAACCGGTCCAAAGCCTGAAAAGTTCGAGAAGTTTCGTGTGAAGATTCCGGAGGGAGGTACCCCGCTTCATCGATCCCTGCATGTCGTAAAAGTGGCCCGACGATCTCTTCCACGAGGGTTCCCGTTCCCAGACGGCTACAGAGGACCGCTGCCCTGACTGTCGCCCTGTCTTGGACCCGAGGTGCAGACCTTAGTACGGCGAGACGTAGACGGGTTCTCCTTGGTGACGTCTTCCACATTTCAGTTAAGTATTAAGTGGGTTACGCTCAGTTTGGTAGTTCTTTGTTGCTCTGGTTTAATTCGTAGATTATCATTGGTTGCTCTTGTTTAGATAATCTTTGTTTTGGTAATAGTTCATTTTGGTAGGCCTAAGTTCTTTGCGCATTTTGGTTGGAATTGGTCTTTGTTTGTCATGACTACCAGTAGTAATTATTTCCTGTCCTGGTTACGTTGCAACGGGGATTCCCGGTTGGAGGGTTCGTGTTCGGTTCCTCCGATTGGAACTCCTACATATGAGCTCTATTGTAAACATGGTGTGGGTCCTATTACGTATAATGAAGTATGGGTCCGTTATACTAGAAAAGATGGTGTCCTTAGTTGGCCACCGCATGGTAGCTTCGAAACCGAAATTCTAGACAATCTAGAAATGAAGTTGTTTAAGAGAAAAGCCCGGCCGGCAATGTTTGATTCTTTTCGCGTGTGGCGCAAAGAAGCCAAACAGAGAGAAATTAGGAAGACGAAGAAAGAACAGAAAGAGAAAGGGTTGACTTTAATGGAGCCTGCTAGGCAGCTGCATGTCAACGAGACTGAGAAAGCAATGGAGATGGCGAATAGAAAATATAATTTGGCAATTGATAAATGTTACCCTGTACTGCCATCTTGTCCTACTAAGCCGATGGAGGATCATGAAAAGGATCCTCTGTTGTCTTACCTGTTGAATTCACCTCCACCGTATGCACAGGGTATTACAGTACTACAGTTACTACCTGTTGTACAGCCAGCTGCTGGTCAGCCTGGAGTAGTTGCTCCACTTCCTTTGATTATAGCTCCTGTCCTTCCCGTGGTTAATGTTTCTTCGGCACCCCCTCTTCCTGGGTCGCCTGTTCTGCCTTTGCCTATCGTTACGCAAACTGCTTTACCTGCTACTCCCACCCTTACTATTTCATCTGCTCCAGCTGCCCTATCCCCGAACCCTATGGACATTCTGACTCCGCTTTCCGTTCGTCGGAAAATAACCGACTCTGTAACTAATATCTTAACTCCTCTCTACAGGTCTTTAATTGGGACCCCCGTTTCTGACTCAATACAGAGACGTAGCCAGCTTCCTGGTCCTCAGGAACGAGACATGTTAGATTCGACAGCTCTTAGGTGGATGTCGAAAGCTGTGAAGTATGATGCACAAAGAGTGTTAGATACTTTTATGCAATGGAATGAACCAACTCAACGTTATGTTTTTGAAGTGATGTGTTCTCTTGTGCGTGAAGAATGGGAAGATGATGACTTAGATTCTGTCCCCTCTGATCTGATAAATATTCAACAGAAGTTCGCCGCAGGAATGGTGATAGGTTCAGGAGTAAGGGGAGCGATAGAACTGATTTTAGCTTATAGGGATGATTCCCCTCTTCGAGCGACAAGGGACCCTGATGGTTCACCGACTACTAGGAAAAGACGAGGTCAATATCCGATGAGGGAAGTTCCACCGATATGGCGTGATGCAGTTCAAGCTGATGCGGCTAATGGTATTGCAGCTGCCCCGGCACAATTCCAGAGAGTGTGGATACACATCCCTTGGAATCGGGCCGAAGTATTAGCAGTAAAACAGGCATTGCCAGACCCACGTAAAAATCCTGCTGGTTATTACAAAGAGTTAACGCAGACAGTTCAAGCGTGCGTCATGAATTTGGCAGACATTGAAATGTTATTTGGAAATGTAGTGCCACAGCCTATATGGGCCAAGATTCGGCAAGAGAACCACCCAGTCGCCTTAGGAGGTGATTGGCCAGCTATTGTAGCAGCAGATGCGCAACAAGTTGGCGGTGCTAAACCTGAACCTCTGATTGCTGCCCTACCTGGCAGAATGATTATTCTGATGAAAACGCTGATGCCAGCGTTACGAGTTAATTGGGATAAACTATCGGCATGCAAGCAAAAGAAGGACGAAAGCGTCTCTGACTTTTTCACTAGATTTGAAGAGACCTTCGTAGACCACAGTGGACAAGATATGAGTACTGAGGGAGGCCAGAGATTGTTTGTCGACAAGTTTGTGTTTAATTTATTACCCGAACTTAGTAACAAGTTAAAGGATTCTGAAAGTGCATGGGCAGTGTCGACGACAGCACAGATACTTGCAACTGCTCAGTATTACGAGAATAGAGAGAAGGAAGAGAAGGAAAAGTCAGAAAAGAAAACAAAAGATTTAAAGACTAAAGTTCTTTTGCAACAGGCGTATCCGCCTCGCTCGAATCAGTCAGATTCACAGCAGCGACCCCAGTTTCAGCAACAACCACAATTCCAGCAAGGGACGTCCCAAAGATTTAATTATGTTTTTTCCCGACAACAGTTAGCATGGAATCAGTGTGCCTATTGTAAAAAGGAGGGCCATTATAAGAATGAGTGTCCGGTACTGCACGCACAGACTAGTGGTGTCCCGGCTCAGAGAGGTAATGTTGGGTTTATGCAAACTCCTAGGGGTAGAGGACGTGGTACAATGACACCACAGGCTGATCGCCAATCGAATTATTTCGATCAGCGAAATGCACAATCTGCGCAAGCAGGTATATCTCCACAGTATCATGTTGAAGATTATTATGATCATAATGAAGAGATTCAGAGAGGCAAGTACTAGGACAGCCACAGGCAAAGAGAGGGAGTAGTATCAGTTCCAGTTGATCAGAGTGGACCTTATGTCGCAGTAGTTACATCAGGCGTGGTCGAACCGTTTCTGTTGGATACTGGTGCGGCAAAAAGTTCAATTATGCATGCGAAACTCCCTGGCGCACCTTTGTCTGGCTTAACGAACACTTCAGTAGGTTTCTCAGGCGCCCCTGTTCACAATCCTGTTTCTAGTCCTTTATCAATTTCTGTTGGGCCATGCGAACTAGAAGCACCCCTTATTCTAACAACCGGTTGTAATGAGAATCTGCTTGGTTTAGATCTGTTGAAACGCCTACATGCGACACTGTACTGTTCTCCTTCGGGAGTACAGCTCACATTAGGCAAAAGAGTAATCTCTCCAATGTATATGTCGATGGATAAGCTCCCACCGGAGCTGCGTTCTCTCCCTGATACTCTTTGGGCAACTGGTCCTAACGATGTAGGACTCTTGGAAATTCCCCCTTATGTGGTAAGTCTGAAAGCGAATGCTAAATTCCCACGAATCCCACAGTATCGGATTTCGAATGAAGGGGAACGTGCACTCTTGCTGATTGTGAAAGACTTGATACAGAAAGATGTGATTGAGGAAACTAGAGGAAATATCTGCAATAGTCCTGTTCTACCGATTTTGAAACGTACTGACCCTTCCAAACCTCCAATCTACCGGTTTGTGATTGACCTCAGAGAAGTTAACAAAATAGTGATTCCACAGTTTCCTGTGGTACCAGATATCACTGCATTATTAACGTTGATTCCTGCCTCAGCCTCATGGTTTACAGTTATCGACTGCCGAGGAAAGTAGAGACATTTTTGGTTTCTCCTTAGGAGGTCGCAGTTTCAGGTTCAAACGCGCTCCACAAGGTTATTGTGAGAGCCCTTCAATTTACAGCCAAGCATTGAAGAGTCAATTAGATGCTCTTGTACTTCCTCCTGGTGTTGCTCTGATCCAATATGTAGACGATCTTTTACTGGCTGCTGATGCCAAGGAAACTTGCAAAGCAGCTACAATTTCTCTATTACGTCATTTGTCAGACTTACATCACAAGGTGTCACCTTCTAAACTGCAATATTGTTGCCAAGAAGTGACCTACTTAGGTCATCTTTTGTCAAAGGAGGGAAGAAAGTTGACCCCAGAGAGAATCAAAGCAATTTCGCAGATGACTGTACCAAGCACACAGAGAGAAGTGCGTGCGTTTTTGGGTATTACGTCATACTGTAGGCAATGGATCCCAAATTTTTCTCTCATGGCAAAACCATTGGTAGACCTGACTGGAAAAGGTGTTCCGAGCCCTTTGCCATGGTCTGACGAATGCCAACAGAGCTTCTCTGACTTACGTGATGCGCTGTGTTCAGCTCCTGTGTTGGGTACTCCTGACTACAGTAAGCCGTTTACACTATATGTCCATGAAATAGAAGGTTGTGCGTTGAGTGTATTAACGCAACAATTTGGTGACAAACAGCGACCTTGCGCATATTTCTCATCCACATTAGATCCGGTAGCCAGAGCATTGCCAAGTTGTTTGAGAGCTACAGCAGCAGCTGCAGTGTCTATTCGACAGTCTGCTGGACTAGTCATGAACAACATGTTAGTAGTCATGGTTCCGCATGCTGTGGATACACTCATGAATCGAACGAAAACTCAGCACCTCACCAGTGCTAGACTATCAGGCTACGAGCTGACGCTTTTGGCAAACCACATTCAGATTAAGCGATGCAACATATTGAATCCAGCAACGCTGTTGCCGTCTACTCAGGAGTCGAGTGATTCAGAGCCCCATGATTGCTGTTTTAGAACTGAGGAAGAGACAAAAGGTCGGATTGATTTGAAAAATACTCCGTTACTAGATCCAGACGGCACCTTATATGTTGATGGGTCGTGTTTTAAACTACAGAATGGTGATGTGACGGCCGCGTATGCAGTTACGACTTTGAGTACGATTGTTGAGACTGCAAGAGTAAGTCAGAATTCTGCCCAAGCTGCAGAATTAATTGCATTAACAAGAGCGTGTGTTTTAGCTGAGGGAAAGAGAGTGAATGTGTTTACTGATAGCCAATACGCCTTCGGCGTAGCACATAGCTTTGGACGTCTCTGGAAAGAAAGAGGTTTTCTCACGTCCCATGGAACTAAGATCCAACATGGACAGTTAGTCAGCGATCTATTGGAATCCCTGACCCTACCGAATGAAGTTGCGATTGTGAAGTGCAGTGCACATCGAAAGATTACGGATGATGTTGGCCGTGGGAATGCGTTTGCTGATGAGGTCGCTAAAGAAACGGCCAAGAACATGACGAGCCGAATGTACGTTGCAACGTCTGCAAGATGGATTGCTGAATCAGGAATGTGTGAGAATACGATTGAAAGTGTGAAAGCAATCCAGAATGAAGCAACTGAAAATGAGAAGAATGAATGGAAGGAGAAAACGGGTAAAATGGATTCAAGTGGATGTTGGGTTGATTTGTCTGAACAGCAGCGTTGGATGTTACCTGATGCGTATGTGCTCGCAGTAGTCACGATGGCGCATGGAGCAGCGCACATCAGTTCGAAAGGGATCTGTAAAATTTTAGCTCCAGTATGGAAGAACGATGGAATTACTAAGTGTGCGGAAAGAGTGGTGAAAAACTGCATGATATGCCTGATGCATAATCCTGGCAAGGGAACCCCAACCCCAACTGGTCATTTTGCTCCCCCTTCTTGTCCCTTTGAAGTGATTCAGTTGGATTTCATCCACATGGATAGGTGTAACAATCTTAAATACATCCTAGTGGTAGTCTGTGCCTTTTCAAGATGGATTGAGGCATATCCGTTAAAGGACAACACTGCTATGTCCACTGCCAAAATCCTCCTTAAAGAGTACTTCCCCAGGTATGGTATGCCACGGATTGTTTGGTCGGACAATGGAAGTGAGTTTGTAGGGAAAGTTATGAAGAGTGTGTGTACGGGTTTAGGTATTACCCAAAAATTTCACAGTGCGAATCACCCGCAGTCAGCGGGTTTGGTTGAAGGGTACAATGGCACTCTGAAACTAAAACTTGCCAAAATTCAAGCTTCCACTGGTCTATCTTGGCCAGATGCACTGCCTTTAGCTCTATTGTCCACCAGAGCGACTGTACACTCTCGAGTAGGGCTTAGCCCATATGAAATTGTGTTCGGTCGTCCTGCTAATGTTTGGGGAGTCCCTAGGCCAAAGGAATTCAAACAGATTGAATACCCAATGTTGATTGATTATCTTTATGACCTGACTGCTAAATTAAGCCTTATTCATCAACAGGTATTTGAATCCTTGCCTAAACTGCCAGAGAGTCCAGGCCACACGTTGAAACCAGGCGACCAAGTTGTAGTACGGAACTTTGAACGAACTCGGAACCTCCAGCCAAGATTCGTGGGTCCGTTCCAGGTACTCCTCACAACAAGAACTGCTGTACGCCTAGCTGGAAGGAAGAATTGGGTGCACGCTAGCCATACGAAGCGTGTCCCTCTCCCACTCCCCTATGATAACTGGGTTAGACAGGGATTTGGCATATCCGAGACAGAACCTGTTCCTAGGCACATCCCTTTCAGTGATGCAGAGTATATAACGGACCACCCACGAACTGAAACACAGAACTTTGACACCTCAGCAGGAACCGCTCCTTTGAATCCTGGACCGAGTATCGTACAAAGTGAACATTTGTCACCTGTGGAGTCGAACATTTCCGCACCTGTAGACCAGCTATTTCAAGACAAGATCAGTAAAGTACAGATATAATCTACGTTCTCATGTTATGAACTAATAACATTGCATAATTACCTTTCTGTTTGAAAACTGTTTTGATCTTACTGCATTCCATTCAGTCAGGAAGTTTGCTCAAATTTTTATCTTTTTGTTTTTATTGTTTCTCTCACCTTGCCGTCTGGGTTACCGTAGGGTCGTAACGTGTGCCTTGTTTTAATTTGCAGGGAATCAGACATAAGGTCGGTTTCTTCTGTCTATCTTGGGAACTCCCAGGGTAAACAGAGGCAAGTTTTTAACAGGTACAAACCATCCGTTGCGAACGGTTGTAGAAGATGGAGCTTCCTGAACTGCGACGGGTTAATGTCATAAATGTGCACAAGACAAAGCTATATGACATATTATATAGCAAATGTTTTCTAATGCAATGTACTCTGACACTTCTAATTGTTTTGATAACTTTGGTAGGCGGAATTATTTTTGGTATTCAGTTGATCTTTACACCTGTTACATCTACAGTATCTCCCCATGTTCCTGTTTCTCCGACTGTTGTTTCTCTTCACTCTTTCCATCCTTTTCCTGCCCACGAGCAAGCTCGACGCTCTGAGTTTATAAATAACACTTTCATTCAGCTCTTGCACCAACATCAACTAGTAGTTAACACAACAAACTGCTGGGTGTGTGGCTTGATACCACATACCATGGACAAGGGCATCCCTTATCTGGTTCTGCCCTTTAGTTATAATGGATCATTCTGGGCATTTCAGACCATGTTCGCTTATGCCCTAGAGACCTATCCTCCACGACCTCCGCGTTCCACTCGGTAGAACTCTGCTAATAGAGCCTTGGTAAAAGGAATCACTGACATGGTTAGAGATGTCAATAACACTCCGTTCATTCCCAAGGATGAATTGCGAGTTTACATGGGTTGGAATGTTACGGAATATGGTATTACTCTGGGTGAGAACAAACGTAAAAGCTCAACTCCGATCTGGGTCGTACCCCACCAAGGTCAGGTCTGTTTGCAAGGAAATGGGAGGAATCCGAAAGCTCGACTAGGGAAGAGTGACTGTATCGAAACATATGTTTTCCCGTCACAGTCTTCCCCTGCATTCTTAGCTGCTAAGGGTACCTATTTTGTTTGCCAAGACAGAGCATACACATGGCTGCCTGCTGACTTCTCAGGCTCATGTTATATCGCTCAACTGCTACCTCCGACATACACTGCTGCACCGGACTATCACAAAACTAGAGTTGTGAGAGGTGTTTTCAGTAAAGAAGATACTGCTGGCCAAGAAGCAGGAGACTTCTTCAAAGGTTTCCTTCCGTTCTGGGGGCCTATGGCCAACAGTAGAAACTTACGTCAACTAACACGGGTAGTTGAATCCACTATCACCGAAACTGCGGGTGCCCTTAGTAACCTGACAGCTGAGCTTCAAGCGGATCGCCTCATGACGTTACAGAACCGTATGGTTCTTGATGTGTTACTTGCAGATCGAGGTGGAGTGTGTAAAATGATCCAATCGAGTTGCTGTGTTTTTATCCCAGATAATGCACCAACAGTATACAAGGCCATCTCTAAGTCACACAAAATCTCTGACTCTATTCATGTAGAGGAAGGTGACTGGTCATTAATGGGATGGTTCTGGAGCCTGTTGTCTGCGTGGGGATGGAAGGTTGTTGCATTGGTATTTTTATTTTCGTGCTGTCTCATTGTTCAGTGTGGTCCTGCCTTATGTAATCTCTGCATTTCAACATGCGTAAGAAGACCACCTTATTTTAGAGATACGCCACGGGATAGAGTAATGCTTCAACAACATATCAGTGACCTGATGAACATAGAAATGGACTCTGACATAGAGTAAGTTATTGCCTATGTAAGGGCAAAAGGACGGTCTGAGGTTCTGTAGCGATCCGAACCCGTGAAATCGGTATCGAAGTACTGACACGATTTTGGTACCAATGAACCGCAAATGATCCATTACATACATGACAGTGTTTTCGCTACGCAACTAGCATGAATTCACTGAGAAATAGGGCATTCTGTTGTAAAGTCATGGCATCCATTTTAGTTACGGCATCCATTTTGTTTCTTGCCCTCACATAGTCCATGAACGGGCAATGACCCCGACAGAGTCACCTTGTTAAGGACACGTAAGCTCGAGCCCCGAGAAAGGCTGACGCTGCATGACTAGGCAGAATCAAGCTGCCTCCCTTGCCTGAGGCCAGTCCTGCTATACTGGTTCTCGTGTCCGTTGTCCTGACTGAAAGGCCGAAGACGGTAGCCATGCCCGTTTATGATCCATAAACACCTCTTATCCTACTTTTCAATCCTTTGCATCTGGCTCTGCTCCTCTCCTTCTGGACTTTTACAATGGGGAGGTTACGATTTTTATGATGGGGAGGATCGGGTAAAGAATGGAAAACTGACAAGGGGACCTGATCGAATACCGAAAACCTATGACTAATTATTGTTTGATGTCTATTTACTGTTTATTTGGGATACCGGGTAGGGCATGAGAAATATTCATGTAATGTCGCCTAAAGACATTTTTCGTGTATTTAAGGAACAACCCACTTAATGCAATTCGAACAGTCTCGTAGATTCTGCCTCTGTGTGGTTCCTATGACTTCTGTGTCCCTGCAGTAAATAAACCTTGGTCTTTGACGCCACCATCGAGAAGCCCGTGTCTCTGTTTATTTGTGCACCGAGACAGGAGGAACTCAGGGGTCTTTGGGTGTTGTTTCCCTGACACCTCTGGACTTTTAAAAGTCCAGAACCTCACCTCCCAGCACAGTTCGCCCCTTTGCATCCTGGTACATGCAGTTCAATTTAAATGCTTACTTGAAATTTTGCAGAGTGTCTCACCAAAGTTGGTGCAGGTTAGTGCTGTTAATCTCTAGACACATGTGTTTCTGGATTCCATCCTTCTTCAGTAGAGATAAAACGAAATTCTTCTGGGGTTTGCTGAGAAAGCTGCCACAATCCTCTCAGGTCTCTGTACCTCTCCCTGGCGCACAGGTGCCTCCCATGAGCTCATCAGCCCAGTGGCTCAAGGGAGCCTTTTTGAAACAGAAGGGGGATGGGAGCACACTGCTACCTCCCAGCATAGTTCGCCCCTTTGCATCCTGGTACAAGCAGTTCAATTTAAATGCTTACTTGAAATTTTGCAGAGTGTCTCACCAAAGTGGCAGCTTTCTCAGCAAACCCCAGAAGAATTTCGTTTTATCTCTACTGAAGAAGGATGAAATCCAGAAACACATGTGTCTAGAGATTAACAGCACTAACCTGCACCAACTTTGGTGAGACACTCTGCAAAATTTCAAGTAAGCATTTAAATTGAACTGCATGGACCAGGATGCAAAGGGGCGAACTCTGCTGGGAGGTAGCAGTGTGCTCCCATCCCCTTCTGTTTCAAAAAGGCATTTAAAGTGTTTGCCAAGTCTGAAACTCCCCTTTACTACATATAGGTAAACCCTAAGGTAGGTCCTAGGTAGCCCTATGGGCAAGGCGCTGTGTAGGTAAAAGGTAGTACATGTGCCTTTGTTGTGGGGCATGTCCTGATAGTGCCAAACAGCCTATTTGGTTTCTCACTGCTATGAGGCTGCTCCTCTCATAGGTTTGCATTGGGAATTCCCTGATATATGTGTTTCAGTGGTAATTTCTAATCTGGAAGGAGTAGCATTGCCAAGTTTGGTATGTTTGGAATGGTGGTTATAAATCCTGCTTCTTGGTGAAAGCGGATTTTATATTACTATTTTAGAAATGCCACTTTTAGACGTGGGCATTTCTGTATGCTTATGACTCTTTATGCTTTGCAGCCTGTCTCCAGTCAATGTCAGGCTTAGACCGACAGGGACCTGTTTGTGCATTTACTCTAGACGGACACACAAAGGGAGCGGAGGTGTGACCTGCATATCCTGATGGCCCATCACCAGGCTGATTAGCCTTCCTGAGCTAGAGTGCAGGGAGGACTTGTCACCTGCACCTAAATAGGGCTGGGCCTGCCTGTAGTGCGTCTGGAGCCAGGGCTGGGGATTGAATGGGGGTGTTGTGCATTTTCAAAGTTTGTTTGAAGTTACCCCCAGAACAAAGACTTTGTGAGTATAAGTACAGGGGCTGTGACCCCATGATTTTAGACACTGTGTGGGAATTGTAACCAGACGAGGCTGGCTATACATGCTGCACCAGAAGGAATTGTTATGGTGCCAGGAGGAGCCATTATTGGACTGGATTGCTTATTGTGCTGACCTGTGGCCTGCTAGGTCACAAGGAGGATCTGCCACTTTACTCAAGGGCCCTTATATGCTGGCCTGCTGCCTACCTTCCTGCTTGGTGTCCCCAGTGTTCTCCAGGGGTTTGTGGGCTTGTCTCCCCCTTCCCCTATTCTGGTGAGGGGTTCTGAAGTGCAAGTTTACCAAAGGCCATAGGACTAGTGAGTCCGGCCTGCGTCAGCTACTTGCCTCACCCCCGTGCAGTGGGAATCCCAGCGTTCTAAAGGATTCCTTTCCTCTTGGCAAGATTTCTGACAGTTAGTGGAGCATGTGGTGAGCGCTACATTGAGCAAATCAACTTTGTTTAGAAACTGGTGTGTGGAGGGTGCTTGCATCAAATCAAGCAGTCCA
The DNA here is from genome assembly GCF_964204655.1 of Triturus cristatus. Lineage (NCBI taxonomy): Eukaryota > Metazoa > Chordata > Amphibia > Caudata > Salamandridae > Triturus > Triturus cristatus. Next base: position 84,585,924 of record NC_140592.1, read on the forward strand.
CTCTGATCTGCACTCTTCTGGGACCTGTGCTTGCCTACAACGCGGCCCCCCCCTCCCAGGGGAACCGCGACGTGCACCGCAGATCCCCAGCCTCTGTTGAGGGCCAGCTCGGATCGAGGCCACAGATCCTGTGGGGTCACGGAGGTGCCGCAGCACTGCGAGAAGACTGAGGCACGGCCCCCACATCGCTGTGGTGACCTGGGGCTCCCCTGTGATGTCAGCTTCATTTGCCAGTGGGGAGGAGTGACAGAGAGCCGTGTTGGAGGCACTCCCTAGCTGCTGACAGCGGACCGCTACCAAAGGAAGGTGGGAAGCCATGTGAGGATTCCCCCTGTCGCCCTACAGTGTATTAGCATTGGCTGTGGTCTGGGAGGCCAGAGAGGGCTCGTCGACTGTTCCTTTCTGTGGATTGCTGTATTCACCATAGTAGACATACAGCTGCTTCTGCTCCCTAAGTGGAAGACCGATTACTGCATAACCCTAATAGTAACACAGAAAAGCTGTGACCTAGAAGATCTCGCGAATGTGGCAGATGTTGAGATTCGCCCGCGGGGTATTACAGATCACTCCCCCGTACTGTCAACCTATACGCGTCACCATAAAGCGCAGAGGCGTGTTTACCCGGTGTATCCGGGATATTTACAAATCCCTAAGATATCAGAAGACGTAGTCGCAACAACACGGCATTACTTCCAGGAGAATGCTTCCTCAGTCAAGTCCCCGGGTATTCTTTGGGAAGCATATAAAACGGTGATTCGTGGTCAGATCATTTCCTCGGTTGCGGGGCATAAGAGGGCGGCGCAAGCTGAATTAGACAACATCGAATCGGACCTACGAGCTGCTACGGAGCAGCACTCACAGAATCCGTCCTTAGCGACATCACAGGCACTGCATGCTAAACAGTGTGAATTTAGGGACCACCAGTGTGAGACGACTAGGCCACGAATCCAAGCCACGCGCCACACAGTATATGAACTGGGTGATAAGGCTAATAAACTCCTAGCCTGGCTCGATAAAAAGGAACGTGCACAGAGAACGATAGCACGGCTACAGACGCCAGGTGGCTCATTGGTGGATGCGCCAGAGGAGATAGTGACCACGTTAGCCGGGCATTTTAAGCAGGTCTACGCATCGCAGACGACTATAGACACAACAGAGGCGCAGGCATACATCAAGGACATTAAGTTGCCCAGATTATCCCTAGAAGAAGCCCTCCTCCTGGAAGCTGACCTAACAGTCGAAGAAGTGTAGTTGGCCATAGGTTCCCTACAATCGGGTAAGGCAGCGGGTCCTAATGGTTTGCCCGAACTATATAAGAAGACAGCCGCAGTGACGGCCCCTTTTCTTTTGAATATGTATCTCGGAAGCCTGGCGGCGGGGGAGCTTCCCAGAGATCAACGAACAGCCACCATTGTGACGATCCCAAAGCCGGGAAAACCTCCTGAGGAGTGCTCCTCTTACCGTCTGATTTCATTAATTAACGCGGAAGCTAAAATATTGGCCAAGCTGTTGGCAGCACGGTTGACCCCTCACCTGGCAACCCTAATACATCCGGATTAGTCTGGATTCATGCCAAATAGGAGCACAGCTTTGAACTTGCGGCGGTTGCAGGGAGTGATGGCGCGCGTGTCCCACATTCAGGAACCAGCAGCCATCCTCTCTTGACGCGCGAATGGCATTTGATATGGTAGAGTGGCCGTATCTTTTTGCAGTCCTCAGGCATTTTGGCTTTGGCCCCAACTTCTGTGCGTGGATAAAGATGCTCTATACTAAACCTATAGCACATGTGGCTGTCAATGGTCACATCTCAGGAGACTTCCCACTGGCGAGGGGAACGCGCCAGGGATGTCCGCTGTCTCCGCTGCTCTTCGCATTAGTGTTGGAGCCGCTGGCGGCATGGATCAGATGGGAACCGATGATTCGTGGACTTAGATGGGCGCCACACTGGGAGGACCGCATATCCCTCTATGCGGATGATGTCCTGTTATATCTGGCATCCCCCGAACGCTCTTAAATATTTGCGAAGTATTCGGGAGAGTGTCGGGGTACTCAATTAACTGGTCCAAATCGGTCCTGTTTGTGTTGCATGGCCCGACGCCGCTGCTCCCGGGGAATTGCCAGTTGCAGGTCGCAGAGACGACCTTCAAATATTTAGGTATTCATATTACATCTACACCTGAAGAATTCGTGCAGCGCAATCTTAGACCTCTCATGGAGCGGTTTCAGCAAGACGCGTTAGTGTGGCGCGGTCTGCCGTTATCAATGCTGGGGAGACCGGCACTTTTTGAAATGTTGGCACTCCCACGGTTCTTGTATGCTTTGGAGAACACCCCGTTTCCAGTAACGCTAAGCTATTTTAAAACAATTGCGTCTGAAGTTTCGGGGCTGATCTGGGGGAATAAACCGGCGCACATTGGACAGGAAAAGTTGGTCCGAGGCTGGTATGACCGGGGTATAGCCCTCCGGAATATACAATTGTATTACTGGGCGGCCCAATTGAAAGTTATTAATAGCTGGCTGCACGCTCCTCATAATGATCCAGCGTTTCAGGCGGATAGGCAGGGCCTAGGAGAAGAGGGGGTCATGGCCGTGCTGTATAATAGAGCAAAATCCAAACAGTTGATTGGGCCAACAGCAAACACGGTTCGTATATGGTACGAGGCACATGCCAGGTTAGGTTGGAGAAGGGTTATTACGCAAATGACACCGCTCTGGACATCTCGGCGTCTTGGGCGGCTGAAGAATAGTAAAGGCTTTGATAAATGGGATGTGATAGGCATATCCACGGTGGGGGATTTCTGGAAACAGGGCGCGCTAATACCGTTTGAACACTTGCAGGCCAAGTACAAACTTGCTGTGTCGGAATTATATAGATATATGCACGTGAGACACGCGCTACAGGCAACAATACCCGCAGGTACCATCCTGGCTGAGGCCACACCCTTGGAGGATAGATTACTAACTGAATATATGCATAAAAGGGCCACCTCATTCACCTATCGTAAGCTTGTGAACAATTTGCCGGACCCTATGGTGGCACCTAAACGGAAATGGGTCGTAGACCTGGGAGAGCTGGATGATGGTGAGTGGCAGGAGGCGCTCTCATCCCCTCGGGAGGTGGCCATACCGGCACGCCTGCGGCTGATACAATTGAAAGTACTTCATCGTACATATTATACTAGAGTGACCCTCTCTAAAATAGGAATGGCAGCACACCAATTTTGTCTGAGGGATTGTGGGGAGGAGGGCACCTTCTATCACACGATATGGGAATGTCCGAAAATTAGGGCATATTGGATCAAGATAATGAGGACTATGTCACAAACCGTGGCGGAATCAGTGCTTCCAGAACCAAAACATATGGGAGACGACTGATCTAACCCACCCAGCGCAGGACTGGGTAACGATGGGAAACGTGGTTGCTAAAAGGAATATTGCACGGAGGTGGGGATCGACTGAGGGACCTACACTGCGAGACTGGTGTAAGGACATGGATGAAGCCATGGTAGCAGAAAGGGCGGTGTATGTGCATCGAGGGTGCCCCCAGAAATGGGCAAGAGTCTGGGGATACTGGAATAAATTCAGAGGGAATATTTGTGACCCACCAGACTTAGATAATGTACAAAGGTCAGATTAGAGATGTTGGAGGACAGGGGATGGGGGAGGTAGGAGGGACTGTTGCCGGAAGTGCACTGGAGTTGTGTCCACGTAATGCTTTCATACAGATAAAAATGTATTGGTGTGGCCAGGATATCGAGCTGTACAGATCATGTGTATTGTAGATGCCCTGTTTTTAATAAAAATAATTTTAAAAAAATTTAAAAAAAAAGAAAAGCTGTGACCTACAGCTTTAGGGTGAGATTGTCAGTACTAATGTGTATATGGTGATTCATGTGTTTTTTTGGTATAATCAAACTTCTTCATATTCATGTCTGAATGTTATGGTATGTTTTTACCTTGCAAGGACAGGATAACCAGTATTATTTCAGAATGTACATTATATGCCTAGTTGGCAAAGTAATTATTGATTTATGTGGTTGTGGTCTATGTGTTATATACAATATATGAGATATGTTTCCTATAATGTTGTGTGGAGTCTCTTTTGTGGTGTGTTTAGAGTGTCTCTGGTGTGGGGGTGTGTGTGTTGCGCAAACACTTTACACATTGCCTCGGGGATGGGCTGGACTGCTCTGCCAAGCTACCAAGGGGGTATCTTGGGCATGTAACTCCCTTACCCTGACTAGAGTGGTGGGTTCTGCCTGGCGTGGGTGAATATGCTAGCTAACCACACACCCCATTTCCAACAATATGCACTTTGTGATCTGCATGGTACACGTTGTTTGCAGCAGGCATATTAACCCACAGTGCTACCTTACCAAGAGTCAAAACTTCCACTAGACAAACCTCCAAACTCTCTCTAGGAAGAACATTAATCACCCGAGTTATCCTGACATTTTTATTGTTGCCTGAAAATTGCTGGAGGCTAGGAATGCAGCAGCAGGTGCTTTTCAAACCATAATATGCTTGCAAACATGACGCCCCCACCCGAAGTCAGCGCCTGGTGCTGTCGCACCTCCCTAGAGCAGGCCATGTACCTATGAAGGAATGGTCTGTTACTTGGGGTCAATCTGAAACCTGTGGTGCACGGGGTGGTTACTGATTCCTCTTGTCGAGAAAATCTGCTGGTGGTTTAGCAAACCTCATGTAATTGTTCTTCTGCTGGGCCCAGAGCTTGGCAATTAGGACAACAAACACAAAGATGTCTCTATAGGTAATAAGACCAGTTATATAATTCATTAGGTGATCTGAACAAAATAAATAGCAAGATAAGCACAAAAAAGTGTAAACTAATGTTTTATCCTAATAAGGCTGATTCTCTCTTCTCCCCGTCTTAAACATACACAAAAGTGCATCACGTTCCTGGACTCCTCAAAAGTTACTTTGTCTTCCCATTTTAACCTAGAAAAATTCATACACTGGTGTTTTCATCTATCCCGAAGATGTGGAGGCATCACTTTACTCTGCTCTGCAGCCAAAGGCACGGGGGAAGAGCCGCATACAAACAGAAGTGCACCATTTAGTGTTCTTATTTTGACCATGTATGCCAGCCTTTTCCATTACAATGCAGGTAAATGATGGAGCGGGTTGCGTTTCAATGCTGTTCCTTCATTTGATGTTTCATTCCCCCAATCCAGGGCCTCGCACAAACCCAATGTATCGAATCTTGAGTAGACCTATCCGTAGCCTTCCAAACAAGTATTTCAGTTCTGCTGATGACCAAAAATGTTTTAGAAGAAATTGTACTCGTCTTGTTTTTACGTCTTCTGCATTAATGTACCTTAAAAATTATTCACATTTAAGTAATAACTTGTGTTTGGAGCAGTGCTTTAAATGGGCCGGTACTGTCCGGTACCGGGTACTGTGTACCAGCACTTGAGTTTCATTTAAATGTTCTATATCTCTATGCGTCGCAAAGAACATTGAATAGATAGAAAGGTGAGTAGAACTTGCTAGGATTTCAACTTGTGCCCTAAGGATCGCTGCATATTTCAGCAGCGAGCGTTTAAGTTAAAAGTCCATCATGCATGCGTGCAATGTACGAGCACTGCACTTTGATCATTCAAAAGAATAGTACCAATCTCTTAGGGGCCGCACTGCGCCTTCAACTTTCCCATGTACGCACACCAAAGAATACAGACAATTTTCTGTAGGTTGTATTGTAAATGAATACATTTGGGGACATTCATAAAGGAACATGGTCTTTTATTTCATGCCCAGTGTGAAAGTTCTTTACTTTTACTGACTCCCCTAGTTCTGTAGGACAGGAAACCACAATGAAGTTAATGCAACTGCAGCCTCCTTGCGCGGCTTGCACTCGTATAGAGTGAGCACGTTTAGTGCAGGCAAAGGCAACGATCAGTTTGCCATTTGAAAACATCCAGCTCAAACAATTAGCAAGGCCAAATGCCGCAGAACTGGAGATCACCGAGATAACAGCTTTCATTAAGATATGAATGCAAGTTATTCACCATGGTTCTTAATTTATAGGGGCCAGTGTGCATACTAAGGGGACAGTGTGCTTACTACGCCAACACCTACAGTGGGAGGGTGAAAGGGAAGAAGCCAGACAGACAATGAGGTGGTGAGAGGGAAAAATCAACTCGGACAACGAGAAGGTGGGAGGGAGGCAAGGACTACAAGGGAAGAATAAAAAATAACAAGCTTTGGAATAGCCAATAGGTTTCACCTTTGGGACCTTATAACTATTTAGCTATGCAGCACATTGTCCTGGATGCTGCAACATCAGCCGTCTTTAATGTGGAAGCTTTGACATATTATGCTTTGTTCTCCACACCAACTGCTAGTAACTGTTTATACACAGTATTTATTGACTAGTGGTGTCTCTACATTGGGCCACAGATACAACTAGTGAAGCCACCTGTAAAGGGCAGTTGTAAAGAGTGTGTGCGCACGAGGGTGTTTAGGATGTTTGCTTAAAATATTTAAATCAGACGTTTTATGGCTGTGTACATATATATTTATTATCTACTGGCGGTCGCCAGTAGATAGTTATAGTTAGGACCGTGTTTCCATAGGAAATCTGAAAATTCTATTTTGAATAACTTTGGCGCCGGTTGACGAATCCTCGCGAAATTTTCAAAACTAATGGGGCGCTCCGCTGAGCTCCTACCCTGAAAGTCTCGGGGTGATTCGTCAAGCGGGGGCCGAGAAAAAAGGGGGGTCCCAAAACACGTTTTCCCCATGCATTTTCCCATAGGACCTTTAGTCGAAGGTACAGCCCGAACGGCTGAACAGAATTACTTGAAATTTGGCAGAGAGGTAGTCCTCAGGTCAGGGAAGTGCCTTTTGCATATATGGAGTCAATCTGTTCAGTAGTTCCTGAGAAAATTGCATTTAAAAGCACATACATATCTATAGCTGCGCACTGCACCCTAACGTGCGCGAGCGTAATTCTGATTGGTGGTTACATGTCAGTCAACGTTCGAATCGGTCGAAATCAGGAAGTGTCGGCCGCCATTTTGTTTGTTGTGGGTGCGAGAGTGAAAAAGAGAGGTGGGGAACGTGAAAAGGGGGCAGGGTAGAGAGTTCCTGACCCCCTAGCCTTTGTCAGGGGGTCCCTAAAGGACCCCGAAGGGTGAAAGACCATTTTATTTTTTCTTAAAAAAATCGCGGGGTGCGCGCACGGTGAAAAACCTTAAAAAAAAATATATAATACATACATAACTTAGCATTTAAAAAAAACGTACAAATTCACTTAAAAAACCATGGGTTTCACACACATTATAGTTAGGAATTAGCATTTAAAAAACCTTGCAAATTCACTGAAAAAACCATAGGTTTCACACACGTTATAGTTAGGAATTAGCATTTAAAAAACCTTGCAAATTCACTTAAAAAACCATAGGTTTCACACATGTTATAGTTAGGTGGACATTTCACTCGTAAAAAACCAATGAAATTCCACCATTATAGTTAGTTCAGATAACTATAACTTGCGCGACCGCCACTCTATCACAAGGATGATGTCATCAGTGATGTCATGAGTGATGCCACTGACCATGTCATGAGTGATGAAATATGTGACGTCATGAGCACTGGATTGCGGGCGCGCGAGTTATAGTTATCTGAACTAACTATAACAGTGGAATTTCATTGGTTTTTTACGAGTGAAATGTCCACCTAACTACAACATGTGTGAAACCTATGGTTTTTTAAGTGAATTAGCAAGGTTTTTTAAATGCTAATTCCTAACTATAACGTGCGTGAAACCTATGGTTTTTTCAGTGAATAAATATATACACATACATCAAAAGTGAGATTTAAACATTTTAGGGAAACATAGACTTGCATACTACCGCAAACACAGTGTCTTTTTGTCGTGCTGGTGGGGCCGAAGGAGGGGACATGAAAAAACACTAGAACTGGGGCACAAACCCCATCTGGCCGCCCTCTAACAGCACTACTGTTCTTAGTTTTAATATTATACAACTTTCTTGATATATACGTCGAGTTCATCTGTCTTTTGAAAGTGGTATAGATGTGTGTTCGGGCACCAACAATATGAGTTTGGAAGCTATGCATGAACTGACCACTCACTCCAAACAACCATCAGATTGTTCAATCTGCCCTGAGGTTGTTGTCCTTTCCTGGACCTTTATAACAATAAACATCAAGCAGGGTTACTGTAATGGTGATCTTGGACAGCTTGTGCCTGGGATATGCGCTTCATGGACAGGAGACCAGTGATCGTCTTTGTAGACGCCAGACAGAAGCCCTCCCTGTCAACAAAGAGACCAAAAATGCCCTGCGACCTATAAGACACCCGGTGACTAGGATGTGTCGTTGGAGTCTACAGGAGACACGAAAACAAGTGACATCTCTTTTGTCCCACACTCAATCGCCCAACACCTAAATCCACCCATTCTCGGTGTGGAACAGCACCTCAACCACCCTCTCTAAACTTCTAAACTCAAGACCAATCAGAAGAACAGTTTTCTACCAGGTCCGATCATTTTTGGCACTAACACATGACACTGTCCAATCGGAGGGGTTGCCAACCCCAGCCTATGACTGAGACAGCCAATAGAACCGTAGGTTGGTTTGCAGCACAGGTGCAGCAGTGGATCGCTCGGACTGCACACCAGCCACTGAGACTCACCTAATGAGAAATTTACTCCAGGGAGCAAGGTACTTCGCAATACCGGCAGGAGCAGAGCTGCGAAAGCGGCACAAGCAGATGCTTCTCGTCTTCAACTCTATAGAGTACTCGATCCGACTGCAGCAACGATGCCATCTTGGACAAACTCCTCCTCTTCTTTGGAGAAGGAGAGAAGAAAAACATGGGGATGGGAGTCCAAAGTGCTGCAGGACTTTGTGAGAAGGAGTGCAGGTGTGCGGGGTGTGTGCAGGGTGCACTCAAGGCCGCCTTGCTGAAAGATGAAGCGCGACGGCCAGCTAAATGTAATAAGCATGCTATAAATAGAAAGGGGCGCGGCCTCCTGAAGCATGCTAAAACATGAAGAGCAGCGTTCGTGAAGCGGGAGCTGTGCTGATGAAGAGAAACACACAAACACTTGCGTGAACTGCTGTTTCAGATAAAAAAAAAATAGTTCCAGGGCAGTAACTAAAATCCTAAGAAGTGGAAGGATGCAAGCCCTGGGGGTGTGCTCCTTGGGAGGGAACTAACAATGAAAAGGAGAGAAATTATTCAATTTGAAAAAAGGATTTGTAAAGGGCACTGAATCAAACGAATGAAAAGCAGTGGGTGGGCTGTAAGCCCCCAGAGTGAATACAGCATGTCTCGAAGAGACCGCGCATGCACTGCCTAGGCTCGACCTAAAAATAGTACAACAATCACAGCATGGTCAGCAGAAGAACAGCAATAAGCTGAAGAAATCAGTACCTGGTCCATGCTACGGCCAAAAGAAGAGGAAGTGAAGCTGGCCAATTAGAAGGCAGTAAATAAGAGTGACGATAAAGCCAACGAATGTTAAGCAATAGGCGGGCTGCAAGCCCCTTATTGTATACAATACCTCTTGCAAGTGAGAGCATATGCAAGACCTAGAAACGAGAAGAGCAATGAGAGACATGTAAAACCCAGGCTTACACTGGTCTTATCTTGGATCTCGAACACTGCACCAGCAACTGATGAAATGGAGGGCCGCACATCCCTCTGCGACATTAGAAGAAACAACACTTCCCAGATCAGATGAGAGATTGTTGGCAATGATACACCATGATATATCTGTCTACACTAGGTAACACAGTTGTACAGATTGATAATATCATAAAGGAAAATGTTACTTACCCTGTAAGCATCTGTTCGTGGCATGCAGTGCTTTAGATTCACATGCTGTGCATACTTCTGACATCTAGTGTTGGGCTCCGATATATACAACTTGTTTTTCTTCGAAGAAAGTCTTTTCAAGTCATTGGACCTAGTGAAACCACCTATTTGTGGTAATGCTCATGGGCATCAGCCCCATTGTTAGATTGCTTTTTCCTGCACAAGGGCGAGATTTGAGATGGATCATAGAGACACTGTAAAGAATATCTGTAACAACCACAGGCGACTGGGGAGGTGGCTGTACGCATGTGAATCTACAGCACTACATGCCACTAACAGATGCTTATAGGAGAAGTAACATTTTCAGTTCATGGCATGTGTGGATGTAGATACACATGCTGTGGATAGACTGTAAAGCAGCCCTGCAAAAAGAAGTGGCTTCGCCTGAAGATATTGCAGTAGACTGAAAGAGTGTACGTAGGACAGCCTGGCCAACCTTAGCTACCTTTCTGGCCAGGACATCCACAGAGTAGTGCTTGGTAAAGGTATGAGGGGTGCACCAAGCAGCTGCTTTACAGATGTTAGCTAGTGGTATGTTACCGAAGAATGGGGCGGGGGGTTGGTTGTCAGGGATCTCTTAAATTAATCATAGCAAGTCTGTATGCACTTATACAGCCAACGTGCTACACCGGCTTTTGAAATGGCATGTCCTTTGTGCGGCTTGGAGTGGGACACAAATAGCTGTTCTGTCTTACAGAAGGGTTTTTTCCTGTCAATATAGTGCATTAGAGCTCTCTTGACATTTTAAGTATGTAGAGCACGTTCCGCTACAGTAACTGGGTGCGGAAAGAAGACTGGGGGCTCGAATGTCTGATTAAGGTGAAAACTTGAGACTCTACCTTAGGAAGGAATTTAGTATAGGTTCTGAGAATCACCCTATAATGATGAACTTGGAAGAAAGGCTCTTCCAAGGTAAGAGCGTGTATCTCACTGACTCGCCTGAGGGAAGTGATGGCTACAAGAAAACCTTCCAGGAAAAGAATTGCAGTGGGCAAGAGTGTAGTGGTTCAAAAGGAGGGTCCATGAGAATTATATTAAGATTCAAAACAGGAGGTGTCCAGGGTGGGATAGTACGTTTGAGAAATTTTATTAAAGCCTTAATGACTGGTATTCTGAACAATGAAGTATGTTGTCTATTCTGTAAGTAGGCGGCTACGGTAGTGTAGGCAATGCCTGACCTTTGTAGGTGAAGGAGGTAGCAAACAATGTCCTGTAGAGCTGCTACGAGAGGATTGATATGTTTAGGGAGATCAGTACTGTACAAACCGTTTCTATTTGGCTGTGTAGCAGGCTCAGATAGTTGGCCTGGGTACTCCACGAGAACACACATGCACTCTTCTGGTAGTTTGAGCTAACCATACTCTGAGACCTTAGGAGGCATATTACAAGGTTGAGCTGCTGACTGTTGGGGTGCCAGAGAGTGCTGTTGTGTTGTGTGAGAAGGCCCAGTCTTTTGGGGAGCTTCTTGTGGGGAACTAGAGTGTTCAAGGCAGGTGGTGTTCCTTGGTTGACATGCCAGGTCAGTGCCACTAAGATGAGAGTGAGGGATGTTTGCCTCTGTTTCCGGACCACACACGGTAGGAGTGGGAGAGACGGAAAAAAACAGTAGGCAAATATCCCTGACCAGTTCATCCATAGTGCATCATGGAATGTGGGTGTGGTATCCTGGTGCCAACATTTGGGAATTTCGCATTTTTAGTGGTGGCAAACAGGACTAATGTAGGAAGTACAGGAGTATGACTTGGGGGTGGAGTTCCCATTCGTGGACTAGTTGATGCATCATGCTGAGCAGGTCTGCAAGATCGTTGTCCGCTCTGGCAATGTGTTGGATGAGCACATGTACTCTGCGATACATCGGCTACCACCTGATGCTTTGGGCTGCAGTCGACAACTAAGGCGAGTGTGTGCCCCCTGGTTTCTTTATGTAAAGCATTGCAGTTGTGTTGTCTGTTCGGACTAAGACTGTTTTGTCCTGTATGAGAGAATGGAAGAGTGAGCTTGATAGCCAGCAACACCTGGTGACTGATGTAGAGGGATTGCTCGGCAGATGTCCACTTTCCCTGTGTGCTAAAGGGATTTAGATATGCGCGCCTCAGCTGGTGAGCAGGGCATCCATGGTGATGGTCTCTTGCGGGCTGCCCCTGCAAAAGGTTCTTTGCACTCCACCATTATAGAGAGCGATGTGTGAGGACCCAAACCAACACTAGATCCTATAGCTGACCCTACCCTTGAGACCATTGTGCCACTAAGTATACTTCCAACGGGCACATGTGCAATATGACGTGAGAAATTATAGCTATGTAAGACGTCATCATTCCCACCAAGTGCATCACAGCTCTGACTTTTACCTGGCTATCTGACTGAAAAGGAGGTAGCAGGTTTTGAAACAAATGCACTCTTGCTGGATTGGGCTAAGCTTTCCCAACCCGTGACTCTAGGATGGCCCAGAGGAATGGCTGTACTTGAAGGGGCTGAAGTTGGGATTTGGTCAGATTGATCGAAAAGCCTAGACTGTGCCAGGTCTGTATAGTGGTCTGGGTGTGTGCTAGAGTATGTGTTTCATGTTCGGCGGCAGACATTATCCTCAGCAACTACCAACTGCGCCTCAAGGAAATCAAGAGAGCAGCCATCATTGCCCGCATCGATAATACAGACAACCATACGAAGAAGCTCTTCAAAATAGTTAAGGAATTCTCCAACTCAACAGCCACAGAGAACACCATACACCCCTCCCAAAAACTCAGTGACACCCTCTTGGACTACTTCCACAGCAAAATTGCCACCATCTACAACTCCGACCCCAACCCACCTCTCTCACCCTCGACCTCCCAGCAGACATCAGCCAAACGATCACCACCTGGTCCCCACTCACTACTCAGACCGCCACAGCCATTATGTTGTCCTTCCACTCCGGGGTGCCCTCTGACCCCTGCCCACACCATTTCTTCAACCTCGGAACCAACTTAATCAGCACAGAGCTCACCAGCATCTTTGACGCCTTCATCTCCACAGCAACCTTCATGGAAAGATGGAGATCATCGGAACAATCATGCATCCATCTATCTGCACAGGAAGGGATATCACTGGATTACCGGTCACACGCAGATATGCCTTGGCCCAGTTGAGCATTTTAAACCTTTCCTTGCGAAGGAAGAAGTTGAAAGATCTTAAGCCTAAAAGGAGACGAACACTTGGGAACCGGAAAGTAGCTAGAATAACATGCATGTCCTACTTCTGGCATGGGCACCCCCTTGAGCTAAAAGGACTTGCACTTTCTGCCGCAAAACAGACAGATGGTCCTCAGTTAGTCATTTGGGGGTACAGTGGAAGGCGCAGTGGAATAGACAGGAACAGGGTATGGGGGTAGTGACTGGGCAGCCCATTGACCTTGACATTGGGGTGGTGAGCAAAATGGTCTGGACCGCAAAACTGCTGGGCACCTTGTTGAGGTTGAATTGGCAGATGATACGGGACGCCACTGCTTTAGCTGCTAAAGGGCTTATGCGGCTGGCAAGGTGGGCCGAATAAGCTCAGGGAGCGTGCTGTGTCCCTACTCTGCTTGAACTGCTATTAATCAAAGTCAAAATGCTTAAAATCATCTTCCAACATTCATCTCTCGCAACCGGGTTAAGATGACTGGTTGTTATAATGCTTGCACAGAGCATCAGAGTCCCATGTGTAGCAGGTTAGAGTTTTTTACCCGCAATGCTATAAGGTGCTTGAAGATACTTATTGTCTTACCAAGAAGTATCTTGGCCGTGCAGGCCAGGCACAGTTATTTGTCGATGAATGGCCAGTTCCTATACCGGCCGTCTATAGGGGTAAGATTGGCTGCCATTGCTCACCACTTCTATGCATTGCTATGTAATGCTGATGTATTTGCCGAATGTTGCCAATTCCAACAGCCCCGTGATAGTAAACCCCAGATTTGTGTCCTCATTACACGTTCGAGTGTCATGGGTGACAAAAAGTGCTTTTAACAGTGTAAGGCAGTGGTTCCCAAACTTTTTGGACACGCGACTCCCTTGAACATTTGCCATTGCCCGTGGCTCCCCACGTTTACTTTTTTTGGAGGGTGGGGGGTATGTAAGCCCGGCCTCTGGAGTACCTACATTTGTCTCCCTGAAAATAATTGTGATGAAGGTATTATAATCATTTACGCAGAGTGTGTCATATTACTAGGGCAGCACCTCTAATAAAATATTCCTAGTTACACTTCTTTGCCCATGCCTTTTTTTTTTAGAGTACCCTCTCAAACGTTTTTATCCCACTTGCAGTGCTAGATAGCACCCCTATGCATTTAGGCCCGATTGTCAAAGTGTTTCTGCGCTTGAAGAATATTTGCATGCACTTTTATTTCTCCCCATGTCATACGTGCCAACACACCTGTCTCAGCAGCGTGACTCATGATTTTTTAAACCACATAAAGCTTTATTTTTGCTGTCTCCTCCCTAAAATTGACTCCCAATCAATGCAAGCCAAAATCAATCCTCTGATTTTTAAACGTCCCTCTTTCTTGCTTCCAAATATTGGCATTATGCTGCATATGGTATTTTACTTCCCTGTGCTGAAGGAGAGATCAGGCCGGTCTAGAAATGTGTGTGTACTCAAAGAAATATGTACTGGAAGTACCTATGGTTCAAGTCCAAGTGTCAATACCTAATAATACATAATGTGTTTATTGACAGAACCAATGTACTTTACTGATAACTTGCATTGGTGTAAGATGCATTTGGAAAAGAAAAAAAAACTATTATCAAGTCTAAACATTTATCATGCATTTTCCGCTTACTTTGGGAGTGTTGTAACGTGGGGATCTAGTAAAAAATGGAGGTCATCTCTGTCGACATGCCATCAATTAAGCACTACGTTTACAGCTTTAGGCTTGTCACTTGCAAATCATCAACATCATGCGTTTATGTCTAATTAGTTTAACTGAAGGCAACAGACCCTTCAACATTAAATGCATTAAAGTGCTTGGTGCGCGGCTCCCCTGTATAGTTTTGGTGGCACCCCAGGGAGCCATGGCGCACAGTTTGGGAACCACTGGGTAAGGCATGGTAGCAAAAGTGAAGATCACCAGCATAGTAGGTGGCTGAAAGACTCGAACTTATAGTTGCAGAGTCTACAGATTACAGTTTTTAAGAGTGGGAGCCATCTCGGATTTACTCCCTTAGTTTGTAAGCCCATTAGCTTTGCAAACGTGATGTATTTAAGGCAGCCTTTACGAAGAGTACTAGAGAGATACTGTTGTGGTCTGAGGCAATCTGGCAGTGTATTAACATGACAGCCCAACCGCTTGCACAATTATTGAATTTTCAAGCTTGTCTATGTCGTTTGCCTTTTTCAGTGTAATTTTCACCGTGACACATGTGAGCTGCAGTTTATTTAATATAGTCTGATCAATTTGAAGGGTGTCAATTGAGAGCTGTAGGTATTGCGACCACGGATT
The DNA here is from genome assembly GCF_964204655.1 of Triturus cristatus. Taxonomy (NCBI): domain Eukaryota; kingdom Metazoa; phylum Chordata; class Amphibia; order Caudata; family Salamandridae; genus Triturus; species Triturus cristatus. The sequence goes on from NC_140592.1 coordinate 84,601,244, forward strand.
CCCTTCTTGAGCAAAGATGGGGTGAAGTACTGCTTACATGAACATGATGTTAGGGGGCTCTTTCACTACCCTATAGTAATAATTTACAAAGGACGCCAAGGTCACCCACATGTGGGCCTCCTTTGCTAAATTCCAGGCTTATCAGTCAGCTTCGAAGGTGCAGTGGAAGTGTAAAGACCCTTTTATATGCCTTGACTTGGCATTTGTCCATGATGCAAACTAGCTAACCTGGGCAGGCTTCCTGGCCATATTTAATCATTGGTAATAGGGTTGCGGCCAGTACCCGTCTTATTGGGCCGGTAGACGGGCTTTCCAGAAAGTTATTTAATTTGCATGCACTGATAATTATTGACTAGGCCTTTGTAGAAGTATGCTTCTGTTGCTTTTTAAGTCCTCCATTTGATATTATCCAGACGCCCAGGTGATTGTAAGCGTCGGCTATTTCGATTTATAGAGGCCCCAGGGTCCAGCTAAGTTTATTTTTTTAATAGCGTTACCAAAGGCTAGAAGTTTGGTCTTGGAGCTGGTTGCTGTTGTAGTTGTGCAGGCATTAAGAGCTTTCTGTAGGCCTCTTCTAGAATGGTCCACGAGGATGAGGTCATTGGCGTATTGTAGGGTTGTAACCTTAGTCCTTCCAATTTTGGGGTGGGGGGGGGGAGATGAGGTATGCTTGTTTCAGCGCTGAGCCCAAATCAATGGTGAACAGATTGAACAACAGGGGTGCAAGCACACATTCTTGCTTGAGGCCGTCCTGATCTTCCCAGAGAATGTGGTTGCAGTAAGCTTGACTCTGACCCAGGCTGAGGTATATAGATATATGATGGCTAGAAACAGGGTATCCGGGAGGCCCCATTCTCTAAGCTTCTTCCATAAGCTATTCCTGTCTACCAGGTCAAAGGCTGCTGAATAGTCCACAAAATGGGCAAAGAGCGGGAGTAGCTTCTTGCTCTTTGCCAGTTGGGTTAGGTAGGAAAGGGACATGATATTCAATCAATCAAAACATTTGTAAAGCGCAGTACATACCCGTGAGGGTCTCAAGGCGCTGGGGTGGGGGTGCTGCTACTGCTCGAAGAGCCAGGTCTTGAGGAGTCTTCTGAAGGTCAGCAGGTCTTGGGTCTGCCGTAGGTGGGTGGAGAGGGTGTTCCAGGTGTTTGCGGCGATGTGGGAGAACGATCTACCGCCGGAGGTCGCTCTTCAGATGCAGGGGACTGTGGCGGGGTCGGCGGAGCTGGCGGGTGGGGGTGTAGAAGCGGAGTCGTCTGTTGAGGTATGCTGGTCCGGTGTTGTGTAGTGCCTTGTGTGCGTGGGTGAGGAGCTTGAAGGTTATCCTCTTGTTGACGGGGAGCCAGTGCAGGTCTCTTCGGTGGGGTGTGATGTGGCTGCGGCAAGGGATGTCGAGGATCAGGCGTGCAGAGGCGTTCTGGATGCGTTGCAGTCGTCTCAGGAGTTTGGCCAAGGCTCCTGCGTAGAGGGCGATTCCGTAGTCCAATCTGCTGCCGACGAGGGCCTGGGTGACCGTTCTTCTCGTTTCGGTGGGGATCCACTTGTTGATCCTGCAAAGCATGCGGAGGGCGTTGAAGCATGAGGAAGAGACGGCGTTGACCTGTTTAGTCATGGAGAGGGTGGAGTTGAGGATGATCCCTAGGTTGCGTGCGTGGTCGGTGGGTGTTGGGGCTGTTCCCAGTGCGGTCGTCCACCAGGAGTCGTCCCAGGCCGAGGGGGTGGATCCGAGGAGGAGGACCTCCGTCTTGTCCGAGTTCAGCTTCAGTCGGATGTTACTCATCCATTTGGCGACGGCCTTCATTCCTTTGTGGAGGTTGGTTTTGGCGGTGTGGGGGTCTTTGATGAGGGAGAGGATCAGCTGGGTGTCGTCGGCATAGGAGATGATGTTGAGGTCAAGCAGTCGGGCGACGTGGGCGAGTGGTGCCATGTAAATGTTGAACAGCGTTGGACTAAGGGATGAGCCCTGGGGTACGCCGCAGATCTCGGTGGCCTCGGAGCGGAAGGGGAGGGGGGGGGGGGGGGAGGGGGGAGGAGACGGACGCTCTGTGTTCTGCCGGAGAGGAAGAAGGTGGTCCAGTCCAGGGCCTTCTCTTGTTCGTAGTGTGCAGTGGCAGAATGTGTTGAAGGTGGCTGACAGGTCCAGAAGGATGAGGGCCGCTGTTTCTCCGTTGTCTAGCAGGGTCCTGATGTCATTGGTGGCGGCAATGAGGGCAGTTTCGGTGCTGTGGTTGCTGCGGAGCCCGGACTGGGAAGGGTCCAGGATACTGTTCTCCTCGAGGCAGTGGGTCAGTTGTTTGTTCACGGTCTTCTCGATGATCTTCGCCGGGAACGGGAGCATGGAGATGGGCCGGAGGTTCTTGAGGTCCGCCTTGGGTTTTTTGAGTAAGGCGTTGATCTTGGCGTGTTTCCAGCTCTCCGGAAAGGAAGCGGTCTCGAAGGAGATGTTTGATGACTTTCCGGAGGTGTGGTGCGATGGCTGTGCTGGCTTTGTTGAAGATGTGGTGTGGGCATGGGCCTGACGGGGATCTTGATGGTGTCATCGGTGATGTTGGTCCAGGCGAGCAGGCGGTTAGTGGTTGCGGGAGTGGAGGTCTCGGTGGTTGTCAGGGCGGTCGTGGCATTGAAGCGGTCGTGAATGTCTGCGATCTTGCGGTGGAAGAAGGTGGCCAGTGAGTCGCACAGGTCTTGTGAAGGTGGGACGTCGTTGGTGTTGGAGCTGGGATTGGAGAGTTCCTTCACGATGATGAAGAGCCCCTTGCTGTTGTGTGCGTTGTCGTCTAGGCGGTCTTTGAAGGAGGCCCTTTTGGCGGATCTGATGAGGTGATGGTGTCTGCGGGTGGCGTTCTTGTAGGCTGCGTAGCTGTCTGGTGTTTGTTCACAGAGCCATTTCTTCTCCAGTTTTCGGCATGTTTGCTTGGAGGCCTGGAGGTCTTCAGTGAACCAGCTGACTTTCTTGCTGGTGTGACTGTTGGAGGGTCTCTTGAGCGGGGCGAGGGAGTTGGCGCAGTCGTCGATCCACTGTCTGAGGTTGCGGGCGGCTGTGTCGGGGTCGGTGGGGTCAGCGGGTGGGCTCTGGGCGAGGGAGGTGGTTAGTTGGTCTTAGGTGACTTTGCTCCAGCAGCGGCGGGACATCTGTTGGGTGATGTGGTGGGCTTCTTGAAGGTGAAGTGGATGCAGCGATGGTCGGTCCAGTGGAGTTCGGTGGTGTGGTTGAAGGAGACGTGGGGGCTTGCGGAGAAGATGGGGTTGAGCTTGTGGCCGGCTGAGTGGGTGGGTGTTGTGACGAGTTGTCCGAGGTTGGCTAGGTTGTCGATCAGGGAGGTGGAATTGGTGTCCTTGTTGTTCTCGAGGTGGAAGTTCAGGTCACCGAGGAGGATGTAGTTCGTGGAAGCGAGGGCATGTGTGCTGACGAAGTCTGCGATGGAGTCGCTGAACTGAGGCCGGGGTCCGGGGGGTCTGTAGATCAGAGTTCCTCTGAGGGTGGTGTTGGGATCAGTGTGGATCTGGAAGTGCAGGTGTTCGGCGGTGCTGATGGTGTCGTCGGTGTTGGTCGAGACTCTGAGAGTGTTCCTGTGGATGATGGCGATTCCTCCTCCTACTCCGTTGGTGCGGTCCCTGCGGGAGATCTTGTAGCCTTCAGGACGGCTATGGCGATGTCGGGTGCCGAGGCGGGGTTCAGCCAGGTAGTCGTCAGGAAGGCAACGTTTGGGGAGGTTGAGTCGAGTAGGTCCCAGAGTTCAACGGCGTGTTTGCGGGCGGAGCGGGTGTTGAAGGATGCATCTGAGGTAGTTGGGTTCTTTCCTGGTCGGCGGCTTGGCGGGGCGGATGCTGGTGAAGCTGCAGTTCCGGCAGGTGAAAGGTCCGTGGGTGCACTTCGGGGCGGCCAGAAAGCAGGTATGTGGTCGTCCGGTGTTGAGCGTGTGGAGGGTGCTGGCATCGTTGCGGTGATGGGCGTTGTGGCGGTAGCGGGGGCCAGGGGTTCTGGCGCTGCGCGCGGTCCAGGCACGGACGGGCGCAGACGGGCTTGCCTTAGGCGTGCTTTCGGCGTGCCAGGGGAAGGCCTCCATATAAGGGGAGTTGGGAGGGAGGAGCACCTGGGAGGCGGGGCGGCAAATGAGTGAGCATGGGGGCGGGGACGCAGCGGCGGGAAGAGCGGGAAAAGAACGGGTGACGGACGGCGGGCGGGGGGAACAGAAGGCAATAAGGGCACAGAATTAGCAGGGTGGGAACAAGGAAGGAGAAAAAAACGGCAAGTTACAACAGGGCAAATACAGTCAAGGAAGAAGAGAAAATGGCAAGTTACAACAAGGCAAGGAAGGAGAGTAAAAAAGGCACGTTACAACAGGGCAAATACAGTCAAGCAGACTGCAGACAAAGCAGTGCAGCAGAATGAACACCAGTACAACCGAGGCAGTACAGCGGCGTGGGGAGCGACCTGCCTGCGAGCAGGGTCAGAGGTCATATCCTGTGTAGAAGAGTTTGCCCTAAAACCTGTCTGGAGGATGGAATTATGTCATTTGCTTCCGCCCAGCACTCAAGTTATTACAAGAGGGTGAAGGGACAGACTGTGGCATCAATGTCCAAGAGGGCAAGTAGGAGATAGTAGGAAGAGTCCGTCCTTTCACCGTTCTTGTATATGGGGTTCAAAATGGAACCGTTCTTTGGAATCTGCGCGGTCTCACTACCCCCTGGTTCAACCAATATCATGTATTGATTCCCTCCTTGAACCACTGAGCAAATTTTGTTATCACTTTCTGAGACCTTTGGTTGTGAAAACCTATCATATCTGAAGGACATAACTGATGTACTGAACCTACTTAAGAACCATATCTTCCAGCAGGAGATCAACCTACTAGTTACCCTCAATGTCAAGGCTCTTTATATCAACATACCACAAGATGCCACCATCAAGATGATGAAAACTAGCTTACAAGCAGAGAGACAGTGGGAGTCAGCAACATCAATCAGCTTCATTGTGGACTGTCATCTATAGGCTTAAGACAATTTAACCACTTTTTTCACTACGCACATTATTGTATGCCCACACACCTGAATGCATCATCGCGGCCAAGAGGAAAGTTCTCTGCTAAAGAGTCCTCTTACGAGGAAGGTGGGGCTTTCCAGCATCGGCCCCACGAGGAGCTAAGTCCGATGATGAAGCATGACACTCACATGGATGTGTGAGAGCAACACTTTCCAATAAGGAAGATACCCTCACATCATATACATATACATCCCAACCAGACTTCTTTAAAGGATCAGCTACCCTCTTTTTGTGCAAATAGTCCTATATGGGAGCACGGATGCTGGACCGTTAATTCCTCCCTCTCCCCTCTCTTTGTTATTGGTATACCATTTTGGCCAGGAGCCCCAGTTGCTCTAATCATCTTTAAAATTTTGGAAATATTTTACGAAACCTTCGACCCCAGATACTAGATTTCAGGACAGTCAAACTGAGGCACCGCGTTCTCATCGGGTGCAGTTTTAACTGCTTATAGATTTTGTATGCTCCGGATCCACTGTGATTCGGAGACAGAGTTAACTCTTGCCGTTCTGGGGCTTAATATGTTCTTAAGATGCCTCCACAGGTCAGCATGACGCCATTTACCCATCAATGAATATACGTGCATCCATTCCCTTTCCATCTGTTCGCGTTCTGCAACCTAGATATCTGTTTATGCTGTTTGTTTAGGGTCTACAATCTTGCTTTGAGTTCGAATTTAATTATAGCTTTATGTTCCTTTTGGCAGGATTTTTGAAGTCTATATATCCTCAATTTACAGGCAGTAATATGAGTTTATGTTTTGCGGAACATTAGGAAATGCAGTTTGGGAGCGTAAGTTGTTTCCAAACACTCGGTGTATTTCTCTGATAACGGAGTCCCAGTAGGCCAGGTTTTACCGCTTAAGGTATAAGGTGCATGCCTATGGACAACTCTCAGACTTAGAATTTCTTCAAATTTACCAGGCCCCATTTAACCCTTCTAATTAGATTCCAGATTTCCTCCCCAATGGAGTTAGCTATTGTCCTCAGGTTTTTGTGCCTGTTAGAGCTAACTTTTAAGGAAGTAACAAGTGGGAAGTGGACACTCTCTGGATGAATCTGAATATCTAAACTTACAGCAGCGTCTTAGATCTTTGCTGTAGAAAACACATAGTCCAAAGTACTTAATCCATTAAAAGATTTTTGAAAATATAGGCGTCTAAGATGAGTTTTCGATTGTGTGCTGGATTAATTTCTGACTAAGTGCTTTGAAAAGAGTGGGTCGCGGGCTAGTGATTTTGTATCCTATTGCCAAATGTATCCGGTGCCCAGGAATCTCTGATGGAAGTCGCCACATATGAATACTTCTTCGGTTGTAGTTTCATATAGGACTGATTCAAGTGAGTCACAAAGCTGGGTCCAACTTTTCTTGCATTCTGCACCACAACAGCTGAAATATACATTATCAAGCAAAATCTTCAGAAGCTTGTCACTTATTCACGGGCCTTCCATGATCACTACTTGAACATTTCATCATGTGATTCGAGAGTACTGACTTTCAAATCAAGATCCAGAGGGCCACCTGAGGACCTCCCAAATATATCTGCTCTTGTGGCTGCTTGCCAGAGTTCATAGAATCCGGGGACTGTAGTGGGGCTGGTTGCCCAAGTTTCCTGGACACAAAGTAGTTTGGTGGTCTGCATGAAAGACATTGCAGTTGTTGACTTTAGTAGCTTTGTTAGACTTGCTCCATTCCATGATACAAGGTTTATATTCGAGTTCCGTTTGGATTTAGCCTGAGGTAAATGCCTGCTGGGGCTAGGAATTAATTCTTGTGTTACTTGCAAGTGTGGTTGATAGCCAGCTCCAGTTGTTTCCTTGTTTAGTTTTATCTGTTTGGTTTAGGGATATTCTCCTTGTTGGACCTACTTGATTGCCATAAGGGCACGATATCCTCAATTTGTTATCCGACAGATTGAGTTGAGTTACCTGCCCCTTTGAGGATACTGAGTGGATGGGCCTGGGGCCTCGGCAGCTCTCCTAGTTCATTCAACAGGTAAGGAAATTTTAGGACCACAGGTTCCATGTCTACCCCCACTTGTCAACGGATGCCTTACTAGACAAGATATCTGCTACTAATGTGGGGAATTTGAGTGCTAGAATAATTGATGAGGTCTTGTTCGAAGCGTTTGCCAGTATTTTAAATTTGACTCCCAGACCGTCTTCTGTGGATATTTTTGCTAAGTTCATAATGATTTTGAACAACCTCAGCAGGTTGGATCTATTTAGGATGTAACGTTGGCCCTCAGAGGGATAAAGTGAATTGAAGATCAATGTTGCCGTTGTTTGTTTGCCTCTAGACTCAGTTAAGTGTTATTATTACTAACGAGACTGATGGCATGGTTGTCCTGAAGTGTTTTAATCCAAGTGCAGGTTAACTCTAGTTGGAGGATTAGCTGAGAGAGATGGCTCTTGGGTTTTTTGCGGCACTATCAACCTTTGTGGATGAATTTCAGGCCCTAACCCAGACTGGGCATTTGTTTCTTGAGTGGCTCATGACAGGGTTTGCATTGCAGAAGTGGCTTCCAGGGCGTCAGATTGATCTGGTGAATTTTTGGAATACTCTGGAACCGGAGGGAACAATGTGCAAGATGCTTGAGGTTAGTTTGTGTGGCACCAACTGGCTAACTTATTTGGTACTGAAGTTTCCTGGAAAATGCGGTACAGGCTGGCCAGGGTGTCATTTGTTAAGTTCATCCGAGTTTGAGACGTCAGTTTAGTGACACTAATAGGCACAGTTTTATGGTTTTGGTTTGAGCCTTTTTTAATCTTTTCCTTGATCTTTTAGATATTGATTTGATCCAAGGATTGCCCAACTGAGGTGCTATGCTTTGGTAATTGCAATCAATTGGATTTGCACTGGGTAGTCCTTCCGTGGATCTGGGAGCAGTAGTAACTAAAGTGACCGGGTTGTCCAACTGGGTAGCTGTGTTTTGGGAATCCTGCAGGATATGGCTATAGATGGCAGCCATTATACTTGGTGGATCTTTCCAGATTGCAAGAGCACCCATATCGGAAGTAGATGGAGATGGATCTTCATGGCCAAATGATATGGGTTGCTCCCCAGTGGCAGGATTGCCTGGCGCTGGTTGTGTGCTGGGTGTAGAGGTTCAAGGGCTAGATTTAATACGCCATGGTAAGGCCTGTTTCTAGTCCATTATTATGGTGGATAGAACCTCTGGGAGGGTGCTGAATGTTTCTACAATTGGTTGGCATGAACACGTGCTAGCTCCCTCCATGATTTTATTATTAAGTTGCTCAATTGGGGAGAGGATGTGGTCCGTCGGCTAGACTGCCGACTTTGGTGCTGGACACCAGGGTTCAAGCCTCGGGGTCGCGTCCACATCCTGTGATTCTGGGCAATTCACTTAATCTCCCCGTGCCTGAATGTGTAATGTAAATACGGTGCTCATGTAAAGCACTCCAATACCTTCGGGTCGAGTTCGAGCTATATAAATATGCACACACACACACAAAAATTAAAAAATAAATAAACTGGTCCAGGAGCGTCTAGTCTGCATTCAGCTTGGTTATTTATAATGCCGGGGTGTTGATCAGATCCAGTTAGAGCTCCAATTTATTTTACTACCAAGTGAGGATGTTTATCGTAGCAACCAGGGTGGAATTGATTGAGGCTAGTAGGTTGCCCTGGTCAATAGTGGTAGAGAAAGCAGATTGGTCTGTTTTCGGGCAGCTGTTTTGAGTCTGTCTGCCTGAGATTATGTGCGAAAGCTGACCAGTCGTTTTGCTGCATAGAAGCTTTGATACTTGACCGTGGTTAGGGTTTGGGGTGTCATCGCTTTGTTGGGTACTGTTGCCCTAGTAATTACAATTGATCATTCCAGCGTGCTTCTCTCCAGATCCATCACGTCCGCTGTAGGGTTCAGTGCTCCCTGCTATTCCCAAAGTTCCCTTCTGAGACTGGCTCTGTTTTTTGCCATACAGGGGAGGAGGAGGAGATGGGTGGTCGGGCATGTGATTCAGAGGATGCTGGAAAAACTTGATTTCTGGAAGTAGTAGCATTTGCATCAACTAGAAAACTGTGGTCAGCTTTCGAGATGGATGGAGATCGGCTCCCGCCATGGATCTTGGGTTTAATTCCAGTGATGCACTTAATGTGGTTTCTGATGACAGTTCAATCAGAGTTGTCCCTGCTCAGAAAGGGACAGGAGGAATTAAGTCTATGTGGCAAGTCTTGAGTGGGCACTGAAGTTTAGATTGATTGCTCCGATGGTTCTATAGGAGCTGATATTGAAGTTTGCGAGTTGGGGAATGCGACTTGAAAACGTCTGTTCTTTCGAAAAAAAGAATTCAATTGACTTTGCTTTGCTGTGGTGGTGGTTGTCACCAGTAGTTCTGGGTTTGGGTGGCGTTTTTTCCACACTCGACCTTAGTGAGAACTTGTACCTCTTTAGGCAGTACCCTGTCCCGGTCCCTCTTGTAGTGGATTGTCCGCTCACAGTTGTCGGTGTGGCCTACGCTGGGTCTCAGCCTGTGCCCACTTGAGTTTTGATCGGCGAGAGGCCCCTCTTTTTTACCACGGCACAACAGCATTGGTAGATAAAGAGTATGTGCGACAATTTCCAACCGGGGAATGGCCGTTACAATGCAGGCAGAGCCGCGCGCACCAGACCACCACAAGCGTAAACCCCCCCCCCCCAATCAGGACATCGGGGAAAGGCAAAGGAAGGCTAAGGATGAAAACCTAAAGGATCAAGACCTAGGACCAAAGAATAAGCACCAAACTCAGCTGGGGAAAGCACCTGGGGCACAACCGGATGTAGCCAGCATCTCAGCGACCCGATTTACCCAGAGGAAAGTAAGCGGGTGGGAGCTCAGGGTAGTTAATTTAACTGGGGGCAGAGATTTAGGCCTCGGGGCAGTGGTAGGGGTTGGGGTATTTTTAGGGACCGTGCAGGGGGTAGAGGTTGGGGTTGTATATGGTAAGGGGCATGGTTTTAGGCCGCAGGGGTGGGGAAGGGGTAGATTTACGGGCAGGGCAGGTTTTAGGCCTCAAGATGAAGGGGGCGAGGTAGAGGGTTCGAATTTTAGGGCTTAGGGAGAAGTGGTGACCTTAGCCACACATACCCCCTTACCATTCATGCCTTTACCATGAAAGTGCATGTTAAAGGCATGCGTGGTAAAGGAATGTGTGGTTAAGACGCATTTGTGGTTCAGGCTGCGTGGCCGAGGCACTCGTGGTTTAGCCATGCGTGCCTCTGTCATACAACCTTTCCAACCAGATATTAACGGGTTATGTGCTCTGCTTAGTTTCCACTGGGTAAGTTGGGTCCCTAAGTCGGGTCGCTGAGATGCTGGCGACATCCGGTTGTGCCCCAGGTGTTTTCCCCACCTGAGTTTGGTACTTATTCCTTGGTCCTTAGTCTTGGTTCTTTAGGTTTTCGTCCTTAGTCTTCCTTTGCCCTCCTCCGATGTCCTGATGGGAGGGTGGCAGCGCAAGCGCTGTCTGCCCGGTTGGGGCGGGGGAGCACATAGAGTGACACAAGCCGCACCGGGACCTAGCCCTCAGGGTGTCTGCTCCAATGCCGCAACCACGCTCACCACTGGCCGTTCACGCCTCGTTCCCAGGTTCGCCACTGGCATCTCGCTCCCTCCTTGCGGCCCTACCCTCCTTAAAACATTCAAGGGCAGAATCCATTTTCACCAAAAAGGCATGAGCCTGCAAACAGCAGGTCCATGAGATAGGCTTGCACATCTTCCAGAAAACCATGTGTAATGCAGCCAGATGTCAGTGGAGCACAACGCTGGTGCCAACCGCCCTCCAAAGGCAGTTTGTATCAGCTAGAACAACACGAATCACATACTAGGCTGCGTCCTGGCCATTATGAATTGTGAGAGCCAGAAGGGCCCAAAGATCTTCTGGGACTGCCAGCAAGCTTTTGCTGGCTATGCCACAGAGGGCATACAGAGAGCGACCCAGCAAACAAATTGCATCGATCAATCAAAGAGCCAGTTTGGTTGAAAAGAACCTTTCTTTTCCAAATTACTCAATCCTCTTGAACTCACTATCCAGAGAAGTTGTGGGGAAAGAACTGGAGTTAACCTTACTGGTTGAACCTTAACAACAAGGCTCTCTGCAGTACAATATTTAATTTAAAAAACTAGGTCACCAGGCACCAGTTTGTGACGCCGGGTATTCTGCCTATTCACAGGCTGGCAGAATCAAGGCTCTGCCCACCATCAATATGAAAGTGAGGGCCTCTTAGAAGGGGATCAAGGGTTTAGACACTTCAGGCCCAGGCTTTAGAATTTCCATAAGGACATTAGTCTTGGTCTCAACAGAGGGCAGCTGCAAATCCAGAACCTGAGCTGCCCACTGGACCACAACAGCAAATTACATACTTTGTTCAATTGCTGGTCCAGTTAGTGATTCCAATCCCATGTCAGGTGACATATAAAGCCCACGGTCATCTTCTAAATCAATATAAAAACTATCCTCATCATCATCATAATGAAAACCACCATCCTCTCCCTCTGGTGGTGTACCTTGCTCAGCGTCAGAGTCGTAAAGATAATGGAGCCTCTATTACCCTGGTAGATGCATTGGTGAAGAATTAGCCTGAATGTCAATTGGTTGCGCTTTAGAAATGATGCAGTGCTGCATCAGTTGTCATCAGGCTGGAATTCGGTCCGGGGTCAGACATTAGAATCAGAATCGTATACTCTATCTGCGACACTGGGTCCAAAGAAACAACAGAAAGAAAAGAAAAAGGACAGAAGATCTGCAGCATGGCATCTCTGAAGGCTTTGATTTGCTGCTGCACTGTCGATGGCCCGGGAAATGCTGTGTACATCTTTACTAGCTGGGGAAACTGCTCTTTGGTCAGGGAAACCAGAGGAGATGGTGCCCTCAAGCCTTTTCATTGGATATGGAGCGATGCAATGGGGTTGAGTTATACGTCACTTTCTGGGGTTTGTGTTTAGATTTCAATTAGCACTTAGAAGATTTTGACCGTGAGGTAGACATCTCTTGAGAACGGCCCTGGGAGCAACTTAGTTAGTGCCCCTGACATGGAGAAGACATACGCAAGGGACTTGACCACTTCCCATGTTCGGCGACATACATCGTTGCCTACCTGTCCTGGATCGCCTTTGGGAGCATGAGGGAGCACTTGACACATCACTTTGCATAGCGTCCAGATGCCAAACACCAGTTCCATGGATCTTGTGCGTGTCCACGGCTTACATCTCTTTTCTGCAAATATGCCATGGCTTGAAACCTGACATTGTAGGAAGGACTTTTTCACTAGCACAATAGTTGTGGAATGTTTTCAAAATCTTCGTACGGACGTCGAATGTCGGAGTAGGGCTCTGGATCCGGTTGCGAAGATGTAGAAAGAAAGGAACTGACGTCCGTCGCAGTAGTGGTGCTAATATGCGGCTCCCCCCATCACTTTTGGGATGCTATGGCACCAGACCTGAGCCGCTCGGCACTGCCAAGCAGCACCCAAAAGCAATGCTGAAAAAGCACCAAGGTGAGGATCTGCGGTTAGAAGTATCCAACAGAAATATAAAAATGCTTGGTGCATTTAATGTTGCTATGTTGTACTGGAGGTATTTGATGGTTTAAAAAACAAATCTGCACTGTATGCGGTGTTGCCTGTAATGACGTTATTTACTGAGAAAAAAAACCCTCAGTTAAATTAGTCACTTACCAGTAACTCCACTTCTCCAACATTGGTATTTCTTATATAATCACATGCATGGGCTCGAAAAATCCACTCGTCCACTCCCATTGTCCAGCAAGATTAAATCAGGATGAGCTATTTTTAGGGACCACTCGCCCTTTCTGGCAGTTGAAAATCCTCTAACTGCTGTGGAAAACAAATAGACCTGTGACCTTTGTCCCTAAAAGTGGAGCAAATGTGACAAGATAAGATTTAAAGGTTTATTTATTGCTCACAATGTGAAAGAGCAATAAAGATGCCTTTAAATCTTGTTATCTTGTCACATTTGCTGGCTTTCAGAAACAGAGGTCAAATGTCAGTTTGTCCTTCTACATTTATTTTTCTGTCACTGAAGATAGAGGAGTTTGAAAAGTAAACTGTGCTACAATTGAACTGTGCAAAGCATGTGAAATAAAAGGCTGTAAGATGTCAAGGCTTTTTTCTAAAACACTAAAATAGCTAAGTGAACAGTTCAAATATATTTCATTAATTATGAAGACACATTTTTGTAATTCTCCTGTGAAAAAATAATTGTATAGGCTCAAAACAAATTAGAACACTTTACTTGGTGATGTGCAAATTTTAAATATTTTTGCTGAAACCCAATTTCCAAACATTGTTTATGCGCTATTATCAGTGAAACTACATGCTAGTGGGAAAGTTTTGTGGCCATTTCAATGGACAATATGCTATCTGTAAATGGCACTGCACTACCACATCATGTTTTAGTAATATATTTATGAAAAGTGAGTTTTTAAACATGAACTTGGAATTATTACCGCTCCAGCCCAGATGACAGTGCTATTAGTGAACTAAGGACCAGATGTACGACCATTCCATTTTGCGAGTCACAAATTGCTACGTTTTGTAACTCGCAATTGGCGACTCGCAAAATGGAATGTACAACAGTGTCTGAGACACTGTTTACGGTTCTCAAATGGGTCGCAAGGACCCGCCTCGTTAATATTTGTCAGGCAGGTCGCAATTTGCAACCCATTGAGAATGGCCTGCAAACACAGGAGATGGTGGCCTGTTGGGGACAGTAGACCCCCATGTCTGTGTTTGATTTTTCAATTAAGCAACTTTTTTCCCCAAATGCAGCCCATTTTCCTTAACCCCTTCGGTGCTCATGACGGAACGGTTCCGTCATGAGCCACGGTTGAGCTGTGCTCATGACGGAACCGTTCCGTCATGACCACGCCCGCGCAAGATTCCGTCAGCACAGCGGCGGAATCTGCGCAGCATGGAAGGGGTTAAAGGACAACGGGATGAGTTTAAAAAAAAAAAAAGATAAATTATCTTTTTATATTTTAAGGGCAAGCAGTGGTTGTGGGGTCTACTGCCACTACCCACAAAGGGGAAGGGGTCCCCTTGGAACCACTTCCCATTTGCGAGTGGCTTACCACCTACTTGAAGTAGGCGGTAAACTTCTAGTGTTTTGCGACCAAAACAATGGTATATACCATTCTGACTAGCCTCTTCCTAATAGAGACTCACAAACATGATTTTGCAAGTCACCTATTTGCAAAATCGTTTTTATGCATACCACCACACTTTTTTGTGATTGCAAACAGGTTGCTTTCCCGTTTGTGACCGACGCACAAGTTACTTACCTTTGGTAACGATATATATGTAACAAACATTAGTTAGTTATAGATTTCTTATTTAGAATTACCTCCAGGCGTCAGACTGGATCCGGAAAGTTTTTTCGTCAGCAGTACCTCGGAGCGTCAGAGGGTGGCGTAGGTCGGCTCCGCGTCTGTCGTCGTGGTCGCCGGGATGACATTGTGGCAGCTACTTAGATGCCGCACTCGCGCGCTGACGTCAGTTCTGTACAAGACTTTCCGCGCCAGAAATGCAGAGCCATGCAAGACACTGACCATTGGTGCATAAAACTAGGGCCCTGAAAGGATGTCCTTAACCCTAGAAATCAGTTCGCAGAACGGGGAAGATGGGTGGGGCGGTAAGGAATCTATAACTAACTAATGTTTCTTACAGACATATCATTACCGAAGGTAAGTAGCTTGTGCATCTGAAAGAAACACATTAGTTATAGATTCCTTACCTTAGAATAGATACCCCAGCAATACCAACCACGGAGGTGGGTCTGCGAACCAAGATCACACCAGAAAATCCTGGAGAACAGAACGGCCAAAGAAGCCGTCTCTCCAGACTTGGCTGTCCAAGCAGTTGTGTTTGGTGAACGTGTGCAGCGATGCCCACGTGGCTGCCTGACAGATGTCATTCAGAGGCACTCCCAAGGCAGTAGTGGCTGCCGTCGCGCTGGTGGAGAGAGCGCGTAGCCCGACTGAAGGCTCCTTTTTAGCCAGAGAGTAACAAGCCTTAATACACAACGCGACCCATCGAGAAATGGTGAGTTTGTGTACGGCCCGACCCTTCTTTGCGCCCACGTAACCAACAAAAAGTTGATCATCCACCCGAAACTGTTTTGTGCGATCCAGATAGAAGGAGAGCGCACGTTTTGGGTTCAGACGGTGGAGCCTCTCTTCCTCCTTTGAAGGATGTGGAGGGGGAAAGAAGGTGAGCAAAGTAATGATCTGCCCGATGTGGAAGGCAGTGACCACCTTAGGAAGGAAGGATGGACGGGTCCAGAGAACCACCTTGTCCGGATGAACAGACAGGAAAGGAGCTTTAGAAGAAAGAGCCTGGAGCTCACTCACCCTTCTAGCAGAAGTGATGGCTACAGGAAAGCAGTTTTAAGAGTCAAAAGACGTAAAGGACAGTTATGCAGCGGTTCAAAGGGAGCACACATTAAATTGGTTAGCACAAGATTCAAGTCCCACTGATGCATAATGAAGGAGATTGAAGGAAAAAGATGTGTTGAGCCTTTTAGGAAATGGTTAACTACCGGGGACTTGAAAAGAGAAGGCTGATCTGGCAACCAAAGGAAGGCAGAGATGGCTGAAAGATAGCCCTCGATAGTGCCCTGCTGGGCTGAAGAGAGAAGAAACAAGAGTACTTCAGAGAGGGGCAGAAAGGGGATCCACAGCCTTTGCTGTGCACCATGCCACAAATTTGATCCACCTGCAAGCGTATTTCGTCTTTGTGGAGGGACGCCTGGCTGCCAAGATTACGTCACAGACTTCGGGAGGCAAGTCGAAAGATGCCAACTGCCGCCGCTCAGTCTCCACGCAAGGAGGTGGACACTGGACAGGTTTAGGTGGAGGACCGTCCCCTGCTGCTGTGACAGAAGATCCTCCCGAAGAAGCAGTTTGATCGGAGGATCGATGGCCATGTTGAGAAGCTCGGGATACCAGACTCTTCGTGCCCAATCCGGAGCCACAAGAATGACTTGGGCCCGGTCGCGCCTGATCTTATTCAGCACTCTGGGCAGAATCGGTATAGGCGGAAAGGCGTACAACAGACTGTAACTCCACTCGCGACGAAAAGCATCGCCGAGCGAGTGCCGCCTTGAAAATTCCAACCCGCAGAATTGCTGACATTGTGCGTTCTCTTCGGTGGCGACTAGATCTAACCAAGGCTCTCCCCACTGTTGAAAGAGATCTTGCACTCCCTCCGAGTGAAGACGCCATTCGTGATCCATCATGCACCTGCGGCTGAGTTTGTCCGCACTGGCGTTCAGAAAACCTGCCAGGTGTTGAACCACCAAGGAAATGCCCTGATGTTCCAGCCATGTCCAGAGGCGGAGGGCCTCCTGACATAGGGTCCTCGGCCCCACCCTGCCCTGTTTGTTGCAGTACCACATGGCGGTGGTGTTGTTCGTGTACACCGGCACTACTCTTCTCTGAACAGAGGGAAGGAATGCCTTCAGTGCAAGATGAATTGCCCAGAGCTCTAGAAGGTTGATGTGAAGCCCGGACTCTGCCGGAGACCAGAGGCCTCTGATCTTCGCCTCGCTCATGTGGCCGCCCCATCCAAGAAGGGATGCATCCGTCACCACAGTTTGGTCTGACTGGGGAAGGGAGAGGGATCTGCCATTGACCCAATCCTGGTATGTGAGCCACCTCTGCAGTTGTTGAGCAGTGCCCTCCGAGATCTGGACGCAATCGGACAGATTCCCCATATGCTGCGCCCACTTGAACTTCAGATCCCACTGCAGAGCCCGCATATGCCACCTGGCATGATCGACCTGCAGGATTCAGGAGGAATAGAGGCTGAAAGATCAGAATCATAGCCCAAATATCCCAGACTCGCTGTTCGGGAGGATAGACCCGAAACCGCGTCGTGTCCAGAACCGCTCCGATGAAGAGGTGCTTCTGAGAGGGATTCAGGTGCGACTTCGGCACATTGATGGAGAACCCCAGCAAATGCAGGAGGTCTGCCGTAGTCTGGAGGTGGGAGATGACTGCCTGGGGCGAGCCCGCCTTCAACAGCCAGTCGTCGAGATAGGGGAAGACTGAAACCCCTGATCTGCTGCGACCACCGCCATCACTTTCGTAAACACCCGAGGTGTGCTGGTAAGGCCAAAGGGGAGCACGGTAAACTGAACGTGCTCGTGGCCTACCGTGAACCGTTGGTAACGCCGGCAGGATGGAAATGTAAAAATAAGCGTCCTGCAAGTCCAACGCTACCATCCAGTCTTGCGGGTCGAGGGCAGACAAGACCTGAGCAAGCGTCAACATCTTGAACTTCTCCTTCCGGAGGAAGCGACTGACGTCCCTGAGGTCCAAGATAGGACGCAGGCCCTTGTTCTTCTTTGGAACCAGAAAGTAGTGAGAGTAACAACCTCTACCTACTTCTGGGACAGGAACGTGCTCGATGGCTCCCTTGGCTAAGAGAGCCGCATCTTCCTGCTGGAGAAGGGCCAGATGGTCCTCCAACATGCGGTGGTATCGCGGTGGCAAGGCTGAAGAGGTAGTCTCGAAGGGGAGGGAGTAGCCCCTTCGGACTATTTGCAAAACCCACCTGTCCGACGTGATGGTGCGCCAGTGGGAGAGGTGATGGCAAATCCTGCCGCCCACTGGCATCTGATGGGCCTGAAAGGTCGGACTAGGAGGGTTTGGAGGCTGCTGCAGAGAGGGAGTTGGTGGACTGGCCCGCCCACTGGCCACCGGAACCACGCCGGTTGTTTCCACGTCCCCGGCCACGCGAAGGTTGGGTAACTTGCTGCGGCCTGTGACTTTGGGTGGGACGTAGCGGAGCACCCCTTCCATAGCCACGAAAGGGGCAAAATGCAGACTGCGCCGGACGGGTGGAGGGACCAAGGACTGAGCCGTAGCCTGTGAGTCCTTGAAGCGCTCTGGGGCGTTTTCTGCTTTGTCGCCAAAAAGGTGACGGCCATCAAAGGGCATGTCCATCAAGGTGTTCTGGACATCCCCTGATAAGTCAGTGGACCTCATCTAGGCATAGCGACGAAGCGCTACAGACTTTGAAATGGTCCTGCCCAGAGAGTCGGCAGTGTCCAGTCCACAACGTATCGTAAACTTTGCTGAATCCCTCCCGGCGGCAACAGCCTGGGAGAGCACTGCCCACTGAGGCAGCACTTGCGCCACCGTATCCCACACTGAGTGCGAATAACGCCCCAAGAGACATGCAGTGTTTAAGATCCGCAGTCCTAAGCTGGCGGAAGAGAACATTTTCTTGCCAAGGTGGTCCAGCTTCTTGGATTCCCTTTCCGGTTGAGTGGTAGGGAAAGCGCTCTTGGAGGTAGAAGCTTGAACTACCAGGCTTTCTGGGGTGGGATGTCAGGAGAGGAAAGTGGGGTCACACGGAGCCGGGCGGTGGTGTCGGGCAATCATCCTGTCCACGGGAGCCCCCGTGTTGGGCCTGGACCACGTGCCCAAAAGGACGTCTGTGAGGGCCTCATTAAACAGCAGCAAGGGCTCCGGAGAGCTCGCGGCCGGTTGTAGCACCTCTGTCAGGAGGTTAGTCCTGACCGCCACCGTAGGAAGCTCGAGATTGAGAGCCTCGGCCGCCCTACGCAACACCACTGCGTATGACGGTCCCTCCTCCGTAGCCACGGTAGGAGGAGACAACATCCCAAGGTCAGGAGAGGTGTCAAGACCACTGGCATCCCCCAGTTTCTCTCTCCAGTCTTGTTCAGTGTCTGACCCCTCCCAGTCCTCCTCGTCATCCTCTGGGTGCCATTGTTGTTGAAAAGGGACAACAGGGGCATAAAAACCCCACCCGGCGCCGAATCCGGCATTGGACGACGCCGGTCCGCCTCCGTGTTCACGCTGGGATGGAGTCAAAGCCAGCCGTAGAGCCGACCAGTGCCGAACGCGGTAGTGGTGCCGTGAGGAGCGGCACCGGTGGAGGGATAACGAGATCTGGATCCAGGCCTGGATCCAAGGGGGGCCTGTGGCACTGGGGTTGCCGGCAGCAAAGACCTAGGCCCCACAACCGAGTCCGCCACGGGTGGGGCTGGTCCGCCCTAAGATGGCATGCTTCACCTCGTAGAACGTACGAAGCTGGGCGGGGGCCGCTCCGAGTCCCGGAAAGGGAGGGAAACTCAGAGTCGACCCTTTGGGCTCGTCGCACAGAGCCGCAGGAGTGGCACCACCCGCGTGCCTCGTCGGATCGGCCGACCGATGAGGAGAAGTCGAAGAGGACATGCTTCTTTGACTTCTTCTTATGCTTCGACTTACCCGACCCAGAGTGCGAAGACTTCGATGATTTCGAACCGGAATGGTGGAGGCTCTGCGACCGGTCCCTCGACCTCCCTCTCGACCAGGACCTCGAACAGAGCGGAGCCGACTGCCGGCGTTTAAGCATCTTTCAGGACTGCTCCCGCAAAGCCTTCGGCGCCATCGACCAGCAGTCAGAGCACGACTTGGGGTCGTGGTCGCGCTCCAGGCAAAAGAGGCACATGCGGTGCGGATCCGTCACCGACATCAGTTGGTTACAGGATCCCCAGGCCTTGAAACCGGGCATCCCTTGTGCACCTGTTCGGAGTCTCGAAACAAGAAGTCGACAAAAGTCGAGAAACAAGTTATTAAAAAATTGACTGAGGTACCGCTCTTCCGGATCTGCGCTGGCTGGCGCGGAAAAAGAAAGAACTGACGTCAGCGACCACGACGCCAGACGAGGAGCCGACCGACACCACCTTCCGACATGCAGAGGTACTGCTGACGAAAAAACTTTAAGGCTCCAGTCCGACGCCTGGGGTAAGTCAAAGGTAAGGAATCTATAACTAACGTGTTTCTTTCAGATAAAACAGTTATAGATCTGGACAAAGAGGCAAGCCAGAGATCATGTGTAGCCTATATATGAGCTTGATTCTTGTTATACATGGAGAAAACATTTAGTCTAGTAAATAAAACGTTTTTTTTTTGTACTACAGAAATAGTGAACTTATAAATTTGAAGGTGTTCTCTTATGTGATAATAACGAAAAACGCGGCCCATAAGACAAAATATTTGCCTAGGATCACACAATTTGAGACCAGTTCACAGGTCAAGTACATTACAGTCGGGTGGAGTAGATTATTCAAGTTCTAGGCCTGCAGGTCTAGTAACAGTTTTATGATTTTTCGAGCCCTGATTGAATCATTCCCTGTGGCCAGGCTGGGAACCCTCGGTACATTAAAATAGCAGTATTCAGTAGGGGAGGGTGATCAATTCCGCTCCACCAGCAGAGTATGTGGAGTTTTGGCCACTCTACGTTATGCTTGTAATGCGGCGTTCCAGCCAAACTCCGCATACCACCGTGTGTCGGAGGTTTTTCTTGCGCGCGGCTTGCTAACAGTAAGGAGGGCACGTTCGGGGTCAGAATGCTGCCGCTTGAGTAAAAAATCAAGTCGAGTGGCAGCAAAGAAATAGACTTTGCCTCACGGAGCAAGCTGCTAGCACAAAAAATCAGCACGAGCAGTGCAACATAGCAATTTCTGCCCGTTTGCAGAACTCCACGGCATCTTACAGAGTTTTCATATAACTCTGCGGAATTCCGTGGAGTGATACTCCGAGAATTACGCCCACCCCTAGTATATATACAACATACAGTATATAATGAAAAATGGTCCTATGCCTGAAACAACAGTCTGTTTAGTAACACATCCACCTCACTTGAAATAACCCAAACTTCAGCCAATGTGGTGGAAGCGTAAGCACTCCTACTTCCCCCAGAGGCCACCATAGCTCAGATTTCAAAGTACAAGTGTGAGAATAGAATATAATGAGCCTCTGATTGGGCAGGAGAGTGGGTTGCATGTGAATATATTAAAGATACCAATGTTGGCGAACTTGAGTTACAGGTAACTAATTTCTTCTCCAACATTGGATCATTTAAATATTCATATGCTTGAATCAGAATAGCAAGCAGTACACATTATAGAATAGAACAAAGCAGAAGGCAGGCTCACCTTTAATGAAACAGGTTTCTCAGGACTGCCTGTTCCACTGCTGCATCAGCTTCTGCATCCACGTCTAGGTAATAATGCTTCATGAACATATGCATGTTCCTCCAGGTGGCCGCATGGCAGAGGTCTTTCAAGAACACCCCAGCATAGAGTGCTGCAGTTGAAGCCATGCCCCTGGTGGAATGCGCCCTCACTCTTCCCTGAAGAGGACGCTTGGCTCTGACATGACAGGTAGCAATACATGTACCAGCTCCTGCCTTGCTGTCTTCAGCATTAGCGTATCTTCATTGGTTTGCTGTGCCTGTTACTTTGTTGTGCTTTTATATTGTATCATGCCTGTTTTTATGGTTTGTACCCGATTCCTCACTGTTTGTGCATTGACTCGGTTGTGCCTGATACTTTGTTTATCTTTCCCCTTGCCACCCGCTCTTACCGCTGAGTGACTCTTTTCCCGCCACTACTGCCTTCCGTTTCTCCTCCCCCATCCTAGGACCTACTTAATGATGGCCAGGCCACCGGCGCACCAAAGGTGCTGGCAAAGGCAAGCCAGTCTGCGCGCTTCTCCGTCTGGAACGCGCCCAGCACCAGGGACCTGGCCCTGGATGCTGAGCCAACTGCTGCCTTGCATCTCCTCGTTCCACGGCAGGACCGTTCACCTGCCACCGCTGCCTGTTCACCTGCAACAGAGAACCTCCCACCCTCACAGCAACTTGCACCACTCCCACTTCGCTGACCTTCACTGCTCCAACACCACTCCGATGGCTTCGACTCAATGCCCGATCCCTCTATAACCACGCCATGAAAGTCTGGGACACCACCTCCACCCTCGCCCCCTGACGTGGTCATCACAGAGATCTGGTTCAACCCCTCCTCCACTCCGCAAGGACTACAAGATGACATACCGGGACCACACCAAACACTGAGACCTCGCCATCATCCACAAAGAAACAATCTGCTGCACCACCACCGAAGACAACACCACACCGATCTTGGAAAACCTCAACTTTCAACTCCACACAGATGACAGAACGACCAAAGGCACACTCTTCTAAACACCCCCAGGACCACGCACCGGCTTTTGCGACTCAATCACCGACTTCATTGCCCCATTAACCAGAGTCAAAGCACTACATCTTCCTCGGAGACCTCAACTTCCACCTGGATGATCAAAAAGACACAAACTCCGCCAACCTCTTGGAACGCATGGACAACATCGGCCTCACCTAGCTGGTCACAGACCCCACACACAGAGCAGGACACACACTAGACCCAATATTCATGGCCAGCGACAGTCAAATACAGCCATGCGACAGAACTCACCTGGGCCAACCACTTCATTGTCCACTTCACCATCACAGGATCACCGTGCACTGCCACCAGCACCCCCCCACCACCTCCTTCCACAGCTGTAGCAAAGTGACACTGACCCAATGGAAGGACGCCCTTAACACCACCCAGCCCAACCCCGCAACCAACCTGCAACAATTAGTCCTGCACTTCACCACCTGGATCACAAACACTGCTGACCTAGTCACTCCATCAAACCAGCCAGTTGGTACACACCAGAGCTCAGGACCATGAAACATAGCTGCAAACAACTGGAGAGAATATGGTGCACCAGCAGAGATGAGTCAGACTGAGCTACCTCCAAGTCAGCCCTCAACAAATACCACCGACGACTCAAAGACGCAAAAAAAGACACCCTTGCAAACCACATCGAAGCAAACACCAATCACACCAAAGAATTCTTCAGTATTGTCAGAGAGCTCTCCTGTCCGACAGCCACCGAAAACAGGGCCCCTCCTCCACAGGAACTCTGCGATGGTCTAGCAAACCATTTCCAGTACAAGATATCCACCACCTACAGGAACTTCAAGCCCCAACCCACCGACCTCCACAGCCTCCTCACTCCAACAGAGCCATCATGTACTCCTTCCACTCAGGAAGGATAAGTTACTTACCTGTAATCCTAGTTCTCTTCCAGGGGTATACTCATCAAAGTCATAAGCACTGAATAATCCCCGCCCACGTGCGGGACCCCGGAGCATTTATATATAAATACATATATATATGTATGTTTAGACAAATAATGTGAGAAAGTGCCATCTTTTTTGCATGGTATGCCCCCACTTTTTGCTGTATTGCTGAATGTACTTTGACTGAGTGTGCCCTGGACTCCTGCCAATCAGGTGCCCAGGGCCTATGTTCCTTCCCTAAAACGCACAAAACCCAGATTGGCAAACCCTGGCCACATGTCAGCCCCTGGTAAATGGTACCCAGGGCCTTGTGACCAGGGAAGGCCTCTAAGGGCTGCAGCACTCATTGTGCCACCCTTAGAGGCCCTGTACCCTTACACACACACACACTGCCTTTGCAGGCTGGGTGTCTGGGTGCAAGACAAAACAAAGAGTCAAAATGGCACACATCCCTGTGTGCCATGCCCATCACCTACACTGCCATGGCATATATCAGCCACCCCTCTAGCTGGGTGCCTTATGCCAATGGTGTGGGCACAGGAGCAGGAGCCCTGTGCCCCTGCAGTACCCAGGTCCATTCCTGGGCACTGTAAGTGCAGTGCTGCCATTTAACAGTACATGGGGCTAAGAGCTCGTCAAACACGAACTCCACAGCACCATAATGGCAACACTGAAGACTGAGAAGTTTGGTATCAAACTTCTCAGCACATTAAACCCACACTGATGTCAGTGTAGGATTTAATGTACCAAGCACCCCAGAGGGCATCTTAGAGATGCCCCCCTTAAACCTAACCTACAATCCACGTCTGCTCTGAGGCTGCCTAGGCTGTCACACAGCAGACATGTTGCTGGACCCCTGGGTGGGAGAGCCCCTGCTCTCCTGGGCCTGCAACAATGCACATCCTGGGCGAGGTGCTAAATCTCCTCCCCCAGGATGGGCAGGGGGAAGCTTCAAAGGCATACCGCCTCTGTGAGATTCCACAGGCCACTGCAACCCCCACTCTGGCGGGAAGCTTGGACGGAAACCCCAAATAAGGAATGGGGATGGGCCAGCCTGCCAACCCCACCCCTCAGGTGGGGGGAGGCGAGGTGAAGCACATCTCCGGGCTCACGCCATCTTGAAGATGGGAAGCCCTACCCTATCAGGACTAGGCTACTGCCCCCCTCCCACAGGAGAGAGGCAGGATAGGGGGTGTACCCACCCCAGGACAGGGACCCATTGGTCCCTGTCCTTCACCTACCTGTAACGCCCCTAAATCTAGTATTTAGTGGCGCCCTGAACCTTCCTTCCGCAGATTCCAGATTCCGAAATACAAAGAAGAGCAAGAAGAAAGAAGACCTGCCCTGCAGCTGCTAAGAAGAGGAAGACACCAACTGCTTTGGCCCCAGCCCTACCGGCCTGTCGACCCTCGAACCTGCTCCTGCTCCAACCCGGCATCTCTTGTGGCCAGCAACCTCACAAACCCCGGAGGACCTGGCTACCTTTTGGCTCTAAGCCCCTGGGACTCCCATGAGTAGAGGCTCTACTCAAAACCTACTTCAAATCCCTGGAAACAGCCCGGAACCGCGAACCCAGCACACTCTGCACCAGCCAAGCCTGGCCAGTGCCGGAGTGAACAAAAACCACGAGGACCCCACGGCGACTGTGACCCAGAGTCCGGCACCCAAGGACCTCCCTCGACACTCCTGAAGAAGCCAGCAGCCTCAGAACAAGGTGCCCCCCCTACCGCGATCAACAGAGGGTAAGATTTCCCGACACCTAAATGCACCCCTGCACGCGGCACCCCGCGGCCCCCTGTGCCCAATCCCGGGGTACCTACCTATCCTCCAACTACCCAACTTACCTCTCAAAGTGGTGATGGCACCTGAAGAATCCTCGTCCCCGAGCTTGCAGTCTTTTTCTAAACCGGAGATTTCCCATTGAAACCAATTGAGCGCCCAAAGGCTCAAAAGCACCCTGCACCCAGCCGCCCGAGTGGCCCTGGCAGTACAACCTCTACACCTACCTACTTCCCCACTTGCCCTGAGTAAGTGACTAGGAGCCCAGCTCCCACAGCCGCGTGGCTTGCTAGTCAGCAGCCGCCAACCAAGGCCCCCCTATCCCTCATAGGATAACATTGGGCCTAACTCTCTCTGCACCCGGCCGCCCTAGTGCCGCTGAGGGTGAACCAACTGTACCTACCTGACCCCGGGGGACCCCTGAGTCTATGCCTAGAACCTCAACTCTGCCAGTCGAGTACTTACCTTTAAACCGATAACTTCATTTTCTTCATAGGGTAACATTGACTGGCTTTTTCCTGAAATTTCTTCTAAGTGTGGACTTTTCAAATCTTAAAATATTCACCAAAAATCAGCCGAGTAACGAAAACGAAAATACTCACCTGCTCTTAGGTGAGCTCCCAGTGCTGGATCTTGGTGCCCAGCACTGACTCTGAAAAATACTTACAACTGTACTTACCAGTAACCCAATTTTCTACCATAGGAAATAATTGACTGTTTTTCTGTGAAATTTCTTCTAAGTGCCAATTTCTGCAATCTTTAAATATTCTTTAAAAATCGTATAATATCTGAAAACGTAATTACTTACCTGCTTTGCATAAAGGTCCCAGTACTGAGTCTAGGTACCCAGTACTGGACTACAAAATTAACGAGAACATACTGTACCTGCAACTTGAATTTTCTTCCATAGGGAATCATTGACTCTTTTCTCTGAAATATTTTCTAAGTGTCAACTTTTAAAATAGCTAAATATTGTTTAAAAACCGTGACAGTAATTAAGTCGACTTTCATCACTTGATTCTAAGTACTGATCCAGGACTGAATCTAGGATCCAGTCCTGGAATTCCAAAAGTAATCCTAAAAGTAATCTGTTGCAAATAACTTGAAACTTCCATTGAGCTCAATGCATTGTGGTGTTTAAAATAGTGATGCCTATTGCAACCACTTGTACTGTTTACAAAAGTCAATTGCATATTGCAAAAGTATATATATAAAGCATCTCATTCTGAGAAAGTATATTTTAATGCCAATTGTTGGTTCTAAAATAAAACAAGCATATATTTTTTATATATAAACCATTGGCCTAGAGTTCAGTTATTGAGTGTGTGAGACCATTTGCTGACTGAGTGTGTACAACAAATGCTTTACACTGTCCTCTGGTACTGCCTTACTGCTCGACCAAGCTACCACTTTAGAGAGCAAGGTTATACCTAAACTTTAGCCTCTGCCAAACCCTTGGGGACTGTGGACTCTGTACACCCTGTACCTATTAGGGAACAGTATATACAGAGCCACTTTCTCACAAATAAGTACAGAGTACTTCCAAAATATACATGTATACATTTATACATACATAAATATGCGGCCTAATGTACATCAAATAGGCTAATAAGTCAAAATTGCATGGGTTTTTTAGAAAAATAAAATAATCTCTCATATAAACAGTATAACAGAGAACATACACTGTAATAGTGTTCCAACACAGCCCTTTATTTTCAGAAAAAAGGCAAGTAATAGCAGGCAATTAGCTCATAGGCTGCATAGAAGGGAAAACACCACAGTATCAAACAAGAATTGGCATAGCCAATAGGTCTCGTCTTTGGGACCTTATAAGTGTTTAGTCATGCAACAGTTAATGTTGTTGCACCAAGGATATTGTGCTGCATAACTAAATACTTACAAGGTCCCAAAAGTGAGACCCATTGGCTATGTTAATGCTTTTTTTTTAAGGCACAGAAGATTAAGTGAATTGCCCAGAACCACTGGCTGTTTTGCCTTTCGAAGACTCAAACCTCATTCCTATAGTTCCAAAGTCGGCAGCTCTGCCAATAGTGCCACATCACCTGCTGTGATCTAGGGCGGCACAAGTAAGATACAGGGGTATATAGTGGGAATGAAGGGGGGCACAAGTAAGATACATGGGTGTATAGCGGGAATGAAGGGCGGCACAAGTAAAATACGGGCATATAATGGGAATAAAGGGTGACAAGAGATGGGCATATAGTGGGAATGAAGGGTGGCACAAGTAAAATACAGGGGTATATAGTAGGAATAAAGGGCGGCACAAGTAAAAGACACAGGCATATAGTGGGAATGAAGGGTGGCACAAGTAAGATACAGGGGTATATAGTGGGAATAAAGGGCGGCACAAGTAAAATACAGGGGTATATGGTGGGAATCAAGGGCGGCACAAGTAAAAGACACGTGTATAATGGCAAGGAAGGGTGGCACAAGAGACGGGCATACAGTGGGAATGAAAAGTGGCACAAGAGAAGGGCATATAGTGGCAATGAAGGGTGTCACAAGTAAGAGACTGGGGTACATAAAGGGAATGAAGTCTTGAACAAGCACTATGGGGTGGAGTTACTGCGAGGAGGGTGGTAAAGAGAATATAAATGGCACAGACTGGAAGGAGGCTGGTGGTACTGGAGTGAGGGTGGCAGTGCGTGCAGAGTGAAATGGGCACGGAGGTGGTATCGACCATCAGGAGGGTGCTACAGGAAGCTGGCCACGTACAGGGAGTGAAGCCGGAGGGGTGGTGGTGTAACCAGGAAGGTGAACAGCACAGAGAGATGATAGATGCAGAGGGACACAGAAGAAGGGTGATATGGAAAGGGAGGGCCGTATAGACAGAGTGAGGGTGGTACAAGGACAGCACCGTAGAGGTGATAGATAGGGAGGACACGAAGCAATGCGGTTTGTGGGGATCGGACAGGCAGGAGGGGGCAGTGATCCGGGAAGAAAAGCGAAGGGAAAGGTGGAGCAGAGCAGAAAGTCAGGAAGAAAAAAGTTGGAGAGGCCAAATGAAGGGTAAGGGACAATGCAGGGTGGTGCGAGGTGGTGGGTAGTTTGTAGTACAGAATTGGTAACTGTAGTATGGTTAGTAGTGAGTAGTGCAAAAGCGCTGGCTCTGGGAGGGTTGGTAGTAAGTAGTGCTGGAGCGCTGGCTGTGAAGTCCCGTATGGGATTGTGAAGGATTGCAGACAGTAGAAGCTTGCTTCCCAGTGAGCCTCACCTCAGATAGCAGTGATATCAGGGTGCCGAAGGAAGGTTGGTTTTTGGGATGGTATGCTCAGTGCTGCAGACACAGCCACCAGTGTTGCGAATGCGCACATTGACAGCAGCGTATGTTCCGTGAATTACCATTACAATTACCGCCGGCTGCCCCTGCTGCAGTGCGAAACGAGCAATGTGTATCCCCTGTCTCAGCAGACCAGGCTGCGGTGGCCAGACAGCGTGTCTCCTTATTTCCTTCGTTATATATATATATACATATATAAGTTCAATGCCTTTTACTTCCCAGCGACGATGTGCAGTGTTACAGTAATCAGAGCAGATAAGGCGCTATGTGACATGCATGCTTACTCATTTGAAGTCAAAAAGATTGCTGGCCAAAGTTTAGAAATAAATATTCTGGGCCTTATTCAGAAAGTTATTTTTCTGCAACCCCCTGCGACTGATGTACGAGAGTTCAGTGAAGAACAGACTGGCGACCGGTGTAAACAGTGTGGTGTAAACACTTGTCCCTAATCGCACAAAGCGAGCAAGCCTAAGTTGCCCAGGAAGGGCTCCAGCTGGTTCTACTCACAAGAACATTTATAAGGACAGCACGTAATCTCCGGGGCATGTGGACGAGTCCCGCACCAAGAAGACGTTCGCCAATGCAGGTTTAAATGCTGGACACCTACACAAGTCTTACTTTAATTGGTTGGGACAAAACATTTTTATGGGGACACAAATAAACTTTTATTTTCTCCCAGTCCTGCTGTTTTTGTAATTCTGTCACTATATATTTGCAAATCAGAAGAAGAACAATTTCAAATGGAGACTTTTTTTTATTTTTATTTGAGATTGTTCTCTTTTTTTTAATTCGCACATTTTTGAATGTTGTATTTTATCATTCCCAAGCGCTCGTGGGAGAAATTGATCAACTACAACAAAAGAAATGGTTTAACCGTTAAAATTAGAGGCGCCACATGCTGTTGTGAAGGCGCTACGGCTAGATATAGTGATTATATTATCATTATAAATAATATTGGACGAGTGTGACTGAGATGCGGTGAGACAGGCTGGGCTTTGCACCAGATTGCACAGCTGTTCCTTCCCTTTGCAGCCAGATTTTCTTTTTGAAAGGTCTGGAATGTCCTTTGTGTCCTCTGCATTGTATTGGCCGCTTCGTCTCATACGCCATACCCCTGTCAAATCTGCATCACGTATTGCTTTATTGCAGGCGGGTGCGTAACACTAAATAGCTGCAATGTCTCCCGAAAATGTGCTTTGTTGTTTGAAGAGCTTGCGACCTGCAGTGTGCCCCGGCTGCCATGTGAAGGAAGGGGAGGGGGCACAATCTGCCCCCGCTCAGGCGCACGCCTCAGGACCTATTGCATTGCAAATGCTTGTTAATAGTCATTAGTCACCTGTGTTACAAGTAGGGCTTCTCACTATTGGCTGATGTGTGCTTCTGTGACATCAACTGCCACTGCCTTCGGATTTTCAAGTACATTTGACAATTGTCCACTAACTGAATTTTTGTTAATGAGGTTTATGTAGTTAGTAAATTCAGTGACGTCCACATGCTTTTGTGATGGGAAGAGAGAAATTGCACAAAATGATGCAAAATATCTGTTGCTGGTATTTCGTTTGAAAATCTCATGTGATGGGATACCTCACATAAAACAATTCATGTGAGATACTGGCACGCCAAGGGAGTCCTCACTTTTGGGAAATGTAAAGAGAATTACACGACTTCTAATGGGGTGAATGGAGTTGTATATCCAACTATGACAGTGCTCCCACTTAAAAAAAAAAAAAAGTGCGCGCTAAAAGTTAAACAAGCACTGCAGGCTTTAAACAGAGAGCACGTCATGGAACTGCAATAAAAAAAGGTGCCCGCTAGAGAGGCGCTTTATTACCCATGACAACAAAGGAAAGGCAGATAGCAGCTGCGC
Source organism: Triturus cristatus (assembly GCF_964204655.1). Lineage (NCBI taxonomy): Eukaryota > Metazoa > Chordata > Amphibia > Caudata > Salamandridae > Triturus > Triturus cristatus. Next base: position 84,631,179 of record NC_140592.1, read on the forward strand.
GCGTGCACGCGCACTCAAGCTTGAGGCCAGCAAAAGCCTGGGTAGCACTTTGAAAATCCACTAACTAAATGTCTCGCCAGAGCAGCGCATGCGCTGACTCTAGCGAGACCTAAAAACTGGCACCCTGCCTTTAAGGATTCCAAGAACCTGGACACCGTGCCTTTAAGACCTCCAGGAGCCCCCTGCTCCCATCATCCACCACAGGTGACAGTTAGGTCAGTTCTTTTTTCCGGCTCCTTCTGTGAGGATCCTGGAGCTTGAGCTTGTCAATTTTTGGCTATTTCTAGTCAGAAATCTGTTTATTTCAACTGTATTCGACATTTTGTACTGCTGGTATTCATTTTCTATCTTTTTCTGACAAGTTACCAAATGTTTTCTTGTCAGAAATGCCAGCATTATTTAATAAATGCCGTTCCTGTGGGAAGAAAATGACTAAATCTGACCCTCACTTGGTGTGTATTGTGTGTTTGCCATCTTCACACAATCCAGAGAAGTGCTACTACTGTCAGCAATTTTCAAAGAGAACTCTGCGTGACAGAGAGATCAAACTTCATGCCTCAACGGAGAGAGGAAAAGGACATACTAAAAGTGGCCTTGAGAACAATCCTGCTTCCAAGAAGCCCTCCTCTCAAGAGAAACTGAAGAAAAGGTGTTGATCTGCATCTCCAGCTTCCAAAAGAAAGCAGATTCCGGATTTCTCACCATCGAAATCGCCGTCCGAAAGACAAGCAAGACACTCGATGACATGGGACAGTTAAGTCAGTTCTTTTTTACGGTGTACAAACAAAGGATTCACGGCACAAGTTGCAGAAACAATACTATACCGTCAATGCTCGTCCGGGAAGGCTGCTTATGACTTTGAGGCGTATACCCCTGTAAGAGAACTAGGATTACAGGTAAGTAACTTATCCTTCTCTTCCAGGGGATACTCATCAATAGTCATAAGCCCTGAATAGAATAGCAAGCCCATACCCACTTTCCCGCGGACGAGTAACAGTATAAATACAACACGTTTTAAATTTCAAGGATGCCCAAACAAATTTCTTAGCGAGGCTTGCCCAAACTGGGCATCCGCCTGTGTGTCAAGAGTCTAAACAGTAATGGCGAGCGAATGTGTGCACTGATCGCCATGTAACTGCTTTACAACTCTCTGCAATAGGTACATTCCTAAGAAGAGCTGTGGTCGATGCTTTCCCCCTGGTAGAATCGGCCTTTGGTTTACCTGGGAGGGCTCTGTTAGTTAGTTGATAGGACAACGATATGCAGGACACTATCCACATAGAGATAGACCTTTTGGAAGCTGTAGAACCTGTGTTCATGGAACCATAATTTATAAACAGACAATCTGACTTTCTCAGGGTCTTTGTTTTGTCTAAATAGAACTTCTGAACCCACGTGAGGTTCAAAGAATGAAGGGACCTTTCTGGAGGATTTGAAGGATTCGGAAAGAATGTGGGGAGTGTGATAGTCTGATTAATATGAAAATCCGAGATCACTTTAGGTAAGAAACTCGGATGTGTTCTTAAAACCACTCTGTTTGCATGAAAGACAAGGTAGGGCTCTTTACAACACAACGCCTGGATCTCACTCACTCTGCGAGCCGAGGTGATGGCTACTAGAAAAGCGGCCTTCCATGTCAAACGCTGTAAAGAAGCTTAGTGAATAGGTTCAAAGGGAGCATCCATCAGTTTAGTTAGAACAATGTTGAGCTCCCAAGGTGGAGAAGGAGACCGGATTCCCTCAAGAAAATCTTTGACCACAGGAATCTTGAAAAAGGAAATCCAAGTTGGGGACTTTCTATATGCTGTGATAGCTACAAGATGGACTTTAATCGAGGAAAATTGAAGATCAAATTTGGCCAAATGCAGTAAATACGGTAAAATCACCTGTTCTAGACCCCGGATGGGATCATATCCATTGTTCATGAACCATAGGTAAAAACACTTCCACTTGAAAGCGTATGATTTTCTGGTGGAAGGTCTCTTAGCTTCTTTTAGAATGTTCATACATTCCAAAGTCAAATCAAGGTGTCCGTATTGGAGGACTTCAGGAGCCATGCCGTCAATCGTAGGGATGAGAGATTGGGGTGAAACACCTTCCCTCCGCTCTTGGATAGCAAGTCTGGATGGCATGGCAACCTCGTGTGGAACTTCTGATAGCTGAAGAAGGTCTGGGTACCACCACTGACGAGGTCATTCTGGGGCTATCAGAAACATTCTGGTGTTGGACCTGTAGAACTTGTTGATCACTGTGGGAATCAACGGAATTGGTAGAAAGGCGTACAGTAATTTCTGATACCATTTTATCAAAAGAGCATTCCCTTGAGAGCCTGGTTGGTAAAACCTGGATGCGAAGACGGGGCTTTTTGCGCTTACCACATCTGCAAACAGGTCGATGTCTGGTACTTCCCAAATTCCAAAAATGCTTTGAGTTACTTCGTCGTTGAGAACCCAGTCGTGAGCTTCGATGAAGTCTCTGCTTAGGGTGTCCACCAGGACATTGAGAGTTCCTGGGAGATGAATCGCCACAATCGTTAAATCCCTTGCGAGAAGCCATTTCCAGATGTCTGAGACTCTAGAGAGAGGTCTCGATCGGGTAACCCCCTGCTTGTTCAAATAATGCATAGTTGTGGTATTGTCCGTTTGAACCAGAAGGGCACAAGACTGGAACGAGGGGTACAGGGATTTGAAAGCCAGGTGTACAGCTCTCAGCTCTAAGAGGTTGATATGATAACCTTGTTCTGTCTCTGACCAGAGACCCTGAACTTGGAGAAGACCCATGTGATCACCTCATCCTTGGAGTGACGCATCCTTGACTATCGTCTGGGAAGGAGGGTCCAGGTGAAAAGGAACTCCTTTCATTAGATGGGATCTCTTCATCCACCACCTGATGGAATCCTTGGCTGATTGGTGGAGAATTACATGGTCCTCCCAGCGTCCCAATATCTGCATCCACTGGTCCTCCAGAGATTGTTGCAGAGGATGCATGTTTAGACTGGCGTTTGGTACGATGAAGATGGAGGATGCCATTGATCACAGCAGCGACGATACCTGTCTGACTGTGGGACGTTGCGTACAGAGAAGATTGGAACATTTCTCACGGATTGAGAATAACCTCTCTTCCGAAGGACGCACACTTGCCTTTGCAGTATCCAGGGAGGCACCCAGGTAGTGAATTCTCTGTGACGGGTTGAGGATCGATATTTTGTAGTTGACATGAAGTCCCAACCTGTTCAGTATCTGAAGACAGTATGAGCGATGACTCTGAAACAGAGCAGGTGATGAGCTCTTCAGGAGCCAGTCGTCCAGGTAAGGATATATTATGAATATCGTTTGCTTGCGAAGGAAAGCTGCCACCACTGCCATGCATTTTGAAAACATTCGGGGGGCTGATTTGAGCCCGATCGGGAGAACCTTGAATTGGAAGCTCTGGAATGACACTTGAAATTGTAGAAATTTGCGATGCTTCTTGGAAACTGGAACATGGAAGTATGCGTCCTGTAGATCTATAGAACACATCCAGTCCCTTTGATGCAGTTGAGGGAAGATTTGGTGCAGCGCCAACATCCAAAACTTTTCTTTGGGATGTATTTGTTTAACAGCCTCAAGTCGAGTATTGGTCTGTATTCTCTTTTCTGCACCAGAATATTACAAGAATAAATCCCTTGCTTTCTTTGAGGAACAGGGACCGTTTCTATGGCATCTTTTTGGAGAAGACTGTTCACCTCCGATTGCAACAAGTGGTGATCTTGGAGAAATTTTTCTTGCGGTGGAATTGATGGAGGTGGGGATTTGAACCTGAGTAAATAGCCATTCTGCACAATATTCAGAACCCACTTGTCCTTTGTGATTTTCTTCCACTCCTCCAGATTTAACGTAACACCGGAGTGGTCAACGGGCATGGAGGAAGCCACCCCTCACTGCTTTGTTGGTTGCTTAGGCGCCGTCATCTTTGAGTTCCTCTACCTCGTCCAGGCCTTCTCTGGTAGTAGTGAGACCTGGATTGATTTTGATTCTGCGTGGTCCAGTGATGGGTTTGAACCCTCTGCTGGAAGGAACGTTTGTCATAGGGATGGAACTTTCAACGAAATTCTTTACGCTTCTCCAAGCCAACAGCTTTTAAAGTGTCCAATTCGGTTTTCATTTTGGACATTTTGTCGTCCCATTCGAACAGAATAGAGAAGAACCATTGAACGGAAGGTTTACGATCTTTCTCTGTGCATCAGATTTCAGCCCCGTGAGCTAAGCCAGGCTGAACGCCTCAAGCAAATCCCGTGGGAATAGCCGTGAGCAGCCAAATCTGATGTGTCTGCAGCTGCACTGATAACTTGGTTTGACACCAAGCCGCCTTCCTGCAGGATTTCTTGGCAGTCCTGTTGATCCTCTTTCGGTAGCTTGTCTGTGAACCTTGCCAAGGAGTCCCAGAGTGATCTATCATACCGACCCAGCAGGGTGGAAGCACTAGCCACCTTCATCACTGAGGCAGATGTGTTGCATATTCTTCTGCCTAAAGAATTCATATTCTTACTGTCCTTCTCCGGAGGGACATTGGAGGAGGATATAGCAGAGTGTGCCTTTCTGGCTGCCGCCACAATGACAGTCTGGAGGTGGGTCCGCACGAAGAAAGAATGGATCCTGATCTGGGGCCTTTTACTTATTAGAAATACGCGTGCGAACTGAGCCCACTGTGGCCGGAGTCAGGAAGGTCTGCCTTGCTGGCTCGAACAGACCTGAGACCAAAGGCAGCAGAGGTCTTGCCAAAGACCTATGGTAAAGGGTCTCAAATATGACGGAAGTCGAAACCGGTGGTGCAGACATACTGATATTTAGCTTGCTGGCACCTCTGCAGAGAACCTCATTAAAAGTTCCAATATCATCAATCAGAGATACCCTGGATGGCAGTGTCGTAGATAAAGTCGGTGAGTAGTCCCTAATGGATGATCTGGTAGACGTTGTAGATGAAGGTGACCTCCGTCTCATTTTAGGGGTAGGAGAATGGCGAGATCTTGAGCGCCCTCTTGATCGTGAGCGTCGTGTTGATGGGGATCTCGATCTTCTCGGAGACCTATGTGGAGTGTGTCCCGAGGATGCAGTAAGAGGAGGTCCCACAGAGACTCTGGATGGAGAGAAAGTTCTGGTGAATTCCGAGCCCGGAACTCTGGGTGGGACCTTCCAGTGCTGTATACTTTCAAGCCATCTTGGAGACATGTTAATAGGAGGAGTCTTTTCTATGGGAACCGGAGATCCCTCCAGCGTTACCTGAATAATGTAATTGCCAGGCGAAGATGAACTTTCCCTCGACGTCGAACGTATGGTTCTCGACGTCGACCTTGCCTTTTGTACGTCTCCTGAAGGTATGGCGAGATCTTTCTCTCTCGAAGTCGACCACTGCCTCGACGTTGACCCGGACTGGGCCACCATTGACATTGACCGCTGCTGCGGAGACACACTTGATGATTCGGGTCCATGCGGCGATGTCCTTGACATCGGTCTCTTCGCCGTCGACCGCTGAGTTCTCGACGTCGACCGCCTATGGGCTTATGATGTTTTCAACCTCGACTTTCTCGAGGGTGATCGTGCCCTCGACGTCGACCGTCTATGGGTCGGTGAGTGTTTCCTCGTCGTCGATCCTCTCGACGCCGACCTTCGTGAAGCAGGCGGAGATCTCAACGCCGATCGGTGTCTTGACGTCGACGGATGCTTCGATGTCAACTTAGATCTTTCATGTTCAACATACTTCGAGCCCGAAGAATGCCTCGACGCCAACTTACTTGTCGTAGACGGAGGTTCTCGCCGTTTCGACAGCGATCTGTCCCTCAACGTCATTGAGTGTCTTGCTTGTCTTTCTGATGTCGATTTCGACACCGACGGCAAGAAATCCGGAATCTGCTTTCTTTTGAAAGCTGGAGAAGCAGATCGACACCTTTTCTTCCGTTTCTCTTGAGAGGTGGGCTTCTTGGAAGCAGAATTGCTCTCAAGGCCACTTTTAGTATATTCTTTTCCTCTCCCCACTGAAGCATGAAGTTTGATCTTCTCTCTGTCATGCAGAGTTCTCTTTGAAAATTGCTGACAGTAGTAGCTCTTCTCTGGGTTGTGTGAAGATAGCAAAAACACCATACACACAGAGTGAGGGTCAGATTTAGCCATTGTCTTCCCACAGGAAGGGCATTTATTAAATAATGCTGGCAGTTCTGACAAAAAACATTTGGTAACTTGTCAGAAAAAGACAGAAAATTAATACCAGCAGTACAAAATGTCGAATAAAGTTGAAATAAACCAATTTCTGACTAGAAATTGCCCAAAACTGACCAGCTCAAGCTCCAGGATGCACACAGAAGGAGCCGGAAATAAAAGAACTGACCGAACTGTCACCTGTGGTGCATGATAGGAGCAGGGGGCTCCTGGAGGTCTTAGAGGCACGGTGTCCAGGTTCTTGGAATCCTTAAATGCAGGGGGCCAGTTTTTTGATACTGTGATGTTTTCTCTTCTATGCAGCCTATGAACTAATTGCCTGCAATTACGTGCCTTTTTTTCTGGAAATAAAGGGCTGTGTTGGAACACTATTACAGTGTATTTTCTCTGTTGCAGTGTTTATATCAGATTTTTATTTTTCCTAAAATCCATGTTATTTTGGCATTATTAGCCTATTTGAAGTACATTAGGCCGCATATTTATGTATGTATACATGTATGTTTTGGAAGTTCTCTGTACTTATTTCTCTAAACATACACATATATATGTATTTTTATATATGCTCCGGGGTCCCGCACGTGGGATGGGATTATTCAGTGCTTATGACTATTGATGAGTATCCCTTGGAAGAGAACATCCACGGACCCATGCCCCCACTGCCTCTTCAACCTAGGAAGCAAGGATATCAGCTCGAACGCACCAACATTTTCAATGCATCCATCACAACAGCTACCTTTCCAGACGCATGTAAACACGAAGAAGTCAGACCTCTCCTCAAGAAAACCTGCTGACTCCAGCAAACTCCAGAACTTTCGCCCCATCTCGCTGCTTCCTTTTCCCGCCAAAGTCCTCGAGAAGGCCATCAACCAGCAGCTCACCGAACACCTAGAGAGAAACAACCTGCTCGACGCCTTTCAATCCGGTTTCCGCATCGACCACAGCACCAACACCGCCCTGATGGCCGCCACTGATGACAGCCGCAACGTCCTCGACAGAGGAGAATCAGGGGCCCTGAGCCTCCTTGACCTCTCTGCAGCATTCAACACCTAACACTTATCAAGTGAGTCTGCACCACATAGGAATTCAGGGAGAAACACTCAGATTGATCGCATCGTTCCTCATGGGACGAACTCAGAGAATCCACCTACCCCCTTCGCCCCGGAACCCAAGAGCACCATGTTAGAAATGGGGTTTCTGGTTCGCTATGGTATGCGCTCAAGCCAGGCAGAACGCAGAACCCACCACTCTAATCAGGGAAAGAAAGTAACACACCAAAGATAAGCTATGCTCACATTCTGGTAGCTTAGCACAGTCAGGCTGATCAGCGGCAATGTGTAAAGCGTTTGCGTATCACACAAACAGAAACACAATGAATACACCACCAAAGAGACTCCATAAAGGATTATATATAAATATATAGTATATTATACATAAAACAAGTCCAGAACAACAAGAATCAAATACTGTGCATATTATGCAAATATTGGGATGGTACTCGTTATCCTGGACAATGCAAGAATCAATCGACATACACCATAACATCAGTGAACACTTGGGACACAAAATGCAGCAAATCATGAAAAAAACATCGAAATCATCAAAAGTGAATGTAGGAAAGTGCCCCTTTTTGACTTGGTCACCTCGACTTTTGCCTTGTAAATTAGGTGATTTAACCAAAAGTGCACTGGTTCCCTGCTAACCAGGTTGCCAGTGCCAGAGCTCTTCCCCAAAACTGTACAATTATGCTCCCCAATTGGCAAAGCCTTTAGCACTCTCTGCAAGTCTCTAGTAAATTGTACTCTGGTACCTAGGGCCTGAGGTACTAAAGAGGGCTGTGAGGGCTGCAGCACGAATTGTGCCACCCTAAGGGAACCCCTCAACAAGCATAAGCAAGACTACCATTGCAGGCTGCGTGAACTGGTGCAGACAAAAGTAAAAACATGAGATGTCACACATACCTGTGTGCCATGTCCCTAACAGTGCATGTAATATTTGTAAGTCACCCCTACAGCAGGCCTGACAGCCCTATGGCAGGGTGCTGAATATTACATGTGAGGGCATACTTGCATGAACAGATATGCCCCTGTGCTGGTCAATCCTATTACTGCTGGTACAAGTGGCCATGGACACCATTTAAAAGATGTGCTGGACACTGGTGAAAACTAGTTTCCCAGCTACATGATGGCTTCACTGAAAGTAGGGATGTTTGGTATCAAACATCTCGAATTGGTAAACCCACACTGATGCCAGTGTTGGATTTACCAATACATGCACCCAGAGGGCACTTAAGAGGTGCCCACAGAAAACCTACTAGCCTCTGGTGTCCTTGCTGACTGCCTGCCACCCGAACGCTGTTTTGACCGTCAAGGGTGAGAGCCATTGCTCTCAGGAGACCCAGAACAAAAGCTTGTCCGGTAAGAGGGAGTAACAACCCCTACCAGCTTAGCCTCCTTGGCCGGCAAGCTTCATAAAAGCTGCCACCTTTGGAATGTGAATCTGGCTCCCCTCACAGGAGAGACACCACCCCTCTCCAGAGCCCCCTTGGCACCTGGACAGGTGGGAAAATTAGCTAGTTTGGTAGGTGTGTCACCTTCAAGCTAGTACCACCCCTAAGGTGGGCAACTGTGAGGTAGACACAATTTTACATAAGTAGCCATCTTTGTGATAGCATACTTAGGAGTTCTGGGACAGGGTTAGGCCTACTTTCCACAGGAAGTGGTCATATATGGGGCATAGTGACCCCAAGGGTCAGTAAGCAGCACATTGGCTACTACCCTACACTTCTAAATCCAGTAGTTAGGAGAGTCCTTGGCACCAGAGAAGCAGATCCTGATGACCTAAGAAGTTATAGGACACCAAAGTGCCGCAAAAGCAGAGAAGAGAGAAGTAGTAGCTGACCTGGTTCCAACCCTGCCGGCCTGTCTGCATTCCTCATCAAAAACGGTGCCAAACTCAACGTGTCCAGGAGCTGTGACTCAAGAAACTTGGGAGGGCTGACTGCCTTTGAAAAAGACTCAAGACCTGCCGTGAACAGCAGACCTGTTCTAAAGAATTCCAAAGCAGAAGAGACTGAGGCCTCGGGAAAACCTGACATCTGAAGCAACCACTGCACCCGTCACCTCTGGCTCGAATTGAAGTATACCAATGGTGCCAACAAGGTTCCTCAACCCTCCAGAGCTAGAGTCCATCATGGTTTCACCCCTCCTGGACTCACTGATGTCGCCTGCACCCTCTGCACGCAGGCCCCCTCGACCACGACTTTTCTGGCAAGCGAAAACCCGACGTTGAAGGACACCCCTGCCCCAGAGCATTGCAAGGACTGAGCTCACTGGCTTGTCAGCCTGACTGGCTTCCTAGCCAGACTCTGCACCCTCTTTTTTACAGTGACCGATCTCAATTGAAACACATTGGGCTCCCGGTGCCGAATGGCATCCTGCACACAGCTGCCCTTGTGCCGCTGGTGGTGTACTGTTGATACTGCCTTGGACCTTGCCCACCACTCTCCTTAGTTCCTGAAGATTGGTCCTGTAGGTCGATGTCCGGTACCTGTTTGCAGAAACTTGTTCTTCCTTCCACAGGATCACATTGCAGAACTGAGAAATATCAGTGTCCACTTTTTAAAGTGAAAACAATTAATTATATTTAAAAACTTACTTAACTGAACGAGTTTTCTCTGATGCCTAAACATATATAAAGATACTTGCTATTTTTGGTGTGGATCTCCTTCTTGATAACAAATGGGTAGTTCCTCTGCCAAGTGTACGCAAACAGTTGCGCCAAGTGGCTGGGGGTACGCATCGATAGGAGATCTGTGAATCAGAGCTTGATGCCCTCACACACCTGTTAGGGTGTCATGCTTTATCATTGGGCGCTCCTCTTCGGGCCAGTGCTGCAATGCTTGATGGGCCAGGGGCCTTCTTTATCGGAGGTCTTTTGATCTGAAGATGCCGTAATGATGAATGCAAGTGGGAGGTTTTTTTTTGTGAGTCTAATGGGTGAATGGTGACTTTAAAATAGGCTCTGGAACCCAGGAACAATCAACTTAATCGGAGATGGGCCCCAGGACTAGGTATAAACAGTGGTGCTATCTTGTGGTCCTTAGGTACCAGGATAGCTACTAGTCGAGATTGGTCGCTAGGGTCATGAGGTCAACATGTTTCGTGCCATATATGCCCAACCGTCGGGCGGCACTTCGTCAGGACAAAAGTCAGTGTCCCCTGTTGGAGCTACGTATCCCCTCGCTAGTCGAGGAGGACCTAGTAGTGTGGGCCGGTATCCCCATTAGGGTGCCGGTCAGCAATTCCACCTCAATAGAGGTTGCGTAGTGCTTCATAGGTGAATTGGAGGGTCCCGACCATAATAAGGGACACTTGATAGTTGGACTGGAAACTGATGTCTGACCTACCCTCCTCCATCCAACCTGGAGTCATGTGGGTCATTTATTGATCATTGTGTGTATTTGCAAATGTCCAGCACTCCTCTGTGTTAAGCCTAAGGCTGCTCGAGCCGCACTTTGTAATTGCATAGCAAGCTTCTGTCCACTCATAAGGGAGCCCATGGACTCTTTACATATAGTAGAATTCGTGGGAGACCTTCCTGGGTTCCCCACGTTTAAAATGACACCAAGTAGTTGCCCACAAATGTGAGGTGCACTTGCCACAAGCACAGGGCATCCACGAAGGAGGGTGAGGAGACTTCAGCAGGACATCGGAGGTCCGATCTCCCTCTCACCTGCCCTCTCAAGCAGATGGTGGTGGCACCCAGAGAGGAGACCTCACTGGATCCCCTGTGTTCAATGTGGTCTAATGCAGGAGCCCGTGAGCATGTGATACAGCTGCTGATGATACAGTGCAGCCCGTCTTGGTCTGAGCACCCCCGAGGGCGCTCCTGACCCAGGCATCGGCCGTGAGAATAGGCTCCTCACCGCTCACTCGTTCCTCTGGGCGTCGCAGACTTCTGTAGCAGGGCCCGCGTCGCCTAAGACCAGCCAGGCGACTCTGTGTGGTGAAGCAGGGAATTCTTCATGAGGCCTTGTGCCTCGTTGGCAGCCACCAGCAGGTGGCTCAGAGCCCAGGCCTGCCAGAGGTGAATCTGCCCAAACTTGAGGTGCTTAGCAAAGGCAGCAAGAGTTGCAGGGGCAAACAGATCCCTGAAGATTAATGCACTTACCACGCGCGCTGCCTGAAAAGTGTATGATGACTGGACTCAAGTCCCACAGCTGATCTCAGGCTGTTTTAGTGGAATTCAAATTGATCCCTGAGATTCCCAAGAATAGGGAGGGGGGTTGCCAGGCAACAAGTGCCTTGAGAACACTGGGGGCCTGCAGAAAGCAAAAGGCAGGCCAGCAAACCATAGTCAACTTGAGCAGAGTAGCAGTCTCTCCAGCAGCCCAGCACAACAGAGCAACCAGTCCCAATGGCGGTTTCTCCTGGCAGCACAGCAGTCCTCTGGCAATGTACATTTCGTAGAGCCAGCAGCATATGGTTGCAAGTCCATGCAGTGTCTGAAAACATGGGGTCAGAGCCCATGTACTCAAAATTGTCTTTGATCAAGGGGTGATTTCAAAGGAACCCTTTCAAGTGCACAACAATTCCTTTCAACCCAGCCCTGGCTCCAAACGTTAGTAGGGTGTGAATCAGCCCTTTGTGTGAGTGCAGGACACAACTTATACAAATTTAAAGTGTGAACGATCTCTCTCTCTCTCTCTCTCTCTCTCTATGCTAGTCGTGAGAGGAGTAGGACTCACAGCAGTGAGAAACAAAATAGGCTGTTTGTCACTACCAGGACATTACACATAAGGCACGTGTCCTACCTTTTACTTACACAGCACCAAGCCCACAGGGCTACCCTACCTAGGACCTACCTTAGGGGTGAGCGATGTGTAATAAAAGGGTAGTTTAAGGCTTGGCAAGTAGTTTTAATTTAAGTGGCAGTAGTCTGTGCACACAGGCGCTGCAGTAGTAGACTTTATCCAGGTGCGAAAGGCAACATCAGTGGGTGGCACAAGCAGTGCAGCAGACCTACTAGTAGCATTTAATTTACAGGCTCTGGGTATATAGGATACCACTTTACAAGGGACTTACAAGTAAATCAAATATGTCTAACAGGTGTGAACCAATCATACCTTGTTTAGAGGAGCGATCACATGCACTTTAGCACCGATTAGCAGTGGTAAAGTGCCCAGGGTCCTAAATCCAACAAAAAGAAGGTGAGAATAATGGCGGAGGAAGGCAAAAAGTTTGGTGATAACCCTATAGAAAGGGCCAGGTCCAAAACCCCATCTACAGTGTCCCTCAAGGTTCATCCATCAGCTCCACCCACTTTAACACCTACATGACACCTCTAGCCAACATTGTTAGAACCCACAATCTCAACATCATATCTTAGGCCAATAACTCCCAATTCATCTTCTCACTCTCAGCAGACCTCACCATCATGAAGACCAATTTTCACAACTGCATGAAGAATGTCGTCGACTGAGTGAAGGCCAACTGTCTGAAGCTCAACACTGACAAGCCCGAAGTGCAAATCTATGGCAACAACGCTTCCCCTTGGAACAACACCTGGTAGCCCGCCTAACTTGGACTCACTCTTACACAGACAGACAACACCTGCAAACTTGGCATCATCCTGAGCACCACCATGAAATGACAGCTCAACGCAGTCACCACCACCTCCTTCCACACCCTCTGCATGCTCCGAAGAATCTGTCACTCAAGCCCTAATCATCAGCCAGCTAGACTACGGCAATGCACTGTATTCAGGAACCACCATCAAACTCATGAGAAGCCTCCAAACGATACAGATCTCCGCAACCAGACTCATTCTAAACCTGCCCAAATGGCCCCACATCACCCCACACCTTAGGAACCTCCCCGTCCAGAAAAGATGCAGCCCAGCAACCTAGCGCCGGGATAACCTCACAGGCAATTAGCAGGGCTTTACGAATACTGATTGATTGACTGATCCCCTGTTTGGACAGGGATTGACTTTTTTGTGGTTGAGCACATGATAGAAATAACTGGTCTGATGTGTGTATGTCCTTTGTCTGGTCTATATAGAATTTGAGGCATCTACGCAAATCTAAAAAATGTAATTATCTTTCTGTTGGAGAGGATGGATTTGGGAAAGAAGGATCGAAGTATGACCGCTCATTCAAATGGATGTCAGGAGGCACCTTAGGAATGAATGTAGGGTTGGTCCCTAGTATCGCTTTATTCTTAGTGAACCGGAGAAAGGGTTCTCTGATGGTAAATGCTGGAATCTCTCCCACTCTCCTAGTGTATGTTAGAGAGGAGAGTAGTGCAGTCTTCCATGAAACAAATGTTATATCTGCTCTATGTATGAGCTCAATAGGAGGTAACACCAGCTGATTGAGGACTGTATTAAGCTCTGGACCGCATGAAGAATGTCGCCGACTGGAGGATGCCAAAGAGGTGGAAAAAGTCTGAAGAGACCTTTCATAAATTCTTTAATGATCCTTTGGGAAAACAGAGTAGACATCAAACTGTCAGTCCTTCTAAATATGAAGATTGCAGCCAGATGAACCCTGACAGAAGAATATTTGGGACCACTTTTGGCCAAACAAATATGGCAGGATCTGAGAAGGCTTTATTTGAAGTGGATGATGACCATTATTCCTGTACCAGACACAAAAACGCTTCAGTAGGAAGGTAGGATACTTCTAGCATGATTAGACCTACTTTTTGCCTGGTGTGTTTTTGACTTGGTCTGACTGGGATCCTGCTATTCAGGACCCCAGTTATTGTGTTTTCTCCCCTTAATTGACCATGGTAAGTACTTTTGTACCCCCACAATTGGCTACTGGTGTACCCTTATATGTCCCTAGTATATGGTACTGAGGTATCAAGGTCCTAGGTACACCGGGGGTCTCCCTTGGGCGCAGCATGTATTCCACCACCTGTGGGAGCCCACTTAAATTGTGACTACAGGCCTGCCATTGCAACCTGTGTGGGTTTGTTTTTGCAACTCTCACAACAGATATACGTTTCCTTATATACTAGATCACTACACATAAAACCTATAAATCACCCCTTTGGCAGGCTCTTCAGTGTTGAGGGAAACGTGCTTGCATAAGCAGGACACCCCTACAAACCCTGGAGTCGATTCTTCAGGCTTTGTAAGTGCGATCAGCAATTTCAATACATATAGTGGACATCAGTCATTATGAGATGTCTAACTATATAGTGGCTGCCCTGAACCCAGTCAAGTTTGGTATCAAACATGTTGGAATCATACCCCAAAACAGATTCCAGTGTTGGAAGTATGATCCCATGTACTGGGGGGCCCCCTTGGGGTACCCCCCCTGTATTTCCATTAACAGGTTTTCAGGGTCTGACAGCAAGCTAGAGCTGCTGCCAGCCCCAGACACGATTCTGCCCCCATGCTGCTGAGCCAAGCTCGAGCAGGGGAAGGTAGAACAATAGGTTTCCTATCGCAGGGAGGTGTGACCACTTCCCAGACAGGACTTAGTGTATTGGGCTGGGGTGGGGGCACTTGCCAGCACCACCAGACTGCTTTGAAGGGCACATCTGGTTGCCTCCTTGCATACTCCAGTTTGAGCCAGTTCAGGGAGCCCTTGGCTCCCGCTCTGGAGCGAAACTGGACTAATGACGTGGGAGTATTCTCCTCTCTGTCCAGCTCCTCGTCTGGGAGGGACCCTTGAGTTGTTCCAACCCTTTTCTTAGGGTACTTAAGAAATTACCGGTGGGTGGGTTCTCAGATTTGTCGTGGGACAAGACTTTTGACTAAAGCCACGTCACTCTTAACCATATGGACACTTAGACTTCGCTAGACTTAGCCTTGAACGGAGACTGCATTAAGGAAGACTCCTGCAATCTCTGTTCTGCAAGCCTTCTTCATTATCTGTGCTTCATGCAGGTTCTTTGACAGACCTGTGGGCATCAAGAACATCCAAGTATTCTCCATTGGAGTTAAGGAGTAACTCCCCAGCATCTGCAGGCACCACGAGGAAGCTGGCCGGTCTGCTGTTCCTGTGGTCCAAGAATTTCCAGAGGCCCAGTAACACAGGTGGTTTATCTGCAACTCCCTTGAGGCCTAACCTGTCCTCTCTGCAATTTTGAGGCCAGTATCCCTATACAGAACCGTTGGATCCGAACCCCTATGCACATCGACTTGCTGTTGCCAAGGCTTGTTAGCTCTGCACTCCAGAGATCTTCGGACTACAAGAAGCTCCAGCATCTCTTCCCTCCAAGCTCAGCGTCCTCACAGCATCCTCTGCACCATGGGCCTTCCTTCTTGGTGAGCTGCTAGAGATCCTCTCTTGCTTCAGTGGGCTCCCCTGCTTGCTCAGGACCTGCTCTGACTCTCCTACTGTTGGTGAGTCCCTTGGACCTGGCTGGTCCCAACATTGCTCCTTATTCATTCTCCACGCCAGTTGCAGCTACCAAAGCTTGTTGGTGCTCCCACCGGACCCCGACCATCTAGTCACTGGCATCCAACATGGGACAGTTCATGCACGGCTCCCGGTCTTCCTCAGCGTCGCCTAGACCTCACAGCTGCAGCGACAAGGTCACTGTCGACTCTTCTGAACATTCAGACAGCAGTGTGAAAATACGTTTATTGTTCAGTTAATTAAAACCACAACAATAGCAACATTAAAACAAATATATAAAAATAAAAAACGGGGTATATCCCTTTTTGTGTTCTCTAAAGATAAAACTATTCCTTATCATAATATTTACACTTCTTCTTGTATAATGTAAACAAAACTTTATCTCGAGTATTACATCAAACAACCATTTTACCAGGCCGCTGGCCTGGTTTTGAATGATCCTTTTACTAGATTCTGGGGCTAATCAAGGGTCGACTAGGCTGCACAGGAGCATTTTAATAAATCAGTTTTTCAAAGGTAAGTGGTTCACTTAGCATAATCTCTAATGTCACATCTTATAACCATTTAACCTTGCCACTAGTCTTTATTTGCTATTTCCTCATGTTTAGTTAGGAGTTTGATTAAACAGTTGAGCTGTGGATCTTCCGGATCTAGGTATTTTAATATTGCAGTTCTGCAAGAGAGTACGCCTCTTGTATTGAGTGGTCCCCTTAACAATTTCCGCCAATCCTCGCCTAACGCTGGGCAGATACAGACTAAGTGAATAAAATCCTGCGTTGGTGCTCCACAGAGACAACAAGATTTTGGGCCCTGACATTTCCAACTTGGCTGGTCTGTATTGGATGGCAATTTACCAAAGCGTATCGCTATAAATTTGGATTTTAGATGGTAAGAAAATGGCTGATCCAAATATGCCGCCGGTTGCAATTTTACATAGGATTGCAAGACCATCCATGCATGGGCCCGTCTGCTTAAGGTGGCCTTGTCCTCAAGTAATGAATGTTGCTTTGCTCCCTTCTTCAAGATTTGCTGGAAAGTGGGATAAGGAAGGTTCTTCTGCCAATGATCTACGATGTTTGTGACCTGTAGTGAAGTTTGAAGATCTGCATAGTAGGCGGACT
Organism: Triturus cristatus; assembly: GCF_964204655.1. Taxonomy (NCBI): domain Eukaryota; kingdom Metazoa; phylum Chordata; class Amphibia; order Caudata; family Salamandridae; genus Triturus; species Triturus cristatus. Next base: position 84,647,867 of record NC_140592.1, read on the forward strand.
ACGGATCTTCTTGTAACGCAGTCCAGAGTGCATTATTGATTTCATTATCCCGATAACGCCAAATTTTATACCAGGCTCTTATGGTAACATATCTTCTATGAAGCTGTTGCAAGCCGAATTCCAATCGAACCTTCGCCGGCGAAGCAAGTGAGAAAACCTTTTTTGTATGCTCGCGTTTGGAGTCTATCCAGAACCCCAGCATCTTTCCCAAGCTGCACTTCACTTCCATATGCAAGGGTGGGGAGTAGTTTTGCCTTCATGATGGATAGCAATGGGGTGAGGGAGGGACCTTTTAATCTTTTTGAAATACAGCAAAATGCGAATGTAAGTCCATTTCCCTTTCTTTGTATGGCCTCATTTTGTATTCGGAAAGTTAATCGTTTATCCAGATAAATTCCTAGGTATTTGTAGCTACTCACTACTTCAAGATTCGAATTACCAAATTTAAATGAGGTTAATTTTTGAATAGTTCGACTTATAATCATGGCTTTGGTTTTTGCTGCGTTTATTTCCAACAAATTCTTCCTGGCAAAGTTCCCTAGCTCATCTATTGCTCTTTGGAGGCCGATTCTTGTATGGCTTGCCAAGACTATATCATCAGCATACGCTAAATGAGTAATCTGCAAAGTTCCCAAACGAGGAGGATGCAAGTTGATTTTATCAAGTCTTGGTGACAAATCCGCCATGAATAGATTAAATAAATGAGGGGCTAGGACGCACCCTTGCTTGAGTCCTTCCTTCGTATAGATTTTTCTTGAGAGACTCGTCCCATCAGCTATTTTTACCGGCATCCATGTATCCAAGTATAATTTCATGATCGGTGTTAATATTCTATCTGGCAGACCCCACTGCTTTAGCTTGTTCCATAAAATGCCTCTAACTCGATCGAAGGCAGCTTTAAAATCAACGAAGCATAAAAACAAGTTCTTTTGCCGTCGTAAGCTTCTTTCAGCCATCAGACCTAGCGATAATATTTTCGTAATGGTACTAGAGCCGTGTCGGAAACCAGACTGGTTAATGGGGATGATTTTGTTGCTATTAGAACAGCTAATTAGATCTGCCAAGATTAGTGTGGCAGAATACTTCGCTTCGGCATCAATTAGTGCAATTAAACGATAATTTGCCGGGTCAGTTCGCTCCCCTCGCTTGAATAATGGATTTATTATTGAGCCTCTCCAGCTGTCTGGCAGGCAATTTAAAGTGCTCACTTCATAAAACAGGCGAGACAGCGATTCAGCCCAGAATTTGGGATCTTGTTTATATATTGCTTGCGGTATACCATTCGGGCCAGGGGCACAGTTAAGCCTGCCCTTGGCTATAAATTTTACTATTTTATCTTGAACAAAATGCGTGGGTGAAGGATTTGTACTTTCAGAATCTTTAGGGTAATTGATTAAGATATTTGATTTATCCTCCTTTTTGATTATGCCTTCAACCTCATTTGTATGTACTTGCACTGCATGGGTAGTTGAACTTGACTGTACAAAAGCAGTTCTTTCTTTTGCATATTCAGTAAATTGAGATACCTGCAAGGTGCTCACTCTTTTAGATGTTGAAAAAGTGGCAGTTAAATGATCTACCCAGTCTCGTTCCATTACGCATGTCAAATTGATCGATTTTGATGTTCTTGCTAGGGAATTTACTTGTCCCCAAAAAGCTCTGGGGTTGGATTTTCTAGCATTATATAAAAGTTTCACCCAGAAATTGTCCTGCTGCGATTTATTATCCTCCCAGACTTGTTTTTTTGTATTGTTTTTTAAGTTGGTGTATTTGCTCCTGTTTCGATTTTGATACCCCTTGTTGATGTTACAACAGCGCATAGACTTTCTTAGGTTTTTTGCGGTCAGACTTAGAAATCTTCGTGAATTGTGCATCTTATTTCGATATGATTTTATTGTTTTAGCATCCTTGGGGAGTTTTGTTAGAAAGGCAGCCCAGGTTTCCATCATCCTATAGTTTGGTAAGTCTTGAGACGCCCACAGCTCCTTTGTTCTCTCAGCAATTTGGGGAAGTGTATTACTAGACCATCTTAGTCTTTTCAGGTTTGTTGTTGATATCATTCCCAACTCGGGTACAGCTTCCAAGTGCCTTGGACATGAGTTTAGCAATTCAAGATGTTGACTGGAGTGATCGCTATCCGTGGAATATGTAATTGAAAAAGTTTACTTGTTCAAGGAGTGGTAGTGTAACAATTGTGTAATCCAGAATGGAGCTAACTTTATGGCCATGATATGTGCTGATTGGCGGGCTGTCGTGAGCCACTCTGCCGTTTAATACTCGCAGCCCCAAATGCTCTAAGTCAATTACTAACTGTTGCCCCGTTCGATCTATACGTGGGGATGTAGTATGCGCTCGATTTTGTACTGCCCATATTGCATTAGCAGCACTTAAAAGGCCATCGTTCTCGGGAGTATAAATCAGATTTGAATTAAAATCCCCTGTTAGTATTATTTCCCATGCAGGATGTTCGAACCGAAAATATGATATGGTGGTGATTAAAGCTTTAAATAGTTCTTTTTAGGTCTCGGCTAGCGAAGGCTGCGCTTGCGCAGTCTCGCTTGCGAGATTTAATGACTTGGAGAAGAGGGGCTTGAACCCGCCCCTCTTCTCCCCTGTTCTCCATTGGCTGGCCTCTTGAATGCTGGCCAGCCATTGGAGAAGAGGTCAGTCATTCCGATTAGGCCCCGTCCTTTTCGGATCGGGGGCGTGTTTTTTGCAAGAAGTCTAATTATCTCCTCCAGCCAATGGCTGGAGGAGAGAAAAGACAAACACGCCCCCGAATCCGAAAATGCCGCTGCCTTTCTCAGAGGCATTTCTCCTTCGCCTCGGAGAAAGGCAGTGGTGTGCTTGCCTTTTTCTCTGCCTTGTTTTTCTTTCTCATCTTTCCTTCTGGGCCCTTTTCCTTTCACGGTCCTTTACATCCTGTCTCTTCTCATGTCCACTCCCCTTCTGTCACACTCTCCTCTTCTCCTCCCTCTTGCCTTTCCACTGCCCCTGTTCTCTTCCTCCGTTGTCCCGCTGCTGATTTTCCTACCATTAGTAATCTCAGCGTCCCCTCTTGTCATCCTTCCTCTGTTTCCTTCCTTCCGCCTTTCCTCTCTCTCAGCCTTCTCCTCTCTTTGCGCTCTTTCCTCCGCCGGCCCCACATCCCTTCCTCCCGCTTCCCCTTTCCTCTCCTCTTCCTCTCTCTCTCTCTCTCCCCGCTCGAGCGGTGACGCGCCCCCTCAGCCTGGCTGGCTCTGCCTGCTCTGTCCCTCCTCCTGCTCCAGCTCAGTGTGCTCGGCTTGGTGTTTGGGCCTCTCCCTGCTCTGTTGGGATCTCCGCTCCGAGCGTGCCTCCTCCCCAGAGCCTGGAAAGATGCGGCGCTGGAAGCCCCGTGCAGCAGGCGGAGGCAGTCCGAGCCTTGCCCCCTCCTCGCCCTAGAGAGCCGGGCTCTGGCTGCAGGGGGTGCCGGCCGAGAGTGCAGGAGGGGCCCTGCCGCCCCCCGCCCGCCGTGCAGCCTGTGGATTGGGATTGCCGTTTCCCCTGGAAGGGGCTTGGCCTGCTGTGTTTTTTTCGCATTATTTTTCTTTGCCCCACGATGGGTTTTCGGGCGGGTGGGGCCTCCCACGCTCTGCCCCAGGCCGGATCCCGGTGAGAGAAAAATGAGCGAGGAGACGGCGGCTTCTACCAACGAGTGAGTGCCACATTCAGCAGGGTGTTTTGGGGCGCGGGGGTTCAGGTGGGGGCGGCGGTACATGTGGGGTGTGGGTGTAGCACGCTGCCACCTCCTGCCCGGGAAGCATTTTATAGCCAGAGCGTTATTTTAAGGAAGCATCAATAGTGGTGGGTTTGTTTTCTGACAGCGCCGCATGTGTGGGGTACATCCTGCCCGGAGGGCGCATGCACTGGGGCATAGAAGGGGTTAACGTTCATTCCAGAAGTCCGCATGCATGTGCTGATAACATGCTGAACTGTAGGAGACGTGCAGCGGCTGCATTCCGGGCTTTGAAGACGGCATGCATGTGCTGGTAACATCCTGAGCCGAGGCTGCCATGCAGCGCCGCATTCCTAGCTTGGAAGAATGCATACGTCCGCGTCTCTTTCCAGCCATAGGGCCGCTTTGATTGCCCGTATGTTTTGAATACCAGCAGTTCCAGCTGCTGCTCGCTTGGGCCTCTTAGCACTGACACTTGCATGCATTAGGCAGGGGGTTGGTTGCACGCATAGGCGACTATGCTAAGCTTTCTTCTCCCAGGAAGCTTGGCCGGTTTCAACCAGTAACACGGATAACATGACTTGTGCAATGGGATGCAACTATCTACCCTATAAATCCCATCCGAGGAATGCATTCCTCTTATCGCCCGTGAATATGGTCACTGCTTCGGAGCTGTGCTGTTTGCGGTCACTCGCCCTTCAAACTCTTGTGTTGACACGTTTTCTGAATTTGAGCCGGGTTTTACTGGTTAGTGTGCGACAAGCTTTGAGGGAAGAGTGCCCAACCGAGCATCACTCGCACCAGCCAGTCTGTAACATGCGCCATGCATTGGACTAGGGGCGTCTGGGGAGTACACTGGACCCCAGAGATGTTCTCACGATCCCTAGTATTTAAACTCATATTTCTAAAAGTAACCACACTGGGCTCCGTACTTTTGATCAGATATGTGTCACACCTGCCCATGCATAGGAACAGGCGTGTCGAGCCAGCTGCCTGTGTTATTGGGCTGCTTAGGTGTAATGCAGATGTTGAGCCATGCACTTGTGATGTTAGATTGTTCAGAAGCACCATCTACGCAAGCGTACCCTTCTGATGGCGTGCTGCATGCAATGGGCCGAGATGTCCAGCCATGCACTCATAGCATCAGCCTTTTGTGCTCCATGCAGGATGGAGGAAGGATGACAAGCCAGGCATCAGTTGATGGTCTGGAGCAAATGTCTGTGGAGCCACACTTGTAAACAAGCAACCTCGACACAGATTGTTAATGTGCTCCCGGTATTGAGTGTTGGTGTCTTGGAAAGCATGTCTGCTGCCATTCAGTGAACACACTTGAAACACTGCAGTGGCGGTGTCTACCCAAGTGTCCCGGATCCCATGCCAGGGGCCTCATGTTAAGGTAGAAGCAGATATTCAATGGCCTCTGCATCGAGTGTGTTGATGTCTCACTTAGCATTCTTGCAGCCAGTCTGTTTACAAATGTAAATACACTGCGGCTGTGCCACCCAGCTGGGATACTGGTCGGATAAAATGGTGCATGCCAGGGGGTAGTGGTATCCGGTCTATAATCTGTGAACACGGTCTGGTCATTTGGAGACTCAAGCCAAGCTCTGTGAATATTCAGTGAACACATGCATCCTCTGTCTGGGTATTCAGAATTCTAATCTAGAAGCATGCAGCTTTAATGGTGAAAGCAACCCCTACACCACTGGCTAGTTGTGGGGGAAACTTCACCTACACATCCCTGTAAGGCCTTGCATGAACCAAGGCAGAAGCAGATTGAAATCTGCATCAGTGATCACGCAGGCCTGTGTAGCCATGCATCGGGCACGTAGCTGCACGAGTTTATTAGTTAAGAGCTGCATTAGTTACATGCGGTAGAGGGGGGATCTGGGCAGGGTCTAACGAATTAGGGGGTGCCGCAAACTTGGTGGATTTCCTTCATCGGAGTCAGCCGGCCATTTTTCTGCCACTGGCACGTTCTCTGGGACGGAGGTGGTCAACCAATGCCACCAGGCTTGCAGAGGGATTCTCCTTTACCTCTGATGAGAATCAGAGGGTAGCCGAAGTCTTTTTTGTTGGTGCTGCGACTGTGGGTTGGTTGGGCGTTCATGTCCTTGCCTACCGATGCCTACTGCACACCCAGTAACTCCCCAAACACACATGCCCTTGTCAGTCAGCTAAATGCATGCAGGGAGTTCAGATTGGTTGCCCTTGGTGATTTGCATCCATGCCCAGGTTTGCATCCATGGTGTCGTCAAGAATAGGGCTGCGCAGCCATGCTGTCCCTTCTGCCAAGCGATGCATGCCTGACTATCTTTTTGTGTATGTGTATGGAAGTTGGTAGATGGGTGGTGGTCAGTTTGTGTCAGGATCCATGCAATGGCTTGCTGCACGGAATGGCATGTGCAGCTCGCAAAAGAATATGTCTTCTTCAGACGGTGGTTAACATTTTCAAGTAGGCCTGCATTCCAGTGGCTTGTAGAACCGCTGCTGTGGCTGCACCGGACATGTTTCAATGTGACGACATTGGACGAGGTCATGCTGCGTTTGTGCTCTATTATGAGACCGTCGCACATCACGAGCCTGGTGCGTGTCCTCGTTTAAATGTGACGTCCAGAGATGATTTCTTGAAGCAGAAGAGCGTGTTCGGAGGTCGCAACATCTCCACAAAATGCCTATTTTTTGGGCGGCTCTGTAAAAAGGTCCTTTTGAGTCCCTTATGGGTATAATCCCACGCATCCTGCCAGGCAGCGCATGAATGTCAGTGGGCACGAATGCGATTTTATCCCGGATACTGCAATCGAGCGTCTGGTGGTCATTTTGTATTTGTTTTTTAAAATGCATACATTTTTGTGCCCAAGCAGGTAGGGCCCATGTTTGTTTTTTTGTTGCTAAAAATGCAAATCTCGCCGTTGAGTGTCTGCTTTTGAAAAGTTGCAGGTCTATTTTTTGTGCGACCCTTTTGTGAAGTGTAACTTTTGGTAACGTCGTCTGATACCTTTTACAGCCTTGCAAGGCAAGGAAGCCATTGTTGTAAACAAACCCTGGATTTAGTAAAAGCTAAGGAGAGTGTTATACATTATGTTTGTTTACACGTGTGTTTATTAACCACAGAGTTGATGGTATTACGTTATCTGCCCATGTCTTAAAATACACACTTTCCATTTACCTCTACGTTGATTTTTTTGTATCATGCTTTCCAGAGAAAACAGATTTTAATTCGGCCATGTGAAAGAGTGCTTAAACTGTGTAGAATCGGTACCAAACAGGACGCGCGAGGATATTTTATAGTTCAGGTTTATGCAGTCTCTTCTGAAATGAATGGATTCGTTTCATTATCGATTTATCCCTTTTATTTGTTTACATTTCACATAACTACCGAAGGGACGGGGTTATATAATTTTAAACAATCACCAAAGGGGAAGAAGCTATGTGTATTCATTGGTGTATATGCATACAGATACTGAGAGGAACAAGCAACTGCAGACAGATCCGCCATGTTCTTTTTTGTGAATCACTGCAATTTGCATGCCACAGCGTTCATTCATGAAAACACCCATAACCGAGCACACGAAAGCGGCCGGCAGACCTGGAGGGGGTAGCTTGGGAGGGTCAGCTCGCCACCGCTGGCAGTGGGCCTGGGGACCGAGCAGGCTGCAGGGAGGGGAAGGACCGCCGCCGCCTTGTTGACACCGTTCATGTGGGAAAGGAGTACAGCAGCTCAGGGAGGCTGTGGGCGTCACATGACCCCCCTCCCTCCATTCATAAAATACCTGCCGTGTCCATTCACAACACAGTACAGTGTGTGCTCTGCAGACAAGCATTCACAACAAGCATTTACAATGCAACGGTCTCGGCATTGTTAAAGTTAGAGCTACTGGCATTGCCCATGACATTATTTTAGTTTATGTTTTTGTTTTTAAAACATGTAGAGAAACGGCATTGTTATTTACAATGTCAATAGCTTAATCAGTGTGTGTGTAGGTGGCTCTGTGTGTAGGTGCAAATGCAATAGGTCTCGCATTTGAGAGTGATGAAGCTATTGACATTGTAAATAACAATGCCGTTTCTTTAAATGTTTTAAAAACAAAAACATAAACAAAAATAATGTCATGAGCAATGCCAATAGCTCTAACTTTACCAATGCCGAGACCATTGCATTGTAAATGCTTGTTTAATTTTATGCTGTGGATGCGCGTAGAGATTGATGAGAATAATTGTTATGGCTTTTTTATTTAAACCCAGTTCCATTTTTATAATTTGCATATCTGGTGTAGTTATTGGCAGTTTGGTGAATGTAATATTTAAAGTTGTTGAAATATAAACCGCTAAGCCGCCTTTTGGTCTCCCAAATCGTTGGGTCCCTGTGGCCTTTACGTGATGGAGAATACGCCCTGGGATGTGAACTGGGTCTATCAGCCATGTTTCCTGAAGTGCTACTATTTCGTAGTTATTCCAGAACTCAGGTGGTACATTATCCTGTACATCGTGCTTTGCTCCTGCTATATTCCATGTGAGAAGATCAGTGGGCATTGCTCTTCCGTGCCTCCTGGTCACTCCTGAGTGGCATAGACACTGTCCTCTCTGCTTGCATGTTCTTCACTTCCAGAATCCACCCTTAGATTCCACCGGACTTCTTCACCTTCTTTTCCAGAGGCACTTTCTTCCAAGTCTTCCATTATCATCTACGGTGGTTTCCGATGTCTCTTCACCCCTATGCACCTGGCTTCCCTGGTGTAGGTAACATGCTTCCCGGGGTATCCACGTGTGTGGTGGCTCTCCAATCTTCCATCCTTCAAGGGAATTCTTCGTGTCCCTCTGGGAAGGGTCCTTCTGCAAACCTGCAACAACTCCGTTGACTTTCACTGCACACAGCCTCCGTGAGGTCCTGGAGTACTTACCTTGGGTGGTTCCTTGTGTCTCCGACTCCTCTGGGTCTTCTGGTCAAATGCCCGTCCTCTTCTGCAGTACGCATTCCACTTTCTTAGTATATGGTTTGGTCTCCCACTGGCGATCACTGTATTTTGTGTTACCTACCTTATTGCATCTGAAGTATTGTTGTGTATAGTGTTGATATCTCCAGGTAGGAGGTATACCAATGTATTAGTGAATGTTGTGTAATAAATATAACTATTTCTATATAAACACGGTGTGGTTCTTTTTCATTTAACTTACATCCTAAGATTAAACTGGTAAAACAAGCTGCTTAACACACCTTCAAGATAAGCCTGAAGGCTGCACTCTGCCACTACCACTGAGAGCTTTCTATGGTTATCAAAGACCACTAAAATCACCATAAGGGTTGTTTGGATTAGTGCAAGGTGCATCACTTAAATAAGTGTGAACCATATACTAAGCCAGTGTCCTACAGCTTCCACTTAGCGTTGTAAGTCTTATTGGTCTTTGGAGCATGAGCCTGCACCAGAATCTGTTTACACTCTTGTGAGAGATCCAGATGGCAGAATTCTAGGTGGTCAGGTACCATGCTTTCCAATTCAGCGACATGGGATTGTGGCGAAGAATCTCTCCTTGATGCCTGGACAATATCCCGGGATGTGCCTTCAACTGCAGCAACTCGCTCTACCCGCACTGGCGAGGCTACGCTGGAGCAATGAGGATCAGATTGCAATGGTCTATCTTCATTTTCTTCAACAGCCTGGGATCAGGGGAAAAGGAGTAAAGGTGTGGGCAAATATCTTGGACCAACTGATCGAAGGAGCATTGCCCATTGTCCCTGGATGCCAAAACCCTTCTAACGCAGTAAGAGCCTTTCTTGTTGTTTACAGTGGCAAACAGATTGATTGTGGGATGACCCCAGTGACTGAAGATGTAAAGCGTCTATTTCTTTTTTAATTCCCAATAATAAAAATCTGTCATTTGCAGGCTGAGAGCACCTGCCTAATCGTTCTGGCAGCTTGGAAGAATTCCCCCGGGACTGTCTATCCTGTAAGAAATAGCCCACTTCCACAGCATCCGAGCTTGTTCTGAAAGGATCTTGGCTATGTAGAACATGGATGTTGTATTGTAAGCCGGGTCTGGTGGCTTAGTGGACTAATGAGTCCACTGTAGAGGCCTGTGTTCGACCTCATTGTCACAGGTTCAAATCCCGGCAGGTCCACTCAGCCTTTCATCCGTCTAAGGTTGATAAAATGAATAACACCGAGTTGGGTAATAAACATGTATTCTTCAGCGCCAAAGTACCCATGGGTGAATGTGTGCTTTACAAATACACATA